>NC_068347.1:3753535-5033117 GCF_014633365.1 Diospyros lotus | reverse complement strand
TTATGGTTGCATTCCATAGCTTAAATACATACCTGGTAGATGACCTTTTTTTGTCCAAATCTGCTGCATAGTCAGCATCAGTGAACCCTAGTATATTAAGCTCATCTTTTACATTAGCTCCACCATAAACAAGACCATATTTATTGACCCTTTAAGGTATCTAAAAATCCACTTAACAAGAGCCCAATTCTCATTTCCCGGATTAGCCATGAACTACTTGCAACACTTATAGCACGTGCTAAATCCGACCTAGTACACACCATACAATACATGAGGTTGTCTATAGCACTAGAGTAGGGAATCTTGTTCATTTCTTTCATGCTCTCTTCATCATTAGGTGATTGGTTATGGGATAGCTTAAAATGCTGTGCAAAGGGAACATTTACCTCCTTTGCATCATGCATTTGAAATCTTCTAATCAATTTCTCTAGCTATGCCTTTTGGGATAGCTGGATTAACCTCCCTGTCTATTCTTTATTATTTCAATCTCTAAAATCTTTCTAGCCTCTCCTAACTCAATTCATCTCAAAAGCTGATTGTAATTGTAGCTTTAATCTATGAATTTCCTCATCTGATTGAGTAGCAATCAGCATATCATCCACATAAAAGAGGAGATAAATAGAGATTTTAGATGAAATATGCTTAACAGAGACACAACAATCAAAGACACTTCTGTTGAGGCCTTGGTTGATTATGAATGTATCAAATTTTCTATACCACTGCCCAGGAAACTGCTTAAGTCCATATAAGGATTTCTTTAGCAAGCATACTTGCTCATTCTTACCCCTAACCTCAAATCCTTAGGTTGATCCATTAGGATGTCCTCTTCTAATTCACCATGGAGGAATGCAGTGGTCACATCCATTTGTTCTAGGCTTAAGTCCAAATGGGTAGTCATAGCAAGCAAGATTCTAATTGAGGTATGTCTCACTACTGGTGAGAAAACCTCATTAAAATTCACCCCAGCAACTTGGGTGAATCCCCTTGCAACCAACCTAGCTTTATACCTAAGTTTTTCCTCCTTACTTTCCCCTTCTTTAATCTTAAAGAGCCACTTACAACCTACCATCTTTTTATCCAAGGGTCTATCAACCAAAACCCAAGTCTTATTCTTATTTAGGGATTCCATTTCTGATTTCATGGCATCCAGCCATAGCTTGGAATCCTTTGATCTCATAGCCTCTTCATATGAAAGGGGTTCATCTCCAGCTGTCTCTAAATCAGAATACCCATATCTTATTGGAGGTCTAACCTCTCTCCTTTGCCTACCCTTTGCCACATTGTATCTTTCTATACTAGGAGATCTATCTGAACCCGAAGATCCAGCACTATCAGAAGGCTGGAACCTCTCAGAACTTGAGAGGATCAAGGCTGCCACTTTGATGGAAGCTATCTAAGGAAGGGGAATCAACACCAGCACTATGCTGGTCCATAGCCATAGGGGGATCAGCACTGTCAGTGTGCTGATCTGCTGCCAAATCCATGGGATTATCCATGGCAGTATCATGCCCTTGCTGTTCCACCCCAGCAGCCTTGGCTTTACCCTCCCCATCCTTTTGAAACTCTATATCTTATCATCTTTTAAGAAAGAATCATCTCTAAAGGTCACATCCCTACTAACCAATGTTCTAGGCAATCCTTCTTCTAGGGCCCATAACTAATATCGTTTACCCCGGTTGGATAACCTATAAATAGACACCTTTTGGCTTTAGGCTCTAATTTCCCTTGCTTAACATGTGTATGAGCAATGCAGCCAAATACCCTTAGATGCTCTAAGCTTGGCTTATGACCATTCCATACTTCATAGGGTGTTTTAAACCCTATTGCAGCTAAAGGTGACCTATTAATAACATAGGCAGCTGTTGTAACAGTTTCTTCCCAAAATGATTTGGATAACCTAGCATGGATTAACATGCATCTCACCCCCTCTAGTAGGGTCCTATTCATTCTCTTAGCTAGGCCATTTTGCTTAGGGTAACCCAGGACTATTAAATGCCTAAGAATGCCATTCTCTTTACACATTTGGGCAAATTCTTTGTTGCAAACTCAAGTCCATTATCTGTCATAATGACCTTGATTTTCATACATTTTTGATTCTCTATTAAGGTTTCCTAGGTTTTAAAAGCTTTAAAAGTACCATCTTTTGATTTTAATACATATACCCAAACCATCCTAGAAAAGTCTGTTGGTCCTTTGACACACAATGGCCACTCAAGGGGGGGGGGGGGGTGAATTGAGTCATTAAAAACTTTTCAACCGAATTCTTCCCTTTTAAAAAACTCTTAGATTTTCTTATACAAAGAAAATACTTGTTATAAATATATATATTGTTTGGTGTGATAGCAATATAAATATGCAAACAACAATAATAACACAAGAATATATAGTGGTTCGGTGTCTCCAACACCTACTCCACTCTCTTAAAGTCAACCCGACACTTGAGGTTCCACTATAACCACAACACTAGGTTTTCACACAAGATCACCTAGCAAACTTGTACAACACCGAGGTTTTCCCCTCGGCTCATCTCGAAAACTATTACAACAAAACACCACACCTAGATTACTTGGGCTCTAGGAGGCCACTCTCAATCCACAAATAATACAAAGGAACAATCCTATGTCCAACACACTTGGACTAATATGCATATGAATACAAGAACAAATATTACAAGGCAAGTATGAATACAAATACAATTTACCACACTTGGAGAGAATATCTTCTTCTCCTTTGCCTTGGGCTCCAAATGATATATCTTTGAGCTTGAGCCTTGGATTGCTTTATTTGAGTTGCTTGAGAGCTTGGGTGTGCTTTAGGAAGATAAATCTTGATAGAGCATTTGCCTTCTCCAAAAATCTCTTCTTGATATATATAGTGGAGCTTCCAACGGATCTGTATCGGCTAGAAAAATGTGATCGTTGGAGTCTGGGAGTCTACTTCTCTAAAACAGGAGTCGACTTTCATTTTAAGTGGCAGTTGACTCTAGTTATACAAGTGTCGATTTCTCTAATGCTAGAGTCGACTCTTCGAAAAACACCAATGCTGCCAGGTCGATTCTGCATAACATGCTCTGGGCTGGGTCGACTCTTAACTTTGCAAGAGTCGACTTCAGCTTAAGGGGGAGTTGACTCTAGTTATACAAGAGTCGACTTTCTGAAGCCAATTTTATAGAAATTAGATTTTATACTTATAGCAATTGTGTGAAGATATAAACCATATAGCATGTATACATTACAAGATATTTACATTTATTTAGTTTAAGTAAATGTTTAAAAATAAATGTAAATAAGAAAGTACCCCCCATTTGGATTCAATAAAAATATCTAAAAAATTAAAATCCAAAACAATAAGAAAATAAAATTTTAGTTTTAGTACAAATTCGGGATTTAGCAATTTTACCACCCTCAAAATTCATACTTTCTATTTCTTGAAAAATTCATTAAAAAACATTTTAACAACAATGAATGTTAGCTATCGAAATACCAGGAGATAGTTTTCCAAAATAAAAACATTTTCTTATATGTTCCCTTGTAGTGCGTTAATCTTCCAAACTTAGAGAAATAACATTTTTTGGTTTATTTTGATACACAAAATATTATAATTAAGACATATCAAAAATCCATTAGGGGTTTTAAATATACCAAAAATAGTTTTATTAAAATTATGTTTAGTCAAACATCAAAACGCACAATAGGTTGATTGGAACAATTTGGCTCAACAAAGTCATCTATGATCGACAAAAAATACCTTGCCCCCACCATGTGTTAAAGATTGACTAGGGCCCCACAAATCCGAATGAATATATTTTAAAGGGGCTTTAGATATGTGGTTTGCTTTCTTAGGGAATTTTACCTTAGAAGACTTACCAAATATATATGTTTCACATTGGTCCAATTCTGCTACATTTTCAGCCCCTAGGATACCTTGTTTGGACAATTCTCTAAGGTCTTGCTCACTTATATGGGCCATACTAAAATGCCACAATTTTGTTTGTGCATAGGTTTTGTTTTCACCTATTGTTGCCTGACCACTTAATGTGGTTGCTTGCAGCACATATATTCCATTTTGCAGGACAGCTTTCATGTACATAAGTGCTCCCTTAAATACCCTTAAGACTCCACCATCCCCTTTATAGGAATAGCCTATCTTATCCAACTCTCCTAGGGAAATTAAGTTCCTTTTCAAATCTGGAACATACCTAACAGAATTAATGTCTCCTACACCCTTAATATTGCACTCATGGTTGTTCCCTAAAATCACTTTTCCACCTCCAAAATATCTCTATAGTTAAGAAACCATTCTCTATGGGGTGTCATGTGAAATGAACAACCCGAGTCTAAAACCCACACATCCTTATCTTCTTGGCAAGATGCAACCAATGCATCTACACTATCATAGTCATACTCACATAGGGAGGATGAAATTTCAGAATTTGATCTTTCTTGAAATTCTTTCTTTCTACTAGGGCAGTTTTTCTAAATATGACCCTCTTCATGGCAGTGATAACATTTAATTTGTTTCCTACCATTCCTAGACTTGGACCTAGACTTCACCCTAGGCTTAAACTCTCTCCCTTCAGCCCTACTTCTAATAGTTAGGACATCTCCAGCAACCTTTCCCTCTACTTTCTGTTGCAACTCCTTAGAGTTCAATGCACTTGTAATTCTAGATTCCGCCTCACTAATTCAAACACTCAACCCTTAAGAATACACAGATAGAATAAGAAATGAAAACAACAGTATAAACTATACACACAAAGAGACATATGTTTATCCTAGTTCAGTTCCCTTGGCAGAAACCTACATCCAGACTGCCTTAGGGCTCTTCTCCACTATCTTGAATCACAAGAACGATTAGATGCATTGTAGAACACTCTCTCATAGCCCTATACCTAGTCGATATAGAGTTAACTCGAGATTACAAAGCACTAGACAGCTTTTCTCTCACACAGCACATACTTGCATAGCTCTCTCAAGATAGAATGAAAATAGAATGATCCAGAAAAGAAAAGACCCCCCGACCCCCTATTTATAGAACATAAGGGGCAGACCAAACAAGACATGATCGGCCGTTACAATATGGCTGTTACAACTAACCAACATTCTAGAAGAAACAACCAGGTAAATACCGAATAATCCCTAACATAAATGCCCTCCCTGAGACTCTCTAGCTAATCTAATACAAATGTTTCAACAAAATTCTCCACCCATTTGAGTTAGATTAGGCTTCCTTAGGGCTTCACTCTGCACCCTCCCACACTGCCATGCTACTCCTTTTAATCGGCATTTGGAATAATCTGTAGTATTTTCATGCAATGCCTTAACTTTGCGATAAGTACAACTTTAGTAAACAGGTCAACTGCATTCTCTACGCCTGAAACTTTGGTTAGAAATACATCTTGCTTTTCAATTATTTCCCTAATGAAGTTGAGCCTAACATCTATATGCTTAGTCCTTTCATGACATGCCTTATTTTTAGACAAATGAATGACACTTTTACTATCACACATCAAAGTTACCTTGGCATCTATCCCTAGGAGCTCACTAACTTGACCCTTAAGCCACATAGCTTTCGATATAGCTATGTATTTAGCTTCGGTGGTAGAAAATGCCACCATATGTTGGAGACTAGACTTCCAACTGATTGTAGAATTCCACAACTTAAACACATACCTTGATGTGGATTTCCTCTTATCTAAATCAACATCATAATCTGCATCCGAGAACCCTAGGATACTAGCTTGTTCTCTTATATTAGCTCCACCATAAGACCAAACATTCTTAGATGATCCCTTTAGATATCTATATATCCACTTCACTGTATTCCAGTGGGATTTTACTGGATTTGCTATAAATCGACCTACTACACTCATTGCATGAGCGAAGTCGGATCGAGTGCATACCATACTATACATTAAACTTCCCACAACACTCGAGAATGGAATATTTTCCATTTCCTTCCTACTTTCCTCATCCTTTGGGGATTATTCCGAGGACAACATAAAATGAGAGGCAAATGGCACATTCACAACCTTAGCATTTGCCATTCCAAACCTAGATAACAGCTCTGCTAGATAGTATTTATGAGATAGGAAAATTCTCCTTTGCTATTTGTCTTTAGAGATTTCTATCCCTAGAATTTTCTTTGCTTCACCTAGTTAGTTCATCTCAAATTCAAATTTAAGTCTTAGCTTTAATAGCTGGATTTCTTGCTCGAATTGACTTGTTATGAGCATGTCATCCACATAGAGAAGCAAATATATAGAGATGCTAGGTGAGATATGTTTAAAGTAAACACAACAATCATAGAAACTTCTAAGATACCCTTGCTTCAACATAACAATATCAAATTTCTTATACCATTGTCTTGGAGGCTGCTTAAGCCCATAAAGGGATTTCTTAAACAAACACACCCTTCTCCACCTTTTCTTTAACCTTAAAGCCTTTAGGTTGATCCATTAAAATTCTCTCATCTAAGTCTCCATGAAGAAAGGTTGTTGTTACCTCCATTTGCTCCAATTTTAGGTTTAAATGAGCAGTGATGGCCAACAACACTCTTATTGAGGTATGTCTCACAACAGGTGAGAAAATCTCATTGAAATCTATTCCCGATACTTGGGTAAAACCCTTTGCAACCAACCTAACCTTGTACCTAGGTTTAGGGTTGTTTCCAGCACCTTTCTTGATTTTATACAGCCATTTACAACCCACTATACGATGTCCTTTAGGCCTATCAACTAGATCCCAAGTTTGGTTCTTCCTAAGGAATGCTATTTCTGACTTCATGGCTTCTATCCACTTTTTAGAGTCTCTAGAGGTCACTGCCTCTTCATAGGTGAGGGGTTCATCTCCTAAACTTTTCGATGCACTAATAAGGGCATATGCTACTAAATTTGAGTAGCCAAGTTGTTGGGGAGGCCTTCGGGTCCTAGCCTGCCTATCCCTTGCTACACTATATCTAGAAGGGTTTGGCTGGTCCCCTAGGCTAGAGTTTGCATCATTTCCTTCTTCACTCTCCTCATATTGAGTTGAGTCTTGGTCCTGATCTCCTTCCTAGACTTGTTCATTCAAGTCCTGATCATTTCCAAATGTTTCTTGAGTATTATCAACCCCTATTCTAGAAATTTCCACATCTATGGTCTCTCCCTTTTCCTTTAAATCATGTTGGGTTTTCTTATTTCCTAATTTCATGGTAGAGTACTTTCATCAAATGTCACATCTCTTGTGACTATTGTTCCAGACCCTTCAGGTTCAAGGTTTCATAGCTTATAGCCTTTTACACCAATGGGATAACCAATGAACAGGCATTTCTTGGCTCTAGGTTCAAGCTTGCCTTGCTTCACGTGAGCATAGGCTAAGCACCCAAAACATTCTAAGGTGATTTAGACTTGGTTTATGGCATGTCCACCTTTCATAGGGGTTTTAAAGTCAATGGCTGCTGATGGAGACCTATTTATCACATGGGCAGCTGCTGAGACTGCCCTCTCTCCAAAAGATTTTTGTAAATTTGTATGGAAAAGCATGTACCTAACCCTTTCTAATAAGGTTCTATTCATTCTTTCGGCTAACCCATTTTATTTAGGGTTTCTTGGGGTAGTCTAGTGTCTTATAATCCCACTTTCCTTACACATTTGATTGAACTCCCTATTACAAAATTCGAACCCATTATCAGTTCTTATTGCCTTAACGGATATGCCCTTTTGGTATTCTACTATTATTTTCCATATCCTAAAAGCTTCAAAGGTATTATCTTTATATTTAAGACATAAACCATAGCATTCTAGAGAAATCATTAATAATTGACAGGAAATATCGAGAGCCTCCATGGGTTAGGGTTTGGGCGGGCCCCACAAATCTGAGTGAATATAGTCTAGGGGTGATTTGGATGAGTGTATGGCTGTTTTATTAAACTTTATTTTGGCAGCTTTGCCATAAATGTAGGATTCACACTTAATTTAGTGACCTGTCCATGCCGCAAAATTCCTTGTTTGGCAAATTCTTTGAGCCCTTGTTCGCTTATGTGTGCCATTCTTAAATGCCATAGCCTTGCCTGATTTTGGATGTTGTTGCTTGCTACTGCATCTTCGCCACTTAAGGTAGTTGCTTGCAGAAGGTATATATCATTCTACAGCATTGCCTTCATGCACACTAATGATCCTTTTGATATTTTCAAGACTCCACCCTCACCTTTCGATTTTAGGCCATTCCTATCCAACTCACCAAGAGAAATCTATTTTCTCTTGAGTTCTGGAACATACCTCACTGCAGTGAGGGTTCTATAGGATCTGTGAGAAGATATAAGTAGAACTCCAACCTGAAAAGCTAGCTTAACAGGTGGAGGGATCATCCTCCTTATATATAGCCCATGTTTCCCTTGTGGAGTCGATGTGGGATTCTCAACACTCCCTCACACGCCGAAGCTTCTCTAATAATTGATACATGCCCAGGTGATCGGGCAGGGTACTGGTCCATGACCACGATAGCCAAGGGTTAGCTCTGATACCATGTGAGAAGTTAGAGGTAGAATTCCAACCTGAAAAGCTAGCTTAACAGGTGGAGGGATGTTGTCATGGTCATGGACCAGTATCCTGCTCGATCACCTGGGCATGTATCAATTACTAGAGAAGCTTCGGCGTGGAGGGGGAGTGTTGAGAATCCCACATCGCCTCCACAAGGGCGACCTGGGCTATATATAAGGAGGAGGATCCCTCCACCTGTTAAGCTAGCTTTTTAGGTTGGAGTTCTACCTTTAACTTCTCACATGATCCATCATGCATTTTTTTATCTTACATCACCCACTCCTAGGATCTTACGCTCATGGTCATTTCCTAGCAAGACCTTTCCCTCATTTATTTCTTGGTAATTTTGTAGCCAATGCTTCTTAGGGGTCATATGAAATGAGCAGCCAGAATCCATAACCCACTCATTATTTTCTACTTTTTCAGAAACTACCAGTGCATCAGCACTATCATACCCTAGTTCACACACACTCACACCCCTTTCTACACTCTTCGTATCGGATAGGTCTTTCTTTTTCTTAGGGCAATGTCTTTTAATGTGTCCTTTTTCATGGCAATAGTAACATCGTATGAGATTCTTTCCTGTCCTAGACTTAGACCATGATTTTTCTCTACCTCTAAGGTCTCTTCTCATGCTTCTAGACCTTACTAATAGGACATCTCTAGGGGTGGATTTTCCATCTAGCTTAAACCTCAATTCTTTTGAGTTAATGGCACCAATTACGTCATCTAAGGACAACTTATCCTTGCCATGTTTCAGTATGTCTACAAAAGTCTCATATGACCTAGGTAATGAGTGAAGTAGAACTAGGGCCTTATCCTCATCATCGTGTTTTACATCTATGTGCTCAAGATCTAAGCAAAGTTTGTTAAATTCGTCTATGTGATCTTGAAGTTTTGATGATCATACATTTTAAATGTAAAGAATCTAGGTTTAAGGTAGAGATGGTTAGACAGGGTCTTCTTTAGGTATAGACTCTCTAATTTCTTCAAAATTTCTTCTACCATCTTCATCTTGGATACTTCTTGGAGAACTTTGTCACCAAGACTCAATAGTAGAGTGTTGAAGGCCTTCTTGGTGATCCCCTGCTTCTTCTCTAACGTAAGGGTCTTTGACATCTCCTTTTTTTAGCGCCTCCTCAAGGCCAAGATTGTCGAGGAGGGCTTCTATTTTAATCTTCCAGAGGGTAAAGTCATTGTTTCTGTCAAACTTTTCTACATTGTACCTTGATGAAGTTGACACCATTTTTTTCTACTAGAATTCGTCTCCATCCCTTGAGTTCTTGAAGAGACGCCTTGCTTTGATACCAAATTGTAATCCTAGATTCCACCTCACTAATTCTAACACTCAACCCTTGAGAATACATGGATAGAACAAGAAATGAAAACAACAATATGAACTATACACACAAAGCACTTGGCAACTTTCCTCTCACACAGCACATACTTGCATAGTTCTCTCAAGATAGAATGAAAATAGAATGATCCAGAAAAGAAAAGACCCCCCGACCCCCTATTTATAGAACATAAGTGACAGACCAAACAAGACATGACCGGCCGTTACAATAGGTCCGTTACAACTAACCAACATTCTAGAAGAAACAAACGGGTAAATTTCGAATACATCCCTAACATAAATGCCCTCTTGAGACTCTAGCTAATCTAATACAAATGTTTCAATAGCACCTATTACATCCTCTAAGGTCAATGTATCCCTACCATGTTTAAGAATATCCACAAAGGTTTCATATGACTTAGGCAAGGAATACAATAAAACTAGGGTTGTCTTCATCTTCATATTTAACATCTATGTTCTCTAAGTCAAGACATAGCTTATTGAAGTCATCTTTATGACTTTGAAGCTTCTGCCCTTCATGCATCCTAAATGTGAAAAAAACTTTGCCTTCCAAGTACAACCTACTTGAAAGGGACTTAGTCATATAGAGGCTTTCTAATTTAAGCCACAATTCAGCTGTTGTTTCCATCTGAGACCTCTCTAAGGACTTTATCCCCTAGGCTCAAGATTAGGGTATTATAAGCCTTCTTGATAATATCTTTCTTCTTTTCTTCTGGGTAAGTTTTAGGGATCTTAGCCTCTCCATCGAGAGCTTATTCTAATCCTAAATTACCCAACAAGGCTTTCATTTTCATTCTCCAAAGTCCAAAATCATTAAGGCCATTGAATTTCTCAATGTCGTATCTAGCAGCAGATTGGTATTTCTCCGATACCAATCTGTTAGGATTATGAACACTAGGATCCTCTCAATTCAATGCCAGTCTCTCACACACTCACCCGAAATCAATCACAACAACATAAATATAAAAACGGAATTGAAAACAGTAAAAAAATTAGGGAAAGAGACAACCAAACCACACAGTGAAGACATCAAGATTTATCCTGGTTCAGGCTACGGAAACAGTCCTACATCAAGCCTCAGTCCGAGAGCAATTCCACTAGAAATCTTGAAGAAATCAGTACACAAGAAACCCTTTCTATCTCGCTCACGAGTACAATCCTCTATGGAGATTACAAAGAACTAATTGCTCGTCTTTCTTCCCTCAATTTCACTGCACTTGTACACAATCAGAGAATAAAGATGAATGATGATCTTATGCGACTGCCCATGCCCTCTATTTATAAAGGATTTGGGCGGAAAATACAAGGGTGTTTAAAAAACCAACACAAAGTCTATATTACCCTTACATAACTATTTTAATTAGAACTAATCTAACTCATTGTCAGCTATATCACCAATCTAACTAACCAGTTTCTTCTGATTCTTATTAATCTTCTAGAATGTAATCAATGCAAAGCTACAACAAAGAGAAGATAGAAAACACATGAGAAAAGGAAAAGGCCTTGCATTTTGGTAATTTCTTAATGGTTAACTAATGGCAGGGGGAAATTGCAATCTAGTATTAGACCTCATGGGTGCTCGTTGTATTTTCTTAAATGTCAGGGGTAGTTCTTGCAATTATCCTAAACCTCAGGGGTACTTGGTGTAATTTTCCTTTTTAAAATTAAATTTCTTTAACATTTTTAAATTTTATAATCCCAAATTTTTAAAATAAGTCCAAATGTGTAAATTAAATGTTATTCAAATGAATTAATCTGTTACCAAATCGGGCTGTCTCCACCAATTAAAATGAATCAGTCAAATGAAATCTTTCATTCACTTCAATTAAATTTAAACTTTAATTCCCATATTTAATTTTAGGGATATAACATTTGAAAATTTGAGATAGATATAAATGTTTACATTTGAATAATAAGGTAAATTTCAAATATTTAAATAAGAAATTTGAATATAAATGTTGAACTTGTATGATATAAATTGAAATAGGTTGTTTATAAAAAAAATTGAAATAGGTTAAAAAATATTGAAATAGGTTAAAAAATATTTAAATTTGAATATTTAAAGATAAAAAAGGGCGAGCTTGGTTGGTCCTGCCTGTCAAGGCCCATGGGCCTGCCTGGTCCAACCCAGCTGGGATTTTGGGGTGTGCCTAGCCTCCCCTCAAAAAAAAAAAAAAAAAAAAAAAGGGCTTGATCATGCCTGGCCTGGCATGCACGGTGCAGGGCTAGCCACCCTGACTGGTATTGACATCCCTTTCGCTTGGGGACCCCAAAAATCTAGTATCAGTTTAGTACTTTGAAAGCTGAAAGCCCAGTCCTTTGGTATAGAAGGCAGGTAAGGTGGCTGAGTTATTGGCATTTGTTGGAGTAGCACATGTAAGAAGCTCTGTGGGGCTCATGTTGTCTGGGACCCAAAAGGCTAGCAGGCATGTCAGAAGAACTGATATTTGACATTTTATATATGTATCTGCTTCATGAGAGGTTTCTACCTGGACAAAATTATAGTTGTCAGTGCAATTGTCTCCCTGATACAACATTCTAGGCTTTAAAAAAATAAAAAAAATGAGCATCATATGTGCTTGAGGAAGGATATTAGATAATTATTATGAGAGTATTCAAAAGAACAAAAGACACAATAACAACATGCCAAGCCTTTATCCCATCATGTGGGGTTGGCCATATAATTCTAGCTCTTCAATCATTCTGTCTATATTCTCATATTTTTTTAAGCCCTTATAACTAAAATCATATCCAATTGTCTCCCACTAAGTTTTTCTTGATCTTCCTCCACCCCTTTTGCTACATATTTGTTCAATTTCTATCCATTTTCCTCACGAGCCTTTATTGGTTTTCTTCTCACATAACTAAACTATCTTAATCATGTCTTATACATTTTATCTTAAATAAGAGCTACTTTGACCTTATTATGAATAACCTTATTTCTAATTTTGTCTTTTTGTATTGCCCCCCATCCATCTTAGCATCCTTTTTCTGATCTTGCTTACACTTCCAACTTCTGTACCATATAACAAAGCTAGTCTTGTAGTAATTTTTTATGAGATTTCCTTTTAGCTTTAATGGAATCTTACTATTACATAAAATGCTGGATTCCCTTTTTTATTTTAACCATCATTCCTTAATTTTATGGGTAACAGTGTCATTTATACCCGTATCTTTGAATGATTGATCTAAGATATCTGAACTGATTGTTTTTTGGTATGACTTGATCTTCTAGTTTTACTATAACATTGTCAACACATTTTTATTAAGCATACATTTCATATATTCAATTCTCACTCTAGATTCTAACATGTTCCTCCATATCTTGAGCTTAGTATTGACACCTTTTGTCTCAGCCCCCTACATAGTGTCATCTGCAAATGATACACATATGACACCTCTGCTTGAATATGGTTAGTGAGTTCATTTGTTACTATGGCAAATAGGTAAGAGATTGATACAAATCCTTGATATAATCCTATTATAATTGAGACCTCACTATCTCCTCCACATGTTTCTACTCCATGATACATCTTCACTTTAGTAACTTGTATACAAGCAATTTGGACTCCTTTCTAAATCTATGAACACCATATGTAAATCCTTTTGTTTACCTCTATAGTTTTCTATTAGGTGCCTCAACAAATTGATAGCTTCCATCGATGACCTACCAGGCAGGAAACCAAATTGGTTTTCTGACACCTTGGTTTTTCTTAATCTTTTCTCAATTTCTCTCTTCCAAAGTTCCCTAGTATGGCTCATTAGTTTGATTCCTCTATAATCTTGACAACTTTGAACGCCTCCTGTATTCTTGTAATAGGCACTAAATTACTCTTCCTCTAGTTGTTTTTGGCTTCCTTTTTGATTTAAGGATCACATTAAATTATTTCATTAATAAAAAAATGCCCTCTTTTCCCATGCTTTTTCATGCTTGTAGCAGTATATTATCTGGTCCAACTGGTTGACATATTGCATGCTGCATGGCAATCCACAGCTTTAGTTCCACATAAATGACTAATATTTTGAAAAGTAATATTTTAAACTGTTGAATTAATATGTGCTAGGGGACCTCAGTTACTTTATCCGTGTTAGCTGCGTGGGAAGAGTTTATAGAGTTTTCAATAATTTAATTGCTGGATGCTGTTGGTCACTTTTTTGGCAAAATGCTTCCATTTATATATCCTAGAGAACAAGAACATAATGACAAGGACATTGTATTAGTGACTATATATGTTATTTGCATAATGTTAAATCTGAACCATGTATGTTATTTGAGTGAGATTTACTCATTTTCTTGAATAGGAGGGTTGTGATAGAGGAAGACAAGTTAGTTTAATATGTGAACATTCATTATTGGAATGTACATGATGATTTTAGACTCGATGACCATTTTGTGGTTTTGACATTTTTATCATGCAGCTCCAATTTGTAAGTTGAAGTTCACGAACTGATCCCCAAACCACATAATGGGTTTCAAATCTGTTATGATTAGGAGCTCTAGGATCCTCTCTATTCAATGCCAATCTCACACACTCACCCGAAATCAATCACAACACCAGAAATATAAAAACGGAATTGAAAACAGTAAAGAAATTAGGTAAAGAAACAACCAAACCACATTGTGAAGGCAGCAAGATTTATCCTGGTTCAGACCGCATAAACGGTCCTACATCCAGCCTTCAGATCCTCTATGAAATCCACTAAGAATGAATGAAACCAGTACACTAGAGTCCCTCTCACACATACACACGAGTACAGTCAATCTTGGAGATTACAAAGTCTATCTTTCTTCTAGCTTTTCTCTCACACACTGCACTCTTACATCAGAATGAATGATTGTCTGCCCTTTGTCTTCTATTTATAGACATTATGGGCGGATGTTACAAGGGAAATAAAAGACTACACATTTCTTATTATAACCCCCATACATAAGTACATAACTATACTTAGAATAATCTGCTGCTTGATATTATGGACTTCACTGGTTTCTTCTAGGGCTTACACTCGATGCAAACTACAACAAAATCAATGAATCGCTGGTTACTGCAAGTTGTCCCAAGTATGATTTGTAGTGATAAGTTATTTGTTTGGTGTCCAGGATAATCAGTTCATATTTTAACTTGTTTATAGCCATAGAAAAGGCTGTTATATAGATTCCGATAATAACTTTTCAGCATTTTTCTGTAAATGCTTTTGGTTGTTGGACTTGTAAACTTAAAAAATCTAGCTATATGGCATGATATTGAGTCTGCTTTGTTAACTTTGAACACATGGTTTTGTTTGTTGCATTGCCTTTAGACTGTGAGATAATATAATATATTGAATTCCATGTCCCCCAAATTGAAAAGAAGACTGAAGCCGTTTTCTCCTATGACATTAGAAGTTTAATGTATAATTTTAATGCAATGGAGTGTCTCCCTCATTCCCATACCATGGCACATTATTTTAATATTGTTAACCTGTTGCCTCGGCATACAATGATATGAGATTTGATGTATAGGTCGATATTGACTTTGAGAAGGAACCAATTGGAGTTGGGAAAGATGGAAAAGATGTCTACTTTAAGGATATTTGGCCTTCAACAGAAGAAGTTGCTGAGGTACATACTCTTAAGATTGTAGGTTTGCTAAAAAAGTTGATATTTTACAAATCGATTAATTTCTTTGAATGCTATTTAGGCTGTTCAATCCAGTGTATTGCCAAATATGTTTAAGAGTACTTATGAGGCTATCACAAAAGGAAATCCCATGTGGAATCAGCTGCCAGTTCCAGCGTCCAAATTATACTCATGGGATCCCAGTTCCACCTACATTCACGAGCCACCATATTTCAAGAATATGACCACTGATCCTCCTGGTCCCATTCAAGTGAAGGATGCCTACTGTTTGCTGAACTTTGGTGATAGCATTACAACAGATCACATTTCTCCTGCAGGAAATATCAACAAGGATAGTCCTGCTGCAAAATTTCTCCTCGAGCATGGGGTGGAACGCAAGGACTTTAATTCTTATGGTAGTCGCCGTGGTAATGATGAAGTAATGGCAAGGGGAACTTTTGCAAATATCCGTCTTGTCAACAAGCTATTAAATGGGGAAGTTGGGCCAAAGACAGTTCATTTTCCTACAGGGGATAAACTTTACGTGTTTGATGCAGCAATGGTTAGTTTCACATATTAAATATTAATATTCTTTATATATTTCTATCTTCCTATTAACATCTTTCTATTGCCTGGGATGTCATTTATTTGTTTCTGATTTCTGATTAGCTTTATTTATTTGTAGTATTGAAGCTCTCCTTTCTCAGCAATGTTGTTCAGAGTAGCAAATCTTTATTTGGGCAAGATTAGAACCCAAATGATAAAAAATGAGGTGTCTTATTGATAACAATCCTCTTGACCTTATAAATGAAGAGTTGGGCTAAACTTACTCTGATTTCATAATTGATCATTAGTTCCATAATTTTGTTTATACACACACACACACACACACACACACACACACACACACATCTTCATTCATGCACATGTCAAGTAACATATGATGCATAAATTAGATGTCAGTTCCTTTAGTTTGTCAATTCATAACCTATCTTACCTGGAATATGATCATTTTGCCATGTTGAATTGGATCGTGATAAGCTACATGTTCTAAAGTGCAGCAGTACCATATGATTACAGGCTCTCACGATTATGCAGATTTGTAATGTATATATAATAGCCAAATGTTTTAACTATTAGATACATATCATAGTAGACTGTATATTTTCTCTTGAGATTAACCTTGTAGAAACTCAACCATTGGTGTGTGATAATCAAAGGGAAATAAACATAAAATAGTTGGGAGTTGATTTGGAGTTGCTAAACTCAACTTTTCTGGAACAATTTGGAAATTCTCATGGCATTAGGGTTTCTCGGTAGCTCTGTTCCTAACAGATATTAATGATACCTTACCGCAAATTTTGTATAGTTCAGTGAAGGAATCCGGTCACATTTTACTAATAATATAATTTTCAAATTAACCTCTTTCCAGAGGTACAAGACTGCTGGACAGGATACTATTGTTTTGGCTGGAGCAGAGTATGGAAGTGGAAGTTCTCGTGATTGGGCTGCCAAGGGCCCAATGTTGTTGGTAAGTCTTTGCATGGCATTTGAACCAGTCCGCTTCCCCATCTGTTTGGTTTCTCGCCTTCTTTCTATGCTGCTTTCTAACCACTGAAATAAATATAACAGGGAGTCAAGGCTGTAATTGCAAAAAGTTTTGAAAGGATCCACCGCAGTAATTTGGTTGGAATGGGTATTGTTCCACTTTGTTTCAAGCCTGGGGAAGATGCTGATTCAATTGGGTTGACGGGTCATGAGCGTTATACCATTGATCTCCCCAATAAAATTAATGAGATAAGACCTGGTCAAGATGTCTCTGTGAGGACGGACACTGGCAAATCATTTATCTGCACAGTTCGCTTCGACACAGAGGTACTTACAACTTCCTCTCTCTCTTATATATGTCTATTGCTATTTCTAAAATATGTGCTGCATGGATTCCTATTTCAAAGAAAAAAAGAGAAAAGTTTGGGTACAAGCTCAGTTAGTAGTAGCACCACGGTGATCCTTTTCTGATTTGGTGCCCAATCTCTCTTCTAACCCTTCTAGTATGCAGGTTGGTGTTTATTTTGTTTTGGAAATTCTATTTGGATGGTGGTTAAGTTTGACACTAGTGACACTCTACATTGATGTCTTGCACTTTTATGTCATATTAATGCAAATATACAAGACATTAATGCAAAGTGTCAAACTTAATTGTTTAAATAGCATTTCCCATTTTGTTTTATTTTACTGCAACTTGAGGGGGTATTTTGAATCACTAGGCAATTAGCACCATATATGCTTAGTACACCAAATGACGAAGTGCTTGGCAAAAAAGAAAATATAGCATGTGTTTCTGCCTATGCAACACTATGGGTCATCACTAAAAAGTGCCAGTTGAAGATGATTTTTGGATTCACTGGACGAAGTAATATTCCTAAATGGTAATGCTATTTGTATGTTTAACTTTTGACAATCACAAAATTACAAGTGTTTCTTGAAAAAAATTAACAATAGTTCTTCATAAATTATCAATTCCTTTTTACAAATTCAAAGTTTCTAATTTTTGAAAATTATAAACACTTTTAAATAAGAAAATGTGTTTTTTTAAACTATAAACACTTTTTACACAGCAAAAATGTTTATAATTTTTAAAAAGTAATTGATAATTTATAAAAAAAATGTTATTAATTTCTTTAAGAAGTATTTATAATTTTGTGAGTGCCAAAAAGTTAAGGGTACAAATAATAGCATTATTAATACCCAAAACCTCCCTAGCAGACTGGTTTTGTGGGATTAAGTCATGATAAAATCTCTTCCTTTAGTACTTGGTATCCTCGCCTGGCCAGCATTCCCATGTTGATCAATTTTGACACAAGTTAGATTTAAAGGACTTTCCTGGCCCGTACTTATATGGTAGTAGCCCTGGGTTTACTCTAATATAACATAAAATGAAGTGTATGCAATAAGAGGTAGAGAAAGAACTTTGTCTTTTAGCATAAAATGCATACCGAAGGGGAAGGGAACTGGTTTTCTGTTTTACATTTCATTTTGTGAGCCTTATTTTGCATAATCTGTGTTTTGATTCTGAATTAGTAGACGACGAATAAGTGTTGTGATGAAAGGGCAGACAAATAGGTGAACAAAGGAAGAAAGATTTATTTTGTTTTGGTTTAATTGGCTTTTTGCAGGTAGAATTAGCTTATTTCAACAACGGGGGCATTCTTCCATATGCCATTCGACAGTTGATTAAGCAGTAGCAACCCCAACTCGATCGATTTTCTTGCTTTGCTTGCTGCTCTGCACTCCTCCAATTCTAGTGCAGGAGAGGTCAATAAATTTTGTAGCACTGTACGGCAACCCTTTGATTTTAAAGTTTTACTTCCACTTGGCTACCAAGTTTTTTGGCAAGATCGGGAACACCGGTTCACTTATTTATTGCTTTTGTAACAAAAATACAATTCTGCTTTATACTTCCTTTTTTGTGTTCAATTGGAAAATAAAAGTGCAAAATAACCTTTTTGATTTTGGTTAGTTTAGTTTTTAAAACTCTTTCTTGTTGAAATTTATCAATAAAATGTACTTTTTGAAATGATTCACTTTATGTTTTGTTTCTTTTTATTACATTTTCTGTTAACCTCAAATCATATCATTTATTTTTAACTATTAAACACTCGTGGAGTTTAAATTTTTATAGATAAAAGTGTTTTAAGTTTAAAAAAAAAATTGAGTTGTTTTAAGTGTCTAAAATTGTCTTCTGCATTTTACATTTATTTCGATACTTAAAACTCTTTAAATGATTTATTTTTTAATATCAACCTTTGTGTATTAACTATTTTGCTGGAATAGCCTTAAAACTCTTTTTTTTATTGGTAGCATCCACAATTATGCTATATATAGTAGAGGCACTCCTTGATAAAAGAAAGGGCCAAAAGTTTAAACTTTTTATGTTTTTACAATCTAAATCTAATGTTTTAATTTTAGTAATTATATCTCGATTAGGTATAATTTTATCTAGGATTTGAATTTGATTGGAAAGGCGTGTGCTTAGGATTTGAATTTGCATCACTTTACATTTTAAAATATCTTGTCTAGATTTTATATGTATATATGAAAAAAAAAATGATATGTATATTTAATATATATATACAGAGAAAAAGAAATGTATGGAATGGACGTCAATGGTAATGATACTAGCTTGGAGGTGACAATAGGGGTCGATCAGGAAAGAAGCTGATCTAGAATTTGGAAGCTTAATAATTGATCGTTGATGTCGATAGGGCAAGCTTAAGCGATTGCTGACAAGAGCGAGACGATCGACAAAAGATGTCATTGGTAGGCAAGAGCAAAGGGCCATTAGTCATTTGTTTGATTAGAAAAAGTATAAGTGAGACTTGTTAATTCTTAAAAAACTCACTTATCTCTTGGTTTAGTAAAAAATAAACATTAATTACACTCTCAACAGCTAAAGCTGAATTTATAGCAATTAAGAGTTGTTATGCTTAAATTCTTTGGATAAAACATCAAATAGAAAATTATGGAATTAAATTCAATCATATTCCTATAGGTATGATAATACTAGTGTAATTCAATTAACTAAAAATTTCATTATTCATTCTAGGACAAAACATATTAAAATTAGACATCATTTTATTAGAGAACATGTAAAAGAGGGAGATATTCAAATGATCAATTAATTGATATTTTTACAAAACTCTTAATAGATGATCAATTTTACAAAATTAAAAGAGAATTAGAAATGTTAATCTTTCTAAGTAATATGGTTCTTCAAGTTTATTATCATCTATGCGTTTAGCTATCTTAAGTTTATTTATTTTTTCTACTTCGCTATACATCTTCAGTCAACTAAAGTATAGTCAATTCGAGAGTGGATTACCCGAGTTGAGGACTGACTTACCAGGCTCTAGGGTTACTTTGCCCCTCTTCCATCTCATGAGTAGATCTTAGTTTGATTATGACAAAAAAAGAGGAGAAATGATCTCATGTTTTATTTTTTGCTTTGATCTTATGTATTCTCATATTTGTCTCATCTTATGCAAAATAAATATAATTATCTTATATTTGATAAGTTTAATATGTTTTTTTATAAAAAATATTTTATTAATCAACTATTTTATCAAATTTTTTTTATACATAGATTCAGGGGGAATATATCCTTAGGGGAGTTATGTTTATATATGGTAAAATATGAAATTTTTGTCATCATAAAAAATAGGGAGATTGTTAAGCTCAAAGGTAAGTAATACGATTTTGATGATAACAAAAATATTTTTAAAATATAAATATATTTTTTACGTATGTAAAAAGTAAATTTATTTTGAATTAAAAGTGGGTACAAAAAGTAAATTTATTTTAAACTAAATGTAGGTTATTTTTAGACATGTTTCTTTATTTTGATTATTTATGTTTCAAAAGTTTATGTTTAAATTTTCATATCTTGATAAATGAATTTCTTACTCATACAAAAAATAAATTTATTTTGAATTAAAGGTGAATTGCTTTTAAACATGTTTTCTTGTTTTAATTATTTATGTCTAAAAAATTTATATTTGAATTTCATATCTTGATAAATGTATTTCTTTCTCATATAAAAAATAAATTTATTTTGAATTAAAAGTAATTTGCTTTTAGACATGTTTTCTTATTTTAATCATTTATGTTTCAAAAGCTTAATTTGAATTTTCATATCTTGATAAATATATTTATTTCTCATGCAAGAAGTAAATTTATTTTGAATTAAAGGAGAATTGTTTTTAGACATGTTTCCTTATTTTAATAATTTCTATCTCAAAAGTTTGTATTTAAATTTTCAAATCTTGATTTCTCATGCAAAAAGTAAATTTATTTTGAATTAAAAGAGAATTTTTTTTAGACATGTTTCCTTATTTTAATAATTTATATATCAAAAGTTTATATTTAAATTTTCAAATCTTAATTTCTCATGCAAAAAGTAAATATATTTTGAATTAAAGGTGAATTATCTTTAGACATATTTCCTTGTTTTGTTCCTTGTTGTTTGAGAAGTTTTAAACAATTTTTGAATTTCAAACTTCATAGTAATATTTTCTTTAATGGCTAGTTTGTTTGGAATATATATATATATATATAGGGTAAGTATGTAGACTCAAAAAAAAAAAAAAAAAAAAACTTGATAAAGCATTTAAATAAGAGTGAAAATATTTAAAGTGCTGGAAGTGTGCTGGCTGGTAGAATTCTCAACCGTTGGTGACTTGTTTGTAATTGTCTTTGGTTATAAATTTGTTATTTTTACTCACTTGTTGTGTAAAGGGATTGTATTTGCTAGTAGTGTGCTAGTGGTTTTTGCTTAGACAATAGATTGTATGTTGGTTCTAGCTTCAATTAAAAGCTAATGTTGATTCTCCCTAATGGAACCTCAAGCTATGTCTTGAAAGAGAGGATTAGACTCTTTAGAGTCAAACCTCTATAAATTTTTCTTGTTCCTTGTGATTGTGTGATTTTATTGTTATCAATTCTATTGCGATCACTACATATTAAGATTACAAATTTAAGAATTTTCAAAAGAGGTAAATTTATTAATTTTTGAAAAACCCAATTCACTCCCCTCTTGGGTATTTTTCTGGGCAACAACCCCGTCTCTCATAAAACCAATGCTGAAGCATATTCTTGAAGTACTCCATTAGACATTGAATCGGCAATTTATGTGTATCTGTCAAGGTTGCATTTAGGCATTTTGCAATATTTGTCATCATGATATCAAATCACTTGCCATTTGAAAATGCATGTGCCCAATGATTGAAACCAACCTCTCTAAGATAGGCACCAACGACTAGAACATATTGCTCCAGTTCATTAAAGTATTCATTAAATTCTGATTCCCTATAAGCCTTTACTGCTTTGTAGAATAAGGCACACACATTTTTGTGCTTGAATGTAGCCTTAACATTATGCCCAATGTGATATATACATGCAACGTGTGTGGCATTAGAGAACTCCGTCATTACCGCTTTTTGTATGCTTTTATGCCGGTCAGACACAAATACTAAACCGGGTATCTCATCACCAATTGCAAAGTGTAATTTTGTGAAAAACCATTCCCATGATACATCATTATTTGAATCTTCGACTCCCAACACTGTAGGATATACGTTGTTGTTACTATCTTTGTAGGTGGCAACAAACAAACTATCAATATATTTACCCTTAAAAAAACAAGCGTCGATAGCAATAACGGGCCGTATTTGGGAGCGGAATCCAACTAGGCATGCACTAATGGCCATGAAAAGGTATTTGAATCTATTGTTACCTTCAGTCTGGATTTTTGTAATTGTTTCGGGGTTTTTTAACTTCAACATGTACAGATAAGATGAAAGCAACCTAAACGATTCTTCCGCACCTCCATGGATCATGTCCAAATACTTTTTCCCTCGACCGCCATGCCTTTTCATAATTGATGTTGACTCCAAAGTCCTTGCAAAAATCGTTGATAATGACCTTGGGCTTATAAATATGTTTCACATCCTCATATTTGGGTTTAACATAAGAGCCAATTACTTTTTTCTTCACCTGAGAATGATCACAGTGCATTATTGAAGATGAACATGCATGAATATTGATATATTTCCTTATTGTTCAACCAAAAGAAGTGCCAAGTGTTGTTGCCCTCAAGTGCCGTTTACACTACTCCTGCTTGCATCTTTGGTACAATACCTTCTTTGTTGACTTTACAACTTTGTATTCATAATTCTTTTTCAAAGCTAACAAACTCATTATTTGATGCAATTTAGATTTTAACGTGAAAACTTGGTTCAACTCAACTTCTGACACATTCGACGATGATCCCTGGCTAATCTTTGATAATTTAAAAAATGGGAGCAAAGTAGGATGCTCAGCACGATCGGGTTCTTCAGAAACGTGTTGATCATTTTCAACCCTATGTCCGACATTATCCCAATTAACATCTTCTGCACCATGCCCACCATCATCACAATTAACAACTTCAAGCCCATTTCCATCCACATCATCATGACAATCATTATCTATCGACCATATTGGACTATTGTTGCCCAAGCGTACTACCGGAGTATTACTTAATTCTTTATTCTCTACAACTTCTTCGTTATTTCTATCACCAAGATTATTCACAAAATCAACACACAATGAGCTTTTAGAATCTATACGAGATCATTTGACATCATGAATCTCTGTTGAAAGTGTAGACAGATCTAACTTGTTAAACTTGTACTTCAACTCAACCAACTTCTCAACCGAACTAACATTGAACTGCATGTATATGGAAGTTAATAATTGTTCAAAAGTGCAATTTGGCTCCACGCGTATTACCTGACCACTTTTATCAGTCACGTACTTATATTTTTTGTCATTAACATCATATTTTCACTGACCTCCAAACATCACAGGTACAAAGATAGGTGTCATTCATTTAACGTTATATCGATTTTCCACACATCGCTGTGTAAGAATATATCTGTTAAAACGTATTGGTGTGTAAGATTATATCGGTTAACACATATTGGTTCACATAAAATATCAACCGATAACATGCTATCGATATATCATTTCAGAACAGATATGTACATATATATTTGTTCAACACCGATATATAAATCAATATAAACATGAGAAATATATAAGTTTCACCTACCGGTTGCAATATATTAATCGATATAGAGAATTGCATACTTTTCACTAGATCAAACTTTTTGATGAAGAAACAGAACCAATTTCATTTACAAACCCATTACTTTTTCATTCAAAACATCACAAAAAAGAGGATAAACTACTTTGAAATCAATCAAGCTTCCAACATACATTGACAACCAATTTTTCAAATATAACAAAATGAATAAATACTTGGTATGGAGAAAAACTACAGGACCTATAGAGTAAATAATAACAATGGCTTTTAACGAAGACGATTAATGTTGAAGCGGGGACAATGGAGAAAAAGAAAGAAATATGAGCCAAAGAGATTCATTGCAAGTAAGAATGTGCAGGAAATGATAAAACAAGATCCTATATCTAATACAAGTGGGGACATTTTTGTTTAGTAAAAATTTAAAAGTCCTAATTTTACAAAAATTTTGGAAATCTGCTATTTTTGCAAAGTTTAGTACGGAAAGTCCTATTTTTGCAAATTTCCCAAACTAAAACCCGGATGGATTAATCGACTTACCCAAACCTTCTCTTTCTCTTCTCTAATTTACGATCTGGAGCATCCGACCCATCCGCCTAATCTAATCGACAAACCGCAGTCATCCGCAGCAACCTTGTCGCCGCCGGGGTCCCTGCGAAGTCCAGAACCGATCCCCGCCTCCGAAACATGAGCAAAATCCTCAGCATACTCGCCTAGGTAGGGTCAAATCCTCGGCCGAGATCTCATCCAAACCAACGAGCGATTGAAGGTTCTTCGAGCGATCAGCGGAAAGATGCTGCTTCATATAAGTTGCAGTTCCAAAGGCCACGACAATCTCCTCCAGAACTCTATCCAAAACAACACCTTGCCTTGCTCACGTAAGCTCCAAACCTTTCACTGCGACTTCAAGACTAGGGTTTTTCTGGGTTTCAATAGTTTGTATAATAATTATAATCACAGCTTGGCGGGGAGACGGGACTGCTCTTTGCTTTCTGTATCACCTTCCTCCGAAACTATTCGATCCCATGACAAAATACCAATCAAGCATGTCCAGAAGCAGAGTACTAGAGCACCTAGGGTGGTTTCTCTAGGGTTTAAACTCCGTTGCCATTCAAGGACAGTGGTTCCGCCTGCCAAAAACTCGATAAATGGTAAAAAGAAGAGGCATGGCGGTGTATTGCAGTCGATTTTGCGGTCCATGGAGTCTGCGGATGATATCGGGAAGACCCTTAGTTTTTATGACGGGAAGCTCAGTCCCAGAGAACAAACTGTGATTCTCAAGGAGCAGAGCAGCTGGGAGAGGGTTGTTAAGGTTTTTGAGTGGATAAAGTCACAGAAAGAATACTTGCCCAACGTAATTCACTACAATGTGGTGCTTCGGGCACTGGGTCGAGCCCAGAAATGGGATGAGTTGAGGCTCTGCTGGATTGAAATGGCGAAAAATGGTCTTTTTCCTACTAATAACACCTATGGAATGCTCGTCGATGTGTATGGAAAAGCGGGTCTTGTTAAGGAAGCACTTCTCTGGATAAAGCACATGAAACTCAGAGGAATTTTTCCAGATGAGGTCACAATGAATACGGTTGTTCGTGTTTTGAAGGATGCAGGGGAATATGACCGGGCAGATAGGTTTTATAAAGATTGGTGTCTTGGGAAGATTGAGCTGGATGATCTTGATTTGGATTCTGTAGCTGTTTCTGAATCTGTGTCTCGTTCCCAACCCGTTAGTTTGAAGCACTTCTTGTCGACTGAGCTTTTCAAGACAGGTGGGAGAGGTAACCCCACAAACATTATGCCTTCATCTGATTTGGAGTCCCCTGTTCGCCGGCCCCAACTTACAGCTACTTATAATACTTTGATTGATTTGTATGGGAAGGCTGGCCGGTTGAAGGATGCTGCAGATGTGTTTGCTGAAATGTTGAAGTCGGGGGTGGCAGTTGATACTACTACTTTCAACACCATGATCTTCACCTGTGGAAGCCATGGGAATTTGACAGAGGCAGAAACTTTGCTCAAAAAGATGGAGGAGAGGGGAATATCACCTGATACGAAAACTTACAACATCCTTCTGTCATTGTATGCTGGTGTAGGGAACATAGACGCAGCTCTTCAGTGTTACAGGAAAATAAGGGAGGTGGGGCTTTTCCCCGACATTGTAACCGGCAGGGCTGTTCTGCAGATATTATGTGAGAGAAACATGGTTCAAGAAGTGAATGCAGTACTTGAAGAAATGGAAAAATCTGGCTTGCACTTAGATGAACACTCTTTTCCTGTTCTTATTAAGATGTATGTTGATGAAGGGTTGCTTGAGCAGGCACATGTCATTTTTGAGAAGAGCCAATTACATGGAGGATTGTCCTCAAGAACATATGCGGCTATTATGGATGCATATGCTGATAAGGGATTGTGGGCTGAAGCAGAGGCTGTGTTCTGCAGGAAGAGGGATTTGGGTGGACAGCAGAAGGACGTGGCCGAGTACAATGTGATGGTCAAAGCTTATGGTAAGGCGAAGCTTTTTGATAAAGCGTTTTCACTCTTTAAGGGCATGAAACATCATGGGACTTGGCCAGATGAATGCACCTTTAACTCTCTTATCCAAATGCTATCTGGAGGAGATTTAGTGGACCAAGCAAGGGACATTTTAGTAGAAATGCAAGAAGTGGGATATAAACCCCTGTGTCTGACTTTTTCTGCTGTCATTGCAAGTTATGCCCGTTTGAGCAGGCTTTCTGATGCTGTGGATGTCTATGAAGAAATGGAGAGAACAGGGGTAAAGCCCAATGAAGTTGTTTATGGGTCTTTAATCAACGGATTTGCGGAGGCTGGTAGAGTTGATGAAGCTCTTCGCTATTTCTTCATTATGGAAGAAAATGGTATTTTGGCAAATCAGATAGTCCTTACTTCCATGATTAAAGCTTACAGCAAGGTCGGGTCCTTGGGAGGAGCCAAACAGTTTTATGAGAGGATGAAGGACTTGGAGGGCGGTCCTGACCTCGTGGCATCAAATAGCATGCTCAATCTGTATGCAGATCTTGGTATGGTATCTGAAGCCAGAATAGTATTTGATAATTTGAGAGAGAAGGGTTCGGCAGATGGAGTTACCTTTGCTACCATGATGTATCTTTACAAGAACATGGGTATGCTTGATGAGGCCATAGAAGTTGCCGAGGAGATGCAACGGTCAGGTTTACTGAGGGACTGCGTTTCATTTAACAAGGTAATGGCATGCTATGCCACAAACGGGCAGTTGCTGGAATGCTCTAGATTGTTGCATAAGATGGTAAGTCAAAAGCTTTTGCCTGATACTGGAACATTTAGGGTATTATTTACTGTACTGAAGAAGGCTGGTGTGCCAATGGAGGTGGTGGCACAGCTTGAGTCATGCTACCGTGAGGGGAAGCCTTTTGCTAGACAAGCTGTTATAGCTTGTATATTCTCGGCAGTTGGCTTGAATGATTTGGCACATGAATCCTGTGAAATCTTCATTAGAGCCAGAGTTGGGCTACAGTCCTTTGCCTATAATGCTGCATTATATGTTTACGGGGCTTCGGGGGAAACTGATCGAGCTTTGAACGTGTTCATGAAAATGCAAGACGAGGGTGTAGAACCAGACCTCGTCACTTACATGAATCTGGTGGGTTGCTATGGTAAGGCTGGCATGGTGGAAGCTGTGAAGCGGATTCACAGACAGTTGAAATATGGAGAGATTGAGCCAAATGAATCCCTGTTCAAGGCAGTGATGGATGCCTACAGACATGCCAACAGACAGGATCTTGCTGAACTGGTTAGCCAAGAGATGAGATTTGCTTCTGATGCACATCTGTATTCTGAATCTGAACTTGAAGAGGATGATGATCAAGCTTGTTAACATCTTCAAGGATTTAGCCCCCCTTTTTGAAAATTCAATTTGTATCGAAGATTCAGCATTGATGTAGAGAGAAACTAGAGATTGCACACTTTTTTTTTTTTTTCCTAATTAGAAAGGATATGAAGGCAGTAAGACCACTTTTCGAGTTCATTTACTGATAACCTGACACTCGATCGATATACCTTACCATTATTAATACCTGTGAAGAATCATCCTTTCTCATTATTATTACCATTTTCGTGAGCAGTGCTTTTGGTTTATATTTTGTTCGATCCAAATAATTGCTTGAATTTTTCTGCCAACGGCTGAATGAAATTGTTTACTTGTGCATCCTCCAGGCTCTTTTCCCTTTTGATGATTGGTTGCAAAAGTTGCCTTTGACCAAATTGCCTGGGTTGCAGCTTGGAACAGCGTCTCTTATGTGGTTTTGGGGTTCCAAAATCAAACTCTTACTTTTCTCTCTATATTTTTACGTTTTTTTTTATGTATAGTTATTCAAATTTTTTATTTCAATTACACTTCTAAATTTATATTTTTGAATTAATTTAATTCTTATATTTTGATATTTTTTTGTGACAATATGAATGCAATCGTTGTTTTAATTACATATAGCTATATTTTTGAGTTAATTTAATTCTTATACTTTAATATATAAAAAAAATAAAATAAGATAAGTCAATTAAATTATTTTTTTGTATGTTAAAATGTATGAGTTAAATTGTATAAAAAATTCAAAACAACAAAAAATTATAATTGTTATATTAAAAAAATGTGAAAGTACAGGAGTTAAATTAATTTAAAAATATAAATATAAGTATATAATTAAAATAATAAAAAAGTCACGTAATCATAAAAAAAATATAAAATTATAAAAGTAAAAATATAGATTTGACCAAATTCTTAAGCTAACCTGGCTTGAATTTGACAGAATTCTTAATAAATAAGCCTAAGTTTATGAAAGCTAGACTCTTTTGCAATCTAAAAATGCTATTTTTTTTTTGTTATTTTTATTATTCAACCAATATGATTTACATCAATATTTATTAATTACATGTAATTATATTAAATTATATTTCTTTTTAGCTATTAAAAATGTAAAAATTTAATTTTGTAAGTTGTATTCAATTAATACATCTACTTTGAATTAATAATTGTTATATTTTAAATGTTACTTAAATATTATTTATGTATTTTCCGTTAAATATTTTTTTAACAATTAAATAATATTTTATTTTTATTTAATATTTGTAGCTAAAAGGAAAATAATTTTTAATATATATTTGATAATTAAATGATTTTTTAGAATAAAAATATCACTTTTACAAGATTTTTCAATTTTTGTAATATAAAAAGATATTCTTGTTAACGAATTATTTTTATCCTTTCATTTTATTAAAATTAAAATATAATAAATATAACAATAAAATAAAATGATCATCCTATTCTCAAAAGTTGAAACCTTCCCCTTAAAGAAATAAGAGCTCCACTACAAAGCCAGGAGGGTCACAGAGAGATTTACAGAAAAGGGGCAAAAAATCAAAATTACCCCGCCCACTTTGCAAATTTGCAAAGTGGGCCACTACCCTCGCCCCTGCTTCTCTCATCTCCCCCCATGGCCGTTGCCCTAGCCTTGCCACCGCCCTTCTCTCGCCTCGCTGCTGTGCCTCCGTTGCCTCACTGCCCTCGTCTTGCTTTTGTCGCCTTGCTGCCATCGCCGTCTCGCCTTGCCCGATCGTCGCTACATTTTTAGCGACTATCGGCGAGGCGACGATGGCAACGAAGCGCCAGATACGAGGGCAGCGAGGCAACGGAGGCAAGACGAGGGCGACAACGAGGCTAGGGCAGTGGCCATGGGAAGGGAGAGGAGGGGAGATGAGAGAAATAGGGCGGTTGTAATTCATGGGAGAGGGAGGGAGAAAGTAGGGCGCGGGGACAAAATCATTTTTTTGCCCCTTTTCGGTAAACGCGTCGAACTTTCCAACATTTTCCAAGAAATAATCATTCTATTCTAATTCATACAAAACATAATGATGAAATAAAATTTTCCTTTCTCTTCCCGTCCAAAATCATTCCTTCCAACTAGAAGTGCTCAATTGGTTTGGACAAAGTCAATCCAAAATTATGATCAAATGGAAGACTCATTTATAAAAATTTTTAAACCAAAGAGAGTTTTTCAGTTTAGTTTAATTTGATTTTTCGATTTAGACCAAAATTTAAATACCCTTTTAAGTCTTACTATAAATGAAACAACAGTCCAAATTTATTAATTATGGAACCAAAAACTCGAATAAAATTAACCAAAATTGGTCAGTTTAATTCCCACCGATCATATATATATGGCAACCTGATCTTCCATCGAAGGGTTTCTTCTTCTTCGCTTCTTGTCCCTAAAAGTCTTCTATGTATCAGCCATGGCTACTCTGAAAACCTACATCATTGCCCATATTCTCTCAGCACCCACCAAACCCATCACAGAAACCCATAAACCCAATTCACATAAACCCAATTCACTCTCGCTCTCTACTTCCCAACTCTTCTCCAAGCCAAACCCATCACTGAGTTCAACAACCATTTCCACCAAAAAGAGGCCAAATTGGGTCACTAACTCGGTCACAGAGGACAGGGACTTGGTTGTGGCGCAGACTAGGGTTTCATCTGGTCAAGAAGACGGACCCAGAGATGGAATTGGGAGAGAATTGGAAGAAGAGAAGGGGGTGCTCTCTCATGGGCCTGGGGACAATGATAAGTTCGTTGGTAGAGCAATTAATGCTGCTATTGTTCTGGGTTTTGGTACCTTTGCAATCACCAAGTTGCTCACCATTGACCATGACTACTGGCATGTGAGTTGATCTTGTATTGGTTAAGTTTTTTATTTGGAACGATGAGAATCCTTAACCACGGCCTTTCCGGTGTGTACTTGGTAAACGTAACTCATGGGTATACTTAGCTTAGAAATCACGTATACTAAGTAATCACACAGAAATCTGTGTGAGCTTTCAACCGGGGTTGTATTGATTAAGGTTTTCCCTAAATGTGTTTCTGAGCCAGTGATAAGCATGGATCTAATTCTATAATTTGTAAGGCAATCATTTCCTCTTTGTTTGTATTGTTTAGGGGTGGACTCTTTATGAAGTCCTCAGGTATGTGCCTGAACACAATTGGACTGCATATGAAGAAGCTCTCAAAACCAATCCAGTATTAGCCAAAATGATGATTAGTGGAGTGGTCTACTCTCTGGGAGATTGGATTGCACAAGTATGTGTTTCTGAATGTCATTTGCTATATTTATATATGGTGATATTGAATTCCTTTTAATATGATTCTTAATTTGTTATGTGCTATTGAGTTTGCAGTGTTATGAAGGAAAACCCCTTTTTGAATTTGACAGAACGCGGATGTTTAGGTCAGGCCTTGTGGGATTCTTGCTCCATGGATCCCTTTCTCATTATTACTACCAGTTTTGTGAGGTAGTGCTTTTGGTCATGTTTTGTTTGAATCAACTTACTAGTTGCTTGAATTTTTCTATGAATGGCTGAAATCGTTTGCTTGTGTTTCTAGGCTCTTTTCCCTTTTGACGACTGGTGGGTGGTCCCTGCAAAAGTTGCTTTTGACCAAACTGTGTGGGCTGCAACTTGGAACAGCATCTATTACGTGGTTCTGGGGTTCTTGCGTTTGGAAACCTCAGAAAATATTTTTGATGAACTCAAAGCCACATTTTGGCCCTTGTTGACTGTAAGAAATTTAAAATTTTTCATCTTCACCAGTTTTTGTGATGAGTTTCTCCATGGTTCTCTTCTAAACATCATGTTTTCCATATGTATGGCCTATGTTGTTATATTTTTTCTACCTAAATGCATAATTCTGATAGTTGAGTCAGTTGATTTGATTCTCAAACATCAAAAATGAATCTTTAACCACAAATATTTTGGTTGTATTTGAATTCATACGTTTAAGATCCAGGTTTAAAAATCATAACATGAACAAAAATATAAGAGGCAATTGTTAGGTATACTACCATTTACAGGAAAAAAATATGTTAGATATACTACCAAAATTTACATGAAGAAATATGATGGGCCTGGGCTTTTGGCTTATGCTTGAGCACTTGGCTTTCATTGAGGTAGTCATCAAAAGGACAGTTCCTGATTCAAAATCAGTATAAACTTATGAAGTGCTTTCCCTAGAGAAAGGATGTTGCTCAACAGGCCAGATGTTGATCAAGACATTTTGAGGTTAAATCATGTTATTAGGCACTTGTAGATCATGCGAGGCTAGTATCCTCTCTCCAGAAGTGAATTCTGTTACTATGCTACTTCTACGGTATGTTCCCTTAGTATGTTAAGGATCTCATTTTGTCTTCTGGGGAAGCTCATGTTGATAAGAGGAAGAAAAATGCTTCTTCTTCTTCTTAAATCTCTTATACCCTGATGTGGACTATCTAGCGATAGTTTATTTTGAGCTCCTTTAAAGGCTGTGAAGTTCCTTTCTCTAGGCTTAATAGTGTATACTCTTTCACTTTTTGTTTAGTTGGTTCTTACTTGGTACAGGGGGTGAATCTAGACTTTTTGAATTAGTTTTTGTATTTGTTATGTTTTTTGAGTAATTATTTCATTGATGCATAGAGGTTATAGGCTTTTATGCATGGATGGTACCCTTTTAACCTCGTCTATCAAATACTTCTACATAAACAAGTATTTCTCATAAAAAAAGAAATAAAACTGACATCTGACTTATCGGCTAAGTTAAAACATCAATGTACTGGTGTTGCTTGCTTGTTCTATGAAATGAAATTAAACACAAGTTCATGAATTTAATACCATTGCCGGTTCTGATTCTATGTATGCAGTGATCAACATAGCTTGTTGATAACATTACTTTACTATGATTCACTTTCAGGCAGGGTGGAAGCTCTGGCCCTTTGCCCACCTAATTACCTATGGTGTGATCCCTGTAGAGCAAAGACTTCTTTGGGTAGACTGCGTGGAGCTCATATGGGTAACCATACTATCGACGTGAGTACTATATCAATCAGTTCCTATCTGTTGGATAACTGGCTATTTACATAAATGCATTATATCTGAATGCTTTGATTGGTTTTTGTCTTACCAAGAAAAAATAATGCTTTGAATCAGAATCCCATGGGCATGTCTATTGCGGTACACCATATCTGATTTTTTTTTTTCTTTTTATTTCTGTTGCTTCGTGTACTGTCTATATTTGCCAATTCATCCGAACCTGAAAATGCCAGGAAATTGCAAAATCACTCCAGATTCTATGCGTGAAATATTTACTTTAACTGCCTAATACCGTAGTATTTCTTTTGTCAATTGTTAGATTACGGTAGTACTTCATGACATAATGGATGCATCAATTTCTTGGCCTCCTGTCAAGAATGGTTGTTTTGGTTCTTTGGCATCTGTTGTCTTCGGGCTTGGCTTGTTGCATCTTCCATCTGATGTTAATGCCTTAAAATTTCTAGAGCTGTTGGCAAATACTATTTGGTTCCGATTGTTGCCAATTTTTAGCCTGAGTGGTATTTGCTGCCACTGCTCAAGAGGGTCAAAAAATGGCTGTGTTTGGCTTCTAATTACCTGATTCAGATTCGGTATAGCTTCCATTTTGTCCCTGAGCAGGACCGACCCTATTGCATAGGTGATGCCAAATTATTTGTGATGTCCCGTTCTAGAACTAGCCTGTTTCCATGGTTGACAATTGTGAAAGGGTCTTTTAACTGTTCTGGTAGACATATTTCTCTTAAAACTAAAAATTTTCATTTGTAGATACTCAAATGAGAAATCAGAAGCTCGGATATCAGAGGCATCACCTGAAGCAAAGTCCAGTTCGAAGGTAAGAAATAAAATTCATCCACAGTTGTGCTGCCTCAGGGCTCCCCAAAGGTCATCAAATATAATTGACCATAGCAAGGGCAAGGTTGTGTACAGAAACAACTCTTCCTGACCCTCACAACAACGAACATCGATGACGAACATCAATGCTGGATACTGATCCATCATCTTACCAAATGTGAATTGAAGATCACCTCTGTGCTAACTGATTTTAAACTTGATGATCTCTTACTCTTGACAGGAGTGACTATGCCAATGACTTGAAACCGCCTCCCACTGATATCGACCCCAGGTCGATGATTCTGCAGTCGCGGTCTGAAGATACATACCAGATCATCTTCTCCATCGTTAGAAGTTATAGATATGGTAAATTGGGAGAACAAATTCATAAATGGTGATCTTCTCCTGGACGGATTTAAGTGTCATACTGGAGTGAGTTTGCTCTTACAAGCTGGCTAGAGAGACATTGTTCTTGTTTTTGTTTCTCTTCTGTTCTTAGAGGATGCTTTTTTGGCTTGTCTTTGATCAGAAGAGCACACAACTCTTGTTTATGGTTTGCATTATTATAGGGAAATGAACGAGGGAATAAAATTGTCTTTGGAGAAATGTTATTTGGACACTCAATTGTGACACTTTTAATGGCATCCGTATATTAATAATTATATTTTTGTGTCACATTAATATTAGTGTATAATACATACACTCATAAAAAATGTTACAATTGAGTGTTCCAAGTAACCTTTTTAATTGTTTTAAGTATTTATTTAAGAGACATGACTTTTAGTTTCAATCTCTTTTAATTGCATGCTCAGATTGCTGCTGATATAGTGTTCCTTTATATATTGCAAGCTCTTTAATTTGAATTTTTCTCATTTACTATTAGTTAAAAAAAATAAAATATTACTAAAAAGAATATATTTCTCAGTCTATTAGGAGACGTCTTTTCTTTTTTTTTTTTTTTGTAAGTAATAAACATCAATATTTTTAACATGTCTCTTCTCTCCCCTTGTGACTTGTTTTTAGAAAAACTTCCAAACCCCATGGATTCCCCGAAGCCGCTTAAGATTTAGTAAATTTTTAATATTTAATAACACCTTTTAATATTTAAAATTGAACATTTATTTAAACTAATTATTATTCATCAAATCTAAATAATTCTACCAGTTATTGTAGCAAGGTCCCTTGTTTTTTGTTGTCATTAGGGTTTAGTATCAATGTCAATAACTAATGTCTTTGTTGTTTTTAATCTATTTTTAATTTTTAAAAATAGTAAAAATATATTTATATTTATATTTTTGAAAACAAGAAAAAATTTTATAAAAAAAATTTAAAATAATAAAAAGTTATTTTGACAATTTTAATCATAAATATGCTCAAAATTTTCAAAACACCGAAAACACTATAAATAAAAAAAAATTGTTTTCAGCAATCTCAAATAAACATTCAAAATATAAAATTAAAAATGAATTCAAAACTCAAAACTGAAAAGTAAAACATGAAGAGAATAACTCTTAAGATTTTGATTAATTTTTATTGGGGAGTGCAGAAAAGAATCTTATTCATTTCGACCATACTTGTGAGATGCTATCTAAGATAGAGCTGGGGCGGAGCCATGTGAGGCCCAGTGGGGACAATTGCCCCCACTGGGCCAGATTTTTTTTTAAATTTTATTTTTTACAATAATATACTACTAGAAATAAAAAAAATTATATTATATTTTACTAATAGAAATAAAAAAAGTAAATATTAAAAAAAGCAAGTATGTAATGGTTCAATAGTAACCATTATAGTATTTTTTTACAATTTGTTCATAATTTTTTTTTTTTTTACAATGATGATGCAAATGAAGCTAAGTACTGAAGAACATTGTGGAGTAAAGAAAGCAAGTATATAGGAAATTTATATTAAATAAAATAAACAAGTTAACAAAGTAAGTATTTAGTAAATTGATGTTGCACAACTTCCTATGAATCCCAAGCTAAGAATTATAATAATGGATTACAATGTTAATTTTCGAGATTAAATTAGAAGAATCTATTACAAAGAGGTCCGTGTCAGTCTCGAAATTAAGAAGATTCATTCTATTTTGGTTCAATGAATTTAGTAATTGGTAAGAATATAGTATAAACAAAGATGTCGCATTTTATTTATACTGTTATCTTTTTAAAACAAATAACGAGGAACAATGAGATGGTAATTTTTTTTGTGATAGAAAGGTTTAGTAAATTAAAAAAAAAATAGACTTTAAGTTTATGTTAGAGATGCTAATAGTACATACAGTTAAGTTCGAAATAATTGTGAAAACTTAATGAATCAAAAATAAAATATTGAGATAATTTTTTTTAAATAGTTAGAACAAATACTGTGTGATTATTGAATATAATGAATAATAAGATAAAATTAAATTATAATATCATTACATCACATCAGTATTATGACCTAATTATCACAATTAGATTGAATATTTTCGGGTGGATTCACATCAAATACTGAAAGGGGAATATTTGCAATATAATACAAAGGGCACCTGCAAATGTTGATGTTCATGTTTGAGGTCACAATGCGAAAACAGAAAATGCAGAAATGAAGAATGAGCCAAAAAGGCATTAGCCCCCTAGAAGCTGATGGCCTGCGGATAATGAGTAACACTTACCCAACTACTTCTACTACTGCTGCTGCTAACCGCTGATTAAATCTAAATCATTCTGTTGCTATAGCATAAATCACCAACTTGCCAAACAGGCCTTAGTGAGTGAGAGGCGCCCCTGTTTTTTGAGCAATAAGAGCAAACAGAATGATGCAATGGAACAAATTCTTCCATTATAACCTTCAAAACAAAGCCACTAGTCCAGGCACAACATCTTCTATGGCTTGGTGGATTGATTTGTGAAGAGGAAGAAGCCGAGGCACCGAAACAGAAGGCTATAACAGCATTGGGTTTTCTCAGACACACACAAACTTTTTAGGCTTTCGGCGGCCTTTCCTCCGAGAATCTGGGGAGTTGGACAAGCGAGTTCACGCGAGTAACGCCTTCCAAACCCGACCAGTTCTGATCTTCCAGAACAGCAGCAGCTTCCTCGTCTACTTCTTCTGCCTCCTCGACTGGTAGCCTTTTGTAGGGGTCATTTTCTTCGGAAGATCTGACGGTGAAGTTTCTCTGCAAGGATGGCTCGGAGTTCTGGCCATCGTCCGATTCTGCGGCGTTGCCGGAATGGTTGCTCTGGATGGTTGCCGATGAGAAGCCTTGTTCTTCGCAGTCAGATTCGGAGTCCACTTTCCCGTCCAAAAATAAGCAAACCACCGCACAGTCATCCATCTTAGATGTTGGGTACTTGGATTTCCATTCTCGTGCTGCACAGTCAACCAGGATCCTTGCCGCCGACGACCGTGTTGGAGCTGTCGATACTATCTCAACCACTTCCTCGTTGCTCAGCACGTCCCAAACCTGCAATCAAATTGCCAAACGGTGAGTCATTTCAGCTCCAAACTGCAACCGAATTGCACCCCCTGTGACGATTTTCAAACTGCAAAATCGTTGCGGAACAAATCTTGTGATCTTTTCCCGAAAGGATTGCATTTTCCTTTTTATTTTAATTCCATTATCAACTGTATTCTGTTTTATAAGGAGAGCCAATATTGCAGTCAATGGTCCAAAAAGTTTGGCAATTTCAACATGTGCGATTAGACATGAATTTCTATAGCATTAACATCTGGTAAAATATAGGGCCCCAAGCGGAAAGAAACATCATCTTCAAGAGCGCAAGAAACTAACGACAGGAACAGCGTAGATGAACAAATATATCTCATTGTTAAAAGAACAAAAAATCATGAATGCGTAAGTACCAAATAAACAGGTCCACTGGAGTAGATAGATATACTGGAAATCAGCTCGACAACCCAAAATTCAACTATGTAATTGCCAAATTCTTTTCAATTAAACATTACAATGGTTTATTCTAGTACTTCAATCTATTTACTATATCAACACACCAGATTTTCATTCACTATGTGGGCTATACAAATTCTAGCTCGCCAATTGTCTCTTATCTATGACCACATATTATGTAAGCCCATTACAGTGGCAAAGATACCAATCTAAAATGAAAATTTGAAAAATTAATTTATCAATAAAACCAATTAAGTGACTGTTAATTGATATCACCTGATGCGATAGCTTACAGGTTGGAGCAAGATAGACTCATCACTTTGCAAGTCTGAGCTTGTGGGTTCAAGTCATATTGAGCTTCATTATTGATGTTCCTAACAGGGCATTAATGATGGACAAGATGCACCAGGGGTCGGCTTTCCATAAAGTATGCACAAACAAGGTGGCCTTGAGTATCTTCGTATCCTTTTTTTTTTTCAACAAATAATAATAATATTATAACAACAACAAATAACCACGTTAATTTGAAATACGAGTGCACAACCAAGCCCTAACCTTGTACCATATTAAGGATTGAAAAGCGAGGCAAGCTATCAAACTTAAAATAATGTGGTTTACAAGCATCAATCGTATAGAAAATAAACTACATTTCAAAACTCTAGGGCAAAAAAACTAAGATTTGCTAAATCCATTCAGGGCATAAAAAGTTCATAAAAAATGCAAGACCAATTATGATTGACGGCAAAGAGGCAATGATGAAAGAGAAGCTTTATATTATAATATATATATAATAACAAAATTATTCACTGAAAGTGAAGAGTAAGAAAACTACCGTGCCACTCATGCCCACTATCCAGACATCCAATTTGTTTGGAAGAAGTTGGAGGTCTATAATAACATAATCAGTTGCTAATACTATACTTCGTTTTGGTATCATATTCTAGATTTGGCATCTGCTAATAACCACAAGTAAAATACAACAATGATCAATTATTGTTACCATTCTAAATGCACATTCAAGCTTCTTTTTTCCTTGAGGTACCAACATAAATGCTATAATGATGAAAACAAGTACTAGCTAGAGAAACTGTGAGCATGAAGGAAACTCGGACTGCAAAGTGCAACTGCATTTTGATGCCCAGATATAGTCCAACTGGTTAGTGCATAGAAGGATCGAGTTCACATAAAATTCTTGTTTGTAACTAAAAGTTTAGGACATGTCTCAACATCATTCTTCTTCTTCTTCTTCTTCTCATTCCCAATTAAATTAGACATCAAGTGCAGGAATCATCTAGTTAAGTGCCCATGATCATTCCTCTTCTTATCTTCCCTCTCAAAGTTTGAGCTCAACTGCAGGAATCATCTAGTTAATAGCCACTCAAACTCCAAACCTTCTCATAGCCTTGTATGAAGTATCACTTTTTTATCAGCAGACATGCTCATTTTGATACAATCTACGAGAGAAGTCTCCATTATTCAGACACTCATATACATAAATGGATTGAAGAGTTTTGTTGATGGAATAACAATAACAATCACAAGCCTTAAAAATGTATACTATTTTACTTTCAAACAAAACAAAACCATGATTGATTAAGACAAATAGAGAGTTTGTATTCTATATCAACATGCCCATATATTAGGATACTCCTAAGCAGAATATTACACCACCTACAAAGGGGCATATTCTGGCTTCTGACATGATGCTTCATTAGCCATTAAAAACACAGTAGCACCAAGTATCTAACATTTAACACTTCCAAGCTGCTCATATCCAAATAATAAAAATGATTAACCTCCATGATGCAATGCAATCAATCCATGAATATAACTTATAGAAGTTCAACAATTGTAGTCCACAAGGAATAATGTAAAAATATAAATAGCATAAGACTACCTAAGAGCTCACATAATAGGTCATGATCAATATATAGTGCAAAAGACATTGCTGCAACAAAAGAGAGCAAGCTGTGGCGCAGTAGAGAATCATAGGAAGAAAAAAGGGGACTTCATCCCAAATTGAAAGATATTTTTTTAGATAAGTTACTCCAATACTGGGAGAGTCAAGAAACATGAATCTGTTCTGGTTATGGATACAAAAAGCTGGAAGTTTTGGAGCTCAAACAAATTAGCAGGACAGATTTGTCAGATTGGTTCCAAAAAATTTTCTCAAAACATCCAGTTTTATGAGACAAAATAAGTTGCCATTGCTAATTCAAAAATATTTCTTATGTAAAAATAGAATTTGATTTTTTTAAATTCACATTTTTAGTTACAAAAATAATAAAAGCAGAAACACAAAGACGAAGGCCCTAATAGTGTGCTATCTGTACAACCTACATTTAACAGAATAATGCATCTCAACACGTACTTTACTGAACCTCTGTATTGTCATTTGTTTTCCCCTTTCTATCCATTACTTACTTGCAATATAATTTCATGCAGGTAAAGTAAGTCCATTAGAATAGAATATAAAACAATGCTGGCGGATCCTTTCAGAGACATGCAAGTTCCAACCCAATAACAAAAGTACTACTTTGACTAAACTAATGTCCATGCGTGTCACAATGGTTAGATTTTGCTCATTCAGATGTATGATGATGGACCATCCATGTGTAAACATTGTCAAATGAAATTTCATTAGGTTCACAAGGCCAAAACAAGTGCTTCTTGAAAACAACACACTTTATCTAGGAAAAACAAATATCTATACAAGGCAAGACAAGACTAAGTTCCAACTAGGAAGCAGAAATGCATTCCAACTCTTCCCCAAGTTTTTCCTCCTTTTGCATTAACTACAAAACAAGACAGAAAATGATCTCTACTGCATTCCCCTTAGTTGGCCCCGACCGACTCCTGGGACTAAAAGTGCAATAAGCTTTAGGCATCTTTCTAAAATTTTTTTATTTAGATACTAATAGAATCGAAGGATGAAAATTGGATAAAAAAATTTTACAAGTTAAATTGCTGAGCATCCAAAAAGGTATTCCACTAAGCGTCCCTGATTGTCCAGAAAGTGTCAGTGCTCGACCTGGGCAGATCCTCTAGACAATTGCCACAAGGCCCATGCCACTCGGGTGTATGTATGTATAATTTCTCATTTTAATTAGGCTTAGTTAGCTCTCTCATTTAATCAGGTATTTGACATCAGACAGATACTAATACGAACAAACAATCCCTCATTACCAATATGCATCTATATTATGCTGCATGAGTAGAGAAATTACCCCATCAGAAGCAAGAACAATGAACTTGTCGCGTTCTGTAAGAGTTCGGTGTGAGAATTCCGGAATAGAGATTACACCATACTCTTTTAAACAGAAGTCCCCAAAGGCTCGAGCCATTGCTAAGCCAGGGGCATCATCAAATGGTAGCCACACTCTGGGCACTTCAGGCTCATCTTGCAATGCAAAGACCCTTCCTTTACACCGTTTAATCCTTTCAGCTTCCCCTATTAATATTAGCTCTGATCAACACAAATAAGTTGCGGAAAAGGAAAGGACCAGGAACTGGACCATGGTAGAACGTACTTGGCAAATCAGGCTTTAGATCAACAGTCAACTGAATTGCCACCATGCAATCATTATTGTCCTTAGATCCCAAGATCGCCCGAGAATCCCCAATATTTCCCATGTAAAGATTTAAGCCCTTGCAACAAAAACATGACAAGAAAATGAGAATAAACCAAAAGAAAATCAGAACAGAAGAAAGTAGGAAGCAGTTCCTGGGATACCTGCTTCAATATAGTGACAGCAGTGCTACCACTGCAAAAGCAGTCCAAGTTAGGGTGGGATCTTAGCTCCTTGTCCATTGCTTTGTATGATTTGAGAAAAGCCTCTCTCCATGAAGAGTCCACCTTATCCTCTGTAGCACCATCCTTTTCCATATCTCCTCCATCTGATTTAAGATTCCCAGCACAACAGCTAGTGCCAGACCCATTTTGCTTCAACTCACAAGAATGCAAGAATGACAACAGCTTTAACGGTAACGCATCCCTTACTTTGCGAGCAACAAGATGGCCATGTGGACCATGGCCATCAAAGACACCACAGAAAGTCACATCATCTGATAAGAAATCCTACAGAATTTCAAAGCTTAAGAAAAGTAAATCTCAAAAGTCAAACAAAAAAGAATCGTTCTGAAAGAGCAGCTGAACTTACTTCCCACACAATCATTGCATCCTGGTTTATGCCCTTACGTCCTTGCTGAGTGAAAATGCAAGAAGTTCGGCTCTTTCCATTTGTAAAAATCCGGTTAGGAATGGAGGACAAATGCTGCAGCATGGTGACATGGTCGGAAAATGTTTTCCTACTGCGCTTCCTCCTGCATAACCCAAGGCCCAGACAAGAGGGAGAGAGAGACTCTCCCCTGCTCCTGCCATTACGACCCCTCAGACTGCTAGTTGAGACACAACCCCCCATTTCCTCAGTCCCGCAAAGACGACATCAGATTTAGACAAGGTACAAGGTTCTTCTCCAACGAAATGCCCAAAGCAAGAAAGTGTGGTCAACACAGCAAAGACTGAGGATCCTCTTAAAGATTCCACACCCCGAATCAGGGTACTTGAACCTGATATAGAAAACTCGCTACTGTTTAACTTAGTCAAATGTCAACCAAATGGAGGAGACGTGAAGTGATAATGAAGCCAGCTAAACAGAGCAAGACAATATTAATTAATTGAATTCTCTATCATACATGGCAATAGAAGCTTTATCGGAAAATCAATTAAAAAAAAAGGTAAACATGGCTTTTTCAAGCAAAACTGCATGTGATGAAGGAAACATACACAAGGCTGTCTGGATCATTGATCTTTGTGACAGGAATCTTATTTATAAAAGGAAAAATTATGCATAGCTATATAAAAAAATGCCAATTTAATTTAGATAAAGAAAACAGAAAAGCAGTAAAAGTGCAAACATTCGCCGAGAATAGACCAAAAATAGGAGAACAACTTTGCTGCCAAACATTTAATACGTAGCCAAACATTTATTCAAGAGGTAAGTCCATAGCTTTGTCCGCTAATGACAGAAGCTTGATAGACACGAGGTTTGAAAAGAATGTCCCACTAGCTAAAGTAAAGAAATCCCACATTTGACTAGAAACTATACCCTCCCCCCTCCCTCAACTTTTAATAATAAAATCCCCTAGACACATAGGAGCACTCCTAGTACAATACCATGGCAGAACGGTCGATCCCACCATACACAAAGACAGTTTCTGTATTATGAATAAGCCAAAAGAGAGGTCGTTTCCTGTTTGAAGCAGGTTAGGATGGAGCAATTCTTGCTCTTACTGCTCGAGAACGGTGGTTTTTCTGTTTTATTTTTCTTTTCTTTTTCTTCTGCCGAAGAGAGTGTTATATCGGTAGACAACACTTCGGATACTGCTACAAATACCTAAAATATAGACTTTGAAGGCAGAGTTCCAAAAAGAGAGAAGGTTTTTCATTTTCTATCTGCAGTCTGCACCACTATTCAAGCACCCCGAGAAAGAAACATATTATGTTCAAATTTTGATTTTCCCTCTCCAGAACAGATCAGAATCAACAGGCTTAAAAGAAAATGGGAAAGCAGAAAAAGGACGAAACAAAGGAATTGATCCGGCAAGAGAGTGACTGAACAAGTAAAACAATCTTCAAATTACGGAAAGTTCAAGAAAAAGTCGCAAAAAGAAAAAGGCAACCCTCCGTTTGCGGACAGAGGAACGGAGGAAAAAGTGGCGAAAGTCAGAAATCTGAGATCACTACAAATCTTAAGAGAATAAACAAAAATGCAACACTCAGACCGAACATAAAATAAATATTTACCCTGGTTAAAATTCGAAACTGAACTAATATAAACGGCAGATCCAAAACATATCGTCTTCTTTCTTTCTGTTCCGCTTTTCAGATAAACCAAACAGACAAATAATCAGAAAGTCGTAGTTTGATTTGAGACGGGAAAATGAAGGAAATCTCTCCTCTTCTTAGTTTGATTTGAAGGTCGATAAGAAGAGAACGGGAGAAAAACAAGGGGAAAACATTGCTTATTTCACCGAATTTCATTTTCTTCTCCTCTCCTTTCCTTTCCGCTGCTCTCAAAATCAAACAAGGAAAAAAGAGAAACTATTCGTCCTTTATCAACCTTTTTCTCTTTCTCTCGTCAGAACCAAACCAAACCAAAAAATAAAAGAAGAAATTCTGCTTTTCTCAACAGTTCCTCTCCAAATCACTTTACCTTCTTACTTCATTTCCCTCCCGTAACTTCCGAAACAGCGTAACTTCCGGAGATCATCATACATTTGAGAAATTCAGACGAAGAAAGGCCTCAAATCAAGGAAGCAACAAAACAAACACATAATCGAAGCTGTCGAACGGAAACCAGAGCAAGATAGCAAATTACCTATTCAAATTCTTCTTCCGGTGAACTCGTTCGCGATTTGCAGTTCTGAGATTGAGATCGAAGGAAATCCAACTCCGAGCGCAGAGACAGCGACGATTCCAGTCGTAGAAGAAAGAGGCGCATTAAGTGCGAGAGCAAGGAAAAAGTGAACTCGCAGTTGTTTCAGAGATATATACATATATATATATAGATAGATAGATAGATAGAGATAGAGAGAGAGAGAGAGAGAGAGAGAGAGAGAGAGAGGGCAGTTAACAGGAAGAGTCTCTGGACGAAATGATGATGACATTTGATTTGAGATGGCTTATGATAGGCCACATATCAAAATTATTTCATTTGTTTTCTGAAATTACAGTAACTCCCTCATCTAACTCTGTCTATCACTTTTGTCCCATTCTATTATAAACTCTGTTACCAATTCCTCATCGACCTTACATACGTAGAACCTCTCTTATTATTCAATATTTATTAGATGATCCAACCCAAACTAACACAAAATTAATGAATTTGGGTAGACACTTAACATATTGAAGTTATTATCGAGTTGACTTGATATAAATTTATTGCGTTTCGGTTTATAATATGTCAACATAAAAAAATTATAAACTAATTATTACAATCTTCAGGTAGAACTCATATTTAAAAGTTAGCTGTTAAGGGGAATGTGCCCAAGAAATTATAAATTCCGCACCAGAAACCTGAACTTTTAATGTGGGACAAGTCCTATACCTTATAATGGACCATAACATACCACCACGCTCTGCAGCCCGATGCTCACGACGGCAGGCTGTGCACTACCCACTATTAGTCTCGAGTGAACACTGTAATGCCGATGTCACCTCCGTCACCGTTCGCTTGCACTGGGAGCCATGAGACCAGCTCTGATGCCACTATTATAACCCTTGGGTAGAACTCACCCTCAAAATCTATCTGTTAAGGGGAGAATGTCCAAGAGATTATAAATCCCACACCAAAAACCTGAACTTCCAATGTGAGACAAGTCCCATACTTTACAGTGGATCATAACACTAACCCAACAACAAGACATGTTTAATTGGGTCGACACAAAATCTAGAACTTGAATTAACCTATTTTAATTAATTAAAATATATGTTAATTTCTAAAATACTCTTAACAAATTTTTCAATTTTTATTATTTCACTTTGTGCCAAATTATTTTTTACACAATATTTTAATATTTTAATTATTTTTCAAGTTGTTTTGTGGATGGTGGATGTATCATTCTTAATTCATGTCTTGACTATTTTGAATTGTTTAGAAAAATAAGAATGAAATTAATCACTTAATTTTTAATTTATGAGTTATTTTATTCTATTTTTAGTTTTAATATTTTGATTAATATTTAAATTTAAATAAAGTTCTTAAATAGGTTAATAAGTCAATTTGTTCTACACATGCTAATCTTAATAAATATTTAATAAGTTAACCTGTTTACCTATTTAGTCTAACATGTCTAAATTCGAAATGAGAATTCTTAACTCAATAAGCTAACAAATTAGATTTGGGTTAAGTCTTAATAGATCACAACCCATTAATGACTCAATTTGTTTACTTATTTTGACACCTTAATATTTATATATTGTAATTAGAAAAAAAGGTCTTTCTACTCAAATCTCTTGGTTTATTGGAATTAGTAAGCAGCCTTATTTAATTAGTCTAAATAATTATAAAATTATAAAATTAAATATTACAAATTATTATTAAATGTTATGATTTATTAATTTTTTTAAATAAATTTTTAAAATTATTATTAAATGTCATGATTTATTAAAAATATTAAAAAGTTAACTGAGTCCAGAATGTTTTTCCTTAGAAAAACACATTAAGACTAGTTCCATGTTATTAACTAGGAAAGGTTACGAAAGGATGCATATTTTCTTTTAAGGGTTATTTTAATGGGTCTTTTTGGGTAGTGAAGTCAAATGGGTAACCTTTGGGCAGTGAAGTCAAATGGGTAACCGTAGACGAATGGTAACCCTAGGCTTGCCATTTGTCTTAAAAAGATGGATCAAGTCAAGCTCAACTTATTTATAGATGGACTATTTATACTAACAGGACGACAAGTTTGATGACCTAATCAAACTTCATTGCCCGAGTTTTATTCGGGATGAAGCTCGGGGCTTCATCCAAAGGTAACAAGGCGACAAAATGGTATAGCGACGATCGACACGAGGTGTTGCAGCGAGGTAATAAGGCGATGACATGGTAACAAGGCGATGACATGATGCAGTAACGAGTTGATGAGAAGATGCATCGATAGTTGACGAGGTGAAGGCAGCGAGACGAGGCAAGGTGGTGATGCGACAAAATGGTATAGCGACGATCGACACGAGGTGTTGCAGCGAGGTAATAAGGCGATGACATGGTAACAAGGCGATGACATGATGCAGTAACGAGTTGATGAGAAGATGCATCGATAGTTGACGAGGTGAAGGCAGCGAGACGAGGCAAGGTGGTGATGGGGAGAGGCGAGGCAGAGCTTGTTGGAAACAATCATGAAAAAAGAGAGAGAAGGTAGCAAAGAACAGGGGTGGTGAATCTGCAAATTAGCTGAGGGTATTTTTGTTATTTGACTCCTTCGGTCATCCTCTCGATAACCTAATTATTTGTACAATTAGCATTTTCCTTCATGGATAGGTTCAATCTAGGCCCAATCTATTAAAACTTTTTTGGGTAGTGATCGCATATTTGTATTTATTTGGTAATATATTTTATCTTGTATCCCTCATATTTGGTAATAAATTTCCATCAAATATTGGTACTAGTTCAACTTAAACAAAAAAAATATGCTTATTGATTCTTTATCTCAATTTTTGAATTAGAGTTTGAAGTTATTGTGCTTAGTATTGGTGTTGAAAATTAACTCTTTTATTTAATAAAGTTAGATCATAATCATGAGTTGTTTAACATGAATGGGTGTTGTAGAGTTTGTTATCTTAAGAGATGGTGAATTAAGCCTTTTTCACCCTTTGAAAATAAGAGCTTAAATCAAATAAGAATGAAAAAATGTAGTACACAAAAATGTATAGTGGTTTGGTTTATGCCTAGTCCACTATTTTAATTTCTCACTAAGAATTTAGTCAAACTAACTTATTTGGGTAGCTTTTGAAACAGATTCAGTTACAAACATTTACAATTATGGCTTTTCAAATGGTTTAATTACAATCAATGCCTTTTACAAGGGTAAGGCTTAATCTTTATAGATTCACAAAGAAATGTGAAGAAAAGAAATCAAGAAAAGAATATGATATTACATAGTTTACAGAAACTTTTGATTCAAAGAGATACGAGAATTGAAAAATAAGCATTATCTTTATTTTTAATAGCTCAAGTAGTGATGATCTTTGAAGACTCTTTGAGGTCTTGAGAGTTTATTTTTTTGTGATATTTTATTCTTGAAATATAAAATAATTTTGATAATGACACAAAGTCATGAAAATCAATCTTAAACTCTATAGAAGTAAGTTTGAGTGTTTAAATTCAAAATTAATATATTTTTTTTATAATCTCAACTTACTTTTCAAAGAAACAAAGTTAAGAGAGATCAATGATTAAGAATTTTTGTGTTTGAAATCTCATTTATATTAATCAAGTGTTCTTCTACATATTGTCAGTTTAGTTTAAGTTTTTTCAAGTGAATAGTCAACTATGTAGGATTAATCTATCGACTATGTACCATGCAGCTATCGACTATGCATAGGCATCTGTCGATTATCTTGTTTATTTTGTTGACTGCGATAATTTCTTTGTCGACTATTCTTGTTTATGATGATAGAATTTTTCTTCATAATTTTGGTGTGTCAACTATAGAAAGGTGTTTGTCGACTATTAATAGTTTTGGTTGGTTATCTGTCGACTATGCTTACATGTTTGTTGACTATGCCTTAGTTTCATTCAAATATATAATCGACTAACCTCTTTAGTCTGTCGACAGTTTGTTTCACAGAAAGTTGTAACGGCTAGTTTTGACACATTTAATACTCATTCAACCACCACAACGATCGAATTTTTGTATTTATCTACCATCAACTATAAATAGGAGTTGGAAGAATCGTTGAAAGGCGCTGAACACATTGAATATCTTCAACTACCGAGCATTCAATTTTCTCTGAGTTTTAAATTTTATTTTCTCTATAACTTTCTTTTCGAGGCTTTGTATCGACATTGTTGCATTCATCTTAAGCCTCTTATTTTTGTTAGAGAGAACCTGTAACTAAGATTTGTACTCTTAGATTCTCATTATCACTTTTATTGTATTTGACCTAACGTAAGTTAAAGGGCCTATTAGATTAGGAGGTTTGTATATTTCCTAGTCACGGATTAAAAGACCTACATGGATTGAGTAGGGGGTTGTTAGTAGATTTATTTCAAAATCTTTAGTGGGTAGCTAAGCTAGTGGACTAGGCTTGGAAAACTGAACCACTATAAATTAGCATCTCTTGTGTTTGTGCTTTTTATTTTTTTGTTTGCTATTATTAGCATCTTTATATTCATTAGTTAATTTGTATATTTAACCTCTCATCCATAAAGATTTCATATTCATTACTCACAAGACGAGATTGTCTTTATACGGTTGATACCTCATCGTGTCATTTTAAGGTCTTGAGATTTAATGAATCCATGGTTTTCATAAACGACATCTCTGTTTTTCAAAAGAATTATTTTTATTATACTAATTCACCTCCTTCTTGGTGTGTGCCATAACATTTCAATTTTATAATTTTGGAGTTTAGAGTGTATATCTTCTTATCAGGTTTCAAACTCATTTTATAGTCTTCTGGTATTGAATTCTCTAGTTGAGCTGTGCTTAAACAAATTGAATGTTTGTTTTGGTTTTTGAGTCATAATTGTTATTTTTTGACTCTACAAACCTCAAATAATCAGTTTGAAATTCATAATTTATGCACATGTTGTATGAAGATCATTTAATGCTCTTAAAAGTAAAGGCAGATTGCATTTAATGAGCTATAACGATTATAATTTTCAAATTCAGACAAATATTATTCGAGTACAAACTTGTGTTTACTCGATTAAGATTGATCTTACCTGAACTATATAAATTTTTTAATCGATTACATTTATTACTTACTCGAGTACAAGCTGCTTTTTGCTCGATTAAATTTTTGTTACAAAAAAATTCAACACATACTTGATTACAAAAGGCTATCTACTCAAATACATAAGGATCTTTACTCGAATACAAATTTTCATACTTGATCAAACTTTCAGTATATCTTTACCACTTATTTACTCGATTACAAAAATAATTTACTCGAGTATATAATATACATTACTCGATTACAAGATTTCGTAATCGAATACAAATTCTATCTAGAGCTTAACAAAATTTTCAAAGAAAACATACTTAATTACAAAAGTAATTTACTCAAGTATAGATGGATCATTACTTGATTACAAGAATTGATTACTTTTGACTTGACATAAACTTGCATTATCTACTCCAATACAAATTCTATTTAATCGAGTACACTAAATCTTTACTCGATTTAACTTATATTTGTAATCAATTACCTTTAGATTTGATTGATACTTACTCGATTACAAAAATCTTACTATAGATTAAACAAACAATTTTACTTAGAAATTTGACTTAGGTTTTTCTGATAATTGAATTACTTGATTATATATAAAGATTTACCCGAGTAAGAGAATTAGATTAGACTCTTATTTGATTAACATGAACTCATTACTCGATTAACAAATTCTATAAGTTGACTTGATTTAAATGATTTACTTGATTAAAAATTACTTTACATATTATTCTTAATTATATGAAATTGTTTTGGTCATCATCTTTTAACTAAATTTACTATTTTTCTCATTAAATTAAAACAACAAGTGTCGGCCAGAAAATTTGTTTTTGGATCTAGTAGTGACTACAAATAATAATAGCTGGTTAACTCTTGATAATTTGGGAGTCATTTCAAAGTTCAAACAAAATTAGGGCAAGAAGACTGTGTAACTAAAATGGGAAATATTATATTTCTTTTGGCATGATATGTAAAAGAGGTTGATCAAAAGATAATTGTCTATACAGGAGATGTATAAATGTATGTGTGTATAAGTGTGAGAAAAGATGTTGATCTCAAGGGTATGAATTTATTCATATTTTTTATGAACAAGATATTTTTGAAATATGTTTTTAAAGGGATAATTTGTAATTTCAAGAAGGACCTCTTGGTGGGGCTCAAAGAAATAAATTCACTAAGTTGAAGTATATTAGGTAGTCGACTAATGACTATAGTTAGTCAACTGAAGTTAACCAATATTCTAAAGAATGAAATAAGAATTACAAGTAGTCCACTAATATATATGTTTAGCAACTAGCTAGAGTAAAAAATGAAACGAACAACAGTAGTAGTTCCACTAGTTGATCAGGACAAACTAATTACAGTTTGACAGTAAGCCATGAGTCTTTCAGAAGGTACTTAACTAGTTGACTAGTAAAACTTCACTAGTTGACTAAAAACTTGGTAGAATGCTTGATTGATGTCTTGAGATCAATATCTAGTCGGCTAGTAATCTGTCACTAGTCAACTAATCTTTTTTAGCCTTTCTTGCTTCTGCCATTCAAAACTTGTGTTTTACCAACAAATGACCCTTATCTATGGCCCCACTGCCCTTCACTTATGTATCCCCTATATGCTTAAAGCGTACATACCTACTCATATCAAATTTTGGAGCATATACAACCTATTTGTTTTCCCAGTTAAAAGAACAAATTCTCTTGAGTTAGTTAATGGACAATTATTTTTGGCAAACTACAACATTTTTCTTGGAAAGAGTCAAAATAGAATCATTCGCTACAACTGAGGGTTTAAGATGTCACTGGCGAGGTCAACTGAGTTTGAACCGAGTCAGGGCGGAAGTGTTGAAGGTTGAATCTTTAGGAACCCGAATGGTGGTCTTCGGGGCCTTCGGGATTGTGCGCCTGGAAAAGTCTTTGAGGCAATGACGGATGGGGGGCCCCTATGGGTCTTTGGGTAAGTGAGCCTTCGGGGTCTTTCGAAAGCAGGGTTTTGACTCAGCTTGCGAGCACAAAAGACATCAAAAAGGTACGTTGAAGACCTTCCCACGCGAGCTTTCCGATGCTTAAGTTAGATAATAGTTCGAGAAGTATGCCCCCCAAAAATTGTAGATGAATGTCCAATGTATGTAATATGTGTTCAAGTGTCTTGAAGAGTGAGTTTAGACTCTTCATAGTAGATTCCAGATGGGCTTTAGAGAGAGAAAGAGTTGGGTTCAAAGAAGTCTAAAAACCCCAAGAACATTCGTTTATCTTGGATGAGGCAAATATTTATAGACAATATGTGAGACCCATGGTTGAATCTTCGAACTCTTCTAGGGAGTTTATGCAAAGAAGTCGGAGGGCTTGGAGACATTTTCGAGGTATAGCCTCAATGGCTGTCTCCGAGTGGCCCCGAAGAGGTGGCTTTGGCCTGGGAGACTCGAAAGGTATCTTTGGATTTATGCAAAATGAATAGATTTAACCGTTCTCGAGGGACCCATCGAGGACTGAGGAGGTTATCATCTTGGAGACTATATGAGAATTATGACTTATCGAGAAGATACTTAAACTTAAAAAATTTTAGGACACCTTATAACAACAATTTTGAATAATTGAGTGAATCATTACACCTTTTAACTAAAGTTGCATTCGGTTCAAATGATGCCATTTGAAATTTCAAATTTGAAATGCTTGACAGTTTTTTAGGTAATGGACATCACTTAAAGTGCTCTTCTAGAGGTATGAACTTTTGGAGCATTTCTTGAAATCTAGATTTTTTCAGATATCTGAGGTTTAGACTTTTGAATGTTTACGTGAGTGAAACACTGACTTGATTGAGAGGATATCTGAAACTTTCTACTTTTGTTTGGAAATTTGTAGGTTTCATTACAGACGTCAGAATCATTATAGTAAACATGACTAACGTTTGGCATTGCTTTGAAGATCTGAAAAGTATAATTTAGGTGCTTGAACTTTAGCCGTGAACATGGCATAATTCTATATTTGTTGGGATGACTTTCAGTACTTGTATCGTTAATTATGTTAAAAAAAAAAAAATTACAAGTTGAATCTTACATAGAATGTGAATTGAACTCATAATTTACCACACTGATACTAATATATTATTCATCCGATCATTTAATCTATGTCCTGAAAGCTTAATTCTACATTTGTTCAATTACACGAGAGAGTGCTCTCATACGACTTAACGTTCTACACAAGTTTAGATTTTAAGGGACTTTAATCTCTTCAAATTTTGGGTTTTCTTATAATCAAAATTTATTTAATTTTTTTAGTACCCTTGAGCCAATCAAATATTATAATATTATAATATATTATTATAATGTAATAGGGTAAATTGCCCACAAAGTTCCTACAGTTTTGGTCATCTACATAGAGACCTCTTATAGTTTATTTTTGTCTTTAAAGATCTTTGTTGTTTAGTTATTTATTGCTTAGACATGCATTCCATTAGTTTTGGAACAAATGATGTTAAATAAATTCAAATTAAGTTAAACCTAATTAGCTTTCTACCAATCTCACTCTAATTACAAAAATAAAAAATAAAAAAATTCATGAATATTGTCGTTTGAATACAATAATGAATTTGTTTGTCGAGAAATTCGTCTTTAAGCCATTACAACCCTACAAAAAAAGAAAATGACTAGGGGGCGTAAGGCATTTCCTGAGCAAAATCTCCGACGCATAAATCAGATTCTTGAGAATACTAAAGAATTTGTAGAGTTCTTGAATTAATATTATAATTGTACTTTTTATATATGAATGTGGGTTTATTTATTTATAAGTGAGTTTGGCGATTTGTAATAAATATTCCTAATATTTCAAGATCGACTAGGATTTAGACTCTTATGGATAAGTCGTATCTCTTGCAAGAATACCAAAAGAATTTTTAGAATTGTTTTGTTTATGCTTTTGATTCTGGAAATATCTTGTGGAGACACCTCTTTTGAAAATCTTAAGGTCGCATGAATATCCTTTTTCAATAGAGTTTGTTAAGACTCTCCTAAGAACCCCTTGACCAAGGTCACTTGAGATCTTTTGGCCTGAAACACTTCATTTTTCCCTTTCGCTTTATCTTTAGTTTTTGGGTTTTGTTTCTACGTGGACTTCATGATTGGATTGATATGTATTCATTAGGTGAATCCTTTTATCCTAAGTCTTTTTGAGATACCAGAATCTCACTCTAGATTTTTCTCTAAATATTTTTTGGATATTCTATTGAGTTTATTTTATTAGACCTTAGTCCACGTACACATAACTGAGAAGAGACGTTTCCAATTATAAGTTCTCCAATTTAAAATGCATCACTAGGTTCTCGAATCATAGACAATGTTTATAAGAGAAATATATAAAAAGTCGCATATAAGCCAATGTTGATTGTAGAGACGAATGTTATAATCTCTTATTATTACTTCTACCCTCGAGAATATACCTATATATTTTTTTTTATTTCAAAACACCTTCAATAATAATACTAATAATAAAAGGATATTGATATCAAAAGAAAATAAATAATAAAAGAATACTATGGTTTTATTAATTAAAAAGATGAACTTTTTCAATTGTTTTTTATAGTTTTAGTTACTATAAAATGACAAATTTTGCCTAAAATTTTAATTCTTTTTTTCTTATTTGACATTTGTCTTAATGAAAAAAAGAGAGTACATTTTTAACAAAAAGAAATTACGAGAAATATAAATGTAGCACTTATAGTGTAGGGAAACTAATTAAAAAATTATTAAATTGGATTAAAATAATAAAGGTCACAAACGGCCACGTGAGTATGCTGACGTGGGACGTTACTTGTTATTGGAGGACTTAAAGGTTGATTGAGGATAAAAGGAGAATTAAAAAGAAGTTAAAATCTATATTTTTGTCTTTATATTTATTTTGATACGGTTATTTTAACTTTTTATTATTTCAATTAAATTTTATAATTTGATCTTTGAATTAATTTAATTCTTGTACTTTAATTTTTTTTGGTGTGGTAACTTTGACATTTTCGCTGTTTTGATTACATTTTTGAATTAATTTAATCTTTATATTTTTATTTGAAAAAAAATAAAGTGAAATAACAAAATATACTTATATTCATGACAAAATACAGAGATTAAATTAACTTGAAAATATAGATTAAGAAATATAATTGAAATAATAAAAAAGTTTGAATTATCATACGAAAAAAAAAATATAAGAGATTAAATTGATTAAAAGTACAACTGCATGGGTATAATCGAAATAATAAAAAATTGAAGGGACTACACAAAAAAAAAAAAATGAAAATAAAATAGGCAAAAATATAAGTTTGTCCTATAAGAAAATGTTGTGATATTATTTAAATATAAACATATGATATATTACTAGTAATATTTTCTTGAAAATAAGGTGACAAACCCAAAATTAAGAAACATTCTTACTTGCATTGGAGGTATTAAGTTAACACAAATTTTTTTATTTAATAGATATAATTACCTAATAACACATAATAGGAGAATTCATTCTATTTGAACTGAGACCAAACTTCTTAGAAATTTTAGATCTAAGATTAGATTTGTTGTCGTTCGAACACAATAATGAATTTATTGATTGAAAATGTTCTTGTCAAGCCGCTTGAACTTTGTAAAAGGAAAACGATAAGAGGATGCAAAAAAATTCTTGTACAAATATTCCGATACTTAAGTTTAACACTGAAGACTTGAAGGCCATATTAAAACTAATATTAGAAATATATATTTTTTTGAAATAAAAAGATTATTTATTTATAAAAAAATATGAAGTTTTATGAGATCTACTAGGATTATGATTTTTTTTTTGACATTTGAGATCTATTAAAATTCTTATAAATAATGTTTATTCTAATATTTGAGGTTTACTAAAATTAGGATTTTTATGAATAATATTTATCATTTACGAGAATTTTTAGAGGAATTTTTAGATATTAAATCTATCTTATTTGCACTTTATTTAGAACCCTCACAATAAATATAAGTATTGGCCCAAAATGTGATTTTAAGCTTTTAAATTTTTTTTTAATTTTTTAATAAATTTTTGCCTATACGAATTAGGACGGTTTGATCTTAACTAATACAAATTCTATTTTTTCCTTTTAAGAGTAAAGACGGAATTTTGAGGTTCAATCAAACCTGGACTAGATGGATCGTCAGTTGAGACTAAAGTTTCTAAACATGTACCTCAAAAGATATACTTATCCAAGATGGGGGACAGATGACGTGGCAAGAGTCCCCAATTAAATTAATTAAAGTGATTGTTTTTCTTTGACTATTGTGTGTTGGCTTTTTGCTTGGAATACCTGTCTACCGGGCCCCCCTCCCATGAGGGTTGAGTGAGCCAGGCCGACTGTCTTTTCCTGGCTGCCCAATCTCCTAGGGTAACACTCTATTCACCTTGATTCTTAATTATTGTTTGTTTTTAGAGTTAATTACATCAATAATAATTTAAGTTTATATTTTATTATTATTTGATTAATAAATTTTGAAATATTATCTGTTAGTCACTGATATTTCAAAACGATTACTACTTAGTCACTGAATTTTAAAATATTACCTATTAGTCACTGATATTTCAAAATTATTACTACTTAGTCGCTGAACTTTAAAATATTATCTATTAGTCACTAATATTTCAAAACTGTTACTGGTTAGTCACCGAACTTTAAAATATTACTTACTAGTCATTAATATTTCAAAATCGTTTTTCACCTGTCACTTGATAGTCACTAAACTTTAAGCTCACGAGTGACGAATGAGGAATAATTTTAAAATATTAGTGACTAACAGGTAATATTTTAAAGTTCAGTTTAACAGTTTTGAAATATCAGTGACTAATAGGTAATATTTTAAAGTTCAGTAACTAAGCAGTAACAGTGTTGAAATATCAGTGACAAACAGGTAATATTTCATAATTCAGTAACTAAGGAGTAACTATTTTGAAATATCAGTGACTAACAAGGAGTAACCATTTGATTCAGTAACTAAACAGTAACAGTGTTGAAATATCAGTGACAAACAGGTAATATTTCATAGTTCAGTAACTAAGCAGTAACCATTTTGAAATATCAGTGACTAACAAGTAATATTTTAAAATTCAATGACTAAATAGTAAAAGAATGTAAAGTTGGATTATTATTAGTGTAATTAACCCTTTGATTCTATTAGTTAAATAATTAAGTTTAAATTTAATTTTTAAAATATTTCTTAGGTAATTGACCCTAATAATAATAATAATACAAAGGAATAGCACCAATTAATCGAGAGACTAAATTGACCCTTTTACTTTTAAAAAAAATAATCTTAATCACGATATTAAATTCAAAAGAATAATTTAAGAGGCAACCCTTAAAAAACATGATGGGTCTTTGAGTGTTAGGACACAGGCCTAAACAGTTGGATGTCTAGTGGGAGACCTTAAATGATATCATTGAAGCCATGCAATATTGAAATGAAATGTTATTTGGATGTGTGGCCAATCTTTGATTTCACAAGCAACCTGTTGTTGTCCAGCTAGCTAAGCTAGCAATAGTAGAGTGCCAGAGTCTCAAAAGATGGAAAAAAAAAAAAAAACAAGGCTTTTCAGACCACTTGCATGGCTCATGAACTATAAAGCATGTTACATCCCCATCTTAGGACCAACTCTACCAAGCAACACTTTAATGTTTCAACTAGAAGTTAATATGACCCAACCCTTGCTAGTGGACTAATTCGACCTCTTTTTTGGGTTATTTTTTCTCTTCTTATTTTTGAAATGGGTATATACAAAAATTAGTTATTTTGCATATTAGTGACGGGTACAACCCCTGTCGCTGATTCTGTCACTAAAAAATAACCGTCGCTAACCCCATCGCTAAATTTCAGCGACGCCCTTTTTAGTGGCGAAAATGTATCTGTCATTAAATCCGTCGTTAAAAAATTTAGCGACGAATTTTGATGTTTTAGCGATGGAATTTTCTGTAGCTAAAACGCTGATTTTTTGTAGTGGAAAATAATACTTGGACACTCTATTTTGACACTTGAAATAATATTTGTGCATTGATATATTGTATTATATATCATATTAATATAAATATATAATATATTAATGTAGAGTATCTACTCATGTGTTAAAATAGAGTATCTAAGTAGCATTTCTATGTAACTTATGAGATTAGTTATTCCACTTATAACTAATTTGACACTAAAGTTTTAATCCCCTTTTGTTTTTAGTATTTATATTTTGGGCATCGAAGAGTAGGTTTGGTCACACTCATGTGGTAGCCATGAATCCCCCACCTAGTGAAATGCATATTAATTGCATACCGATTAGCATCCATGCATCCATTCATATGGGACCACTCTACACTTATGAGACTAAAGTTTTGAAAATGTTATTTGTATAAAGAGTTTGTACACTCTATTGTTTATGCCCATACATTTAAATTTATAAACCAAGTACATTCGATTCAATAGAGTATACATCATAGTAAACATTAAGATAACGCTTGTATAATAATCTATAAATAAAAAAAGATAAGATATGGAAAGCATTTTAGACTTTTTATTTTTTCTAAAATATTTGTTAAACTTATCTGACAACTTTTAGAAAAAAAGTCACATGACTTCTTATATGACATTTTAGATCCCGCTGCATGTTTTAGGTGTGGTACACATACTCACTTATTGAGGTTAAAGTTTTATGTTGTTATACATATTGATCACGAAGCATTGTCATTGAGGTATGCTCGGGTTTAAAGTTTAGATCCCATTATAAATTTGCACCGTATATACTTACTTAGTGAGATTAAGACTTGATCATATAAAAATTGATATGGATATAGATTCGGAAAATGATACTTGGATACTCTATTTTGACACTTGAAATAACATTTATGCATTGATATATTGTATCATATATCATATTAATACAAATATATAATATATTAATGTAGAGTTTCATCTCATGTGTTAAAATAGAGTATCTAAGTAGCATTTCTATATAAGTTATGAGATTAGTTATTCCACTTATAACTAATTTGACACTAAAGTTTTAATTCTTTTTTGTATTTGTATTTTGGGCATGAAAGAGTAGGTTTGGTCACACTCATGTGGTAGCCATGAATCCCCCACCTAGTGAAATGCATATTAATTGCATGCGATTAGCATCCATGCATCCATTCATATGGGACCATTCTACACTTATGAGACTAAAGTTTTGAAAATGTTATTTGTATAAAGAGTTTGTACACTCTATTTTTTATGCAATCTTATCAAACATTTAAATTTATAAACTAAGTACCTTCGATTCAATAAAGTATACGTCATAATAAACATTAAGATAATGTTTGTTAACTAAAATATAAATCGAAAAAAATAAGATATGGAAAGTATTTTAGACTTTTTGTCTTTTCTAAAGTGTTTGTCAAACTTATCTGACAATTCTTAGAAAAGTATAAGATATGAAAAGTATTATAGACTTTTGTACTTTACAATGTGTTTGTTAAACTTATCTAACAATATTTGAAAAACAAGTCACGTGACTTCTTATATGACATTTTTCAGATATGTTTATCGCATCCCTCTCCACATAAACATATCTTGCACTTTACAGATAAGAAAAAAATGACACATATGTTCTTCAATACATTCTAAAAAATTTAACAAGCAATTTGATAAAAACATTAGAACATTTTTCATGCTTATCTTGATAATTTCATATTTTAATTTAGAAAGTATTTTAATCTTATTTTGATACAATTTTATCATACTCATTTTAATGAAATGTTCAAACTTTATGTATAAATATATAACGTGTGTTTTGGGTCCTAAAAGTAGGTTTGATCAACTAGTTAAGCCACTATATAGCCTAAAATTCAAGTATTAAATAAGAAATTGACTTCTCATCCATTGAAAAAATAATGATTGGAACATACATTTGCTTAAGGAAAAGAAAAATAAATATACTCAAAAGTGTAAAGAGTTGAATTTGATTAAATTTGAATTAGGTTTATCTCTTAAGGATATTTTTTGAGTTTAACTCTTAGTTATATTATAGGCTTATGTTTTTATTTAGAGTTATCATTATGTTTTATAAGTTTATCTCATGTAACTCTCTTTATAAGTAACTCTGTCACTCATATAAATTATTGAGAAAATATAAAATTTATTAGAAAAATCTAAATACAGGCAATACTCTTAACTTTTGAAAAAAAAAAAACTATCCTTGAGGTTTAGTACCATGTTACATTTTTTCTACTTAATAGTTAACTCGAGTTAAATATTCAAGAATAATCAAAATATTGTTATACTTAAATGGCTTATCTCTTCTTTTTCCCATGTCTTTCTTCTCTTTATATTCTTATTCTGATTGAGTAGTCTCATTTCTCTTCTATTTCTTGGTTGTTCGACAACTATGAGCCACCATAATCACCCTTTTTAAACCATCACTTTCTTTAGTTAACTCTCTTTTCGACCTTTCACCACCACTCATCGCTTTAGCTCTCTCCATTATTCGATTGCAAACCGATACCATGGTTGCTACCTCAAGCCCCATCATCTTTTGTCGTCATGACACCTTCCTTATATCTCTATCATCTTTTGGTTTCTTTTCTCTTTTGTCTCCTTCGTCCATCGCATTGGTTTGAGCCAACTCCTTCAAATGGGGTTAAGATTTTTTGTCATATACCATAGAGAAATGTAAATCAAATCGCAACCTTGTCAATGGGATTAGATTCTTGAGGTTCACTACAACTTTCTTTTAATTTTGTGATGATTACTAGTTTTCTTTTTCTTTTTTTTTAAATCAAATAAAAGAGAAAGATACAAAAAAAAAAAAAAAGGAAGAATAAAATGATTATTTTATTTCCTTCATAATATCACATCACTAGAGGTCATTACTATTTTGTAAAAATGGAGTGTCTCTATACACAAACGCAAAAATGATTATTATTGTAACGACCCGTTAGTGGGTCTAGGTGTTATGGGTATTTTAGTTTGCACATTAGAGTTGTTGCCTTTATTAATTAATTGTTAAAAATATTATATGAGTTGGTAATGGGGGTAAATTAATGAAAATAATATTTGGTGTGAAAAAGTCTCAAAGTTGTGGGCTAAATGGGTTTGGGCCTTATTTGAATTAGACCATTGATAAATAATTAAATCTTAAGTGTAAATGAATTGGGTTGAACCCAAATCTCAAGAAAAGTCCATTGGGCCTTAATTGGATTGGGCCATATATTTTGACTTAGGCTTGGGCTATATATTTTGACTTGGGCTTGGGCTATGGGCATAGAGAATGGTATCTTAATTAAAAAGAAAAAAAAGATTAAGAAAATGGTAAAATGACCAAAATGGGTAAGAGATATGTGAATTGTGTGTGTTAGTATGAAGGGTAAATTAGAGAAAATTAAAAGGGAGATGGATTGAAAGGAGTTGGGAGACAAGTCTCCCACATTTTTTTTCCTCCTTTTCTTTCTTCTTACTTTCTTGTTCCCTTCTTCTTCTCCCTTTTCCGATTGTCTCTTCTTCCTCCATTGTTCTTCTTCATTGAAGCTTTAAGTGGAGACTATGGAATTTTCAATTTCAAGGGGTGTCTTCATCTCTTTGGATTGCAACCATCTAAGGCAAGTTCCCTTCCTTCTTGTTTCAAATTCAAGATCTTCTTCTTCTTCTTCTCCTTATGATTGTGTAAGTTCTTCTTCTCTTGATTATATTTTAATGCAAGTTCTTCAACCTTGTTTCCATCTTAGAAGGCTTGTTTCCTTCATTTTTAAGTTGTTGCTCTTAAATTCTTATTCTCGGATTCACTGACCATGTTATGTTCTTTGGTCTATAACTCCTTGTGTTTATATCCAAATTGAGATCCGTTTGTTGGGTTGTAAACTAGACATCTTAAGATTCATTTTAGACACAAGAATCGAATTTTTTGACTAAGATTTGATCATGTTATAGCCTTGTAAATCCCTGCTAAGATCTGGAAATTTTACTGCTTTCGAGTAAACTGACCTTGTTGTACTCTTTAGGGTATAACTCTCTGTGGTTATATCCGATTCAAGATCCGTTTGTTTCTGTATAAACTAGACTTGATAATCTTCATTTGGTAAATTTTTTAGAATTTTTGGCTGTGTTTTGAGCCTACAGTATCCTTGTAAATTCTTGCCCAGAATCTGGAAATTTTCTGCTCTGTTTTTGAATAATCTGTTCTTGCTTCGGTTTTTGGGGTATAATGCTCTGTAGTTATATCCAAATTGTGATCCATTTATTTTTTCTATAAAATAGACTTCATGGACTTTGATTCGGTATAAGATTTGAAATTTTTGGTTATGATTTGTACCCATAACAACCTTGTTGAATTCTATGTAGAATTCTGTAAATTACTGTTACAAATTCTGCCTTGTTTCGGTTTTTGTGGAATATCTCCTTGTGGTTATTTCCGATTTCAAATCCAGTTGATGTTCCAGAAACTAGACTCATTAGGCTTTGATTTGGTATATCGTTTGTGGTATTTTACCAAATATTGAGCCCAGATTGGATTTTTGAAAATATGCTTGAAATCTGGAAATTTCTGAAATATGTTGTTATTCAACTCTTCCTATGTAGTCTATCCTTCCTACGTTTAAAATTATGATTTTTGTATAGTTCTTCCATTGTTTTTTTGAATTATTCTTGATAACCCTCATTGTTGGATAAAAGGGTTTTATTTTCCTTATTTCGATAAATCTTGCAATATTAATTCGTTTTCTTGTTGAACATTGCAAAAATCTAAACAGGGTTTTGTGTCACCCTACATTTCTTAAGGAATGACATTTATTCATTAGGGTCTAGTGTCATGCAAGATTTAGTGTTTCTTGCATGTATAAATTTTGATTCCTTGCGATTATTATTGGGGTAAAAATATACCGTAAATATTGGTTTGGACATTTCTATAAGTATGAGTCAATAAATGTATTAAAATTTACCCTGTGATCATAAGATAGTGCACACTTTAATTTATGTAATTGTGCATGTTAAGCATGATTTGAGATTTTTCTTAATCATTGAGGATTGACATGAAATGGGGATATGCATATGTGATGCATGATTATACTGATTTGCGCACCTATTATTTTGCGCGACGGCTAAGTCCGTGGATGAGAAAGGATATCCTATGAGCGCTTGACGCGAGTGAGGTGGCCATCAACCCAGAAGGCGTGGCTCAAATTGTTATCATTTGTTGATGTATTTTCATGATGCATATATATTCATGAATGGATATATATATATATATATATATAGGCCGTGAGAGCCTTGAGAATTATGCAGAAAAAATTCCCTACTATTGGTGCATATGCATGAGCATGGGAACGAGTGCATAATATATGTAATAATCACGGCATGGGAAATTAATGTAAACCGAGAACTTATGAGTCGCGTTATACTAATATCTCCTCATAGAGTTGTTTATTCTATCTTGATTATCCCTGCCTTTGATTCTATATCTCCATGCTTTATAAATACACTTGTTGAGCCTTGTGGCTCACCTTGTTTACTCTCATGTCATTCCAGGTACAAGTAGAGCAGTGGTTGAGGGCGAGCCCAGTGGGGCTAAAGCCCAGGGTTAGAAGTGTACAGAGACCTTCTAAATTAGATGGTCTATGTTAGCATTTGTGATGAGGGCAAGTGTGAGGAAATTTTATGTTGTAAAATTTGTTAGTGCCCTTGTATTTCATTTTGTTTAGACTATGGTCTAAGATGTTGTAAACCTTTATGTTAGCTTCCGCTGAGTTTATCTAAGGATAGTATTATGGTGTTGTATGTTATTGTTCTATATCACACTTGTGATGACCTCCTTTCGGATATCCTATGCTAGCGGGACTATCCGGTAGTGGGCCACTACAATTATAATTTACTTAATTTATTTTTTAGGCTCTTATTTTTTTAATATTTACATATTAATAAAATAAAAATCCATCAAAGTGGCTCTAAAATTTGTTTTGGAGACTGAAATCTATACATAGATATCTCGAATATAGACCCACAAAGGGACACATGTCCCTTCCCTATTGGTAAATTAAATTAAAAATCTAAAAACCAAACTTTTCTTATAATAATAAAACTAAATTGAAACGAACTTATTAAAAAAAAGAAAACTAAATTTGATTAATTAAAAGAATTGAGATATTTAATTCAAATTAGATCAAATATTTTGGTCACCAATGAGATGAAATCTCCATTCAGGCTTTGTATTTAATTTTTTATTTTTCATTTTTTTACACATAAACAACCACTCTAACTTGTATAAATACAAACATGAAATGAAGATTTGATAAGTGCCTAATTATCAGAAGGAGTCTTATCAAGGTGGAAGATTCAAATTTACCCTAATTGTTAGAAGTGGAGACTTGTTAGAACTTGTTTGGTTGCCAAGAAAAGAATTAGTCAAACTCCTTTTCCAGGAAAGTGGGCAATGAAATGGCGACTCGTTTCCACTAACTTTGTGGTGTCTTCCAGCTTTAAAGATCAAATTCACTTTTCTTGCTTTATTTTCTTTCTTCACAAAAAGAGGAGTGGAATCAACATCCTTTCCTTCATCCTCTATTGTCGGCTTCCCTCGAATAATGATGCTTATATATATATATATATATATATATATTCCAATTTTAATATATTGTATGGATGATAATATTTATCCGATCCGATAGGAATATGAGAAATTTGATTTATTTGGATTGGGACAGGTATGGGCAGTGGAGAAAATACTTTTATGGATAAAAAAATATTATTAGTTCATCATTACTTACATTTTAAATAAAATAATATAATTAAAATGTCTAAAATACTCATCTCCCAAGGAGGTGAGGTGAGGCGATAAGGCACCGTGAGACTATGAGACATCGTGAGGTTCGAGAAATATTTTTGTCATTTATAATGTATTGTGTAATTCAAAGTATAGTCCAAGAGATACCAATAACATGATTGTTACGAGTATACTGCCCTTGATATGGACTCAACTAGCATATATTATTAATATATATTTATTTTTTATTTTAATATTATATATATTATTGTTTATAGTATAACATATAAGCTACCATAATACAATCTTAAGTAGCTTGTTATATTAAACATTTTATTTTAATTTCACATGTACAAATATTAGTAAATGTAATATTGTAGCATAGATGACAGATGAAAGGGCAAAGTGCCAAATCGGTTGCTAAATTTCAAAAACAGGGCCATTTCGGCCAACCATCAACTTTTCGTTTTAATGTTGGTGGTAATGTTGTCAATAATTAATGGTTGACTAACTTGATCTCGTTTATGAAAGTTTAGTGAGTTATTTGACTCATTTTAAAATTTAATAATCAATTTGGCTTTTAGACTAAAATATAGCGGCTAAATTGATATTTTTTTATAAAAAAATTATTTTTAAAAAGGCCAAGTGCCGAATTGTTTGATGTGAGAAAGATTTTGACGGCCTTATACACACTAAAGGAAGCCAATGTGAAGATCGAGTTTCAACTAGATACATATCACCCAAGGTAATTAATGGATGAGGTTGAGTTCAAACCGAGTTGATATTATTCAAGACAATCAATGTTCTTATGGGATCGAGTTTAAAATAGAACCGACATTATCCAAGGCGACTAATGTAGCGAGTGAGTCCAAACCGAGGATATAGAGTGCAAGATAGTTAATAAAAGGTGTATCCAAGGTAAATTCAAACCGGATTTATAACCCAAAAGTGGTCAAAATTAGTAAGGACCAAGGTTAAACCATGCAAATATCACCTAAGGCAACCTAGTGAGCAAGTACAAACCAGGTGGATATTGCACAAGGTGGTTAGTACAAAGATGAGATTAAGTTCTTAATAAGGTAAAATATCATGCAAGACAATTGGTGAGGGGTTGAGTTTAAACCGCGATGACCTTACCCAAGGTGACCGATATGAATAAAAGATTGGGCCTAGAATTGGATAGACACTACCCAAGACGGCAACCGATGTGACGCTTCAGTTGAAATTGAATAAGTGTGGTTTAAGCGGTCAAATCGGGTGATGTGACAAGATGAAGGTTAAAGATACGAGTTAAGAACTCATAGTGGTTAATCTTGAGGTTGGTTATAAAAATTTCGAGAATAAAATTCTTTAAAAGGGATTGGATGTAATACCCTTGATTATTTTCAAAGAAATCATGAAGAGTTAGGCCTAGTAAAATTTTTGAGAACCAAATTATTAAAAAAATTTAGAAATTTTGAATATTTAAAAATTATTTTTGAATTAATTAAAATTAGACCCAAGGGGCTTAGTGATAATTTAGAGAATTATTGAGCCTCGAGAGGAATCTAGGAGTTTCAAACACTAATTCATGAAGAATTGAGCTTAAGTAAAATTAGTTGAAAATTATAACAATATGCCTATTTCGCAAAACTAAGGAGTTGGATTTGAACACAAAGGATCAAACCAAATCAAATTGGGTTGAATTTAATATTGGGGATTGTAAACAAGTTTACAAAAAAAAAAAATCATGGGACCCAAGTTCATTAGACATTGACAAACAAATTAAAAGTTATTTGAGTGCGAAGTTAGTTGAAATACATAATGGATTGGTTGGATAACCTATTCCCAACCTGAATAAAATTTGAAAAAGTTTGGATTGAAACTGTAACGACCTGCTAGTTTGTAATTTAATTTATTTTATTAATTTATGGTGTTAATTTAAAGGGAATGTTAAATTATTTTATGCAAGGAAAATGGGTAATTATTTGGAAAGAATTGGGGTATGAGTGTCATTATTTAAGTGGGGTGTAGATGTTAACTTTTGAAAATTATGGGGTCTAGGTGTAATTTCTGAAATCTGGCTAGGGATCACTTTAAAATTAATTGGGTGCATGTATATGTTGAAGGAGTAGTTAGGTGAGATGACACTTGTGCGAGTGGCCATGCGGGAGGTCTTGGGTTTGAGCTGGAATAGGTGTGCTTGAGAAAAAAAATGGCTAGATTTTTCCAGCCACAGCCAGCTCGAAACGATGGTGGCATCGTGCGGCCAGCACTCAGCCACCCATTTTTTGTTATATTTAACCCTCAAATCCCATTTGATTCAGTTAGTAAAACTAACTGAAGAAGAAAACCTGGAGAAGAGGACACGAGCTCAACTTAACTAAGGAAAAATTTCAAAAAATATGAGGAAGAAAATATATAATTGAAGTTTGAGGTTATCAGGTAAGTAGGAAAGATAAATTGGAAATTCTTTACAGTTGGAATTTAATGTTAGTATGCGATTTTACTAATTTTGGTAAAATTATATTATTTTACATTGTGTATTAATTTAGCGACGTGTAAGTAGAAAACACTGAAATCTGCTATTAAAAGGCAAGCTCCATACTTCCTTTGTAGGGTTCCTTTGCTTTACGAGTTTCACCCCCTCCCTTAATCCGATTCAGTTCCAAGTATTATTTATATATGTTGCGAGTTCTTTTAGTGTAAAATAAATTAAATAAGAGATTTTATGATATTTTATTTATTAAATGCTTACGGGATATTATATTGCCCCTATTCCCTTGGGAATGATGTCGAACCAATTCAAGATTAGGTTCCTAGAGGTTGGGATATAGTTATGGGTCCCTCAGGTGTGAGCAATCGTATTAGGGGACATAAGTTATTGAGCGATAAGGCATGTACTGACTATTCAGCGATGATGGAACAGACCATCGACTGGCTCGAAAAAGGCTGTTGACCGGTTGTTCTTAGTCACAGATTGTCCACTCGTGCCTAGTCATCGTCAACCGGCTTTTTCATTATATGATGGCCCCGTTTGTTGCAGCTTAATTAAAGAAATTATAGCTTCTTAGATTATAGCTTTTAAAACTTAGAATAAGTTGTGAACCTGTTTGCTGCAGCTTCTTAGAAGTTGTAGTTAAGTAGTTGTGGTGTTTGATACCATAAGCTGTAAAATAATTTATTTTTGTATAATTGTCTATAATACCCTTAGTAGTTATAGAATGATAATTTAAAAATTAATTAGTATATATGTATAAGTTTCAAATGTTATAAAAAAATTAATTAAAGTATAGAGAGAGAGGAAGATGACGAGAGAGAGAAAGAGATTTGAAAATGGAGATGGCGGTGGAGAAGAAAAACCCATGATTGCGTAGATAAGAGGGTAATTCTTTACTAAAAATAAGGGCAAAATTGTCATAAAAATGTAATTATTTAAGCAGAAGTTGTAAAAGCTGGGGTATCCCAACTTTGAAAAAGCCAGTTTCTACCCCTTCTAAAAGTTAGTAGAAGCTATAAGTTAGAATTCTATAAGCTAAAACAAACACTACATCCCAACTTTTTTGAAGCTAGAAGCTAGAAGTTACAACTTTTAAGCTGCAACAAACAGGGCCGATATATTACATGACATTATAGTGCATGAGATTAGGCATGCATCATTTGGGGGAGGGGGGTACATAAGTTGTGAATGCTTGGACACAAACATTTTAGAATGACTAAATGCACAAGCATTGCATTGGATGTGTATTCTTATGTGGGCAAAGCATGGCCCGATACTTAGCTTATGGGGGCCAATCTATCACGTTGATGCTTACTACGCCATTGTATCTAATATCTGTTGCATTGCAAGGTTACAGTATGGTGTGGTATGGAGTTGACCCTCGATAGTTATGAGTGGAGCGTGGTTTGGGTAGTTATGACTTAGGAACTCTGGCATGTGATTATGTTGAGGGCCTCAGGCTTATATGGATTATGTTATGAAGGTCTCTAGCTTATGTGGATGATGCTAGCCAGTTCATGGCTACAACAGGTTTGTAGGACGAGACTTGGGTGCCAGGTTATGCATTTCTTATGTGGGCCCCAATAACCATTATATGCATTGGTATATTTATGTTGGAAATTGAATACTTTGGTGCATGGTATGGTGTGACATTTTAATTTATCGCACAACATGTTGTGGGTGGTAATCAGTGTAAAAGTTATATTCCTAGCCTTGTTGTTATTCTTTTGTTTGCTTGCTAAGTTTTGTGACTCATCTTTACTTTATATTATTCCAAGTAAAGGAAAAGCAAAAGCCGAAGGTGAGGGCAACAACATTTGAGTGGTTGGTTAGCTAGTTGTATAGGGTTGTCTCAACCGTCAGTCATGGGGATGTTTTGAGATTTTGGGGTATAGGAGATTGCTAATCGTGTTTTGCCACTCCTGTAATACCCTGAGATACCGTAAATATCCTGATTTTAGACCCTAGAAAAATTATTAAAATTTTAGTGAGTATTTAGTAGCGAAATTTATTTAATGATATAAGATATGTGACCCTAAAGAAATTATTGGAGTTTTAAATGTTTATTAAGTATAAATTTATTTTAAGTTGTATGTAATTAATTTATTTAGTTTAAATCATATAGTATAATTGAAAAATGCTTATGTATTAGAAATTATATAAATGGTATGCATTTTACTGTTATATGTATATATGTATAAGAATGTAAATAGGTATAAATGTATATGTATATGTATATATATATATTAAAAAAAAAAAAATCTGGCAGAAGATCGGAGCAGGCGCGCGCCATGCTCTGGCCGCGCTTGCAAACAAGCAAAATTAGGGTGAGGGGGGCATTTAATGAAGAATGGCCGTCAGTAATAGCTTCTAGGACGTGTGGTGTTCTTGATGGGACAAGACACGCCGAGTTTTGGCTATAAATAGCTGCAAGTGAGCAGCCCCATTCAACCGAAAATTTTTACTTCATAGATCAGTCGATTGGGGGAGTGTTTGAGAAATTGGTGAGTAGGGTTTTGATCCTCGAGTCATGGGCAAACTTTCTGGTGAATTTGGTGGCCAACGGAGCAGAGGAAGCAGTGGATTGGGCCTCGCCGGAAAATCGCGCCATTCGTCGGAGCCGAGACTTCATCGCACAAATTGAGCTACTTTGTGTTATTTTTTCTTGATTTTAAGGCTATATTCGGGTTCGGGAGGTCAGAAATAGGGGGAGAGGAAGCTTCTTTTGAAGCTTGGAGCCTGGTAGCGTCGCCGGCGACAAAAGTGCAGCCAGAGAAGACGCACCAGTCGGGCGCGTGCAAGCCACGCGCCCGCGAGTGGGAAGAAGGCGCGTGGCCTTCACGCGCCTGACAGGAAATAGAAAAAAAAATAAATAAGAAAAGAAAAGAAAATAAAGAAAAAATAAAATAAAAGAAATAAAAATTTTGCAATTTTTTTTATTAAATTTGGAATTTTGTTTATGTCTTGTTTTATAAAAAATATGCTGGAAAATGCTAAATTAGTCATTTATTTAAATAGTTTTGCTATTATGGAAATAAGGAAAAAATAGGAATTTAATTTGGAAAATTCCAAGAAAATTCTAGAATGCTAGAAATATTATTTAAAGAATATTAGTAAAGAGAAATTGAATTATATGAAAGTCTAGATAATTATTATGTAATTTTGAAGAAATAAGGCTTAGAAATAAAGAGAAATTGTAGAAATTATGAAAAATAGTAAAGTAATATTCTGAAAAATAAATTTAAATGTTTTAGGAGTCCTTGAGGGCAAGAAGATTGAGAAATAGCTGCTCGACATGGTTTTCGAGGCTGACACGTTTTTCAAGGCAACTTAGCAGTAAGTGTACCGTTTCAAGCTTAGTACGGTTATAAATGTTTATCTTCGAGAATGCTTTCGTCATATTGGCATACTCTGATATGTACCCATCATGTAGACTACATCCATTACATGATTATGAAATGTATAAATACACATTGATATCATTGATCACATGCATTTGAGGTCGTAGGGAGTACGAACTGGCACCGCTACTTTACTAAGGGTGCACCCATACACCCCGGCTTCGAAAGAGGTGGCCGCAAAAATAATAAGTAGCATAAGGGGTGTAGTTGACACTTACGAGGAAAGACATTGCATACACACATGACAAATATTATGTACTCTTATTTAGATGGTTCATCATCTAACTTGGGTTTGCCCCTGGAACATTTGACGTTCCAGTCGGGATCTGCAGTGATGATACAGAGGTTGAAGATGTGTAGTGACGTGAGACGTCAAGAAACGAGTAAATGTGCCATGTTATGTTGTAATATTAATAGTTCAAGAATTATGTACGTTTTAATTTATTTTCAGAAGTTTATGTATTAACTTTGTAATGAACGCCATGTTCAGTTATTTATGTACGTAATGCCATGAGTAGGTTCGATTCAACTTCCGCTTTATAAGATTGTATTTACCTCTAGTATATAAATTAAACACTAGATAGATCCTAGGGAATTTCAAGAATAATGTAATTAAAAAAAAAATAAGACCAAATTTCCTAAGGCATAACACGCCCTGAGAAGGTGGGTTGTTACAACTCCATTACCTATCAATTTTGTATGTATGTATATAGCATGCTTTTGTTGTGCTAGTGTATTATTCCTTTTGCATGTTGGTTTGCCAAGGATTTTTGGTGTCTTATCTTTCTCTTTTGAGACTCCTATTTGGAACTCACGGGCTTCTGGGATCTCCGGGTAGGGGTCCTTACAAAAACAAACCAAAAGATGTGTGTCAAAATAAGTAATCAAGAACGCAACAACATAATCGATCCTCAAATCAGAAGTAATTAAGCTAACAAAATTGTGAAAAAAATTATTTTGAGACACGATAAACAACTTGTGTAAGCTAATTTGAGCCAAGATTTTAAGCAAATAGGTGCAAATAAGAGCGAACCACTTCATGTCAATACTTTTGACAAATGGCATGGAATAGAACATGTCAATACTTTCGATAATTTTTTCCACAGATTGTGAGATCTCAAATCCAAAAATTTATGAAAGACAAAAAAGAAAAAGTTAAAAGAGTTGATGGATGATGAGAAAATAACTTAGCTAATTGATAAAAGTGATTAGGAAATGACTGGTGATGTAAGATTGTGACTAAGTGGTGACAAAGGTGTGAAATAGTCATTGGTGATAACAGATGTGACTAATAACTGACTAGATGTAGGGTTGCCAAAGTTTGCTTATAAATATGCTGATTTCCTTTAATTTTGAGGCCACAAGCAAAAGAAAAGGAAATTAAAAAGAAAAAAAGAGAGAAAAATCGAGGGTTTTGGGTTGTTAGAGAACAAGTTTGAGGACTTGGATATATTGCTAGAGAATATGAAAAGGCAATGTTGCTTCAACAATTAATTTTTAAAGTTTTCCAATGGTAAAGAGCGACAAATGATAGTTGGTGATAACATGGGAGTAGTTAGTAGAGGGTTTCAACGATGAATGTAGTAGTAGGGGGTGATTAGAGGCTCTCCAGTAGTGAAGAGGTTGATTAAGAAGAAAAGAGGAGGCACAAACAATTTCTTCAAAGTTTTGAAATTTTTCATGTGACACTTATACCCCAAAAGTTTTGGGTTATTGCACATGGATCTACCATTTTCAGTTTTTTTTTATATGACCTTTAATTTTGTTCAAATTGCACCAAAACCTTACAATTTACAATTTATTACTCATGAGACTATTTAATTGGCATAAATTGTAGTATATCATTAAATTTATGCATGAAGAAGGTTTACTATTATTGCATTACAACTCAATTTTTTGATAAACATGCATATACTGCCATGTCATTCCTATTATGATTTGGCAAATAAACATGAAGGATACATTTTCATCAAGGGGTAATTGGCGTTTCATCCCAAACCAAACGTTTAGGTTCGCTCGATAAATAATAAATAATAAATAATAAATAATCATTATTATCTTATTAATTTGTCATAATTGGGTGTAGGAAGTTTATGCATATCATATGTGATTATATGCATGAAAAACTATTTTTGAGGTGTCACTAGATGTTTCATCACCTAATTCAACATATTTAAATATGTTAACATGTGAATTTAGCACATCAAAAGGAAAAGAAAAGGTGGCTAAATAAAAGATTTTTTTGTATTATTTTTTATACCTTAATTTTTCTATGATTGTGGCAATCATGACCAACTTGGATATGTAATAATTTTATTTCAACATTTAAATTTCATTTATTACAAGTCGATTAGGTTCAATCTAAATCGCTTTTTTCGTGTATAGCTTTAATTAGTCTTTTTAATTATAGTTAAAAGGGCTAAAGGAAAATTCATGAAATAATATGAGGCATTATAGTTGGTATTAGAGTGAACTTAGAAAATGAAGAATTATCGTGGGGTGAAACCTTAGAGGTTGTATCATATAGGACACAAACAAATCCGATATTGAGAAATTTCATGTTGTTTAAGGAAACTTATTAAGTTAGGAACCTATGCTTAAAGGGATTGGTTGAGAAATGACGCAATTGAGTTGAACTCAAAAGAATTGGGAGAATCAAATTGAGGTATTTGAGAAATGACTTAATAAATAAAAAGTGAATCTCTTTGCATCTTTCAAAAATATTCTTCCCAATTTTTTATTGTCACAGACTGATGCTCTTGATCTCCAGTGTCCTCGTACAGAAAAAGCCAAATAAATTAATTGTAAGTTTTCATATGTATTTTCACAAATCAATCATTTAGGATTTTAGAAATAATTTTTCTTTTTGAAAAAAAAGGACAAAATGTCAAATTACGATTGAAAATTAAAATGAGTCAAATAAGTTATTAAACTTTTATTGATAGGCTATGTTAGCCAACCATTAATTGTGTATTGGGCTAGTTCTATTAGGCTATGCCTAACGATAGGCCCATAGCTTGATACTGGGTTCGGTCTCTAGGGTTTGTCCCATTAATATTAGCTCAGCAACATTCTTCATCTCATTAACATCAAGTTAACAACATCCTACATCCTAACAGCGCTATACCCAGATCACTCGTGCACACGGCAAACTTCAACTACCCCGAGATCCTCGACTCCTTACTCACCTTAGCCTTATCATCTTCCTTCCTATATAAGTTTGTCGGTCACTAGTTAAGGTATGTTCTCCAGTTTACAAAAACTCTGTTATTTTGAATTCTTACTTACTTAAGCGTCGGAGTGCTTGCAGGTGCCAACCACCCCCTACCGTATGAATCGTCGTTGCCTCGAGCACTTCGTCTAATCATCTTTTGGGCTGAAAGGAACATGTATAATGATATTAAAACGAAAAGATGATGATTGGTTAATGCAACCTTATTTGTAAAAGTTTAGTAATTTATTTATCTTATTGTAAAATTGAGTGACTAGTTTGACACTTTCAATCTACATAAAATATATACGTTAACCTCCTATACTATACTATTGTATAAAAAATCATTGACAATAGAGAAAATTTCAACAACTATTTTTAAGGTTTATTTTAATTATACATAATACCTCTTGTGTTTTGAAAATGACACTAACCTTCTATATTATTTAGAAATAAATAAAATGACCAAAATAAAATATTGAATAAGATTTTTTTTTTAAAAAAAAAACTTTATTTGATAGCGATTGGAAGTCGTAGGTTATTTGGTTTTGTAGACAAAATTTAATTAAAGATGAGGCATTGAGTATAATGGTAAAATAGGTTTATTTTGGGTTAGAGATCATGATCCCAAACTTGTTAATAAATTATTTTTTACTTTTAGTAATATTGAACCGTATTATTAGAATCTAAAAAACTTTGATAGGGCTTCAATATCTAGTAACATCAAATGTGGTATTTGCTTATATAATATAATATAATATAATATAATAGATATTTCTTATTTTCGTATTATATAATTAAATTTTTATTTGCAATTCAAGATAAAAATTGAAAAACTATCCATTTTTTTAATTCAAATTGAATATGTACGAGTGTTAAATGGATATTCATTACTTAGCATGCATAAGGATGGAAGAGTATAGATATTACCCTACAAGTATAGTGTAAACACAAACAATGGAATAAGAGTAAGGGAAAAAAGCATTGTTTTAAAAATTGGACTGGATAAGTCGGTCGGACTGGTTTAATCGGGAATTGGTGGCCTATTCGGTCCGGTTTGACTCAAAAAATTAAATTTCCTTCAACCCGATTAAAATCCGGTTGGACTGGTGAATCGAGAACCGGGTTGACCCCGATTTTTTTCACCCTCTCACTTATTTTTAAAATTTTAATTATTAATTAATTCTTTAATAATATATATAACAATTATATATAAAATATTAGTCGTATATTAGTTAATAATCGCATTTCTCATAATAATATATAGAATATTAGTATTTTAAATATTTATTAATATATATTTAATATATATTATTTAATTATAAAAAATATATATATGACATCATCTGGTCGGATCACTCCGGTCTAACCGGTCGGACCAAGTGACCCGTGACCCAATTAATAGACTAGTTGGTTCTCCGATCTGATTTTTAAAATATTAGAAAAAAGTATATCCAATTCTTTGTCATTCCTTCTTTCTTATATTTTGAATGAGAAACATGAAATCTTTATGCACTTTAAAAGTTAGACACACAAACGCCTTATACTTTAGATTAAAGTGTAAAAATGGTTAAAAACTTATTTTGAACTTGTTTCGATGGTAACAAAATGACCAAACTAATTTTAAAAAATCTAGACGGGTACAAATGTTTATAAGCATTCCCTCATATATATATATATATATGAAGGATGCTAGAATGTCTTAAATAGGGATTTGATTATTAAGAGAGAGGACGTAAGTTCGAAAGAGTTCGACCTCTATAAACTCTTTCCGTTTTTAATGTAGAAGAAAGTGGTCCAGACAAGAGTCCATAGAAGATGTTGTGTTGGTAGAGGTAGTTCTTGTGTTGGTAAATGATTTGAATTAGTTTCTAACTCTATTAAAAGTTAAGGGCTTTTATTTAGTAAAATCTCTAGGGTTTTTCTTGAAAAGAGAAGACTTAAACACGAAAGAGTCTGACTTCTATAAACCCTTTCCGTTTTTAATGAAGAAGAAAGTGGTCTAGACAAGAGTCCATAGAAGATGTTGTGTTGGTAGAGGTAGTTCTTGTGTTGGTAAATGATTTAAATTAGTTTCTAACTCTATTAAAAGTTAGGGGGCTTTTATTTAGTTAAATTTCTAATGTTTTTTTTGAAAAAGCTAGAGGACCTAAACTTGAAAGAGTCCGACCTCTATAAACTCTTTCCATTTCTAATTGTGCTTGCACTTCATTTTCATTTTTGAAAATCATAACAAAACCTTAAAATCTTTCTAATTTACAAGTTAAATCAAATTTTCCTAAAATCAAAAGGCGTCAATTTAACCCCTTCTTGACTTATCATTTGTGCAAAAAAAAAAATAATAATCATGAACAAGTTTGTTGTAACTATTTGCTGTCCTCTTTTCATGTGGGACGATATCCCTAATTGCTCTCACTAAATTTTATATATATTAATCTTACAAAAACATACTTCAACTTCTTTAACTTAACAGAAACTTACCTAACGTCTAAATTTTCATGAAGAAAAATTCCATGAAAATAGTCAATAGTGTTTCCAATGGTTAATGAATGTGTTGATAAAGTCAAAAGTTTAAAAAAAAAAAATCATCTAAAAGGTTTTAGGTACCTGAAATTCCTCAATTCAATTTTTGTCAACTTGTAATTTCACGAATATTTTTATCTACCTTTGAAAAGTGTATTAACTATTCTTTCAAAATTTTCTCGTAAAGATTTAGATCTTAGGTATGTTTCTCTTATATTAAAGTGGCTCGGGATAGTTTGTTTATTTATTTTGCTCCTACGAACATGGCTCAGTGTAAAGCATGTGCAGTTTTATGGGGAGTATCAAGAATTAAATTCTTGTGGTAGTATTTGTCCAATGTAAATATGTGAACTGAATGTTCTACTCTCTCTATGTATATATAGGCAATGATTGCGTTCAAGTTTACTCGATGGCCAAACTATGAGGGAAGACCACCCATTCTTAAGACTAGTAAGACAAAACTCGAAATCTGGATTATTAAAAAAAAATAAAAAAATAGTTCAGAGTATGAAACTATAAAGTTAAGAAGAAGTATAGTGAGAAGTGCGTATTGTACCGTTCTTAAGATTAGTCAAACAAAATTCGAAATTTGGGTTATTAAAAAAAAAAAAATGGTTCAAAGTATGAAACTATAAAGTTAAGAAGAAGTATAGTGAGAAGTGCATATTATACCAAATCTCAGGGATGTTTATGTAATTATACTTTAAATTTTTAATAAATTTGGTAAAATAATCAGACAAATTGATGCGGAAATTCCTCGTCTAGTTTAAATATGTTATGAGTTAAATTGATGCATGAAACATAAATAAGTGTAAATTTATCAGATTATTTCATGTTTTATTTTAAAATTAATTAAAAAATTATATGTCAACTTGTAAATACAAAAGGGCTTTTTATAAAAGTATGGAAAAATATTATTTCTATAGTCTTTTTTATTTAAACATAGCTACCCAACTTTAAAATATTCTCTCTTTTTTCTTAAAAACAAAATATTTAATGTAATCGTTAGTACTTGAATTTTGTATTTCATAATAAATAAGTTAATTTTTTTAATTTTTATTGACACAATCATTAAATTTTGATTTTTTTGATAAATTTTGTTAAAGAAATCTAATATAATATATATTAATATAAATTCTGAAAACTAACATAGCATATATTCATTTTTTATTAAATTATATTGACGAAAATTAATGTAATATATATTAATATAAACTTAAAATTAATTAATTATGTGGTTTATGTACATTTTAACATTAAATGATTTTTTATTTATATTAACACATCTCACGTTAGTTTTAATCAATAAATTTTTTTGATAAAAATAAAAAGAACTAAATTATAACAAAAATTAAAATCTAATGGTTGTGGTGACAAAATTAAAGTACATTGACCAATTTATTATAGTGTAAAGTTCATGAACTAATAATATAACTTATTCGATAAAACATATGATTAATACAACATCAACAAAATGATATGCACTATTATATTGAATATTTTCTTATCATTAGAGTTGTAGCCAGCATATCGTTAACTGGTAATGTCAGTTGGTGAGGGTTTTAGGGTTGATCATGACCCAATCCATGATAAAACTATGCCTTTTTTGGGTTTTTTTTTTTTTTTTTTCAGATTTTGAAGTTATTCAAATAATTCTTGAGCCGAACTCATTTGAAAAAGATCAGGTCTAATCTCTCGATAGATTCTCTAATGTTTAAGTTAATTATTATAATAAAAAATAATACAGTAGTAATGTGATAAATATATAATAAATATTATACATAGATCTTGAGATATTGTACATTTACATAGACAGACTAAAAAGATAGTATGGGTCGTAATGAGATCATTGGATGATCGTATTTGATTCTCTGAATGAACTAGACGAGCCAACTATATGTATAGGCTTTGACCTAGCTCTGCCTTGGTACCTATTTAAGTTGTCTTCGATCAACCTTTCAAGTAAGCCCAATCCTTCAAGTCTTCTTGAAAGTCAATCTTAAATTTGTGTTGCTTTAGATTTTTTTTCAAGAATTGGAAGACGTATTATCACTAATCTAATTTATTTATTAGTAAGGTAAGAAATTACACTTTAATTTACTTATTACTAAGGTAATATATAATCTTTTTTTACCATAAAAATCGTAAATGTTACTTTATTGTAGCTTTAGTCTTGTGACCGCAAAGGGATTGCACCCAGTACAATTTGATCTCTCGTTTGCTTTTGATTTTGATTGGATCCACAATATTGAATCCTTCGTTGTCCACCCTTCTTGATCCTTTGGTGAAATAATTTTCTTTTATATATTCTTTATTTTTTTATGACACAATAAGAGTTTCGTTCGCCTAATTTTGAAAAAAATCGGTCTTTCCCCTTAATTCGACTTATAGATAAATCGGATGCGATTGCAAACTTATATACTTTCAAACAAATATACAGTTAGTCCCCATTAAATATGATATTTTTTTTTGTACTAAGAGTTGATCCTCTATTATTCTTAAAAAAAACTTAGGAGTTTTATTACTTATATCATGTTCTGAAGACAATATTCTTTTATTATTTTGCTAAAGACTTATTCTATTCTATGCAATTTTCTTTTTTTTTTCTTTTTGATAAATAAAATTATACCATCCATTTTATCCTTTTTTATTTACAAGAATCTTTGTTAATTTTCTTCTCATCAAACTATTTCAATCGAGTATTTCGGATCTTATATTTAGTTAAATTGTTAACTCCATATTATGTATATATTTATTTATAATGACTATTAATTTTGCTTTTAATTCATAATATTTTAATCCTAATGATTGATATCACCCATGGGTGGGACCACTTTTTGTAATTTATAAGTAAAAAAGGGGACACTTTTCTCGTTTCTCAATGCATCAAAACAACATAACATGATTAAAAGGGATATATAATCATACTTTAATCTTATCTTAATTCTTAATTCTTTTGGGGTAAAAGCATTTCCATGATTGAAAGAGAAGTTGACTTAAAAAGATTAAGTACATGGAATTTAAGGAGAAACTATATGTAAATGCTAAATTTATTATTGTTTTGAATATGTAGTTCTAATATTGTTACTGTTGTGGGTAATTTTTGAATCATTTCTAATGGACTGAATTTGATGGAATAGGTAGTTTCTTGAAACCCAACGAGCCTAAGGTCGAAAACACATCAGCAATGTCACATGTCATTGAAGCCCGAGCTCAGACCACAGGAGTGAACAAGCTCTTAATAATGCCTTTAGCTCGTTGGATAAAAATGTCATGTAATAATCGGAGGCGGTGCCCACCTGCCTTATCAAAAGCAAACCCAATCTCTGATAATATAGAATTTATTCTCGATTTTATGGAATTGATAAAGACACTTTGTCTCTCACAACGTTACCCTACTACTTTGGACTTTATGTAAATGTAAATACCCCACACTATAAATATGGGTCACAAAGTCTTTGTAAAAAGGATGATCAATTACATACTGTTGTATGAAATATTTTCATCCTACTAAGAGAGATATAAGTAGAAAGATACCATAACTGATTTATTGTCTTTAAGTATGTGAAATATTAAATGATATGGCGCATTTTGGGCACCACATGAAATGATAAATGGTTATGATTTGTGCATTGAGTAGGGTATCATTTGCATTACTATTAGAGGACTATCTAGTAGATTCCCTAGTGACTCACAGTAGGAAAAAATCATGGTACTGTGAGGCTTGGCTTGCCAAGGTCATGAGAGACACGGATAGTATGTTTCAGCACTGCTATCACGTGGGCTATTATGGTATTATAATGTGATGATGATGTATGTGCCAGTATATGTAAGTACTTGTGTGCATGTGTGTATAGGCGTTAGGCCTATTTCTACTAGTGTGTCATCAGACTCGATGCATGCATCACATATAAAAATATAGGAGACTTAGATGGTTAGGTGAACAACTTATGGGGGTTGTCTTTAGGCACCTATTTTTCCTACACTATATTTTCCTTTAAACCTCAAATTATTTAAACTTATGGTACATATTCTCATTGTTCATATTACTATTATATTATTGTATCCATAATGTTCATCCTAACATTTTTATTACATACTCTCCTAGTGGGTTTGACATACCTTATACTCGCGAGTCCACAAGACTTACTTTTTTTTTAAAAAAAATATTTTCAAGAGATTCTTATTTTGAATATTGATCCAACAGATCTTCTGTTATGATGTCAGACCTCTTTTGATTCTTGATGTGATATAGGATGCTCTGTGGAGACGTACATGTACTGTTGAGTCTGTTCTTTTGTATTTTATTTTTGTGGTACATAATTGTGCCAAAGACCCGAGATATGGGACTGTATATGTAATTATGATAGTAAGATGATGGATATTCATATTTTTGTATAGCTGCTGTATATGAGATATTGAGATTTTTTGTGGAAGGTTGATATAGAGTTTTATTCCATGTCTTTATATTTTGTCAGTAGTATTAATGTTTTTAGCAAATCAAGCTAGAGAAGAGGCTTACTAATCCACGGTGGGGCCGCTGGCCCTAGGGATTAGTGTTGGTTATGACTTATTAGAAATTGGGTCGTGACAAATAGTAATGTGATAAATGCATAATAAATGTTGTACATAGATCTTGAGATATTATGCCTTTACATAGACAGACTGAAGAGATAGTATGTGTAATACCCCAAAAGCCCAGAGAATGGTAGTATATATCCTGGATAAGTAAGGAATGCAACAACACCAGCTGGATACCTTTTGGAATGAATGTAAACAAAGAACTCTCGGGTTAAGAGTGTTTGAGCTGGGGAAACTCAGGGATGGGTGACCCCCTAGGGAGTTCACATAGGCTCATTAGGATAAGTTGTTCTGATTCTTCCTATCGCTCAATACAGGATGTTATAGGTGATATCAGAGCTGACTCCCGAGCCTCTGAGTGCGATGGTGGGGAAAACCTCAGTGAGGACGTTGAGTCCCTAAGGGGGGTACGTGTAGGCAGCTTAGGCGAATCTTACATCGGCCATGCAAAGGGGGGAGATCTGGGACCGGTTGTAAGGCTGCATTACGAGGACGTCATGTGCTCAAGGGGGGAAAAATGTAATACCCCAAGAGCCCAAAGAATGGTAGTATATATCGAGGATATGTAAGGAATGAAACAATATCAGCTGGATACCTTTTGGGTTGAATGTAGGTAAAGAACTCTCGGGTTAAGCGTGTTTGATCTGGGGAAGCTCAGGGATAGGTGACCTCCTGAGAAGTTCGCGTAGACTCATCATGATAAGTTGTTCTGATCCTTCCTATCGCTCAATGTGGAATGTTACAGTATGGGTCATAATGAGATCACTGGATGATCATATTTGATTCTATGGATGAACTAGGCGAGCCAGCTATATGTATAAGTTTGGGCCTATGACTACCTTGGTACCTATTTAGGTTATCTTCAACCAACCTTTTAGATAAGCCCAACCCTTCAAGCCTTCTTGAACATCAATCTTAAATTTGTGTTGATTTGGGCTTTTCTTCAGGAATTGGAAGTCCTATTATCACTAATCTAATCTACTTATTAGTAAGGTAGGAAACTACACTTTAATTTACTTATTAGTAAGGTAATATAATCTTTTTTTACCATAAATGTAATGACTCGTTTATTATTGAATTAATGTAAACTTGTGTGCAAGGAATTAATTAGAAAAAAAATTGAAATTAATATATCTTTAGATCAGGGGAATTTAGCAATTATTCAAAAATATTGGAGTTTAATTGCAATTTTGGAAACTAGGGTTGAATCACCTTAAATATAAGTTATGCATAATATTAATTGAGGGAGCATAAAGGCCGGATGACACGTGTGCAAGAGAAGACCAGGGGTGGTCGCATGTTCGAATCGTAGGGTAGGCGCACGGTTGGGAAGAAAATGCTAATTTTTCAGCAAAGAATAGCCCTAAAACGATGTCATTTCGGGGTTGGGTCCACGCGTGTGACATGTGTGCGGCCTTGTAGCTCTATGCGGATGCCAGCCGCTGCCACTTGTCGCTTTCTGCCTGCCACATGTCCAAGCTATTTTTTTCACCAAAAATGATAACCTCTTACTGCTATAATGCTCTTACGATATTCTTGGCCTATAAATATGTGATGGGGAGGTTTGAGGAAATGGGAGAATTTTGGAGATAAATTAGGGAAAATTTTGGTGGCGTGGGCTTAAGTTGTGATGTTAGCAACCCTGGTACATTGCAAGGGTTAAAAAAAAATATCTAAGGCAAGTTTTCTTCCCAGTTTTGAAAGTTCTTTCATTTTCTCGCGAGTTCATGCTTCGTAACTTTTTATTTTGCAAGTTATCTTCATTTTCTAGTACATTATTGCAAGGTCTTAAATACTTTATTACCCTTGCTTCTATGATGCCTTGATTACTTAAGTTTGGAATAAGTAAACCCTCGATTGTGGAAAGAATGACTTGCAAATGGTCCGTGTGGTTATTCCGGTAACTTTTCATGGCTCTCATTTATAGCTATTGAATCTCAAATAGTATTTTGTATCACCCTATCTTTCTTTGAGAATGATACTTTTTTGAAGACATGCAAATGTTTGATGTTGCTTTGCATGAGTTGTGTTCTCTCATGTATGTTGCCTTGGGTAATCGTATGTTAGTTATATATGATAAGTTATTATAATATGTATAGTGTGATGATGCATAAAGCATGTATATAAAAATAGTTTTAAAATGTGCAAAGGCTTCATGATGTGCGCAACGAACGGGTTCTGCAAGATATATTCACAAAGAAAGCTTTGGATCAGAGATGGATTTCGATCCCATGGTTATGATATGGACTTCGATCCCATAGTTATGATATGGACTTCGGTCCCATGATAATGGTTTTGTAAATATTGCATAAAAGCATGAATGCATGTTTCATCATGTTATCATGAAAAATGGTGAAAAGATATGTGTGGTGTGAGTACCTTAAATATCATTCATGATTTAATTTGCCTTTCGATAACCATGATTCTTATGCCCATCTTCTTTCAATTATACTTTGTGGGCCTTGTGGCTCATATTTGCTTGCATCATTCTAAGTAAGAGTAAGGCTAAAGAGGTGGGCGAGTCAAGTGAAATTGGAGCTATGGTGTAGAAGTGTATACAAAGTTATCTCAATCGGAAGGTCTCAGGAGTGTGACGAGATGTGTAATACTAAGTTGCGTTTTGTTTATGTTCTAGGTTGTACTCTTAAGGGGATATGGTGGGTACGTTGACCCTAATATGTATATGTTTATGAGTAATAATGTATGAGTATAACCTCCATTGTTAATAGCAAGAAATATGCGTGACGCTTTTAATTTGGGTTTTGCATATACGCCATCTTTTCTGACGGATCCTTCTCGAATTCCTCAAGTGTAGGGTCTTCGATGATGGGACTCTATAATTATCAGAATTTGTCTATGATGTTCTATCCTTGTGTTTAGTTTCGATGATGAAAAACAATACCCTGTTTTATCCCTAAGTCATGAGTCAAGTATATGGTTTTCAACAAAAATCAATTTCAAGTGCTTTGTTAAAATGAAAACCAAAAAGATTTATGATTTTCTATATTAGTTGGAGATTTGCAAAGTCAAGTATTTAGTCTTAAAATAATCTCCTAAAATGATTTTCAAATTAGCTTTGAAGTCATTGGTCAACATAGAGCTAAAATTGTTCTAAGACAAAAGACCAACTTGAACATAAATGTGTTTGATGAAAATCCAATCTTAAGTATGAAAAATCATTTATGTTAATCTCATTCTTCAAAATAAGCTTTCATATTTTGAAGCATGCACGAAAGGTTTTGGTTTGAAACTTAATCGTATGAAAAATCCTTTAGTTCATGCATAATGTCTTGAAACTCGTTTTGATAACATTTTAATATTTTTTCTAAGTCTGAAAGACTAGCACCTTATAAGGAGACATATATGAAAATGTTTTCTTTTTAGAAAACTAACTCCCGGTAATTCAATAGCTAACATTCATTAGTGATAAAATGATTTTTATCGAATTTTTCAAGAAATAGAAAGTGTATATCTTGGAGGAGGTAAAATCGCAAAATCTTAAGTTCCTACTAAAATCCAAATTCTACTTTTTTATTGTAACACCCCAAATTCCTTGAGCGTGTTATAACTTAGGATTTTAGGAATATAAAATTTTTTCATATAACAATAGCTGTCATACATCACACAATATCCAAAAAATCCAAATTTACACCTTCTCAGCCTAACAAACCCAATAATCGAATAGCTAAGACAGGCATTAAAATCTTGAATGCGGAAGCTAGATCGAACCTGATATGGTTCACAACCATAATACTTTATTTATCATAAAATTGTTCAAGACGTTTACAAAATGAATTACATGGACATCATCTCTCGCAAGATATAACTGAACGTCTTAAACATATCCAAGACATACATAGGTTCGCATATAAATAAAAATATTCTAAACATGCTATAGACAGCAAATTAAACTTATTCTTCAGCTACCTCCTTTCCCTTAGAGCCGCTCGTCGAACTTGGAACGTTTGAATATTCCAGGGACATAGTCCAATTAGAAGATGAATCTTCTAGTGAGAAACTCCAAAAACAGTTTATATCGATGCATGATCAGGTATAAAATATATGAGAAAACAACGAGAACTACTCCGAAGTGCCTCGTGAACACGTTAGCCTTCTCCAACGAGAGCTTTCTCAATGGCGCACGCATAGCGCCTCTCGGGAGGTCCCTAACCATGTCACTTTGGCCCGACTTCATAGCACTCATGCAGGCACCACATCCGTTGTTCCTTAAGCTCACGGTCTTCCCCACGAGAGCTTTCTCGATGGCGCACGCATAGCGCCTCTCGGGGGATATCCGACTTTTACCCTCGGCCAACAATAGATAGGTACAACAGTATGGCCACATGAATTTTATAAATGCAACAGTTAAAAAGCCAATAGCATATAATTTTCAGAAAAATACATTTCGTATATGCATCATGATTTCACGTAAAAGAATAACAAGCGTTTATGTGTAAGAACTTCACGAAACACATCTCATGCAATAGAAGTCTCCCATAAGAGAATAAAAAATAGGATTTGGAGTATAGGAATATCACGGAGTCTCACCTTGTTGAGTTATCTCTTCGACGATATAATTTACAGCAAACGGCCTAGGTTTCTGCAGAAAATATGTGTTTTGGTAAATCTAACCTCAAATATTTTTACACAGAGTTGAAGGGTATTAAATTAGAGGCATAACTGGAAAATTTCATGTAAAAATGACCTCTCACGCGCCCTCACGTGCCCAAAGAAGGCTGGACACGCGCCCCCACGCGCAGCCATTATCCGGCGCGTGTAACTCACGCGCAGGCACCAGATTCCGAACAACAACGTGTCGGTTTGGTATTTCGGCCATATCTCCCTCGTTTTAACTCCGATTCGACCCCCGTTTGAACCTACGCGACCCTCTCTTCCCTCTCTACAAGATTATCAAAAAAAGGGCTTACCTCGCTTTTTTGCTGACTGATTTTGGCGAATTTCGGCGAAGACCCGCAACTCCGACGAGGCTCGTTCTCCGCCGCTTCTTCGCCGCTTTCTTCCCGCCTTCTTGCCGAACCTCATTCTCTCTCTCTAGAGTAAGCTCCTCCTCTTAGAGTGCTTCACTCTTCAAATTTGTTTGGAATGGTTTGAGAGCAACTCAAGGTGCCTATTTATAGAATCCTTCAACCAATGGTGTTATGCCACTTGTCACAATCTTAGCCATGGACTCCAAAGACTCAAAGCCATAATTGAGTGGCTTTTGAAATCCAAAACTAGAATTAATCCATCTTTTGAAATCCAAGCTAAAATCCTAAACTTCTTTCAAATAACACTTTGGCCCATATTTCAAGTTTTCAACTTTAACATTTCACCACCTAAGCTCATAATTTCATCATTCTTTCATTTGGATAATTTCTCTAATTAGAATTATACCCTCAAACATCAAATTTATCGAGATATTTAAAATCTCAGAATTATTAACTCAAAATTACTCAATATATACGATTTTTCGGAAGCCCCTTACCATCATTTGGTATTTTTAGGTTATAACTTAGCTTAACCGAAGACCATTTCTGATTTGATTTCTTTCAGTGCAATAAGTCTCACATCGAGACACTCGTTAAAATTATACATTTGTCCTTAGGTATCTAAGCTCTAGGGCACTCCCTGCGATTGATTCGGTCACTTGTTGCCATTTCAAACATATTTTTTGATATTTTAACTCACTTAAAATACGTGACAATTTCACGAAAATATAGGGTGTTATATTTATTCTTATGGATTTTGATTTTTTAGATATTTTTATTGAATCTAAATTAGGGGTACTTTCTTATTTACATTTATGTATTAAAGTAAATGGAAGGTAAAATATAAATTAAACAAAATGGGGACATTTACTTAAACTAAAGAAATGTAAATATGTGGTGATGTTTTGTATTAATCAAGTGTGCTTCTACATGTTATAGGTTAAGTTTCCAGATTTTCCAAGAAGATAGTCGACTATGTTGTTTAGTGTTGTCGACTATTGTGAAAGGATAGTCGACTATGCTATTTCATCTGTCGACTATGTTTGTTCATGAATTTCAAAATTTTCTTTGTAAATTTTGATCTGTTGACTATGTAAAAGGATCTGTCGACTATGGGATTTTTTGTGTTATAAGATAGTCGACTATGCTTTTTTGTCTGTCGATTATGGCTAGTTTTATTTGATAAAATAGTTGACTAACCTATTTTCTCTGTCGACTATGTGTTTCGCAGAAAGCTTCCAACGGCTATTTTTTCAAATCCCAACGGCTCCAAACAGCTATATTTCTCTTCAACTTTGTGGGACACTTATATATACATGTCATGGATGATCAAGAGAAGGCTAATGGACGGAAACGAGATGATCTAAATATTACAAATCATTTTATTTGTGCTTACAGTGTTCTCTGTGCTTTCATTGTTATATTTTTCTATGCAAGGCTTTGTTCTATCATTGTAAATCTATTCTTAAGCCTAGTTTTCATTGTAAGAGAACCTGTAATTAAGAGTGTTAACTCTTAGCTTCTCTCTTTCATTTGTATCGTTGTTATTTTCCTAACTTGTGTAGCTAGAGAGCCCATTTGAGTGGGAGGTTGTAATTCCTAGTCTCGGACTAGAGGACCTACTCGGGTTGGGTAGGGGCTTGATAGTGGATGGTTTGAAAAATCCTTAGTGAGGAGCTAAGGTAGTGGATTAGGCTTGGGTTAAGCCGAACTACTATAAATCTTTGTGTTCTCTCTTGCTTATGTTTCTTTTTATTTGTTTATCACTGCTAGCATTTCATTATCCTCACGTGCATTGAGTTATTTATTTTCAATCAAAAGAATTTCAAAATTCTATCAATTAATTTTTTTTTTAAAATAACTAATTCACCTCCTCTTGGTGTGTGTCATAGAACCTACTGTTCTAACAGTCTAAACTAGAAATTGAGAGAAATTAAGGCATCACAATAAACATTGTAAATGCTACTTTATTGTAGCTTTAGTTATGTGACATCAAATGGATTGCAACCAGTACAATTTGATGTCTCGTTTGCTTTTGATTTTGATTGGATCCACAATATTGAATCCCTCGTTGTTTGCCTACTTGATCCTATGGTGAAACAATTTTCTTTTATATTCTTTTATTTTGTTTTTACTAAAGACTTATTCCATTCTATATGTAGTTTTCACTCTTTTTCTTTTCCATGAGTAAAATTATACCATCCATTTTATTCTTTTTTTTTATTTACAAGAATCTTTGTTAGTTTTCTTCTCATCAAACTATTTTAATCAAGTATTTCGGATCTTATATTTAGTTAAATTGTTAACTCCATATTATCTATATATTTATTTATAATGACTATTAATTTTGCTTTCAATTCATAATATTTTAGTCCTAATGATTGATATCACCCATGGGTGGGACACTTTTCTAGTTTCTTAATGCATCAAAACAAAATAACATGATTAAAAGGGACATATAATCATACTTTAATTTTATCTTAATTCTTTTGGGGGTAAAAGCATTTCCATGAATCAAAGATCTTTAGGATGAGAGAAGTTGACTTAAAAAGGATTAAGTATATGGAATTCAAGGAGAAACTATATGTAAATGCTAAATTTATTAGTGTTTAATTAGAATATGTAGTTCTAATATTGTTACACTATCCTAAAATCCTTAATATTTAATCTCTTAATATTTATTAAACAAAAAAATATAGAAAAGAATTAAATTTATTTATTAATTAAATTTAATTTGATTGTTAATTTCTCTTGAGATTTGACCTAGGTTGAGTTACACTTATAAATAATAAAGGTAAATAACATTATTAGTCTTTTAATTTTTTATTTTCTAACAAATTAGTTCTTGTACTTTGATTTGTCTCATAATAATTATTAAATTTTTAATTTTAATATAATTTAGTCCCTCTTTAAAAATTTTGTTGATTCTGCCAAAAATTTATGATGTTATAATTATATAAAATAAAATACAAAGAAACTAGAGTTGTCAATGGCCTTTGTGTAACACTTTGAAACTGACCCTAGAAATATCTAAAAAGAAAGACACTGACCTAGAAATATCTAAGTATGATCATTAATATATTTGGTTGGAGAGCATGGTGACAGAATTGCACAATTGATAGAATTTCAAGTTAATGAACCTACAAAACAAGGATCGTGAGGGCTACTTCGGGGCTTGCGGGGGAAGCCATTTCAATGTCTAAGTGAGATGTGGAGCAATAGCAAAGAATTTTAGTCATATTAGGATTAATATTAATGACTAGATTTTAGGAAGTAATCCAAAATTATAATTGAGCTTATCCTTGATTCTAGTTAAGAATTTTAGTCATATTAAATAGTTCAAACATGAGTAAACTTGGTTTATTGTTGGGTCTTTGAAAGATCCCTTGTTGGACTAAGCCAGACCAAAGTAAAACATTGAGGCTAACAGTGGCCTAATTAATCGAATCGAGGCTGAATATAATGCATATGTCAATTAAGCTAAATCTTAAGTATCATCAAATAACTAAAATAAAGACACCACCCTAGAAATGTCTATGTAAGACCATACTCGTGGTGAATTTTAATTTTTGTTTTTTTTTTTTTTTTTGGGGGGGGGGGGGGGTAAGTTCATTTTAATAATCTTTATAAGTTTTTTTTGATGTGGCTAAAGGTGAAACTTAAGTTTAAACTTATGAATATTTTTGAAAAATTTGTTTATAAATTTTGGCAAGAGTGTTTGATATAATAATATTAAAAGTTATTTATTAAAGAGTTTTTGACTTTTGGAGAAGGCAAATGTTTATTTTCAAGTGTTGCGAGCTTTCAATAATAGAAACAAATAAAAGCTCATACCTAATATACCTTTTGTAATATCTCAAAATTTTGAGAGATGAATAATAATTATTAATTTTGATATTTGAAATGATTATTGAATAATTATGTATTTAAGAAAAAATATTAATTTATATTATTTTGAGGAAGTGGATAAATACTCGATAAAATCAAGGTATAAGTGCAATTATTAAGCATGGGTGTATGTGCTAGATTATAAAAATTTTGGGGTCTAGGTAAGAATTTCAAAAAGGGTTGAAAATCACCTTAAAATTAATTATGCGTGCTATTTGGTTGAGGAAGGCAGCTAGCGCAGGTGGCACGCAAGTGAAGGAGCTGGGGGGAATTTTGCTGATTTTTTTCAACAGGAGGGCGCCCAAAATGACGCCTTTTCAAAGGGGTCGTGCGGCAACCACTGGAGGCGCCACGTGGCACACGCTGGGCCGCCTATTTGCCTTAACTTTCAAGCTGCTCGGTTTTGCTTCATTTTTAAGCCAATTTTGGCTATTCTAGTGGTCGAATTTTCCCCCAAATAGCCCACAAAATTAGTGAATGATGTGGAAGGAAGAAGAAGGAGTTGGGCGTGGGTGGTAGCTCAAGAAGAGAGAATTGGAGGGGAAATTGGAAAGAAAATATATAATGGGAGATTAAAATAGCCAAGTAAGTAAGAAAAAATTATTAGAAATTCGGTATAGTTAAATTACAAATTTTACACAGTTAAATTAAATTATTTTGGGTCGTAGTTTCATTATTTTCTATAAAATGTATTACTTTGAAGCAGGAATGTGGAAAAGACGAGAATCAACTGTTTAAAGGCAAATTTCTAACCCTCTCTTCATTCTTTTTGATCTTTATGCAAGTCCCTATCGTTTTACATATTTTATTCTCTTTCTTACCATAATTCAATTCCACACATTAACTATGTAAATACGCGTGACAACTATTTTATGACTTGTGTGTTATTGATGTGTCTATTAATGGTCGTTTAGGTTAAATAAATGACCCTCCATGATATTTCTTGCTAACCAACATAGGGCTTTGTTTCGCCTCATTTTCTTGGGAATTATGCCGTACCTAGTTGGGTTAGATTCCATATGGGTGAGCGTGTAACAGTTGTGGGTCTTGGATCTCTTGAATGCAAATTTAATATTTATTTAATTACAATCTGATGTTGACAGTGTGTGTCGGGATTTGGGGAATTGCATCAATTGGGAGGCCATATCCTATGAGTTTTTGAGCACGAGTATCCTAGGGTGTGTCTCACACAAGCATTGCACTGAATGTGTATTACTATGTGGGTGAAGCATGGCCTGATGCCTGGCTTATGGGGGCCTTGTATCACGTTTATGCTAACTATGCCATCGCATTCCTATTTGTGCATTGCATGGTCCTAATGCGCGTGGTTATAATTATCACTATTACCACTTTCATGTCGGGCGAGAGTACCATGCGTGGCCTGGTGACGGAAGTATCAACTCGAGGGAGCTTCGGCTTAGTTTTTAGACTAGCTCGAAGAAGCTTGATGGAAGACTTGACTTTAGATTAGCTCAGGAAGGGCTTGAGGGAAGACTTGTTTGGATCTAAGGATCTATGTACATGATTCATAGGCGAAGGGACCGACCTAGGGAGGCTTTGGATTTGACGCTAGAGCACAGAGTGTTTGTGCTCGCCAGTTCATGGCAGCAACAGGTTTGTTAGGGACTTAGGTGTCGGTGTCTTCTATATGGACCCCAAGTATCATTATGTGCATGTTTATTTATGCGATTTTTCTTTGTCTTATGGTTTATGTTGTCGATGTGTGTGTCTTGGGTGCGTGGTGTCCGAGTTGTACTAGGATCTTCTTTCTAAGCCTTACCAGCCTTTGTTTTTGTTTATATTTGTTGAATTTTGTAACTCACCCTTGCTTTTTATCATTCCAAGTAAGAGAGATGCTTGAGTTGGAAGGTTCGTTCGGTGGCGTTGGGATCAGTCTTTTGAGTCATAGTATCATGTGCAAAGCTCTCCAAAAGATAGGGTCCTGGGTGTAGTTTTGTTTTTGTCAGGTTAATACACTTTTGTTTTGGGATTGATGCATGTTATGTAGTCTCGGACTGTTATATGTTGTGTGTGGTTACGTAAGACCCCGATTTGAGTAGTCATGTGGCTAGCTATGTAAGGGTGGTTATGAAATGTCATGTGATGTAGTTTATCTTGCTAGATGCTTGGTGAGAATTGTTCTATATCATCCAAATAATGACCCTATCACATATCATTTATGTTAGCGGGGGCTTCGGGAAGCCGGTTGTTACACCTTTAATACTCTTTTAGGGACCATCATTGGCAACATTATTAATTCCACTTAACTTCTGTATATAATCAATACAAAAATAAAAATCATATGAAGAATATTGAATGAGTTTGAGTCATTCATGACTCGGTATTCTTTGTTACAAAAGACAACCATACATCTAGGATGCTTTCCATATTCCTTTTCGTATGTTGATATATATATATTTTTGTGAGTGTAACTATGTATTGCTATTGAGATGTGTTTATTTGTGCAGCTTATCGCTAGCCACGTGAAAGATATGGCTACCTCTACCCTTAGCTTCTATGGCGTAAGGCATTCCACAAGATAAAAAACTAGGGTCGTGACAAGAAGTATCAAAGAAGTGCTCCGTGATAGCATGATGGGCATAGACTAGTCTTGGGCTCAAGCGTGGACAACTTGTTTTCAAGCAATTAAGACTAAATATAGATATGAAGCTAAAAATTCATAATCTTAAGTTACTTAACAAAGTAAATTACACTTGACACCTTTAAGGTTTAGCAAAACACGCAACACTCCATATTAGAAAGAAAAAATTACATGTGATACCCCTGAGATATAATTACAAAAACTACCCTCAACGTTTAAGAAAATACAAGTACCCCTAAGGTTTGATACTATGTTACAATTTTTCCTACTCTTAGTTAACTCTAGTTAAATATTCATAAATAAACAAAATGCCTTTATATTTAAAATGTTTTTTCCTTTCTCACTCTCTTTCTCCCCCTACTTATTTTTTAATGAATGAATCATTGTCACCATCAACCTCTGCTCTATTTTAGCTTTCTTCTTCACTTTCTTATTTTGTGCAAATCCATCTCTGTGCAATTGTTTCATCCATGAAGGTCATGGTTGACTACCTCTACTTTATTCTAGTGTTTTTCTTTTTCTTTTGTGCCAATCGTCCTTACGTAATGCAACATCCATAATGGTAGTCACAAACTAACTCTACTTTATTTTAGCATTATTCTTCTTTAGTGTGTGAATTATTTTTGTGCAACTATTGCATCCATGAAGACTGGACCACATTTTTGCAACGACCAACACTATGTTCATCACCATCAATCACTTGTGCTTTCATCTCGCATTAGGTAACTCATTCTCTTTCTCTCTCACTTTCTCTTTCTCTTTCTTACCCTAAATCAAACCCTACTAGTGTTCAATCAACCCTTTCTTACCTTGGGAACCTAAACGAAAGGGTTTGAATTGAACCCCCTACATTTGGATTCAAACCCAAATGAAACCCTTATTTATTTATCTATCTATCTCTCTTTCCCTTTTTTTTTTTTTTTCCTTATCAATAGATCTACGATAAACCTTTACTACAAAACACTAATATGCAATGAATTACATATGCAAATTTACGATGAAGGTTTATTGTAATATCCCGTTTGAGCTATAGAAAGGACTAGAATAACATACCCTGATGGGCCTACGCGAACTTCCCAGGGGGGTCACCCATCCTTGGATTACCCCAGGTTAAGCACGCTTAACTTGGGAGTTCTTTGCCAACATTCAGCCCAAAAGGTATCTAACTGGTGTTGTTTCCTTTCTTACACTATCCTCGATATATACTAACTTCTCTAAGCTCTCAGGGTATTACATTCTCCCCCCTTAAGCACATGACGTCCTCATCATGCGACCTTACAACAGATCCCAGATCTCTCCCCTCGCATAGCCGATGTGGGATTCGCCTAAGGTGCCTACACGCACCCCCTTTAGGGGCCTACACATACCCCCATCGGGACTTAGCCTCCTCGCTGAGGTTTGCCCCACCATCACTTTCAGAGGCTCGGGGGTTGGCTTTGATACCACCTGTAACATCTCGTTCGAGCGATAGAAAGGACCGGAACAACATACCCTGATGGGCTTACGCGAACTTTCCAGGGGGGTCACTCATCCTTGGATTACCCCAGGTTAAACACGCTTAACTTGGGAGTTCTTTACCAACATTCAGCTCAAAAGGTATCCAGCTAGTGTTGTTTCATTTCTTATACTATCCTCGATATATACTAACTTCTCTGGGCTCTCGGGGTATTACATTTATCGCAACAATAAACCTCATCTGGGGTTCATTCCCCCATTCAATGGTGGCTGCTAGCAATTACTAGTTTTTTGTTTTTTTGTTTGTTTTAATTAGGAGAGAAAGAAGAAAGAATGAAGGGTAAACTAGTTTTTTTTGTCATTTTATTTAACAATAGGTGATTTTTGTAATTTTATGAAATTTTAGAGGTGTTCTTTGTAATTACCCTATTAAAAATGATATAAACCTTCTTTGAGGTTAACGTGCATCATTTGCCCCTATTGTGAAAAAATGATTGTTAATTTTTTATAAAACCATAAAATGCCCTTTTATTTTTTTGTAATTTTGTTTTTTACGGGGATTAGGAAATTTTGAGATTCCTATATCATTTAGGGATAAGAAATTTTGGGGTGTTAAATTTTAGGGTTAGTTGGATGTGTTGTTTATGAGAAGCACCAAAAGTAGGATGTGGCCAAAGTTTGAACCCATTAGTGGGTTTAAAGGTCATTGTTAACCACCTAGCTGCTAAACCTAGGTGGTCGATGATGGCCATCAATAACTAGTGAAGATGTACCCTAATGACGAAGTTAGAGATAGAGAAAGAGAGAGAATTGTCTTTTGTGATAAGTATTATCATGAACTCTATGATTGATAAAAATGAGATATAAAGAAAGATAGGTTCATATGTATCCAATGGCTGAATGAGAAAGAAATAGAGTAAAGAAAATTTGAAACGAAAAAAGAAGAGAGAAAAAAGAGTTTAAAAATAGAGAAAAATAGTTAATTCGTCTACCTAAGGCAGGGGAGGCCTTGTCGTTTTCAATAAGTTAGGGGTGTTTGTTTAATTTTGTTAAAAATTAAGGGTGTCGTTTTCATTAATCTATTTTTTTTATTTTATATATTACTTCCCTCTAACTTTCCTTCCCTGTAACTTTCCAACGTCTGCCAAAGGGGAACTCGGGGCTTGCAGTGTCGTATAAGAGAAGATAAAAGAAAAGTACAAAGATAAAGAATTGTCTTGAATAGGAGCATCCTTGTCCTAATAGTGGATGAAATTAATGTTTATAAAGTATATATTGACTTTTTAAAATTATATTTTTATATCAATTTAATTCAAAAAAACTTATAAAGAGCTAGAATTTTAATTACTTTTTGTAATATTTTAATGAGTGGGTCAATTATAAATTTTCATTTTTAAAAATTGATTTTTCCAAATCTCTAAATTTATATATAAATAAAACTTAAAAAAAATCATTTTAAAAGTTCAAACCCACATTTTCTAATTCTCCATTTTTTATTTGAATTTTTTTTGTATTCAAATAAATTTTCTAGTTTTTCAAATTTATATAAAGTAATTTTCTAACAAACGATAGTTATTTTCTACAACTAAACAATTCTTAAATTTTCGCTTATACTTCACAATAAAAAGAAAACTTTTAATGTTAATAAAAACACTTTTTAATCAAATAGAGATAAACGTGACAATAAACTCATAAAAACCCTTTTATTAAAAGAAATATTTTCCTAACTTCTTATGGCACGACCAAATATGTTATTGATGTGGTTAATAAAGTAGGTCCAAACCCAAGACAAGTAGAGAGGAAGAAGTTCAAAGAAGGAGATCTACTCCACAAAGCAATTCTTGAGAGATCCTACTCGGCCTCTCTCGAGTATTTTTTGACAAACTTTCTTGGGAGGCTCTCTTAAGTCCTAGAAATACAATTTATAGAGGACCTTTTAGATTATGGCCGATCAAGAATACATCAACTTTCCTTTAAGATTTCTATTTAGAGGTAAGGAACAAAAAACTTAGAAAGGCCCATATGCTCTTTCACGTGCCAATCTAACTTCTATAAATAGAAAATCATCTATTTGATCAAGGTACACAAGAACTCCTATATAAATTATTTAAATACTTCTCTATTTTTTGGTAGAAACTAATTTAAGTATCAGAGGACTTGCACGAAGATACCTCGTTCCCTTAACTGTTTTCTATTTAAGAGTTTATAATTCTTAGATAAGTCTAAGAGTACACCAAAATTATTATATCTATTCATTTATATTTATACTATTATATAAGTAAATATTATATTATATTTTGGTTATATAAAATATTGTCGATAAAATATTTTTTCAAAATATCTTTTATGTATCTTGGTTAAGAAATAAAAATTAGATATATTAATGAGATTTAAATTCATAATCTTTAAATAATAATTAATTTCTCAAACAACCTTACCAACTCTAAGACTCATTTTGTTTAGATTTTACCTTTTTATTTATTTATTTTTTTATATTTTCACCCTCTAAGTACATATAATCATCACAAAATTCACAACATTTTTTATTAAACATAATTTTTATTTTTTATTTTTAAAATTTAAAAAAATAAAATATTGTCAAAGACAAGTTTAAATTTTAGTTTTTAATGAAAACTAAAAAAGATATAAAATAAATAAATAAATACAAATACTGAAAATAAACACATTAAAATTAATATTAAAATCAAAGAACCCATCCTAACATATAATAACATTAAGCTGACTATGGCTCTCAGAGTGCAGGTCAAGTGATTTGGTTACGATAAGTTGAGATTCGCATCATTAGATCGTGAGTTCGATTCCTTATTTGCATAGTGAGAAAAAATTTTCATCTGCGATTTATCTTTTTTGAAAAAATTGAAAACACAAACGACAAAAGATTGCGCAAGAACAATAATTTTAACATTATACCCACTATGATAATATTAATATTATTAAAGCATCATAAAGGTGTGTCCATAGCCAGTACAAGATCGTGGTTAAATAGATGAATTTAGAAAGGGAGAACAATGATCACATGAAGTGCTCCTTATAATTTCCAATTTTTAGAGGTCTGAAAGTACAAGTCATCCTATAGTTTTTATTATAATTTTTGTTATTGAATGGTTGGATCATCTTCATGATGGCAGGGGCAGGTTAAAGCAAGTCTATGCCATGCATAATCATTTCATCCTTCATGCCTACACTATTCTCCCTTATTTTAATTTTTGTCATCCTAGTTTCTAAATTTTAATTTTTTTATTGATAAAAATTAATTTTCATTAATACAAAAATAAAAATTATTTAATATTAAAAAGAACAAATATCCCATAATCGATGATTTTAAATCCTAGAAAATGGGTTGAATATGAAAATAAGCTCAATAGGAAAAAACCCAAGTATGGGAGCTTGAGAGACCTCAACAGAATAGTTCTCGAAATACTCTTTTGGAGGCCACTCTCAGGTATCCCTGAGAGACTTTCTCGGGGGTCTCTCTCAAATCGAAGAATATGTCAACACACATTCGATGTCTCTTTTTAAAAATTCAAAATAAATAATTTTAAAAGATGTTGATACTCTTTTATCTGTTAATTTTAATCTCTATAAATAAGGAGTGATTCCTTAGATCATAGTATGAGTAGAACACTACTCAAACTATATTTTTTTGGATCTCAAATACTTTTATGTAAATACTAACTTAAACATCAAATGTCATGCGCAAGAGACACTTAGTGCCCCTAATTATCTCATGTTTGACGGGTCTTCTGAATATTAGAGGTTGAAGATGAACACTCTTCTACAATTATAAATTTATTGTTGTATGTTAATAATAACAATATACAACAATATTAATATACACTTTGTTAGTTTTTATTAATAGAATTTGATAAAAAATACTAATTATAATAAAAATTAAAAGTTAATAACTATGATAACAAAATTAAAATATAATATTTACTTTATTATAAAGTATAAACTTCAAAAAGTAATAATATAATTTACGTTATATATATATTATTATAAATTAAAAACAATAAATTCATAACATATAAATAATTTTTAATTTGACACATTGAATATCCAAAATATATAAAAAAAATCTCCCCGTGTGAGCGAGCCATCATCATCATCATCATTATTATTATTTTCTAAATTCATAATTATTTTTACTTTAATTCAATCATAATTTAATTTTCGTGCATTTAATTTCGATTCCATAAGTATAAAGGTGGACAGCCTTCATCATTTGAAACCAACTTGACACCTAAGCTTTAATCTTTAGAATCAATAAAAAAAATTAATTAAAGCATGCTTTATTGCTTGGTGTCGACCTCATCGCTTACTTAGAATTGAAGGAATTATATATATGTCTATTTTAATCTCAATTACATCATCACTCGTGATTATAATCATTAAAGTATATAATATTATTATTAAATTCTAATTTAAATATAATTTAATTAAAGGTAACAGTACTCTTAGAAAAAGCAACAATAAGTTGAAACAAAAAATTCAAAAAAGAATTAATAAAAATCAAACCCCAAACATCTAAATTTTTACTTTTACCATTAGACCAAAGTTTTATTAGTGTTAGCAAGCATGCTTATTTGGTGGCAACATGCATAATAAGCTCCTAAAAGTGCAAGATCTATCTTCCAAACAATCTCATTTTGGTGTTTTCAAAATATTTCTTAATTTGAAATGATAAGAAATATATATCAAAAACAATTTTTGGGCCATTTTCATAATTTTTGAAATATTTCAGGATCGTTGTGCAGTATTAGAAACATATTTCTTATTTTGACGATCACGTTAGAGATAAAAATAATTTTATATATGATTAAAAAAATTTAATCCTAATATGTTCTTTCTTCTTTTTTCTTCATTTTGTGAAAAGATGAAAATTCCTGAGTTCTTTTTATTGCTTCTGTCATCATTGTCTTTCCATTTTCTTAATCTTGTTATGGTTCCGCCATTCTATCATTTTGTTTGTCATCGCCGTCCTTCCATATTCTTGGTCTCATCTTGGTTCCACTAATCCATCCGTTGCCATCATCCTCCCATCTTTCGATCTCATCGTGATTCTGTTGTTCCATCCATTTTTTATCAACGACCACAACTCTAAGCTCTTCAACTAGTGATCGTCCATCTTCTCATTTGTATGTATGTCTATATATTGTTGTTACTAACTTTTTCTCAAGTAGAATGTGAATGTATTATGCATATATACTGTGAATGTATAAAAGTATATATATAACTTTGATTCTGTGAATATCTCTGTATATATATATATATATATATGCAGAGAAAAAGAACGATGATAAAATGGAGGAATTTTCATAAATTGTATTAAGTTTGATTATTTTTTTGAATTTATTGTTTGTTTTTAATTATTATGTCATAGAACATGAATAATAGAACTTGTATTTATCTTAATTTGAATGGATGATAGAATTTATGTTTATATTTGATTGAATAACTTTTTTTATTAAAAATTATATTTACGAAAAACTCTATCTTTTTGTATTTAAATGTTTCTCCTATTTCGTTTTCTATTTTTTTTAAAAGTGTCGTTTTCTCGTTTTTATATCATATCATATTTGTTTTTTTATTTATATTTTGTGCAACTTAAAAATGCATCATACCCTTTGATATGAATATGCTTGACCACAGTTTTGAAATTGGCGATTTCGGTTCCGCTTGTTGGAAAGTAGAATTGAAATTGAATTATCTATAGATGGCTCCGCTTTAGATTTCTTGACAGTTCAATTTCAATTCAGTTTCAAATTGATTTAATAAAAAGAAAAAAAAGAGTGTTAAATTTAATTTATATAAATCAAGTTGACTATTTATTTTTTTTTGAGTTTAAAGGAATCAAAACCTATTTAGTTCACTTACCATTTAAATTTATAATCCCCTTATCTTAATCGAAATTATTTTTAGAAGTATCAATTATTATGCATTGTATTATATATTTTATATTTATTTAATTTATTTTTTAATGGTCACACATGAAACATTTAAAATTTTTCTAATAAAAATAATTATATTTTAAAAGGACGACATTACCAAAGAGGCCCTTCAGCCCACTTTAAGCCCTTAATCATTTTAAGCCCAACAAATTTCAACCAAAAAAGCACTCGATTCAGGCACCTAAATGGGGGTAGATTCAGCCCAATATTAACCTCTACATTACAGCTTAATTTGTAGGAATATTAAAGCATACTTTACACTTCAAATAAACTCTATAGCCACAATTCTTAAAAAAAAAAAAAAAGACTTATTATTATTAATTAATTTCTTAGACCCAATCAATTAATTCAAATTTCTTGAATTAATTAATAACCACATACAATTGTTCCCTATGACTTGATATTATTATTAAGATCTTATTTTTGATTCATATAGTAATTGCTTTAGTCATATGTTAATGCTTAATTATTTTGAGCTATACAATGACTCGAGTGGACTACATAAATCACACATGGAGATTATTAATATCCAATAGGGTATACATCACTTCTATACTAAGTGATAATATTTGAGAGTAACGGGAGACCGCGCAAGGATGGTAATCTCAAGAGGCAATATTTGACCAAATATTTGAGAAATTATTTTTCAATTATATTATATATTATTATTTTATTTTATTTATTTTGATAATTGTTTAATAATCCAATACGAGACACACATGTACAACTGAGCAATGCAATATTATTCGAACACTACTAATTTAATAAAATTCCTACAAGCTCTTCATTTGTCGGATTTATCTTAGAAAAAAATTTATAAATTTTTGTGGAGATTTCGTGAAGGCATTTCGTGTGAAACTTAGGAGGGTCTTGCATTTATGAGACCTATGAGGTTGCCACACTTTATAACCTCTTAGGATAGCACAGACAATTTGTCACACGCATTCGAGAGCTTGAGATGCTGTGAGATTGCGTGTTTAATTCTGTCTCCATGTTGATCTGTGTAATTGCGTATTCAGACTTTGGCTTGTAACAAATTTATCCATACACCTTAGTTGAGTTTAGATAAATTATAAATTTTAAAAAGAATGGAATAATCCGGAACAAAAACTATTTATATACGAAAGACTCTTATATGAAAAGCCACAAGAAACTAACCATTATGCTAGGCGAATTTTCTTTTCTTAATTCCAAGCCATCATGTTTTATCAGCATGATGTGAAAGCATAATTAGATGTCCTATGGGTTCACATTCTTTTAGTTAATTGATACTCTATTTGTCATTAAACATCCCTTCAAATAGGAGCATATCATTGGGAGTAAAATTAAAGCAATGCATAAGATGACATCCACATATATATCCTTATGCACATAACATACATCTCTTTACACATCCAAGCCTTGCTACTATATCTACATGCAAGGGGATATTACAAAGAGGTTTTAACCCTGATTATCATACATGCATGCCATATATGTATGAGTTAAGCACATATATATATATACAAACATGATGTGCATCAAAGTCCTGCAAAAGAAAAGTCTACATCTTTGTTGCTTTCTTCAAAACAAGTCATCAATTGGTGTCAATTTCATTCTTCGGTCACCTACTTTTGAATACACAATAAGTCTGTTAGCTTAGTGAGAAATCATTTAATGCAAATACACACACAATGTGAGAAATCAATATAGAATTGGGGGAACTTAGAACGTAGTTTTATTTATCATGGTTAATGCAAGTAAATCGAGAGTAATAATTAACAAACAAATATAACAAAATAATTGGCACCACTCATAGTAGGTGTACATAGGAGACAGTTGTTAGCTGTAAATACTTCACAGTATATATATTGAATGCACATATCAAATAAAACACTGATATCAATAAAGAAGAAGAATATCTCTATGCTCCATAACAGCAATAAAAAATCTTGATCGCAATGGTGAGCACAAATGCACTGCACCAAACCAGATCTTCCTCTTCTTCTTTACTGTAATGCCTTAACCTTTTCTAAATGGGAAGAAAATTGTGTAACAGGTTGATTAGAGAGAAGAGGGGACCTAGCCTTATATATATAGAGTCAATAGGGTTTTACCATCATAAAACCCTATTGGGCCTACACTTATTCCACAAATCATATATATATATATATATATATATATATACAAATAGGCCCAAGCCCATTAAGGTGCACCAAGCCCAATGTCTAATTATGATCACATATAATCCATTTGGGCCTCCAGGCATTGTTAAGCTATAGCCCAACTAGCTTTTTTTCTTAAAACAAGATCCAATTAATATTGCACACATAATGGAAAAATTTTAACATTCTCCCACTTGTGCAATATTAGTTGATGTCAATTTTTTTTTTTTTTTTTTTTGAAATTGACTCTCCAGTTGGACAACAAGTATTTGAAAACTTGAGTGGCCACTATTTTGAAAGTATAGCTTAACAGATGTATTTATTCCGTTCGACCTAATTACCAAAATTAGATCATAGTCGTCAAAATGTATTTATTTCCATAAATTCGCACTATGGTCATAACTTTGGCAATTAAATTAACATGAACACAATATGATTTGAAAGTGTAGTACAGACAATAGTATATACCTTATATGATCTTCATGCCAAGTCTATATCAGTCCTTTAACTATCACTATCCATGAAAGCTGAATCTGAATGCCTTCAATAGTGATAAAAGAAACAAGCATAACAGCTCCAAAACATACAGTGATATCACCAATCTAATATCATGAAAAGATACATCAGCATGCATATGACTTTAAAATTTAACATGGATCCATGGAACAAAATAATTGAGCTCATTACATAATAGTGATTGGGAGTAACAATTCAATAAAATAACAACTCCCGCTAATCAAGCACATCAAAAGACTCTAAAATCCCCATATTAACAACGTGCCTTTTAAAATCAATAGGTCGAAGTCCTTTGGTTAATGGATCAGCAACCATAACTTGAGTATTTATGTGTTCTACAATAATATCACCTTTCTTGACCATGTCTCTGACTGAAAGATACTTGATCTCTATATGTTTAGAACCATTAGAACTTTTATTGTTTTTAGTGAAGAAAACTGCAGCACTATTGTCACAATAAATTTTGATTGGCCTTGAGATGGAATCAACAATCAAAAGCCCAGAAATGAAGTTCTTCAACCACATAGCCTGTGATGCCCCTCCATAACATGCTACAAACTCTGCTTGCATAGTAGATGAAGCTACAAGTGTTTGTTTTGCACTTTTCCATGAAATTGCCCCACCAGCTAACATGAAAACATATCCAGAAATGGATTTTCTTTCATCAGGACACCCTGCAAAATTTGCATCTGTGTACCCAACCACTTTAAGGTGATCAACTTTTCTATACACTAGCATAAAATCCTTTGTTCTTTGCAGGTATCTCATAACTTTCTTTGCCAACACCCAATGCTTAGGCCCAGGATTAGAAGAAAATCTCCCCAACACACTAACTGCAAAAGCAATATCGGGCCTAGTACAAACTTGAGCATACATCAAACTTCCAACAGCACTAGCATAAGGCACATTTTCCATCTATTGTTGCTCTATTATATTTTTGGGATAATTTTTCTTACTAGGCAATTCTCCCTTAGCTATAGGCACTTCCCCAACTCTACAGTTTTGCATATTAAAGCGATTGAGAACACGATCTATATATGATCTCTGAGAGAGTCCCAACAAACCCCGAATCCTGTCCCTGTTAATTTGAATACAAAGAACAAATGATGCTTCACTAAGATCTTTCATGTCAAAAGTCTTGGAAAGCATTTGCTTAGTATCATGAAGTAGGTTCAAATCATTACTCGCAAGGAGAATATCATCAACATATAGCATAAGAAGAACAAATCTGCTCCCACTAATCTTGAGATATATGCATTGGTCTATCTTATTTTCAGCAAATCCAAAGGAAGTAATTATGTAACAGCCCGCCTTCTTGGGCATGTTATGCCTTAGGAAATTTGATTTGAATTTTTTTTTTTAAACGTTATTTTAAAATTCCCTAAGACCATATCTAATGCCAGATGAGATATCTAGACTAGAAATAAATGTAAAGCGGAAGCTGAATCGAACCTGCTCATGCATAATTTAATAATCGTACATGGCATTTAATACAAGTTAATACATAAAGCGTTTGATGATGGAACAATATACATAAATCTTAAACTAATCATGGTACATTCACTTGCATTTTGATGTCTCGCGTCACTACACATCACCACTCTCTGAATCATCTCTGCAAGTCCCGGCTGGAACGTTGAATGTTCCAGGGGCGAACCCAAGTTAGATGATGAATCATCTAAGTGAGAATACCAAATGCAATGCTATGAGTGTATGCAATGTCTTTCATCGTAGGTGTCAACTACACCCCTCATGCTGCCTATCATTTTAGCGGCCACTTCTTCGAAGCCGGGGTGTATGGGTGCACCCTTGATAGGCCAGCGGTGTCAGTTCGTACTCCCTACGGCCTCATATGCATGTGACCAACAGTATCATTGTGCATGTATGCATTTCATAGTCATATCATTGATGCAATCTACATGATGATTTCATATCATAGCATGCCAATATGTTAAAAGCTTTTACGTTTATAACTGTATTAAACTCAGGCAGTATACTTACAGTTAATTTGTCTCGATCTACGTGCCAAGCGGCTACCCCTTAATTTCCTTGCTCACGAGGGCCCCTACATAATAGATTATTTTTAGAATACCAATTGCTAATTTTTCATAATTTCTTCCTTTTTATTTTATTCCTAAGCTTTATTTCTTCCAAAATTACATAATAATTATCTAGGCTTCATAAAAATTTACTTTCTTTTTACCAATGTTCCTTAAATAATATTCTTAGTATTCTGGAATTTTTCTTGAAATTTTTTTGAATTAAATTCCTATTTTCCCTTATATCCATAATAGAAAAACTATTTAAATAAATAGTTAAATTAACATTTTCCAGAAATATTTCTCACCAAATATGCCATAAATAAAATTTCCGATTTACTAAAATTTTTACAAAATTTTATTTCTCCTATTTCTATTTTTTTTCTTCATTTCTTTCCTTTTCTTTTCTTTTTCTTTTCTTTTCTTTTCTTTTTCTTTTCTTATTTTTTCTTTGGCGAGCACTTGGACCGCACGTGCCTCTGCCTCAATCCCGGGCGCGTGCCCCCACGCGCCCGACCCCTCCCCCTCGCGGTCATCTTCTCCGGCGGCTCTAACGCCGCCGGCGATGCTACCAGAGCCCGGAGCTTCGAAAGAAGCCTCATCCCCCCTTAAACTCGACCCCCAGAACTCGATTATGGCATTAAATTTTTGAAAAAATGACCGGACATACCTCGATTTTGCGATTGAAAGCTCGGCTCCGGCGAATCGCGATTTTCCGGCGAAGGCTTGAATCTTCTCCCCCACTGCTCCGTTGGTCACCAAAAGCTCCAGAAATGTCGCCCACACCTCGAGGACCAGTACCCCACTCACGAAAACTCTCAAACACTGCCCAAGTGCCCGATTAAGGCCTCGAAATTTTTGGATGAATGGGGCATGCGCGATCTCGGCTATTTATAGCCAAAGCTCCGCCGCGAACGTCCCATCGAGACACCCACGTGGCCGGGAGGCCACTCCGACGTCACCTCGGCCATTAATGCCCCCCCCACTCCCTGAGCGCCGATTGCAGGCGCGGCCGTGCGCCTGCTCCAGATTTCCTGCGATTTTTTTTTTTTTTTTTAGATATACGGATATATATATATTATGTATATATACAAATTTTCATACATATTTATACAGCAAGCTATTATACATATACATACATACATATCAAATTATGCACGGCAAACTATATACATTCTTATTTTCATTTTTCTACTTATATATCTACCTATATATTTTACATACTTACACATGTTTACACACTAAGCATACTTTAATAATTGAATTTCATATCATATTAAACTAAGCAATTATACTATAATTTAATTAAATAAAAGCATAACTAATATTAAATTTATTCATAATGACTTAGGGCATTACAAATTACCTCATAAAACTTCAAATACCATTGTCGAGAGGCTTGTCTTAAATCATAAAGGGATTTCTTTAATCTGCATACCAAATGTTCTTTGCCATTTTCTTTGAAGCCTTCAAGCTACTGCATATACACTTCTTCATGCAAGTGTCCATTTAAAAATGCTGTTTTAACATCAATCTGATGAAGTTCAAGATCAAAGTGTGCCACTAGTGCCATAATAATTCTAAAGGAATCCTTTGAGGAAACAGGGGAAAACATTTCATTATAATCAACTCCTTCTTTCTGAGTAAAGCCCTTAGCCACTAATCTCGCCTTGTACCTTTCAATATTGCCTTTTGAATCTTTATTAGTTTTGAACACCCATTTGCAACTTATAGGCTTAACTCGTTTAGGCTGTTCAACTAGTTCCTACACATCGTTGTGTGCCATAGATTTCATTTCATCCTCCATTGCTTCCAACCATTTATCAGAATAATTACTTGAAACAGCCTGGTTATATGAGATCGGATCTATAACATGTCTAACATCGTAGTCATTTTCACCAAGGTATACCACATAATCATCTGATATAGCAGATCTTCTTTCTCTCTGAGGGCGCCTATCATGAATTTCAGGATGTGAAATATGTACTAGAACATCTTCCTGGTGGGATACTTCTTCTGTTTGATTTGGTTGAAACACCATCCTTTCATGTACAACCGGTACTGGCATTATCATAATTTCCTCTTCCACATTAACATCCCTTACACGAGAATAAGAGCATTCACTTGTATCATTCTCCAAAAATTTTGCAGTGATAGAATCCACAATCTTTGTGCCTCGACTAGGGCAATAAAATCTGTATCCCTTAGAATTGTCAGGATAACCAACAAAGAAACAACGTGTAGTCTTAGGATCCAATTTACTCTTATAAGGATTGTAGATTCTTACCTCAGCAGGACAACCCTAAACTCGAAAATGATTTAGGCTCGGCTTACGACCAACCCAAAGTTCAAAAGGAGTCAGAGGCACTGATTTACTGGGAACTCTATTCAAGATGTACATTGCAGTCTTTATGGCTTCACCCCAAAGAGACATGGGTAGATTACATCTACTCATCATCGTCCTCATCATATCTTTTAGTGTGTGATTTCTCCTTTCAGCTACTCCATTTTGATTTGGTGTGCCAGGCATGGTATATTGAGCAACTATCCCACAATCTTGTAGATACATGGCAAACGGACCCATACATTGTCCGCTAGGCCCATGCCTGCCATAGTATTCTCCACCTCTATCAGATCTCACAACCTTTATACTTTTCTCTCGCTGCTTCTCAACCTTAGTTTTGAATATCTTAAACTTTTCGAGTGCTTGAGATTTATCCGCAATAAGATATACATATCCATAGCGAGAAAAGTCATCAATAAATATGAGAAAATATTTGTTCCCACATAATGTAGAGACATAAGGTCCACTTATATCAGTGTGGATAATTTCCAGAAGCTCATTACTACGAGTTGCACCCCTTTTCTTGGTTTTGGTGAGCTTTCCCTTTATGCAATCAACACAAGTCCCAAAATCATTGAAGTCAACAGCAGGCAAAATACCACTTTTAACAAGTCTTTCCATCATTTCCTTGAAAATATGACCCAACCGTTTATGCCATAAGGTTGAAAAGTTTTCTTTAATCAAGGTTCTTTTAACACCAACATTCTCAACGTTCAAGGAAGTAGTCATGGAAGAAAAATTTAACTTATATAACCCATCACACAAGAGTGCAGTGCCAACAATAACTGAATTAAAAATCAAATTTAAAATTCCATTACCAATACCAAAATGATATCCCTCACAATCCATCTTAGAAATGGAGATCAAATTCCGCCTAAAAGACGGTACAAAAGCAACATCATTCAAAACAAGGGTATATCCAGTTTCTAATCTAAACTCTACTACTCCCATATCTTCAACTTGTACTCGAATGCCATTTCCAACCACCAGCGTTCTCTCATGATCATTTGGCTTTCGCTTGCTCTTGAACCCCTGCAAGGTATTGGCCACATGAATGGTTGCCTCGGAATCAAACCACCAAGTATTCAATGGAACATCTATTAAATTGGATTCAAAACAAACAAAAGCAAGTGGTTTACCTCCACTTTTGTTCTTTGCCAACCAGTTCTTATACTTGTGACCCTTTTTCTTACAGAACCAGCAACTGATCTCTTTCTTGATAGCAGGTTTGGGGCCATTGCTCTTCTGATTTTTGATCTTGTTGCCACCTTTGTTATTTTTGCGATAATTGTGGCTTGAGGAATGCCCTTTCACGTTTGGTTGACTCACAAAACTCACACTATCACCAGAACCTCTAAGGATCCTCTTTTCTTCTTGGTCACATATAGAGATTAGCTCATTGATATTTCACTTATTCTTCTGAGTGTTATAAGAAGTCTTCAATTGGTCAAATTGTGAAGGCAAAGAATTAAGAGCATGATGAACAAGGAATGACTCAGTAATGGGGATCTCAAGCTCGGTCAGTCTAGTAGTTATATCAACCATCTTCATAATATATTCTCTAACACTACTCACCCCATCATACTTCATTCCTGTCAACCTATCCATAAGTTCTCTAGCATTTGCTTTTTCAAACGATTTGTATTTTTCAACTATATCATCAAAGAATTTCTTAGCATTTTTTGTCTTAGATATGGCACCAATGAGAGTATGGGAAATAGACCTTTTCATTATCATCAAACTTAAACGATTTGCCCTTCCCTATTTTTCAGACCTAGCTTTCTCTTCAATGGAACTCCTCGCAGTTGGCTTAGGAGGCTCATTCTCATGTAAGGTCATGTCAAGATCCATCAAACCCAGTTGAATTTCAATAGAGAAGAAGAGGAAGATCTGGTTTGGTATAGTGCATTTGTGCTCACCATTGCGATCAAGATTTTTTATTGTTGTTATGGAGCATAGAGGTATTCTTCTTCTTTATTGATATCCGTGTTTTATATGATATGTGCATTCAATATATATACTATGAAGTATTTACAGCTAACATGTGGTATCAGAGCCAACACATATTCATATAGAATCTGATTGCACGTACTATTGAGTTTTCAATACATATATTTTAAATTTTTTTGTGTAATCTCCACATGTCGTAAACTCCATGAATGCTTATTTATATATGTAAGTACATATATACATACAAGATATATATTATATATCTGCCATTCCCTTTCTTCTCTAAGCTCTCTACAACTAAACAAAACATATATATATATATAGAAGATATATATCTTCCATTGCCCTGTCTTTTCTATTGGAGTTGGCGAATACTTCGGGGACCCTTGTTTCTCACACCGGGTACGCCCACGTGAGCTTAGGGGGACTGAAGTGTTACCCAACTAAATGTGACCCCTACGCGCGGGATACGAGGGTTCGGGGGCAGAAGAAGGCGAGGCGGCCGGTGAAGCAAAGAGAAAGAAGAGGCGGCGGCAGTGGGGCACAGTGAGGAAGGGAGAGGCTGTGGAGGCGGTGGGTTTGAGAAGAAACCCTAGGAAGAAGATGGGGTTTATGAGAAGTTGGGCCAGATTTTGAGTCGGATCTGGGTGTTTGACCCGATTTGTTAAGATCCATTAATGGATCTGTTCCAGTAGATCCAAAGTTTATTTTTATTGGGCCTGGGCTTGGGCAATCCTTTTAGCAAGTGGGCTAATTTTAATTATTGGGCCTGTTTTGTTATGGGTTTTAATTTGATTATTTGAGCCTGTTTTATTAACTTAGCCCATATGTTTATTGGTATATATATATATATATATTTGTTATGGACTTTATTCATTTAATTATTTAAACTATATTTTTGGGTCTGAAATTAAAATTTTATTTTGAGCCCAAAAATTAATAATTAAATGATAAATCCATTACTCAAAAAAAAAAAAAAAAAGGGAAGGAAATTTAAGTTGATTGTTTTCACTTAATTATTTTGGGATATTTGTTGTTTGAATTGAAGTGCATAATTTTCTGCCCAAAGGTGTTAATTGTGTATTTTAATTTAGATAGCATGATGTAAATGTGAAAACACATTGTGACTTGAAACTTTTATCCCAAAGGAGATTGTTTCCGAGTTATTTGTTTTTCATATTTGAGAATTTAACTTGTATATTATATTTTCTGCCCAAATGTGATTTTATAATATGCACTTTAAATTCTTGAGAGAATAATGCCATAAAGGTTTAAGGCTTATTCTTGTTTATCATTTGCCCTTAATTTCTTAGTTGAGAATTTAACTTATATATTATATTTTCTGCCCAAAGGTAATTTTATAATATGCACTTTAAATTCTTGTGAGAATAATGCCATAAAAGTTTCAGGCTTATTCTTGTTTATCTTTTGCCTATATTCACTTGCGATATTTTTTTTTATATACAGCCGCTTGTGCTTTCAATGTCGATAATTAGACTTCAACCATTGAGACTCTGATTGGAACCAATTTTAAGAGATGGAAAGAAGAATACCTCTATGCTCCATAACAGCAATAAAAAATCTTGATCGCAATGGTGAGCACAAATGCACTGCACCAAACCAGATCTTCCTCTTCTTCTCTACTATAATGCCTTAACCTTTTCTTAATGGGAAGAAAATTGTGTAACAAGTTAATTAGAGAGAAGGGGAGACCTAGCCTTATATATATAGAGCCAATAGGGTTTTACCCATCATAAAATCCTATTGGGCCTACACTTATTCCACAAATCATATATATATACAAATAGGCCTAAGCCCATTAAGGTGCACCAAGCCCAATGTCTAATTATGATCACATATAATCCATTTGGGCCTCCAGGCATTATTAAGCTATAGCCCAACTGGATTTTTTTTAAAACAAGATCCAATTAATATTGCACACATAATGAAAAAATTCTAACAACAGTTTCCACACATCAAAATGTATCAAATCAAATCAAATGGAGCAGCTGTAGTAGAACTACTTTTATCGAAAGACAAGAAATATTGTTTGGTTAATTGACATGCATGGAACATATAGTTAAAAAGGGCCATACTCAAAGAAGAAGACTTTCAATTCTAGTTGAAACGTGAATTAATGCCACAAATGCATAGAAGTAGTAGTGGAGGCAACAGGGTGTTGGTTAAAATTAAGACAATGAGGAGAAATATGCTTATTTTTTTTTTATTTTTTTTATGGCCTGGGTGTTTGAGTTTCGTTCGAATAATTCTAGAGAGAGTGACCTCCCCCCCTAGTTTGCTCTTCGGATAAATTGAGATGCGGTCATAGTCTATTCACACCCAAAGTGGACTTTCAAGAAACGACTATCCTTTATGTGGACCCCACATTTACATTGTGCAAACGGGACCCTCGGATGAGCGACGGAGCGCGCCATGACCCTGCTTCCACGTGGATGACTTGCCTTCCAGTCTTATTGTTGCCTTCCAACAATAATTCTGCCTTCTAAGATGCCACAAGAATTCGAACTTCCAATGTCTGAAAGTAAAGCAAGATTGCTATGAGGTAAACAGCGTAGTTCAAAATTTTGAACTTACCCCGATCCCAGCGATTGGATCAACGTCGAAATTAAATCATTCACAAACAAATAAATAAATCTAACCTTTAGATTATCGAGTCGTTCGCGGATTCGAGCCGTCCAAGCGTTCGGCCTCTAACTCGTGATACGCGGCACGTGTCCGTTAGCAAGGAGAGCGGAATAGGAGTGCTAGCTCCTTCTCCTTTACGCGGCTTGTGTATGGACGGTAAAAGAACGCCGTCGTTTCGTATTGATGCCAAAAGAAACGGGGAAGAGTGAACGGCAATATGTTTTTCAACTCTTGAAAAACGACACCAAAAACTCCTTAATTTTGGGCAACCCATAAAGGGATATTTATAAGGAAATATCCTAGGGTTTCTAAAACCCTAATGGATTGGGCTAGCCCATTAATTTTAATTTAATTAGAATCTTAAGTGGGCTTATTCTAGTCCAACTAGAAATATAATTAAATGGCCCAATCCTTTTATAAGTTAAATAAAATATTATGGCCCAAATCTAATTCAAGCCCAAATATATTTTATTTAATATTTGGCCCAAATCTAATTTGGTCCAAATAAAATATTTAATATTTGGCCCAAATCTAATTTAGTCCAAATATAATATTTATTTTAATATTTGGCCCAAATCTAATTTAGTTCAAATATAATATTTAATTTAATATTTGGCCCAAATCTAATTTAGTCCAAATATAATATTTATTTTAATATTTGGCCCAAATCTAATTTAGTCCAAATATAATATTTAATTTAATATTTGGCCCAAATCTAATTTAGTCCAAATATTAACTTAAGCCCAAAAATATTTTATTTCCTATTTGCCACCCCAACAAATAGAAAATTATTAAATTAGAAACTCTTTCCTAATTTAATCAATTGCCATTTTTAGGAAACTCTTTCCATTATGACGACTCCTCGTCATATCGACGTCATTACGTCTATTTGTTCTTTTTCCGTGAGAACCTACGATGGCAAAACTTCTTGCCGAAGTGTCCCACTTAACCATGCGTCCACTTTCCTGATTTAAACCAGGGACCGTGCCTATTGCGTATGACTCATTAGGCTTCCGAATATGCTGGCAATGTGTCGATACGAACACATAAGACAAGATTGGCCTCTAGCAAGGCATCATGCCTACCCAATTATTCAGAAGGATTCATAATCCGCAAATAACCTTTCACGAGCATGGTTACCGTGTAATTCAATCCTCTCGTCAATGTATCTTGTGTGATCTCAAGTATGGCGATGTGTTGCTTGATAATGATCACATGAGTTTTCTTCGGTCTTCTGGATATCTTCACTTAATAGAAAGTAAATCAATAACTCCTTATTGATCTCTTTTACCATGGCCATGGATTTAAAGTGAATATCCACCGAAGGCGCCTTAGATACATCATCCTCTATCAAGGGATAGACGAGTCCCATCTTGGTTATGCACCCATGTAATATCCCAAAATTTGAAAATAAATAATAATTATTCAAACCGGTGTTTGAGGATATTATTGAATATTTGAGGAATTAAGAAAAATGATGAATTATGTAATTTTGAGGAAATAGGAAATTTATGTTTAATTAATTTAATTGGTGTTAATAGTAATTATTAGTAATTTGGAAGTATTTATGGAAATAAGAAAATAAATTAAATTAGTGAAATTTCTGGGATGTTTGGAGTATAAGTGTAATAAGGGAAAATAGGTATTAGGGTGTGTGTGTAATTAAATGAACTTGTGGGTGTTAAAATGTAATTTCCGGAGCTGCCGTGGGATCACTTTAAAACTAATTTAGTGTGCATATAGGTTGAAGAGTGCAAGCAGCGCGGGCGGTCGCGCGCGCGTATGGCCAGGCAAGGGACGCGGGATCGAGCTGGGCTGGGAGCATGCGCGCGCTGGAAGAATTTTGTTGGATTTTATTAAGCCTCAAGCGCCCAAAACGGCGTCGTTTTGAGGCTAGGCGGTGGCACCAGCTGGCTGCCACGCGGCAGCGTCTGGTGACTCTTCTTTTGCCTTTTTAAAGGCCAATTTCAGCAAAGTTTCGTCCCAATTTTGAACCAGCAAACAGAAAGGGAAAGAGGAAGAAGAAGAAGCAGCGCGCAGGGTTATTTTTGTGGGAGAAATCTCAGATTAAAAGAAGTTTAATCGCAGTTTAATTATTTCGGTAAGTAAATAAATGTGTATAAATCATTTTGTACGGTTGGAATTTAATTTTGGGCTCAATTTTGTTAATTTTGGGAGTTTAATCTAATTTACAGCGTGTATTAATCTGGTGATGTTTAAGCGTGGAAACGCTGTAATTAACTGAACGAGGCAAGTTCTCCTCTACCCTTGCGATCTATTTCCATTTGGTGAACCCCTTGTCTTCTCTTAATTCGGTTTGGTTTTACGTATTAATTATACGAATTAGGGATGTTTTGGACATGATTTAATTTAAAAGAAATATGAGATTTATTGGGATTTTATTTACGAGGTGCCTATGTAGAATTTAGATGGCTAAATTAATTATATTATACGGTTAGATTTAATTAATGTGAGTCACGAGTTTTATTAATAGTTATTAAACGTTTTACTTCGCAGCGGGAGTGCAAGAAAGGGAAGAAACGGCCGTGTAAAGGCAAGTTCTTAACCCTCTCTTCTTGATCTTTAATTCCCATGAAACACCCCGTGATTTCCTGTACTTTATTCTCTCCCTTACTTTAATTCGGCTCCTAACCTTATTTGTTAAATTATTATTCATTTGTTCTAATTTAAATTAAATTCGAGGCTTCTATAATTTTATCCGTTGTGAGCCTACGGGGGTTTGTACCGCCCCCACTCCTTTCGGGAATGATGCTGAACCAGTTTGGGGACTAGGTTCCTAGACATGAGGGTTTATTTACGATTTTATTGGGTTTACTTACAGTTTTTCTCAGATTTATTTATGGTTCGGTTAGAGCTATCGAGCAGTGGGGCAGGGGTCGGTTGTTGGTGACGTTGGGGTAGACTATGGTACGGCCCTGATGTGGACCGTCGGGTGGACACCCCTAGTCACTGGCCGTTGACCGGTGCCGGGCACTGTTGACTAGCTCTGCCGGTATGTGATTTACTGCATGATTAGATACATTGTATTACTGTTCATGATTTGATATGCACATGGGTACGGGATGCATGTTGGGATATTCATTTATTGAGTATGCTTGGACACGGACATTCTAGTTTGGTTAGGTTGCATCCACCGCGAGCATATGCATGGCGTGTGGTTTACTATGTGGGCGGAGCATGGCCTGATGCCTGGATGTATGGGCGCCTTGTATCACGTTGATGCTCACTACGCCATTGCATTTCTATGTGCATTGCATGGATACTGGTAGTTTTTAGTTCTCGGACGGGAGTACCGTTCCGAGGGAGCCTTCGGCTCGGTTGTCGGGAGTACCGACGGATACAGGTGACGGGAGTACCGGCCTGGGACAGCGCGCGCAGGTTTGTGGAGACATTTGTTGCCTTTCAGGGCAGCGACAGGTTGGTATGGGACTTGGGTGCCAAGTGTCTTATGTGGGCCCCAAGGACCGGTATGTGCTTTTATTTTGTTATGCTATTGAGCTGTTGTGTTGTAGCGTCTCATGGCTTGTGTGTACCTGGGGGTTTATTTTGGGAAGAGTTTTTTGGTTATACTCATCCTACAGCCTTTCTTTTCCTTATGCTTGCTGAGTCTCTCGACTCACCTTGCTTTCCATCATTCCAGGTAGTGGCGGCGTGGGCCATAGCAAGGGAGTCAGCTTTAACGGCAGAGTCGGTGTGGTGTACAGGCAGTCTCGTCAATCCCTGCCAACTCTGATGATTGTGTAGGGTCTACTCTATTATTTTCTACTGTGCCAGGTGTTTTCTCGAGTCTTGTGTATTTCGGCACAGGAGTTTGTGTTTGTTTATTTATCTTGTGACCGCTGTGTTAGCGGGGTACCCATAGTGCATGCATGTGTTTTTCTTCGCTTCCGTTGCTCTCATCTTTGAGTATGCATGCTGGGGTGGTTTTTGTCTGGTGTCTCATTCTTTTCTCCTCCTGTAGGCGCTCCCGTTCGGGTAGTCCGGGTGCTTGGGATATCCGGGCGGGGGTGCTTACATTGTTGGTATCAGAGCGTAGTTTGAGTCAGTTTTCGGAGACGAGTTCCTGTACACCAAGGTTGTCGGTTAGAGTTAGGGAGGTCTAGCAAGGTGAATCGAGGAGGGTCAGGCTGCGTCAAGTTGAGTTTTGTTGATTCGTGTGAGAGATTGTGTCCCAATTTATATTCGTGCAGGGGTGATAAGTGCACGTAGGGATGGGACCATGAGATCTCATAAATGGGATTTATTTAGGACACGTGCCTGCCCCTAGGTGTTTGGGTAAGATGGTGGTTTCGCCTTAATATAGCTGCCTGATGTTTGGTGATGTATACAGATTTTGAGTTTTCCCAATAGGACCCGAAGGCCTAGATTCCCAATATACCCTTACCCAATTCGGATGCCTTCCCAGCATTGGATTGTTAATGGTGTCAGTGGCAACAGGAGTTTGCTTCTGGATGGGGAGGCGGGCAAGACGAAGAGGAGTACCTAGTGAGTTATGTGTATCGGCTTGACGAGTTGTCTCAAGAGATGATCCACGAGATCTTTTTGGGGACTGTCAGAGAGACAAGTCATGTTCGCCCGCGAGCACATGAAGGACATGTGGAGGCGACTGACTAAAGTAGTGATGAATGATGGGAGCCTTACTAGGGATTGATACAGAGTGTGCCCAGGATTGGAACACTACCTGACACTCAGTCAGTCTGAGCCACTGTGAGGGTGTCGTCATAACCACCGGAGGGACTTGTTGGACTTAGCTTACTTGGTAGATGATTTGCCGGGCTAACTCTGAGGTGTTTTCTAAAGAGGTCTGGAGTTCCTTGGTCTCACCAGGTGTTGTCGACGCCCTATTAAGGCTTGCGTCAATTTTATGAGAGATGAGGTCGTGGTAGAAGGTGAACTAGAGGCCCATGATTGGATTTTGCGAGGAATGGCACGGAAAGGTCCCATTATGTGGGAATGTGCTATGGGAGTCCGATGGTAAACAGTAGATCCGTAGGCACCGAGATGTGTGCCTGGTGTGAATGTATTTACGATAAGCCTAGGGTCGATCTTATCCCAAGAGAGATCTGTGATGGGAATTCACTGGAGGGATTATTATGGACTTATGAACTTGGAGTTTACAGTGGTTATGTTATTTGGAGATTTAGCATCACGACCTAAATAGGGTATAGGTGTTTAGTTCTCACAGGTGAAGCGGAGTTCAGGTGACGCCGCGATTGGCGTGGCAAATGACTAAGGTTGTGAGGTTCTATAATAAATATGATTAAGCAAATGTGGTAATAGACGTTTTGCACTGCCGTAGAACATTGGTGATAAAGTGAATTAGGAATAAGAAAATTCCCTCTAAGATTATTGTTGTGAGAGATACCCAGGTGTATGGCCAAGGCCGAAATTGGATACAGGTCTAAGTAACTGTTGGGTTCTACTGCAAGGATAGTAGTTGCTAAGAGTACGCGCGGTGCTAATCACGGACCACATGCCCTAGGGTCGGTTATTGACAGAGTGAGGAGATGAGACTTCTCGGAGTGCTGGTCAAGTGGTACATCGGCAGAAACATGAGATGGCTTGTTATGCCAGTCAGAGGAATGCTTAACCCACATCTTTAAGTCACTTCTCCCCAAAAGCGAGACCTATGAGATGTTGTGGGGGTTTGAACAGTTGCGGATATGGTGAGGTGCTTTTAGTCGAGCCGACTACCAAGCAGATAACACCGGTACTAAAGATCGAGTCCTAGCTACCGTATAAAGTCTTGAGGAGGTCACGGTTAATAATTAATAATCAAGACGAGGTACGACCCAATTAGCTATTGGGAGTTAAGATCAGTAGCAAGGACACGATTAAGGGTTGGTGATCACCGAATGAGTTATAATACGAAGCCTTAATTGGATGTGCCGATTCCTTTAAGGAGGGGAGATTATCGGGTGACATCTTAGACCTCGAGATGTATTGAGTGGAGAACATCTATTTTTGATAGTCCTGATTAAATGGATACCCCTATTTATTGACAGGACCCCGAGCATTTGCGGTAAATTGTGGGAGAAAGTACTGCCGAGAAAATGATGTGTATCTGGTTAAGAATCAGTTGGCAAAAGTCAGACTAAAGGATATTGCTGCTGAATCCTTGATTGAGGATGTCGTATCGTTTCCGTGTTCCAGTGCGTCGTAAGTACGTGGTAGGTTTAGGTCACGTTACTGAGTATTAGCATTTCGTCCTATTTGAGGATGGTTCCACTCCAATCACTACCGGTTGCACTTGATGTAGGTGTATTTGCATTGAGCCTTGGGTTGTGGATCGGTTTATTATTAGGATTGAATGTCGTTGAATTTTGAGTTGCCTTTAGGTTGATATGTGGTCGAGATAGCTTTGGGGAACGGCTGAGTTATGATGTGGTAATAGGAGAACATTGTGGTTGTATGTAATATATGATTGATGACGTTCCTTAAGCTAGTTAAGGTATTGGCGATTATATCGTGGCCCTATTGAGGTGATGGATTGTGAAGTTGTGCTAGTGTGTTAAGTCAATGGGAACTGGAAAATGATGATATGGAATGTTCAAGAAATGTTGATGAGTAATATCATGAGAATTGCGAACGTGTTTTGAGCAGATGGATTGAGCGCGAATTTCGAGGACGAAATTCTAATAAGGAGGGGAGAATTGTAATATCCCAAAATTTGAAAATAAATAATGATTATTCAAACCGGTGTTTGAGGATATTATTGAATATTTGAGGAATTAAGAAAAATGATGAATTATGTAATTTTGAGGAAATAGGAAATTTATGTTTAATTAATTTAATTGGTGTTAATAGTAATTATTAGTAATTTGGAAGTATTTATGGAAATAAGAAAATAAATTAAATTAGTGAAATTTCTGGGATGTTTGGAGTATAAGTGTAATAAGGGAAAATAGGTATTAGGGTGTGTGTGTAATTAAATGAACTTGTGGGTGTTAAAATGTAATTTCCGGAGCTGCCGTGGGATCACTTTAAAACTAATTTAGTGTGCATATAGGTTGAAGAGTGCAAGCAGCGCGGGCGGTCGCGCGCGCGTATGGCCAGGCAAGGGACGCGGGATCGAGCTGGGCTGGGAGCATGCGCGCGCTGGAAGAATTTTGTTGGATTTTATTAAGCCTCAAGCGCCCAAAACGGCGTCGTTTTGAGGCTAGGCGGTGGCACCAGCTGGCTGCCACGCGGCAGCGTCTGGTGACTCTTCTTTTGCCTTTTTAAAGGCCAATTTCAGCAAAGTTTCGTCCCAATTTTGAACCAGCAAACAGAAAGGGAAAGAGGAAGAAGAAGAAGCAGCGCGCAGGGTTATTTTTGTGGGAGAAATCTCAGATTAAAAGAAGTTTAATCGCAGTTTAATTATTTCGGTAAGTAAATAAATGTGTATAAATCATTTTGTACGGTTGGAATTTAATTTTGGGCTCAATTTTGTTAATTTTGGGAGTTTAATCTAATTTACAGCGTGTATTAATCTGGTGATGTTTAAGCGTGGAAACGCTGTAATTAACTGAACGAGGCAAGTTCTCCTCTACCCTTGCGATCTATTTCCATTTGGTGAACCCCTTGTCTTCTCTTAATTCGGTTTGGTTTTACGTATTAATTATACGAATTGGGGATGTTTTGGACATGATTTAATTTAAAAGAAATATGAGATTTATTGGGATTTTATTTACGAGGTGCCTATGTAGAATTTAGATGGCTAAATTAATTATATTATACGGTTAGATTTAATTAATGTGAGTCACGAGTTTTATTAATAGTTATTAAACGTTTTACTTCGCAGCGGGAGTGCAAGAAAGGGAAGAAACGGCCGTGTAAAGGCAAGTTCTTAACCCTCTCTTCTTGATCTTTAATTCCCATGAAACACCCCGTGATTTCCTGTACTTTATTCTCTCCCTTACTTTAATTCGGCTCCTAACCTTATTTGTTAAATTATTATTCATTTGTTCTAATTTAAATTAAATTCGAGGCTTCTATAATTTTATCCGTTGTGAGCCTACGGGGGTTTGTACCGCCCCCACTCCTTTCGGGAATGATGCTGAACCAGTTTGGGGACTAGGTTCCTAGACATGAGGGTTTATTTACGATTTTATTGGGTTTACTTACAGTTTTTCTCAGATTTATTTATGGTTCGGTTAGAGCTATCGAGCAGTGGGGCAGGGGTCGGTTGTTGGTGACGTTGGGGTAGACTATGGTACGGCCCTGATGTGGACCGTCGGGTGGACACCCCTAGTCACTGGCCGTTGACCGGTGCCGGGCACTGTTGACTAGCTCTGCCGGTATGTGATTTACTGCATGATTAGATACATTGTATTACTGTTCATGATTTGATATGCACATGGGTACGGGATGCATGTTGGGATATTCATTTATTGAGTATGCTTGGACACGGACATTCTAGTTTGGTTAGGTTGCATCCACCGCGAGCATATGCATGGCGTGTGGTTTACTATGTGGGCGGAGCATGGCCTGATGCCTGGATGTATGGGCGCCTTGTATCACGTTGATGCTCACTACGCCATTGCATTTCTATGTGCATTGCATGGATACTGGTAGTTTTTAGTTCTCGGACGGGAGTACCGTTCCGAGGGAGCCTTCGGCTCGGTTGTCGGGAGTACCGACGGATACAGGTGACGGGAGTACCGGCCTGGGACAGCGCGCGCAGGTTTGTGGAGACATTTGTTGCCTTTCAGGGCAGCGACAGGTTGGTATGGGACTTGGGTGCCAAGTGTCTTATGTGGGCCCCAAGGACCGGTATGTGCTTTTATTTTGTTATGCTATTGAGCTGTTGTGTTGTAGCGTCTCATGGCTTGTGTGTACCTGGGGGTTTATTTTGGGAAGAGTTTTTTGGTTATACTCATCCTACAGCCTTTCTTTTCCTTATGCTTGCTGAGTCTCTCGACTCACCTTGCTTTCCATCATTCCAGGTAGTGGCGGCGTGGGCCATAGCAAGGGAGTCAGCTTTAACGGCAGAGTCGGTGTGGTGTACAGGCAGTCTCGTCAATCCCTGCCAACTCTGATGATTGTGTAGGGTCTACTCTATTATTTTCTACTGTGCCAGGTGTTTTCTCGAGTCTTGTGTATTTCGGCACAGGAGTTTGTGTTTGTTTATTTATCTTGTGACCGCTGTGTTAGCGGGGTACCCATAGTGCATGCATGTGTTTTTCTTCGCTTCCGTTGCTCTCATCTTTGAGTATGCATGCTGGGGTGGTTTTTGTCTGGTGTCTCATTCTTTTCTCCTCCTGTAGTCGCTCCCGTTCGGGTAGTCCGGGTGCTTGGGATATCCGGGCGGGGGTGCTTACAACCCATCTCCATAAGCCTCACGATATACCCAACGATCGCCCACGTGCAGCCTTTGTCTAGACCCATCGAAACGATGTCAAAGCATATCGGTCTTCTTATGAGATGACCGTGACAACCTCAGGTCCAAGGATTAGTTACACCGATCTCGTATGAGAATTCCATCAACATACAACCAAAATGGATTCTCATGGCGAGTCATGTCCAGTGACACGTTCTCCAACATTGGTCACCTATGTACTTGTCTAGGCATCCCCATGCCTATGGGTGTGAGACCCCCATTGCTATCACATAGCAAAAACATAGCACATACAAGTCTTACCGCAATTGTCAATGTCTATTCTTGACATTGCTACGACTTGGGACGTTTAATGTGTCTAGAAACTGTGATGCATCATCTCACATCTTAATAGATTAATCATAGTATACATCATATGGACTTCTATCTAGTTTCATTCGGTTATTACAATAATAACAAGAAACTAATAGAATGACTTCTTGTGAATTTGAATAACTCCTTATTCAAACAATAAACATGATTATAATTGTCAGTGTACAACAAGCCCAATCTGATTGGGTCTAGAGCACCTACACTAACAGTTCTTGCTATCCTCCCTGTGCTTTACTGCCGCGCCATGCTCGTGGGGGCTAAAATATGCCATTTTTATTTACAAGTAAAGTAGGCATACTAGCAATCAATGTGTCACCATATTTATGACGAAAAATGCTACTTGTACATAATAGATTATCGAAAGATGCCAAAATAACAAAAATGCCCTTACTTGCAATTGCTTTCCATTCTCTTCCCATGGCTACCTCATTTCTCCTCTCTTATTTCTTTTCCCTTCCCATGGGCACCTCAAGCAACTGCCGACAGTCGCTGCCTTACGCCGACTGTCACACCGTCGTCACCCCTACCACTGTCAACCACCTTTGCATTCTTTCGTCGCCTCACCGAGAGGATCGCATCAACCGTCGTACCACTGTTGCCCCCGCCACTGCCGACAGTCGTTCCATCCTTTCGTTGCCTCGCCTTGCACTGACAACCGCATCACCCCTGCCACTAAGCCATCGATTATATTTGCTGCCAAGTTCGCATACATACTCTCCCCCGATGAAGTCCGATCTCGGGCTTCATCCATGGTCGCAAAAATTGTTTGATCCACAATCGAGAAGTGCCCAGAAATGTCAGTGGCGGTGGTGGGTGGGGGTGACAGTAGGTGCAATTGGCTGCTGTGGCCGGTGGGTGGAGGTGATAGCGGTGTGAGTTGGGGTGTGGATAGGGGTGATGGTTGTGCAAGCTGGGGTGTGGGTAGGGGCGACGGCGATGGTGGGTTTCTCAAGACTGGAGAGTTTCATGGAAGTGATTTGAGAGAGGGGTATTTTCGTTATTTTATCATGTGCGTGTAAGATTATGTAAATCTCTATGTACAAGTAACATTCTCCATTTATGACATTGAGGAACAAATTTCTGGAAAGACTTGGACCGAGAAGAGTTGGTTGTGAAGAGTGAGAACTTCAGTACTTTGTGGGGGTTGGTTTGGGCAAATCCAAGATGAGTTTATTCAGATAATATCTCAAAAACAACATGCTCAAACTATAGTTAGTGGATTTCATTGAAGAAGATATATAGGCTTGAACTGCAGATTCAAAGTCATGAGAGCTAATTAAAGACAACAAAATAAAATTGAATGAGACGCATGAATTTGATCATGATGGAGCAAGCAATATATATAATTCACATCGTAATTGTAATTGTTGCACTTTCCAACTAGGATATATAGGAAAGAGCAATTTGATCCCAAATATAATGCATTTGGATAAGATATATAGGCTTACTTTCTTCTTGTTAGCCTATGGAGCTTACCCCGAAGTTGATATTAGTGTGCAAGATCGATAGTGGTGCAACGACTGGGTGGTAAATACCCATCCTCTTTAGTAGTATCAAAGTTATAGATGATAGAGAGAACATAGGTATTTTTGAATCAAGTTATGATTTGATGTCTTTACAATTAGGATTCAGCCAAAGGAAACAACAAATACAGCGACCAACGCATGATCCGTTGCAACTAATGCAATTTTTGCAATGGAATTCAGAAGCCACAATTTGCAACGAATTTTAGGATGGAAAATGTTGTTGTAAAAATTTGTGACCAATTTTGTGACTGAAAATCAAATTTTAGATTTTACGACATATTTGCTAACAAGCAGATAGTCAATCGTAATTGGTGACGATTACGACAAGCAACTTTTTGTCACAAATTTGTGACTCACTGCTTTAACCACCCTAAGCGAAAGTCCCAACAATGGAATGGGAGTGCCCGCCCTAGATCTTTGAACAGGGCCAACCCATGGCCTAGCCTATGCTAGGGCCCCCAAAAATTTGGAGCCCCCAAAAAATACAGCCCCCTCTCAAAGAAAAATATAGTAGCCACTTGAGAGAACAAAGCACTCCTTCCCACCCCTCCCAAAAAATTTGGCCCCAACCTCCCCCCTCAAAAAAAAAAAAAAAAAAAAAAAAAATTAGGGGCCTCCAAAAAATACAGCACCCCACCCTCCTCTCAAAAAATTTATTATCGCTTAGGGCTCGCTGAGCCTCGGGCCGACCTTGTCTTTGAATAACACCAAGCCACCACATAGAGTTCCTAGCTTTCGTCGCAAAGTATTGACCACCTTTGGAAAGGAAGCTAACTATCACAATTTTTTTTTTAATTATTTAATCAAACTTGTGATGGATTTTATTACAAGCTCCTTTCCATAGCAAATTTCTCACTGTTTTTGTGATGGAAGCAACTGTTTAAAAATAGCAAAATTATTAATTATTTAATCAAATTTACAACGGAAGAATTGTAAATTTGCGAAAGATTTTTGAAGAGACACCTTTCTATTGTAAATTTGCAACTGAATTTGTGATAGAAGCCGATACAAGATAAAAAGAAAAAAAAAAAGAAGAGAAAATTGCAATAGTCGCCCTAGAGATTTGGCTTAATTGTAAGAATTACCCATATTTCAAAAATAGTAATAACCTCCCATTTTGTTAAACAAAGGAATAAAATGACTATTTTACGCTTCATTCTCTCTCATATTTTCTCTTCTCTCTCATTTGATTTTGAAAAATAAAAAATATCTATTGAAGCTAATTCTAAATTTGGGTTTGACAACCTAGGTTCATCTAGGGTTGCAATCGAACTGAGCTGAGATTCGCTCGAGCCAATTTTTAGGCTTGAGCTCGAGTTTGAACTTTAAACCTCAGCTCAAACTGACTCCTCAAAAGGTTGACAAGTTGAGCTTGAGCGGCTGTTTGCGAGCCTTGGGCGGTGGCATCGGTAGAGGCAAGATAGAGGGGGGGTGTGGTGGCGGTGAGCCATAGTAGGGAGGAAAGTGTGCAACGATGAACGTTAATAATGGATAGTGTTTCAGAGAGGCGATGACGAGTAGTAGTAGGCGAAGATAGAGGGTGTGTGGCAGAAAACGACGACAATGGTAGGGGGTGACAACGAGCGACAACAACACAGCAAGGGTGTGTGTGGCGGTGATGGCAGACGAAGATAACACACAATGGGCAATGATAAATCAGCAGAAGACAGTGTGTGATGGGGAGCGATGGTGGCAGAAGACGACAATTGGTGGTCGGGTTCAGCTTCAGATAGAGGCTTGCAATGGCAGTGAGAGGTGTTGACCATGGGCGATGTTTGTGCTTGGCTCAACCTCAACTCGTTTACCTTAATGAATGAACTCAAATGAGCTTTTGTTGAGCTGAACACCGAATTACTTGCGAATGGTTTAGCTTATTTGTGACCTTAGATTTCGTCAAACCTAGGACACTATAAACATAAACTCTCCAGAATATTCAAAGTCTCAGGGGTACCCCAGTATTTATCCAAACAACAATAATAGTTTTTACAATTATTATAAACCATGAGCAAACTCATACCTAGATTATCCACATTGAGCTGAAACCATGCATGCAGGGTGAAATACAATTAGGAACAACGATGATTGGATGTGTTGCACCAGCAATAATAAGTATTAATATTCCAACATTCAGCCCACAGATGAAGACTGGTTCCCTGTTCATGGCCACAGAAATAACATTGAAGATTGATTTACCAATTGAAACGTTTTAACAATCTTAAACCCCCTTTCCTTTATGTTAGCAATGCATTGACTCTGCTGCCCCAAACTTCCAATATTCTGGATCAACAGGGTCGGTCCCAGTGCTATCTTCTTCATCAGCACTATAACTGGCATGTGTTGAACCTTTCACACTCTTGGATCTGCAGTCATTGGTGACAAGCATCTTCACTGGGCCATAGTGTGAGATTTCAACCACGACAGTCTCATCAACACATGGAAGGGGTTGCTTCCAAGGTTCCCCATCCATCCTCATATATGTGTAACGAGATGCACCCTTGTGAAATTCAAACCGGATCCTGTGTGCCTAAATGAAAAAAAAGAAGAGCCGAAAATCATAAGAAAATCACATGTAAGAAACTGTTTGCGGGGCATTAATAAAAAGCTCATAATATCACTGCCAAATCTGCTACATTTTTTCTCCTGAACTTTTGTGTAGTATGCACCATAGTTACTAGGAGCGTGGTATTTTCCAGGCTGTGGTACGGGAACAAGTACAGGGTACGTTAGTATACTAATTTTGTGGTATGGGAAGTGTAGGCTTATTGGTTCGTTATTTCAAGTTGTGGTACGTTATATAGTTGTACTCGAGTCGGAATTAATAAGATTGGTATTTTACTATTGGTTTGGTTTGGTTTGAGTTCTTTTCTAGTTCTTGCACAACTTACGGAGGTGAAGAATCTTATGCAAACGAAGTTAGGCTTGAATAAAAATGCAATAGAATATGCAAGAAAGTGAGAAAGGCAAGCATTCTTTTCTCTAATTTTCTTTGAAAATTTTTCCAAGATAGGGATCCAAATTGTGTTCCTTGCAATCCCAAGACACAAAAAAACCATGATCTAGAACGTGTGATCCAGATTATGGTTCCAGGAGGTAGGAGAGAACCCGATAACTATGGTATGCACCCAGAGATGCATTGCAGTCTCTTCGATCCTTCTTTTCCAAATAAAAACAGTCCATAATAAAACAAAACTACTTGATAGTTACAAGATTGTAGAAGTCAATGACACCACTCAAACCACGTAATATTTGCTTCTGCTTAAAGTAATTAACATAACCATCTGACAAATTACTAAGAGGAAATAAGTCATTTCTGGAGGTAAGCCAAATGATTAAGCTATAGTCAAAATGATTTATTAATCCTGACACGTGCTGAAAGAAAAGTCTAACAAATGAAGCCTCAGACTGGAAACAGCACACATTTTCCAGTCCAAATCATTGACAAGTTCAGATGCAGTTAATAGGCATGTTTCCGTTAAGTGTGTGCATTCTCTGCCATAGTTCTTTGATAGGTCAATGAGCATATTTTACCTCATCATGCCTTGAATAGTTGCTTATAATGGGAATGCCAAGGTTTTGCAGTGAATTAAACAAACTATTATGTACCAAAAAAGAAAAAAACTATTCATTGGAAATTATATGATCTCTCAATCATGTGCTCTTGTGCATTTCCGCTCAAGACATCCCTAAATTTTCTGGTTCATTAATAGGTATTTGATCTCTAACCTGAGCAAGGCGAATACCATGTCCATTTGGAGTAAGCAAAGCAAGTCCATGCCAAGCATCTTTAAAACCAACAATCTCAAGAAGGCCATCATCTACAAATGGTGGAGTCAGATCTCTCTGCATACCATGTTCCAGCAAGGTACATTCATCAGAGATGTGGAAAGGAAAATAAAGTTTTGGTATTAATTGCGGGTATAAAACAACAGAGTAAAAAAAAAAAAAAAAAAAGGGAAAGAGAAAGATGAAAAAAATGAGAAAGAAAAGTACTAACATTATGCATTTTCTTTGCATTAGGGGTTCCCCAAGGATCTAGTCCACCAGAGAAGCTAGGCAAGTTAAGGCATAGAATTGACCTGATACTGAACATGTTAAAGAAACAAATATTCAGCAAAATAAATCACACGGTATCTCATCCATCTATAGATCAGATTCAAGAACTATAAAATGAAATGGAAAAATCATTCTCTCAATTTATAACGAGTTAACAAAAGCAATAGTTGATCAAACAAAATTGGAAGAAGAGCAATAACATTGAAAAAGCTGGAGGCAATGGAAGAGATAAGGAATGAGATTTTGATATTCCCAATGACTATGCAAGACCTCAAAAAAGAAATTGACAGTTTCTAATCAAGAAAAGAAACCCCCCCCCCAAAAAAAAAAAGGAAGGAAAGTAATGCTTTTAGTGGAAAATGCCTGGAATTTGCAAAAGAACTTAAGAGTTATGGTTTTGTTAGAAAAATAACTCCAAGCTTTGCTATTCACCTCTTTGGCCAGTTGAATACTGATAAGATACAGAACTTCTTTCCTTCATTCTTCTTTTAACAAAAACATTATGGAATTTTTGCAAACAACATAATGCTGAAATTTGTATAATTTAAGATTTTTAACTCTGTTGAAAGGTGAATAATTCAACCACATTCAAAGTTTTTACTATTTTTTCACTTTGAAAGAGATTTTTTTTAGTGGAGCACACTGGAATCCCTTGGGGATAACCCTCAATATTTATAGTGTTGAAAGTATTACTCCTAATGCAGTTGCATTCAATCTCAAGCCTCAATACAATATTATTTCATTGGGGTATAAAACTCATAGCAACGTGTGAAGTGGGTAAGGGTTAGGGTTGCTGCATTCGATGCTCAGATGTAGTGCTAAATTTGTGAGGCCTGGAGATAGGATTATCAACATTAATGTTGTCATAAACTAAGAGAGTGAATGTTGTTGGCAGATACGCACCAAAAGTGGATTGCAAGAAGAGACAGGCAAAAATTTCAAAAAGATATAGATGGGTTCTGGAAATGAATTCCTAAAGCAGAGAAGAGAGGAAGGAGAGGAGAAGAAAATACTAAGTTCAAGATCAGCAGCAAAGAGTGGAGTGTTGCTGCAGCAGCAGGAGCAGAGGAGAGCTTGAGGCTTTAAAGGTTAGGGAGATTGCTTCAAGATGAAAGGTAATTGAAAGGGATATGTCCTATTTTTAATTGTTTCCTATTTTGATTTAGAAATTAGCTTCAGGTTAGGATTTATCTTATTATTTTGTTATGTTTTCATTTTTATTAGATAATTATAGTAATAATAGTATTTGGATTCCCAGTTATCATTAGACTTGGATTCATAATTCTATTATAGTTAGGATTAGATTTGGCCTATAAAAAAGGTTCATGACGTAATTTTTCAGTCAGCTTGATTGATTGAATAATATGATTTCATCTTCGCTGTGTTTTTCTCCCTGGCCTTTTCTCTTTTCTTCTCCCTAGGCTTTTCTCTTCTCCTTCCTTCTCAAGCTTCTTGTTCTTCTTCCTAATATCTTCTCTTTCTTCTCAACTTTCTGCAATCTTATTGCTGTCCCGCATCAGCAATAAGAGAGGAGTGTCAAAACACTAGGATTCAGCCAAAGAAAGATGTTTTAAGAGGAAGATATGTATGGTTTCCACTTTCCATGTTAATATATATGCACAGTCAAGTTGTTATTATTGTTTTTTTTTTCTTTTCTTTTTCTCAAATAAATAATTTGTAGGTCTAGTTGTAAATTTCATGTCTTCTGGTGCTGTGATCTGTTATTTGACAAGAAAATATGTTTATGTTGGTCCACACCAAGTATGCTAAGGCACAATAGTGCTAACAAGGCAGACTAGGTAGTGTTGAGATATAAGACCTGTGGCCCTTAGTGTCAGATTTGATGTAAATCCTTGGTTCCAGACATGGTAAAGCCCTGGTACCTGACATGGGGCAAATCCTTGGTACTGGACATGAGAGAGTAGGTCTTGGACATGGGGGGACCTAGGTCCTACAACAACAATTTTGTTCATCTGAGCCATAATATATTGATATGCTGCATATCTTCAAAACAATTACCAACCAACTCTTCCCCAGTTATTACTGCCACCAGAGTTCCAATATTCCTCATAACAACGGGAAACCATATGATTTCCTAAAAGCAATTAAGTAGATGCAGAAAATGAAGGAGTTAACTGGTTAAATGTCAAGTGCAATCAAGGGGAAAGAAAATGAAGTTTGAGTACTGAGCTGCATTAAATATCCTACAGTGAAGTTCAACTGCAGAACAACAAAAAGACAACCAAATAATGTACCTATGAGATATGTGGAGATCCTTCCATTCATCATGTTTTTTCATGATCTTAACCTTTGCCAGTTGAGCTATATTCCTGCATAGAATATGAAATAACTTTATTTGGTGAAAGAAAGTAAACTAATTTGATAAAATGATCTCAATAACTTCCACTGACAGTAATAACCAGCTTATTGTTTTCAAGAACAATACTCAACAGAAAGTATTCCCAACCATTAGATAACAAGGCCGCTTGGCCAACTCTACTCTTTTTAAACATCCATTCCATCATACTAAACAAAGCAAAGAAGTAACTTGTTGGAGACAACACATTGGCGTACATATAGATTTATACAAGGGTGTAACAATCTGACGGCACTTTTTCATCATTTATAATTATTCATGCTAAGCATATAATTGTTTATAATTATTATGTCCTCAACTTTCTGAAGGAACATTTTTCAGTCCTCAACCTGCATTGCTAGCCATTTACGTATACAAGTTCTGTAGGGATCCCCATTTCGGCAACCCTTAAGCCAGGGAAGCCGAGGTGAGGTCCCTAGAGAAGAGAAAAAGACATACAAAAACACTGCGGAAGCATAACATCCGTAGACAAGCTATCAAGTACGGAGAAGATTATACACAACAAGAACCACTAGCCACTCACTAGGGTACTACCATACATAACAACAAAAGAACAAAACGACATCCTCCCCCATCCAAGAACAACAACCACTCTCTCAAAGGTCTTCGGCTAGGAATTCCCTGTACACACCCTATCTTGTTGGATCAGACACTACCATCGATCTTCGCTTTTCCCCTACCTAGAATGATGGAGAGTAAGAATGAGTCACAAGACTAGAAACTCCCTTACCCGCATTCCGCACACAAACCATGCCATGAACCACAACTCAAGCTACACAATTACACAAGTGTTGTGCCACAAAAATGGAAAAAAAGGAAAAAGAAGAATCTTTTTTTCTGAAAAGGAAGGCTGGCTGCAAGGGCCAGCCCCACCAGGCAAATGCTCGCGGCACTCTGCCGCGAGGTGCATGCAACAAGATGGCCGCGAGGTTGGCTGGCCGCGAGAGCCAACCTCGTGGCCAGCAGGCGCTCGCAACAAGCTGGCCGCAAGGGCCAGCCTCGCGGCACCTTGCTGCGAGGCGGTCGCGGCCAGCAACTGCTTGCGGCAAGCTAGCCGCAAGGGCTAGCCTGACGACACCCTGCCGCAAGGTGCATGAAGCAAGCTGGCTGCGAGAGCCAACCTTGCGGCCAGTAGCCGCGAGCTAAGGCCGCGGTCAGCCTTGCGGCCAAGATGGCTGCAAGGGCAGGCTTGCGGCAGCCTGCCGCAAGCCAAGGTTGGCCGCGAGGGCCAGCCTCGTGGCCACCTCCCCCCATTCTTTTTTGGCTTGGCTTTGACCCATTCAACAACTGCCACGTGTCGACACCAGCCACCCTTGAGAATCGTGCCCTATAAATACCTAGCTACAGGACATTAATGAGGACTTCCAAGTTTGGTAAAATCTGGACACTTTGAATATACTTTTTTCGTAAATAGTCATTGGGATTCGGGACTGACTTTGGCATCGGAGGGTCTTCGCGGGGGAAGATTCTCGTGAGCCTTCTAACCCATTTTCTCAGCATTAACAGGGTCGAATCCTTGCGACGAACCTAACGGTGAAGGTAAAGTCTTGTGGCGAACCTAGCGGCGAAGGTAAAGTCTTGCGGCGAACCTAACGGCGAAGGCCAAGTCTTGTGGTGAACCTAGCGGCGAAGCTCGTGGCGAAACCTTGTGGCAAGAGCTAGTGGCGAGAGCTTGTGGCAAGAGCTAATGGAAAGAACTAGTGGCAAGAGCTTGTGGCAAATCTAGTGGCAAGAGCTAGTGGCAAAAGCTAATGGCGAATCCTTGCAGCGAGCATTGTAACGGCAATCTCCCTCAATGCGACATCTCCTACGGCAACCTAACTTCACCCGACACCAAGCTCGAGTGGACCCCACATCACAAATTTTAATTGTTGTATTTTGGCAACAACAATTTGGCGCCGTCTGTGGGAAACATAACAAAAAGCCAATCTTAGCACAAGATGCCGAGAGGGACAAGATCAGCCGGTTGGGCGAGCCCGCCTGACCCCACTCGAAGGAGCGCTCATAACAGGGCAGGAGTCACGAAAGGCCCCCACTCAGTGTACTCTACAGTACCAGGATTTTCGGTAGATCACCCTAGCAACGAAGTACGTTCTGAGAATTTTCCTGTGCTCGAATGCAACCATACCACCGGACTGGGGGGCATGGAGCATTCGGAGCAAGAAGAAGCACATGTAGTTGGATTGAGGAGATACGCGATAGGGCGGGGGGAACAAGTCCCACATGCAGCGCCCGCTAACCAGGAACAACATTCATCTGGACAGTCTTCAATTCCAAATAGAAACCTCGTGGGAACTTCAAGAATAGCTCCACTCACAGTCTTACTCTCGGATTATGAACTATTGCGGAAGAACTTTGAAGAGCTGAAACAACAGAATAATGAACTCAAGGTGAACAATGAGGAGAATATGAGAAGACTACAGGAAGTCATTGCTTTGTTATGTGAACTAAGGCCGGACATTCACATTCCCTACATGGGACAAATTGATACAAGGGTAGAACATCGGAGATCCCAAGACAACCCTTCCAGAACCCCTCGACAGGGGACAAGAATCAGAACTCCAGGGTTGAATGGTCAAGTCCCAAAAGTAACGGACTCAAGAAGGAAAATAGAAGAAGGGCAAGAAAAGCTCCCACGTATAGAGAGACAGCAGAAAACACCTATTCGGGAGTGCCTTACGACCCATCTCTTTGCCAAAATGAAAGGAAGCAGGAAACACTCAGTGTGTCTGACATTAAACGCCTCATAGAAGAGGTGCTAGAACAGAAGCAGGTAATGATGATACCAAAGGTAACTCCCTCGAAAGGGTTCCCTCTATCTGAGGAACTCCAAAGGCGACCAGTGCAACCAGAGTTCGAACTGCCGCACCTTTCGATATACTCGGGAAGGGAAGACCTCGAGAAGCATTTACAACATTTTGTCGCAGTAGCTGTGCTATATGGATGGAATGAGGTCACGAGGTGCAGGGCTTTCCCAGCCACTCTCCCTGACAGGACAAGATCAACAATGGTTCACCGAATTACCAACAGGACATATACGATCATTCGAACAGTTGAAGAAAGAATTCCTAAATACGTTCTCCGTCTATCTCCCGGAGAAGGAGAATGTAATATATCTAATGAGCTTACAGCAGAAGCCGAATGAATCCCTGAAGCAATACATCGAGCGATTCAGAGCCACGGCGCAGGAAGTAAGGGATCTCCCAGTCGGGTTAGCGGTGTCAGCCCTACTAAACGGAACTACATACGCCCCGCTTAAAAGATCATTAGCTTTCTCCGAGCCAAATTCTGTGACTGATTTGTTTGACCGAGCAGAACAGTTTGTCACCCAAATAGAAATTTTGGACGCAGGGGAAGGTAATAGAAGGGGAAGGGAAATCCAGCCCGAAGTGCGAAGGATCTTACAAAATTCATAAGATGATAGACCCCAACAGGTGCACACTACCGACACCACAAAGTGAGGCGATAGGAAAAGCTTGGAACACTGTGCACCTCAAGAGGTACTTTCCGGCTTTAGCCCCAAGGGAAGGGACGAAGCACAAGACGTAGAGTCAAGCCTGTCATCAGAAGCGTTACTCGACCCGGTTAGAGGCCGGAATTGTCTTTAAATTTTCCATTGTAATAACATCCCCCAATAAATAAAAGAATATATCCCATGTATTCCCGTGGAATAGGCAAAACTATAAGCCGAACCACGTAAAATCTGCATGAGCCCAGATTATTTGTATGTGTCATGCAGGTATGACGGCTCAAGCATAGCTCGCTTCCAATAGGTCAAGTCGCACCAGATTGCCACTAGGCGACTTGACCTATTGGGTGCCGATGACTACGAGCTGGCCTGGGATCACCAGAGGATCCGATGCTTATGCCCGTAGACTCACCCGGATCCCTAGTTTGAGTTCGGTGCTATGCCTTTTTGGCTAGACCCGACTCCTTGATTGATCTGGCACCTAGATCTCCTGGCAAACTCGGATGCCTGGTAGGAATACCGCGCCGGACCACTGGCCAAACCCAGATCCCCTGAGGTAGTCTGGCCCAAGGAAGGCATGAAAAGACAACAACCCTATGACAACTCTGCCATGACCCCCCTTATCGGAGTTGAGTCATCCAGTTGCAATCTGGTGCCTATGACCACGAGTTGGCCCGGGATTACCAGAACATCCGATGCCTATGCCCACAGACTCACCCGAATCCTTCGTTTGAGTTCGGTGCTATGCCTTTTTGGCTAGACTCGACTCCTTGGTTGATCCGGTGCCTAGGTCTCCCGGCAAACTCGGATATCTGGTAGGAATCCCGTGTTGGACCACTGGCCAAACCCAGATTCCCTGAGATAGGCTAACCCCGAAAGACGGACATGGAGAACATAATAGCCAGAGCATTATAATCCATCATAGGATCACCGGATGCTCCGGAGTCTGTGCCCGTAGGCTCGTCGGGATCCATTGACTGAGTCCGGTGCTATGCTCCCGAGCTAGACCCGACTCCTTAGCTGATCCGGCGCCTAGACCTCCCGACAAGTTTGAACAGCCGGCAAGAATTCCGCAGTGAAGTCTATCTATCAAGGGTATGGTTGCCCAGAGATAGTTTGGTACTCCAGCCCCTGGTCGAAGTAAGATCTTTTTGGGCATTCTGAAACACTTGGTTGAGTCAAGGTGCTAGACCTGGCTCTTTGGCTGATATTCTACTCTTCCATTTCGTCTAAAGACAAAATAGAAGAGTGGGGGGCAATTGTTGTGCCACAAAAATGAAAAAAAAGGAAAAAGAAAAATCTTTTTTTCTGAAAAGGAAGGCTGATCGCAAGGGCCAGCCCCACCAGGAAAATGCCCGCGGCAAGCTAGTCGCAAAGGCTAACCTCGCGGCACTCTACCGCGAGGTGCATGCAACAAGCTGGCCGCGAGAGCCAGCCTCGCGGCCAGCAGGCACTCGCCGCAAGGGCCAGCCTCGCGGCACCTTGCCGCGAGGCGGTCGCGGCTAGCAACTGCCCGCGGCAAGCTAGCCGCAAGGGTTAGCCTCGCGACACCCTGCCGCGAGGTGCACGCGACAAGCTGGCCGTGAGAGCCAGCCTTGCGGCCAGCAGCCGCGAGCTAAGGCCGCAGTCAGCCTTGCAACCAAGATGGCCGCAAGGGCAGGCTTGCAGAAGGCTACCAAGGCTGTCCACGAGGGCCAGCCTTGTGGCCACCTCCCCCCATTCTTTTTTGGCTTGGCTTTGACTCATTCAACAACCGCCACGTGTCGACACCAGCCGCCCTTGAGAATCGTGCCCTATAAATACCCAACTACAGGACATTAATGAGGACTTCCAATTTTGGTAAAATTTGGACACTTTGAATACACTTTTTTCGTGAATAGTCATTGGGATTCGGGACTGACTTTGGCATCGGAGGGTCTTCGTGGGGGAAGATTCCCGCCAGCCTTCTAACCCATTTTCTCAGAATTAACAGGGTCGAATCCTTGCGGCGAACCGAACGGCGAAGGTAAAGTCTTGCGGCGAACCTAGCGGCGAAGGTAAAGTCTTGTGGCGAACCTAGCGGCAAAGGTAAAGTCTTGCGGCGAACCTAGCGGCGAAGGCCAAGTCTTGTGGCGAACCTAGCGGCGAAGCTCGTGACGAAACCTTGTGGCAAGAGCTAGTGGCGAGAGCTTGTGGCAAGAGCTAGTGGCGAGAGCTTGTGGCAAGAGCTAATGGCAAGAGCTAGTGGTAAGAGCTTGTGGCGAATCTAGTGGCAAGAGCTAGTGGCAAAAGCTAGTGGCGAATCCTTGCAGCGAGCATCCTAACGGCAATCTCCCTCAAGGCGACATCTCCTACGGCAACCTAACTTCACCAGACACCAAGCTCGAGTGGACCCCACATCACAAATTTTAATTGTTGTATTTTGGCAACAACAACAAGCAACAATGCTCAAATAATGAACTAAGGGCCCACAGATAAGACATAGACCGATACCCAAGGTTCCTATTGAAGAAATAAAATAAGACCAGGCCGGCCTTGAAGATTCCAAGAGACTCATCTATTATCATCTTTCTATTTATTTTGTTATTTTGCTTTGTATTATTTTTAGATATTTCTTAAATTATCTTTGTATTATCTTGTAGTGTTGTAATCTAGTAGAATAACATCTAATCCTAGATAATAGGGTTGTAATGTAGTCTTAAATCTTAGGAGAATTCTTAGGAAGATTATTAGGAAACTTCTTGTATAAATATTTCTAATTCACATCAATAAAGTGTGTGGGAATACCGCTTCCCTTTCTCCCTTTCTACATGGTATTAGAGTCTTGTTAATAGGCTGGTACAGTAAACCCTAGTGCCTTCATTGCACTATCGCTTCAATCTGTTCAAGTGCCTTTATTGCACCATCACTATCGAAGTCGGAACTCCACTGTCTGGCCACTGCCTACCAGCACCGCCACCACCGTTGGGTTCGTCGTCATCAGATCGGTTGGCCACTGGAGTCTTCACACGCCCCACGCACTGCCACCAGTTTGCCTCTGACCCCACGTGATTGCGCGTGAAGGCGTGTTCGCTGACCTTTCACCTCCAGTTGCTCCAGATTGGCCCTCTAACGTCTATTTAGCCCACTCCTGGTGTCAAAATCCTTCGTGTTCGTGCCTTCCAGTCATGTTCGTGTTCGATTATCAGCCAGTCCTCTTTGCTTTCCCTTCGGCTTTAGTTGCCATCATTATGCTCCCTCACGTGAATATACTAGAGGCTTCAGTGTGACTACTGATGTGACTGCCAGTGTAAGTACTAGCATTGGATCAGTAGGAAGCGAGTTACCGGGGATACTACTTTCCTACTGATTGGACGGTAGGAACTATCTTCAATGGGCACAGGTAGTCTAGACCTTTCTCGAGGGGCGAGGAAAGCTCAACCACCTTGCTTCCTTTCCACTGGCAACAACAAATCCTACTTTTTAGATACGGGATGTAGAAGATTCCCCCATTATGTCATGGCTATGGAATGCCATACAATTTGAGGTAAGTAGGAATTATATGTTTTTAAGTTCAACTAAGGAGATTTGGGAGGTAGTTAAGCAAACCTATTCTAAAGTGCAAGATGCATCAGTTATATATGAAGTAAAAACCAAACTAAGTAGTACTAAATAAAGGGGGATGACAGTCACCGAGTACTACAATTATATGAATAGTTTATGGCTGGAATTGGATCAATATCAAAAGATTAAGATGGGGTGCAGTGCTGATGCTGCAACTCTTAATCACATTATGGAAAGGGATAGAATTGTTGAATTTTTGGCTAGTCTTAACTCTATTTTTGATCGAGTAAGGGTGCAGATTCTCAATCGAGAGAGATTACCATCATTAAATGAGGTATTTGCCATGGTACGTAGTGAAGAAAACAAACGGGAAGTGATGCTTCAAGGTTCTTACACTGATGGGTCTACCATGATATCAAATAAAGGGGAAGTATCTCGCTCGAAATCTGGAAAAACAAGTGCTCAAGGACAGTTGAATAACAGAGAAGGGCTTTGGTGTACATATTTCAAGAAACCTCGGCATACCCGAGAAACTTGCTTTAGGCTTCACGGGAAAGATGCAGTCCTCAGCAAAATTAGCGGACTTCCAAGTACAACCACTAGTCCCTGCACTCAATCATATTTATCTCAAAAGTGACAGGAAGAGGATAGAAATCTGATGAAATCAAAAGAAAATTTCAGTCTAGACCTCAATCTCCTCAACATTGAAGAGATCACCAAACTGAAATCCTTCTTGAAGACCATACAAGATGATGGTGGTTGTTCCTTGGCACATCAAGAGACTTCTGGTAAGACCTCAAGTAATGACTCTCATTCTGTATTTTTTTCAGTCATAAACATTGCTAGGAATGATACTTGGATCTTAGATTCCGGAGGTACTGACCACATGACACCTAACTCTGATGTGTTTACCACCTATCAACCCCTGAAGACCTCTAAACAAATCCAAATTGCCAATGGTACATCAGTTTCCATAATTGGATATGGGAATGTTTATCTAAGCCCTAACATCACCATTAACCATGTTCTCCATGTTCCCCAACTATCGGCCAACCTTTTGTCCATCCATCAGCTCACCAAAGAATTACACTACCATGCTGTTTTTTCTACTAATCTGTGTGAGTTTCAGGCAATGAGGACTGGGAAGAATAGGATTGGGGTTGCTAGAGGAACAAATGGGCTGTATTGCTTCATAAGGAAGGCTCATAAAAACCAGTTGTCAGTAGCATGCTCTTCTCAGGTGACTACCAATCATCACCAAATCTGGTTGCATCACTATCGATTGGGACACCCTCCATTCACCTTGTTAAAAACTACGTTTCCTACTTTATTTCATTCTTTGGACCCTAGTATTTTTCATTACAATGTATGTGTTATTTCTAAACAACATCGAGTGTTTTACCCAATTAGTAATAAACTCCATCCTATTCCATTTGCATTAATTCATTCTGATGTGTGGGGCCCTTGCAAAATTCCAAACTATTATGGAGCTCGTTGGTTTATATCCTTTATTGATAATTGTACACGCATGACATGGTTTTTTTTGTTAAAAGATAAGGCAGCCATCCAAATAGTCCTACCCAACTTTTGTAGAACGATAACTACCCAATTTGGAACCCCCATAAAGAAATTTTGTACTGATAATGCTCGAGATTATTTCAATACTCATTTGCATCAATTCTTCCAACAAGAAGGGATTGTCCATGAATCTTCGTGTGTTGACACTCCACAACAAAATGGAGTGGCTGAATGGAAGATGAGACATCTCCTCAATGTGGCTCGGGCCCTACTTCATTATCATAGGGTCCCTAAAACTTTCTGAGGGGAGGCTGTCCTCACTACGACTTTTCTCATAAATCGCATGCCTACTAAATTTCTAAACCAACAAAACCCTCTAACTTGCCTCACCACTCACTATCCCGAATCTAACTTCCACACCTCTCTTCCCCTTAGAGTATTTGGGTGTGTTTCCTTTGTTTATATTTTCAAACACTCTCGAGATAAGCTTGGTCCAAGGGTTGTTAAGTGTGTCTTCCTAGGGTATTCTCCCACACAAAAGGGATATAAATGCTATAATCCTCTCACCCGCAAACTCCATGTTTCTAAAGATGTTACTTTCTGTGAGAAAATAATTATGAGAGAAAAACCTAAGAAATTAGCCTATTTTAGTTTGTTATTTATAGTAGGCATAACAGACTTTAAACACCTACGAGCATAACCTATGGGCTTAATCTAATTACAAATAAAACACACACATACAATAATTACAATATATACAATTATACTAATAATTCTAACACTCCCCCTTAAAGTAGAGCATAGATATAATATGCACCAACCTTGATACAAATATATTTTATTAGAGGACCCTTTAGAGACTGGGTGAAGACATTTACAAGTTGATCATTGGAGTTAACAAACTCTAACAAAACACCTTCAACCAGCTTTTCTCTAATAAAGTGACAGTCGATTTCAATATGCTTAGTCCACTCATAGAACACTGGATTGAAAGCAATGTGTAAGGTAACCTGATTATCACAAACAAGCTTCATAGGGGATACTTCACGAAACGTGAGTTCCTGCAGGAGTTGTTTAAGCCAAATAAGCTCACAAGTTGTATTAGCCATAGCCCGATACTCTGCCTCTGCACTAGATCTAGCTACTACATTATGTTTCTTACTTTTCCAAGAAACCAGATTTCCTCCCACAAGAACACAATACCTTGAGGTTGATCGATGATCAAAAGGAGATCTTGCCCAATTTGCATTTGCATAATAACAAATATCTATGTGTCCCTTATCCTCATAGAATAGCCCTTTACCTGACGCTCTTTTGATATCTCAGAATCCGGATAACAGCATCCTAGTGAGAATGACATGGAGAATTGAGGAACTGACTAACTACACTCACAGCAAAAGCAATGTTAGGATGAGTGACTGTGAGATAGTTTAACTTGCCTACCAGTCTCTTATACCTTCCAGGATTTGAATAAAGCTCCCCTATTCCGGCAAGAGTCGGACATTTGGATCTATTAGGGTGTCAACTAGTTTGCAGTTCACCATACCAGTTTCTTCTAAGATGTCAAGGGCATACTTCCTCTAAGAAATTGAGATACCATCTCCTGATTGAGCAACTTCAATACCTAAGAAATGCCGAAGTTGGCCTAGGTCTTTGGTCTGAAAGTGCTGATGTAGATGTTCCTTTAGCTTCTGCATTCCAACTTGATCACTCCCTGTGATAACAATGTCATCTACATAAATAATAAGGTAGATACATAAGGAAGATGAATGGCGATAGAAAACCGAATGATCAGCTTCACTTCAAGTGAGACCAAAGGCTTGAACCACAGTGCCGAACTTGCCAAACCATGCCTGTGGAGATTGTTTCAGACCATAGAAAGACTTTTTGAGTTCGTAGACTACATTGGACCCCCCCTGAGCAACAAAACCAGGTGGTTGCTCCATAAATATCTCTTCCTGCAAATCACCATGAAGAAGGACATTTTAAATATCGAGCTGATAGAGTGGCCAATGATGCGTGGCATCCAGAGAGAGAAAAAGGCGAATAGAGGCCATTTTCACAATAGGAAAGAAGGTATCATTGTAATCCAGTCCATAGATTTGTGTAAAGCCTTTGGTAACCAAGCAGGCCTTAAGACGTTCCACCTGTCCATCAGGACCCACTTTGGGAGTGAATACCCACCGGCAACCAACAAGAGTCTTTCCTGGTGGTAAAGGCACCAAATCCCAAATACCATTCAAATGTAAGGCGTCAATCTCATCCAACATAGCTTGGCGCCAACCAGGATGGGACAAACCTTCACCTGTGGTTTTAGGAATAGAAACAGAGGAAAGACTCGAAACAAAGACACTATAAGAAGGAGACAAATGGTCATAGCATAAAAAGTTATAAATAGGATGGGGATTACGAGTAGACCGTGTACCTTTGCGAAGAGCAACAGGGAGGTTATTGGGCTCAGGATCCGGGGCAAGAGGGACCACAGACGCAGAGAGCGAGTTAGGAGAGTCCTAGCTAGAGGAATGTTGGCACCGGTAGCAGGATGAGGATGACGGTGATATGTAAGAAGTGGAGGAGCCGTGGAAGGTGGATCAGAAAATGGTAGGGTAGGCGCCACAAAGGAGACAGATGGAACCGATAAGGATAGTGGAAGAAAAGAAAAAGGAATAGGCAAAACTTGGTGAAGACTTTGTGAATCAGGTTGAGCAACCGAAAAGAAAGACTATTGTTCAAAGAATGTGACATCAACAGACAAAAGATAGCAGTTCAACTCATGAGAGTAACACTTATAGCCTTTGCAATCGGGAATAACCAAGGAAGATACACTTGAGAGATTTTGCAGCAAGCTTATCCTGTTTAGGTGAAAAAGAATGCATAGAACAGATACATCCAAAAACACAAAGAGGAACATAATAAAGCAGCTATGTAGGGAACAAAAGGGAATGAGAAATATGGTCTTGTAACGCTGAAGATGACATGCAATTGATTAGATAACATGCAGTTAGAACAACATCTTCCCAAAATTTAGTGGGAAGATTGGCATGTAAAAGGAGTATCTGTGCAGTCTCAATAAGATAACGATTCTTATGCTCAGCAACACCATTTTGTTGAGGTGTGTAAGGATAAGGGGATTGATGCAGGATGCCATTAGCAGTCATAAAGGTAGTAAATTGAGAAGAAAAATACTCAAGGGCATTATCACTATGTAAGGCAAATATAGAAACTCCAAACTGTGTTTTTATTTCAGCAGTAAATGTCTGAAAGATAGAAAACAACTTAGACTGACTCTTTATAAGAAACAACCAAGTGCAATGAGAAAAATTATTAATGAAAGTAACGAAATATGAAAAACCAAGAGTAGAATTGACGCGATTTGGCCTCCATACATTAGAGTGCATAAGGAAAAAGGGAGCCTCAGCCCTATTATTGACCTGATGAGAAAAAGAATTACGAGCATGTTTACCACGCTGACACGACTCACAATTAAACAGGGACAATAACGACAAACTAGGAACTAATTTCTTTAGTTTGGAGAAGTTGGGATGACCGAGACGATAGTGGAGAAGATTTGGGGAAGCGGCACTAGTGCAAGCTACCGACGAACTAGGCACAACAAGATAATAGTGACCCTGTGACTCACGCTTGACGCCAATCATCTGCCCCATACCCTAGTCCTGAACACAAAACAGAGGTAGGAATAAAGATAACAGAACAGTTAAGGGTTTTGGTGAGTTAGCTAACTGAAATCAAATTAAAAGGACTATCAGGAACATATAAAACATAATTTAATGAGAAAGATGAGGTGGGTGTGATTTGGCTGATCCCTTTAACTTCAATTTTAGTACCATCGACCAGGGTAATAGTAGGCTAGGTATCAGAATAGGTAACTGAGGAGAAAAGAAGTTCATTACCACACATATGGTTAGTGGCACCGTAATCTATAATCCAATGACCAACAGATGAGCCTTGAGCAACACAAGCAACATGATTACTAGGATGAGACTGTTGGGTGGCCTGGAACTTTAGGAAGGTATCATACTCAGTTGCAGACATAGGTACCAATTGTGAACCTGGTGGAGATTGAGCAGGACTAGGATCGCTTTGAAATACATGAACTGTATTGGTAGATAATGCTGGTGGAACAGCTGGCCAAACCATATTTCTTCCAGCATTTGTCCTCAAGATGACCCAGTTTCTTACAAAAGGTACACTATGGACGTGGGAGACTATTATTGCGTCCTCTATTTCCTCCTACAGTGGAAGCCTAAGACACAAGAGTTGAAGATTCAACTAGATGAACAACATAAGAAAAAGAGGACATACCATGCACACCTATCATATTCAACAACCTTTTAAAAGAGTCCTTCATGGTAGGACTACTGGAGCTGGTCAAGATTTGATGCCTGATGGCGTCAAACTCTGGTTTCAGGCCGGAGAGAGCAATAATCATAAAAAACTTCTCTCGTTGAGCAATCTATTCGGTATGGGTTGTAGTAAGAGGAAGAAGAGTATCAAATTCTTACATGAGAGCCTGAACCTGACCCATATAAGATTCCATGGACGACTCTTGCTTGAGATTCTTGATATTAGAGATCATAGTGTACAAATGTTAGATGTCGTTAGTATAACACTCTTCAGCTTCCTTCCACACATCAACACAAGTTTCAATGGGGCGAAAAAGCTACATGATGGACAGATCAATAGAATGCCATAGGAGGCTACATAACTGGGCATCAACTTGTTCTCATCTAGCTCGATTAGCTTCTGGCACACTTTCAGCCTGTGGTAAGATGATCTGCTTGGCCTTGCCCTTTGAACCACATTTTGACAGAGGCTGCCCATAAGAGATAATTGGTAGACCCTATCAACTCGACAGTGGTAATATTGGTTATCTCAAGATTGGAGACAGTAAAGGATTGAGAGGCAGTAGCGTAACAGATGCTGGAGCGAGAGTAGCACTGGTAGAAACCACATTACTGAGATCAGATATGGCGAGGAATTTGACACCGAAAATAGCTTGAGGGGATGTCGAAGATCAAATCTAGAGAAGCTGGAGAGAATTCAATGGCGGACGCACCGTTATGCTGTGGCGGGTAGAGGTGGCGGTGGCACGTGGGGGGTCCGGCAGTGGCAAGTCTTTGGCGGTCGGCCGATCTGATGGTGGCAAACCCTAGGGTGGTGGTGTTAGCAAGTGGTGGCCGGACAATGGGGTTCTGGTATGGGTAGTGACGATGATGGTTAGGGTTTGAAGGTCGCTGGAAAAAGTTACACAGCGACGGTTAGGGTTTTTCTCATCGGTGACTCTGATACCATGTGAGAAAATAATTATGAGAGAAAAATCTAAGAGATTAACCTCTCTTACCTTATTATTTATAATAGGCATAATGGGCCTTAAACATCTACGGGCTTAACCTATGGGTTTAATCTAATTACAAATAAAACACACACATACAATGATTACAATATATACAATTATACTAATAATTCTAACACATTCATTGAAAACGCACCCTTCTTTGGCTGATCTCCAGCTAGTCACCAAGGGGAGACTTCTTATAGTGACTAGCCACCCAATCAGCCTAGTGACACCTTCCTTCCTTTACCTTACCACCAACCTCATTAGGACTCTAATCCTACCAATCAATCTAGCCCCCTTTCCCCTCAAACAGCAAGTGAACTAGCTATTGAGCCTCCACCAAACAGCCATAATCACTGGAATGATTCGGCCTCACTTGATGAGTAAGTAGTCTCCCAAAGGAATGTAACTCCAGTAAGATACAAGGGGTCTCCTTATGTGTACAAACGAAAACAACCTATCCTAGAGCATGCTCCATTCTCAACCCCTACTCAAAGTTTGGATCATATGCAGTTCATGCCTTCAGCATTTGTTAATCCCATTGTTGATGATACAAACCTACCTATTGCCCTTCGAAAAGGAGTGGGAAGTTGTACTCAACACCCAATAACCAATTACCTATCCTATCATCGCCTCTCCCAAAACCACAAGAGCTTTCTAACATCTCTAGATTCAATTATCATTCCAAAGTCAGTAACTGAGGCTCTAAGGAATCAGAATTGAAAACAAGCTATGCTAGAGGAAATGAGGGCTTTACATAAGAATCATACATGGGATCTTGTGGACATGCCTACAGGAGTTAATCCAGTTGGGTGTAGGTGGATTTTTAATGTCAAATATAAGGCCGATGGGACACTTGAGAGGTATAAAGCAAGGCTGGTAGCTAAAGGATACACCTAAACATATGAGATAGATTATTTGGAGACATTTGCTCTAGTAGCAAAAATGACTATAGTTCGAATTCTCCTAACATTGGCAGCTTCTTTTGGGTGGCATCTTCAACAACTAGATGTAAAAAATGCATTTCTCCATGGGGACTTACAGGAGGAGATCTTCATGGAATTACCACCAGGGTTTCAAAAAGGACATGAAGGGAAGGTTTTTTGGCTGAATAAGGCCCCATATGGACTCAAGCAATGTCCAAGAGCTTGGTTTGGGAGGTTATCCAAAGCTATGCACACTATAGGTTACAACCAAAGTAGGGGAGACTATACTTTGTTTATTAAACATTCAAAAGAAGGAAAATTGATAGTACTATTGATATATGTGGATGACATGATAGTGACTGGCAATGATGAGGGAGAACATAAAAGACTAAAAGAAAGGCTAGCTAAAGTGTTTAAGATCAAAGACTTGGGAACACTCAAGTATTTTTTGGGAATTGAAGTGGCATATGCCAAAGTGAGTATTTTTCTATCCCAATGAAAATATATACTTGATTTATTGTTTGAAACAGGATTGATCGGAGGGAAAGGGTAAAAAATCCCCATTGAACCGAATAGCAAGCTATGGAACAATCCTAATAGCAAATTAATAGACAAAGGAAATATTAGCAGCTGGTTGGAAGACTCATATACTTATCACATACTAGGCCAGACATTGCCTTTGCTGTCATCTTGGTGAGTTAGTTCATGCACAGCTCTACTGAGGAATATATGCTAGCTATCAAAAAAAATCTTATGTTATCTAAAAGCCACTCTAGGTAAGGGAATTCTATTTAAGGCAGGAAATAAGTTGAACATTAGAGGCTTCTCAGATGTAGATTATGCAGGGAGTGTAACTGATAGAAGATCTACAAGTGGCTATTGTGTGTTCCTAGGAGGAAATCTTGTGTCCTAGAGAAGTAAGAAGCAAAGTGTCGTGGTGAGATCAAGTGTAGAGGCAGAGTTTAGGACTATGGCTATTAGCCTATGCAAAATCTTATGGCTGAAAATTATCCTCAAAGATCTAAGGGTTTCGATCCAAGGCACAATTGAGTTATGGTGTGATAACCAATCTGCAATCAGTTTAGCCCATAATCCAATTCAACATGACTGAACCAAGCATGTTGAGATAAACTAACACTTCATAAAGGAAAAGTTGGAAGCAGGTCTCATTCATCTACCATATGTTCCATCTGAGGGACAAATTGCAAACATATTGACCAAGGGACTGCTGGTAAGAAGATTTGAAGATCTAGTAGGCAAGCTAGGAATGTGGGACATACATTCTCCAGCTTGAGGGGGAGTGTTGAAGAAATAAAATAAGACCGGGCCGGGCCTTGAAGATTCCAAAAGACTCATCCATGATCATCTTTCCATTTATTTTGTTATTTTGCTTTGTATTATTTCTTAGATATTTCTTAAAAGATGGTGTTGAAACTTCATTTCATCATTACTCCGCCAGGGGATATTATCCACTGCCGGTCCCAAGCCCGGATAAAGGAGGAGGGTTGTGTTAGGTAGCCGACAGCCAGCGTAAAACCTAATCGGATCCAAATATGAATTCTAGACAAACTATCTGTTGGGAAATAACCCACATAGAAGTCTAAAATTCATGTAACCAACCCCACATAGTGGGATAACAGCTGAATATGTTGTTGTTTTATCTTTTAGTGTTGTAATCTAGTAGAATAACATCTAATCCTATATAATAGGGTTGTAATCTAGTCCTAAATCTTAGGAGAATTCTTAGGAGGATTCTTAGGAAACTTCTTGTATAAATATTTCTGATTCATATCAATAAAGTGTGTGGGAATACCACTTCCCTTTCTCCCTTTCTATAGTTCCATACCAACTTACATGTAGTCACGAACTAGCTAGCAAATCTTGAGCCAAATGCACCTGAGCCCAAAGCTCCCTCAGGACGGTCCTCTTGTCACCCAAGCCTGTGGATGTACATCCCGTGCGCAATAGTAACCATGTAATGCAGTATATAAGGATGCAAGACTATTACAACATTGACGATGATACATAACTCCCATAAGTCAAGCATCAAGCCATGCTACGCCCCACATAAGAATACGAATGCCATGCAGATGCTTTCTAAATGCACACTCACGACACACTAGCAAGATCATGCCCTTGCATATTCAACACATGAACCCCCAAATGCTAACCACCCATAACCATGCAACAATAAAATAAAACTGTAAAGCATACAAACACCACCCCAAATACCATCTAAGAACCTATTCCCGCATGGTTAGGCATCATTCCACAAAAGAATTATAGAGCGATCCAAACTCTATAAAATTAAGCAAGTGTCCAAGGATAAGGATTTTTAAGCGTAAATCACGAACCAACTAGGAACCAATTGACCAAAGAATCAAAAAGTATAAGAACTCACATGGAAAGAAAGAGAAAAACTTGCACAAAAAGGATAAAGAATTGGCCAAAAGGAAAGAGAGTGATAGGAACTTGCCTTAGATTTCCGCTTTTAAATTTCTCACAGTACTAAGGCTGTCACCGGCTCAGCTCAAGCCTTTTCTTAATAAAATTATGCTTTGAAAGACAACAGAAATATTTAAATTAAATATTACCGAGATTACCTTCTATTTAATTTTAGTTAATTTTGCATTTACCTTAACCACGTTGTTCGAATTTCCCACTTAGCTGGCTGCTTTCCTCCCCATTCTCAAATTCCTTAAGTTATTTCATAGCCTATTTGAAGCCTGGGGGGGTTTATATAGGGGAGAAAGTGTAGGGAAGGTGGAAAAATGGCAAGGTAGCGATTTGGACATGTGGCAGCACGTGGGTGCGCCAAGTGGCGTTGCAGCATGGCCATATCTGGCAGCTGTTGCGCGTGGCAGCAGCAGCAAGGTGCGGCCAGTGTGTGCATGGCACGGCATTGCGGCCTGCCCGGATGGCACCCGTGTGGTGCTTGAAACGACGCTGTTTTGGGAGTCTGATGGCTGGCAAAAATCCAGCCATTTTTCCTCCCTGCTAGCGTGCGGATTCAAACTTGAGACCTCCGCCCTCACGCATGTGCGTGTGACTGCCCGACCTACAGCCTTCCTCACTTATTAATATGCATATTTTATATTTAAGATGATCCAGCTACCAGTTTTCGAAATTACACTTAAACCTCAAAATTTTCGAATATTTGCTAATACTCCCTCAATCAAAAATACTTCAATTTTAATATCTTCTACCTAATACCTCACACCCATAAATTGACATTAAATCATAGATAAATGGCTCATTACACACCATATCTCCTAGTTATAGCTCTCTAACATTTAAAGAGATAATGTTTATAAACAATTCAACACCTTTTTAGCATAAGTTGCTGTTTGTTGGAAAGACTAAAATAGATGATCAGGTTTATCTCTTATGGCCGAAAATAAGGAGATAAAAGAGAGAAGAGAAATTCAAGGAGATAAGTGATAAGGTTGATTAGAGGATAAAGAGATAAAGCAGTGTGAAGAAGATAACTCCAGCAAATCTCTCAATTCAAACTTGTAAATCTGTTCCTATAGTTTAGGAGATAATTAGTCCTATTTTTCTGGAGATATTTTGTGTTGTAGTGTGTATAAATACATCTCATTGTCACAGAAATATATCAGAGAGCTTCTTTCCATCGAGTAATCTCTCGTTGATACTCGAATAAGCTCAGTTCATATGATTAAGATGACACTTATATTCACAAATTAGCGTGGTACTACAATTATTTTTGTAAACTTCATATAGAATGAGAGAATACTGGACTAGCTCTGCCTTTATTTTGTATTTATGTCAAAATAGAACACGTCATATGTTACAAAACTTGTGACAGAAAAAACTCATTGTCCCTCCCCCAAAAGCTTTTGCAGCCAACCTCCGCGGTGCACAAGGCCCTCCACTTTGCAGGGATCATATTTGTATGCACCTGCTCCCTTGCTCTTTTTTTTTTTTTTTCAGGTCACAAAGGAGCAACTTTACCGCTGCTACCAAACTTTTGTAAACAAATCTACAAATTAATCTTCAACTTCATGCAGGTTGTCTTGATGACATTTTTGTAAAGAACTTGTTGAAGAATTTGAATACCGAGAATGAAAAATGAGGATTCAAAAGTCTAAGATGATGATCTCGTATCCTATGGCGGAAATTAAGAGATTAGGATAAAGTGATAAGAAGGAGATTAGAATAAAGAGATAAGAATCAAGACATAAAGTTAGTTGGACATTAGAATCAAGTGATAAACCCTGTTGTAACTGATGTACCCTATCTTCTTCTTTTTAAAAAAAATTCTTTCCTATCTTTTAGGAGATGTTGTAGGATATTTCTTGTATAAATACCCCATTCGAGAGATCAATAAATCAAACTTCAAGCTTCCCTTCATCAAGTAGGTCTCTTCCTAATTGAGTAAACTAATTCTAAGTTACTCGAATAATGTTTTTTTCCTGTTTGTTCAGAATTTTTATTAAAATAAGGTGGGAAATGACCTCAATGTGTTTTTTTTGTTCCATTGAACATGTATCAGAAGCAATGTAGGCTGACCCTTGATTACTACGCTAATTCCATAAACAATGAATGTTGAAATCCAAGTTCTTTGAGACTATGTGTTAACCATAATAAGCCACAAGTCCTGTAACTCCATTCTATCTGAGGTCTAGCAATATACTGAGCTATGTTACCTCCAACGAACTTACTATACCCCATGGTAAACTTTTTGTTGGATGGAGAACTTGACAAGCATGCATTTGAATATTTCATAAATCAGTGTACGACCATGATATTGACACAGTACATCACATTTTGGGGCACCCTTAAGATACCTCAAAATTCAGATTATTGCATCCCAATCACTTGAACATTGAGAATCTAAAAATTGACTGACAACTTCTGGTAGAAAATCTATCAACCTGGTAACAGGCAAATAATTCAATAGGAAGAGAAGCTTGTCTGATAACTTGATAGTATGGGAACTTGGAGTAATCTTCCTTATATGTGGTCAGCATCTTGGGTTCCTCACCACCAAAAGAAGAGACAATTGGAAACTTATAAAAACATACAGGGTTGCCTACCAATCAAATCCTTTTTTGATAAGTCCTATTTTTTGGTTTTAATCAATCTCTGTGTGTTGTGCCTTACCGTAATGAGTAAGCCTCTCATTTGATCTCCTAACATGGCCATATTGACCACCACCAGTTTGCTGATTATCATGGCTTCCATGAAAGCCATTACCACCACAAAATGCAGAGGGGTCTGATGATAACTATGATAATGATTGACTGACTAAAAAGTATCTATTGGCCAAAGTCTGTCTCCCTAGAAGGAGAATCCCTACATGTGGCACATAGAATCAAGCGTAGGTTGAATAGGAAGCAAGTACTGCTCCCCAAGAATTTGAGATTTCATAGGCTCAAACTTAGGTTTCAACCTGAGTAAAACTGAAGAAACACATTTCCCCCTGCTCTTTCTGCATCTCTCAAGTATCTGCCTAACAGCACGAAACATATTTAAATGATCATAGACAGGTTTAAGGCCAGCAAAATATTTTGTGAGATTGAACTTCCACTTGCAGCTAAAAGTACTCTAGAAAGAGATCATACATAGAGATCAAATTGTTTGAGACTTGCAAATGAATACACACCATTTTGCCTTATATGTGTCTAGTAAGTGAAAATGTTTACAATATAGATGCTCAGTCAAATTCCATAAAAAATTGACTGTACATGTGTCTACCTAATCCAAGCTTGATCCTTTCTTGGAGATTCTTAGTTCAAACTTGCCCCTTAAGTGGATGTGAAGAACTTTTTTTCCAACTTCTTTTCCAAGAATAGATAATAGAGCATAGTGCATATAAACAATACCTCACCTTGAAGAAGGATGCAGAAGTGAAGCACAAAACCATCCCTGTTTACATCCAATCTTCGCATATATACTCTAATAAACACAAAAGAACAGTTAGCACCTTTTGGCTACAATGACTAGACAACTACTATTTTCTTAAGAAAGACCATGCTTATAATTATATGAAAACATGAGCGTAAGAGACAAACTGAAATGTCTACATTATTAAAAAAGTAGGATGTGTAAACCAACAAAATATACTGATTTTTATGTTTGCATGTAGAATGATATTTCCCAATATATTTACTTCAATGCCCTCTATCACTTTGTTTCACATTTATTTCAAGCAATAAGCATAATGAATTAAGTACTAATGATACTCATATACCAACCCCTCAATAAATATGATGAATCTTGTGTTGATTGATAGCTATAATGTTGTGAAGATTGATAACTATATTATGATGGTTGATAGCTATAATTTTGCTATGATCTTTCCTTACAATCTTGTTAGAATCCTAATATAATATTTCCTTGTACGAGATTTTAAATAGTTAAATACAAGTATAGCATTGGAGATAAATCATACAACTACTATTATTTTTCTCGTCCTACAATAATTTCTTTATTACTCTTATCTTCTTTCCAATTGGAAAAGTAGCACTTTTTTCCTTCCAGTTTTATGAATGTGAGGACAATAACATGAACAGCGGTGCTATGTTAATGTTAGCATAACAACGCTTTATCAGCAAACAAATTGAGCACACCAACTAGTGTGCCTCCTCTAGACTAAAATAAAGAAAGACTGAAGAAGAAGAAATTATAATTAATCAAAAGCATTCAAAATAAATCAAAACCGTTATTTCTGATTACCTCTTTAGCCTATTTATATGCTCAAATCCAATCCTAACTAAAACATTATTAATCTAACTACAATTTTCTTAATATAACAAATTGCAGATAATCTAAAGAAAAACTCTAAACATATAAAACCTAAAAAATATAAATTCTAAAATTCAAATAAAACCTAAATCCCATTATCATACTTTAAAACTTAATAATCTTAATTTCCCATCATTCTCCCCTTGTTAAAAAAAACTCATCCTCCAGTTTTGTGCAGACTCGTGGTGCTAGTAGTCAAGGATCGTCACCAATACCAACTTGCTCAAAATGAGAAGAATTTGTTACTGCCATGGAACTTTCTTGAAGTCCTTTAACGATAATGATTTTGGAATCTGCTGTTAATGAATATGATGAAATCTGTTGTTGATGAAAGATGTTACAGTGATGTCAAGGTTGACCTTCAATGAGGGTTCTTGATGATTTTTCTGTGTTATAATTGTTGATGGCTTGTGAGAGAGTTGTAGCTACACCTAATTACTATGCTAAAGTTTAGTATATAACAATTGCAGAGACAATTGAGACTTTATGAGAATTATTGACTTGTGAAAGAGATTATAGAGGCAACTAGTCTGAGCACATATATAAATAGAATATGCTTATAACTAAATTTGGTAAAACATGCAGTTGGAACTTGAAAAGTATGTTTAAGCAAGGATAGATTGTATATAGCACAAAATAGACAAAAGACTTACTTATACCACTAGCAACAAGACTTGGAAATTTGATATTGCAGTCCACGTGTTCCTTCGAGTTTTTATGATAAAGAGTGATGACACTCAAAAGGAAATGAAATATCAGTTTGAGACATAATAGACCCCTTGAGATTCTAAAAAGAGTTTGGAGCATTAAATGTTAGGCTCAAGCACACAACCTGTGATTTTGATGATAACAACACACTGGGTATTTGATTATCTACTTGAGTGATGAATAGGAGGAACAAAGAGGGTTATGCAAAAATTTCAAGACTCAAGTGGACAAGTTGAAGAGCCTAGGGAGTGTTCAAGTAAGATTCAAAGTGCCGGATCAATTCAATTTGGGCTTAATATTTACGAGATTAAACAAAAAAATGGTATTATTTCATTAAGGTTACTTTTCAAAAGAAAGCCAAAATATTCTAAACAAATTACTTCAAAAGAATTATCTCCAAAATAAGTATAAAATAAGTAAAAGGATAAATAAAATAAGTATAAAAGAATATATTTCCAAAATAAGTATAAAGAACCATAGTGGTGAGGATTAAGTTTGAATATACAAGTTTGAAGCTTAAAGAATAAATTTTTCAAGGATAAAACTTAGAAGGCACTCAGCATACTGAGAACAATGTCTCAGTCAACTGAAACTCGACAGAAACCTTCTTTTCAGAAAAATGCAGCATTTAGCCAACTGAGGCTTTCGACTCAGTCAACAGAGAGAAGGCATAATTTGTTAGACAAAGCTACAGGTTGATTTCAGTCCATTGAGAGGATCTTTCACCAGATTGAAAGGTCAACTCAGTTTACTGAGTGTAAAAGAATATGCAAGAAAGTGAGGTAAGGAAGCTTTCTTTTCTCTAATTTTCTTCAAAATTTATTCGAACTTTAAGTTTCCCTAGTTTTAAAATGTTTTAACTGAATTCATGCACTGCTTGGGATACCCATTCTAGAGAAGCCAGTTTGTGTTCCTTGCGATCCAAGGATGCAAAAAGAACATGATCCGGAATGCGCAATCTGGATACAATTTTAAGGGGGAGGAGCAAGCTCAGTAACAATTGTCCAATATCTTTGTATAAATGAAGACAATGTACTCAACAATGCAATACCTGATTAACCAGTTGGTTTTTGAATTTTTCTGGGTGTAACTTCCGCTGACAATGGAAGTCATAAGATACATGAGCATCCATACCTGCAAAATGAAAGAATTTGATTAGACCTTGAAATAGAAACAATAGGAGGGAAAACATGATATGAAGGGTACCCAACATGTTGCGGAATAAACTAATGGAGAAAAAAAAAACAAATAAATACGAAAAAAAGGAAAAAATTGAGACAGAATTCCACCTTTCACTGAGCACTAGTGATGTGAGACAACAAGAAAGATTGCGGAAAATCGGGGGGGAGGGAATTCGAGGAAGAAGAAGAAGAGAGGGAAAGGGAGACCTAGGAGAGAATTCAGCTAAAGGAAGAAAGCATAATTGTATTCCAAATCAACCACTTTCTAATTACATTAATGATGTCAATTGATAGGATAAAGTTTAACTAAAACAATTGTTAAATAAGATAAGAAGATATTAGTGTAATTAATTAATACGTGTATGTATATATATACACTTGTACTATACACTTGTGGGAAATATACACAGTTTATTTTATTCACATAACATGGTATCAGAGCCCTCCAAACCCTAACCTAACCCTAGCCGTTGCTGCTGCCATCAACCGCCACCATCACCGCCGGTCACTTCATCTGCCTTTGCCTTCTCGATCAACGGCCCTAGCTCACCCAGATCCAGTGGCTCCCAACCTTAGATCTACCGCCGCCTGTAGTTCGGGGCCCCCGATTTGCCTTTAGCTGTCGCGCCCTTCAAATTTGGCTGCGGATTGCTTAGATTCGGTCGCCATCGCTCAGTTGCTACTGCTTCTCCATATCTCCGGCGTGCGTCCTCTCTTTCTAGCAGCGACCGCCTTCTCCCTTAGCTTGTAACTGCCGGCTGGCTCAGCTCCTAGGTGTGTCCCTTCCAAATCTGGCCGTTGCCATTGCGACTGTCGATTGTCTAGATCCGGCCATCCTCAAGCGACCCCAGATCTGGCCGTTAGTCTTTAGATCAGCCCAGATCGGGCCACCATGAAATTCACCCTACTCCAGATCCAATTTGCTCTAGATTTGCTGTTTTTTCCGCATCATGTCTTCATCTTGAGCTCACTCTTCATCCACAAGCCACTCCACCATGTCCACACCTGTAACCATTCCCCATTTTTCGGCACACCAGTTATTACCACAAAGAAGTTGAGTGGATAGAATTATTTTGCTTGGTCATCTGCAGTTGAAATTTGGTTTCTTGGCCATGGCCTTGAGAATCATTAATCAAAGACTATTTCAACTGTTCCTAAGGGCGATCAACCTCTTTGGTGGAAGGAGGATGCTCAGTTATTGAGTTTATTGTGGTAGACCATTGAACCAACCTTGATGTCGATATTTCAACCTCTTGGGCTCGTGAGCTGTATACTAATGACATCACTCATTTATGATGTGATTGGTGCTTTATTCAATTTACGACAGGCCGATTTGGATATGACCACGTATTTGGGTAAGCTTCAAGCTTCTATTATCGATTTTAACAAGTTGATGCCCTTTGATACCAATATCAAGAAACAACAGCAATAGCGTGATCAAATGTTTACTATCCTCTGTTTTCATGGAATTCGACCGAAGCTTGAATTAGTTAAGACACGGATTCTTGACAGTGCTTCTCTCACTCCTTTGACAGAGGTAGTTTCCAAGCTACTTAGAGCCTCTTTTATTACTGTTGATTGTGGCATGTCCATACCTGGAGATCACTTTGCCCTTATTACGACATCGTGGTCATCGGGGTGGTGGTCATCCTCGGCCCCAATATTCCTATTGTAGTTGTCTTGGTCACATTAGAGAGACTCGCTATCGCCTACATGGTCGTCCACCTCACGCAACCAATACTAATAACATGGTTGTGGGCGCTTTGGAGGGTCAGGCATCTATCACACCCAATGATTCCTCACCAATGACTATCTCTGAGGAGGAGTATACTTAGTTTCTTTAGTTTCAGGCGGCACAACAGGCTACGTCACTTGTCACATCCCTTGCTAACACTGGTAACCCTACTGCCTGCTTTACTAAATCTTCCTCTTTTCTTGGCCAATGGATCTTCGACTCCGGTGCCACTAATCACATGTCTAGTAATCGTTCTCTCCTATCTCATATTCAAACTTTACAGTCTCTACCTCTTGTTACATCGGTTGATGGCTCTCAAGCCTCAATCACGGGTATTGGCACCGCATCACCTCTTCCTACTTTACCATTTTCATCTGTTTTACATTTACCACAATGTACCTTTAATTTGTTTTGTCAGTCAACTCACTCATAGTCTTAATTGCTCTATAACCTTTTTGTCTGATTTTATTCTTGTGCAAGATCGGAGGATCAGACAGACGATTGACACGGGGCTTGAGTCTAATGGTCTCTACTATCTGTCTCTCCCTGCTTCTTCAATGGCATGCATGATGACAACTTCTCCACTACAAGTCCATTGTCAGTTGGGGCACCCATCTCTTCTTAATCTCAGGAAGATAGTTCCCAGTTTCTCTAGTATTTATTCCTTAGAATGTGAGTCTTGTCAACTTAGGAAACATAGTCGTAGTTCTTTCCCAAGTAGAGTTAATAAACATGCTAGTTCTCCTTATTCAGTAGTCCATTCAGATGTATGGGGTCCCATTCGTGTTAGTTCCAAAGACGGTTTTCGTTATTTTGTAACATTTATTCATGATTTCTCTCGAACTACACGATTATATTTAATGAAAACGCGTTCAGAGTTATTTTCAGTTTTCACTACATTTTGTGTTAAAATTAGAACACAATTTAATTTGCCTATCCGTGTTCTTCGTAGTGATAATGCTCTTGAATATTTGTCTCTCCCCTTTAGATCTTATATGACATCTAATGGGATTCTGCACCAAACTTCATGTCTTGGAACCCCACAACAAAATGGGGTGGCTGAATGCAAGAATCGTCATTTAATTGAGACAGCCCGCACGCTTCTTCTTCATATGCATGTTCCGCTTCAATACTGGGGTGATGTTGTCTTAATTGTATGTTACTTAATTAACCGCATGCCATCTTCTATCTTTAATGACCAGATTCCTCATTCCATTCTTTTTCCTCAGGTTGAATTATATTCTCTTCCCCCTCGTATCTTTGGGAGTACGTGCTTTGTTCACCACTTTGCCCCAGGTCATGATAAGTTATCCGCTCGTTCCGTCAAATGTGTTTTTCTGGGTTATTCCCACCTTCAGAAAGGGTATCATTGTTACCCTCCTCAATTAACTCGATATTTTGTTTCAGCGGATGTTACTTTCTTTGAGTCATCTCCTTATTTCCCTTGTTCTTCTGAGGTCTCCAAGTCTATGTCTGCTGGGTTACCTTTGCTTGTCCCTTTTCCTGACCTTACATCATCTCCATCTCCACCATCCTTTTCCTCTCGCCTTGATCGCCCCGATCTTCAGGTCTATCAACGGCATCCACAACTCGTGGCCCAACCAGCACCGCCTGTCGTCGCTAGTCCGAGGGAGCCGTCTCTTGACTCATCCTCTATGCCGATTAGTTCTTCCTCCTCTGGTCTGTCGCCTCCGACTTCTGATCTTGACTTACCTATTGCTCTTCGTAAAGGTATTCGTCATTGCACCACCTTCCATCCCATTTTGCTAGCTATGATTCTTTGTCCCCTGGATATTCTGTTTTTATTTCTTCTTTATCTTCTGTTCCTTTTCCTAAATCTGTTCCTGGAGCTCTTTCCCATCCAAGGTGACGGGCTGCTATGGTCGAAGAAATGTCTGCCTTACATTCTACTGGGACTTGGTACCTCTTCCCAAGGGTAAGTCTATTGTTGGTTGTCGCTAGGTTTACACTGTTAAAGTTGGCCCTGATGGCCAGATTGATCGTCTTAAGGCTCACCTTGTTGCCAAAGGATATACTCAGGTAATCAAATTTTAAAAAAAATCTTACTTAAACAAAATCTCAAATCTAAATTCCACATTTTAAATAAAACCTAAATCCCAATAACTAAAATTAAATTTACTAATTCAAATTTCTCATCATTCTACCCTTGTCAAAAGAAAAAAAAAAAAAACCATGACCTCTAGTTTTATAGACTCCCATTACTCAACCACCTAACCTTAAGGTAATCGGTAGAATGGCCTTCTATCATCATCTTCCACGTACTTGTGTTACCAATGGTCAAGCACTATCATCGATACTCATTCAAAATGGGAAGATCTTGCTACCACCATGGGAGTATCCCTATTAACTCTTGTATAACTCCAGATAAACCAAAACATTGCCAAGTCTGCCATATACAAGCTTACAACTCACATATCCAAATGCCAGAATCTTCAACGAAATGTTTTCCTCAACAGAGAAAAAGGAGTACCCAAGGCTTCAACAAAAAGATGACCAAACTCAGGGTGATGTTAGAGATAACGACAATATTTGATTATCTTAAATTGGCTGTATGATGAGCATTATATCATCCCACTGATTGGGGAAGAATATAACCTTGATTATACAATTATCATTTACCACTTAAGTTCACACAATATCCACCATTGCTGGGTACCCAATGAAGAGAATGACTAATAGACGAGCATTGCACGAGGAAGGAGAAAATGTTACATGAGAGTAAGGGGAGAGTGAGAAACCAAAGGCATGGCAGAGGAGATCATTTCAACGTTCTTCAGGGAACCTGTTTCATCACTGGGAGAGTCTAAGAAGTTTTCAAGGTCTCTCAAGGGCTTGTGAGAAGCTTAGATGGAATTCTTGGGGCCATGATTGAGGTTCTAAGCAATGTATATCCCAAGTTTTGAATTACAGGGGTAACATGTTTAGCAATAAGGCTTCTAGTGCATCGAATGCTGTCTTTGTTGATTTACTTCACCTGGTGGTTAGTAGACAAGAATTATATAGCACTTTTGCAAAATGTAAAAGGGTGGAGGATATTGATATTCCAAAAAGGACTAGATTAAGGAATAAGCTTAAGTTTGCTTTCATTCCATTTGCATCAGTGGATGAGGCTGGAGTTGCAATTAACAGGCTCAATGGCTGCATGCTGTATGGAAGAGAGATTTTTTGTTAGATGGTCTAGGAAGAATGAAACTAAAAAGGAGCTCGGGAACAAATCACTTGAGAAGCAGGGATATTAGGTGGAGGTTGGCAAGAATAAAGGTTATTCACAGAAAATCTGCAGAAGTGATCACAGTTCACCTGTTATTTGCAAATCCTTTGTGGAGGTTGTCAAGTCTCAGGTACCCAAGCTTATCTATCATCTGTCAGTCGAAGACTGCTCTTGGTCAAGTTGTTGTGCAGTGGGATATGTAAAGGAGTTATCAATAATTCCTAGACTGCAAGATATCTTTACTCAGGAAGGTGTTAATTCATGTCAGTTTAAGTCTATGGGAGGTAAAATGATGCTATTGCTATTTGATAATAATAGTGTTAGAAGAACCATGCTGGAGCAGGGTGCTCCATGGTTGTCTCAATGGTTTGAATCAGTGAGAGAATGGGTCCCTGAGGTTGTTAGTTTTGAAAGCTTCATTTGGTTGCAGTATGAGAAGGTATTCTCTTGACTGCATGGAATTCTAACTTCTTCAATGTGATTACTGCTCAGTCGGGGAAGCTTATCTATGCTATCCTGACGCTCTGGGTAGAAGAAGACTTGATGTGGCATGATTACTGATTTTCACGACCTTTTGAACAAATATCAGTAACTTATTGCAGTGTAAGATGGACGGCTGAGTTTTTTATATCAGAATTTCAGAAGAACCCATCTTTCCTTCACATCAATTTTCATGTTCTCGAAATTTTCATGTGTCTTTCCTTGAAACTCAACCCTACTTTCCCAAAAATCATCTTCAGGGGGAGCATATTGAGAAAGAAGATAATTTTTTGAATTCTAATGTTGAAGAGGATAATTCCTTAAAACTCTATGATTCTCGTCCTACCATGATTGGTACTCCCCTCCACTCTGATAAACAACTCAAGGATATAAATGTTCCAAACATTGTGGAACAGGGTGTGTTTGGTTCACAGGTGCCTAGCGTGATGGGATTGGAACCAGGGGGAGAATTACCACAAACGGATCAAAATATTCCAAAACCGGGGCTTCAATTTTATACAAGAAGGCAAACCCTGAAGAATACTATCAATCCGAATATTCCTCTAACAATTGAACAATCAACGTCTTTGAATGATGGGCCTTTCGATAGTACTTCTTCTTCTCATAGTAACTCTAAACTCACTCCTTCAAATTATTCTTCATTTGACTTATCCAATCTTGATGTCCCTATTGCTACTAGGAAAGGAGTGAAATTTTGTACCAAACACCCAATTGCTAAATACCTGCCATACCAAAAATTGTCTAATTATCATAAGGTCTTTCTTTCAAATATTTCTAACCTACATGTCCCAAGAACAATTCAGGATGCCCTTAGTGACCCAGATTGGAAGTTAGCAGTCCAAGAGGAAATGAGTGCTCTTAAAAAGAATGCAACTTGGGAGATTGTGAACAAACCAGAAGGCAAAACAACGGTAGGTTATAAGTGGGTATTTACTATAAAATGTAAAGCAAATGGAAGTATAGAAAGATACAAAGTAAGGCTGGTTGCTAAGGGATTCACCCAAACATACAGCATCGACTATCAAGAAACATTTGCTCCAGTAGCTAAAATAAACTGTATTCGAGTTCTTCTCTCCCTTGCAGTGAATTTTGATTAGCCACTCCACCAATTTGATGTAAAGAATGCCTTCCTAAATGGTGATTTAGAAGAAAAAGTGTTTATGGATCTTCCACTAGGTTTTGAGAAGAGCCTCGGTACAAACAAGGTATGTCGTTTAAAAAAATCCTTGTATGGTCTAAAACAGTCTCTGAGAGTATGGTTTGAAAGATTTGAGAAGGCGATGAAAAGCTGTGGTTACATTCAGAGCCAACCAGATCACATACTGTTCTTCAATCATGCTAGTGACGGTAAGAAAACAATCTTAATTGTCTATGTGGATGATATAATAATGACTGGTGATGACAAGGGAGAGATTGAAGAGCTTAAGAGGAGATTAACTCATGAGTTCGAGATCAAGGACTTGGGTCCTCTAAAGTGCTTTCTTGGGATGGAATTTGCAAGATCTAAGGACGGGATCTTTGTCAACCAACATAAGTATATTCTGGATTTACTCAGTGAAACAGGAATGCTTCGGTGTAAGGTTGTTGAAACTCCCATTGAATCCAACTTAAAACTTCAACCTGCCGAGGCCAAGAAAGTGGTAGAAAGGGAGAAATATCAAAGACTTATGGGTAGACTTATCTATCTATTCCATACTCGACTAGACATAGCTGTCACGGACAAGGGCGAGGGCGTCTGTTATTCGAAGGGTAATGTAGTAATAATGGGAGTAGGCGGTTGGAGCTTAGAAGTGTGTAAAAGCTAGTAGTCAGATGATTGTAATTCAAATGTTGGCGCCTCCTTGAGGAGGGTATATAAGCCAGTTCATTGCCCCTTTAGCGGGCATCTGAAAATACAATTGAATCACATTTCCCTCACCTATCTCTCTCTCAATTCTCTCTCTTTCTAATTCTCTATCTCTCTCCCTCAAATTCCACTACCTGTGGGTATCCCTTTTGCGCGCAATTCAGCCCGAATTGCAGCGGAAGCTATTGCCAAATCTAAGATCTAACAATTTGGTATCAGAGCACGTTCGTGGGCGATCGAGAGGGCCATGGCAGACGGCACTCGAATGAAGCATATGGAAGCGCAGCTCCAGCAGGTGACTGCGTCGGTTTCGGAGATGCAGAATCAGATGGATACGTTTGAAAGTTCGATGGAAAGAAAGATCGATGGAGCGGTGAATGTTTGGCGGGAGGAGAGTCGATCACAGATGGCTCGGTTGGAGGAGCAAATGAGAGAACAGAACCAAACGCCCTGGGATCACATGCATCAATTTATGCTGATGTTGTCATGCCAAACTCAGGTACGAATCTCTCCAGAGTTTCCTCTGAGGGAGCATTTGGAACCGATCCTCAACGATCTAGGGGGTAATGGTAGATCGGAGGGATCTGCGGAGTTGGACGCAGAACAACCAATGATGGAGGAAATCGTGGGCGTCAGGAGATCAGGCGTAGCACAAGGATCGAACCAGAGCGGGACGTTGATGCCACGTATGGAGATTCCTTTATTTGATGGCCAGAATCTGCGATGGTGGGTGAGGCGTTGTGAGAGAGTGTTTCGTCTCTACAACGTGGCCGAGCAACTGAAGGTAGCAACTGCGGCAGCCTACCTTAACGATGTGGGGGATGCGTGGTACCAGGGGTGGATGGGAGTGAAAGACGAGTGTTCTTGGGAAGAATTTGTGGAAGGGATGTGTGGAAGATTTAGGGAGAAAGGAATGTTAGACGTAGTAGAAGAATTTAATAAACTGAAACAAGGAGGATCTGTGCAAGTCTACCAACATAAGTTTGAAGAATTGAAGGCACTCATGTTAATTTCCAATCCCACACTCACCGAAGGCTACTTCGTGTCAAGCTTCATCAGCAGCTTGAGCGAAGAAATCAGCCCCATAGTGAAAATGTTTCAACCAAAAACTGTACAGTAGGCTACTGAGTGTGCTAAGCTGCAAGAACTAGCGGTAGAGGCCTTATCGAAGAAGCAGAGAGAGGTTAGTAGAGGTTGGAAGGTGCCTAATCAACAGAGTAACAGGGGGTGGAATAAGGAAGGACGAACAGGGGGATCCAACGGGAAGGCGTTAGCTCTACCAGCTCCATCCCCATCATTTGGGAACAATTTGAGAGAATAGAGAAGGTTAGCTGGGCTTTGTTTCAGGTGTGGAGACAAATATAAGCCAAGCCATCAATGCAAACGCCAATCGTTGTTGTTAGAAGGTACCGAGGATGGGGAAGAAGAAGTTGAGGACACCGAGAACCAAGAGAACGAAGAGAAAATGGAGATTTCTCTCCATGCACTAAGGGAAGTATCCACAAGTAAAATCATAAAAGTAGACGATAAGGCACAGGAGGATGACCTGTCTATACTCATTGACAGCGGAAGCACACATAGCTTCTTGGATGAAAGGGTGGCTAAGAGGCTCCATTGTCGACTTACTAGGACACTACCATTGTCTGTTACGGTGGCTAACGGACAAAAGGTGATCTGTAAGTCTGCTTGCATGGGATTCTGTTGGCAAATGCAGGGGGAGAACTTCGAAGCTGACCTAAGACTTCTCTGGTTAGGAGGCTGCGATATGGTCTTACGCATGGATTGGATGCGGGAAGTAAGCCCCATTTGCCTTGATTTTAAGAAGATGGAAGTCACTTTTGACAAAGGGGAAAAACGAATGACTATCACTGGCGGTGCAGAGGCGGGTACTTGTAAACTCATTTCAGGCAAAAGACTACATAAGCTATTCAAACGCAAGTGGACACAGGTGGCTCAATTGTTCTCGATACAAACAATTGAGCAGGAGGAGGACGAGTTGGATCTTGGGGGCAAAATCAAGGTGGAAGCAACGAAGCAGGGCTCCATTCCTTGGGAGGTAACTCAACTGGACTTACTTGATGAACTCTTAGATGAATTTAAGGATTTGTTTGAGGAACCGAAAGCTCTACCTCCTCCCAGACCAATTGACCACACCATAACCCTAAAACCCAATTCAGAGCCGGTTAACATTCGTTCCTACCGGTATCCCCCAAAATAAAAGGCTAAGATCGAACGCATGATCAAAGAAATGCTTCAACAATTAGTCATTCGACCCAGCCTTAGCCCATATGCCTCTCCTCTTCTCTTAGTTAAAAAGAAGGACGGCAGTTGGCGGCTTATAGACTACCGCCAACTCAACTCCCTTACCATAAAGAATAAGTTTCCCATCCCTATCATAGAAGACCTACTAGACAAGGTACATGGAGCTAAAGTTTTCTCCAAACTTGACCTCCGTTCCGGATATCACCAAATTCGTATGAATCCCCAAGATATCCACAAAACAGCCTTTAGGACCCACCAAGGACACTACGAATTCCTAGTTATGCCTTTCGGTTTAACTAACGCGCCAGCAATTTTCCAAGCCCTCATGAACCAGATATTCGAACGTTATCTCCGCCAATTCATTCTGGTTTTCTTTGATGATATCCTAATTTACAATCCCAGTTTCCCTAAACACATAGAGCATTTACGGTTAACCTTGCAAATCCTTAGATTCAATAAGTTGTTCATCAAGAAGTCCAAATGTGCCTTTGCACAAACCCAAGTGGAATATTTGGGCCATGTTATATCAGAGAAGGGGGTGAGCACTGACCCCCAAAAGATTACTGCTATGAATGACTGGCCACGGCCGGCCACTATGAAGAGTTTGCGGGGATTCTTGGGTCTCACGAGTTATTACAGGCGATTTGTTAAAAATTACAGCATCATCAACAAGCCACTCATGGTGTTGCTCAAAAAAGATGGATTTCATTGGGATGAAGCAGTGGAAACCGCCTTTGATCTACTCAAAAAGGCCATGTGTGAGATTCCTACATTGACCCTCCCCGATTTTAATCAACCGTTTGTTCTGGAAACCGATGCTAGCAACTATGGAGTAGGAGCAGTGTTGGCTCAGGGAGGGAGGCCTATAGCCTTCATCAGCCAGGCTTTAGCTCCAAAGCACCTCGGTCTTAGTGTGTACGAGAAGGAACTCCTGGCGGCGTTGATAGCCGTCGACAAATGGCGGCATTATTTCGAAGGGAGTAAGATAGTTATTCGCACTGACCATGAAAGCTTGAAATTCCTATTGCAACAGAAGTTACACACACACCTCCAACGGAAAGGTATGTCTAAACTCATGGGGCTTGATTACACTATTCAATACAAGAAGGGTGTAACGCCCCGCTTTTCCGAGCGTTAAATAACTTAGGAATTTCAGGAATATATATATATTTTTTTATAAACCATTCCCGACAACCCCTTTTATCTTCCCAACATACTAAACAAGAACCGATAAGCCAAGACAGATAATCATCATAAATGCGGAACTTAAAATCGAAACTTGATATGGTACAGAATCGTAATCCACTTTAATCATAAAATAAGAATTTGGACCATTACATCTTTAAATACTTAATTACATGGAGACTCATCATCAAGAGATAACAACTGAGTACCTCATTTGATACAATCCTAAAAATACCTCACAATTACATTAAACCATAACAATTATACATGATCACCAATATAATAATATATCCAGACTACTCATGAGAAAACAAATACAGGGACAACTTGCCAAACTCATCGGTTACGTCATCACGTGCCGTTACGTCTCAATCACATCCCTGCCATATCTGCAAGTCCTATCTGGAACATGGAATGTTCCAAGGGCATAACCCATTAGAAGATGAAACTTCTAGTGAGAGTTTAAAAACATGATACGTGAATGCATAATGCAAATACGTGAACAAACACTTGCCCTAGTGTAACTTCCCAGGCCCGGCTCGGCACAGAACCCTAGACAAAATCCCGAACCTCTACAGGATAAGCCTAACGTTGTTCCATCGTTGCCCTTGGGGAATTACGGCTACACTCTGAGGGTGACATCCCATTCCCATGCACAAATATCAGTATGACAATAATATCGTGCCATGCAAATATCACGACTTTCCATGCAATATGACAAAATGAATCATATCTTTCGTAAATATCATGCATATATAAGCAATCACATCTTTCATAAATATCATGCATAATAAACAATCATATCATATAGGATAGGAAAAACTCACATTTAGCACGAAGTTCGAACTTCCTCGAAAAACGCGCATCGCTTCGATATGTGTGCCTGACCTCGATTCTCGTGCCAACTCTCAAAAGTTGCACCAATCACATCATCTCGATCACCTTAATCATCAAAATGATATTTAATTACTAAATATCCTCAATATTCTATTTATTTCATTTTTCCTTCATTTTCTCTCATTTTTCCTTTCCAAAAATTTCAATAAATACCTCGGGACTATTTTCTCAAATCTAATTTCACAACAATTTATTATAGGCTATGAACTTCAAGGGAAAAATACTAAACTTACCCAGATGTTGCGTTTTCACGCAAAACGAGGTTCTTTTGTGCTAAAACCGAGACATTGGGAACCCGAACTTCAAAACTTTTTGCACCGACTTCCATAAAATATTTTTCTCCAATTTTTCCAGAAGCCCACGCGCCTAGGGCGAGTGGCGTGCGTGAAGCACCAGCGCGTAACCTGCACGCGCCGATTGTCTTCTCCTGCCATCTTTTTCCGGCGATGGCCGATTGTTCCACCCCTCGAAAGCCCTCCTTAAGTCGATCAAGATGGCATGTTTTTGGGTTTGAAAGAAGACTCGGAGATGCTCCGATTGGCTGTTTACAGGCTCGGCTTTGTCGCCCGCCTGGTTTTTCCGATGAAGCCTCGAAAACCCCTCAAACCTATACGAAAATGCCCCAAATTCTCCAGATAGCTTCTACACTTCATGGGCTTCAAAAGCCCCTTATTTTGGATGGCCAATTCGTTCGATTTCGTGGCCGATTTGAAGCCTTAATCTTCCCAACTTTCGGCCACTTTGAATGCCTATTTATAGGCATTTTCAATCCTTAAAATGCTCGATTTCGACCAACCCCAGTCTCTTAGAGCCTCTACCTCCCCCAAGTCGGTCCAAAAACCCACCGAAATGCTCCATTTTTCGCGATCAAAGTGGGCAAACTTTCGGCCGAAAGTTAGCTCGATTCTGATGCAATTTTGGCCACTTGTTAGCCAAAAATCTCATCTTGGCCTTGCCCCCAAGGTCCCCCAGCCATTTCCTCATGTCTCCCATGGCTGAATTCGGCGACAGGATGGCTGGTCGGCCATGGTTGCTTGGAATTTTCTTGAAATTGCATTATAGCCCCTTACATTTTGGCTTTCTCACTTTAACCCATTTTCACAAGGCCCTTCAACTTTGCATAATTGTATTTACGACCCTCAAGCCTAAAAACATCTATTTGACTCCTGAAAATTCCGAAAAAACATTGTTTCGGCCTCCCTCTGGCAATTTTGAAAAACTGCACTTTGGCCCGAATATTTATTTTGGCCATAAACCTCTTTGTTTCTTCCTGAAACCACTGAAGGGTTGTTTCTTATGAAAAATCGAAGCCCCCTCAAGCTTCCGTTAACTTCCCGAAAATCGTTTATAAAAATTCGGTATTGCAACCTTAATTGGTAGCTGCATTTTAGCTGTATCGAAAACCGTTCCCGATCCGATTTCTTTTGGCACCATAAATCCTATCTCGAGACGCTCGTTAATGCCACGTAATTTTTCTTTGGCATCTTGGCTCCAGAGCACTCCCTGCAGTCAATTCGGTCAATTTTTCGGGCTATTCAAATACCAATCTTCTCTGAAATCCCATTTTTCTAATAAATTGCTTATTCCAAATTTCTCGGGTATTACAAAGGGACACGAGAATAAGGCAGCTGATGCCCTTTCCCGCTGTATGGAGGAAGGAACAGCCGCAGCCATGACTTTTGTCATACCAGAATGGCACCTAGAGGTCGCAGCCAGTTACGCGCACACAGAGTGGACCAGGAATCTAATGGAGCAACTGACATTAGACCCCATGAGCAAACCGGGTTATTCACTAAGGAATGGGTTGTTACGCTACAAAGAGAAGCTGGTGATCAAGGATGATGAGCTGCTACGACGAAAGATCCTAACCGCTTTGCACGACTCGCCCGTAAAAGGCCATTCGGGGGTCCAAAGCACGTATAACCGAGTACAACAATTATTTTATTGGCCGGGGTTGAAGAAGGCCGTGCAGAGTTATATTAAGAATTGTGACATTTGTAGCCGGTGTAAACATGAGAACATTCACCCTCCAGGGCTGCTGCAACCATTGCCTCAATCGGAGCAAGCGTGGGTTAGCATCAGTATGGACTTCGTGGAAGGATTACCCAAGTCAGAGGGCAAAGATTGCATATTAGTAATCGTGGACAGACTCACCAAATACAGCCATTTCCTAAGTCTCACTCATCCCTTCACAGCCCAAGAAGTGGCTCAAGTGTTCCTTGATCAGGTTGGAAAATTACACGGTTTACCTCGCGTCATTGTATCTGATCGCGACGAAGTCTTTACCAGCTTACTATGGAAGGAGCTTATGAAATCACTGGGAACCTAGCTCCACATGTCCTTGGCCTATCATCCGGAAACGGATGGACAGACGGAACGTGCAAATCAATGCCTGGAGACCTACCTTAGGTGTGTGTGCTTGGTGCAGTCTGCCGGGTGGCACAAGTGGCTGCCCTTGGCACAATGGTGGTACAACACAAACTACCACTCGTCCTTGAAAATGACCTCGTTTGAGGCTTTATTCGGTTACAAACCACCACTGCTTCCGGTTAGTGGTGGCCCCAACTTGGTAGCCACAGTGGATGATTATCTCACTCAGCGGCAACAAGTGATGCAGACATTAAAGCGGGAATGGGCGAACGCCCAAAATCGCATGAAGCAATACGCTGACAAAAAGTAAAGTGAACGACAATTTTCAGTTGGGGACCGAGTTTATCTTAAACTGCGGCATGCCTAATTGAAGACTCTTTCACCAGCGGCCGTCTCCAAACTGAGTCCTAAATTCTATGGGTCGTATGAAGTCTTAGCTCGGGTGGGCAAAACGGCCTACCGAGTACAACTTCCCGTAGAGACTTCTATTCATCCTGTTTTCCACGTCTCTCTCCTCAAACCATCTCGTGGTAATAACCTGGTGAGCGCATCTCTGCCCCCGGCTGTTCTCGCATCGCAACAGACAGCTGAACCGGTCGCTATCGTGGATCGTTATATACAAACAAAATCTTCCCCTCACTCAGGTGCTCGTCCGTCGGTCCACCCTCCATCAAGAAAACAACACCTGAGAGTATCTCCCAGACCTACTCCAGCAATTTCCAAGGGCAGTCGAACTCCTATAAACTCTTCTTGAGGACAAGAAGAATCTTAAGGGGTGGGGAATTGTCACGGACAGGGGCGAGGGCATCTGTTATTCGAAGGGTAATGTAGTAATAATGGGAGTAGGCGGTTGGAGCTTAGAAGTGTGTAAAAGCTGGTAGTTAGATGATTGTAATTCAAATGTTGGCGCCTCCTTGAGGAGGGTATATAAGCCAGCTCATTGCCCCTTTAGTGGGCATTTGAAAATATAATTGAACACATTTCCCTCACCTATCTCTCTCTCGATTCTCTTTCTTTCTAATTCTCTATCTCTCTCCCTCAAATTCCACTACCTTCGGGTATCCCTTTCGCGCGCAATTTCGCCCGAATTGCAATTGCCAGATCCAAGATCTAACAATAGCCTTTGCTGTAAGTGTTGTAAGTCAATTTATGCACTCACCCGGTTCACAACATTTTGAAGCTACCTACAGAATTCTACGGTACCTAAAGGAACCCCTTGGAAAGGTCTACTTTTTAGAAAACGTGGACATCTTCATATAGAGGCTTATACAGATGCAGACAGGGCAGGGAGTATAACTGACAGAAGATCTACATCAGGGTGTTGCACCTTTGTGGGAGGCAATCTTGTTACTTGAAGGAGTAAGAAACAAAATGTGGTGGCTAGAAGCAGTGTTGAAGCCGAATTTCGTGCAGTTGCCCATGATATTTGTGAGGTCATGTGGATAAAGAGGCTTCTATTAGACTTGAGGGTTTCCACTTCCCTACCAGCTAAAGTTTACTGTGATAATAAAGCTGCAATCTCTATTACTAATAATCCAGTTCTCCATGACAAGACGAAGCATGTAGAGGTGGATAAACACTTTATTAAGGAAAAAATTGATAATGGAGTAATTTGTATGCCCTATATTCCAACAGTTGACCAAGTGGCTGATATTCTTACAAAATGATTACACAAAACTCAGTTTGAGAAACTTGTGAGCAAGCTTGCCATGGAAGATATCTTCAAGCCAACTCGTGGGAGAGTGTAGAAATAGAAGTATTTTGAATATAGAATATTCTTTGTATATCTTAGAAGCTATGTATATTCTGTGTATATTCCTCTTTCCTTTTTGTCATTTTCCTTTTGTATTATTCTCTTCCTCTATAAAGAGAAAAGGAGAATCAATGTATAATCTTAAGAAATAGAGAAATATATTTTCTCAACCTTGTTTGGAGCTTCTAATCTTGTGTTTCACAAGAGAACCAAGCATATTGAAATTGATTGCTACTTTGTTAGAGAAAATGTGCTCTCTAGGGATATAGTTACAACATATGTGGGTTCCAACAATCAATTGGCCGATTTACTCACCAAGTTGCTTAGAGGTTCTCGTGTGAATTATATTTGTACCAAACTAGGCATGCTCAATATATATGCTCCAGCCTAAGGGGGAGTGTCAAATAAAATAAGTAAGGGGTATTAGTGTAATTAACTCTAAATACTTGTATGTTTATATATACTCTTGTATTGTACATTTGGAGAATATACATAAATTATTTCATTCACATAACAAGGTATAAGACAATTCACAAGTTCTTGTTAGTAAAACTACAATCCACCAGTTAACTCTTTGAACCTATTACAAATAGGCCATGAATGACACAATTCATTAAATCTCTAAAAACAACATTTTTAAGACTTCATCAATGATTAATTCACTAAAAACTGTATAAGAGGCAGCGAATTGGATCTAATTGAATCCAACTATTCTATGACCTTATTATCTTTCACATCCAAAATTGATGTATTTTTAGTGTTTGCTATGCTTGATCCCTGAGCAACAAACAGCACATACACAATTTGACAATAATATACTAGAAGTTTTAGTTTTGTAATCCCAGAGGCTGATCCTTATATGGTGCATATAAGATGATTGCTGCAAATAAACAGTACCTAGTGGACTAGCAGTGGGTTATTCAATGGTGAAAATACACTTACCCATGCTGAAGTAATTCCAGAACCCTCCACGAAAAGTGTGATAACCTTCCTGAGAAGGAATCAAATAATAACTATGTGAAAGCATGGATCCTTAAAATTTAATCATAAGTGGACAAATATCACGATAGAGAAGTCAATAAGTACAAATCATGTAATCAAGTAAGTCAATGGCTTAAATCAGTTTTCCTGGAAACTTCTCAATAGTGGATTTTTATCTTCTTTATGAGCTTGGAAAATCAAGTTTAAAGGGGTTCCTTGCAAGGAGCAACCAAGAATCAGAACCTCTTGAGGTCCCTTGTTTGTCTTGGTCAATGGGCACTAAAGATCTTGTTTTGATGAATGATGAATGATCTTGCAGAGAAATATAGTTCAAAAGCTTTTTCATCTGAAAAGATTAAAGGAAAGGGCTGCCAGATATACTTTAGCAAAATTAAAATGACAAAGTTTCTTCTTTCATGTACTATTGTTTTTTTGTTTTGTTTATGATGTGATTGCTTTAATCAATTCAAGATCATTATCCAAAGCTTCTGAGAACTAAATATAAGCTTAAACTTGAGCATTTGCAGGCCAAGATTTGTAACATCCATTTAGTGGCTTTAATGTAAGTTAATGGTAGCGTTCCTTTTGTTGTGTGGATTTGTCTAGGGGAGAAAAGAATGTAAGTGGTAAAGGAAGCAAGGAGAGAGAAATTTCAGGTGACAGAGCATTCTACCAGTCGACAGAATGCTGAAGGTTGTCGACTGATCGCCTCTTAGCATTTTGTCAGTCGACAGATTCTAAAGAAACTGTCGACCGATTTGGCCGCGAAAGGCCATTTTTCGCACGGAGGAGAACCGTCCACCTCTCAAATCTTCTACCACCTCCCATGCACGTGCAAGACAGTTGATTAAGGGGATTAATAGGGTGCAAACCATGCATAAAAATCTAAGTTATAGGCAAGTTTAAATATCAACTTTCCTAACAAGCTAGAAGAAGAGCAATTGAGGCGGTGGAATTGAGAGAAGCTCTCCAGCTGCTAGGGTTCTTTTCTCCTCCATTCCTCTTCATTTTGTGGCTTCCAAGGCTTCTAGAGAAGGATTATAATTGGTAGAAAACACACCTTCTAGCTCTCTTTAGATTAGAATCCTGTTTTCCTCTGTTTTATGGCTAAAAAGATATGTAAATCTCTATATGTGGCAGCCTATAGGTGGTGTTGAAGGTAAAGAGGAGTTAGAGATTGATAAAGAAGGAAGCTAAGGCAAGTTCCTATCTTTTCCAATGGCTATAAGTCTGGAATTTCAGCTTTTGAGATGGTTTTTACAAAACTCTCTGTTTTGAGAGCAAAGTTGTTACATGATTGTAATTTACTTCCTTCTTCTTGTTTAATTTCCTTGTTAATGTTTCCAAAGGGACTTGTTCTCCCTATTTTTCTTGGGAATGATGCCTCTTTTGTTAGGATGAAGATTTGGCAAGGTTTGAAGCCACTTTGCCAAGGTTCAAGTGTGAGAGGCAGCAGATCGAGGGGTTTTGGCCTCTGCCAGTCGACAGATTAAGGGCAATATGTTGACAGATTACCTTCCAGAGAGCAATCTGTTAATAGATGCCAATGCATCTATCGACCGATTTCCCCCTATTTTGGCCCAAATGCCTCCTACAAGCTTAAATACCCATTTTCTCCCTTTCGAATCATGTTTCCCTATTCTCAAGTGTGTCCCATGCATTTCAAACATGGTTAAATGATTATGCTTAGTATTGTGCATGCTGATATAAGAGGTTCTATGTGTGAGAAAACAATCATGAGAGAAAAACCTAAGAGATTAGTCTCTTAGTGTGTTATTTATAATAGGCACAATGGGCCTAATAACCTACTGGCTTAGTCTATGAGCTTAGCCTAATTACACATAGTTATAACAAATAAATAAATAAAACTCATACAACAATATGCAATATATCTAATTATACTAATAATTCTAATACTCCCCCTCAAGCTGGAGCATAAATATCATATGCACCAAGCTTGTTACAGATATATTCTATCCGATGACCGTTTAGAGACTTGGTGAAGACATCGGCAAGTTGATCACTGGATTTAACAAATTCTGTAACAATAATACCTTCAATCAGCTTTTCTCTAATAAAGTGACAGTCAATTTCAATATGCTTAGTCCGCTCATGGAACACTGGATTGGAAGCAATGTGCAAGGCAACCTAATTATCACAAACAAGCTTCATAGGGGACACTTCACAAAACTTGAGTTCATCCAAGAGTTGTTTAAGCCAAATGCGCTCACAAGTTGCATTAGCCATAGCCCAATACTCTGCCTCTGCACTAGATCTAGCTACTATATTCTGTTTCTTACTTTTCCAAGAAATCAGATTTCCTCCCACAAGAACACAATATCCAGAGGTCGACCGACGATCAGAAGGAGAGCCAGCCCAATCTGCATCTGCATAACAACAAATATCTGTGTGCCCCTTATCCTCATAGAGTAGCCCTTTACCCAATGCTCGTTTGATATATCTCAGAATCCGGATAACAGCATCCTAGTGAGAATCACATGGAGAATTGAGAAACTGACTCACCACAATCACAGCAAAAGCAATGTCGGGATGAGTGACTGTGAGATAGTTCAGTTTGCCTACCAATCTTCTATACCTTCCAGGATCTGAGTAAGACTCCCCCTATCCCAGCAAGAGTTTGACATTTGGGTCCATTAGGGTGTCAAACGGTTTGCAGTTCACCATACCAATTTCTTCTAAGATGTCAAGTGCATACTTCCTCTGAGAGATTGAGATCCCATCTCTTGATTGAGCAACTTCAATACCCAAGAAATATCGAAGTTTGCTTAGGTCTTTAGTCTGAAAGTGCTGATGGAGATGTTCCTTCAGATTTTGTAAACCAACTTGATCGTTCCCTGTGATAACAATGTCATCTACATAAACAACGTGGTAGATACATAAAGAAGAAGAATATCGATAGAAAACTGAATGATCAGCTTCGCTTCGAGTGAGACCAAAAGCTTGAACCACAATGCTGAACCTGCCGAACCACGCTCGTAGAGATTGTTTCAGGCCATAGAGAGACTTCTTGAGTTTGCAGACTACATTGGACTCTCCCTAAGCAGCAAAACCAGGTGATTGCTCCATATAAACCTCCTCTTGCAAATCACTGTGAAGACATGCATTCTTAATGTCCAATTGATAGAGTGGCCAATGACGCGTGGCAACCATAGAGAGAAATAGGCGAACAGAGGCCATTTTAGCAACTGGAGAGAAGGTATCACTGTAATCCAACCCATAGATCTGTGTAAAGCCTTTGGCAATCAAGTGGGCTTTAAGACGTTCCACCTGTCCGTCGGGGCCCACTTTAGGGGTGAACACCCATCGACAACCAACGGGAGTCTTTCCTGGTGGCAAAGGCACCAAATCCCAAGTGTCAGTAGAATTCAAGACACCCATCTCATCTAACATAGCTTGGCGCCAACCAAGATGGGACATGGCTTCACCAGTGGTTTTAGGAATAGAAATAGAAGAAAGGCTCGAAACAAAAGCACTATAAGCAGGTGACAAACGGTCATAACACAAAAAATTCTAAAGAGGATGTGGATTGCAAGTAGACCATGTACCTTTGCGGAGTGCAATAGGAAGGCTGTCGAGCTGAGGATCCATGGCAGGAGTGAACACTGACGGAGAGAGTGAGTCAGGAGAGTCGCAGTCAAGATGAATGCCGGTGCCAGGAGCAGGATGAGGACGACGGTGATAAGTAAGAAGTGGAGGAGTCAGGGAGTGTGGACCGGAAGATGGAAGTGAAAGGTCCACCAAGGAGGAGATAGACGAATCTGATAAGGGCAATGAAAGAGAAGGAATAGGCAATACTTGGTCAAGACGCCGTGAATCAGGCTGAACAACAGAGAAGAAAGACTGTTGTTCAAAGAATGTGACATCAGCAGACATAAGATAGCAGTTCAACTCAGAAGAGTAACACTTATAGCCTTTCTGCAACCGGGAGTAACCGAGGAAAATACACTTTAGGGATTTGGCAACAAGTTTATCTTGTCCCGGTGAAAAGGAATGTACAAAACAGATACATCCAAATACACGAAGATGAACAGAATAAAGGGGCTGGGAGGGGAACAAAAGAGCGTGAGGAATGTTGTCCTTTAACACTGAAGATGGCATGAGATTGATCAGATAACACGCAGTAAGAACAGCATCTCCCCAGAATTTGGTGGGAAGCTTGGCATGTAAAAGTAGTGTTCGTGCAGTTTCAATGAGATGGCAATTTTTATGCTCGACAACACCATTTTGTTAAGGTGTATAAGGACAAGAAGATTGATGCAGAATGCCACGAGTAGTCATAAAAGTAGTAAATTGAGAAGAAAAATACTCAGGGGCATTATCACTACGTAAAGCACATATAGAAACTCCAAACTGTGTTTTTATTTCAGCAGTGAATGTCTGAAAGACAGAAAATAACTCAGACCGACTCTTCAAGAGAAACAACCAAGTGCAGCAAGAAAAGTCATCAATGAAAGTAACAAAATATGAGAAACCAAGAGTAGAATTGACATGACTAGGCCCCCATACATTAGAGTGCACAAGAGAAAATGGAGCCTCAGCCCTATTATTGACACGACTGGAAAAAGAACTACATGCGTGTTTACCACGCTGACATGACTCACAATGAAAAATAGACAACGATGACAAACTAGGAACTAATTTCTTCAATTTGGAGAGGCTGAGATGACCAAGACAAGAGTGGATAAGATCTGGGAAAGTAGCACTCATGCAAGCCATCGGCATAGCAAGATGATAGTGACCCTGTGACTCACGCTCGACGCCAATCGTCCGCCCCGTACCTTGGTCCTATACACAAACAGAGGTAGGAGTGAAAGTGACTAAGCAGTTAAGGGTTTTAGTAAGCTGGCTAACTGAAATCAAATTGAAAGGACTGCCAGGGACATATAAAACCGAATTTAAAGATAAAGATGAAGTGGGTGTGGTTTGGCCTATCCCTTTAACTGCAGTTTTGGTGCCATCAGCTAGAGTAACTGTAGGCAAGGTATCAGAATAAGTAAGTGAAGAGAAAATAAGTTCATTACCACACATATGATCAGTGGTGCTAGAATCTATAATCCAAGGACCAAGAGATGGGCTTTTAGCAACGCAAGCAACGGGATTAACAGGATGAGACTACTAGGTGGCCTGAAACTTCAAAATGACATCATACTCAGCTGCAGACATAGGTATCAACTGTGAACCCGGTGCAGATTGGACAAAACTAGGATCACTCTGGAATACATGAGGTGTACTCGTAGATAATGTAGGCGGAGCAGCGGGCCGACCATGTTTCTTCCAACACCTGTCCTTAAGATGACCCAATTTCTTACAAAAGGTACACTGTGGACATTTCCGATTATTATTACGGCCTCTATTTCCTCCTGAGTGAGAAGCTTAAGACACGAGGGCTGAAGATTTGGCTGGAGGAACAATATGAGAAGAAGAGGACATACCATGTGCACCGGTCATATTCAGCAACCTTTTAAAAGAGTCCTTCATAGTAGGATTAGTGGAGCTAGTCAAGATTTCATGCCTAATGGCGTCAAATTCTGATTTTAGACTTGAAAGAACAATAACCATAAAAAACTTCTCTCTTTGAGCAACCTGTTCAATCTTGGTCGTAGTAATGGGGAGAAGAGCATCAAATTCTTGCATGAGAGCTCGAACCTGTCCCAAATAAGATTCCTTAGACGACTCTTGTGTCAGATTCTTGATATTAGAGACCACAATGTACAAACGTTGGATATCATTCGTATAACATTCTTTAGCTTCCTTCCACACGTCAACACAAATTTCAAATGGCCGAAAGAGCTGCATGATGGATGGATCAATGGACTGCCATAGGAGACTGCATAACTAGGCATCAACTTGTTCCCATCTAACCCGATTGGCTTCCAGCACACTTTCAGCTTTTGTGGTAAGATGATCGGCTTGGCCTTGCCCTTTGAACCACATTTTGACAGAGGCTGCCCATGAGAGATAATTGGCAGACCCTATCAACTTGATAGTGGTAATATTGGTTGTTCCGATATTGGAGACAGTAAAGGACTGAGAGGCAGCAGGGGCAACAGTTGCGGTTGCGGGAGTAGCATCAACAGAAATTGCGTCACTGAGGTTAGACATAACGAGGATTTGACACCGAGAATAGGCCTAGGGCAGGGAGGCGAGCTAATCTAGAGAAGCCGGGAGAAAACGGCTTGTGGACGCGCCTTCACGCGCCGACGCGTGGGGGCAGACGGCTGCGCATGGCGGAGCATGGGAGCTCCGATGGCTGCAATTTTCCGCCGGCAACTCGGCCTGAAGGCAGTGAACCCTAGGGTGGGGTCGGTTCCAGCAAAAGATGGCCGGGCAATGATGTTTGGCGTGAACAGTGACGAATAGAAAGAAAACTAGATTTTTTTTTTTTTCTACGTGAACAATGACGATGAAGAAAAAAAATTAGGTTTTTAGGCCACTGGAAAAAGATACACAGCAATGGCTAGGGTTTTTCTCACAGGTGACTCTGATACCATGTGAGAAAACAATTATGAGAGAAAAACCTAAGAGATTAGTCTCTTAGTGTGTTATTTATAATAGGCACAACGGACCTAATAACCTACGGGCTTAGTTATGGGCTTAGCCTAATTACACATAGTTATAACAAATAAATAAATAAAACTCATACAACAATATGCAATATATCTAATTATACTAATAATTCTAATACTATGCATGGGTTTTGTGAAACATGACGTTTATGTTTATGCATGGCATGGTTTTAGGGATTATATATGATATATGATGCACGTTCCGAACAGGATCCGTTGGGATATCCCTTACGATGCTAAACCGAAAGCTCAGGTGGGCTAAAATGTTGGACTCGTGTCAAGCTCAAGTGGGCTTTAATGTCAGACTTGTGTGGGACTTAGATCCCTTGAAATGGTTATGCTATAGTGATGTTATGGGAGCATGCACCTTATTCTCTACACTTGTCTATTTGTGGCTTGATGCTAGCATAACATGGGTGCATGTTGTTGCATGTTCATGACGCTTGTGGCTTAGCTCCTCTTCCATATGAGCATGAGTGGGGTATATGCTTTTCATCTATGGTTCAGACCCTAGTTCTCCTACTATCTTTTATTTTATATTACTTGCTGGGCTTTGTAGCTCACTTGTGCTTGCATCATTCCAGGTAGAGGCAAGTCTAAGGAAAATGAGGAGCCTAGCAATGCGGGGTCCAGTGTCTAGACGTGTACAGAGTTGCTCCAAATAAAAGGTCTTGGGAGGATGTTGGCATGGTGCCTGTTTATGGATGTTTAGCTTTTGAGGGCCCTGTATTCCTTTGTTTTGCAATGCTATGAATGTGTGGCCAATTGTATATGTCAGTACATGATGTACAATTTTATATATGTACAACCTTGATGTCAGTTTTATATATACAACCTTGTTGATGGCTATAAGATGATTGTGGTGTGCACTCCAGCAGGTACCATTCCTTCTTGACACTTCTCCCTTAGTTTCCTTGGCCGAGACTACTAAGGGTGGGGTCGTCATAAGATTGTCTGTTTATATAATAGTAATTGTTTTCCTACTATATGTCATTACTCTATACATGGGAACATTAATAAAAGGTTTCACATTCACATATAATGAAGTTGATTCCTTTAAGATTTTTAGAAAAGTGAACACTGGCAAACCTTTGACTTTATTAAGTTGGAAAACATTGAAAAATAAATTAAAATGGAGCACTAGCAAGAGAAGATAATCAGGAAGCATTCTTCTCTGATGACCAAATATGATGATTTCCAAGAAATAGAAGATTTTACAAAAAGACAAGGTACAAATGAAGGATAAATCAACTCCTTTTAGCTTTTATGCGGCTCTTTGTCTTCTTCAAGCATTGCTTCAGTGCTTCTTCTGAATTGATTAAATAAATGTTAACCTCTAGGTCACAATAGGACTACAAGGGGGAAGAGGGCTCATTTCCCTCACCCTCCAAAAATTTTCTCTGATTTATGCAATATCTTGCTCAGCCTGATTATTAGAGTTCTTTCCCTATCCACCAGAGAAGGGAAAAAGCTTCTACCATTTTCATTAAGCATGATTAATGGAAAAAAAAAAAAGCTTGCACAGCACAATTTTTCTCCACCATTTGCTTTTTGTGTGTAACAAAAATTAATGTAGCTGACTTTTTTCTAACCATGCTATATTATGTTGTTCAGTAAGAAGCACCATAATAGATATAGTTACACAAACATACATGGGATTGGATGATTTTAGAAAATAAGGATACAGATGACAGGGATGCAGCACGCACATATATATTATTAGTAATAATAATCAATAAAATGGCCAAAAAGGACTAAAAATATTGAAAAAGAACCAGTAATTCAATATGAAAATACCATTCAATTTATAATAACAATAATATACAAAATGATTCAAGAAAACTAATAGTCCACATAAAGATACTACTAAATCCACAAGAATGATAATATAAATGTCATACAGCATAAAGAAAATGAAAGGGAAAAGTTAAATATTCTATCAAAGTTGTAATTTGGTTCAATTTTACTTTCTATTTTTTACTGGGAAAACTTATTGTATTTGTAGACTATCCCAAAAATGTTCTAAACCCATTTAAAGCCCTGTTGTATCTGGCATGTCCACTGTGTCCAACCTACAGGCATGTGCGTTCATTGTGTCTTAACTGTGTGCAAACATAGAAGCAACAATAAAAATAAGGACAAGCCATTTGGTGAGTACAACACAGGTCTCAGTTTGTCCAAAGAGTATGTAAAGCACAGGTACAACACCCGAAAGACTAAATTGTTAACACAGTGTACTAGAGTTGCATCTTCATGTTCCAATGAATTGAACAATTTCTATTTAGGAATTTTATTATTCTTGAAGGAGAAGATTTTCTGAAATATGCAGATTTATTGTTGTTTCAATCACTTGACAATCGCAAGGTTAGTCTTAGTTTGGTTAAACTGCATAGTTTGTAATGACCCGAATTTAATTAATTAATGTTGTGTCATGTTTTGAGGATTGAGTGATTAGCCTTGATGTTTAATATGTTGTTTTTAGTAATAATTAATTAAGTGTTGGGTCTAAGTTGGAAGATCTGAATGTGTATAAAGTTATCTTGAAATTGTAGTTTAGATATTCGAATGGGGTAGTGATGAATTCGGATGAGGCATGTGACATTCGAATGTGTTTTGTGATATTCGGATGTGGATGTGTGTGTTTTGGGCCTCATTCAGATGGCATTTGAAGCACTAGGATGTGTTATAGGTTCTCCATTCGAATGGCAGGATTTTGAGTGTTTCATTCGAATGACTTCCTATAACATTTGAATGACCCACGTTCTAGAAAATCACTTTCAGCTTGCAACCTGATATTATTGACTATGATTAAGCCTGAATCTCAAAAAACTCAAAACATGAAAGTTGTAGATATTTCTCTTATCTTTCCATAGCATATTGAATCACCTCAATCGGAGCTCGAACGAGAGAGTTATGTCAAAAATTCGAAAGGGCGTCGAATCTGACCAAAATGTCCATTTTCACTGCATTCCTCTCATTTGAATTAGTTACTGTTGCATTCGAATGGGTCCTTTTGAGACTGAGATACCAGAACACTTTCTCAATTCAAAAGTTGCTTTTTAGGAAGGCATGTTGGGAATTTATCCTCCTTTCTTGACACGTATATTCTCCCACTTCCAAATGTCTTTTATATATATATATATATATATATATATATTGAGTATTGAAAGAAGAGAGAATTAAAATTAATTTCAGAGAGGTGTTCGTGCGTGAACAATGAAGAAGTGCAAAGAAGAAGAAGGAAGTGCAGGCAAGCTCTCATTCTCCTTTTTGTTTCCCTTCAAATTCCTTTTGGTGGTTAGCTAGTTGGTGTGTGTCCTTGGATCTTAGCTTGCACGGATGAGTGAGTTAGTCTCTGCCATGCATATGTGTATATATATATTTGTATATATATGGCCGAGAAGCATATATATGAGGTGAGTTAAGTGGCAAAGGGGTGGGTCATATATATATATATATATATATATATATATATATATATAGCCGAGACTTAATTATTATGGCAAGGGATGTAAAAATTTTGTAGATATGGTTGAGACCCTGTGTACGGCCGAGTCTCCATGGCTTTTAATTCATTGTATATATATATATATATATATATATATGCATGCATGGCTAGTAAGGAGTCGACTGAGGCGTTAATGGGTTCTTAAAGGGATTATTTTGGTTGGATGTTATAAGGGAAGGCATAGGCTTGTCTTGGTTGTGTCTAGTGAGCAATTCCTACTATTTTGTACATCTAAAGAAAGCTTGTAATTTCTCTCAGTACCCGATCTGGTGGGTCTTATTTATATGGCTATGGAGAGTTCTTTCCCTCTCCAATTTATTGCGGAATGAAGATAGGATCTCATAAGTTAGAGCCAGGGGGTTGATTTGTGGCTAAGAGTCTTTGCATGTATTTTATTTTATTTTATTTTCCATTATTATGTCATTTAAATGCATGCAGGGACTTGGAATTATTCATATAGGGGTTTACACATGAGTCTGTGCTTGGTCACGAGCATGGCAATGATTTAAATATTTTTGTTGTTAGACACAAGCATTACGTTCGACATGTGACTTCCTATGTGGGAGAGGCTTGACAGGATACTTGGCTTATGGGGGCTTCGTATCCTGTCCGGTCTACTACATCACCCTTTATATGTTGCATTGCATGGTCTTGGCGCCAGTTCTGAGATACAGTTGTATGATGTCGGGTTTCCCGAGCTGAGTTTATATATTAGGGATGCTTTGGCGTGCCCCGGTTTATATTATGGACGTTTATGTATGCCCCAGTAGGTGTTGGTCGCTCCCACCTGAGCAAGCTTCGACTCTAGTTACAGGTACAGCTTGCCTTCAGGGCAGCAACAGGTTTGTGATATGGACTTGGGTGCCAATGCAGTTTTCTTTGGACCTCAAGATCCGGTATGTGCATATTTTTGTTATGCAGTTGGTGCTTGAACTTCATATATGATTGGTCGGCATGCTTTGCATGAGTTTTGCACTTGGGTGCAAGTTATTCTTAGCCTCCTTATTCTTGTCATCCTTTCATTTCTTATATGCTTGCTAGCTCTTGTGACTCACTCTTGCTTCTCTTCATTCCAGGTAAGGGCAAGGCCAAAGTTGAGGGTGAGTCTAGTGGTGCTGGACCTACCTAAGTAAACGGTGTATAAGGCAGTTCAGGTTGACCTCACCATGGAGCGGAGTTGTATGATAGGGTTGTTGTCTCTTTTGAGTTGTTCTTTTTAGTTTGGTTTGTATGTATGTGAACCCTATAGTCCTATGGGCCAGTTGTGTTTTGAGATGCATGCTTGGATTGTGGTTATGCTTCCACTGTCAGATTTATTCTCAGTTAAATGTGAATCAAGGTGTGGATGCATGGTAGATCTATCATTCCCTTTATTTTCTTCTTTTCCCCTCGGGACCACCCGTTAGGGTTCTTTGGCTTGGCTGGGGGATCCGGGTGGGGGGTCCCACTATCAAATTGTCAAGATAGAAAGGAGCATTTCTTTTGTTTTTGAATATCCTCAAGGAAAATAATGGTATCCATCCCATCCCAAGTAGATAGATACTCATAAAAAATAGTAATTTAAATAATTATGTCAACTTAATTTAAGGTAGGAGATCTCAATATAGCAACTATGCCACAATGTTTATTCATTTTTTAAATCATGCACATTGGTAAGCCAGATTTATGATTTTTTATATTCTACACTATTTTAATCTTACATTTATACATCTATGCTCCCATCTATATTGTTACTTGGAAGGGCATCCCCATTTCATAAGGCTCCTCATTTTGGGAGGGTTGGGGGAGAGTCGTTTTTTGTTCACAAGCTTACTTTGCAAGAGGCTGTTTCCACCATTGAACTCAAGACCTTCCAATCACAGAGGGACAACCTTACCCTTACTACTAAGGCTTGCCCTCCATGCTTCTTGTTACTTAGAAGAATAAAAAGGAAACAAAAAAAACTCCAAACATGACTAGCATCAGAAGATTAAATATTTGCAATAGGAAAATTATTAATTGTTGATATATTCAGAATTTTTTGAATTAAAAATTTCAAAATAAAATAGAAGAAAAGGCCAATTCAGCACATGAACAAATTGATTTTTGGTCAATTTAGCAAACTTTTTTTGGGCTGAAATTCACACCTTAATATCTCAAATGGTTTGATTCAAAGGTGATTTTTTTTTTTTGGGGGGGGGGGGGGGGGGGGCGCGGGTGGGGGGGAGGGATGGGTAAGCATTTCAGGAAAAGTTCAGGACTGAATTTGAGACAAAAAAAAATTATTCAAGGGCTAAAAAGTTGAGGGGCCTAATTCAAATTCATTTCAAATGCTATTTAGGAGCCGTAACATATGTGAAGAACAGAAATTATTATGAAGGAAGGTTATAAAGTTCAGATGCTTGAAAAAGTAGTACTCGGATGGAACAACATTATTCCTATTAACATTTGTTTTACACAAAGTTAAATTCCTTGATCTATGAACTTTTTCTATATAACATACATGGGTACTTTAGTTCTCTTATCACTAGGTAAAGTTGACTATCTTACCTTTCTGTGGGGGTCTGTTGAAGAGACACGACGGAATGCATGCAAAGAATATGGTAACTCATTACTGGAAACTGGATCACAAGGACATTCGAATGAATCTCTCATCCTCATCAAAACATGCCAGCTGGATTATGATCAAAATTTGGAAGAGCAGCCACAAAATTAGAAAATAAAACATGCAATAATAAATGACCATTACTGTCTTAATATCCCGTAGTTCCAGAATGCACAAATTCATATCAATTTTTTGGTTAAGAAGAAAACTGTGATGTGAACACACAGTGATGAATGTCCTTGTGACAATCTGGACTAAAGGAACAAGAGTCAGCCATGGTTTGATTAATATGATGTTCATGACATGGGACCAATTTTGCAAAGCATCATGAGCTAGAGAAAACTGAAAACCAGTGGCAATCAAGATATTACAAATCAAAAAATTACCATTCTGAATTTCAAGGTTGGCTTAATTATATGTAAACAATAAATTCAGGAAAGGGGATGGCAAAGAGTAGAAATCATGATCAAAGAACATTAGGGGCCAATGGAGGAAGCTCAATTCGGAACATGTGATCTGGATCATGGATCCAGGGGGCAAGAAGGAACCTGGTAACTATCAATAAGTGCAAAAAAATAAATAAACAGTTTTGGCATTTTTTTTATGACAAGTCAGAAATAAACAGTGACTAGTAGTAATACAACAATAACGTTGTAGGGACTTGATTCATTTCATATCTAAAAATTCAAATTACATGGTAATAAGCATCGTTGTTCACTATCATGCAAACACAAAGAAATTAGTTGTCTTCTCTTCATTCATTATCATGTATTCATTGAAAACACAAGCAATTTAGTGCAACAAGTTGTAACACACTAATAAATGTTGTAAACCTTTCATTATGAATAGAGATGTTGAAAACTGCTATAAGGGTGGTAAAAGAAGTGGATAAAAAGAAGAAAATATGGACAAAGGGAAAAGGAGAGATAAATATATCAGTGGACACTGCTGGAGAGCAGAAAATTTTCTGCAACTTAGGAACCATAAACTAATGTCAATTATTGGGATATTCTTCAGGGTGTCTCAGATCTATAGTTTTCTCTGCAATCAAAAAGATTTCTGTCTTTTATCCTTTAATGTAGGCAAGTAGTGCCAAACCACATAAATACTCTAGTGCATTTTTCTATTTGGTGTGTGCACGTGTTTATTTTGTGGGTTTTGCATCCTCTAGACCAAATATTTTTCTTAGAAAATCTAAATAGTTGGTACTAGTTTGATTCAAAGTCCATAAATGTTGTTTTTTCTTTTACCAAACATTAAGACTTACTTGGAGAGGTTAAACAAACCTTGATTGTTTTTAGGGTAAATTCCACATGGCACCCCTACGGTTTAACAAAAAGGCACCTACAACTCATGTCTTTTAAAATAACACCAACATCCCTCATGTTAACAGAGCAAGGAAAGTGACCATTTTGCCCTTATATTTAAACTGCCTCCTCCCATTTTCTCTCTCCTCTCTACTCTCTTTTTCTCGTCTTTGAACTCTTTCTGAATTTGCAATGGCTCATCACTAAACCAATTGTCACCCTCTCTACTCTCTCTCTCCATGCCCCTCCCCTCACCTCCTCTCCTCTCCCTCTTTCTCCTTTGATGATGGCTTCAGCCGTCACCAAACTGATGGCAGAAACCCCCATTGAATTGTGATGAGATTTCAAAAACCCCATCATAATTTGATGGTATTTTGTGGATTTACAAAAAATTAACTATCGTTTCTAAATGGCGGGGGAACTAATATGTGGGTACAAAAGTCAAGGGAGGTGGGTGTCAACACAAGGGTGGTTGATGCCCTTTTTACCAAACCTCAAGGGTGTCATGTGGAATTTTCCCTTGTTTAATATACAATAACATGTCAAGCCTTTATCCCAATAAATGGGATCATCTACATAAATCCTAGCTCGCTGGCCTTTTATATCTTTGACCTTATCTTTTGTGAAGCTCTTATAATCTATTTGTTGTTTGAGTCTCTATTTACGATAATAACAAAGTATCAAGCCTTAAAACCACTAGGTAAGGTCAGTTACACGAATTCTCGCACGTCAACCATATCATGCCTAAGAGTCCCACCAAGTTTTTCTTGATCTTCTTTTACCTCTTCTGCTAGAGACTTGTTCCATCAATCCACTCTCCTCACAAGAGCCTCTATTAGTCTTCTTTTCACATGACCAAACCATCTTAATCATGTCTCTCGCATCTTATCTTCAATAGAAACCATTCCAACCTTATTACGAATGACCTTATTTCTAATTTTATCTTTTCTTATATGGCTGCACAATCCATCATAAGATTATTATCTTTGTTACATTCATATCTTGTACATGTTAATATGACATGAAACCCCACATATGCTTCTCTATTGTAACCATTTTTCCTTAATTCTATGGGTAACATCTTCACTAATTTCTCCATCTTCTTGGATGATTGATCTAAGATATCTAAATTAATATGTTCTTGGGATGACTTGATCTTAAAGTTTTACCCTAAGATCATCTACACTTGTATTTTTACTAACCTTACATTTCATATATTCTGTTTCCAATCTACTTAACTTAAACCTCTAGATTCTAAAGTGTTCCTCTAGATTCCATATCGCTAGCACGCAACCAAGCTTCAACCCACACCCATTGTGTGGTCAATTGGTTAAAGCAATAAATAACATTGATAGCCAAGAAGATATGAGGCCAACCACTATCCCGCAAACAAATGAAGGTTATCTCAACTAACTAGAGATTTGGTTTGATCTCATCTAATTTGATTTTCAATCAGAAGATATTCTTGCAAAATCAGGGATCATCCCCTATGGAGATATGGAGGTCCAACAGTTGTAGAGTCCTTAACCTTTAAATACCAACCCCTTGCCACTTACAAGGGTAATCCAATCTTGTCAAACCTATACACACCCATACTCTCTTATTTCCTTGTTGTTCTGCCCCCTCAGCCCTTATTTTCTTTAAGCATCATTTTTTGACTTAATTAGCATCAAAGGGCCTTTCTAGGGTCGGCCCAAAGCAGTCCTAACAATTGTGGTTGCAGATACCAGTCTGGATTAAGATCGAGCTTCATGGACGTAGAAGGCTTTGCCATTGGTCCAAATAATCAACAAACTTATTGGTGATTTTTCGCATCATCATAATTAGTGGAACAAAAACAAGGATTACTTATTCCATTCTAATTAAGTCTTTTTACTCCAAAGGAAGAGACTGTGCTTGTTGTATGAATTACCCATACAAGTTAAAACAGACCTAGAACTCCCAACACTCTATTATCAAAACATATACTGTTGAAGTATTGCCATGACTTACTCGGCAACAAATGACAAAGCTTATTGGACATGCTTTTTGTTTTTTTTTTAGGTTGAGATTTATATCTCTATTTTACACATTGGAAATGTGTTTGACAGAAATAACAACTGGAAAAGGTATGAAGATCATCATTCGTCAGTTTTGATTGGGGTAATAGGTTACTTGCATGATCCTCCTGATACAATCTGGTTAAGTCACCATTTCCATTAAAAACAGTTTCATATAGTCATCCCCGGACCAAAGGAAAATGCTGGGGAGAGGGAACTTGATTAAGTTAAATGGCTCTTAGCTAGTAGAAGAATAGAGAGGGATTTCTACAATCTCCAAGTATCAATACAAAAAGTAAACTTATAAAGTCCATCTCAAATATATGAAAAAATAAACCCAAGATGTTAAATAATATTCTAGAGAAATATGCAAGCAAATAATTCAAGATAATTAGAATCAACAAACAAACCGTGGCTGCTTATTTATCATATGTAAAAGGAGATGTATTATTGAACTGCCTAACCTGTCTATTTTCATTTCTTTGGCATTGATTACTTGACCCAAGAATGACTCCACAGCAGCACGATCTGTTCCAGGATTCTTCTTCCCCTGCAAATGATTGAAATCTATGTTATTCATTGCCCTTAATATATATATATATATATAAATACTTTGAACATTGTAATGCCTAGACCAGGTAACAATATGGCAGATGAAAGAGAGGACCATATTCAAAACCATACCCATCCAAGTTCAAATTTTTAAATAAACTTGATGGCTTATGACTAGTTAACATATTGATTTCTTCTGGTTCTCAATTTTAATCATCAGAAGCTAGTATGTAGACTGAAGACTATAACTGCCTGTGGTACTCATTGGGGTTTCCAGGTAAAAACACATTAACTTGTTTTATTGCACAAATAAATATATAGGAATTCCATGAAGTGCACTGTTATTAAAGTTCGATTTCGATCAACTGTTAATATAGACTAGGATACAGGGAAATGGGTTAGTAAAAAATAATTGTTATAGAATCTCAATTATAGAACACTATTACTAGATCTTTTAAACCACAAGATCAGGATTTAATGAGAAAAAACAAGATTAGGAGATGTGATATGATATTAGCTGGTTTATCTTGATTTATCATACTTTGCTTAGGTTTTAGAGTCATTTTTTTGTTTAGTTAGTTTTATGTTTTATATATTTTCTTGAGACAATCATAGTTAGCTTAATTATATTTTAGTAAGGATTGGATTTCTGCCTATTAGCTTGGAAGAAAATATCAGGTCACATATACATGATATGGCACATCAGCCCATCAGTTAATACACTTCCAAGATTAAGAACCATCAAATATAGGCTTATCCTACCCAACCAAAAGCAAATGGAAGATTATTTCCAGTCCCCAGAGGAACTGTAGCAATCGCCGGTGGATGAGATAATTTGAGATCACAAATAACTGCAAGAAGCCAGCTAGCTGTTCCATCTCCACCTGCAACCTAGTAGATGTGTCCTTGTCAGAAATGTAGAAACAAGGATGGATAAAGTGTCAGGCTTCCCGCATTTGGAAGTAGAAGCCACATAAGGAAGTCAACTTTCAAATGTAATTTTTAATTCAACTTACAATGATCTTCAGTCTCTGCTGAATTTCATGAGCCAATTTGTCACCATTATGCTTGAGCTTTTCTAGATTGCAATACAGCCCATTCAACACTTCGCCAGGTTCTACATTGCTATGTGCCTCCTCCAGCAAATCAAAAACCTAAGATGGTAAATTAAGTTCAATGCATACCAGGATTAAAAACCCTTAAAATCAAGCATATTTGACTGAAGAGAAAATACCTGATTTTTGTTAAGGAGAGAACGATATGTCTGAAGAAGATCCACCCCTAGCTGACCACCACTTTTTGAGTTGATGAACACTAACACTGGACACCTTGGTACATTTGAAAGATTCTCATACTCTGAATCGGGCTTAAGTATGTAATTAGGGATGTAGAATTCTTTCAAGATGTCATCGGATTCTCGATCATAATCAGCCATCACTGGCTTAAACTGCATTAAAGTTGATCAATCAGATTTGAGGAACAACCATTTATAAGCTTTAATTAATATATCTCATCATGTAACATACAGGACTAACTTGCTACCTTTATTGCATGCAAATATATTATTACCATATCCTAAAAACTAGGGATGAAAGGAAGAAGAAATAACTGCAAGCCATTAACATATTGAGCATCTGAAATAACATGATAGTGAAATAAAATATGAATTTATGCCAGAGATGGATGCAAAAGTTTTCCAAGTAAATTCATAATATAGATGAGTTACTGGCTTGTCAGGTTCTATATCTAAAAGGTTGAAAATGCAACTTACCTATGCCACTATTGTCTGAAACAAATGAATACAATTTGAGAAACAGTATGCAGAACTGAGAGGGAAAAGAGAGATTGGAGGAAAAACTAACCTGCCGTAACTGCTATGAATAAATCAGCTAAGCTAGGTACAACTACCATATACAACTAGTAGGGGTGTTCATTCAATCCAGACCAGACTGGCCCTAGACCGAACCAAACCAGGACCAGGATTCCTAAGAATCCCAGACCGATAATCGAACCGGTTAGGGTCAAAACCAGACTGGACCTAAGCAGTCCTGAATATTTTTTTTCTTCTTTTTTTTCAGCATAAAATTTTAAAAATATATGCATACACATATATATATTTATATATATCATTCAAACAAAAAATTTAATAAAAAAATCTAAACAAGAATCAACTAGTTTACAATTTAATAATATATTATATTATTATTTATTCTTAATAAATTATATTTTTTAAACCAATTATCAATCTTGGACTGGTCTGTTAGATACCTAGGGTTAAGCTAGGGCTTAGAAAGGAATTTCAAGGGAGAGAGAACAAATTGATCGTTGTGGATTCACAATCACTCAGATCTGCTTCCAACCGGCGCCATCTTAATCGCCTCAATCTTAGTCCAATGGCCGAGGACCACCAGCTTTGATACCAATTATCAAATACCTAGGGTTTAGAAAGGAATTTCGAGAGAGAGAACAGATTGGTGGGAGAAACAGAACAGAAAGAGAGAGAACAGAGGGAACTAGGGTAAAACAGAGTAGATCATGAGAGAGAATTGTAGGAAGAAATGACTGAAGGTAGATTATCATTCTACAATAATGTCCATTCTCTAACGACTATAACCTATTTATAAGTTGTCTAGGCTTTCAGTTCTTAGAACAACTGAAAGGTAAAAACAAGTAAAGCAGCAAGTACAACCACAAACTAATACATGTAACTTACTATGACTAATATACCCTTGGGGTCGTGACATGGTCTTAGACCAGACTAGACCGAAAATCGGTTGAAGTAAAAATGTGGATCGAGGACCAAACCAAATTTTGGTCAATCCAAGATTGGACTAGTTTTCTGATTTGAACCAGAATTTGAACACCCCTAGCTAGGTACAACTACAATAGACAACACCTAAGCTAGTACAATAATATGGATTCTCAACACCCCCCCCCCCCCCCCCCACCCCTCAAGCAAGCTTATACATATCATATGTGCCTAGTTTAGTACAAATATAGTTAATCCTTGAACCTTGAGGTGCTTTAGTGAACAGGTCAGTCAACTGGTCATTGGTACCCACAAAACCAATGGTAATCTGTTAGGACTCCCATTAGTCTTACCTATCAAAGACGTAAAAGGAGAGAAGCGATAAGGGCAGCCAAGGAAATTGGGTTAGGGGCAAAAGAGTCAGAAGTTGGTTAGAGGAGAATATTATTTTACGTGGCTGAAACAGAATAGGGGAAAGATATAAAAGGGGAGAGTGGAGGAGAGAGAAGGGGTGGAAAAATTGTTGAAGAAATCGTTGGAGAGTGAGGCCCTCTCGAATAGGCCTAATTCTTGTTGTTTTCTTTCTTGATCTTTGCTACTTTTGCATTACTATAAGCTACTGTAAGAGCTAAATTCAATCAAACAAGAAAAGGTTCTATCAATCTGGTATCAAAGCAGCGATCCATGGGGGTGACCGTCTCAGAGAGAGTGGGGGATCTGGAGGGAAGGATGGAGAATTATCAACAGCAAATTGAAGGGAAGATGGAGGGACTACAGTTGGGATTAGAATCCATGAAAAAAGAATTCCAGAGGGTGCAGAACATTGAGAAAAACATGGCGACGATGATGGAACAATTTGGCTTGCTAATGGAGAGATGGGAGGACCAGGAGAAAGGGAGGAAGGGGAAACAGTCGGGCGAACCGGTGGGTTCGACACTCACTAGGGAGGCCACGCCGGAGCTGGGAAATCGGCAAAGGGAAGCTGGCGATGAGTTCAATCCATATGGGAGGTCTGATGGAAGGGTCCGACGCCTGGAGATGCCAGTATTTGAGGGTGACGACCCAGATGGTTGGGTGTTTCGGGCTGAGCGGTACTTCGCCGTGAATCAGCTATCAGATGCGAAGAAGTTGGACTCCGCTACTCTTTGCTTTGAAGGAGTAACTCTTGCTTGGTTCCAGTGGGAACAGCGAAGGCGACGGGTGAGAAGCTGGGATGAGCTTAAGGCGATGATGAGAAACAGGTTCAGGCCCACGCAGGAAGGCATGGTGGAGGAACGATTCCTGGCGCTTCGGCAGTGGGGGTCCGTCAAGGATTATCGCCTCCGTTTCGAGACCTTGGCTGCTCCTCTCGAGGACATGCCAGAGGCGCTACTGGAAGGCCATTTTATAAATGGATTGAAGGCCGACATAAGGGCGGAGATGAGAGTTTTGAGGCCAATTGGGCTGGAGGAGATGATGGACCTAGCCCAACGAATTGAGGAAAGAAATCTGGTGGTGCGAGGGGGCCATTCCAGTCCAGGTGCAGCCCGGTCACAGGCCCCTGCAATTCCAGTCGCCAACCACCAACGAGTGTTGCTCTCTCCTTCCCCAGCGACGTCACCCCGATCGACTACCACCATTCCCGGTTCCTCTCACCGGCCACTTAATACTAGTAAGTGGAACAATTCCCCATTTAAACAGTTAAGTGAGAGTGAACTACAAGCTAAACGAGCTAAGGGGTTGTGTTTCCGTTGTGACGAGAAATATATGATTGGGCACAAATGTAAGAACAAGGAGCTGCAGGTGATGGTAATTCAAGAGGGGGAAGAGGAAGAGGAAGATATAGGTGAAGTTGAAACAGGGGAGAGTTTAGGGGAGGAAGGTGAAATTGTCAAAACAGGAGAGGTAGTGGAGCTGTCCATCAACTCGGTAGTTGGTTTAACCCCTCCACAAACCATGAAGATCAAGGGAAAAATAGGAGGCCAGGAGGTGGTGGTTCTCATTGACAGTGGGGCTTCTCATAACTTTATAGCGTCAGATTTGGTGCAGAAACTAGGACTGCTCAGGTCGCAAACGAGAGGTTATGGCGTGATCATGGGGTCGGGCATAGCTGTTCAGGGGGCTGGAGTGTGTAGAGGGGTAGTCTTAACGTTGCAAAATGTGGAAGTAGTGGAAGATTTCCTGCCATTGGAGCTAGGGAGCTCAGACGTTATCCTTGGAATGAAGTGGTTGGCCACTCTCGAGGAAACACAAGTGGATTGGGGCTCATTAGTCATGAAGTTTAAAGCAAGGGGGACTACTATCACACTGTATGGGGATCCTAGCCTTAGCAAAACTTTGGTAACATTGAAGTCAATGATCAGGGCATTTAGAAAGGGTGGAGAAGGGGTGCTGTTGGAATTGGGGAGTTTAACTACTCAAGAGGAAGTTGTTGGTTGGGCAGTTCCTGGCAGCTTGCAGGAGCTTTTAGCAAAATTCGGGCATGTCTTTGAGGAACCGTGTGGGCTTCCCCCACACTGGAGGCTGGATCACATGATTACATTGCAGTCGGGAGCGTCACCTGTGAATGTGCGGCCCTACTGGTACCCTCATCTTCAAAAAAACGAAATTGAAAGGCTGGTTCGGGAAATGTTGATAGTTGGACTAATTCGACCAAGTGTGAGTTCGTTTTCCAGCCCGGTGTTGCTGGTCAGGAAGAAAGATGGTGGCTGGAGATTTTGTGTTGACTAAAGAGTTTTAAACAAGGTAACTGTTCCCGGTAGATTTTCAATTCCAGTTATTAAAGAACTTTTGGATGAGTTGAATGGGGCTGCTATTTTTTCCAAGTTGGATTTGAAATCAGGATATCATCAAATCCGAGTAGCACCTAATGACGTTCCTAAGACTGCATTCCGCACACATGAGGGGCATTATGAATTTTTGGTTATGCCGTTTGGGCTAACGAACGCCCCCGCTACGTTCCAATCGTTGATGAACGAGGTCTTTAAGGAGCATTTAAGAAGCTTCGTGTTAGTATTTTTTGACGACATTCTGATTTACAATAAGGATATGGCTGAACATAAGAAACACTTGAGATGTGTGTTGGGGCTCCTAATAGTCCACCGGTTGTACGCCAATGCGAAGAAGTGTCAGTTTGGGCAACGGGAGATTGAGTATTTGGGGCACGTCATCACTCAAGATGGGGTGGCTGCAGATAGCTCTAAGGTTAAGGCGGTGATGGAATGGCCCAGCCCCAAATCTTTACGTGAGCTTCGAGGATTCTTGGGTCTTACGGGGTATTATCGGAGATTTGTGAAGGATTATGGGAAGGTGGCACGGCCATTGACCGACCACCTCCGAAAGGGTAATTTTTTTTGGGATGAAGTGGCGGAGCAAGCTTTTCAATCCCTCAAATGGGCAATGACCAATCTGCCCGTGTTGGCTTTGCCAGATTTTTCAAAAGAATTCATGGTTGAAACTGATGCATCAGGGCAGGGATTTGGGGCAGTGTTGATGCAGCAGCAGCGCCCAATTGCTTTTTTCAGTCATTCCCTAAGCCCCACGGGTCGAGTGAGATCGGTGTATGAGTGGGAATTGATGGCAATAATATTTGTAGTGAGAAAATGGCGACATTACCTACTTGGGCGCAGGTTTGTTATCAGAACGGATCAGCGAAGCCTTAAATTTCTTATGGAGCAGCGGATGGTTAGCCCGGAGTGTCAAAAATGGGTCATGAAGCTGATGGAGTACAACTTTGAGATTCAATATCGTTCCAGATTGGAGAATCGAGCAGCCGATGCTCTCTCACGCCTCCCTTCTTCTGCCACCTTGATGGCCCTTTCCATTCCCCAAATAGTGCAGCTAGACCAACTCAAAGAGGAGGTGAAAGGAGATGCTACACTCCAACAGATTGTTAGAGAGCTGCAGGAAAATCCTTCCAGCAAAACCCACTATGCGCTGGTTGATGGCCATCTGCTATTCAAGGGCAGATTGTATCTTCCTAAAGGGTCAGAATTAATTCCGTTAATGCTGAAGGAAGGCCATGATAGACTGGTTGGGGGTCATTCCGGCTTCCTCAAGACTTATAAGAGGGTAGCCGCCAATGTGTATTGGTTGGGCATGAAGAGAGACATTCAACAATATGTTCAGCAGTGTCAAGTGTGCCAACAGCATAAATATGAGGCTCTATCACCTAGTGGATTGTTGCAGCCACTTCCGGTTCCTAGTCGAGTTTGGGAAGATGTGTCCATGGATTTCGTTGAAGGGTTGCCTAAGTCAGCTGGGATGGATACTATCCTGGTGGTTGTGGACCGCCTAGGTAAGTACGGACACTTTATTGCCTTGAAACACCCTTTTACAACAGCTAGTGTAGCTGGGATTTTTGTGAAGGAGATAGTCCGATTACATGGGGTTCCAAGTTCTTTAGTTTCCGATAGAGATAAAATTTTTGTTAGCCATTTTTGGGAGGAGTTATTCAGGTTGCAAGGCACTAAATTGAGAAGAAGTACAGCCTACCACCCGCAGTCCGATGGCCAAACGGAGGTCCTAAATCGCACTTTGGAGACCTACCTTCGATGCTTTTCCTCCTCCAAGCCCAAGGCATGGTGCAGCTGGCTACCATGGGCGGAATATTGGTATAACACTTCTTTCCATGTCTCATCGAAATTGACCCCATTCCAGATAATTTATGGGCGTGAACCTCCCCTACTTTTGAGGTTCGAGAAAGGCACCACAGCTGTGTCGATGATTGAAAAGCAATTGATGGAACAAGATTATGTTTTGGAGGAGCTGCAGTCCCAACTATTGCGCGCACAAGCGAGGATGAAGGAGACAGCCGATAAAAAAAGGAGGGATGTGGAATTCAAGGTGGGTGACTGATAGATTACTGAAGATAATCTACCCGGATTTACTATAAAATGAAGAGAATTACACTAAAAAAAATAGGAAAATGGACTTTTGAGAGGTCCAATCTCTCCCAATATCTTCCTTCCTTCCGAATGCCTCTCTATTCTACTCTCTTCCTTATTTATATGTTGCTCCAGCTATGCTCCTCTAACAGAATTTGTTATGCACACATGCCACCAGCCTGCTCTCCCAATATTGCCCCTTTAACCGTTTTTGTTTCTTTCCTCCTCTCCCTTATCCCTATCCTACCCCTGCTTCTTCTGTCTATGGTAACGGAACTATATGGGTCTTATGGGTCTTCTATCAATGCCTCCCCCCATAGAACTCACCTTGTCCGCAAGGTGGAAGTCAGGAAATTGTTGCTGGAGCATGTCATAGGGTTCCCAGGTGGCTTCCAAGGGTGGCAGCCCTTTCCACTGAATGAGTACATCCAAGCCTCTTAAGTCCTTACCCATTCCCGGCCTTACTCCAATAATAGCTTCCGGTTCTACTAACATCTCAAGTTCTTCATTGAGCTGGCTAGGTATATCCGTTATGGTAGTGAGCATACCATTGGCCTTGCGTAATTGGGAAACATGGAAGATGGGATGAATGCTGCAAGTCGCAGGCAAGGACAGCTTGTAGGTGACTTGCCCAACCTTTTTCTCCACAGCGAATGGGCCATAAAATCGAGGTGCCAGCTTCTCATTAGGACGCGCAGCCAACGACTTGCGACGGTAGGGTCTGATCTTCAAATAAACCATGTCTCCGACTTCAAACTGCACATCCCACCTTTTCCCATCTGCCCTTGCTTTCATCTGAGCTTGAGCCCGCTGTAATTGAGCCTTTAATTCATCCAGCATCTGATCCCTCGCAACCAGCTGCTACTCCACCGCCGATACCGGGGTGGACCCCCTTTCGAACCGCAATAACCCCGGTGGCTCCCGTCCATAAACCACCTGGAAGGGAGTAAGTTTGGAAGCTGTGTGGTAAGAAGTGTTGTACCATAACTCCGCCCATGGTAGCCAGCTGAACCAAGCCTTGGGTCTTCTTGACACAAAGCATCGTAGATAGGTCTCTAGTGTCCGGTTTAAAACTTCCGTCTGCCCATCCGATTGGGGGTGGTAAGCTGTACTTCTACATAGCTTTGTGCCTTGGAGGCGAAATAATTCTGCCCAAAAATGGCTCATGAAGACTTTGTCCCTATCCGACACAATGGATCGAGGCACCCCGTGTAGGCGTATCACTTCCTTTACAAAAATCGCAGCCACACTGCTAGCCGTAAAAGGGTGTCTAAGCCCTATGAAATGTCCATATTTACTCAACCTATCCATCACGACCAATATGCTGTCCATATTTCCGGATCTAGGCAAGCCTTCAATAAAATCCATAGCTATATCTTCCCATACCTGACTGGGAATTGGGAGTGGCTGCAGAAGGCCCCCAGGTGATAAAGCTTGGTATTTGTGTTGTTGGCAGATGGCACATTGGTTCACAAAGCGATGGATATCCCCCTTCATTCCAACCCAGTATACATTCGCTGCTATGCGCTTGTATGTCTTCAAGAAGCCTGAATGCCCACCCAAACTCCCATCGTGCCCCTCTTGGAGCAATGTAGGAATCAAAGTCGATCCCTTAGGCAAGTATAATCTGCCCTTGAAGAAGAGTTGATTATTGGCCCACTAATAGTTGGGTTTGGCCGACGGATCCAGCTGGATTTCCTTGATTAATTTCTGCAATTCCACATCTGCCTCCACTTCTTTAGCCAGCTGTTCAAGTTGAATAACCATAGGAACTGTTATTGCAAAAGGACTAGCTGGGTGATTGATTCTAGAGAGGGCATCAGCTGCCTTGTTCTCCCACCCGGGCCGATATTGGATCTCAAACTGAAAGCCCATCAGTTTTAGCAACCATTTTTGGTGTTCGAGACTCACCAATCTTTGCTCCATGAGAAACTTCAAGCTCCTCTGATCGGTGCGTATGATAAACTTCTGGCCCAATAAATAGTGCCTCCATTTTTGGACAGCGAACACTATTGCCATCAACTCCCGCTCATACACTGACTTATTGCGACCATTAGGATTAAGGGCATGGCTGTAGAAAGCAATGGGGCGATGCTCTTGTATCAACACAGCCCCTAAACCTGATCCAGACGCATCCGTTTCCACCTTAAACCGTTTAGTGAAATCAGGTAATGCCAACACTGGTAAGGAGGTCATTGTTTTCTTCAACTGCTGGAAAGATTTTTCTGCTGATTCATCCCAACCGAACCCGTTCTTTCTGAGTTTTTCAGTGAGAGGCCAAGCTAACTTCTCATAATCTTTCACAAACCGTCTATAGTACCCTGTCAACCCCAAAAACCCCCGTAACTCTTTTATCGATCCCGGCCTTGGCCACTCAAGCATGGCCTTAACCTTGGACTGGTCAACAGCCACCCCTTCGCATGAGATGACATGGCCCAAATATTCCACTTCCCGCTGCCCAAATTGGCACTTTTTTCTGTTGGCGTAGAGCTGGTTTGCAGCCAACACTTGCAGCACCTCCTTTAAATGCTACTCATGTGCCCCCAAGTCCTTGCTAAATACCAAAATATCATCAAAAAAACCAACACAGATCGTCTCAACTGACCTTTGAAGATCTCGTTCATGAGGGACTGAAATGTTGCCGGCACATTGGTCAGCCCGAAGGGCATGACCAAGAACTCGTAGTGCCCCTCGTGAGTACGGAACGCCGTCTTCGGCACATCTTCTTCCTTAACTCGAATCTGGTGGTATCCGGCCTTCAAGTCCAGCTTTGAAAACACCGTGGCCCCATGCAATTCATCTAACAACTCATCAATCACTGGGATAGGAAATTTATCCGGCACCGTTACTTTATTCAAGGCTTGGTAATCTACACAAAACCTCCATCCCCCATCCTTTTTTTTAACTAACAAAACAGGGCTGGAGAATGGACTAATACTAGGTCTAATAATCCCTGCAGCAAGCATTTCCCGTACTAGCCTCTCAATTTCATTTTTTTGAACAACGATAGGGCCTCACGCTTACCGAAGAAGCTCCTGGTTGTAAGTTGATAGCATGTTCTCGTGTCCTCCTTGGTGGCAGCCCTTCTGGATCATTGAATATGTCACCAAACTCAGCCAACACTTGCTGGATACCTCTTTGTGTGACAGCAGTGAATTCCCCACAATCTGCCGAGAGACCCACAATCTACCGAGAGACACCCTAATTCAAGAAGCACTCCCTCCCCACTGTCCTTAAGTGCTTTCATCATGGCCTTCAAGGTGACAAGGGTTTTGCTTAAGCTGGGATCCCCTTGCAACGTGACCATCACCCCTCCTGCATTGAATCTCATAGTTAGGGACTTCCAATCAACCTGTACCTTACCCAAAGTTGCCAACCATTTCACTCCAAGGATGACATCCAAACTGCCCAGCTCCAAGGGAAGGAAGTCCTCAGTTATCTCCAAATTTTGAAGAGAAATAAGCACCCCCTTACAGATTCCGGCGCCCTGCACAGCAATCCCCGTTCCCATGATCACTCCATAACCCGCCGTCTCCGACCTTGGCAGTCCCAATGTCTGTACCAGCTCAGCTGAAATGAAATTATGCGTAGCGCCACTGTCTACAAGTACTACCACCTCATGGCCAGCAACCTGCCCTCTCACCTTCATGGTTTGGGGCGGGGTAAGCCCCACCACAGAATTCATGGACAATTCTATCACCTCTCCCTTAGCCTCTTGCACCTCCTGTTCACCCCCTCCATCCGTCTCCTCTTCTACCCCCAGCTCATCCTTCTCTTCATCATAAATTACCATGACTTGTAACTCCCTGTTTTTGCAGCGATGCCCAATAAAGTACTTCTCATCACATCTAAAGCATAGGCCCTTCTCCCGTTTGGCCTTCAATTCTGCCTCACTCGGTCTCTTGAAAGGTGGATTACTCCCTTTACCGGCAACCGGATTCCGGTGCAGCACAACCGCATTGGTCGTTGCTGGCTTTGGCGATGCTGGTGGAGCCATTATGCTCATCGATCGGTGCTGGTTCAGAATTGGGTTGTAGTGAGTTGTTCCCTTGTTTTGACCACCTCCGAACGAACCTCCTCTAATTACCATGTTTCTTTCCTCAATTCGTTGGGCCACTTCCATGAGCTAATCCAATCCATTCGGCCCTAGCATTCGCAGTTCCGCTCTGATTTCTGGCTTCAACCCATTGATGAATTGGCCCTCCAACAAGGCCTCCGGCAAGCCTTCGAGAGGTGAAGCCAATGTCTCAAAACAAAGGCGGTACTCTCTAACTGATCCCCATTGCTTAAAGGCAAGGAATCTCTCCTCCAAGGTCCCCTCATGTGTGGACCTAAATCGGTTCCTTAGCATCACCTTCAATTCTTCCCAACTCCGTATCCTCCTCCACCTTTGTTCCCATTGGAACCAAGCGAGCACTGGCCCATCAAAACAGAGAGCTGCGGATTCCAACTTCTCCAGCGCCGACAGCTGATTAACGATGAAATACCTTTCCGCCCTGAAAATCCAACCATCTGGATCTTCTCCCTCGAAAACCGGCATTTCCAGGCGCCTCCCCTTGTAATCGGACCTTCCTATCCCTTCGATTCCATCATCCCCCTCGCCTCTGCCCATTCTCACTTCTGGTGTTCCCTCCATGAACGAAGAGGAACCCTGCGGCATTTATGTTCCCTCCCGCTTCCCTTTTCTCCCTCGTTCCTGTTCATCCCAATGCGCCATCAGTAGTGCGAACTGATCCATTAGAGTGGCCATGTTTTTCTCAATTCCACTCACCTTCTGCACTTCCGATTTCAGCGACTCCAACCCACTGTACAACCCATCTATCCGCCCTTCCAAGTCCCCTACTCGGTCACTAAGGTTCACCATGGCGATCGATTTTGCTGCTCTGATACCAAAATGATAGATTACTGAAGATAATCTATCTGGATTTACTATAAAATGAAGAGAATTACACTGAAAAAAATAGGAAAATGGACTTTTGAGAGGTCCAATCTCTCCCAATATCTTCCTTCCTTCTGAATGCCTCTCTATTCTACTCTCTTCCTTATTTATATGTTGCTCCAGCTATGCTCCTCTAATAGAATTTGTTGTGCGCACATGCCACCAGCCTGCTCTCCCCATATTGCCCCTTTAACCGTTTTTGTTTCTTTCCTCCTCTCCCTTATCCCTATTCTACCCCTGCTTCTTCCGTCAATGGTAACGAAACTGTATGGGTCTTATGGGTCTTCTATCAGTGACCTGGTTTATGTTAAACTTCGTCCCTACTGGCAGAAGACCTTGGCTATTCGGATGAATGAGAAGCTGTCTCCTAAGTTCTACAGGCCTTACATAGTAGAGAAAAGGATCGGGAAGGTGGCCTACAAGCTGTCCTTACCACCTTCGTGTGTCATCCATCCGGTATTCCATGTCTCCCAGCTTCGCAAAGCGGAGGGAGCAGTGTAGGAAATAGCTGACTTTCCCGACCAGCTAACAGCTGAGTTGGAATTGAAGGTACAACCAGAATTCTTGTTGGGGTAAGGCCAGGCCGGGGAAAAAATCTACGGAGCCTTGAGGTTCTGATACAATGGAAGGGGTTGCCACCCCTAGAGGCCACTTGGGAACCCTATCAGTAGATCCTACATCAATTTCCAGAATTTCACCTTAAGGACAAGGTGAAACTTGTGGGCGGGAGTATTGTTAGGACTCCCATTAGTCTTACCTATCAAAGACGTAAAAGGAGAGAAGCGATAAGGGCAGCCAAGGAAATTGGGTTAGGGGCAAAAGAGTCAGAAGTTAGTTAGAGGAGAATATTATTTTACGTGGCTGAAACAGAATAGGGGAAAGATATAAAAGGGGAGAGTGGAGGAGAGAGAAGGGGTGGAAATTTTGTTGAAGAAATCGTTGGAGAGTGAGGCCCTCTCGAATAGGCCTGATTCTTGTTGTTTTCTTTCTTGATCTTTGCTATTTTTGCATTACTGTAAGCTACTGTAAGAGCTGAATTCAATCAAACAAGAAAAGGTTCTATCATAATCTCACCAGAAACCAGTTTTTTTATGCACAAAATAACAGTCTATTTCAGTATGTTTGGTCCTCTCAAGAAAAACTAGGTTAGAGGAAAAATATGACGAGCAACTTGATTGTCACATGTGAGCTGCATTAGACTCAGAATCTCCAAAGTACAGCTCCTTAAGAAGCTGTTTAATCAAAACCAGTTCACATGTAGCCCAAGAAATAAAATTGCCTCCAATCATTACACAATAACCTGAAGTAGAGCATCTATCAAAAGGACAACCAGCCCAATCAGCATTAGCATAACCTTTAACTTGTGAATGACCATTATCCTAAAAGAACAAACCTCTACCAGGTGAGCTCTTGATATGTTGCAAGATGCACACCAAAGTATGCCAATGATTCTCACAAGGTGAGTCCAAAAATTGACTAACCATACTAACGGCAAAAGCAAGGTCAGGTCTGGTTGTTGTAGTTCTGTAAATTTATTTATTTATTTATTTTATTTATAGAATAGCTATGTACAGATAGGAAATTGTGTATTTACTAAATGGCAAATTTTTAGGAATTGATAGAGGTGGAATCTCCTTAATTAGGACCATTGTGTATAAATATGTTTGAACAATTTAGAGAATCAAAACTCTAATTGAGAAGTGATCCGAAGTACAAAAAACTCTATCATATTCTATGGTACACGACTGTATTAAATACAGCAATACAACTTATCTCCTAGCTAAAAAATAGGATATTCAAATTACAAAAAAAATAACAACTTATTTAAATAATTAAGTTCCTAATTTTTTGGATATAAAGAAGCTTTATCTTTTTATCTTCTTATCTCGCCTTAGCTTCAAATCTTCAAGATATAATTCGGCTTTATCTTTTTCAAGATTATCTTCAACACTCTCCCTCAAACTGGAGAATAGATATCTTTCATTCCCAACTTGCCTCTTATCATTTCAAAGCCTTGTTTGTTCATTGCCTTGGTAAAGATGTCAGCTTCTTGTAGGCCAATAGGGATATACATCAGGTTTATTCCACCATCTTCAATCTCTTGCTTGATGAAATGCCTATCAATTCTCACATGCTTCATCAATTGCTACGTACAGCTACAAAATTGTATATTACTATTTAGATTTGTGGAGAAAAATAAAATCTTTCTCACCATGTCAACTAAGTGAAGGAACACAACTATATCAATTGTCTTCATTCACCACCATCTCATGAAATTTCTCCGTATGAAGATGGTGTTGAAACTTCATTTCATCATTACTCCACCAGAGGATATTGTCCACTGCTGGTCCCAAGCCCAGATAAAGGAGGAGGGTTGCATTAGGTAGCCGACAGCTAGCGCAAAACCTAGTTGGATCCAAATATGAATTCTAGACAAACTATCTGTTGGGATGTAACCCACATAGAAGTCTAGAATTCATGTAGCCAACCCCACATAGTGGGATAACAGCTGGATATGTTGTTGTTGTATGTTGTTGTTGTTTTATAATTTGAATGTGCTGTACACAGACCATATTTATACACAAAGGTCTACCTAATTAAAGAGATTCCACCTCTCTATCAATTCCTAAAAGTAATCCAACTACAAACCACCATCATTTTCTCTCTTCCTACCATATTTTCCTTCTTGTTAATGTTCTCTTCTTCTCAACTTGGTATCAAAGCATAGATTTCTCTTCTTTAATGGTTTTCTGGATTAACACAGTAACATGAATGGTGATGTTTGCATGGCGTCACCTTACCAACAGACCATCTAACTGTAGAACCCCAAGATCAAGCACTTACCACCAGGTCAAAAGCTTAAGCTAGCCGAAAGCAGCGGGCCCCACCCCACTTCACAAGAATCACTCAGAGTCCATCACTAACATCTTAGTTCGCAATCCCCATTCCCAAGATTCAAACCTGAGACCTACTTCTCTCCTGAGCCTTGTCCTTCATGGTTGTGCCATATCAACCAACAAGCTTAAGCTGTTAGCCGAGGCACAACTTTATTTCCTTAAAGTCTGCCAGCCAAAACCCACACTAAGCGACGGGTGGACATGAGGGGCTACACCCTTTGGGTGCCAATGGTTCGGGATGTTAAGCCTTGGGGAGTTACCAATTACCACAAACGCATAGAAGGAATGCTGAGGCCCTATAATCCCAACAATCCCCCCCCCCCCCCTAAATTGCTTTTGGGGCGACTCGAACACATGACCTCGCTCTGATACCAGTAGAACCCTAGGATCAAGCGCTTACCACCAGGCCAAAAGCTTAAGCTAGCCGGAAGCAGCGGGCCCCAACCCACTTCACAAGAATCACCTAGATTCCATCGCTAGCATCTTAGTTCACAATCCCTATTCCCAGGATTCAAACCTGAGACCTACTTCTCTCTTAAGCCTTGTCCTTCATGGTTGTGCCATATCAACCAACAAGCTTAAGCTGTTAGCTGAGGCACAACTTTATTTCCTTAAAGTCTGCTAGTCCAGAACCCCATACTAAGCAACGGGTAGACATAAGGGGTTGCACCCTTTGGGTGCCAACGGGTTGAGATGTTAAGCCCCGGGGAGTTACTAATTACTGCAAGTGCACAGAAGGAATGTTGAGGCCCCATAACCCCAACACTAACAACACAAATTAGTATGCCTCCTCCAAGGTACCAAAACCCCTCAAATCTTGCCTTCATCTGATGTTGTTTGACCTTCCAATTGACATATTCAGGCATTCAACTACCAACCAATACACAAGACTCTTTGGCACTTTCAATCAAAATGGACACCCATTAACATATTTTAAGCATGCTAATTACCAAAGATTGAGAGCCTCCTAATAACTTATCTAATATTAGAGGAATAAACTAAGTTCTTAGTTTGCATTTCACATGTCCTTCGTTCAACAACTGTTTTACCTTACTGTTTCGACTTATCTTCTACTTTCTTTACCTAGAGTAGGCCTTATTTTTATCTCGTGATCTATATCTTATACTCTCAGCTTGTCTCAAACTTGTGGTCTTTTTGGCCATGTGTGAGCTCAGTTCTAATTAGTACTCTTCCCCACCCCTCCCCCACCCCAAAACCACTAGGAGCAATGGAATTAGGGCTAGTATTCTGGAGGTAATCCAACCCTCTAAATTAGCCATGTAAAATTAGATGTAGCAATTTTAACCACCCATAATATTTTCCCTTACTTCTAGGTATTTAATTTGTATATTTTTGTGGATAATCCAACTTAATTGTAATTATGTATGGGATTAAGGCAACTGAACACAATGGAGCTTGGATTATGAATAGTAAATCTGGGAGTCAACTATTGAATTGACTTGAGTTGGGAGTGTCATCAATCAACCAAGGTTCAATTGTCTGGTCAACTATAGAGAAGGAATACCTTGACCAAGGACACAATCGACTGGTTAGTCCAAAATAGTGTGGGAGGATGGTCAACTACAACATCAACATTAGACTACGGAGTCTACTATCCAAAATAGAATGCAAAACACATCAATTGCAAGGAGAGACAATAGCGATGTGAAGCAACAATTTACTTGTCACAAGCTTAATCATCCAACACTCATGCAGCACTTAAGCTTCTCAATTCCTCCACAAGAGAAAGCCTAAGTTCAGCCTTACTCCTCCAAAATGTAGTGTTAGATCAAAAGAATATAGAAGAGAATGACAATAGAAACACTCAAGGGTGTTTAGGAAAGGGCTCTTGTATTACACTCCAAAATAGTACACCTTTCTTGAATGCCTTAACAAATGAAGCCTTCCCCTATTTATAGGCATCCATGGGAAGAATGTGTGGCTAGGGTTGTGCCACATGTCACTCATCTAATTTACATGTGAAGATATTTGCACAACTTACTAGGAATGTCTATACAATATCTTACTCTTCTTTAGAATTTTCTAGGGACGCTAGAATCTTCTAGAGAACTCCAGTAATCTCAAGAATTTCTAGAAAATTCTAGTACCATCTAGACCTAGATATTCTGGAATGTTCCAGACTATTCTGGAAGCATCTAGAATTCTCTAGAACTTTCTAGATATCTCTAGAAAATTCCACATGCTTCTAGCTACTCCTACACTTTAGGGCGATCTCTAATATCAACAGCTATTTATTTGACTCATGACACTACTAGTGGGTCGACGGGAGGGGACTAAAAGGCTAAAACAAAGATCTAACCAAGGGGAAAAAAGTGATAAACCCCATTGGGACTAAACCCCACCTAGTAAAATAAGAAATAGCATGCTAACTCACCCAAGTAAACACCCAAGCTTATTGTGAGTATGCATCAACGACCCAACAGTAGGGTACAATGGCTTCCCACTAGGTTTTCCACTATGCCATCATCCATGAAGGATGATATCCAACCAAGATATGATGATGAGAAATTGGGTTCAAGAAGTTATGATATAAGAGGATAATGAAGATATTAAAGGAAAATTTTTCAGCCTTGTATTTTCACTAAATCATTACATAATAATGGGTTTGATTAAGGACAATTAAGGTGTCAACCTTACAACAACTACCTTCCCTAGCCACATTTCTATTTGTGGTGTATCAAGGCTCAAGGACTACATGAGCATATCATGGGGAAAGAAGAAGAAACTAGTTGTTGATGATCCACCATTTTGCTATGGGACTTCGACAACTCACTTGTTATGTCCTGACTTATGAACTCCATGCAACCATACATTGCTCATAGCTATCTAAAGAGCTACAGTACGAAAGTTTGGGAAAGAGTGATTTAGCAAAGATTTAGAAGAGAAACCAAGGTGTCTAAAAACCAATTTTAGTTTCATGCTAGGTAGCTCAATAACAAAAGCTATATACTTGTTAAGGCACCTAATAGAAAGGTATAGAGATAAACAAAATAAGGTACATATGGTGTTTATTAATATAAAGAAAAATCCTCAAAAAGTCTTATGGAAGGTTTTAAAGAAAAAAGGGGTCTGAATTGCTTATATATAGGTTATAAAAGACATATCATGGAGCAGAAACACATGTTAGAACATATGGAGGAGATACTGAAACTTTCCTAATTACAAATTAGATTACATCAAGGGACTGCTCTAAGCCCTTACTTATCTGTCCTATTAACAAATGAACTCACTACACATATCCAGTTAGAGATGGCTTGGTGTATGCTATTTGCATATTAGATTATGTTGGTAGCTGAGACAAAAATAAGGCATGAAATACTAAACTCAAGATATGGAGAAACACTTTAAAATCTAGAGAGTTTAAGCAAAGTAAATTAAAAATCAAATATATAGAATGTAAATTGAGTAAAAATATAAGCAATTTGGATGATGTTATGGAAAAACTAAAAGATAAAGTCATATGAAAAAAAAAAAAATCAGTTCAAATACTTTGGATCAATTATCCAAAAGGATGGAGAGATTGATAGGATGTTACCCATAGAATTAAAGTAAGATGATTAAAATGGAAAAAGTGAATCTGACATCTTATGTGATGGTAAGATTTCGTTAAGGTTAAAAAAAATATTAGATGGTTATAAGACCAATTTTGTTGGATGGCATATAATGTTAGATAGTAAAGCATCAACATGTTGAAAATATGGGCAGTGAGGCCTTATGAGAAGAGACACTTTAGGTATAATATAAGTCATAAATGTCTTATAGAAGATAAAGTTGAAGAAAAAAATGACTACCGAACTTAAGTCGTCCATTCTTTTTCAATACTGTATCTATAATATGTAATACAGGTATAATAATATAAGGCTCAAAAGTACCAAGGAAAGAGAATTTCAATTGCTTAACATACAAGGGCTCCCAGTGGGACCTTCACTCAAACATTTGATATGCACTTCTCCAGAACCTCAAGCAATATCGTAACTTCCACAATTTGCAAAATTCCAAATCCTAGACAACAAGTAAACGTCCAACCTCGGCATATACATAACATAAACCAACTCCAACGAAATTAGACTAAGCAAATTGAAGAAAGAGACAAAAAAGATCAAATAAGCCACAACGCAAAACAATGCACGAACAAATCGGGCAAAACCAGAGACTGAAAAATCACCATCACATTCTAGGCATTCAGATTCAGTATAACGAACTGAACATCAACGATCAATTGGAAAGCGAAAGAAAATTCCTTAACTAGTCGGGAAAATTTGGCTAAAGAGTGAAAATTCACCTCAAAATACATTTCCAGAATTTTCTATGGCAGGTAAGATTGAAGCGAATGGCGAGGAAGAGAAAAACGAGCAGATCATGTGAATCTTTGAATTCCTTAACTAGCGGATGCATTTTTGCAGGCATGCAGAAACGTTGAGCGGTAAGCTTTGTAAGATGCTTGGCTTAGTCTCAAAAGTTAGTTAATAGCAGCTCTAAAAGTCATGGATTTAAATACCAGCTTTAAGGGTTTTTTTTGTTCTGTAACTGAAAACATATAAAGTAAAAAAAGAAAAATTGTACTCAAACAACGTTGAAGCATACCCCAGGCACAACAAAGCTGACTCACAACTAGACTTAAAAAATTAGGCTTCCATGACACAGAGACCCATACCTATCACCTAAAGAACTCTACTAAAAGCATTTCGAAAAGAGGCATCAAATGTGAACCAAATCCTACTCTTGGAGAAACTAAGAAAACTAGATAGTAGAAATACGATGTCAAACTGCAATCTAGATTAGATGTGCCATTTCAGATTCTGGACGCTTCTACCCACGAAAGCACCTATTGTGGCGCACAAGTCATAAGAAAATAAGAAAAATGCTATTTGTACAGAAGCATCCTTACAGAATGCTTACATGGATGATATATCGTGATATTTTGACATCAAAATATCGCGATATTTCGCGATTTATTTTGTTTATCCCCTTCTCCCTCTCTCCCCCCTTCCCTCGTCGCTGCAACTTCACATGCCGTCATTCTTCGTCTTCGCCTGCTTTCGCCGGCCCCTCACCTAGCCGCTGCAACCTTCGCCGCCTCGCCCCTTTGCCTCTGTCGCCTCATCGCGTCGCCTCAGCCGCTTTGCCGCCTCGTCTCGCTGCCTTGCCGCTGGGGCCGACGGTGTGAGAGGGAGAGCGAGAGAGAGACAGAGGGAGAAAGAGATGGTATTGGGCATTTGGATCATTTATTGCAGGGGCAAAATGGATATTTTGATTGCCTGTAAGTGTTTTTGTAACACATCTTCTATACAAATAGCATGACTCTAAGAAATAAACCAACATTTGTGGATAAGTGTTTTTTAAATAATTATTTTGTTGGTTGGATTTAAATAACTACAATGTTATCTAGCAAAACAGTCTTTGTACCATCATTTTTAAAAAGCTGTAGGGGTCAACACTGTTAATTTTGGTTGCTCAAAAATAGAAGAGATTTTACAAACAATGTTTTTATATTCTAACTTTTTCAAGGTTAGAACACACCATCAAACACAAATACATATCTTAATTCTCATCAACTGTGATCGAATATCAATTCTAAATCTCTATCTATCGTTACTTATAATCATATATTATGCAAAACCATTATGTTTAAGGAGTAAAAGGCAAATATCAAGAGATCTTCACACATAGGTGAGATCAGACTCAACTTTCGCTCCACTCATGAGATTAGGCTTTGCACAGAGCCTCCGATCACTATAGAAAACATTATCTATAGAGAATAGTTGGGACCAACCTGGTAAGATCAGGGTTGTGGTTTCTGAAATGATATGTGATCTTTGCCTTCTTGATGTTGGCCTTTAACTTGTTCTTGGCTGTCACAGATTAAGATTTAAAGAAAACATTCCAAAGAGGAGAAAATAACAGTTAATGGGAAGGTGTAGTTCCTAAGATATGCCTTAATTCGAAACCTTCCTTTTAGGGGATAGCACCATGTACGTATTCCTTAGATGATAGAGCCAGAAAAGGCAACTAAAGGGTCTGTTTGGTTTGAGGGCTACTTTTGTGATGTTCTTTAGTTTTTAATTTCTGTTTATGTATTATATGATAATAATGTCATTTAATAGTTATTTTTTTAATTCAGTTGGGTAATTTAACTTTCAAAATTATCTCAACTTATTATTTATCGTTATATCAATCGTTAGTAGTCGTAACTAATGATTCACTTACGACAGGCATAAAGTGGCCTTTTTTTATTTTTTAATTGTTCAAAAATTTGACTGCTATATCACTAAAAAAAAATTTACGAGATTAATTTTTTTTTTCATGATTAAGTATCGAGAACATTTTAAATTTAAATTACAGAAATATAAAACTAAACTTTAATTGAGAGGTGTGTAATATTCCAGAGGCTATCTGATATAAATAATAGATTAAATATATAATATTGAATGTATCTCATATTTAATATTATATATCAAATATTGAATGTATATCCAATACTATATTTTAAATTAAATATAACATACTTATCTAAAAAATTAAATATGAGATATATTATATAATTTACATGTTACGAATTTGAATAAAAAACAAACCACGAATAAACCATCAACCACACAAATGAACACAAAATTTAACTTAGAAAACTCAAATCAAAAAAAATCACATGCAAAAAGAATAAAATATCATTATGATAATATTGGTTAATAATAATAATATAGTTGTAACTAATTCCAAGGTATTGAACATCTATTTATAAATCTAAAACTTATCTATAGATGTACACAGGAAATTATATCTTAATCAGAATCAAATTTGACATCCTAATCATAATTAAATTCAAAGTTCTAATCACAGTTAAATTAGAAATCTTGAGTTTGGATTTTGAGTCACACCTATCACAAATCTCTACCTTGACTCAAAATTCAAATATGGAATTATCCATAATTCTTTCTTTCAACAATATCACAAAGAATTAATCTCTTTCACAAATACCAACCAAATTCACACCATGGGGAATACTAATCAAATCCACACAACACACACTATAGTGGATATCTTCAATCACGCTCAAAGCATAGGCATCAAGATCAGCTTCAGCATACCATTGAGGAGGTATGATATTTCTTTTGGAACTGTCCTTATCAATACAATAATAATTTGATGGACCGATACTTTTTTTTGAGCTTAACATGGGACTTGACTTAATTTGGGATGACGACGGCTCATATATTTGACTCTTGTCGATTTCAAGCTCCACCTGAATATTAGAACTCTGGTGACCTATAGGGTTAAATTCTTTTACAAATGAACCACGAAACATAACAATTTCATTAAAAATAACATCTCTCTTAATTACAACTTTAGATGTTTTTGGATCTCATAATTTGTAACACAAGATTTATAACCAAAGAAGAGACACCATTTAGACCTTAGTTCTAATTTTTCATTATCAACATGAACAAATGCAGGATATTCAAAAAAAATTAAATTAAAATAATTTGCAGAAGTACTTTACTATAACTCTTTTGAACTTTTCTTATCAATAACAAACGATGGAGATCAATTAACCAAAAAGTATGCCATGTTTACAGTCTCAACCCAAAATGACTTAGATAAACTAGAATTAGATAGCATACATCGTACGTTTTTCATCAAGGTTTTATTCATCCGCTCAACTTGTAAAACCCCAAGAGCCCAGAAAAGTTAGTATATATCGAGAATAGTGTAAGAAATGAAACAATACTAGCTGGATACCTTTTGAGCTGAATGTTGGCAAAGAACTCCGGGGTTAAGCGTGCTTGAGGTAGGGCAGCTCAAGGATGGGTGACCCCTTGGGAAGTTCGCGTAGGCCCATCAGCGTAAGTTGTTTCGGTCATTTCTATCGCTCGATGCGAGATGTTATAGGTGATATCAGAGCCGACCCCTAAGTCTCTAAGTGCGATGGTGGGGCAAACCTCAACAAGGATGCTGAGTCCCTAAGGAAGGATGCGTGTAGGCACCTTAGGCGAATCTCATATCAACCATGCAAAAGGAGGAGATCTGGGACCAGTTGTAAGGTCGCATGACGAGGACGTCATGTGCTCAAAGTGGGGAGAATGTAATACTCCAAGAGCTTAGAGAAGTTAGTATATATCGAGGATAGTGTAAGAAAGGAAACAATACCAGTTTGATACCTTTTGAGCTGAATGTTAGTAAAGAACTCCAAGGTTAAGCGTGCTTGAGCTAGGGTAGCTCAAGGATGGGTGACCCCCTGGGAAGTTCACATAGGCCCATTAGGATAAGTTGTTCTGATCTTTCTTATCACTCTATACGGGATGTTACACAACTATACTATTTTATTATGGTGTACCTGAAACTGTTAAATGTCTTAGAATTCATTCTTTTTTGAAAAAATTATTAAATTCATATGAACAAAATTATAAACCATTATCAGTGTAAAGACACTTAATTTGTCTTTTGAATTGTTTCTCAAGCATGGTCTTCCACTGTAATACCCCATGTTCGTATAAAGTTGCCACGTAATTTCGATGAGTTTAGGATACCGAAAAATTGATTTGATAGCAGTTATACGTACCGAATTGATTGTAAGGAATGCCTTGGAGTGAAATTATCTAAGGAAAATTATATAGTCTCGACGAGCGTATCGAGATAGAATTTATGGTATTGAAAGAAATCAAATTCGGAACGATTTTTGGTACAACTAAAATGCAACTGCTATTTAAGCTGTAAAACCAAATCGTCATATCAGACTCTCGAAAAATCAACGGAACCTTAGGGGGGCTCCGATTTTGGGTAATGAACAACCCTTCAGTGGTTTCAGGATGAAACGATAGCTAAGTGAGGACACTGAGACAAAATCGTCTATATCGAGTAAAATTTAAGTTATTAATAGTGGATTTTCGGTATTGTAATGCAAATTAATTTAAAATTTAAGGGCATAGTTGCAATTAAGGAATTGTGTAATAGGGATGAAATTTGAGATTTAATGTGTAATTTTTCTTAAATTAAAGTGTAATATATAATTTATATACACACATATATATACATGTGCGCGTGTGTGTGTGGCCAACTTCTGAGAAGCTTTAATGGGCACAATTTTGGGCTGCAAATTGGAAGATAATGGCAGTAGGATTTGAGGAAGATAGTGCAGCGGGATTTAAGGAGATTGGTAGCAAAATTTAAGGGGCTGAGCAATTAATGTGATATATATATATATACGCCCGTGGAGAGCTGCAATGGTTGCCTATAAATTGGCAGTGATAGAGGGCGAGAGATGCAAGGGCTGGGCAATCCGAGAAGCAAGGGAGAGAGAGGAAGAGAGAGAGAGAGATGTGTGTGTGTGTGTGTGTGTGCTGGAGCAGAGAAGGCCGAGTGGGAGGTAGTAGCTCGGGCAGAGGAGCGAGAGCCGCGGGCGTGGAACAGCTGGTCATGCGATGGCCGAGGCAGCAAGGTGCGGTGTAGAGGCGACCAGAGACTCGAGAAACGGCCCGAAGTAGTGGAGCCGTGGCCATGGCAGCCATGGCTGCGAGCTCCAGCAAGCTGGAGCGTTGTAGGAGGGCTGGCCACGGTGAAAGAGGGCGTGCGGGCGACGACTGCGAAGTCCGACGAGGTTAAGGCGGCCGGCGGAGGGCTGGGTGGAGATGGCGGAGGGGGAAGCGGCGGCGGCCGCAGGCGCTGGGGTGCAGGAAGTTGTAGGTCGCGCAGAGGAAGAAGAAGGGAGGAAGGAGAAGGGAAGAAAGAAAAAAAAAAGAAAGAAAAATAGAAAAAATTCTCGAAAAATAGTGTTTGGATATTTACTAATATTTTGGAGATTTTTGGCACAAAAAATTGTTCGAGCACGTGTTTCGAAATCAAGGCACGCATATCGGGAAAATCAGAGATGCTAAGTTAAGGTGAGTAAAATTCCCTAGAAAATTTCAGAAATTCAAGAATATTATTTTATGAATTTTCGTAGTGAAATATTCGAGAAAATATTTTAGAAATATTTAGTTTGGATTTATTGAGGAAAATTAGGAAGAAATAGAAAGAAAATTAAAGAAAATGCTAGAAATTATGGAAAAATAGGTTTTAATGTTTATTTAAATGCATAAATACATATTGATATCATTGATCACTCGCATTGAGGCCATAAGGAGTATGAACTGGCACCGCTGCTTTACCAAGAGTGCACCCATACACCTCAATTTCAAAAGAGGTGGCAGCAAAAATGGTGGGTAGCATGAGGGGTGCAGTTGACACCTACGAGAAAAGACATTGCATACACACACGATGTAACACTATGTACCCTTACTTAAATGGTTCATCATCTAACTTGGGTTTTGCCCTTAGAATATTCAAACGTTCCAGATAGAGATTGTAGCAGATATGAGGATAAATGAGGCATGAAATGACACTTAGCAGAGTATATGAAGAATGAAATGTTGTTGTGCAGCCCTTGTATTTAAGTTTTGCTACTTTAGATTCTGAACGTTTTGAGAAATGTTGATTTATATTCTTATGGTTAATGAAGATGTAAGAATTGATTTATGATTAATATTAAGATATCAGGTTTCGATCATTGCTTCCGCATTTGATGTGTTTAGTGATTCTCTTTCGAGATAAAATGTATGGAAATTGTGGGACGAATTCGAGGAATGATGTGGTTTAGCTTTAGTATTTGAAAGAAAAAATTATTGTCCCGGAATTGTCCCAAATTATAACGCGCCCGAGAAAGCGGGGCATTACATCCACTGCTTGAAAGTGAAAAAAAAAAAAAATCAATCTTCTGTTTCAAAAAAAATACCTAAGCTTTCATTGAAAAATCATTGATAAAAGCCAACATATATTTGGCACCACATTTAAAGAGTACTCTGGGAGGACCCCAAAGATCAGAATGTACATAATCTAGTATCCTTTTTATATTGTGAAAATCTTTATTAAATCTAATTCGTTTTTGCTTACCAAAGACGCAATGCTCACCAAAGACGCAATGCTCACATAACTCCACTTCTCCAATACTCTGCCCTTCAAGAAGTCATCTTTTGCTCAATTTAGACATACATATTTCACTCATATGTTCAAGATGCATATACCACAATTGAGTGATATCGGTATCAAATAAAAAAGAAGTAGAAATAAAAGTATCACCTATAATAGTAGAACCATGCAAAACATATAATTTACCATACCGCTTTGTGCCTTTCATCGCGACAAAAGCATCTTTATTGATCTTAATAACTCCACATTCACCAATGAATTTGAGATCAGGAACATGTCTGACATTAGTTAAAGTTCAAATAATACCATTAAATATCTTAATTTTAACTGTTCCAATACTAGCAATTTTACAAGAAAAATTATTTTCTATCAACACGTCACCAGAAGTCAAAGGCTTATATATCGAATGTAACCACCCCCGCGCGGATATCCCTAACCACCCGGACTACCCGAACGGAAGCGCCTACGGGAGGAGAAAAGTAATAAACACCAGACAAAAACCACCCCGGCATGCATACACGAAAATAAGAACAACGGAAGCAAAGTTAAACACATGCATGCACTATGGGTAACCCCGCTAACACAGCGGTCACAAGATAAATAAAAAAAAAATAAACTCCTGTGCCGACACACACGAGACTCGAGAAAACACCTGGCACAGTACGAAATAAGAGAATAAACCCTACACAACCATCAGAGTTGACAGAGATTGACGGGACTGCCTGTACACCATACCGACTTGGCCGTTAAAGCTGACTCCCTTGCCATGGCTCACGCCGCCACTACCTGGAATGATGGAAAGCAAGGTGAGTCGAGAGACTCAGCAAGCATACGGAAGAAAAGGCTGAAGGCTACACAAAACCAGAAATCTCACCCCAGAATAAACCCTCAGGTACACACAAGCCATGAGACGCTACAACACAATAGTGGAGCATAATAAAATAAAAGCACATACCGGTCCTTGGGGCCCACATAAGACACTAGCCACCCAAGTCTCATACCAACCTGCCGCTGCCCTGAAAGGCAACAAATATCTCCACAAATCTGTGCGCGCAATCCCGGGTCGGTACTCCCGTCACCCGTATCCGTCGGTACTCCCGACAACCGAGCCATAGGCTCCCTCGGAATGGTACTCCCGTCCGAGAACTAAATACTACCAGTATCCATGCAATGCACATAGAAATGCAATGGCGTAGTGAGCATCAACGTGATACAAGGCGCCCATACATCCAGGCATTAGGCCATGCTCCGCCCACATAGTAAACCACACGCCATGCATATGCCGCACTGGTGCAACCTAACCAAGCTAGAATGTCCGTGTCCAAGCATACTCAATAAATGAATATCCCAACATGCATCCCATACCCATGTGCATACCAAATCATGAACAGTAATACAATGCATCTACTCATGCAGTAAATCAAATACCGGCAGAGCTAGTCAGCAATGCCTGGCACCGGTCAACGGTCAGTGACGAGGAGTGTCTGCCCAACGGTCCTCTTCAGGGCCGTACCGTAGTTTAGCCCAACGTCACCAAACGGTTGACCCCTGCCCCACTGCTCAATAGCTCTAACCAAATCATAAGTAAATCCGAGAAACCTGTAAATAAAACCTGCACGACTAAGAACCTAGTTCCCCAACTGGGTTCGGCATCATTCCGAAAGGAATGGGGGCGGTACAAACCCCCGTAGGCTCACAACAAATAAAATTATAGAAGCCTCAGATTTAATTTAAATTAAAACAAATGAATAATAGTTCAACCAATAAGGCAAGGTGCCGAATTAAAGTAAGGGAGGTGATAAAATACAGTAAATCACAGGGTCTTACACGGGAATTAAAGAACACGAGGAGAGGGTGAGGAGCTTGCCTTTACACGGCCGTTTCTTCTCTTTCTTACACTCCCGCTGCGAAGTAAAACGTTTAATAGCGATTAATAAATCCATGGCTCGCATTAATTAAATCTAACCGCGTAATATAAATAATTTAACAGCCTAAAATCCCACGTAGGTGCACCACAATTAAAATCCCAACGAGTCTCGCATTTATTTTAAATTAATTCACGCTAATAAAATCCTCAAAGCCAGCTTAATAAATTAAATTTAAATCAAACGACTCCAAATTCCATAATTAATAAACGAGCCGAAACAGACGAAGGGAGGGTATAAAATACGAGAAATCACAGGGTTTCTCACGAGAATTAAAGATCAGGATATGAGAGTTGAGAACTTGCCTAAAATCAGCTAATTCCGACCTCCCTCGAGCTCCCGATGCAAATTAAATCATTTCCTAGCAAATAACACAATCGGGACCCAAATTAATTAATTTTAATTGCGTAAAATTTATAATTTAAACATATAATGCTTCTACTAATTTTTACCCACGTACCTGATCACTTCCCTTATCGAAAAATCCCAAAAATCCTATTATTTTTTTCTATTTTTCTTTTCTTTCCTTTCTTCTTTTTTCTTCTCATTTTCTTCTTCTTCTTCTTCTTCCCGCGCCCCTGCTCCTACGCGCTGCTTCTTCTCCCTTTCTTCTTTCTTTTCTTCTTCCTTCTTTCTTCTTCTTCTTCTTCTTCTTCTTCCTTTCTTCCTCCTCCCTACGCCTTCTTCCTCGCATGCACCAGTGACCACCGCCGCTGCCCAACCCCACCAACCGTCGCTGCCCCCTGCCAGCGGCTTCGCTGGCCACCTCGCTGCTAGCGCCGCCACCCACGGTCGCGCGCGCCACCGCGGCCCGTTGCTACTCCGTCGCTGCCCTACGTCGCCGTCGCTGCTTGCGTCGCCCATGGCTGCGATTTCTTCAAGCCGCAGCTGCTCCTCGTCGCTGCCATGGCCGAGCAAAGCTCAGCCAGCCTCCCATGGCCGCCACCTCCTTCTCTCTCCCTCGTTCGATCTCTCTTTCTCACTCTCTCGGTCTCGATCTCTCCCCCCTCAATCTCTCCCTCAGTCGAGCCCTCTCACTCCCTGCTCACTCTCTGCTCCCCCTGATCTCTATCTCTCACTCTCTGCTCCTCTGTTCTTCTCTGTTTTCCCTTTGACAAAATGGCCAGTTGCTTAACCCCTACGCACACGCGCACAACCACAAAATTTTTAAACAAATTAATCAATTTAATTAATTAAATAAATTTAATTTAGATAAATTTAATTTACACTTATATTATTTTTTTGGGATATTACAATTCTCCCCTCCTTATTAGAATTTCGTCCTCGAAATTCGCATTCAATCCTTGTCCTCAAGATATGCTCACAACTCTCATGAGATTACCTAACATCTCTTTCAGGACATTCCATATCATCATTTTCCAGTTCCCACAAGTTTGAGTCTACTACTAGACTTAATACATTAGCATATCTCCCCAATCCGTCTCCTCACTAGGGCCACGATATAATCGCTAATACCCTAACTAGCTGGAGGAATGTCACCAATTATATCACATACAAATAACAAGGTTCGCCTATTACAATATCATAATCCAACCGTTCCTCAAGGCTATCTCACATATCATCCCAAGGCAAACTCAAAAGTCAGAGATATTAAATCTCAATGATTAACTAGTTTGCAACACAAATCTCACTGCACTGCAGCTAACTTCAAGTGCATTCGGTAACGATAGGAGTGGGGCCACCCTCGAGAAGCTAATATTCAATAACGTGACCTAAACCTGTCACATACTTACGACGCATAGGGACATAGAGACGATACGACATCCTCAATCAAGAATTCAGCAGCAATATCCTTTACTTTGACTTTTGCCAACTGATTCTTAACCAGGTACACAGCATTTTCTCGGCAGTACTTTCTCCCACAATTTGCCGCGTACGTTCGGGGTCCTGTTAATAAACATGAGTAGCCATTTAATCAAAACTATCAAAGGTTACACGTTCTCCCCTCAATACACCTCGAGATCTTAAATGTCGCCAGATCTCCCCTCCTTAAAGGAATCAACACACCCAATTTTGACTTATTCGGTGACCACCAACCCTCAACCTGGTCTTGCTACTGATCTTAACTCCAAACAACTAGATGACCATACCTTCTCTCAATCGCTAAATACTAACCTTCTCTCAAGACTTTATACTGTAGTTGGGACTCAATCTTTAGAACCGGTGTTATCTGCTCTGTAGTCGGCTCGACTAAAAGCACCTCACCATATCCGCAACTGTTCAAACCCCCACAACATCTCATAGGTCTCGCTTTTGGGAAGAAATGACTTAAAGATGTGGGTTAAGCATTCTTCTGATTGGCATAACAAGCCATCTCATGTTTCTGCCGTTGTACCACGTGACCAACACCCAGAGAAATCTCATCCCCTCAATCGGTCAATAACCGACCCTAGGGCATGTGGTCTGTGATTAGCACCGCACGTACTCATAGCAACTATTATCCTTACAACAGAACCCAACAGTGACTTAGACATTCAACTAACTCCGGTCCTGGCTATATACCCAGGTATCTCTCACAACATCAAATCTTAGAGGGGTTTTCTTATTTCTAATTCGCTTTACTCCACGGATGCTCCACGACAGCCCAAAACGTCTACTACCACTTTTGTTTTACCCTATTTATTACAGAATCTCACAGCCTTAGTCTTTCGACACGCCAATCGCGACGTCACCTGAACTCCGCTCCACCTGTGAGAACTAAACACCTACACCCTAGCCAGGTAGTAATGCCAAATCTCCAAACAGCATAACCACTGTAAAAGCCAAGTCAATTCCATAATAGTCCTCCAGTGAATTCCCATCACAGATCTCTCTTGGGATAAGATCGACCATAGGCTTATCGTAAATACATTCACACCAGGCACACATCTCGGTGCCTACGGATCTACCATTAACCATCGAACTCCTATAACACATTCCCACATGGTGGGACCTTTCCGTACTACTCCTGGCAAAATCCAATCATGGACCTCCAGTTCACCTTCTACCACGACCTCATCTCTCATAAAATTGACACAAGCCTTAATATAACACCTAGCGAGACCAAGGAAACTCCAGACCTCTATCTCTGTCGCCGGTCCCGACCAATCCATAAATACTGCGAAGGCGACGGTCAGCCCAAATGGCATGGCCACGAACTCATAGCAGTCGTACAAGTACGACAAACAATCGTTAGGAAACACCTCAGAATTAGCCCAACAAATCATCTACTCGGGAAAGGACATCTACGCCTCAAGGCTGCCCGGTTTAATTGTAGGGTCAATCCTTTACTAAGGCAACCTTTTTGGTAAATCTCCAAGAAAATCAAGGGTATCCCACGCTCATTCACACCTAGGGAAGGAATCATGCTATACACACCCGTATCATGAGCAACGTGCGCCTTAGACGCAGCTTTAAAAATTCTCTTAATCGCTTCCCTGACACGAGATACGTGTTATCTCTAATCTACATCACCAAATATCAGGTAAATATCTTAAGGCAAAAACCAACCTCTTACTCAAACACTTAGGGCAGGCACAAATCCTAAATAAATCCAATTCATACCACCTCACGGTCCCTTCCTAACGTGCATTTATCACCCCTGCACGAATATAAATTGGGACACGATCTCTGGCGCAAATAAGCAAAACTCAACTTAACACAGCCTGACCCTATTCGATTCACCTAGACATCCCTAACTCTACCCGACAACCTTGGTGTACAGGAACTCGTCCCACAAGATTGACTCAAACTAGGCTCTGATACCAACAATGTAAGCACCCCCGCGCGGATATCCCCAACCACCCGGACTACCCGAACGGGAGGGCCTACGGGAGGAGAAAAGTAATAAACACCAGACAAAAATCACCCCGGCATGCATACACGAAAATAAGAACAACGGAAGCAAAGTTAAACACATGCATGCACTATGGGTAACCCCGCTAACACAGCGGTCACAAGATAAAAAAAAAAAAAAAACAAACTCCTGTGCCGACACACACGAGACTCGAGAAAACACCTAGCACAGTACAAAATAAGAGAATAAACCCTACACAACCATCAGAGTTGACAGAGATTGACGGGACTGCCTGTACACCATACCGACTTGGCCGTTAAAGCTGACTCCCTTGCCATGGCTCACGCCGCCACTACCTGGAATGATGGAAAGCAAGGTGAGTCGAGAGACTCAGCAAGCATAAGGAAGAAAAGGCTGAAGGCTACACAAAACCAGAAATCTCACCCCAGAATAAACCCCCAGGTACACACAAGCCATGAGACGCTACAACACAATAGTGGAGCATAATAAAATAAAAGCACATACCGGTCCTTGGGGCCCACATAAGACACTTGCCACCCAAGTCCCATACCAACCTGCCGCTGCCTTGAAAGGCAACAAATATCTCCACAAACCTGTGCACGCAATCCCGGGTCGGTACTCCCGTCACCTGTATCCGTCGGTACTCCCGACAACCAAGCCATAGGCTCCCTCGGAACGGTACTCCCGTCCGAGAACTAAATACTACCAGTATCCATGCAATGCACATAGAAATGCAATGGCGTAGTGAGCATCAACGTGATACAAGGCGCCCATACATCCAGGCATCAGGCCATGCTCCGCCCACATAGTAAACCACACGCCATGCATATGCCGCGCTGGATGCAACCTAACCAAGCTAGAATGTCCGTGTCCAAGCATACTCAATAAATGAATATCCCAACATGCATCCCATACCCATGTGCATATCAAATCATGAACAGTAATACAATGCATCTACTCATGCAGTAAATCACATACCGGCAGAGCTAGTCAGCAATGCCTGGCACCGGTCAACGGTCAGTGACGAGGAGTGTCCGCCCAACGGTCCTCTTCAAGGCCGTACCGTAGTCTAGCCCAACGTCACCAAACGGTTGACCCCTGCCCCACTGCTCAATAGCTCTAACCAAATCATAAGTAAATCCGAGAAACCTGTAAATAAAACCCGCACGACTAAGAACCTAGTTCCCCAACTGGGTTCGACATCATTCCGAAAGGAATGGGGGCGGTACAAACCCCCGTAGGCTCACAACAAATAAAATTATAGAAGCCTCAGATTTAATTTAAATTAAAACAAATGAATAATAGTTTAACCAATAAGGCAAGGTGCCGAATTAAAGTAAGGGAGGTGATAAAATACAGTAAATCACGGGGTCTTACACGAGAATTAAAGAACACGAGGAGAAGGTGAGGAGCTTTCCTTTACACGGCCGTTTCTTCTCTTTCTTGCACTCCCGCTGCGAAGTAAAACGTTTAATAGCGATTAATAAATCCATGGCTCGCATTAATTAAATCTAACCGCGTAATATAAATAATTTAACAGCCTAAAATCCCACGTAGGCGCACCACAATTAAAATCCCAACGAGTCTCGCATTTATTTTAAATTAATTCACGTTAATAAAATCCTCGAAGCCAGCTTAATAAATTAAATTTAAATCAAACGACTCCAAATTCCATAATTAATAAACGAGCCGAAACAGACGAAGGGAGGGTATAAAATACGAGAAATCACAGGGTTTCTCACGAGAATTAAAGATCAGGATATGAGGGTTGAGAACTTGCCTGAAATCAGCTAATTCCGACCTCCCTCGAGCTCCCGATGCAAATTAAATCATTTCCTAGCAAATAACACAATCGGGACCCAAATTAATTAATTTTAATTGCGTAAAATTTATAATTTAAACATATAATGCTTCTACTAATTTTTACCCACGTACCTGGTCACTTCCCTTGTCGAAAAATCCCAAAAATCCTATTATTTTTTCCTATTTTTCTTTTCTTTCCTTTCTTCTTTTTTCTTCTCCTTTTCTTCTTCTTCTTCTTCTTCTTCTTCTTCCCGCGCCCCTGCTCCTGCGCGCTGCTTCTTCTCTCTTTCTTCTTTCTTTTCTTCTTCCTTCTTTCTTCTTCTTCTTCTTCTTCTTCTTCCTTTCTTCCTCTTCCCTGCGCCTTCTTCCTCGCATGCACCAGCGGCCACCGCCGCTGCCCAACCCCACCAACCGTCGCTGCCCCCTGCTAGCGGCTTCGCTGGCCACCTCGCTGCTGGCGCCGCCACCCATGGTCGCGCGCGCCACCGCGGCCCGTTGCTGCTCTATCGCTGCCCTGTGTTGCCGTCGCCGTCGCTGCTTGCGTCGCCCATGGCTGCGATTTCTTCAAGCCGCAGCTGCTCCTCGTCGCTGCCATGGCCGAGCAAAGCTCGGCCAGCCTCCCATGGCCGCCACCTCCTTCTCTTTCCCTCGTTCGATCTCTCTTTCTCACTCTCTCGGTCTCGATCTCTCCCCCTCAATCTCTCCCTCAACCGAGCCCTCTCACTCCCTGCTCACTCTCTGCTCCCCCTGATCTCTATCTCTCACTCTCTGCTCCTCTGTTCTTCTCTGTTTTCCCTTTGACAAAATGGCCAGTTGCTTAATCCCTACGCACACGCGCACAGCCACAAAATTTTTAAACAAATTAATCAATTTAATTAATTAAATAAATTTAATTTAGATAAATTTAATTTACACTTATATTATTTTTTTGGGATATTACATCGAAAATCAATCTTTATTAGAAGACATATGAAACATGCATGTTGTGTCAAGGATTCAATCTTCACTAAGTTTAGTAATCTCATTAGTTACCACCATAAATTTTCCATCACTACTATTATTTTCAACAATATTAGTTTCACCGGAAGTTTGTGGTTATTTTTCTTTCAGGTCAGATTCTCGTCTCTTAAGTTTGTTCTACAATTTATAACACTCATTCTTTATGTGCCCTTCTTCTTACAATAATTACATGTTTTGTCTTTATTTCTAGATTTGGATCTACTTTTTCCTTTACCACTAGAATTTTAATCATGTGTTCTTCCTCTAATCAACAAACCTTCTCCATGATTTTTAGAATTTCTCAATAATTGCTTATTAATTTTCTCTTTTGAGAACAAAGCATTATAATCTTTATCTAGGATGAGAGCATCACGACTATAGAGTATGGTGTCTATGGAAGTTGAATATGAGACCGGTAGTGTAACATCTCATAATTTTGAAGACAAATAGCAATTATTAATTATGGTATTTGAGATAATTAATGAATGTTTGAGAATTTAGAAGAAAATAATAAGTTATTTTGCTTTGGAGAAATAAGTAATTAATTATCTTACTTTGGAATATTTATGAAATTATTAAATTAGGGTTATATAATTTCCTTACAGTTTTCAGTACTGAATCGACTTATGGAGTGCCCTAGAATCTAGATGTCTAAGGAAAATGATATGGTAGTGACGAGCGTCCCGAGTCAGAATTTATGGTATTAAAAGAAATTGGAATCGAGACAATTTTCGATATAGTTTCGATTTAAACTGAAAACTAAATTATCGTAAGGGACTCTCGGGAAGTCAACAGAACCCTGAGGGGGTTTCGTTTTTTGTGACAATCAACCCTAAGGTGGCTCTGGGATGAAACAAGGGTCCCGCGACGGCGCAGGGACAAAATTGACCTTATCGTGTAACTTTAGATTATTAATTTTGGGTTTTTGATAGTTTAATCCAAATAAAATTTATATTTAAAGGTGTAATTGCAAAATAGAAAGGTTGAAGTGAGATTAAAAATATAATTTATGAATTTATATATATAATTTTCATAATTCCAATTATATAATAAATTATAAGTGTAAATATATATATATGGGTGTATATAAGTTGTGGGTGTATATAAGTGTAAATATATATAATCAGTGGGGGGAAGCACATGAGTGGAAAAGTGGAAGAATAATTAAATATTATAATATATATGTGTAAGTGGGCAGAAAGCTTTAGTGGAAATGACGGGGCAGTTCCATGGGCTATGCTTGGCGCCCAAGCTTTATGTTTATATATAAGGAGTGTATTGTGAGGAAGGAGTGTATTGTGAGGAGTGCTTGGGGGGATTGAAGAATTAGAGAGGAAAATGAGAGAAATTAAGGGAGTGCTTGGGGGGATTGAAGAATTAGAGAGGAAAATGAGAGAAATTAAGGGAGGAGAAGAAGGCATAAGGTAGCTTGATAAAGGAAGAAAAAGATAAGGAAATGGGAGAAATTAAGAGCTTTTGAGGTTATTCGATGTCTAAAAATATTCAGGTAAGTGGGTACAATTATTGGAAGCATTGTTTGTCTAGTTTATAAATTTTTCATAGTTAGATTATATATTTTACACGGTTAAATCTAGTTATTTTGAGCCGCAATCTTATTATGTCCTTAGAAAATATTTTACTTCGCAATGAAAGTATGAAAAAGACAAGAACTGATCATTTAAAGGCAAGTTCTTCTCTTATTTTACAAGTTCAATTCCTCATTTCTCGAGTTTATGTTTTAAATTACAAGTTCTTAATCATCTCCTTATGTTTTTTAGTTCCTATGCAAGTTTTCATAGTTTCTCATATTTTATACCTTCCCTCACCATAACTCGGTTTCATGCATTAATAATGTAAATTCGCGTGGCAACCATTCTGTGATTTATGTGTTATTGATGGGTTTATTGCTGATGAAATAAGTTAAGTAAATGATCACTTGAAGTTGTTGATTACGTCTGTCATGGGGTTTTGTATCGCTCTGTTTCCTTGGAAATAATGCTTATTGGCTAGGGTCTGATTATGCAAGGTGTTGTAACATCTTGCAAATGGATTGGTTACGAGTCTGCCATCTTGCTCTATGTTTTGTGATCTTTGTACAAGTCTCATGCATATTACGTGTGGTTATAATTTTATTTGTGGCATACTAAGCATGAGAGTTAGATGCATTGAGAATTGGGTTCATTATGCACATGCATACTCATGAAATGGTTTTTGAAAATAATATGGTACTTGACGCGCGCAACGGACGAGTTCGCAGGATATATCTGCAAAGAAAGTTTCGGCTCAGAGATGGACTTCGATCCAAGGTTTATGATACGGACTTCGCTTCCAAGTTTATGATAGGGACTTTAGTCCCCGAGTTTCAGACTTCAATCCCAAGGTTATGATATGGACTTCGATCCCAGAGTTTTGGACTTCTGTCCCATGATTATAATTTAAAAAAAAAAAGATTGCATACAAACATGATTGCATTTTACACCACGTTATTCATGATCTTTATTGTTTCTCATCATCTATAAGTCTCATGCTCCCTTTATTTTAGTTATATTTATTGGGTCTTGTGGCTCATTTTCTTGCATCATTCCAAATAAGGGTAATGCTAAAAAAGATGGCGAGTTAAGTGGATCTGGAGCCTTGGGGGTAGAAGTGTGCATAGAGTTGTCTCAACCCAAAAGGTCCTTGAGGGGTTGTTTTGTGTTGTGTATTCTTAAGTTATGCTTGTTCTAGGTTGAACCCCTGAGGGGATATGGTGGGTTTGTGGACCCTAATGTGGTGTGTAATATTAAGTTACGTTTGTGGGTGTGTGGACTCTAATGTATATGTCTATAAGTAAAAATGTATGAGTGTCTTCCGTTGTTATAACAAAGAGGATGTGTAATGCTTTTAGTTGGTTCGAGGTCAAGTTTAGTGGTATTAGATAATTGTCGATAGTCATGTGTATAGGGCTCTCCTGACCTAAAAGATCCTTGGAGGTGAGTGTGGACAGGGGCTCGAATGGGGTGTCTTGTTAGATTTGTGTAGTTGATGCTATGACGTGTATGTACGAGCCTTTGAAATGTGTTTTCCTAATCAGTTTGCTTCCGCTGTTGTAAAAAAAAAAAAAAAATTGAGGTGAAATTTCTGGTTGTTACAAGTAAAGAACATAACAAAATTAAACTCAAATCCTCATCATCATATTTAACTTCCATACTTTCCAAATTAGAAATAATTTTCTTAAAAGTTGTTAAATAACATTAAATAGATGTATCTTCTGTTATTCAATGAGAATACAGTGTCTGTTTGAGATGCAACTCACTGGTTAAGTTTTTCGTCATACACAATTATTTCAGTTTCAACCATAAAACAACAATAATTTTTTCTTTCAAAATATCTTGCAAAATTTGATTCTATAAATGCATATATATTTAAGATAAGGCCTTATGATTCTTATCTCGTTTTTCTTTAGTACTCCATGATTGTGACATTTTTTCAAAACCCAAAAGTGCATCATTTAAATTCATTTGTACCAAAATTAAAAACAAACAAAAAAATACCAAATCTGGGCAAAGAAATAGATCTGGATCTAGGTTGTTCTGGCTGACTGAATTTGAAGTGGGTCTGGAATGGGCCAATGGGTCAACTCTGGGCCCACCAAATTTGAAGCGAGTCATGGATCCAGGCGGGTTGGGTTGGATCTAAATCGGATTTGGGCAAAAAGCTTGGTTACTTTGTTCATGGCGGACAGGGGCAGTCGATTGAAGAACGAAGAAACCGACAGTGAAACTTCAGGCAACCAATAGCGAAAGTAGCAAGAAGCAGATGTAATCGACCGATCAAAGATGGTCAGCCAAGGGTCGCTCGAACTAGTGATCGGAGAAAAGCTATTAATGGTGGACTAAGGCAGATCCGTCGGTGGCATCAATGACAACGGCGGGCAAGGCGACTAGTCAGGAAAAAAGCAGCCGACGGTGTAACTAATGATGACTGAGTCATCAACAGTTGCTAAGCCAATCGGAGAAGATGAAGGGTCACCTAGATCTAGCTAAAGAAGACATTGAAACAGTCGTGTTTCAGTTTGGAAACGGCAATGGTGAACATGGCTCTTAGTGGCGACGGCAGTGGGGACAACAATGGAGGCGGGGGTAGTTGACAACAGCGAGAATGGGCATGTTTGTTGCAACTTAAAAGTTGTAATTTTTAACTTTTAGTTTCAAAAAAGTTGAGATGTAGTGTTTGTTTCAACTTATGAAATTCTAACTTATAGCTTCTACTAGCTTTTAGAAGGGATAGAAGCTGGCTTTTTCAAGACTGGGATACCCCAGCTTTTATAACTTCTGCTTAAATAATTACATTTTTGTGACAATTTTGCCCTTATTTTTAACAAAGAATTACCCTTTTGTCTACACAATCATGAATTTTTCTTCTCCACCGCCATCTCTATTTTCAGATCTCTTCCTCTCTCACACCATCTTCCTCTCTCTCTATACTCTAATTAATTTTTTTATAATACTTAAAACTTATATATATATACTAATTAATTTTTAAATTATTATTCTATAACTATTAAGGATATTATGGATAATTATACAAAAATAAGTTATTTTACAGCTTATGATATCAAACACCATAACTATTTAACTACAACTTCTAAGAAGCTGCAACAAACAGGTCCACAACTTATTCTAAGTTTTAAAAGCTATAATCTAAAAAGCTATAAACTATAATTTCTTTAATTAAGCTGCAGTAAACGGGGCCAGTAACAACAATTGCGCAACCTATGTTCTAACTGAAAGATGATGAAGATGTGCATATCTAATGGTTGAGATCTGTCAAACTTTAATGGTTTGATTCAACAATTTTGGTATCAGTTTGTTACTAATTTTGATAGAAAACAAATCATCAATCACTCAAATAAACACAGAATTTAACGTAAAAAACTTAAATTAAAAAAAATCAGGAGCATAAAGAATAAAATATCATTATAATGATATTGCTATAATAATAATAATATAGCTACAACTAATTCTAGGGCATTGGATATCTATTTATAAACCTAAACTTATCTATAGATATATATAAGAAATTATATCTTGAATCGAATTTGACATGTTAATCACAATCAAATTCGAAATCCTAATCAAACCCAAATTAGGAATTCCAATCATAAATAAATTTAGATTTTGAGTCACACTTATCACACTAAAATATATACTTGAGTATAAAAAATACTTGCAACATCCTAAAAATTACATTTACCTCCATTAAGATTATAAGACATATAATAGTTTCCCTTTTGCAATATCTCTCTTCTATCTCTTTTACTTGCCATGTCTCCTCTTAGATGACTAGGTTGGAGCATTGTGAGATCTACTAACAATCTATTTTAATTATGGTTGAACTTATTAGGTTTGGTCATGGTTGAACCAAACTATGGAGAGGAGGGAAATAATCGATTGGGGTTTTTTCTCTTCTTTAACCAATGCAAGAGGTTTCCTATTGTAGTAGCAGAATAGGAAGAAGAAAAAAAAAAGAAAAAAAAAAAAAAATGAAGAGAAATAATGGAATAAAAGGCACAAAAGAGATAGATTGAAGTTGTCAATAGTAAAAATTTCTTTAGAGAAGAAGAAAAAGAACAAGAAGACTAACTATCAATTATGGATTCTTAATTTTTTTATTTTGTATTTAACTTGACTTCATTAAGTACAGATTAATGATAATTTTAACTTAATTAATATCAGTTGTAGGGGAGACGCATCATAGTTATTTTGGAAAAGTTTAGAGACTAAATTGGAATAAAATAAAGTATATGGGGGTATTCAGGCTAAAAGCACAAAGTATAGGTGCATACAATCAATTTACCCATAGTTTAGTTACCGGGTTAGCTCTCACTTAAAAAACAAAAAAAAAGTTTAGGGTGTAACTTGACAAAAAATAAAAATAAAAATCAAACAAAGTAATTATACTAAAGGCTCAAAATAAGAGATGTATGACCAATTTGGTCAATATTTTATCTCCAACTAAATAGAGTTTTTTTTTAAAAAAAAATAAAAATATTATTTAAACACTTAAGTTTGACATTTTTACTAATATTTTGTTTTAATGTCTTATATATTTATATTGATATGACACACAATACAAGATATTAATGCACAATATCGCAACAAGTGTTAAATTTAAATATTTAAATAATATTTTTTATATTTAAATATGCTAAATCAACATTTCCAATACAAAATAGAATGTTATGTTACTTTTAGTTATTGTAATTCACCTATTTGTTAGTTTTCATATTTTCAAGGTGTTTTTTGGTCCAAATTTAGATAGAAAAAAGAAAAAAAAAAAAAAAAAAGAAGGCTCCATAAGTTAAACTCCCAACTTATTATATAGGGGAAGTCAAAAATAATGAATAAAACAACACATTAACTCATGAATCAAAGGGTCGGGTCTGATGAACTCTTGAGATTTTTTGAGATCTTAATAATCACCTCAAGATATCGACAAGCTACATAAAGTAGAAAATTCACAAGCAATATGATAATTCAACATCAATATCATGTCTAATAAAACAAGCCCAACTCAATCCTACTATCATGACCAAAATATCAAACTAGGCCTGAACTTCTATGTGCAAGCAATATGACGCTTCACTACTATAAGTACAATAATCCATCTTTATGATAAATATGATTTCAAAGCATAGATTAAGTGATTGGGTCATAATAAATTAAAATTTGTATTAGTAAATTATGAGTTTAACTCCTTGTCTTGCACAAGTGAGGTAAAAACTCCACCTATAATTTATCTCCTCTGTCGAAATCAAGAGCACGAGTGACGAGAGACTATGCAAGAGCGATATTCCTAACAAAGGGTAAAAAAAAAAAAAAAAGCTCAAATCTTCTCAAGAATTTATAAATTTATCCAAACATTTTAATTTTATCAATTATATCCCAACTAAGTACAATTTTATTCAATAGGTAAAATCAATTTAGGAGACGTATGTGGTAAGACACATGTCATAATATATATATATATATATATATGAGTAAAACTCACTTGTATAATTTTTTTTTATATGTGTATATATGGCTCTCACATGTGTATTTTTTTTATGACAGGTAACGTGCCACATTAGTAATGACACATGTCTTCTAAATTGATTTCAAGTGTTAGATAAAATCGTACCCAATTGAGTCAATTAAAATACAACTGTCAAAATTAAAATGTTTAGATAAATTTACAAGTTGGCACAAAAAAAAGTTTGAATTTTTCTTAATACTATAAAAAAAAGGTAAAAAAATGGCCCTACCAAAAGTATTTTTTTCTTTTTATATAAAAACACTCCCGGAAGGGCATACTTTTAAGCTAAATAGGCTTTTTTAAGTGAGTGGTTTTAAAGGCAGAGCATCTTTTTGCTCTATCTATAGTTGAAGAGACGAGGAAAGTTGAGGGTAGAGACGAATTTTTAAAAATATTATAAAATTTTAAACTATTTACAAAATGCTACTTTTTAAAATAATTTAACAAATTACTAACAAACATCCACCTAAGCATTCCATGCTAGAAAATGAGTTCTAGTATGGATTTCACGTACTGGCAGTAGTGAGTTTTAGAAGAACTACTTAATACCACTAGTGAGTTCCTAATGCCCCAACACTTAGACAAATTTTTGTGAGTTACAATAGATTTTGGTTAGTTTTCCCCAAGTGTGTTGTCTCTAAATACTCTCTATGCTTAAAAAAAATTTACTCTCTTGAATATCACATATATATAGGTGTTTTTCATTTGTGGGATGCTACTTCAGTACTTAGTGCATCCAATCCGAACCATCATTTCTCATTCTAGGAGTATTGAGACCAACTCGAACTTATTTGACTACAAAGGTTATTTAGAGGCAACACACTTAGTAACTTATAAAAATTTGGCTAAGTATTGGGCTCAAAAAGTTCGCTACTAGCGAGTTCTATGTCCATAAAATCTAAGTTATAACTCTCTTTCCCCGCATGAAATGCTTAGGTGGATGAATTATAGTAGTTTGTTAAATTATTTAAAAAATATGATATTTGTTAAATAATTTATATATTTATAGTATTTTTAAAATTTCTCTATAGATAGATTTTCTTTTTATTTATTTAGGGTAATTTTGCTAAGGTGATGTATGTAGAGAGGACTACTTTATTATGAGGATGTTATCTTTCTTAGATTTTAAGCCAATCATAAAAAACCCCTTTCCAAGTGTGTTTATGCTAAATTTTTGCTTGAACGTGGATACAAGAACTTCACTTTAAAACATCTTTATGGAGAGTGTTTTCTTAGTAAAAGAGAATTTCATTAAAATTTTAAATAAATAATTTATTTTTAAATCATAATATTATTTTAAAGAAAATTTTGATAAATTTGACCATAGTACATGCAATTATAACTCTTCTTGTTATTATTTGAATACAACAATAAATTTATTTATCAAAAATTTTGTCATCAAACTACTAGAAAGAAAATGATCAAAAGATGTTGAGTGTTCAATACATAAGCTTTTTGATATTTAAATCAGACGCCGGAGGCTAGCTTGAAGGCAAAACTTTAATGGGTATTTGAGATATATTTTTTTGGAACGCGGGTTCACTTGTTTATAGAAAAGCCTGAAAATTTAAGATAAGCATTCATGATATTTTGAGGTTGATTAGGATTAGAACTTTTAATGAATAAACTCTACTCTTTACGAGATTTTTGGAAGGATTTTTGACTATCAAAATTATTTATTTGCATGTCTTTACAGAGAACACCCTATGGGAGGAGACCCTTCCATTGGGAAAGTCTCTTTGAATCACTACAAAAATATCAAATTTTAGTGGTGGCATTTTTTGTATTTTGCGAGAGTTTTAACTATCACAGATATAGCCATCGCGAAGTATTTAGCGTTTATTTTCAGCAACCACCGTAAATTATATTTTTTGTGGTAATTTTAAAACATTTAGTGGCAGTTTTAAAATCATTCCTAAAAAATGCTAAAATCATTGAGCTTTAGTAGTGGTTTTGAAACCACCACTATTTTTAGCGCGCACTCGCTTGGCCGCCTGTGTGCCCTACGTGGCAATGTTAGAATTTTATTCCAATTGCCTTTCCCCTTCCCTAGTTTTGATTCCAAGACCTCCTGCATACGCGAACCTAGCCAATCTGTGAAGCCTCCTTATTATATATCCGCACATTTTAATTATATACTAATCCAACCACTATTTTCTAGAATTACATTTTATATTTTTAGAAGTCCAGCCCACACAAATAAATTAAAAATAAATTTAGTGGAATAAATTAAAAATATATTTTAAAATAAAATAAATTAAAAATTTGGCATCAAATACCATTTAAAATAAATTAATTGATTAAATTAAAAATATATTTGTAAAAGAATAATGGAATAAATTAATTGAATTAAATTAAATAAATTAATAGATTAAAAAATAAAAAGAAGAGTTAACATATTTTTTAAAAATTTTCTTTTTATAAATTATCAAATTTTTATATATTTTTAAAATAAATTTTATTTTTTAATTATTAAATTATTTTCTAAATTTTACAGCTGTTTCACAAAAACCAAAGTAAAATTTAATTTTTTAATTAATTTAGCAACGATTCTTCAAAATCACCATAAATGTTAATTTAATTTAATTTTTTAATTATTTTCTAAATTTTGCTTCAATTTTTTCAAAATCGTCGTAAAATTTAATTTTTATTTTTTAATTATTAAATTATTTTTTAAATTTTATAACAATTTTTAAAAAATTATCGTAAAATTTAATTTTTTTAATGAAATTAGCGGCAATTCCTCAAAATAGTTGTAAATGTTAATTTAATTTAATTTTTTAATTATTAAATTATTTTCTAAATTTAATTGTGACTTTTCGAAAATCGTCACAAAATATTAAAAAAAACGTTTTAAAATATTATGTTTTGCGATAATTTTTAAAATAATTATTAAATATCAGTTTTTTTTTTTTTTTGTAGCGAACCTCTCTAACTATTTTCTTTTGGACTTCTGATCGTTCTTCCTAGGCCAGGTCCTTCTTGTTTTGACACCTCACTTGTAAAAAGTACAATTACAATGATATATTTATTTTATCATTGATGGAAGTAAATTAAAATGACTCATCAAAATATCTATACAAATAATATCTATCTCATTTCATTTTAACACAATACTTCTATGCAAATTTCTTTTAAGAATATATCTTTTTCAAAATCACTACTTAAACATTTTGAATTGACACTTTATATGATATTCTTATATTGATGTATCATATATTTACATTAATTAAATATATAATATAATATATTAATATGAAAAATATTATATCAAATATCACTCTTAAGTATCTAAATAGCATTTTCGATACCTCTTACAAAATTTTATACTAAGTAATATTATTCAAAAGGAAAAACACTTTTTACCAAGCTGAGAAACATGAGTAATGCTATTTGGCCACTCTCAGTGTCACCCTTGGGTAAATTAAAAAATTTACCCATTGAGGCAATTACTAGCATACTCTCAATTCTAAGCCAAAAGCCCGTGCAACCTTTCTTCTTACTCATTCTCACTTTCTCCCACACAACGTTTCCTCTCGTTTCGGCCCTATCTTTTTCTCTTTCTTTCTCTTCCACGCTTCCTTTCTTCCCCTTCTGGCCGTCAAGCTCATCATCTCCCACCCATACGACTGAGCCTCCTCAATTGCAGCAGCTTCCGCGGCTCCTCCATTACAGCAGCTCCCACCCCCCCTCTCTCTCGTCCGTCACACATCTCCATTGGCTTCGATCTAGAAAGAGATAAGTCTTTTAAACCTATCCATAATGATTTTTAGCACGGATCTATAATATATATGTTTATACATGCTATTTGGGTTTGGCTGAAACTTTAACCTTAGATCTACGGAAATTCGGCTATTGGATCTTGCTGATTTTTTGGTATGTTGGTTGATGGGCCCTTGGGTGTCGGGTTGTTTCCTCTGATCGCTTAAAACCACTGGCCACGATGGTTGGTGGCGACTGTCAATGCGTATATAAGCAGGTGTTGGGTTTGCTCGAATGTTTAAGCTTAGATTTAAGGAGATTTGGCCATTGGATCTTGCTGGTTTTTCAATATGTTGGTCGATGGGCCATTGAGTGTTGGGTGGTTGCCTCTGATCTTCGGAAACCACTGGCCACGATGGTTGGTGGCGACTGACAGTGCATTTTTTAGTTGCGGTTGAAAATTAAAGATCAGATCTACGAAAATTTAACTGTTAAATCTGGCCCACTTTTGTGTATGTTAACCTTCTTGACTTGATGTTTCTAAAGATATGTTATGATTGTGAAAATTTTCGACCGTCGATGGTCACCGGTGGTCGCTAGTGGCGATAATTGTGGCTAGTTAGGGTGTTTTTGTGCATACATACATACATGTATACGTACATATATATTCCCTTTCTGCTTTAGTTTTTATTTTTTGCATATGTTGTTTATGGTGATGATGATGATGATGATTTGGTTATTGAAATGGAAATTAAAAAACATGATTTGTTTTGGGTTGCAAAAGAACATGATTTGTCTTTTTATTATATTTTGTGTGTATCCAGATGTTAAGAAGGGGTTTGGTGTCTCCTTTGTGAAGGAGAGGGAGAATTGGGCTTATATGATGGGGTCAACGAACAAATTCAGCCTCTGACGAATGTAGTGGGGAAAGAGTTGTAGACGATGCTAAGATACAAATCAGTTTAAATATTACTTTGTAATTATTTTAGTTTATGTTACGTGGATGTTGATGATTTAGTTATTTGGATGGTGATGTTGAATGTGATATTTAATTATGGGTTTGTATTGCAAGGTTGATGGATAAGTGATATTTTGGATATTGTGAAGGTTAAAATGAAATGATTGGTTGAAATTTGAATGTAAAAAAATTGAATTGATTTGTATTTGTTTTGTGGATCTTTGAAGTTAAATTATTAGGTTTAATTAAGAATTGAATGGTAGATAATTATTGATAATTTTATTGAATTTAGGTATTTATTAATGTGTATATATATTTTAAATTTATATTAAATAAGATAAAAAAATTATTAACTCAATTTGAACTATATCAATTTTTTTCGATAATAAATTAATTTCGTCTTCACTCTTTAAAATGAAAATGTTTTAATTTCAATCTAACCTAATAAAGTTAACTATATTTGGATACGCACAAAACATAATAAAGAAAAATCAAACTCACTGAATATACGAATTTAAATTCAACCATATAATTCTAAGTAAAAATACTTATTTTATCCATTGTTTGTTTTTTTCACATTAGTTCCAATAAGATAATTTTTAATTTCTTATGCTTATGATCAGCCTTCAAGAATCTAATCTTCAGTATTTAAAATATTTTTTTTAATAACTCAATTTGGCTCTATCGATTCCTTTTGATAATAAATATTTTAAGTTTAAAAAATAATATTTATTTATTATTCTTAATTCAAAAAACGTATTATAAAAAAGAAAAAAGAAGATAAGTAAATTTTTTAACCTAATATAATACAAAATATTTTATTATTTCATATTCAAATCTAAAATAATAAGATGTTATTTCAAATAATTTTCATATAAACAATCTTTATTCATTATTCATTCTCACCTCTTTGTTGATAATGTCAGTGATGTTCTTTAATTCATTAAAATTAATTAATGACAAATTAAAAATCAAGTTAATACTTGTTATGAGTAAAATTATGTTTAATTTATTTTTAATATATATAAAATAAATAAATAAAACTAAAAAAATAAAATTACTAAATGATACATTAAATTTTTTATTTTTAAATAAATTAAAATATAACATAAAAAATCAACACAAAAATATAATAAACAAATCATGTCTCTCTTAACACCATCTTGCAATCTGTCTCCCTCATCATTGACTTTAGCCCTATTCCCATTTCATTCGCTGGCGAGTGAATTCCTTTTGCCGGTCTTGTCACATAGGCTTGATTATTTATCTCCTTCGCGAATGAGACCCCAAACTCCCTTCTCAACATCTGGATGTGTACACAACACAATGAAAAAATAAATCATGTTCTTTTACAATCCAAAACAAATCATGTTCTTTAAATTTCATTTTAACAACTAAATCATCGTCATCATCACCATAAAAAAATTAACATAAACAAACAAAAAAACTAAAGCACAAGAAAAGATAATATATAAATATGTATGTATGTATGTATGTACACACAAAAACAACCAAAACTAGCCACAACCATCGCCACAAGTGCCGCTGCCAACCACTGCCAGCCAGAGATTCCCTCAATCAGAGCCTGCCATTAGAAATTCCAAGTCAAGAAGGTTAACACACACAAAAGTGAACCACATTTAATGGTTGGATTTTTGTAAATTTGATTTTTAATTTTTAGCCACAACTTAAAAACGCATTGCCAATCGTCACCACCCATTGTGGTTAGCGATTTTCAACAATTAAAGGCAACCACTCGATACCCTTATCCCAATCAATGAACATACCAAAAAACCAGCAAAATCTAACAAACGAATCTCTCCAGATCTAAGGTTAAACTTTCGACCAAACCCAATACCCGCTTATATACGCATTGTCAGTTGCCACCGACCACTGTGGTCGATGGTTTCCGGCAATCAGAGGCAACCACCCAACACCCAAGAGTCCATCGACCAACATACCTAAAAACAAGCAAGATCCAACAACCGAATCTTCGTAAATTTAAGTTTAAAGTTTCGGCTAAATCTAAATAGCGCGTATATATACGTATATATCATGGATCCGTACTAAAAATTATTGTGGATAGGTTTAAAAGACTTATCTCCTTCTAGATCAGGGCCAATGGAGACGTGCAACAGACAAGAAAGAGAGAGTTGGAGCTACTGTAATGAAGGAGATGCGAAAGCTGCTACAATGGAGAAGGCTCAGTTGCACGTGTAATATCCTCAAATTTTGAAAATACTAATAAAAGAATAAATTAAATTAATTTAAATTAATTAAATTAATGTTTTAATTTGAGGCGGTGTGCGTGTGTTGTAGATAAAAAAAAAAAGAGAGAGATATTTTTCTCTCACATGGAAGCTTCTGACCGAATGGAGAAATCAGAGGAGAGAAACAGAGAGTGAGACATAGAGGGAGCGAGCAGAGAGAGAGCTCACGAGAGATTGCAAAGGAGAGAGCTGATGCGAGAGAGGGAGAGAGAGACGAGGTGCAAGGCGGCCATGGAAGCTGCCGAGTGAAGCTCGGCCATGGCAGTCGAGTGAACCAGTAGCAGCGGCAAGCTTCTTCCCCTTCTCCTCTACCTTGAATCGCTGTTATAGTGGGTAAGTAGGGTCCAAGGTGAGTGTCAATTACTGTTGCACAGTGAAGCTAACTGTAACTATATAATATATATATATATATATATATATTGAGCACAGTGAGTACACCGTGGGTGGGTGTATTTGGCTTTTGGGCTGTGAGTGTAGCGTTGTATGCGCGTGTTCAGTGTGTTCAGAGCCAAAGCAAAGGTCCTTGGCCGAGAGTGAGCAGGTCCCTTTTTCCTTCCTTGTTGCTCCTCCAATATTTGTGAGTATATATATATATATATATATGTGCAGTGGGTGGCATCGGTTTCGTGGGTGAAAGAATTTACTGGTGAGCAGGTGTGTGATTACCCAAGTGTTTGAGGTTTGAGGTAGTGTAGCCATGAGTGTAAGGAGCTTTGTAAGTGTGTAAATGTGTAGGGGCAGTGAGTAGGAGCTTTGGTTGGGGGTAGAAGATGCTCCACATTGAAGGTGTGTGAGTGTAATACCGTGTGTGTGTTCAGTGGGTGTGTTTTGTTTTATATTAATATTGTTATTGTTAAAGTTATTGTTATTGTAAAGATAAGATTAATAGTAGTAAATAATAATTTTTATTGTTAGCTCCTGGTGATGCTCTCGCTGGAGATGGAAGGTGACCCATGTATATTTAATAGTGTATATTAAGTGTTTATATATAGATATAAATAATAGTAAATAATATATATATTTGTATATTAAGTGAGTTTGTGGTGAATTCGTTATGAGCTAATTAAGTGAGCTTGCTGTGTCAGTGCGTGTCTAAAACACTAAAGGAAATGACCTTGGATCATGTGTGCAAGGGAAAAATAATAGAATTTTGGGAGTTTTCGGCAAAGGAAGTGATCATGTACGTGGATAAAAATTAGTAGAGCGTGATATGTTTAAATTATAAATTTTTCGTGATTAAAATTAATTAATTTAGGTCCCGGTTGTGTTATTTGTTAGGAAATGATTTAATTTGCATCGAGAGCTCGAGTGAGGTCAGAATCAGCTGGTTTCAGGCAAGCTTCTCACCCTCTCCTCGTGTTCTTCAATTCCTATGAAAGACTTCTTGATTTCCTGTATTTTATCTTCTCCCTTACTCTAATTCGGCATCTCGCCTTATTTGTTGAGTTATTATTCAGTGTTTTAAGTTAAATTAAATCTGAGACATCTAAAGTTTTATTTGTTGTGTGCCTACGGGGGTTTGTACCGCCCCCACATCTTTCGGGAATGATGCTGAACCAGTTTGGGGACTAGGTTCCTAGACGTGAGGGTTTATTTACGATTTTATTGGGTTTTCTTACAGTTTTTCTCAGATTTATTTATGGTTCGGTTAGAGTTATCGAGCAGTGGGGCAGGGGTCGGTTGTTAGTGACGTTGGGGTAGACTATGGTACGGCCCTGAAGTGGACCGTCGGGTGGACACCCCTAGTCACTGGCCGTTGACCGGTGCCGGGCATTGCTGACTAACTCTGCCGGTATGTGATTTACTGCATGAGTAGATACATCGTATTACTGTTCATGATTTGATATGCACATGGGTACGGGATGCATGTTGGGATATTCATTTATTGAGTATGCTTGGACACGGACATTCTAGCTTGATTAGGTTGCATCCAGCGCGGCATATGCATGGCGTGTGGTTTACTATGTGGGCGGAGCATGGCCTGATGCCTGGATGTATGGGCGCCTTGTATCACGTTGATGCTCACTACGCCATTGCATTTCTATGTGCATTGCATGGATACTGGTAGTATTTAGTTCTCGGACGGGAGTACCGTTCCGAGGGAGCCTATGGCTCGGTTGTCGGGAGTACTGACGGATACGGGTGACGGGAGTACCGACCTGGGATTGCGTGCACAGGTTTGTTGCAGATATTTGTTGCCTTTCAGGGCAGCGGCAGGTTGGTATGGGACTTGGGTGCCAAGTGTCTTATGTGGGCCCCAAGGACCGGTATGTGCTTTTATTTTGTTATGTTATTGAGCTGTTGTGTTGTAGCGTCTCATGGCTTGTGTGTACCTGGGGGTTTATTTTGGGGAGAGTTTTCTGGTTATGTTCAGCCTTTCTTTCTTTATGCTTGCTGAGTCTCTCGACTCACCTTACTTTCCATCATTCCAGGTAGTGGCGACGTGAGCCATGGCAAGAGAGTCAGCTTTAACGACAGAGTCGGTGTGGTGTACAGGCAGTCTCGTCAATCCCTATCCACTCTGATGTCTAAGTAGAATTTGCTCTATTATTTTGTACTGTGCCAGGTGTTTTCTCGAGTCTTGTGTATGTCGGCACAGGAGTTCGTATTCGTTTATTTATCTTGTGACCGCTGTGTTAGCGGGGTACCCATAGTGCATGCATGTCTTGAGCTTTGCTTCCGTTGTTCTTATTTTCGTGTATGCATGCTGGAGTGGTCTTTGTCTCTTGTTTCATTATTTTTCTCCTCCCGTAGGCGCTCCCGTTCGGGTAGTCCCGACAGTTAGGCTATCCAGGCGGGGGTGCTTACAGCATGGGTGGGAAACGATGAGCTTGACGGCCAGAAGGGGAAAAGAGAGAGAGAGACGATTGTTGGACTCAAAGGGACGCTAGAGCTTGATCAAATGCACGGGAGAGAGAAATGAGGGATAGACAATCGAAACAAGCCAAAGAACCTTTGGAGGCTTTGTTGTATGGACATGAGAGAGAGAGAGAGACGACTAGAAGGGGCAAAACGAATGTTGGAGATGTAGTCGCATAGGCGAGAGAGAGAAATGAACTGATTTTTAGTGTAGGGGAGACAAAGAGAAGAAGAAGAAATTTAGGCTACGTTCTCTTTGCTTTTTAATTTTTAATTTTGAGTTTTGAATTCATTTTCAATTTTCTGTTTTGGTAGTCTGTTTTTATAAAATTGAAAACGCGTTCTCTTTATCATTTTGAAAAACTATTTCTCAAAACAGAAAATTAGAAAACGCGTTCTTTTTGAAATTTTGAAAATAATTTTTTAATAATATTTTATTCAATAAATTTGATTATTAAATATTTAATGTTAATATATTATTAAAAAATACATATATTTTAAAGTTAATGAATTTTGTAATATTTTTTTTCATTATAATAATAAAATATAAATAAATAAATAAATATATTTTGAATTTAGTGTTTATTTTGAATGAAAACACTCAAAATAATTTTTTGTTATTTTGAGTTTTCTTTATAATTTTTTTTATTTTCAAAAATATATTTTAAAAAATGAGAACGTATTTTTATTATTTTAAAAAAATAAAAATTAAAAATAACTTAAAAATAGTAAAAATAATGCAACCTTAAATTTTGTTGCTTTTGAATTACTCTTTCCGTTGAAAAAATTGTAAAATTTTACTCCTAAATGTCGTGACATCTCATCAAAATATCACCATATTTCATGGGGTGACACTGAGGGTGACAGATAGCGTTACTAGAGAAACAAAATATCCGCCCATCCCACCCCTTCGTGTCTATTTCCCCACAGAAGGTACCCCAACGCCCCCAAACACACACACACACACACACACTCTCTCTCTCTCTCCCTCACTCATGGCTTCTTCCCCACAGAAGGTGCTGAAAGTGCTTGAAGAATGGAAAATCTCTCCACCACAAGGCTCAGTCCCTTCCACCACCTTACCACTCACCTTCTTCGACATTCCATGGCTTCTCGTTCCCCCATCCCAACCCCTCTTCTTCTTCCCCCTCGCCACCACCGCCGCCACCTTCACCCACTCCATCCTCCCCACCCTCAAGCTCTCCCTCTCCATTGCCCTCCAACGCTTCTTCCCCCTCGCCGGAAACCTCTCAGCCCCGCCGCAGCCCTCTAAGCCCCAGCTCACCTACTGCCTCGGCGACTCCGTTTCCTTGACCGTCGCCGAGTCCAACGCCGACTTCGTCCACCTCTCCGGCCACCACCCCAGAGCCGCCCATGAGGTCCACCGCCTTGCGCCGCCGCTGCCACTTCCGTCCTCTCTCCTCGCAGTCCAAATCACTGTCTTCCCAGTGAGCGGCGTTTGCATTGGCTTCGCATTGCGACACGTGGCGGCAGACGGTAGGACGTTCCACAACTTCTTGAAGGCTTGGGCGTCCATTCACAGACTGGGACTTGGGCTCGACAGTCTCTCGCCGAGCCTCAATCCGAGCCTCGATAGGCTCGTGATAAGAGATCCGAACCTGCTCGAGGCTGTCTTGTTGAAGCAATGGTGGAGCCTAAGAAGTTCTCAAGGGCATTTCATGGCGGACAGAGGCGTGAGTTCAGAAGACATGGTTCGGGCCACTTTTGTTATGGGTCGACCCGAGATGGACAAGCTCAAGCATCTGATCCTGATCCGGTCCAAGAAATTATTCGGGTCCGACCCGTTGTACCTATCCCCCTATGTGATTGCTTGTGCAGTTATATGGGTGTGTTTGACCAAAGTGAACGGAGGCGGCTCCCCCGAGGAGCCACATTACTTCGGGTTCATCGCGGGCGGCATTACCCGGTTGGGTTATTCGGTACCCGTCAATTACTTGGGTAACTGCGTTTCCTTTGGCCGATCGACTGCACAGGGGGCTGAGTTGGTGGGAAAAGACGGCATTGTGGTTGCGGCGAAAGCCATAGGCGACACGGTGAAGAGGTTGAACGGGGCGGTGTTGGGAGGCGCGGAGAGTTGGATCTCGGATTGGAAGGAGATGTTCGGTTCGGAGCTCCATGTAATGGTTACCGGGTCTCCGAAGTTGGATCTTTACGGTTTGGATTTCGGTTGGGGCGGGCCCAAGAAGATAGAGGAAATATCGATAGATAGGACGGGGGCAGTGTCTCTGGCTCGGAGTACAGGCTTGGAAGGGGGCATTGAGATAGGTTTGGCCCTCCCTACTGCCAAAATGGAAGCTTTTAGTTCCCTATTCAATTGTTTCTAAATGGTGTGTTAGTTTTGCATTTTGCTAAAATAATTTCCCATTATCCTGAATTTTAATGGCCTGTCGCTGGATTTTTTTTTTCTTTCTACATATTTATTGTTTTTTTAGTACATTTATTAAGACTCTTATAATAATTTTTTATGAAAATATTATATAAACACTCAAATTTGACACTTATAGTAACACTTTGTATTTGTGGTTAAATATTCATTAGTGATTATTTATTATATTGTGAATAATTACTGATTAGTAAATAATTATTAGTGTGTATCTAACCATCGATATATGAGTATTATTATAAGTGTTAAACTTAAATATCATGTAACATTTTTGTTTCTTTTTTAAGTGTTTGTCTTTCTTATTACATTTGAACTTTGAGAAATTAAAATAACTAATAAGGGGTTGAAATACAAATTTTCACCATGTAATAAATAGGGTATTTAAAAAAGAATAAATTACAAGGACTTTAAATATTAAAAATAAATTATATAAAGTTTTATAAGAATAGGAAAAATCCTAAAAATTTTACGAAGAATTTATCTTTTCTAAGTTGAAAATAAAACTTTAACAAAGTTTATTCATTGATTATTTAAGATATTTGAAGAAGAAAATCTTATTATGAGACATTTGGAACACAATAACCCAATTGTTAAAAGGTATGCTGCTTAAACTTAGGATATCGATTCACAAATTAGAAAAGCAACTTTGCTTGTGATTGTGTCCAAAAAGTGGTCCAAAAGTTTATTAAAAGAAGAAATTCACAAAAATAGATCATAAGTGTATAAAGTTATCTGATGATAGAGAGACATCAGCTGAATGATCAAGACTAAATGATTGAGAGAATGAGATAATTGAGTGATATCACCTGAGAGCTCTCTTGAGACCTTCAAGAGACCTTCTCAGGAATGTATACATTATTTAGTCATTATTATTCAAGAGATTCTCATAGGTCACTTAAACTCGGAAGCCTCTCTTTCAACTGCACGAGAGATCTTTTCGAGACGTTACAAACGCCAAGTTACCTAATCTCTAGATATTGTTCATGCGAGACTGTAAAGAACATAGACAATCCTACCTCTAATAGTCTCGCCTACAAATCCTAAAAGGAGCTCAAAATGTCTGTCGAGGATTGTAGCTTTCCCTCTATCGATCAGTTTCTTACTCCTTATAAATGACAAACTCTTAAGCCTTATTTAGTAAATGTACGCTCAATTTTATTCAGACTATAACTCCATTTACTTTTTTTTTTTTGTATTCTATACTCTTATACGAAGACTTACTTAATCATTGGAGGGTACGTGTAGAAAGTTACCCGCGCTCCTAATCAATTTCTTCTTTATTAGTCACTCATAGACTTTGATTGAAACACTCTCTTACTATAAAAAGAATTATTATTATATTTTGATAATAACACTTATAAAGTATAATTATTTTTTAAAATAAATAAATAAAATTATTTTTTTTAAAAAATATTAATTAAATATTTTTTATTTTTAATAAAACACTTATTGCCAAACACTACTTTTACTTTTACTAAAAGCAATGCATTACTTCAAGCGAAATTACTTATCCACAACACGACAAAAAAGTGTCACGATCATGTTCTAAATTATTAACATGAGAGATAGGACGAAGAGGAATTCTATCGCTATCCATGCAGGCTGAGTTGAGAGTTGTGATAATCACTCGTTTTCCCAGGTGTGACACGTGGGTGATAATGGATCTGATTTTTTTAATTTTAAATAAATTATACTTAATATTTTTTAAATTAGATAAAAAGATACAAACACTATTGATAGTGTGTTTTATTGACTTTACAACTCTACCTATATATATATATTTTATTATTCTCATTTTATTCTCTCCATATATTTGATGAATTGACTATGAGGAGGGGATATTTTACTAAAGGTAAAATTACTATACTATCTTCGGAGATTACCAATCTGGTGCCATCACGTGCCTGTCTCAAGAAGTGCCACGTGTCATCTAGATCTTCATCCCGTATTTAATTTTGAACAAGATTGATTAGGTCAACCGAGATTCTCTCCAAAGTCTTGTTCAGAGGTTATCTTATCTCTTCAGAGTATGTTTCATGTCATCTTTAAATAGAGGTCAACTTCTACAGGTATGGATCATCTGACTATTGTGTGACTTTTCATTTCGGGTATTTTTCTTCTACTGACTTGAGCGTCGGAGTTCTCTCGAGGGATTAAAAGCCCTGCCCTTGCAGGTACTTGCTTCGAGGCAGACCTCGGTGATCGGTCCAGTATCATAAAAAATTTAACATTTTATTAATTTATTTATAGTTCGATAATGACACAACTATTGATGTACCGAAAAAGAAGTGAAGAAAGGGACCGACAAATAATTGGACTTCGATTGATTCTTCATATGAGGAGAATAAAACGAGGAGAGAGAGAAAATATGAGGATATTTTTATTATATTAAAATTATAATATCTGTAAATAAAAAAATATAACTAGAATTACAAAATTAGAAAAAAAATATCTTTCATATCTTTATTATTATTATTATTATTATTTTTTGCCAAATCTTAAAAAATATGGGTTGGACCTGAAAAGACAGAAGTTGTTGGGCCCTACAGTTCTGGGGTTGGACAATATGCCGCTGAAGGAGCAATCAAAGCCTTCACTTACCAACACTGCGTTGCCCTTTTCCTTGTCCCTAAAGGTGAATCGCTCACCCCAGTCGCCCCCACACTCGGCCCGATAGAATGTGAAGGGGTTAATCACGGTGATTCAGTCGGACACAGTGGCTACAAGGAGCCCCCCTCATTTTGAGAGATTGCTTCCACACTGCCGCTGGCGAGACTTGATTCTTGGTCCTTGTTCCAAACTTCACCTTGAAGGCACTTTGTGCCCCCAGTTATGACCAGCTAAGCTGCCAATTCGGGCAAATGCTGCCCTTTTCCTAGCGTCACTACAGATATGTTTACACTGCAATAATGGTGTTGCGTTTGTGAGCTCGTTAGTTTTTTTTTTTTTAAAGAAAAACACTCATTATTTTCTTTATTTTTTTAAAATTAAAAAATACTCGTTATTTTCTTTGTGTATGTTTTTTTAGGATAAATTATATTCGATATTTTTTGAAACTTAATAGAAAGATCTAAAGATATAAATTATTTTTATCATTAAAATTAAACTTTACATTATAACCATTTTATTCCTATTTATTGAATAACTTCTTTCTCTTTCAGAGTCAACGATAACATCTTCCTTGAGTCAAACATAGTGACCGTTGGGTTAAATAGAACTTAGCCATGCTTGGGTTTCGGTTGGGGTTCTAGATGGGAATCTCGGTCTTAATTTGGAACCCACCCCAATTGAAAAGATAAGAGAAAAAGAAAAAAAGAAAAACATACTGGTATTGCCACTATGTCCTTTTTTCTTCATCTATGACCCCCCTCGGTCTTCTACTTCTGTATATGAGTCAGGATGAACCCATTGCCATCACAATGCAGTTCAGTTTGATTAACCCTATTACGATGGCAATGGTTTAATCATTTTTCAGCTAGCAAATCATTTTACTTTTTTCTTTTAATATATATATATATATATTGATGACATTGGAATTGATGGTCAATTGAATTTATAAAACACTCATGAGATTTGAACTTTGTCCTTATTGTTGCAAAAAATGCAACAATTAAATTTTATAATGTGGGGCTTGCTGAAAATACCATGTTTGTTGAATGTGATTGACGCAAGGGTGACTTCCTCAAGGATGTGAATGCCTTTATAATGAGCGTGCCATTCGAGAGGAGAGAGGGTGCCACAAGGAGGCTGCCGTAAAGGTGGTTGCCACAAGGGGGTTACCGCTAGGGTGGTTGTAGCAAGGGTTTGTGTTTCCCACAAGAAGGCTGCTGCAAGGGTGAGAGTGCTGCAAGGATGCTTCGTCTCCTTGTTGATACTGAAAAAAAAGGGTTAAAAGGCTCGCAAGAATTCTCTCCCGCGATAACTCTCCGATGCTTAAGTTAGTACCCTTAGAAACAATAGAAATGCTCTTACAATTTAGAGTTTACCAATCTTTTCAAATCCCCTTTTGAGTTCTATAACGGGGTATTTATAGGAAGCGAATCCTGAGGGCATAAGGTGTTGACACGTGTTAGTCATCTAGTGGAGAGAAGGAGGTCTTGTCGTGAGACCCATCCTTGCTTTGAGCCTTGGCCTTTCTGCAAGGGTGCTTAGCTTTGCCGCGAGCATTTTCCCATGCCAAGAGAGATGTTCTTAGCCTTGGGATATCTTTTCAAGGCTTCATCCATGTCGAGACATAGCGACCTTACCTTTGCTGCGAGGTCCCTTTGCCACGAGGCTTGGCTTCGCCGCGAGACCCATCATTCCTTTGCCACAAAACCTACTATGTCTCGAGTATGCCTTTTCCGCAAACCTTATTGGTGCCGAGATGATTGGTCTTAAGGCACACTGCCGCATGGTCCTTTTTCCAAGAGCCCTTGTTATGCCAAGATGATTCATCTTAAGGCATACTGTCGCAAGCACTATTGGCACTGAGATGATTTCCTTGTCGCAAGGCCTTGCCTCAAGGCCATTCCATGTTAGATTTATGCCTTTACTGCAAGGCACACACATTGCCTTAAGGCTCATTGTTGTGAGGTCCCTTTGCGACAAGACCTTGTTATGTCGAGATGATTTGTCTTAAGGCACACTGCCACAAGGTTTTGTTTAGGTATTATTTTGCTTCAAAAAATTTTATTTTTTCGTAGGTGGTACAACAGTCCCGAACTAACCTGACTTCCCTCATCCTACACACATGAAACAAAAATGACTATCCTAGACTCAACCAGGATAATGTCAGTTCGATACTTAAGTCAACAAAGAATATTGAACATAACTTATGGATTGTTGAGAATAGTATATGATGTCACACCTTTGGCTCACCTTTCAAGGTCTTTATATATCTTTAGGGTTGAGCCTTATGATAAGGATCATGATGATAATTAGTTGGCTTCACCCATATTGTAGAAGATTAGTTGATTGCTCTTGGTTTCATGAGTTTGGAGTGATTTAAATTGAAATTAGTGGATATGCAATGAATATCCTGTCCTAGGTTCATGGAGGCAAGGACATGTGGAACCTAGAAGGCTTCGAATGCTTATCATACGATTCTCCTTACTAGGGCTGGAGTTATTTGTTTTCAAGATTGTAGGGGTTTTCCTCATGCTCAGGGCTTATCTTTTAGTAACTGCTTAAGGAAAAAGGGGGAAGGGTTATTAGATAGGTGTTTTGAGACATTCTTCTACTTGAACTACTCTTTGAGGAGATTGTCCCCATCTTAGATTGGAGATTGCTTCAATGACCATCTCTTAGCTAAATTAAGCCTTTTTCAGGTTGCTTATCCTCGAATATCTCAGGAAGTGTTGTTTGCCTAGGATTTGGACTAGGTTTTTCAACTTAATTTTCTTTGAGTACTTTGGGAGTATAATCCAATCAAATTTTGGATTCCTTTTTTAGTAGGTCATTTGGGGGTTGACTAGTGCTTTAACTTCAAATATGGTTATGGTGACATGGTCACTTATTCTTTTTGACTTTTCCTATTTTTTTAAACATTATCAAAACTCCCAGACTTCCTTAGTCTAGATGTTTAGCATTTTGGGACTTAAGAAGTTAATGGGGCACATATTGTGCTCACTACTTCCATAATTGCATTTATTGCCTTTTAAACACGTCTTTCATTATTGGCATGGGCAGTGACTTTTTCAATTTCCTATGTGGATGTTCTATAGTTAGGAAGTCCCTTGTCATTATGGTTGCTTTTTGGGATTTTTTATTTTTTTTTTGTTAATGATGGCTTCTTTGTTGGCTTTCATAGATCCAAACGTAGCAAAAATTTTAATTTTTTTTTTTAGATCAACCAAACTCTTTGGCCGATCTAAAAACCATAAGATCGGATCTAGTAATTTTTTGATCAACCAAACTCTTTGGCCAATCTTGAAACCTAAAAAGACCGGATCTAGTTTGCAAATATATAGTCTCTTCAAGAACAAAGAACATATAACAAAAAACTAAAACTTTTGGTTATCTGATGCAAGAAAGGATGAATCCTTGTGCCACAAGGTGTTACTCACCCTTTATAAGTGATCCACACCAAAGAGAAGCTTCAATCGATGTCCATGAGCATGCCCCTTCGATCTCCTTGCATCAGCCATGTAAGATCTTATCCAACTCTTGGAATTTTTTTTGGTTTTTTTTTTTCTCTCAAAAACCACTTTCTCTCTCTAGAAAACAATGAGGATGAGGCAAAAATTGAGAATCCACTCAAACCCTAGTTAAACTAGGGATTTAAGAAGCCCTAGCACGTTCTAGATGTGCTGGGCCACGGCCTAGCCCATGGGTGGGCTGGCCGAGCAAACCTGGCATACGGGTTGGGCCTGACACACAAGGGCTGGTCAGTCTACGTGTGCGCCTAGCTAGCCCAACCATGTGTTGGAACGTGCCTAGCACGACCCACTATTATTTTTTTGCCTTATTTTCCTTTTTGCTCATTTTGTTGACATCTTGTGGGCTTTTCCGTGAGTGCTAGCTTGTCCCAAAAACCCACGAATTCATTCGGACCCCAAAAATATTTTTCGATCCCATTGAATTTTTCATGAAACTTCTCTTTGTTTGTATGTGACCTTATAGGTTCACTATGAAGATGAAAAAGGACAATTTATAGAATCCTACTCCTAATCAAACTCTTTGATTATGATCCATAATTTATGTCATCTCATGACAAAAATTATTACCTTGCCCTTAAACCAAGATTGACGTCTAGCAACATATCATGACCCCTATATCATAATGAAATGCAAACGACATTTTAGATGAACCTTTCCACGACGAGTTCCAGTACTATTCGATCCCTCTATCATAATACCCTAGTATGGTCTAGAAGTATTGTAAAATGTCAAACCTCTAATAACCAATACTATGTGTACGAATGCTAAGTCTACAACTCCTATAGTTAAATTAATAACTCTTATTAATTCTCAACTATTCGCATTGGCCAACGACTTCTCGAGTTGTGACTTTATCATTCACATAAGGCATATACGTAATACCCCGTGTTGCGTAGTGTTAAGTAAGTTCAAGGAACTGGAAATTGGTTTAAGAATTTAGTTAATTTTCAAATCAATGAAAGAGAGTACCCTAGAACGTAAATATCTAAGGAAAAGGGTATGACATTGACAAGCATCTCGAGATGAGATTTATGGTATTGAAAGAAATCAGAACAGATGCAGTTTTTAGTACAGCTAAAATAGAGTCCAAAAAACCAAAAGGTCGAGAACACACTTACAAGAGACATACACAAGCATAAGTGAACCAAAATCTTTGTGACAAGCTCTCAAAGAAGATCCATTCAACAATCCTTGATGTGCATTGTGGTTTGAAAAGGAGAAGCAAACTGAAACCGACATCTCATCCATTCTAAGCTCTTCTCACCTCATACCAAGAGTGTCAGGGCCTGCTCCTGAATTTTTCCGCTAGCATAGGAAGTCCAAGAGAAGGCCCATTCAAGATGGATACAGATACAAAATCACTCAAAATTTACAAAAAAATATTTTCATTTCCATATTTGCTCACTAACAATATGAACCATAATAAATATTACATCATTCTTTATATTATCATCTAGGTCTTACCACTCATACATTTTCAAAATAAAAGGGCATCAAGACTTTAAGTACAAAATGAAACTCTCTAATCATGCCCTCAAACTACATCCATGGATCTTTGAGGCCGGGACATCTCTGTACATATCTAACCAGAACTCGCCTCAAAATATCTATCTTTCATTTACTAGAATGACAAAAGAAACAACGTGAGCCACAAGCCTCAACAAGTATATAGCAAAGGGAAGTATCCATAGAACGATATATAAAGGCAGGAATAACTTAGAGTCAAAGAAAATTAGTACCCGTCATTTAGACAATCATTGGGTTTATGCCTTCTAGTCTAGACAACAACATCCTTAAAGGAATACATTTTCTTATGTTTCATCAACACACATTCTTCAAAGTGAGCCATAAGGCTCGGTAAATATACATATATAATAACAGAAACAAGAATGAAGGGATGGATAATAGAAATATAGTACACCCAACTTCCCAATACAATTTAAAACCCATCATTCAATTCCCATTATTAATACCAATCCATACTATCATCATTATGGATTTATGCAACATTTCATTTCCAATAATAACATAGACCTCTATTCATTGCATTGGCTCACACAGCCTTCCATATACATGGATCACCTCGGCTCTTAAATCCATTTATTCACATGCATGAATGCATACATATATATATAAATCAATTTGCCACTCATTGGCTTGAGCATCGCCTACCGGGCTATATGGCCACCTCATCCATGTCAGGCGCTCCATAGGATATCATTTTCTTTCCTCATCTGTGGAACATAGCCGTCACGCCAAAATAATAGTAATAAGGGCATAAATCATAATTCCATGCAATGCTCATGGGATCTCACATAAGTATAACATACATGCTTCATTATAGAAATGTACACATCATGAACATCGTGCACATTTAAACATTTCAATAACATATTCACTCATGAGCCCATGCATACACATATGCATATCTTCAATCACATCCTGGCATTTTGGAGGGTTGAGTGATGTTAGAGGAAGCAATTAATAGGAACTTAGATCAATAATCATGCTTAATTTGGATTGAGGAAAGCCTTGACCAACTCAAATCATAACCAAAGTATATGGTATTATATATCAAATCGAATCCCTCGAAATCTATATTACAATGCTTCAAACGGATCTTAATTTTGACTTCTATATCAAAAGTTATGGTCAAAATAGCACAACATGCGCAATGTTGAAAAAAAAAAAGAGTAGTCGACTAATGGAAGGGAATAATCGACTTTTGGAAGGAATAGTCGGCTTTCGCTTAATCGACTAAGGAAATATTTAGTCGACTAATGATTATTCGATAAAGCAAATTGATTAGTCGACTGGGCCGAGGGCTGGCACCAAAATCTGAGAAACAGGCCTCTATTGAGTCAACAAAACCCCAAAATTAGTCGACTCAACGCACACAGAACACACGAAATAGACCCAAAACACCCTCAAAACAACCACCACTAGCTTCTTAACCAACAAATGTCATTCCTTGAATGAACAATAGGGTGAACAAGCCCCAACGAGACTAACACCAAGACCCAACAAAAGTTTTGACATAACATACGGTTCAAAGAAAATATATAATTGATACCAAAAATAATTTTTATCAATAAGGGGACCAAGAACCATGAAACATTTTGATATCACAATGGAAAATAAGGAACGCTTGCACAAAATAAAATAAAAGTGCAAGAAGAATTTGACTTAAATGATGCAACTCCAAGAGATGAAAAACACTCCCAAAAATCTGCAAATCTTCACTTGAACTCCAACCAAGAGTAATAAATGAAGAGAATAAAAGAAGAAAAATGAAGAGGAAAAAGAAGAGATGCATGAGAGGGAGAGCAAGAGAATTGGAGAGGAGAGAGGGAAGAAAATTATTAAAGAAGCAAGAAGGAATGGGGGAGATGGGCTCCCTGTCCTTTCTCCAACCACCCCCTCTCCAAATTCCAATTTTGCCCCTATCTCATACACACACATAAAAATATCCTTATGCCCCTTATAGTCATTTGCATTTTTTCATTTCTTTCTTTTATCTTTTCTTTAATCTCTCCAAATCATGAATTTTCCCATTTGCCCTTACCTTTTTCCATAAAGCAATGCATGTTTTTGTCATTTACCACAAATTCTCATTTTCATTTAATTATAATTTCACCCTTTTATATACATGGGCCCAAACCCAAATCAATGGCCCAATTAAACAAAATGGCCCACCCATCTTAGGGCCCAATGGGCCTTACAAATTCACTTCCCATAAATGACAACAAAATTTACACTTGGCCTCAGCACAATTTCAAAGTCCAATATGATATTTTACTCTTGTGTTTAGTTTTGATGATGAAAAATTTCAAATGTATTTTTTTCTCAATCAAAGCATATGGTTTGGAAACAAAAATCAATTTCAAAGTGCTTTGTTAAAATGATCTATGACCTTTTATATTGTTTGGAGATTAGCATAAACAAGTTTTAAGATCTAAAAAGAATCTCCTTGAAATCGTTGGTCAAAATAATTCTAAGGCAAAAGACCAACTAGAACATGTTTTTGAAAGTGTGTTCATTTTAGAAAGTGCTCATTTTAGAAAACTATCTTCTAGTATTTTGATATCTAATATCTCTTGGTAATGAATGGTTTTGATAAATGACTATATGAAAATCAATTTCTACTATGTGGATTATATGAATGAGAAAATGAATTTTTAGTATATAAGTTTTGAAGCAAGATATGAAAACTTATAGAAGAAATATTGAGTATGGTTGAGAGTGATTTGAAAAACTTGCTTGTTGAGAGTGATTTGTTTCAAAATATACTTTTGATGATCTCAACTTGCTTTCAAAATAATCAAAATGAGGATTCAAAAGAATCAAATGAGGATTTGATAAATTTTCAATCTTTTCAAAAGGATAGTCGACTATGTTTTTCATTCTGTTGACTATGCCTCAAAATAGTCGACTATTTTGGTTGTTCTGTCGACTATTCAAGGCATCTGTCGACTATTTTTGCCATTTGTCGACTATCGAGTAAGGATAGTCGACTATGACTTTTGGTCTGTCGACTATTGTTGTTCATAAAATTCAAAAATTTCTTCATATTTCTACATCTGTCGACTATACAAATGTGTCTGTCGACTATTGTAAATTTTGTGTTATAAGATAGTCGACTATTTGTTTTGTCTGTCGACTATTTCTTGCTTTACTTGTAAAAATAGTTAACTATGCATTTCTTCTGTTGACTATTTCTTTTTGCAGAAAGCTCTAACGGCTATTTTTTCAAATTCCAACGGCTCCAAACGGCTATATTTCTCTTCAACTTTGTGGGACACTTATATATACATGTCATAGATGATCAAGAGAAGGCTAATGGACGGGAATGAAATTATTTGAGCTTACTGTTATTCTCATTTGTATTTAAAATCGTCTGTGCTTTAATTTTCTCTCTTCAAGGCTTCGATCTTCACTTGTAATTATTTACTTCAAACCTTGTATCATTTTTGAGAGATCATTGTAACTAAGAGTTGTACTCTTAGATTCTCTATTCGATTGTTTGTATTTTTCCTAGCAATAGCTAGAGGGCCCATTAAATTGGGAGGTTGTATTTTTCCTAACAGTAGCTAGAAGGCCCATTAAATTGGGAGGTTGTATTTCCTAGCTTGTGTAGCTAGAGAGCCTACTTGTGTAAGTAGGAGGTTTTAGTGAATTGGTTTAAAATCCTTAGTGGGAGCTAAGGTAGTGGATTAGGCTTGGTTTAAGCCGAACCACTATAAATCCTTTGTGTCTTTTATTCTTCTTACTTTACATTTATCATCTCATATGTTCTATGTTTTAAGTCACTAAAACCTCAATTGGGTCAAAAAGTTTTCAAGTTTCTACCAAGCATTTAATTATACGAATTCACCCCCCTCTTGGTGTGTTCCATAGCATCACCCGTTTTAACACAATCCATTAAATTAAACACATCATTTACCTACATAAATTTTTTCCATGTAAAAATATTCCTCAACATTTAATTTAATAGGAAAAAATTTCTAATGCCCGTAAATAACATATTAATAACTCCTAGACCCACTAACGGGTTGTTACAAAGAGGTTTGTACAACCTTTTGTTAAGGTTTTCATTACATTAAAACTATTGAGTTGTAAAAGATAAGTTTCATTTATCTTGTTATTGATTGTAAGGTTTGAGTTTAGCTGTAAAACTTATTGTGGTGTAAGGTTTGAGTTGAGCTATAAAAACTCATCGTGTACAAGGTTTTAGGGTGAATCGTGATAAAACCCTTGGTATGGTTGATCACTAGGAAAATGATTGTATTTGAAAATCCTTCAAGTGGGTAAGTAGTGGAGTAGATGGGTGACAAACCACTATAAATCTTGTGTGCACTTGCTTTACTATTTTACTTACATGTTATCATTATTCATACTTTCAAAAGAGTCATTTTCAAAAGATAAAAGTTTCAAAATAAGCAAAACAAAGAGGAAAGTTTCGAAACATATACTCTTTTAGGTTTTGAAACATACTTAACAGAAAGGTTGATTTCAAAACAAACTTCTTGATATTTCGAAACATAGTATTCTGCAAAGAATAGAGCTTTAATCTATCAAAGAATTTACCCTAATCCCAATTCATCCCATCTTGGGATATATTTGTCATCATTTGGAACTAACATATATTTTTTAAAAATTAGTCAAGTCTCATGATCATTTTTGTAATCAAGTACTTGACATGTTAATTGAGTAATGATTCATGTGTACTCGAGTGCATTATCTTTTTAATCAAGTATATATATATATTCTAGAAACATGCTAAGACTCTGAACCATTAATTTAATCGAGTATTAAAATTGTTAATCGAATAAAGATCTTAGTGTAATCGAGTAAATATAACTTTTTAATCGAGTATGTAATGAAATTTTTTGTGTCAAAAATTTCATTGAGTGAAAAGCGATTTGTAATCGAGTAAGTCATAAAAATAGTCAATTACAAAATATCTGTATTTGAGTAGAAATTAAACTTAGTCGATTAAACACCATTTTTTACTAGAATAATACTTAGCAGAATTTGAAAAATATAACCATTATAGAGCATTAAATGCGATTAATTTGTCTTAAACTTTTAGAACTTTAAATTCTTTTCAAATAAATTGTACATATATTTTGATGTTTCTAATTGAATTTTGAGATATTATAGAGATAAAAAGTGGCAGTTAAAACATAAAGAACATTCTCTCATTTTGATGGACAACTTAGCATAAGCATTAATTGACAAAACACTATATAAAGTAGGTGAAGCCTAAAGAACAAGGAAATGTTGTGAATTTGAAAAAATCATATATTCTTGAGATTTCAAAGTTGCAAAGAAGTGCCTCACTGCTTACATTCTTTAAAAGGAATAGAGATTAAGCTTAAATTTTTCGATCATTCTATCTCTTTGTAAATTCAAGAGAAGTGCTTGCATTTTAGTATCACCTTATACCTTCCCTTTTATTTCTCATTCACATTTCATTCTAATTTTGTAAAGATTAACTCTAATCCTAGTAAAAGGTATTGATTATGATTTATCCTAATTAAAAAAATATTAATTATTAAGGTTTGTAGTTGAGTATGTATACGTGAAATTATTTTAATATAATATATAGACAGACATTGTCACCTTCAACGTCTAAGTCAGTGGCCATGGACATGTTTGCCAACCAAGAAAGCGCCGGAAATTAAATAGGGCCCCAAGAACATGCGGGAAATTAAGTAGGCCATGGCTCTTTTGTCGCCTGTCGTGGGAAAGGGGGCCTTGTTTGGCCACTCTGTTAACTGAAGTCGTGTCCATTACTTTCCATCCAAAAAAGTATTTTCTTTCTTTCTTTCTTTTCTAAGTGATCAGAAAATGGTATTTCATTAATTAACATTGTAGTAGGCCCTCTCTCTTATGGGGAAAATATTATTAGTATTTTTTGAGCTACATGTAGAGCTACAAAAAATAACTAAAATAACAAAATTACCTTTACCCAATTTGTAAAATTGTAAAATGCTCTATTCTTCCTCTCTCTCCTCTTATCTAGCGATTATGGTTGTCTCCTTTCTCCTTTCTCCCTTGTTCTCATGGCTGCCATCAAGAATAGCTCCTCGTCGTCATCTCGTCGTTGTCGTTGTCGTCGTCTCTTCACCTTCTCTTCGCCTTGCCACCTCATAACGACCGTTGTTGAGGATGCAATCCAAGGTGTAGTCCAAAAATATATCTTGTTTTATGTAGTGTAAGAAGTACCAATAATATTTTTTCTCCCTTAAATTCACAAATCCAAAAAAATTAATTAATTTAGCTTCCATGAGTGCTTGTAGTTGTAGCATCTCGGATTAGTCTTCATAGAAGTTGCAAAATGATGCGTAATTTTGAATTAAGAATGCGGGTTTTATGTGATTGTGAACTCAATTTACTTAGATATAAGGTGCAGTACATTTGACTATAATATAATATGAATTATATTTAAGAGTTTTAATAAAATTCAACATGGGTTCAGGTCGAACCTAAATCTATAACTTTTCTTTTAGAATTGGTTAGCTAAATGTTTATTTATAAATTAACTTTAATATTTTATTAATAAGATCAAAATATTTTAGAATAAATATCTTAAATTTTAGACAAAATATTGCACTGATTATATATTAACAATGTTTATTAAAATAATGTATTATTTTAGTAATGTTTTGTGTTGAGTGTAGTTTAAACTTAGGCTCGCAAATGACTAAGCGGGTGTGAAAATGGTCAGTTCGATAACTAAACTGATTGAAATCAATTAATTGAAGTGATCAAATTGGTAGAGAAAATTGAATTAAATTGATCAATTAGTTCAAATAATCAAATTAATTGATAATAAACAAAATAAAACATAAATTATATAAACTGAATTGAAAATTAAAAACCAAACTTACATAAAAAATAGAAAAAAACAAACAAACTGAATTTAGATAAAAAAAGAAAAAACTAAACTAATCGATTAACAAAAAAATAATTAAAAATCGATTATAAATTTCAAGAACCAACATTTAAAATATAAATTGTACTGCTTTTGTTGCTGGAAATCATATCAGGATTAATTCAACCAGTACATATGTACCCAGAAATCATACAGACTGTTGCCATAAATAACAAGCATAATTTATGTCACATCATAAAGTTTTAACAGCCATAATCCTGGAGACAGCGATATCTTTCGCTTCAGCAGAAAATAATAATCCAGAGACTGCTTTTGGAACACCTAAAAATGGACCATAATCCAGAGACTGCTTTTGGAACACCTAAAAATGGACAGCCAATATTCATGACAGCCTTTATACATACATATGCCTGGCACACCAGCCTTTATACATATGCTTGCCCCACCTCCACCACTCATTGGAGTTGATGCCTCAACCCATTTCCTGAAATGCAAGCAGTAAAGGACACCCATGGAATGTAGAATCACGACCACTCGTTGCAACCATCAGTTCTGTGTTACTTTTTATCCGGCGCAGAGTTTGGTCCCGCACCTGACTGTTCAATTTGGCAGAATATAAATAAATATTATTGAAGGAGAGAGTAACATATGAGACAGACAGATATAAGTTTCCTCAAATATAATAATAATTACTAACCCTATATATATTCCTTATCAAGGTTTCATGCAACCCTTTTTTCAACAATATTCCCCTTAGTTTAATGGTCTCTTCCATTCTCTATCTACGTACGATGCCTATAAAATTGATTACAATTTCAGTCGCTTCAGTTTCAAACCCCTTGTTGGAGTTCATTTTAATTGTTTACTTAAAGAAATTATGACTATGGCTAAGCTGGGTTTGGTTCTTTTCCATGGGGTTCAATCCAGTAAGTCAGTTTTGGTCCCTTTATTTATGTTCAATAGTGTTATTTTTCCAAAAAAGTAAAAAGAAGTATTGACTCTATGCAGACTAGGTAGCTCTGGCAAACTTGGCAGGAATGCCAAGCATGATTTCCCTCCTTAGGGGCATATATAAGATTAATTGTACTTCTTATACAAGGTGCAAGTTGATCCGAACTCTATAGTAAAAATATTAATTATAATGCATATACAGCTAAGCTCTCAGCATAATAAAATAACATTTTTAGGATATAAATTGGCGTTATAGAATTTGATGATTACAACCGAACTCACAAGAATCGAACACTTATAGTATTGTAAACAGAAGCAAAAATACAAGAGTACAAGATTGTTCCAAGAACGAACAAAAGCAACAAATACAGTACTCTAGCTTCTCAATACAAACCTCACACGCCTCAGGCGATTTCTAGAGATTCAAACACAATACCTCGCCTTGTTCTTCTTCGATTTCTTGCTCCTTCTCGGTTCGATCTCTCTAGCTCTATGCGGGTTCTTCTTGCCTGATTAAGGCTTCCTAATTTGTGAATGTTGTTATCTGATTTTCCCAAATCATTGCTTTATATACATGTGTGCCAAAGGATATTAATGGAAATAACAAGAAAGGGAGCAAGACACAGGCTTGGGCTTGGGCTTGTCGGACTTTATTAAATAAGCAAGCCCAACCCAAATCATTTTGAATCACAAATCCTAACAGTAGTCGTATACATGTTTTTCTCCTCATATCCTAAGCATTCCAAATTTGCTATTAGAACTGTCCAAACAAAATAACGTGGTGCAAAAATAAGCAAGAAACGAACAAAAACAAGAGGTAAGTATTAGCAGCTTTAGAACTACCTAAGGAACAAACAAAAATAAGTAAGAAGTCAGTAATTTACGAAAACATACTTGTAAAACAGTAAAAGTAATAGTAGCTTTTGCTTCTATATCTACGAAAGCATAAAAATCAAGGGCTAAGTATTTTATAACAAATAACGATATCAAAAGCTTAGGTAAAATATCAAAAATTCATACCTGTTAAAGAATTACAGTACAATCAAACTTATAATTAGCTTACAACAATGTTCACAGTTACATAAAAATAATAAAATAAACAAGAAGTTCATAGTTTTAGCAATTAAAAAATATCATCAATTTCAAGTTCTAAAAATAGTTTTGGGAATTTTTTTTTTCTTTTCGGTATCGAATGGCATCTACCTAACTACTCCTTCAGATCAATTTGAAATGATTCCACACCTGAAAATGGTTGAATAACAATGTAACTAGACAACATGAACAAAACAATACAACAACCATCAACTCAATAACAGAATTTAAAACATAAACAACTGTTGAAGTTTGCCTCGAGTTTTGTCCTAGAAGATAGCAGAATCGGAAGGAGCATGAAGGAGTAGTCTCGGTTGAAGAAATTAGACAGCTAGGGGTTAAGTGTAATTAGTGCATTTTGTTGGGGTTAATATGTAATTTCCCTAAGTTAGTTAGTTGCCTAAGTATGTCCTCCTCCTCTATAAATAAGAGGGCAAGACGCCTGCTGGGAAAATCATCATTCTGTGAGTGCTCTAGTCCTTTGTATTATGAGTGCAAGGCATTGTTCAAGAAAGGAAGACTGTCTGCAAGTCTTTGATTTTTTCTTGGGGAAACAATGTGGTGTTGTACTCAGGGTTTGTGGGCTGTGATGTATTGACTTCTGTCTGGAAATAAAGACTGCTTGAAGGGGTGTTTGAAGGTTGGGTGTAGGATTGTCAAAGGCTTTCCGAACCAGGATAAATCCGCACCTATTGCTTGTGGTTTGATTGTTTCTTGTTCTTATTTTCATTTTGTTTTTGATTGCTTATATTTTATGTTTCAATTTCTATTATTGCTGGGTGGATTTGAGAGTGTTGAGAGAGGCATATATCATCCAAGGGTCATTCCGCATAGTACTAGGATAACAAATTGGTATCAAAGCCTATCCCTAGGATCAAGATTTGTCCAAGAACCTTCAATATTTCATCTGTTTTGAATTCTCTATCATAGAACTGTGTCATAATGGCTGCAACTAGGTATGATATTGAGAAGTTTGATGGCCAGAATGATTTCGGCCTTTGAAGGATGAAAATGAGGGCATTACTAGGGAATCTAGGACTAGAAGAGGCTTTAGATAAGGAAGAAACACTGCCTCAAACCTCCACTGAAAAACAGAAAAAGGAAAAATCAAAAGAAAAGAAAGATATTGACAAGAAAGATTTTAACACCTTGATTTTAAGTTTAGGGGACAAAGTCTTGAGGGAAGTGGCCGAAATGACCACGGCATCAGACCTTTGGAAAAGATTGGAGACCCTTTACTTGACTAAAACCCTATCTACTAGGTTATATTTGAAAACCAATTTTTTCTCCTTTAGAATGGATGAAGGTAAGAAATTGCAGGAGCACATAGATGAGTTTAACAAGTTATGTTTGGATCTTGAGAACATCGACATCAAATATGATGATGAGGATAAGGCCTTAGTCTTATTGCACTTTCTACCAAAGTCATATGAAACCTTTGTTGACATCTTAAAACATGGTAGAGACAAGTTGTCTCTAGATTATGTGACCGGAGCCTTGAGTTCCAAGGAATTACAACATAAGGTTAAAGGAAAGAACTCTATACATGATGCTCTTATAGTTGGGACTAGACTAGAAAACAAAGACCCTAAATTTAAGGGTAGGTCTAGGTCAAAGTCTAGGAATGACAAGAAAATGATAAGATGCTATCACTGCCATGATGAGGGACGTATTAAGAAGAATTGTCCCAAAAGAAAGAGTGAACTCCTAGAGAAAAACCCTGGAATTTCTTCATTTGTGTGTGAGGCTGACTATGATAGTGCAGATGCCCTATAAGTGTCTAGAAATACTGGAAATATAGCATAGTTTCTAGGTTTAGGGTGGACTTATCATAGGAAATGGTGTTTTTAATTTATAGTCATGGTAGGTGATAAGGTGTTAGTAGGCAATAATCAAGAGTAAAGTTTCAAGCCCATTAGAAATCAGTTTCTAGGATCTAAGGGGACCTATCTAGGCCTTGTCTCATGGTGGAGCTAGGTGAGGTAAACCTAGTAAAGATGGTGTGTTCCTAAGGAATTCCCAAGCGTATATGAGCTTGCTGGAATTTAGAAAGTTTGCTGGAAATTACTTCTGGTGTGAAGGGTTAGGTGTGTGGAGTTGTGTAATAGGTATACCTAGATCTCCTAAAGGTAGGGTTCTTACCTATGAGGGAAAACTCTTCTAATAGGACATGGAATTAGTTGATTCCAAGGCCAAGGGATGAAATTTGGAATGCTGGCCAGCAAGGAAAATCCTTTGGGATGTCTGGAACTAACCTAGGAACCAGGGTATAGCAATAGGGAAATTTGGAAAATGTTTTGGTCATATTCATTGTGTAAACTTGGGATAGATTGTGAGAGGGAGGAAGCTAGTGTTTAAGATAGCTTTGGCCCTTACAGTAAGGGTCCTTGTAAACAGTGAGGAGAAATGGTGTGTGCAAGTGTGTCCTTGTATGGTGTAGCCATTATTGATCAAAATTCTAGATTAAGTAAGGAAAGGGAAGGATAATCATCTTGTAGGAAATGAGCAAGGGAATAGAAGGTTTAGAGTGATGCCTAGGATGGATAGTGATAGGTCTTAAGTTAGTTTCCACTAAGGTATGGAAATTTGGGTTTATAAGATGCTTAGGCTCAGGTTTGAGTGCTAAGGATTGGTTGGGATATAGAGCACCTTGTATAAGAAAAGAGGGCTGCACTCATGTCCAAATGAATGTCATGGAGCCATGTAAATTTGGGGAGAAAATTATCTTGGACTTAAATGGAATATCCCTTAGGTTAAAGGGGTGGAGTGTTGTTGTAGTGTTTATTTGTAATTTAAGGAAGTGCTGGGAAATGGGAAAAGTCTAGAGAAATGGCTAGACATGGCCATTGGTTATAGCAGCACATGAAGGCTTAATTTGGATCAAATAGGTGTCACTAATCAGCTAGTATCCATGGAAAACTAAGGGAAAAGTGATCTTATAGTGTAGCCAAGGGATAATAGGCTAGAGGGAAAGGCAAGCAAGGATTGGTTGCTTAGAAGGTCTCTCTAGGTGTGATTATATTTCTCTAGATAAGATATAAGATTGTGATAGTCCAAAGGGTAGATTGAGTGCATGAGGAAGCTGTGTCAATTTCAATGGTATGCGTAGGAAAAGTAAGGCAGCTTAAATGATAGTTATCCAATAGGAGTCTCAAGGTGTAGATGAGGTTTTAGTTCAGTGTTTGAGATTGTTGGAAGGAGAAGAAGCTGGAAAGATAAGGCATAGGTAAGATATAGCCCCCGTTTTGATTTTAAATTGGTTTAATTGAATAGTTATGTGTAATATATATATATAATATATTATATTATAATAAACCTGTAAATATAATATATATTATAACATAATACATATACTTAATGGAGTGCATGCAGTGCATGCATGGAGCATTTATATAATATATAAGTATATATACCATATAATACCATATAATATATCATATAAATATATACATAATATATAATTTAATAATACTTAATTGTTTGCTTGTAGGCATGAAGAAGGTGGGTTTGGAGACTCAAATTGGATTGAAGAATGAAGAATTAAAGCCCATGAAGAATTAAAGTCTATGAAGAATTAAACCCTATGAAGAATTAAGGCCTAACTTGAGCAACCCATGGAAGATATCATTTGGAGAAGACCCAAGCATTATTTTTAATTCTAATGAAGATCAAAAACCTAATTGTAGAAATTTATTTTTAAATATTTGTTTTGTGAGTGCTTTATTAGGTGTATTTTTTAGCTAAAATCCATTTAACTATTAGGTGTGTATTATAACTAAAATCCATTTAACTTTAAGTGTGTGAGTGTCCATTAGATATAATTATGTTTAGTTAAATAATCGAAATTGTGTGGTTTGTATTGCATCTTGTGGGCTATAAATAGCTCACTTGATTGCATTTGTAAGTGTGATTATTATTCTTAAATAAAAGCTTAGTTGTTTTCTTAGAATTCTCTCTTTGAGAATTGCTTTTGATCTTTCTTATTTTCTCTATTATTTTCTCTTGTGATCTTACTTTCTTTCTTTCTTCTTTTAAATTCTTATATAATTTATGGTTACTTTATTATTTTCCGCCTAAATGGCCGGTTAGTTTATGCCTTTAAATTTCTACAATTTTAATTCTTATCTTTTAATTATCCACCGCCTAAATGGCCAGTTAGTTTTTGCTATTTTAATTCATGTCATTTAAATTTTGTTATTTAAATTACGTCATTTAAATTCCTGTCAATTAACTTTCAAATGGAAATGAGTAGCTAAATCTAATCTTGGGTTAAGGTAAGGATAATGTCCAACGCCAATGATTCCCAAAGAAAGCTGCACTTAAAATAAGTGACATTAATTTAAATTTCAGTACGGGTGTGTAGTAATTATTGAGAAATCACTAGATTTGGATTGGAGCATAAGCCTAGCATAAGCCTAACTTAGAGCTTTCATGCCATGTATGGAAGTTACTAGAACTGGAAACGCTATCATACCCAAACCCAAATGATTGATTTAGTTGTTTTGTGTATTAATTATAATTGGATTTATGGCAGTTGCTTAAATTAGAATCCCGCATATCATGTATGGGGATTGCTTAAACTAGAACTATTATTATCTCTAACTGCATTTAATAACAAACCCTCATATTTGAAATTGAATTAATGTTACTAACCTTGTTTGCTAAAATTTGGGAATCAACGGGTTGGCACTGAAATTGTCTTAACCCAAGTACTATCCAATTTCATATTCTCACATTCAGTATTTATTTCAATTTCTGCCTTGCTTTATTTCCCAGTATATGTTGTCTAAAAAAAAAACATAAAAAACCTTGTTGCCAATTTGTCCAAATGCATGTGCGTGTGTGTGACATTCTTTTTTCTTTTGCCATAAATAAATCTCTCAGTGGACGACCTAGATTCATCCAGAAAATATAAATTTAAATTTGGACTACAACTGCACTCGTACACTGATGAGTATAAACCTCTCACCAAAATAAAGAAAAAAATATAAAAGTTTCAATGTGTTTTTATTGTGTTTTAATTGCAGGGTGAGAGTGCAACCAGATATGATCAGGTTTGTCCATCATCCATGGAAAAAGCAGGAGTTGGCTATTAGGTGAAGAACTCATGGAAAATGGTGGAGAATTGTTGAAGTTTGCCTCGAGTTTTATCCTAGAAGATAGCAGAATCAGAAGGAGCATGAAAGAGTAGTCTCGGCTGAAGAAATTAGGCAGCTAGGAGTTAAGTGTAATTAGTGCATTTTGTTGGGGTTAATATGTAATTTCCCAAAGTTAGTTAGTTGCCTAAGTATGTCTGCCTCCTCTATAAATAAGAGGGCAAGGCGCCTGCTGGGAAAAACATCATTCTGTGAGTGCTCTAGTCCTTTTTATTATGAGTGCAAGGTATTGTTCAAGAAAGGAAGACTGTCTGCAAATCTTGGGTTTTTTCTTAGGGAAACAGTGTGGTGTTGTACTCAGGGTTTGTGGGCTATGAGGGCTGTGATGTACTGATCCTTTGTCTGGAAATAAAGATTGCTTGAAGGGGTGTTTGAAGGCTGGATGTAGGATTGCCAAAGGCTTTCCGAACCAGGATAAATCCACGCCTATTGCTTATCGTTTGATTGTTTCTTGTTCTTATTTTTATTCTATTTTTCAATTATCGCTGGGTGGATTTGAGAGTGTTGAGAGAGGCATATATCATCCAAGGGTCATTCCCCATAGTCCTAGGATAACAACAACAATATAACAAAAAACATATATGTACAAATACATGAGATTTTCAAAAATTTAAATTTCTATAGGTGTGGGGTTGTCTATGGTAACCTTATTTGTCAATTTTAAAATCAATATGTAAAATTAATTAATTAATTTCAAAGTAACAAGTATTAAACTAAAATTTTAAAAATAGTAAAACTGAATTTACTTTCTTTAAGTTTTTCAACATGATCCAAATCTTCTTCAAAACTCATCGGGGTAGTAGATGTCCAAAGCCAATCTTGTATACAAATCAAACTTTCAACAACTTTAGGAGATAGAGAACTCTTAAATGGATCAAGTATTTGACCCCCAGTGTTGAAGGCAGACTTGGATGCAATAGTAGAAACTGGAATTGTTAACACATCACGAGCCATAGATGATAGAATAGGAAACCGATGACAATTAGCTTTCCACCATTTCAAAATGATAAAGTCATCATTTTCCTCCTTGCACACTTCACTAAAATACTTATCCAATTCTGAATGCGCATTAGTAGAACCACTACCACTAACAGACTTTTGCTTTTTGAAGTGAGAAATAAGCAGCTTCGTTCTTACGGATTTTTATTTCTTAACATCCTCCACAAAGATGGAGTAGAAACTTCAAATGGCTCTCCTACTTCACCTCGAGGTGCCAACTTGTCCTTATTTTCCTCATACAAATAATGCATGACATTTTTTTAATGAAATGCACCAACTCTTTTCTCACCCAGATACATCTCTTTAAGTGCATGCTCCATAAACTCAAATTTGTGTCTAGGATCAAGGACCACAACAATGTAAATTAAGTGATTTATTTTGTTTGAATCCCCCTAATATTTATCAAACTTTTCTTTCATTCTTCTTGCCATTTCACTCAACTCAAAATCATCGCCCTCATGCCATTCGTGTAAGAGACAATGAACGAATACTAATTTCATGAAAAAATGTGTTGGAGGTGACATGATGAACTCGATATCCGCAAAGTTAGGTAAAAAAACTGTTGCAACAATGTAACAAACTTTTTAACCTTCATCCAATCCTCTGGCTTGGGTCTCCCATCAATAGTAAAAACTCGATGCAAGTCATTATTCTAATTACCCGCACCAAGATCTATCCTAAAACAAGGATCTTCCTCATCAAATCTCTCAAAAGCCTTCTCAAACTTTTGAGCAGTCCCTAACATCAAGTAGGTGGATTTTCATCTAGTTGCAACATCCAACGACAATAAGCCCTTACATTCTATTTTTTCTAATTCAACACACTCTTTGAATTTTTTTCATTCTTACTGGTGATTATCTAATATATCACACTGCATCCCTAACTCTTGTTATCGATACATTTAGATCTCTCAAACCATGTTGTACAATTAGATTTATTATGTGAGCCGCACACCTCATATGCAAGTAATGACCATTCATAATGCTAGCATCCCATTTTACCATTTTTTTTTCTTGAAGTTAACCACAACAACATCATTTGAACTGGCATTATCCATTGCCAAAGTAAAAACTCTATCAAGTTTCCATCCCATGAGGCATTTCTCAATTACCATTGAAATGGCATCTCCTTTATGATTAGATATTGGACAAAAGTTTAAGATTTTTTCTTCAACGTCTAATTGTTGACAATATAGTGCATTGTTAAGCACATATAATTAAACCTTTGAATGGAGGTTTAAGTGCCAGTAGTTAAGCAAACTCTTTGACAATAATTTTTTAACTCATTCATCAAATTCAACAGTCATAAAGTGCCTAAACCCTTCACGCTCAACAAATTTGAAAGATAGCTCATCTACCATCACCATATGAGTTAAAGCCTTTCTAGCAAACACTTGATCAAAATTTCAATTAACAAGTGCACCCATACTTTAACCCTCTTTTTTAGCCCCCATTAAAGTTAATTGCAAGTGTAATTGTATTTGATGGGTTTCCATAGCATAAGGGTGTTTTTTTACAAGATCCCATATATGATTCTTTAAAGCCATAATCCCATTTTTTTGGAATCATAGTGGAACACCCTAGAACAATAATTGCATTTCCCTTTAATCTGATCATCATAATTTACAAATTTGGCAAAATGATCCCATACATCTAGCCTAGATTTGATTGTTTTTCTTTTCACTTTCCAAGTGATGTTGCACATGTATCATCTTGAGGTTGACTTGGTGCTGCTATGTAGGCCCAGAACTATCATTTGTGGGGATGTTTGTGGTGTGACTAGTGTTTTCTTCTCTAGCCATCTAGAAATAATACAATTGTAATTAATATGTATTAAAAGAGTGAGTTTAAATGTCTTCTTGTTATTATTTTCATTTGATTTGTGTCTTAGAGAATGACAAGTGAATTTTGTAAAAGTTTGAATGAATGAAACCAAAGCCACTAGTGATTTGTAAATGCCTAGGGTGCACGGTAAATGGTTAACTCTTTCAAACAGTTAAGCGCTAGCAAGAACCCTTAGGAAATCTTAAAACCAAAAATATGTTAAACCAGTACAAAATATGTAAGATTACAACAGGGTCGACCCTACCCTTAAGCTATTTATGCCATGGCATTAGGCCCTCCAAATTAAAATGCCCCAGATTTTAGAAATTTGTAATATTTATATATATTTTTTATTTTATTAATAATGAATATTTTATTAAAAATTAAATATAAAATATTTTAAATTTTTTTAACTTCCTTCACCATTTTCCATTTTTTAACCGTTGTTGTGGTGTTCCCCATAAAATCAATGATTTATTAGATAAACTTGATTATGGAGATTTAATCAACAATTTTGCATCTCAAAAAGCAAGAAAATTTGATTTTATATAAAGGTGAATATAGTCCAATACATATTTGTAAAATGAAAAGTTGTTATTGGTGAATTTTATTCTTTAATACTATTAGTTTAATATTATGTTTTGTTTCTCTCTATAAGAGAATCATGAATGTATAGTTTTTCGCTCGCACTGATCTTCTTAGACTTTCTAGAAAAATTCTTTATGTTTTTTTTTCTTTATTGTTGTAAGTTGTTTGGCTTTTTTTTTCTTATCTCTAAGACATTATATTTTAGTTGAAAATTTATTATCGTTAAGAGATTATTATATTTTGTAGTTGATTGAATTTTAACTTTTTTTTATTTAATAAAATGATGAAATATTTATGTAAAAAAATGTATTATTTATTTTTTTATAAAAAAAATTAATTCTAAAAGGCCTCAACAAACATTTTCGTCTAAGGTCCCCAACTCTGTTGGGCCGACTCTGATTACAACCATGCGTGTAAGGCAATGTGAGGAGGAAATAGAAATGTAAGTAAATTAAAATGTAAGGAGGAAATAGAAACCATGCGTGTAAGGCAATGTGATACACTGGAACAATTGAAAGTCCCAAGCAAGATATTGTGCATTATGTTTGTATGCAATGTTATCACCTAGTACTTACATTGCAAGAGGATGATGTTAAAGCCATTTTGAGAAAAGGACTGTATATTAGGCTGCGTTCTCTTTGCTTTTCAATTTTCAATTTTGAGTTTTGAATTCATTTTCAGTTTTCTGTTTTGATAATCTGTTTTTAGAAAATTGAAAACGCGTTCTCTTTGTCATTTTGAAAAACTATTTTTCAAAACAGAAAATTAGAAAACGCGTTCTCTCTGAAATTTTGAAAATATTTTATTCAATAAATTTGATTATTAAGTAAATTATAAATATTTAATGTTAATATATTATTAAAAAAATATATACATTTTAAAGTTAATGAATTTTGTAATATTTTTTTCCATTGCAATAATAAAATATGAATAAATAAATAAATAGATGTATTTTGAGTTTAGAGTTTGTTTTGGATGAAAACACTCAAAACAACTTTTTGTTGTTTTGAGTTTTCTTTATAATTTTTTTTTTGTTTTCAAAAATGCATTTTTTAAAACAGCAAAGAGAACGCATTTTCATTATTTTAGAAAATTGAAAACTAAAAATGACTTGAAAACAGCAAAGAGAACGCAACCTTAGCCTATTACAAAATTATTTAAAAAATTAGTCCCAAGCAAGTACACAACTAACCTTTGTCGACTGTTGAAACTAACTGAAATTCTAACAAACCATACCAAAAGGAACAACGAAAGGAACTACCTAATTAAAAGTCCAGAAAATTGAAAAATCCATATATACATTAAAACAAACAAAGACTTGGCCAATTCACATAATTTTAAGGAAATATAAAGGAAAACTATTTTTTGGTAAGAGAAGAAAGAGAGTCCAACTTATAAGTGGTTGCACTTCAAATTTCACAATCAACATTAATTAATAAAAGGAAGAAAATCTAAAAGCTTATTTTAGAAAGAAATACTGAGAGGGATGAGGGAAAGGAAGGGGGAAAAACTTTCCACAAGTTTGCCTCCATTTCTTTCTAACTTTCTACAAAGTTATGCAAATTTATCCCAAGAATTGCCAGGGAAATATCACTACCCGAGCACTACGAGCGGCACCATCACTAGTGCTCAAGCCCTTCGAACCAATTCTGGGTCAATTTTCAGGTGTCCAAACCAAACTAGGATCAACCAGGGATGGCCATAACCCAACAATCCCCCTCTCAGAATTGCGTCTGCGCTAACTCAAACCCATGACCTGCTCTGATAACAGTAGAATCCTAAGACCAAGCGCTTACAACTCGAGCTAAAAGCCATGACTGGTAACTGAGGCAGCCACGTATTCCTATAAGCGCTACAGGCGATGCCATCACTAGCTCTCGAGCCATTCAGACCAATTCTTGGTCAATTTTTGGGTGGTTAAACCAAACCAAGATCAACTAGGGACTATCATAATCCACTAAAATAAAGAATATATTCTCCGATAATTTTTTCTCTCTAACATATTTGAACAACAATAATCAACCAATTGCAGCCTTGAAGGCTAGGACACAACCCACTAGTCACTTTACTTTCCATTCTACATTTGTGCCTCAACTTGGGCAACCTAACAATTACATATTGAACCCCAAATTTTGTTGGGTTGGGTTTCCCTCCTAGTTGGGGGATGGCCCAATAATGGTTGGGGCATTTCATAAAAGAGTGGCCCGGTTTCTTTTACTAATATCTTTATTTCACAGGACTAAAATACCCTTAATAAATTAGGGTTTTTTTTAGCCTCTTAGAGTATAAAATTCATGCATAACAGGTGGGAAAAATAGAAGAAAAGAACAAAAGAAAAAATGGTAAACTTCTGGGAGAAATTCAGATTTTCGTTCTTACTTGTGCAGTTGTGAACGAACAGCTGATTAGATGGTCATTTGTGCTCTGATTGATCTGAAATTTTGAATTTATGTTCGAGACTCCTTTTTATAGGATATGGATAGTGGAAATTTGATTTGTTTGTCGGGATTCTTGAGAATTGAGCCATTTTCATTCTAGTTTGTGGTTTGGCTCAGATTTTTGTTTTTGCTTGCGCAGTGGTGATCGAACAGGCGATCGGATGGCCTATTTTGGTCTTCTTGAGCTAAAATTTGGAGGGTACATTCTAGAATCTTGGTTATAAGATCTGGCTGGTGGAGATCTATTTTGGTGGCAGGGATCCTTGGGAATCGACCCATCTTTGTACTGTTTCCTAGATCGATTTGTTCTTCATTATCTCTTTAGTTTTTTTTTATTGATTTGAGATAAGATTGATTCTTTTTTGTCTCTTACCTCTTGTGATTGTTGAGAGGATTTTGTAATTCGGATTTGGTGATATTAGTAAAACTTTTGGGTAGACTTCAGTCCCATGGTTTTTACTCTTCACATTTAGGGGGGTTTTCCATGTAAATTGGTTGTCTCCTTTACTTTTGTGATTGCACTTAGTATTTAGCTAGTTATTTTGTTTCCTTACTGGTTTTCACAAGAAGAGATTTGGTATACCGAGCTAAAATCCATGGATGTTAATCAAGGTAGCCACTTATTCCTATAAGCATTACGGGTAGTGCCATCACCAGTGCTTGAGCCTTTCGGACCAATTCTTGGTCAATTTTCGGGTGGCTAAACCAAACTAGGATCAACCAGGGACTTCCATAACCCACCAAAATAAAGAATATATTCTCTGATCATTTTTTCTCTCTAACATATTAGAACAACAATAATCAGCCAATTGCTGCCTTGGAGGCTAGGACACAATCCATTAGTCACTTTGCTTTCCATTCTACATTTGTGCCTCAATTTAGGCAACCTAACCGATTATAGATTTGACCCCAAATTTAAGAGAGTAATATATGGCATTCAAAATATGATATCCACCAACAAAACCTCAATGCATATCAACAGTTCCCTATCAACACTACAAATTGAAAAAAAAGATATACCATAAGGAATTCTACATTTCACAACAAATTGAGTTGGTTTAGTTTTTTTTTAACACCATCACCAAAATGATGGGTTCTAGAACCATAATCAAACCTAAAGAGATACAGATACAAGAGAAAAAAGAAGTAGCAACAACGACCAACATGGAAGAAGACGAGACCCATCATTTGGAACCCATAAATATGAAGGAAATACATTAATCAAGAAACAAACCTAACTCATTGAAAATAAAATAAAAAATTAAAAAATCCTAAACCTTAATCGAACTGAAAGTCAAAACTAACCTTTTTCGATGGTTGGTCATTGGTGTGGGTCAATTGTCGAAGCACAAGGAATGAAGGAAAGAAAGAAACAAGGAACGATGTGGGTCGATTGTAGGTGTGGGTCTAACAAAGGGACGACGAAGGGGACAACGAATGGAAATCGTTGGTCGACGGCTGACAGCAAGGGGAAAGGCTGCCAAAGGTGGAGGCAAATGATTAGGGTTTGGTTTGTGGGTATCTCTTTCTCTCTCTCTCTCGAAGTTGAAGCTGAAGTTGGGTTGGGTTGGGATGGGTCCATCTTTTTTCGGTCAGTCTCTCTCTCTCTCTCGGTTTGAGTCAGAGTCTCTTATTTACAAGTGGTTGATCAAAAAATGACATCATTTTATACATCGGTCGGTTCAGTTACTCTAACAATAAAACCAAACCAAAAATCGACCTAGAAAATATAATCGAATCAAACAATTGCAATAAAATAACCAAACCAAACTGACAAGTTGTTAACCCGAACATCTGCACCCCCCTACAAAAGACTTGAGCTATTCATGTGTGGCTTGATGTTCAACTCAACTAAAACTCGTTCAAGTTCGTTTGTTAAGATAAACAAGCTAGGTTTGAATTTAACTTTGAAACTCGATTTGTAAATGAGCTGAATTTGAGTTCAATAAAACTCAGCTCGTTAAAACTAGTAAATATGTTCAATTAGAGACTCTTGAATACTAATAGACTCGATTAGAGGTTCGTAAATATGCTCAATTAGAAGTTCATGAACTAACATATTTATAAACACATTAATACATTTATTTATAATTTTATAAATATATTATTTAACATAAAATTATCAAACTTTAAATTATTATAATAATATAATTAATATGAATATGTTTAAAATTATTATATATTAATTTAATCATTTAACATAAAATAATATATGTATATATAATAAAACAAAATAGCAAATTAGATTTAAACAAAATAATAGGTTTTGACGAGTTTAAGCCTACTAGCGAGCGCACTCAAGCTCGGGCTCTCTAGCAAGCACTCGAGCTCTAGCTTGAACTCAATTCATCAACCTTTTGACGAACCAAGGGCTTGAGCCTAAGCTCAAGCTTGGCTTAACTTGGTTTGAATGCAACATTTAAGCCCGAATTTAAATAGTTCAACCCAAAGTATAATAAGGATGTATTTTTAGATTACACCCTGTCATTGACCCCCCCCCCCGATGCCCCACTCTATGGGGGGGGGGGGGGAGGTATATCAGGACCTGACAGCGCCTTGGTTTCGACCTCGGGATCAATGTAAACGTGATGGAAACACCCTTGGGAATCGCCAGGAACCACCAGGCTAAACCATGGAGGCAATTCAAGTCTAAGGAGTTTAATTAGTTAGGAAATTGGATGTATTTTATTATTTTTATAATTAGTTAGATTTGTGAGTGTATTGGGATAATGTGATTAAAAGTAGGAAAGTTCTCTTCTATAACTCTAATTATTCACATAATTATTATTGTTAGATTTTGGATAAACAACAAACCATGATCAAATCATCAACCACACATATGAACACGAAATTTAATGTGAAAAATTCAAATCGAAAAAAGACTACGGGCAAAAAGAACAAAATATCACTAATATGATATTGGTACTACAAAAGTGATATTATTGCATTAATTCCAGAGTATTGAGCACCTATTTATAGACCTAAAATTATTTGTAAATTACACAGAAAATTTTATCCTGATCAAAAGATGATTCAAGAGGATATTTCTCCAAATGAGATAAATCTCAATCAAAATCGAAATTGACAACATTCTAATCATAGTTAAATTCAAAGTCCTAATCACGATCAAATTAGGAATCTCAATCACAGTCAAATTTGAATTCTGGGTCACAATTATAACAAGCTCCACCTTGACACGAAATTCAAATATGAAATTATTTATAATTCTTTCTTCCAACAAAATCATGGAGAATTAATCTCCTTGATGAATACTAACCAAATCTGCACCACGGGTAATTCCAACAAGAATCCACACAAAGCTTACTGTAGTAGATATCTTCAGTCACACTCAAAACATAGACAATAAGATCAGCCTCAACATATTTTTACTGACCTTAATGACTCCACCTTCATCTGAATCCATCTGTGCCAAAATTGCATACATCTTAACTTGTCATAGTAAGAATCAAATATTTCGATCCAATAATGGAATATCATATTTCAAGGTAGCCATTATGAAGACCAAATAATGTCAAACGATCGATAAAAAAAATCTCAATAGAAAATAGACGAATACCAAATCTAGGCAGCAAATCTAGGTAAATATAGATTTGGATCTAGGTTGCAAATCTAGGAAAACAAATAGATCTGGATTGAAATTGAAACAACAAAAAGGTTACTCAAGCACAAGGGTGTAATTTGTTAGAACTGAAATGATGAGGCACACATCAAGAGGGGGTGAATCGGTTATTTTAAAATTCTTGATAGAACTTTGAAATCCTTTTGATAGAAAATTTGATGCAAGTGAGGATTATTGAAATGCTTTAAATAATAAATGAAATAAAAGCACAAGCAAGAGAGAAGAACACAAAAGATTTATAATGGTTTGGCTTAACCCAAGCCTAATCCACTACCTTAACTCCTCACTAAGGATTTTTCAAACCATCCACTAAACCCCCTACTTAAACCAAGTAGGTCATCTAGTCCAAGACTAGGAATTACAACCTCCCACTCAAATGGGCCCTCTAGAAACACAAGGTAGGAAATACAATAAATATATAATTGGAGAGAATCTAAGAGATGAATCTCTTAGTTACAATGTCTCTCAAAAATGATACAAGGCTTAAATGAATGTATACAGATTAAGATCACAGCCTTGAAAAGAGAAAATAGAAGCACAGTGAATGTAAATAGAAACGAGTATAAAATGTAAGCTCAATTCAATTCATTTCCATCCATTAGCCTCTTCTTAATCATCCATGAGTTGTATATATAGGCATTCATAAAGATTGAAGAGGAAACTAGCCGTTTGTGACCGTTGGAATTTGAAAAACTAGCCATTGGAAGCTTTCTGCAAAAGAGATAGTCGACAGAATATAATGTATAGTCGACTATATTTTCAAATAAAACTAAGCATAGTCGATAGACAAAATAACATAGTCGACTATCACATTCACATAGTCGACAGATTCGAAAATATGAAGAAAATTTTGAATATCATATACAAACATAGTCGATAGAAGAAAAACCATAGTCGACTATCTTTACATGATAGTCGATAGAATGAAAAAAAGTCGACAGAAGCCATACATAGTTGACAGAATAAATAGGCATAGTCGACTATCCTTAAGCATAGTCGACAGCACTAAAATACATAGTCGACTATCCATAGACATAGTCAACCGAATACAAACACATAGTCGACTATTTTTTTTATAAAAACTGAATCGATAAATGATAACATGAAAAAGAATATTTGAATCATAAAATTCTTTAACATTGAACTCTCTTAACTTTATTTCATCATCAAAATACAATTGTTTTTCATCATCAAAATTATATCAAAGACAAAACATCATAATTGACTTGAAAAGTATGTATTTGGTTACTTTCTAAATGAAATATTCAATGCCTAAGGATGCTAATTGTTGAGTAATCTATTAAGTTGTTAAAGTTTTGATCTGATGAGAAAATAGAAAAATTATGTTAAGTGATAATTGTAACACTCCGTTTTTTCTCTTACCGAGCGTGTCACTATGCTGGAGCCCAAAATGTACATAAATTATTATTTTCTTTCTTTCTTTCTCGGTACATAACTTAACCTTAAGTACCGAATTCCAAACAAAACCCCCAGCAAATCATTAAAAATGCGGAAGCGATAATCAAAACCTGATATGGTACATAATCAAATCACTTTATTTATAACATAAGAATTTGTACCATAGTTAACATCATATCCTCAATATTGAATTACATAAATACATGGAGATTCCAAAATATTCTAACAAGGCTAATCATTAATAAAGCATCAGCTCGCTAAATCCATCGACCACGACATCACGTGCCGTCATATCTCAACCTGCTCCTTGCCTGAGCTGCAAGTCTAAACTGGAATGTGGAATGTTCCAGGGGCATAACCCATTAGAAGATGAAACTTCTAGTGAGGGTCCAAAACATATATATGAATGCATGATGCAATAACATGAACAACATTTTCCCTTAGTGTAACTTCCCTGGCCCGCAAGCCTGGCTAGGAATCCTAGGCAAATCTCGAACCTCTGTAGGATAAGCTTAACGTTATTCCCTTAATGCCCTTGGGGAATTACGACTACACTCTAGGGGTGACATCCCATTCCCATGCACAAATATCAATATGACAATAATATCGTGCCATGCAAATATCATGACTTTTCAAGCAATATGACAAAATTAATATTGCACTCATAAATAGCATGCATATAAACAATCATCTCATAAATATCATATAGGATAGGATAACTCACCTTTTGAGATAAACTTGTATTTTCTCGAAAAGCATGCATCGCCTTGATATGCGTGCCCTTCCTCGATTCTCGTGCCAACCCTTAAAAGTTGCACCAATCTCATCATCTTGATTACCTCAATCATAAAAATGATATTTTATTACTAAATATCTCAAAACATCTATTTTCTCATTTTTCCTTCTAAAAATCCCAATAAATATCTCGGGACTATTTTATCAAATCTAATTCCACAACAATTCATCATAGGCTATGAAATTCAAAGGAAAAATATTGAACTTACCCGGATGTTGTGTTTTCACGCAAAACGAGGCTCTTTAGTGCAAAAATTGAGACATCGGGAATTCCAAACCCGAATCTTTTTACACGGACATCGAGATCTCATTTTTCTAGGAATTTAGAGATTTTTCTCGAATTTTTAGGTCCATGCACGCCCCCCTACGCGCTGGCGCGTGGCTCTACGAGTGAAGGCCACGCGCCGGCCTTCTTCTCCGGCGTTAGCCATGCCGGGATCTGGGATTTCTCCACCTTTCTCTACCTCTCGACCATTCGATTCTCATGGGCCTTCTTGGAGCTTGAAAGGAGCTCCCAAAGACCCTCAACCGGATGGCCAAATCTTCGGCTTGGCCGTCCGCCTCTTTTTCCGGCGACCCCTCGAATGCCCTTCAAACCTCGATGAAAATGGCCCAAATTCTCCAGAAAGCGTCCCTTCCTCATGGGAAACAAAATCCCCTTAATTTGGAGCTCCAATTGGTTCGATTTCAGCCTTAATTTGAAGCTTCTTCTTCCCCCATTTTTGGCCATCCGTGAACGCCTATTTATAGGCATTTTTGAGCTTCCAAAAGCCCTTGCTCGGCCAACCCATTGCCTTAGGAGTTAAAGCCTACCTTAGATCGACCTCAAACCGACCTTTCCTGCCCACAAAAGCGAGTTGCAGGCTCGCGATAATTTGACCAAATTTTTGGTCGATTTTCTTGCTTTTTCTAGCAATCCATAGGCTGTTGTCGACTCAAGCTTTTACAAAAGATGCTCCCTGAACATCCCTCGTGCTATTCCTATGCCCAAAATTGGCCATGGCCGACCAACCATGTGCTGGTCATTGGCCAACTTTGAAAAATTGCATTTTGGCCCCTTAACTTTTGGTATTCTCATTTTGGCCCTTTTCTACTTAACCCTTGAACTTTCCATAATTGCATTTAGGACCCTCAAGTCCTGAAACATAATTTTGACCCTTGAGGATTCCAAGAAATCATCATTTCAGCCTCCCTCTAGTAATTTTAAAAAACTGCACTTAGGCTCGAATCTTCATTTTGGCCCTAAACCTCTTTGTTTATTCTTAAAACCATTGAAGGGTTGTTGCTTATGAAAAACCGAAGCCCCCTCAAGCTTCCGTTGACTTCCGGGAAGTTGTTTATAACAATTTGGTATTGCAGCCTAATTGGCAGCTGCATTTTAGCTATATCGAAAACTGTTCCCGATCTTATTTCTTTGGATGCTATAAATCATATCTTGGGATGCTATAAATTATCGTTATACCCTTCATTTATCCTTAAATTCCATTTTTTACCCTCAAGATAATTTACCCTTGAGTCCTTTAGAATTTCTTGGGTATTACAATAATGACCAAAACAGTGTGTTAGGCTTAGTAAATAAGTGTAAAAATAATCGAGTAAATCAAATTCTTTATTGAGTACTAATCAGTGTTACTCAAGTAATAAAGAAATATCTCATATTAGGTCAAAATGTTGGTTCTCTTAATCAAGTAAAAGACCTCATGTAATCGAATAATTTTGTGATCAAAATTGTTGATGAAGTTTCCTACTCCTCAAGGTGTGGGACATGTCCGAGGAGATCAGTGAAAGACACACCCTTGTTATGTGTCATCCATAAAATGGGAGAAGAGTGAAGGAACTCTACTAATTTCCAAGCAAACTATCTAAGACTAATCTCGAGTTATATTACTTCTTTTTCATTTGGATCATCCACATTTGTGAGCCCAAAGCTAAACTGTGGACATAGGCACATTTGGTTTAACCGTACCAAAATTGTTTGTACTCACTCGCGTAAATTCATTATTATTATTATTGTGTCCATTATTATCTGCCTATCTCATTTCTCAAGATGAAAAGAAAGATCAATTGAAAGTCATTTTCTCACAAAAAGTCCTCTTGTCTTGCATAAAACTCAGCAACATGGTAAACAAGATTGGCTCGTAGTCCCACCTAACAACTCGACAATTGGCACCGTCTGTGGGCCACTCGTCATCAAGGCCACTCGTCACTAAGGTCACTCGTCATCAGGGCCACTCGTCATCAGAGCCACTCGGTCATTTTAGGCCACCTGATCATCAGCCCACCAGATCATCAGCCCTATCAGATTATCAGATCTGGACCTTTAGCAGATCCAATTGCTTGTCAAGATTCTCATCAGCAAAGACACGACTCTCAAGACTCTTGCGTCTATCTGCAATTAAAAATAGATTGTTGTATTTTGGCAACAACAATTGGCGCCATCTGTGGGAAACGCAAGATAAAAAGTCAACTTAATAATGGCAAACACATGTGGGCACCGACGAACTCTCTCTCAAGGTCAAGGCGTTGAAACACGCCCGCCACCACGGAACTCTCAACAACAAGGAGCTCATCCTCCTCTTCATAATGCTCAAACACAAGGGGGTGATCGCTCCGCTTCTCCAAACCAGCAGATAGGGAACCAACCAATCCCACCGCCACTTAACGTCGGCTTAGGATCACTCCCTACTGATCAGGCTGGGACCTCACGACAGCCACCACGTACGGTCCCGTGGGAAGAGTATGAAGCATTGAGACAATAACACGTTGAAGGCATGCAAGCGCTATGAGACATGGCTAGTGTACTCCAAAGTATGATGCCTGGAGGGACGTTGCCGGATACTCTGAAAAAGTTTATGCCACCTCTTGAACCTCAACTCGAGGTAGGAGCTGATTCCTATCAAGAGGCTACTCCCGACACACATTCCTGATCTATGCCTCCACGGGAGGGTAGGCCTAGATCGCCACCACCAAGAAGGATCCCTCATTCCGTGCCTCAGAAAAATGAAAACCCAAGAGTGGAAAACAGGACCAGAAGCCCTTAACGGCGGAGGTATCATGAAACAGTGGCCAGTAACCAACAAGACATGACAACCAGACAACAACTAGTATGCGTGATGACATGAAAAGAGTAGTAGAAGAGGTGCTTGAGAAGAAAAAATTAATCCCTGCAATAGAAGAACACTAGCGTAGAAAATGTCCTTTTACTACAGATATATTGGAAAGACCTCTGCCTCGAAAATTCAAAATGCCGCAAATCACCCTTTATTCTGGAAAAGACAACCCATACGATCATGTTCAGAATTACGAGTCACTGATGATATTGCACGGATGGGACGACGACGTAATGTGCCGAGCATTTTCCTTAACACTATCAGGACATGCTCGAACATGGTTTAACAGCCTTCCAGAAGCCTCTATTTCATCATTTGGGCAGCTTAGAACAGAATTTACCAAGGCTTTCGTGATTAACAGTCGAAGAAAAAAGGATGCCACATATTTGCTCAGCATACAACAAGGGAATAAGGAATCTTTGCGTTAATTTGTGGATAGATTTCGCAATGCTACTCTTAAAGTCCCCGACTTATCGACTTAAGTGGTAGTATCTGCTATGCTCCAAGGGACATGTTTCGCCTCTCTTCAAGAATCACTTTCTTTAGACCCTCCAACGTCCCTGGCCGATCTATTTATCAGAGCAAACCGATATATCCTTCACACTGAGATTATGAGGAACGTGGCGGGGAAAGAAGACAAAGAAAGGAAGAGAAAGGAACATGAAGGGGAAGAAGAGTCTATTCGATGACATGAAAGGAATAGAAGACTGGATGTACCGAAACCTCATTTTAATCATTATACTCGGCTTTTACAACCCCGATCAACTATATTAGCTGTAGTAGAGGAAGAAGGACTCCTTAAACTACCCCGCAGAGTTGACCGACCCATGGGAAAAAATCAGGGAGAGTATTGCAGATACCATCGAACCAGGGGACATTCCACTGATCACTGCAGAGAATTGAAGAATTAGATTGAGATGCTCATTCATGAGGTGCACTTGTAAAGATATGTGAGAAATGAGGAAGAAGAAAACAGGGAACCCCGGCAAAGGGGAGATAGACGTGATGGGCAGGAAAGGCCAAACCCGAGGCAACAAGAGAGACGAGGAGATCGTCGGTAAGATACTCATCTAGACAATGAGCTGACTCAACAGGCCATTCACGTTATTTCAGGTGGGGAAACCCTAGGTGGGGACACATCAGCCTCCCGAAAAGCATACGCCCGTCAAGCCTACCAAGTTAACTCAGTAATGGAGGTAAGAGATGATGAAGAGCCAATCACCTTCACCCCAACTGATCGAGGTGATATAATACTCCCACATGATGATCCCATGGTTATCTCAGCAGTCGTAGCCAAGCACCCCATCAGTAGAATTTTGGTAGATAGTGGTAGTTCTGTCAACCTGATCTATTAGAACTGTTTTGAACAAATGCATTTATCTCATGACCGGCTGAAGAAAGTATCCTCACCTCTATATAGCTTCACTGGAAAAGCGGTTCCAATTGCAGGATCAATTCAGCTGCCTATCACATTAGGTGTGGACCCCCAACTCGTAACTCGACAAGCGAATTTTATTGTGGTTAATACTTCCTCGGCGGCATACAATATGATCTTGGGACGCTCGTTACTCAATGATCTAAGGGCCGTAGTATCCTCATGCTACCTATTGATGAAATTCCCCACACCTGCCGGAGTATGACAAGTTCGAGGAGATCAGAAGAAAGCCCGAACTTGCTATGTGTCGTCTACAAAAGGGAAAAGAGCTGAAGAAACCTCATCCATAGCCAAGAAAGCCATAAATAAATCCTTGGAAGAAGGAGCCGCACGTAAACCTCAACCTGTTGAGGAATTGGAAATAGTACATCTGAGTGAATCAGATTCCGAGAAGGTAGCGTATGTGGGGTCCCAGCTTCCGGAGCATACGAAAGAAGAAATTGCAAGATGCCTGCGAGAAAATTCAGACGTATTTACTTGGAAACCAAAAGATATACCAGGAATCAGTCCAGAAGTAATATGTCACCACTTGAATGTGGACCCCCAATTCAAGCCGGTCCGATAAAAGAAGCGAAACGTTGCCCCTGATAGGCTACACGCATTAGAAGAGGAAGTTGACAAATTGCTAAAAGCGGGCTTCATTTGAGAGGTATTATATTCAGAGTGGTTGGCCAATGTTGTTATGGTCCCAAAACCTAATGGAAAATGGCGTGTCTGTGTGGATTTCACCAATCTCAATAAGGCATGCCCTAAAGACTCATACCCGCTACCACGGATCGACCGTCTTGTGGACGAAACGTATGGATACCAGTTTTTGAGCTTTCTGGATGCTTTCTCAGGGTACCACCAAATAATGATGTACCCTCTAGACCAGGAGAAGACGTCATTCATCACAAAAAATAGGACATATTGCTACCAAGTCATGCCTTTTGGACTCAAGAACGCCGGAGCCACTTATCAGCGCATGGTGAATAAAGTCTTTAAATAATTGCTGGGCGACACAATGGAAGCATATGTTGACGACATGATCGTGAAAAGTCGAGAGGACGAATCCCATGTAGAAAAACTAGCATAGGTGCTGGGAGTCTTTAAATAATACAAGATACGGTTAAATCTAGCAAAGTGTGCCTTTGGGGTACAGTCTGGAAAATTTTTGGGATACATGATCACACAAAGAAGAATCGAGGCAAACCCTGAGAAAATTCAAGCAATACTGAACATGGAACCACCAGCATCAACTAAAGAAGTTCAGCGATTGACAGGTCGAATGGCAGCTCTCGAACGTTTTCTCTCCAAGTCAGCTGAAAGAGAGCTACCCTTTTTGCAAACATTAAGAGCAGGAAAAAAGTTTGAGTGGATCAAAATCTAGTCGGGCTGTCGTACACCGATAGATTAGATGAATAATGATTTGGATTTGCAGCAAGGGCGCAACCCAAAGTCGTATCCCAATGAAGCTCAAACGGATCTGTCAAAACAAGACTAAACGGGGGGGGGGGGTTGTTTTTTTGATGAAAAACAGGAAACAAAATAAACGAGAACACAATAAATCGAGATGCAACCAGTTGCAACCTTTCCTCCCTACCCGGGTATCATCATCCACCATATAAAGAACCTATTTATCTTTAATCCCCAGATAAAAAAAAATGCTTGACAATCGTCGAAGACTAAATCGAAACAAATATAAAAATCACAGAAGATCTTCTTAATCAATATACAAGTTTCAATTTCTTTTAGCACACAGATCTGAAACCGACATGAACAATCGCCCACTAAGTTTATGCTGTTTCTTGCAAACCAATACCCCAATCGAGCCTATTAGTCAAATTTTCCCAAGCACCATGCATGCATTCATACGATCGTATAAAATACATACACCCTTGAGATGAAGCAAAGAAACAAAACCATAAGATTAAAGATGGAAACAGATATACAAAAACGTCCAAAGATTCAAACCAGATAAGGAGTATGGCATGCAATCGGTTACAAAATCCTTAGCCTTCCATCTTGATGATAAAAATGGAGAAAAGGAAAATTGGCTACTGTTCACATGAGAAAAGAATTGTCCTGCCTAATGGCCTCTTAATGTGCTTAAATAGAGCTTAGGGAGGAAACCCTAGGTTACCGAAACTTCACATCTAATTTCAAATAGGGTAACGTGCGTTCTGGGATTCGGCCCCTTCATAAAGATTGTAGATCAGGAAGAGTAGATGAATTTTGGATTTTTAATCACTTGATTTGGATATCGGACGCCCAAGTTATGGTCTTTTAAAGATTCAGCGTCTGTGCAGCTTTCCTAATTTAACCCAGATATCTGGTCCCGACTTTGAAGCGATGTTTGGAGACCCAAACGAACTCGGATTTGGACAAACCATACCATTCCAGAAAGCCTAAGAAGTCCTCTACAATATCTATGAAAACATCATTCACGTTATGGGATTATAACTTGGCCAAACATTTGAAAGAATCACAGAAGGTCAAATCTATCAGCACACTTTTTGCTTCTTTGTCTCCAATCTCCTTGTTTCCCTTCTTGCCATCAAAATTCCTTATGACCTAGGAATCCCTAATCTGTCCAAAATAAAATAAAATAGTGTGAAGCCCAATTCCTATAAAATAAAATAAAAAAAAATCAAGATGAATAAAATGACACAACTAACGTGCAAAAAGACTAAATATGAGGGCTAAATAATATGAAAATATGCGCTCTATCAAATTCCCCCACACTTAGACTTTCGCACTCCTGGGAAAAACACTAGACACTAACACTCAATAACAAAAGGGATGTGAAGAATGCAAAATGAGAGGCACAGCAAGTTTTATAGGAATTCAACACGCAAATATCATCTTTCTAACATTTCCCAAACAAACAAGTAGCATGGCAATTTTACTTGGCAAGACAAGTCAAAATAAGCAGACCCTCATAGAATAAGAATATGCTCTCAAGTTCCTCAAATTCTATGCCTCACTCCACTCAATCACAATTCCACTACCAGATATGCTCATCTTCTAAATCTCCACTCTCAATGCTTTTTGCATGCAAATCAAAAGGACTTTTATTCATGGCTCTGAAAAGGATAGGAAGATAACAATGAAAAGTAAAGTAAACCTTAGGAAGAAAACTTTCAAGATAATCCAAGATCAATGAAGAACTATTAAGCAAGCAGAAAATAGAACTTTTTTTTTTTTTTTTTGAATGGTGGGTGCGTTTTACGCTCCATCCCAACCTTTGTGAGTGCATTTTACGCTGCATCTCACCCTGGCGAGTGCGTTTTACGCTCCATCTCAGCTTGGCCTTTGGCCTTTCTATCTATTTTTCTTTTGATTCCAAAGGACTTGCTTAATATGTTGCCATGATCAAGGGATGCAATGAATGTTCTTCAACCTAAAGAAGGGGAAGAAGGGGAAAGATCCTTTTTTTTTTTTTTTTTGAAAAATTGCGAGTAAAATGAAAAAATGCCTTAATCATCTTTTCACATGCATGAGCACTGATAGCTTCAATAAAGATTCAAAACAAGCTCTGGAGTGATACCCATAATTAGTGAATGCACGCATGTCATAAGAAAGAACATGCATGAGCACAAATATCCTCACAAAGACTACCTCAATCAACCCACCAAGCCAAACTCATTTCCAATTTACTTGAAAGCCCCCAAAAAAAATAAGATCGACTTTCTAAACATGCCAAATTCTTTCAAACTCAATTTGCCTCATTTTGCATTTTTTTTTTCTATTCTAAAACTCCCCCCCCCCCACACTCAAACATTACATTGTCCTCAATGTAAGCATGCATCAAGAATCATGTATAGGACAAGTAAGAAAAGTAAGGAGAGAGAAACAGCCTGGTGTATCAAATGGAGGTGGCGTTGAGGAGATGCAGCTCCTCCATAATGTGCTCTTGAAAGTCCTCATGGAATGGCTTAAGTTGATGCCCATTCAATGTGAATTGCTTCGCATTGGACTCATCCTTGATTTCAACTGCACCATAAGGAAAAACATGAGTAACCAGGAAAGGACCCGTCCAACGGGAACGTAATTTACCTGGCATCAACTTAAGGTGGGAATTGTGTAGTAGGACTTTCTGACCGACTTGAAACTCCTTCCTCGTGATCAGCTTGTCATGTGCAACCTTTGTTTTCGCCTTGTAGATCCTTGAGTTCTCATATGCTTCCAGTCAAATCTCTTCAAGTTCCTGGAGTTGGAGCTTCCTTTGGGACCCCGCTTGACTGATGTCAATATTGCATTGCTTCACCGCCCAGTATGCCTTATGCTCCATTTCCACCGGCAAGTGACACGCTTTTCCAAAAACCAACCTGTAGGGGGACATGTCGATGGGGGTTTTGTAGGCGGTGCGGTAGGCCCATAGCGCATCTTCTAATCTCTTGCTCCAGTCTTTCCTGTGGGGCTGGACAGTCTTCTCCAAAATCTGCTTGATCTCCCTATTTGACACTTCAGCTTGCCCATTAGTCTGTGGATGATAAGGAGTCGCCACTTTGTGTATTACCCCATACTTGCGAAGTAGGGTGTCCATCTTTCTATTGCAAAAGTGGGATCCTTGGTCGCTGATGATGGCCCTGGGCATGCCAAACCTGCAAAAGATAAGAGAACGAACAAACTTTGCAACCACAGAAGAATCATCAGTCCTGGTTGCTTTAGCTTCCACCCACTTAGAAACATAATCCACAGCTAACAGAATGTACACATAACCAAATGACATAGGAAATGGACCCATGAAGTCAATGCCCCAAACATCAAAGATTTCACAAAACAATAAGGGTTGTTGATGCATTTCATTCCTACGTGATATAGTGCCTGTGTGTTGGCAACGTGTACAATTCTTACAAAACTCATATGAATCCTTAAAGAGTGAAGGCCAATATAATCCAGAATCTAGGACTTTCCTAGCTGTACGTTGGGGACCAAAGTGACCACCACATGCAAGTGTGTGACAAAAATTAAGGACAGATGCAAACTCATGGTCAGGGACACATCTCCTGATGACCTGGTCACTACATATGTGCCATAGATAGGGATCATCCCACACATAGTACCGAGCCTGACTCTTAAATTTATTTAGTTGCTCTTTCTTAAGATATGCAGGTAATTCAGAAGCGACTAAATAATTTACCAAATCTGCGTACCAGGGCTCAATACCATGAATGCGGTAGAGGAACTCATCTGGAAAATCATCTCGGATAGGCTGTGAGCCCATGACTGTGGAATCTGAAGAAGAAGGGACCCTGCTCAAATGATCAGCTACTAGGTTCTCGACCCCACTCTTATCTTTTATCTCAACATTGAACTCCTAAAGTAGGAGCATCCACCGTATCAACCTAGGCTTAGCATCGGGCTTCTTCAATAGGTATTTCAAGGCTGCATGGTCAGAAAACACGACAACATTAGAACCCAGAAGATAGGAGCAAAATTTATCTAAAGCAAACACAATAGCTAAAAGCTCCTTCTTTGTCGTGGTGTAGTTTGCTTGAGCAGCATCCAAGGTGCACGAGGCATAGGCAATGACATGTGACTTCTTCTCCACTCGTTGTGAAAGAATGGCACCAACTACATAATTGGAAGCATCACACATGAGCTCGAATGGCAAGTCCCAATTGGGTGGCTGTATGATAGGTGGGGAAGTCAAGCGTCTCTTCAACTCATCAAATGCCTACTTGCAATGTTCATCGAACTGGAAATCCATATCCTTTTGGAGTAGGTTGGACAAAGGACGAGCAATCTTGCTGAAATCCTGGATAAACCTCCTGTAGAATCCTGCATGTCCAAGAAAAGAACGAATCTCCCGCACAGAGGTGGAGTAAGGCAGAGAAGAAATGATATCGACCTTAGACTTATCAACCTCTATACCCCTCTTGGACACTACATGCCCCAAGACAATCCTCTGTTCTACCATGAAGTGACATTTTTCATAATTCAGCATAAGATTCTTTTCAATGCACCTCTCCAACACTCGACCCAAACTAACTAGGCAGTCATCAAAAGAGGTCCCATACATAGAGAAATCGTCCATGAACACCTCCATGCAATGCTCAAGAAGGTCGGAGAAGATACTTACCATGCACCTCTGAAATGTACCTAGAGCGTTGCAAAGACCAAATGGCATCCTCCTATAGGCAAATGTGCCGAAGGGGCAGGTGAAGGTGGTCTTTTCCTGATCCTCCGATGCTATGCAAATCTGAAAATATCCAGAGAAGCCATTAAGAAAACAATAGTGTGACTTACCTGCCAGCCGCTCCAACATTTGGTTAATAAATGGGAGAGGGAAGTGATCTTTCTTCATGGCGAGGTTGAGTCTCCTGTAATCAATGCACACTCTCCAACTATTTTGTACTCGCATTGGAACAAGCTCATTCCTCTCATTAGGCACCACTGTGATGCCCGTCTTCTTGGGAACTACCTGCACTGGACTCACCCACTAGCTATCAGAGATAGGATAAATGATACCAACTGAGAGTAGTTTACTTACCTCTTTCTTTACCACATCCAGGATGGTGGGGTTGAGTCTCCTCTAGGGCTGTCTCACAGGTTTAGCTCCTTCCTCTAGATGAATCCTATGCATGCATATGGAAGGGCTAATCCCAGGTATGTCTGCCAATGTCCAGCCGATGGCTCTCTTATGTTGTTTCAAAAGAGCCAATAACTTCTGTTCTTGGTGAGGCTGCAAATTATTTGCAATGATGACCGGCAACTTCTCGCCATCCTCCAAGTAGGCATACTTGAGATGCTCGGGTAGGGGCTTGCGCTCAAGTGTAGGTGGCTGCTGTAATGAAGGGACTAACCTGTTTGGCTCTAACTCAATGGCAGCAAGGTTAGTAGAAACAATATCCTCTATGGGGGAGCCATGAAGATCAGAATGTGCATACTCATTTTCAACTTCAGAATCATGATTATCTAGAAATGCAGCAATCTCAGAACATGCATCACATGGATCACTCTCATTACTACAATCAGGACAAATGAAGGAATCTGGAAGGTCATGAATAGTGGGGAATGCATCAATCAAATCACAAGACTTAGTGCATGCTTCATCAACCAACAATTGAATCAAGTTAACTTGCAAAGTGGAATGATCTTCAGGGGGACATTTCATGGCATCAAGTATGTTAAAATGAATGGTGCTACCAGCAAATTCCATGGAAAGTGTACCCTCATGCACATTGATGATAATCCTTGCAGTTTTTAAAAATGGTCTACCTAGGATGAGAGGTGCATGCTCATGTGTGTTATCATCTTCCATGTTTAAAACATAAAAATTAGTAGGAAAGATGCAATCCTTAACCTTAACCAAGACATCCTCCAAGACTCCAGACGGGTAGGCTTTGCTTCGATTAGCTAGCTGGACAACCACTCTTGTTGGCTTCAAAGGACCACACTGCAATAAAGCATAGATAGAGTTAGGCATAACATTAATGGATGCACCTAAATCTAGTAAAGCATTGCTAAATTGCATGTCTCCTATAGTATAAGGAATGAAAAACGTCCCTGGATCTTTGCACTTCCTTGGCATGGCAGGTTGTATGAGAGCTGAAACATTCCTCCCAAGGTTGACCTTCTCATTCCCCTTAAGCTTCCTCTTGTGAGTACACAATTCTTTGAGAAATTTTACATACTTAGGAATCTGCCTAATGGCTTCAAGGAGAGGGATGTTGACTTCAACTTTCTGGAATGTTTCCATAATTTCTTTATCTAATTCAGCTTCTGCCCTCTTCATGCTTTGGGTGACTTTATGGGGGAAGGGCAGGGGTTGGCTAATGGAAGCTTCTCTCTGTTCGGATTCATTGCTGGTGGGTTGGATGCCTTCTTGTATTAAAGTGGGCTGATCTTGTTTTCTGCTACCAGCATCTTCTTTCTGATTTTCTGATTGTTCGCTTGTTGGACCAGCTACTTCTTTGCCGCTTCTAAGGGTGATGGCACTCACATTACTTCTTGGATTGGTGACAGGTTGAGAGGGTATTTGGCCAGAACCTTGACTCCTTAGCTCATTTATGTTGGGAGCTAGCTGCCCAATTTGTGTCTCCAAATTCTAAATAGTAGTCTCTGTTCTCTGTTGGAATTGGAGTGTGTTGGCTGCTAGTTGCTTGACAAGATCATCCAAGCTAGGTTCCGATTTGGGTGGTGGTTGTGCGGGCTGCATAGTTTGATTTGGCCTGGGTGGGGCATGGTTGCTGGAACTTGGACCTTGAGGATGATTGAATCTTTGTGGTTGCTGAAATTGTTGCTGCTGCAAGTCGTGAGTCTGGTATGGATTGTGCTGCTGGAATGGCTGATTTGAAGACCCTCTATATCTGAAATTTGGGTGATCCCTCCATCCAGGATTATATGTGGCTGAGTATGGATCATACTTATGTTGTGGCTGCTGCTGGAAAGGTTGATTGTGCTGCTGGAATGGTCTACCAGGGAAGATGCCAGCAACAGATTCAGTGTTCTCTTGTAGTTGGGGACATTGGTCTGTGGGGTGAGAGGGTAGGGAACATATTCCACACAACTGCTGTTGTGGCTGTTTCCTCTCCAATGCTAATTGTCTAACCATGGAAGCCAACTCCTCCAACTTGTTCTCTATTCTTTGCTGGTCATTGGTTGCTGCAGCACTAATTTCATTGATGCCTCTTGTAGGAGTGTTCATTCTTGTGCCGAATTGCTGTGCATTTTGGGCCATTTTGGATATCAGCTCCTGGGCAGCAGTTGGGGTCTTTTCAGATAGTGCTCCTCCACTTGCAGCATCCACAAGATATCTGTCCATTGGTATTAATCCTTCATAGAAGTATTGGACTAGAAGCTGGTCGCTCATCTGATGGTGTGGACAGCTGGAACACAATTTCTTAAACCGCTCCCAGTATTCATGCAATGTTTCTCCACCTTGCTGTCGGATGCCACAAATCTCCTTCCTTATGGCTGCTGTTCTAGAGGCTGGGAAGAATTTTTCCAGAAATACTCTCTTCAACCCATTCCAACTTGTGATGGCGGCAGGTGGCAAGTAGTAGAGCCAATCCTTGGCAGCCCCATCTAAGGAAAATGGGAAGGCCCTCAGCTTGATTTGCTCTTCATCTACTCCCTGTGGCCGCATGGTGGAGCAAACAACATGGAACTCTTTCAGGTGTTTATGTGGATCTTCTCCTGCAAGACCATGGAACTTAGGCAACAAATGAATTAGTCCAGACTTAAGTTCGAAGTTGGCATCTAGCTGGGGGTATTGAATGCATAAAGGCTGGTAATGCACATCAGGTGCAGCCAGCTCTCTAATGGTTCTACCATCTAAATGACCACGGTTTCCATTGTTGCCATTATCTCCATTATCAGCCATGTTGATATGTTTTGGAATAGGCTCAGATGGTATATGACAGTCAACAACAGTAGTAGAAGCCTTGAATCTAAGTTCTGCCCTTTGCTTTCTAAGGGTTAATTCAATCTCAGGATCCAAATCAATTATTTTTCCCTTAGAGGACATGGTCATGCACTAAAGATCAGCACAAAAACAGCACACAAAATGACTCTCTAAGACACACAGAATAAGCACACAGCACAATACAAAGAATGGCCTAAAAGACACCAAAAACTCAAAAACTCAAAAACATATCAATCAAGAAGCCCTTAGATGATTTTTTTTATGCAGTTTTTCACAAAATTTCAACACAAAAACATCGAGGGACCTAAAAACACTAAAAACCACACAAAATTAGCCACTAAAAAACACAAAATGGCCTAAAAAGTGGTCTAAACATTGGAATTTGGCCAAAAAATGATGTACAACATTGCCAAAGGCAATGAGTTCGACTCGGAATACCCCTATTCCTTTGGACACCAAGTTTCGGCCCAAACTGAGATAGTCACTTTGGGTGCTGGTAATGTGCAAACGAATTAGGAAATGCCACTATTTTGATGCAAAAACCACTTAAAAGGCAAGGAAAATAAAAAGGAAACACACAAAAATAAAAAAAATAAATAAAAGAAAAGTGAAAGAAAGAACCAATTTTCCTTAGGGGAGTAGGTTGATTTTGGAAGTTTCCTCTTGAAGGCAGATTTCGGTTTTGCAAACCTTCTATATTGTGTCGCACAACTGATCACCTAAAAGGAAACCAGAAAAAGAAAAAAAAATGAAAGTTAGTAATATTAGAAGAAAATCAGTGAAGGAAAAAGGAAAAGGGTTAGAAATTAGTATCCTGTTATGACAGAAACAGTTTTGACGGTTCCCTGGCAACGGCGCCAAAATCTGGTCGGGCTGTCAAACACCGATAGATTAGATGAATAATGATTCAGATTTGCAGCAAGGGCGCAACCCAAAGTCGTCTCCCAATGAACCTTAAACGGATCTGTCAAAACAAGACTAAACGGGGGGGGGGGGATTGTTTTTTTGATGAAAAACAGGAAACAAAATAAACGAGAACACAGTAAACCGAGATACAACCAGTTGCAACCTTTCCTCCCTACCCGGGTATCATCATCCACCATATAAAGAACCTATTTATCTTTAATCCCCAGATAAAAAAAAAATGCTTGATGATCGCCGAAGACTAAATCGAAACAAATATAAAAATCACAGAAGATCTTCTTAATCAATATACAAGTTTCAATTTCTTTTAGCACACAGATCTGAAACCGACATGAACAATCACCCACTAAGTTTATGCTGTTTCTTGCAAACCAATACCCCAATCGAGCCTATTAGTCAAATTTTCCCAAGCACCATGCATGCATTCATACGATCGCATAAAATACATACATGCTTGAGAAGAAGCAAAGAAACAAAACCATAAGATTAAAGATGGAAACAAATATACAAAAACGTCCAAAGATTCAAACCAGATAAGGAGTATGGCATGCAATCGGTTACAAAATCCTTAGCCTTTCATCTTGACGATAACAATGGAGAAAAGGAAAATTGGCTACTGTTCACGTGAGAAAAGAATTGTCCTGCCTAATGGCCTCTTAATGTGCTTAAATAGAGCTTAGGGAGGAAACCCTGGGTTAGCAAAACTTCACAGCTGATTTCGAATAGGATAACGTGAGTTCTGGGCTTCGGCCCCTTCATAAAGATTTTATATCAGGAAGAGTAGATGAATTTTGGATTTTTAATCACTTGATTTGGATATCGGACGCCTAAGTTATGGCCTTTTAAAGATTCAGGGTCTGTGCAGCTTTCCTAATTTAACCCAGCTATCTGGTCCCGACTTTGAAGCGATGTTTGGAGACCGAAAAGAACTCAGATTTGGACAAACCATACCATTCCAGAAATCCTAAGAAGTCCTCTACAATATCTATGAAGATATAAATCACGTTCTGAGATTATAACTTGGCCAAACATTTGAAATAATCACAGAAGGTCAAATCTGTCAGCACACTTTTTGCTTCTTTGTCTCCAATCTCCTTGTTTCCTTTCTTGCCATCAAAATTCCTTATGACCCAGGAAGCCCTAATCTGTCCAAAATAAAAAAAAATAGTGTGAAGCCCAATTCCTATAAAATAAAATAAAACAAAATCAAGATGAATAAAATGACACAACTAACGTGCAAAAAGACTAAATATGAGGGCTAAATAATATGAAAATATGCACTCTATCAATGGAACAATGCCAGAGGTCATTTGAAGTGTTAAAAGAGAATCTGAAAGAAGTTCCCCTATTAACACGACTAGAAACTGGAGAGACATTATACTTATACTTAGGGATAAGTGATGAAGCCATAAGTGCGGTATTAATCAAGAAAGAGGGACAGGTGGATCGACCAATATATTATGTCAACAAGGTATTACAAGACCCCGAGACACGTTATCTCGTGGCAAAAAAAATGGCATTAACATTGTTAAACACATCCAGAAAGTTGAGGCCATACTTTTAGGCTCATTCGATTGTCGTACTTACAAATCAGCCCTTACTAAGTATTTTGCAAAAGCCCGAATGCTCCGGTCGCCTTACCAAATGGTCCATTGAGTTAAGTGAATATGATATCCAGTATCAACCTCGACAAGCTATAAAAGGACAGGCATTGGCTGACTTTATTGTGAAATGCACACACTCCAGTAAGATAACTGAAAATGAGCAGGCAGAATGGTTATTGTTTGTTGATGGAACATCTGGTTCACAAGGAAGTGACACTGGGATAGTACTCGTATCCCCTGAAGGAGAAACGTTAGAGTATTCTCTGCAATTTGTTTTTCCAAGTACCAACAATGTAGCTGAATATGAAGCATTAATCGCTGGAATGAGGATAGCAAGAAAATTGGAAGTAGCACGATTGGTTGCTCACAGTGATTCTCAGTTGATTGTGCAGCAGTTTCAGGGACAATATGAAACCAGAGAGCAGATAATGGCCCAATACTTGCGCAAAGTAAAAGACCTAGCATAGACATTTCAGAGTTTTTAGTTAACACAAATAAACAGATCGCTCAATGGACATGCTGATGCTTTATCTAAACTAGCATCCACTAAAGAGACAACAGGAAGAGCAGTATTTGTTGAAATGCTTCATCAGCCGAGTATCGAAGAAAAAGAGGTATCATGTGTGGAGGCAGGAATGGATTGGAGATCGCCTTTCTATCGTTATCTCACTAACAATGAATTACCAGATGATCCACAAGAAGCAAGAAGACTTAAGATGCGGGCTTCAAGATTCACCATCATAGACGGGTTATTATATAAACGAGCTTACACTAGACCCCTTCTCAAGTGTTTAGGCTCTCAAGAGGCCAAATATACCCTGGCAGAAGCTCATAGTGGAATATGTGGAGAACACTTGGGAGCAAGAGCCCTAGCAACCAAAATTTTGAGAGCCGGTTTCTTTTGGCTCACATTAAGGTCAGACGTGTTAAAGAAAGTCAAATCATGTGACAAATGTCAATGACACACTCTAGTCCAATTTGCCCCGATATCTCAGCTGCAACCTACGTTCCAGCCTATACCATTTGCTCAGTGGGGTTTGGATATTTTGAGACCTTTTCCTCAAGCACCCGGGCAAAGAAAATTTTTAATAGTGACCACTGACTATTTCACCAAATGGATTGAAGCTGAGGCATTGGCTACCATTACGGCACGAAAAGTGAAGGCAATGGTATGGAAAAACATTATGTGCCGATTTGGGATACCAAGAATTATCGTTACGGATCATGGGAAACAATTTGACTGTGACTCCTTTAGAAAATTCTGTGACGACCTAGGAATTCAACTAAGATTCGCTTCAGTGGCGTACCCCCAAGCTAATGGACAAGCTAAGGTCAGTAACCGAACCATATTACATGGCCTAAAAACCCGAATTGAAGGAGCCAAAGGCACATGGGCTGACGAGCTACCCATCATTTTGTGGGCTTATCGAACAACTAGTCAAGTCGCTACTGGAGAAACTCCGTTCAATCTAGTATATGGAACAGAGGCTTTAATTCCCATTGAAATTTCAGCTAAGTCTCCAAGACTGATGGCATATGAGGAAGAGGACGGTGCAAGGAATTCTGAAGCGTTGCGAGAAAATTTGGATCTGATTGAAGAGCAGAGGGATAACACTACCATGAAGATAGCTACATATCAAAGAAGAGTAGCCAGTTATTTCAATTCTTGGGTAAAGAACAGACCCATGAAAGAAGTAGATCTAGTACTTCGAAGATCTGTTGTAACCAACGTGCTAAGGGATGATGGAAAGTTACGAGCAAATTAGGAAGGGTCGTACCGCATTCTAAAGCTGATTGGTCCCAACACTTGCATTTTACAGACTCTTTCAGAAGACACTATGGGGAAAACATGGAATTTGAACTATCTGAAGTTGTATACGAACAATGTACCTGAGAAAATATCTGCAATAACATAAGTCCTAAATGGGACCGTGGACGTAGGCACATTTAGCCGAACCACGTAAAAACGCTTGTCTACGCATGGTTGTCATTTTGTTTACATCTACGGAAAGGGAACTCACACATGATCGAACCCGTTATCCCGCCTATGGCCTGGCAACGAGGTAAACTAAGATCGAGCCCGTTGTCTCGCCTATGGCCCGGCAACGAGGTAAACTACGATCGAGCCCGTTGTCCCGCCTATGGCTCGGCAACGAGGTAAACTAAGATCGAGCCCGTTGTCCTGCCTATGGCCCGGTAACGAGATAAACTACGATCGAGCCCATTGTCCCGCCTATGGCTCGGCAATGAGGTAAACTACGATCGAGCCCGTTGTCCCGCCTATGGCCCAGTAACGAGGTAAACTACGATCGAGCCCGTTGTCCCGCCTATGGCCTGACAACGAGGTAAACTAAGATTGAGCCCGTTGTCCCGCCTATGGCTCGGCAACGAGGTAAACTACGATCGACCGCGTTGTCCCGCCTATGGCCAGGCAACGAGGTAAACTAAGATCGAGCCCGTTGTCCCACCTATGGCCCGGCAACGAGGTAAACTATGATCGAGCCTGTTGTCCCGCCTATGGCTCGGCAACGAGGTAAACTACGATCGAGCCTGTTGTCTCGCTTATAGCTCGATAACGGGGAAAAGCGCTATCGAGCCTGTTGCCTCGCCTATAGCCCGGCAACAAGGTAAAATTCGATCAAGCTCGCCACATCGTGCATGACTCAATAGCGAAAGAAAAGTCTTAGCCTTGTATCACTAAAGTCAGCAATAACAGAATAAATCAAGCAATAAAGAGCGGAACACGTTGGGTATGGCAAAGGAGAAAATATTCATTGATAAAGCAATAGCTCTCTTCCAAAAAAAAAAAAAAAAGAGTGAGAGCAACAGCGAAAAGCAAACTACAACGGGGATCTACTCGCGGGAGCGAGACTTGCGAGAGGAATGCTTAGTAGGCACAGTGGGAAGTTCCCCTTCTTCAACCTCGACCGTGTGAGGGACAGCTTCAGCAGCTACGCCAGGATCTTCTTCAATGACTCCAGGGTCAACCGCCGTGCCTTCTTCACCATGATTGAAAGGAAACGGATTCCAAGGGCCAGTCAAATTTTCCAAATCATCCACTAAGTAAGAGTCCAAATAAAAAGAAGGACTCATAGGCTCATTCGGCTCATATTGACGCCAATATACTTGATGAGACTCCTCAACCTCACGAGTAAGAAAAAGTTCAGAAAAAGTCTCTCCCGGACGCTGAGATTCTAGATGTGCAAGAGCCAAATAAAATCCATATTTCAGAAAGCTGGAAGCATACTTTCCCTTTCTATCTTAACAATCGGTTGAGAGACGATATTCCTTCACTGCTTCAGCTCGAATAGCCCGAGCATCCTTCTGACTTATCTTCAGTTCTGACAGGCGTAGAGAGTGTTCCTGCAAAAGTGCCTCATGTTGCGCCATCAACCCAACATTCTTATGCTCTTCAACTTCTAGCTTGGAGCGTAAATATTTAATTTCCCCGTGAAGACCCGAGGTACCAACAGAAGCCTCGGACAGTCGATCATGCATACGCCCAATCTTTGCCTCTGCATTCTTCTTCCTGAGCTCCGCCCGATGAGCACGACCCTTTAACTCTTGACGCTCATCATTCTAGGAAGAGTGGCGTTTCCTCCAGTCTGACATTTGGACCTCTACTTGTTCACGATAGGCCCTGTCCCTAGCATTGGAAGCAACGATTCCTTGGATCCCTTGCACCAGAAGCTGCTCTGCTTCGTCCCTAGTCTGGGCATAGTTACCACCAATAAATCGTCGTTCCTCTCGAGGGAGAATGGTGGAATAAATGAGACGAGCACCAATCCCTGGTTCAGTAACCGAGTCTGTCTCTAATACCCCTCGGGAAACTTCAAAGTCCCGACCACTAAGTTTCGTACCGTCTCCAAGAATCATGGTATGTCTCATATCGCCTGGAATAGGAAGTATAGGAGGGGGCCTCAATGCTTTCTCGCCTTCAAGATGGCGACGATCCTTCCTATTAGGAATTACAGGATGGTGACATTCTTCTTCCACCCGGGCCATGTCACCAACAAACCGAGAAGACGAACTTCACCCCCCTTGAGAATTGGGAGCAAGAGAGGGGATGTCGATAGCCTCTTCATGAGAGAGAGGAATTGATGATGGAATTTCTGTATGAGTAGGATCTTCAACACTAGAGTGGTCGCTTCTTGGACGACGTCGCCTTTCCACCCCAGTGGGAGAAACGCTGGCAGGTCTACTCGACCGAGGAGGGCGGGAGCTTGTAGATCCCTTAGCTCCATGTGTAGAAACTCCGGCCGCTGTCGCAACACGTGCCTCCTCCTCGTGGTGGCGTCTACGTAACTCCATCAGCCTACCCAATCCAGCCATTTCTGCAAAAATTAATACAAAGCATTTAGTGTGGAGAAATAATACAATACTGGAAAAAAGAAAGATAATGGCGAAAGATATTCTACCCCCAGGAGTGTTTTCCTCCTGAGGATTAAAAGGAGGAAGGGAAGATGATCCAGGCATTTCCATCTCTTCCTTCCTGACTCCTTCCATTTCTTGGTTGGATAGCGTGGAAGAGTGAGGAGAAACAGTTAGTGTCACGACCCCCCAAACCGCAATTCTGAAATTCTCCAAAGTCAAGAGGCTCATCAACTCGACGGGGCCTTGCGCCGTTAACATTTCTACTAGATGACGATACACGCCCCGAACTTCCTTGCAGGGAGGAAACCCTTGGCTAGCATCCTGATGGTTCTAGTATAAATGAGCATCCCAATTAGGCGGAGGTTTTATCACTACCCATCGTTCTTCAAACCGATTAATCTTGTTAGGAAGAGCGCTGAACAGCTCTAAACCCGACACCTTTTGGAGTGTATAAAGGGCACGATCCTTGTTGGCTTTTTGCAATCGATAGAAACAACTGAACCCAACCATTAGGGTGAAGTTGAGCAGGAACGATCTTGTAGAGGCGCAGCCACGCCATGGCAAAGAGTGGAAGAGGAAAACGAAGTCCCACCTCAAAAGAAGCAAAGTGAACGCCAACGGAGCCTTCATCTACCTAGGAAGGGTGAAGGCTCGTCGAGACGAGGATACCTCACCATGAATCCAGAAGGGGTGGCATCGTAAACTTGCTCAAAGGCCTCGTATCGAAGCCGAGAGCTTGAAGTGGTAGGAATGTGCGCGGGGCCAGGGGGTGATGCCGGTCTTCTCCTCGACATATTAAAAGATTCAAAGCCATTACCTTGTTACGTTGGGAAAAGCGGACGATCACAACGAGCAAAATACCTGCACGTAAACGCAAAGAATATCAGTACAAGGCAAAGAAGGAGCAACCGAAGGACGAGTCAAGCATTTCAAGGCATTTAAAGGCATCGGGAGACTGAGACCACTCGGTCATAGCCGAGTGGGGGGCCACTCGGTCATGACCGAGTGGCCCAGTGAGAGCTGGCCCAAATGGTGAAAATGAAAACGTGGCCCAAAAAATGCACCGAGACCTGAGAGAATTTGAGTTTTGAAGCACCACGGCTGATCCTTGTGAGAATTAAATGAAGAGTTGAAGCCCTATTTATAGGGTCTCAAAAGGCAAAAAAGTCGAAACCTGTGGAACGAATACAGAAAATGAAGAGCAAATACGCAAAAATGATTTTTCGAAAGATAAGAAAAATGCGCCAGCATGTTCCGGGGTCATATACTCTTTTACCCGACCTCTCGGCTAAAAAAGCAGGGAGCAATTGATGTACTCGGGAAGGCAAAGCGGATGTATGATCAAATGTGGGCCCCTAATATCAGGGAGATAAAACGAAATTCGGAAGCCGAGGAAGACCCACTCGACCAGGTCGGATGGGAGCCCACTCGGTTGGACCGAGTGGCCAAGACCACTCGACATAGCCGAGTGGCTAAGCCCCCACTCGGCATGACCGAGTGGGGGGCCACTCGGCATTGCTGAGTGGTATCCCCCCTCACTCGGCGCAACCGAGTAGGGGTCCACTCAGCATGCCCGAGTGGGGGGTCACTCGGTCATGCTGAGTGGTCCCTCCCCCAAACTCAACCTAACCAAGTAGAGGTCACTCGGCATGACCGAGTGACCCTTCGGGATTGACAATCCAGCCGAATCCCCCCTCTCGCCAGTCGATCAGCATTGCGAAATCTCCGAAGCGGGCCACAAAATTTCCGTAATGGGCCTCGATATTTCTGCCGAGAAAATTGAGAGACGTCCCTCACTCTCCGCTATAAATACAAAGACCCCCCTTCATCATAGGGTACGCAATTTTGAGTAATTGAAGCACACTTTTCTCATTTTCTCTCGAGATCTAACTCAAGCATCGAAGGGTTTGCGCGGGGACCCCCATCCGCGTCCTAACAGTGCTCCCATTTTGTAGGCCACTCGTCATCAAGGCCACTCATCACCAAGGTCACTCGTCATCAAGGCCACTCGTCATCTTCAGGCCACTCGTCATCAAGGCCACTCGTCACCAAGGTCACTCGTCATCAGGGCCACTCATCATCAAGGCCACTCGTCACCAAGGTCACTCGTCATCAGAGCCACTCGGTCATTTTAGGCCACCTGATCATTTTTGGTCACCAGATCATCAGCCCTGTCAGATTATCAGATCTGGACCTTTAGCAGATCCAATTGCTTGTCAAGATTCTCATCAGCAAAGACACAACTCTCAAGACTCTTGCGTCTATCTGTAATTAAAAATAGATTGTTGTATTTTGGAAACAACAATAGTATATCTAAGTTTTATTAGAATTATTCTATTGGGGCACTTAAGATTTGTCTATTAGGGCACTTCATCAAGTGTCTTGTTAGAATTATTTGAATGGGGCATTTCAAAAATTTTGCCCTATTAGATTTATCTATTAAGACACTTAGATTTGTCTATTAGGACATTTCATTATCGTGCCTCATTACAATTGTTTTATTAGGGCACTTCTTTAAATTGTGCCTTAAAATGGTATTTTATAGGGCACTTAATTGTTGTGCCTCATTAAAGTTATTGTATTGGGGCACTTTTTTAGATTATGCCTTAAAATGGTATTTTAAATGACACTTATTAAAAAATATACTAAAAAAGATGCCTCAACAAATCATTTTTGTTGTAGTGTAGGTGAAAAAACAAAAGGCCTATTGTCCTGCAAATAGCTCAACGACAAAGAAGCATAATTTTTGTTGTCCTACGAGTAGCTCGATTGTAAGAAGGCTTAATATCTAATGAAGGTAAGAAATTTTGGATAATTCTGGAGCAATATAATCTGAAAATTTACTTTCTATTTTTCCTTGTAAAATACTTCATCATGTGGTCCTATGTATGCGTATGAATTGGCATAGGAACCAACAAAACATTAATTTGAAAAACCAAAAGACATAATAACTCTTTAACTGACATAACTTATATAACTCTAGGAGACTCTTGACTAGACCCTATTTATGTCTATGTAACTCTAGGAGACTTTTGAATAGACTTTATTTATGTCTAGAGTCAATAAGTGACTAGCTCCATAATTATTCTAGAAGATCAATGGTCAAGTTCAGTTTACTCTAACAATGCCTCCCGTAAATCGAATTTGCTTTTGACTCCTAAAGCTACAACATTTCTTGAAAAAATGTGTCTTGCAAGAGCTTTTGTAAAAATATCAGCAAGTTGTTCTTCATTTTGGCATTATTCAATATTGATTTCTTCTTCTTTGACAAGCTCCCTTAGAAAATGAAAACGGAGACAAATGTGCTTTGTTCTTCCATGTAGAATTGGATCTTTTGCAATTGAAATAGTTGAACTATTATCACAATTCAAATTTGCAAGACCTTCTTGCTTGAAGTTCATCATTTCCAAAACACCTTTTAATCACATAATTTGGCATCCAGCTGAAGAAGTTGCTATATATTTTGCTTCCATTGTAGAAAGCACCATAATTGATTGCTTCTTTGAACATCAAGAAATTGCACCACTTCCAAGATTGAAAACATAACCGAAAGTGTTTCGAGAATCATCAATACTTTCTCCTAAGTCGTTGTTCATATAACCAACAAGCTTGACTGGAACATGAGCTTCATAAAAAATTCCATAATCAATTGTTCCTTTAACATACCTCAAAATTCTTTTAGCTGCTTCCCAATGATTTGAGCAAGGTTTCTCCATGAATCTACTAATCAAACTCTTCGAGAACATAATATCGGGTCTAATGGCTGTGAGATACATTAAATTTCCAACTAAGCTTCAAAACATGGTTGGATTCACAAACGTTCCTTCTCCTTTCTTACTTAACTTCATACTCGTGATACATGGAGTTGTTACGAGATTCGCATAGTCCATCTTGAATTTTTTTTAGAATTTCAATTGCATATTTCTCTTGAGAAATGAAAGTTCCTGCCTTTGATTAACAAACATTAATGCCCAAAAAATGATGCAATTCTCCCCGGTCAGTCATTTCAAATTCTTTCATCATGGATCCTTTGAAATTACATAACATCTCCAAATTATCTCCAGTGAAGAAAAGATCATCAACATAGAGGCTTATAACCATAAAACCACATGAATTCCTTTTAATGTAAAGTGTGTGCTCAAATGGACATCTTTCAAAACTGGATTTTACAAAATAATCATTAATTCATCCATACCATGCACGACGTGATTCCTTCAATCCACATAACGCCTTATTGAGCTTATACATTTTATCTTCCTCACCTTTTTCGACATATCCAAGTGGTTGCTCAAGATATATTTCTTCTTGTAGAAAACCATTCAAAAAAGCTGATTTTACATCCATTTCAAATAATCTCGAACCATTTTGGGCAGCAAGTGAAATAATCAACATATAATAGTATCAAGTCTGGAAACTAGAGCAAATACCTCAATAAAATCTCCGCCTTCTTTTTACTTTTATCCCTTTAAAACCAATCTTGTTTTACATTTGTTGATAGAACCATCTGGATTTGTCTTTATTTTAAACACCCATTTGACACTAATAAGAGATTTTTTAAAAGGAAAATTGGTGAGCTTCCATGTGTCATTCTTTTCTATTGCATTGATTTCTTCATTCATGGACCGAATCCACTTTTCTTCTTTTGATGCTTCTTCATATGTAATTTGATCTTCTCCTACAAAGAAGGCAGACAATATTTGAATTGCCACATTCACTTCTTCAGTTTCATCATAAATTTCTCTCAAGCTTCTTGTTCTTCTTCCCAACATCCATGGTGAATTTTGAGGAGACTCAATTCTTTGATCATCATGTTGTGATGGTTGAGATTCATTTTCTTCAAACTTAAGAATCTGCCAATTTAATGAACCTGAAAAATCATAAGAACCTTTTTCATCAAAACAAACATCCCTGCTAATCACAATTTTCTTTGTCTTTGGATTGTAAAGCTTGTAAACTTTACTCCTTTCACTATAGCCTATGAAGATGCATTTTTCAAATTTGTCATCAAGCTTAGTTCTCAAAGAACTTGGAATATGTGAAAAAGCAATACTGCCAAATATTCTCAAGTGATGCACACTTGGCTTTCTGCCATACCAAGCCTCATTTAGGGTTGAATTGTTCAAGCCCTTTGTAGGTGATCTGTTGACTAAATAAACAACACATGAAACTGCTTCAGCCCAAACTTCAACCGGCATATGTTTCTTCTTGAGCATACATCTAGCCATCTCCATAATTGTTATATTCTTCTGTTTGGCAACACCATTTTGTTGTGGTGAATACCGAGCTATCAATTCATGTCTAATACCATAGTTTTGACAAAATTCTTCAAATAAAATATATAAATACTCTCCCCCTCGACCACTTCACAAATTTTTTATTTGACAACCCAAAGATTTTTCAACTTGAACTTTGAACTCCTTGAAATAAGCAAGAGCTCCAGATTTTTCTTTCACAAAATAGTCCCAAAATTTTCTGGTGTAATCATCAACAAAAAGCAAAAAATACCAGTTACCTCCAAGAGAAGTAACTCGAATTGGGCCACAAAGATTAGTGTGAACAAGCTCCAATGGTGAATGTGATTCCCAACTTGATTTAGATGGAAATGGCTCTCGATGTTGTTTTTCCAACTGACAGTCTTCACAAACTTCACTGATAACATCAATTTTGGGCATCCTTTGAACTATAGTTTTGCTTGATAACTCCTTTAAGATTTGAAAATTGAGATGTCCATATATGTCATGCCACAACTTAGAAATCTCTTCATTAGCAATAAGGAAACAAGATCCATTTACTATATCAAGTTTGAGAGATAACAAATTATTTGAGCCCAAGCCAATTTTTGCCACCAGATAATTTTTCTTCTTCATGGTGCAACAATCATCAACAAAGTGAATATCAAATCCTTTCTTCATAAGATGGCCAAGATTAAGTAAATTGCTTTGCAATCCAGGTACATAATATACCTCAGACATCTTCTCAACCTGCCCGTTTTTTGTTTTGAAAGTAATTTCTCCAACACCTTCAATTTTGTAGGATTTGGCATCTCCAATTGTCACTTACCCATGGTTAGCTTCAACAAGTTTTGAAAAAAAATCTTTGTTTCTAGTCATATGCCGGCTTGCTCCACTATCCAAATACCAAATATTACCAACATTTTCGTTGGAAGCAATCAATCAAGTTTCATTAGAATTTTTAGCCTTATCTTCGTGTACCAAGCCAGTTTCACGTCTTTTTTTCGGATGTTTTATCCAGCAATCACTTATTTTATGCCCAAGTTTATAACAATGATAACATTCAACTATGGCTTTTTTACCTTTATAGTGATAAAGGCCTCGTCCTCTTCCTCTTTGAAAAGTGTGCAGGGATTGTTTTTCCTCCTCTTCTTCATGTCCCTTGCCTTGGCCATATTGTTCATTATAATATCTTCCACCTCCTCTTCCTTGTCCACGACCTCTTGATCAATAGCCACCACCACATGATCAAATTTACTTGATAGACTTCGCATGATTTTTTCAACAATTTTTTGGTTCTTAATAACTTCTCCATTTGATGCCATCTGATTCACTATGGAATTCATTCTTGTAAAATATTCTATTTTTTTTGTCATTTTCTTTCATCTCCATCTTCTCAAATTTTGCCCTCAAGGATTGCAAACAAACCTTCTTTACTTGATATTGGTCGAAATATGTTGTCACAAGAATTTCCCATGCTTCTTGAGCATTATCTACCTTGGATATCCTCTCATAAACTAGAATTTCAATTGCTTGATATATTTGAAAAAGGGATTTTCTATCCTTTTGTCTCTTATTCTTCAAGACATTTCTTTGTGCTTCATCCAATTGATCTTCATCTTCCGATGGTTGTACACCTTCTTCAACAACTTTCCTTAAGTCTTGAGATTCAAGACATAACTTCATAAGATTACTCCAGTAATAAAAGTTTTCTCCATTGAAACAAGGCACAAGGGAAACAAGATTGTTGGCCATTGTTTTCAATGCTCTGATACTAGTTTGAAGGTAAGAAAGTGTGGATAATTCTAGAGCAATATAATCTAAAAATTTACTTTCTATTTTTCCTTGTAAAATACTTCATCATGTGGTGCTATGTATACGTATCAATTGGCATAAGAACCAACAAAACATTAATTTGAAAAACCAAAAGATAGAATGACTCTTCAACTTACATAACTCAGGTAACTCTAGGAGACTCTTGACTAGACTCTATTTATGTGTATGTAACTCTAGGAGACTCTTGAATAGACTCTATTTATGTCTAGATTCAATAAGTGACTAGACTTCATAATTATTTTAGAAGATTAATGGTGAATTTGGTTTACTCCAAGATCAATTACCCCACAAACGACTTACATTGCTTTGCCTAGTGACCAAATGGTGTAATAATCATTATCTCGCAAAAGATCCAATAGTGAAGAGGCCTTGTATCCATCGTTTCACAAGTAATCTAACAACTAGGAAATGGAATGTCATTCATCATAAACACCCTCGATTTAGAGAAATTTCCCAATACGCCAATACCTATCCAAGCAAAATATAAATATGTATATCGGCCAACACCAAACACTATCACCAAGTTCATGTTTAACACTCTTGAACAGATTTGGAGATCTTTCCCATGAAGCATTGAGTCTTCAACAAACATCACTAGGGTCAAGGAGGAGAAAAGCCCCTGCCCCTTCGAGAGCTAAGAGCGTTTGGAGAAGTCAAGTCATGCACTCAAGTGAGGGAGTATTCAACATAAGGATCTCCACTGCGAAGGAAGAAACTTCGGCACCATGTGTGTTTGCTAAGACACCTACTTCATCATCTCAAAGTCATTGACACCTCTGAAGGTTCGAAATACGAAAATGCTAGAGTTTAAATGACCTTGAAATTTGAAGGGAGACTGTAGGGAAAGATACTCTTCCACCCAAGACTCCCAGATAAAAGAGTAAGGAGTAATTGATATACCTTGAAAATAGCAGATAGTCTAGATATGGAATGAACTCACATGGAAAATCCAATTCAAAATATACGAGTCGGCATCCAATTCGAGTGCATGTTTAGATGGGTTGAAATCCACAAAGTAAGAGCAAAAATTCAAATTAATGAGAAAAGCTACAAAGAAAAATTGGAGAATTAATTAAAGTGAAGCAATGCAACAAATGAGGAAGAACGGAGAAGCCACACATCAACTAAACAAATTAAAGCATAAAGCTTAAAGCAATTAAATTATTGGTGGAACTTGAAGATCAATTGGCAGTGGGATATTGAAGAAAAAATCAATTAAATAATTAGAGACTAAATTGAAGGCAACAAGGGAAGTGAAGCCATGCACGTGAAGAGATTATTGAAGATGGTTGCATATTAAATTGGTTGTGGTGTCATTATTATACAATTATATCACAAAGGAATTCAATAGAGTCTTAACTTGCAAGACAACAAAGAAAATATGACACAAACTCAAGGTCACCCATGACGGTACAAAACAAGCGAAGGAAACTAAGATTAATATTCTAACCCATGACTATGAATTATTTTCCATGAAGGAAGAAGAAACAATCAAGGATATGTTCACACACTTCAATGACATTGTCATAGGTTTGGAGTCATTAGGAAAGGCCTACACAAATGGAGAGAAGGTAAGAAAGATCCATAGAAGCCTTCCAAGGGCTTGGGATCCAAAGGTAATAGCTATTACCTAAGCCAAAGACTTAGTTCAATTTCCTTAGATAATTTACTTGGATCTTTGATTACTCGTGAAATTTTATTAAAAATAGATAAAATGGAAGAACCAAAGAAACAAAAGAATATTGCTTTCAAGGTTGAAAAGGAAGAAAAAAGAATCACATGATAGTGATGATGAAGATATTGTTTTGTTAGCAAGAAAAATCGATAAATTTTTGAAAATCAAAAAATTTAATCAAAGGAAAATTTTCAAAAAGGATAAAGGCCAAAAAGAAGAAACTACTAATGAGATTAGATGTTTTGAATGAAAGAAACTAGCTCATATAAGGATCGATTTTCCTTTGTTAAAGAAGAATGCTAGGAAAGGAAAAAAGGAGATGCTTACGAAATGGAACATTGAGGCTTTGTCCTCAAGTGTTGAATCACAAAAGGAAGAGGTGGTCAACTTGTGTCTCATGGCCAAGGAAGAAGAGGAGATAACATCTTGCTACTCAACTCATTCTACCTCGAATTTTACTTTAGATGAGGTGGATGATGCTTTCAATGAACTAATGGAGGAGTATGAAAAAGCAATCTTGGAAAAAAAAATTCTAAAGAAGAAAATAAAGTCTACAAAAGGAGAAATCACATCTTTGAAAAAGGAAAAAGAGTCATGGTATAATGAAAAGAAGTTTTAAATGATGAGAAAGAAAATCTTCATAAACAAAATATGGATTTGAAAGAGTCTTTACAAAAGCTACTTGAGGGAAAAAAGAAACTTGAGATGATTCTAGGGAATCAAAGAAACTTTGGAGAAAAACAAGGAATTGGTTTTGATCTATTCCAAAAGAAAATTGCAAAAACTACTTTTGTAAGGGGATTAAACCAAAGATTTGTATCAAAAAGACCTCTTTAAAAGTAAATATAGTTTGTCATTATTTTGGAAAATATGGACACTCAATTAAGAAATGGTTCATTAGAAACCATCCCACAAGATTAAAACAAATTTGGATTCTAAAGGAGGATGTTAAAACTAACCAAAATGGACACAAAAACTATGGAAGAGTCCAAGGATATGGGCTAAATAGGCTTGGGCCCAATATGAGTGGACTCTTGAGATGGGCTTAGGCCCATGTATATATTGTTAGGATGAATTAAATAAAGGGAAAAGAAATGTAAAGGAGATGAGAAATGACCATAAGGGGCTTGGATATTTCAAGTGTGTGTGTGTGTGTAGTGAAGGGCAAATTGGGAAAAGGAAAGGAGGGGGTGGTTGGAGTTGGCGGCAGCCCACTCCCACCCCATCCTCTCTTGCTTTCACTTTACTCATACCTCTCTCTCTCTCTCCATTCTCTCTTGCTCTCCCTCTCGTTCATCTCCTCTTCTTCTCCTTCTTCTATTCTTTTCATTTCTTACTCTTGGATGGAGTTCAAGTGGAGGGTTGCAGATTTTGGGAGTGTTTTGCATCTCTTTGAAGTAACACCATTTAAGGCAGGTTCTACTTGCACTTAAATTTTATTTTGTGCAAGTTTATTTTTCTCTCTTTTTCCATTTGATGCAAGATGTTGTCTTCTCCATTGTGTTGAAATCATTTTCGGTAAAATGGCTTCTCTCCTTTGGTTGTAAATGTTGTATTAATTTCTTAGCTTGTGGGTTTTCCATTTGAGATGGTTTTAGGACTTTTTGAAAGTCTCCATGGGGTATATTTCATCCATGGAATGATAATTGTGAGTTAGGAAGCTAGATGAGGGGCTTTTGGTGTGTTTGGTATTCATTTCGTATGTTTTTGGTTGCGTCAGTCGACTTATCTATGGGTTAAGTCGACTCAATAGAGCCTTGTCGTTGCAGTCATTTTTCTCCTTGTTCTCAAATAAGTCAACTTATTTTTCCCCTAAGTCGACTTATTTTCTCCTTAAGTCAACTTAGTTAATTCTGTCAACACTGCGCATGTTGTACTATTTGGACCATAACTTTGATGTAAAAGTCAATATTGAGATCCGTTTGAAGCGTCATAAACTAGAACTCGAGGGATTCGATTTGATATATAATATCATATACTTTGGTTATGATTTGAGTTGGTTAAGGCTTTCCTCAATCCAAATTAAGCATGATTATTGATCTAAGTTGTTATTAATTGCTTCCTCTAGCATCACTCAATCCTCTAAAATACTAGGATGTGATTGATGACATATACATATGTAGATACATGGGCTCATGAATGAATATGTTATTGAAATGTTTAAATGTGCATGATGTTCATGATGTGTACATTTCTATAATGGAGCATGAACGTTATATTGATGTGAGATCTCATGGGCATTGCATGGCATTATTATTTGCGCCCTTATTATTATTATTTTGGTGAGGAGCCTATGTTCCACAAATGAGAAAATAAAAGAATATCCTATGAGCGCCTAACGTGAGTGAGGTGGCCATATAGCCCGATAAGCGATGCTCAAGCCAATGAGTGGAAAATTGATTTATATATATATATATATGTATGTATGCATACATGCATGTGAATAAATGGCTTGAGAGTCGAAGTAATCCCCGTATATGTAAGGCCTTGTGAGCCAATGCGATGTATGGAGATCTATGTGATTATGGGAAATGAAATGTTGCATATATCCTTAATGATGATTGGTATGGAATGGTATTATTAATGGAAATTGAATGATAGGTTTAAATTGTATTGGGGAGTTTGGTGTACTCTATTTCTGTTATCCATCCCTTCATTCTTGTTTCCTTTATTGTATATATACTTGCTAAGCCTTGTGGCTCACCTTGTTTAATCTTTGTCACTCCAGGTAAGGGCAAGGAGACCGTTAGGGGCGAGTCTAGTGGGGCTTGAGCCCAAGTTTAGAAGTGTACAAAGACGTTCCCAACAAAAAGGTCTATGTTGGTAGTTTTGCCGAGGGCACATTATGAGGAGATTTTTTATTTTGTTAATTCTATTAGTGCCCTTGTTTTCATTTTGTATAGGCCGTAGTGCAAGGATGATGTAACTTATATTATGGCTTCCGCTGATAATATCCAAAGTTAGTTGTGATGTTGAGTTATATTATTCTTAATCATTTTTGTGATGACCTCTTTTCGGATGTCCTGTGCTAATAGGATTATCCGAGAGAGGGCCGCTACAGTTTTGGTATCAGAGTAGGGTTGGGATGAGATAAGTCTCTGTATACATAGGAATGTGGGGTAGAGTTAGGTTTATGTTTTGTGGTCTAAAGAAGACTAAGTTAGTGTACTAAAAGTAGTTTGCTCCTGTAGGAATGAGTGGACGTAAAGGTAGACCACCCACCTAGGCCCGAGGTAACAGGGCTATTCCTACTCCTGCTCTTACTCCGCTGCCGCACTTGTTACCCTTGGGGAGTCTTCTACCAAGCTGCGCCAGGAGATGAGTGAACTAAAGGGTGCAGTGGCAGGCATGATGAAACACTTTGAGGAGTTTATGGAAAATCAAAGGGGATAAGGTCTAACAGCCCAAGAAGCGGGGGTGGAACAAACCTCAAACGAGGGAAATGTGGGGCAGGCTTCAAATCCTATGACCCAAGAAGTGGAGACTCAAGGAACTAATGGGACTGTTGAGGAATTTTATGGCTCTCAAGCCCCCAAAATTCCACGGAGATACAGATTCATTAGCAGCAAAAAGTTGGACTATGGGATGTAGTGGTGCACAAAAAGTTCAGCTGGCCACGTATTTGCTAAGAGATGATGCAGAGTGGTGGTGGGATACCACTAGACAGAGGTTCGGGGACAGGGAATCAACTTGGGCAGAATTCCAAGAGTTGTTCAATGGAAACTTTTTCCCTGTATGGGTTCGCAAGCAAAAGACTTATGAATTCATTGAATTGATGCAAGGGGATAAGTCAGTAGCATAGTACCAAGTAGAGTTCCTCTCTTTGGCAAGGTTCACTCTAGACTTGGTGTCAATAGAGGAAAAGAAAGTAGTGAAATTTCATAGAGGTCTAAATGAGGAGATCAGGTATGCCATGGGAGGTGCCATATTTACTAACTATGCCATTGTGGTTCAAAGAGCCTATACACTGGAAAGGGAAAGAAGAGAGTTAAGAATTATGCAAGAGCTTCTAAGGGAGTAAGTTCATCTCATAGGCACAAAAATGACAAGAAGAGGAAATAAGGGGTGAATTCAGTAAAGAATGCAGTGGAGGCCCCATGGTGCAAGACTTGTGGGAAAATGCATCGAGATCCATGTCATATTGCTAAGGGAGCTTGCTATCTTTGCGAACAAAATGGGTATTTGCAAAAAAATTATCCTCAGAACACTGGTATGACAATTCATAAAGAAGTAGTGTGCTATCGATGTGGCAGGAAGGGCCGTAGGGCTAATATTTGTAACCAGCCTCAGCAGCATCGAGATCCATGTCATATTACTCCTTTTTCATTTTGGATTATGAGTTCCATTACTCCTTCTCCATTTTGGATTGCAAGTTCTATTACTCCTTATCCATTTTCGATTGCAAGTTCTATTACTCCTTCTCCATTTTGGATTGCAATTTCTATTACTCCATTTTGGATTGTGTGTTCTATTACTCCTTATCCATTTTGGATTGCAAGATCTATTACTCCTTCTCCATTTTGGATTGTGAGTTCTATTACTCCTCCATTTTGGATTGCAAGATCTATTACTCCTTCTCCATATTGGATTGTGAGATCTATTAATCCTTCTCCATTTTGAATTGCAAGTTCTATTACTCCTTCTCCATTTAGGATTATGAGTTCCATTACTCCTTCTCCATTTTAGATTGCAAGTTCTATTACTCCTTATCCATTTTGGATTGCAATTTCTATTACTTCTTTTCCCATTTGGAGTGTAAGTCCTATTATTTCTTCTTTCTTTTGAGTTGCAAGTTCCTTCCCCCTTTTATTTCTTTTGAAGGCAAGTTCTCATATATGAATGATCTTTATAGCGATTCAATCAAATATTATCTTTGAATCATCCTTAAAGTTGTTTCATATCGATTGGGATTCGTTTTTCTAAGATTTTATTCAGAATGGTGTAGAATCATTAAGTTTTCTTACAAATTTCATTCTCTTTAAGCGTTCATGTTCGTTAAATTTAATTGTAGATATCTGAATGGGTCTTCCCATATCCAGATGAGTTCCAAGTTCCTTGCGTATGATATCCGGATGGTTCTTCGCACATCCAGGTAGCTCATATCTGGATGCCCTTCCTTCTATCCAGATAGGTCTAGCATATCTGGATGCCTCTCTCCAAAGTTAGATTTTATATTCGAATAAGTCTCATGATATATATATATATCCGAATGCCTTGTGAGATATCCAAAAGTCCAGAATCCTATCCAGATGTCCTAGTTTCTATCTGAATATATCTCAGCATATCTGAATAGCTTCTTATTTGAGCGTCAGCGTATTCGGATGAGCATTCTTCATATTCGGATGTCTTTCCTCATATCCGGATATCCTCCCTAATATCTGAATGACTTTTCCAAAAATCCAAGTGAACTTTCAGTGATGTTTTAATTCAAGTTTATTCAAATAAAGATATTCAATACCTCTAAATATTGAATTTTATGCCAGAATATAACAAGTTAATCTTTCTCATACCATATTACATAATCTTTGTATTCCAATATATTGAAGATTAGATTACATGTTTAGCATTTATTATAACATGATCAACATTATTTTGTGAGATTATGCGCATACATCTTGGTATGAGCATGGAGCATGATTTTATATGGAGCACTACATATCATGTGCCAGCATTTATATGAGTATTACATTATGTGCGCCAAGCGGCTTAGTCCGCGGGGATCCCACTAGTATCAATTTCAGTTACAACTCAGTTTATGAGTTACTCGCCTAGTGACGACCAGGGGCTAGAGGCTTATTACCCATAGTATGTGCTTACAATTTTTATGTATGCAGGATTCAGATCAGTCAGGTATGTATTAACAGATTATATAGGCCTATGAGCCAAAGTTGCATACCTACATTTAGTTTACAGTTTATGTGCATTACATTTTTATGAATGCAAACAGAGAGTGATTATATCTCTCAGTACAAGTTTAGTAAGTAATTTATCAGTATCAATATTATTCTATTCAGCTTCAGTTATTCTTTCCAACTTATTACTTGCTGAGCTTTGTAGCTCACCTTGTACTCTTCACCATTCCAGGTCCTAGCGAGGGAGTACCAAATGTGGGGCCTAGTAGCAATGTTCAATAATGTGTGTACGTGGAATCACTCAAGATAAAAGATGTCTGGGATTAGTTGATGTCTTATTAGTTTAGGTTTATTTTATATTTTAGTTGAGGGATTGTCCCTTAGACATAGTTTATGGTTTTTAGTTTATGTTGGCTTAAGAGTTTTTATTTCAGTTGACTGAGATATTCATTTATAGTATCAGATTTCAATTTATCAGTTAGTTTTATTTTATTTCTCCGTAGCACCTCTTCTCGGGCAGTTCTAAGAGAAGGGGGTGTTACACCGCCAACACCTTGAGTTCAAGGGACAGCTCCACCTTTAGCTCTACCACAAGCGCAACATTCTTTAAGAGTTAACAGGCCCTATGTTCAAGGGCGGGTTTTTGCCTTGACCTCAGTGGAGGCTAAGAAAGGAAATGATACGATCCAAGGTATTCTTTCCCTTTATGATGCTGATGTACGTGTTTTGTTTGACACGGGATCCACCCACTCTTTTGTTACTCCACAAGTTGTGTGTCATATCCTTATTCCTAAAAACTTGTTTCCATATTATTTGATTGTGACCACTTCGGGGGATGCAAAATTGATGGGTAGCGAGATGTATAGAGACTGCAAGATTAGGGTGCATGATAAAGTACTGCCCAGGAATTTAATAGTGTTGAATATCAAATATTTTAACCTTATCTTGGGCATGGATTGGTTATTCAAGCACTTTGCTAAGGTTGATTGTTGTCAAAAAATAATTCACTTTGAATTTCCCTACTAGCCGGTTATAGTGTATCAGGGCATTAAGCCAATGAGCTCTACCCCTATGATTTTGGTAATGAAGGCGGATAAATTGGTGCATCATGGGTGTGAGGCGTATCAAGCCTTTGTGATGACAGGTGTGGAGAGTAAGTCCAAGTTGTCAGATATTCTAGTAGTTTGGGATTTTTCCAATGTGTTTCCGGAAGAGTTGCCAAGGTTGCCACCTCTAAGAGAGGTTGAATTTTCCATTGAGTTGGTGCTTGGCACGCACCCTATTTTCAAGGCTCCATACATGATGGCTCCCAATGAATTGAAGGAGTTGAAGGCCCAACTGTAGGAATTGATTGAGAAAGGATTCATCCGCCCAAGTGCCTCGCCTTAAGGTGCTCTAGTGTTATTTGTACGGAAGAATGATGGGTTCATAAGGTTATGTATTGATTACAAACAATTAAACCAGGTTACAATGAAGAATAAATACCCTCTTCCCCGTGTAGATGATTTGTTGGACCATCTTAGGGGAGCATCAGTGTTCTCGAAGATCGATTTGAAGTCGGGCTATCACCAAGTGACAGTCAGTGAAGGGGGTATACAGAAGACAACATTTCACACTAGGTATGGTCATTATGAGTTCGTGGTCATGCCATTTGGGTTGACGAATGCTCCTGCAATTTTCATGGATTTGATGAATAGGATTTTCAAGGAGTATCTTGATTATTTTGTAATAGTATTTATTGATAAGATTTTGATCTACTCTCCAAGTCTGGACGAGCATGAAGCCCATCTCAGGATAGCCCTGCAGAGATTTAGAGAAAATTAGTTGTATGCCAAGTTCAACAAGTACAACTTTTGGCAAAGACAAGTGGGTTTCCTTGTGCACGTTGTGTCCAGTGAAGGCATTTCAGTTGATCCAGAAAAGGTCAAGGCAGTGGTGGATTCGTCGTGACCTACAGTCGTAACTGGTATTAGGAGCTTCCTGGGATTTGAAGGCTATTATAGGAGGTTCATTGAAGGATTCTCCTGTTTGTCTTCCCTTATGACCAAATTAACTCGAAAATGAGTCAAGTTTGAGTGGAATGAGGCTTATGAGGAGTGCTTCCAAGAGTTGAAGAAGAGGTTGACAACGACTCCAATGTTAGCAATTCTAAGAAGTGGGGAGAAGTTTATTGTTTATATATAGTGATGCTTCGCATTCAGGTTTGGGGTGTGTCTTAATGCAAGATAGGTGAGTTAATGCCTATGCTTCGAGATAACTGAAGAAGCATGAAATGAATTACCCTACACATGATTTAGAGTTGGCAGCAGTGGTGTTTGCACTTAAGATTTGGAGGCATTACCTATACGGGAAAAATGTGGAGATTTATACAGATCATAAGAGTCTAAAGTACCTCTTTTCCCAGAAGGAGTTGAATATGAGGCAACACAGATGGATGGAGTTATTTAAGGATTATGATTGCAAAATTCTTTACCACCCGGGGAAGGCCAATGTGGTGTCCGACTCATTGAGTCTGAGAGGAGCTTCTATGGCAGCCATGATGGTCCAGGAATGGATTTTGTTAAAGCAAATGGGGTAGATTTCCATCTCCTCTCCTTAGGAGAGACCCATTATGCATTGTGCGTATATAAGGGTTCAGTCAGATTTGATTGAGCAGATTCGGGGTCAACAGCCTAGAGATGAGGGACTAGCACATATCATGGCAGATTTGGAAAGATTTGCACCGATGGGATTCAATCGGAGGAATGATGGTTTGTTGATGTTTCAGGGACAAGTTTGCATTCCTAATGATGCCAAGATTAGGAAAGAGAATTTATCTGAAGCCCATAAATCCCGTTACACCATCCATCCTGGTACAATGAAGATGTATCAGAATCTCTGGCGACAGTTTTGGTGGGATGGCATGAAGCGTGATGTAGCGAAGTTTGTTTCGGGTTGCATAGTGTGCCAGCAAGTCTAAGCAGAACATCAGAAGCCCGCAGGCCTATTGCAGTCATTGCCCATTCCAGAATAGAAGTGGGATAATATTTCCATGGACTTTATGACAAGGTTGCCTAGAACGAAGAAAAGGAATGATGTTATTTGAGTGATAGTTGATAGGATGACGAAATCGGCCCACTTTTTGTCTATCAAAAAGACTTACCCTTTGAATCATTTGGCGAAGATGTATATAGAGGAAATTATGAGATTGCATGGCATTCCAGGGAGTATTGTATCGGATCAGGATCCCCGATTTACCTCGCGCTTTTGGGAAGCATTGCATGAGGCGTTGGGAACAAAGTTGAGGTTCAGTACTGCATTCCACCCATAGACAAACGGACAAACGGAGAGGACTATACGGACGTTGGAGAATATGTTGCGGGCATATGTCTTGGATTTTCATGACAGTTGGGATGACCACCTTCCATTGGTGGAATTTACCTATAATAATAGCTAGCACTCCAGTATTGGAATGCCGCCTTATGAGGCATTATACTGTAGGCCGTGTAGGTCGCCTCTTTGTTGGGAAGAGATGGGGGATAGAGCATTATTGGGCCCTAAAATCATTTAGCAGAATTCAGAAAAGATCAAACTCATTAAGGCTAGAATGAAGGCAGCTCAAGATAGGCAGAAGAGTTACGTGGATCAGAAACAGCGTGACTTGAAATTTTCTATGGGAGATCATGTATGGCTGAGGGTAATGCCCATGAAAGGCGTGCGTCGATTTGGGATGTCAGGGAAACTCAGTCATAGGTATATTAGGCCTTTTGAGATTCTAGAGCGGGTTAGCTCCTTGGCATACAGGTTGGCCTTGCCACCTCAGTTAGTCGGCGTTTATAACGTCTTCCATGTGTCCCTGTTGAGGAAGTACATGCCGAATCCGCAGCATATCATTGATTATCAGACCAATAAGGTCGAGGAGGATATTACATATGAGGAAATGTTGGTTAGCATTTTGGAGCAGAAGGAAAGCGTATTGAGGAATAGGTCGATTCCACTCATTAAAGTCAAATGGCAACGTCATTCTCCAGATAAGCCTACTTGAGAGCATGAGGATGAAATGAGGCATCTCTTTCCCCAACTATTTGAATGACCAGATATGAACTTGGGGAACCAAATTCTTTGAAGGGGGAGAAACTATAACGACCCATTAGTGGGTCTAAACGTTATTGGTAAGTTATTTTGGGTATTTGAATTTTTATCTTAATTAATTGTGGGAAATAATTTATGTGTTGATAAAAGACAATTAATGAAAATAATAATTTTATAGAATGATAAATGTAAGAAAAATTAAAATTTTATAAGCCCTCATAAATGGAGTTAAGTGTATGGAAGAGTCCAAGGTTATGAGCTAAATGAGCTTGGGCCCAATATGAGTGGACTCTTGAGATGGGCTTAAGCCCATGTATATACTATTAGGATGAATTAATAAAGGGAAAAGAAATGAAAAGGAGATGAGAAATGACTATAAGGGGCTTGGATATTTCAAGTGTGTGTGTGTGTAGTGAAGGGAAAATTAGGAAGAGGAAATGAGAGGGTGGTTGGAGTCGGCGATAGCCCACTCCCACCCCATCCTCTCTTACTTTCTCTACACTCATTTCTCTCTCTCTCTCTCTCTCTCTCTCTCCATTCTCTTTTGCTCTCCCTCTCGTTCATCTCTTCTTCTTCTCCTTCTTCTATTCTCTTCATTTCTTGCTCTTGGTTGGAGTTCAAGTGGAGAGTTGCAGATTTTGGGAGTGTTTTGCATCTCTTTGAAGTAACACCATTTAAGGCAAGTTCTACTTGCACTTAAATTTTATTTTGTGCAAGTTTATTTTTCTCTCTTTTTCCATTTGATGCAAGATGTTGTCTTCTCCATTGTGTTAAAATCATTTTCAATAAAATGGCTTCTCCTCTTTGGTTGTAAATGTTGTACTAATTTCTTAGCTTGTGGGTTTTCCATTTGAGATGGTTTTGGGACTCTTTGAAAGTCTCCATGGGGTATATTTCATCCATGGAATGACAATAGTGGGTTAGGAAGCTAGATGAGGGGGTTTTGGTGTGTTTGGTATTCATTTCATATGTTTTTGGTTGCGTCGAGTCGATTTTTTTATGGGTTAAGTAGACTCAGTAAAGGCTTGTCGTTGCAGTCATTTTTCTCCCTGTTTTCAAACAAGTCAAATTATTTTTCCCCTAAGTCGACTTAACCTCAGTCGACTTATTTTCTCCTTAAGTCAACTTGATGAATTCTATCAGCACTATGCATGTTGCACTATTTGAACCATAACTTTGATGTAAAAGTCAAAATTGAGATCCGTTTGAAGCATCATAAACTAGAATTCGAGGGATTCGATTTGATATATAATATCATATACTTTGGTTATGATTTGAGTTGGTTAAGGTTTTCCTCAATCCAAGTTAAGCTGATTGTTAATCTAAGTTGTTATTAATTGCTTCCTCTAGCATCACTCAATCCTTTAAAATACTAGGATGTGATTGAAGACATATACATATGTACATACATGGCATGAATGAATATGTTATTGAAATGTTTAAATGTGCATGTTGTTCATGATGTGTACATTTCTATAATGGAGTATGTACGTTATATTTATGTGAGATCTCATGGGCATTGCATGGCATTATTATTTGCGCCCCTATTATTATTATTTTGGCATGGCAACTATGTTCCACGAATGAGAAAAGAAAAGGATATCTTATGGAGCGCCTAAGGCGAGTGAGGTGGCCATATAGCCCGATAGGCGATGCTCAAGCCAATGAGTGGAAAATTGATTTATATATATATATATATGTATGCATACATGCGTGTGAATAAATGGCTTGAGAGCCAAGGTGATTCCTATATATGGAAGACCTTGTGAGCCAATGCGATGTATGGAGATTTATGTGATTATGGGAAATGAAATGTTGCATATATCCTTAATAATGATTGGTATGGAATGGTATTATTAATGGAAATTGAATGATGGGTTTAAATTGTATTGGAGAGTCGGGTGTACTCTATTTCTGTTATCCATCCCTTCATTCTTGTTTCTGTTATTGTATATATACTTGATGAGCCTTGTTGGTCACCTCGTTTAATCTTTGTCATTCCAAGTAAGGGCAAGGAGACCGTTGGGGGCGAGTCTAGTGGGGCTTGAGCCTAAGTTTAGAAGTGTACAGAAACGTTCCCAACAAAAAGGTCCGTGTTGGTAGTTTTGTCATGGGTGCATTGTGAGGAGATTTTTATTTTGTTAATTCCATTAGTGCCCTTCTTTTCATTTTGTATAGGCCATAGTGCCAGGAGGATGTAACTTATATTATGGCTTTCGCTGATAATATCCAAAGTTAGTTGTGATGTTGAGTTATATTGTTCTATATCATTTTTGTGACGACCTCCTTTCGGATGTCCTATACTAGCGGGATTATCCGAGATAGGGCTATTATAATGAATGAATAAAGCACTCAACCCTCTTATATCTAGTATCTAGTTTCATAATATCTACATGGAAACATTACCATTTTTTTAGCTTGAAGTGAAATAGAATGATCATAGAAGACTTTTACTCAAGAAACAAGGTTTGATTTAAAAACAAATTCTGCTTAGTTGTGTCTAGGTCAAGGTTAGCTCGACATTGTCTTGTGCTTACTTGGCAACAACTCAAGCTCCCTCAACATCAACTCTATTAACAAACCCACATTGATCTTGTGTAACACTTGGCCTTTTATAGAAGCTTGAGACTTGAAATTTTCCTTGATACTTGTACATACTCACAGCTTCTTTGATTTGACTGATAACAATCAAATTAGTTAAAAATCATATGCATATTATATAAATATAATAATGCATAACCATATTTATCATTCTTATATAAGAGAACATAGTTAGACTTCATAAAATAAAGAGATAAAGCTCTAACAGTCAAAACTATCATCTTTTTCTTCTCTGAGTAACAATTATATTTTTTAAAATCCGACACTAGTTACTTGACTAACTTTTAAGGATACTCGTGACTAATATAGCGCCTATTCGATTGGACTTTTCAAGTAATCGATTATGGAGAAGCCTTACTTGAGTATAACCAAGTCATTACTAGACTAACTCAGGAGCCATAAAGACTGTATTTCTCACTCGATTACTCTGCTAAACTTACTCGATTAATATAAGCATTCACTTGAGTACAAACATTATATACTCGATTAACTTTAAGATCAGATATTTAGATAGAGACAAACCTTTCTTTACTTGACTAACACATATTGATACTCGATTGACATAAACACATTAGTCGATTGACAACAAACTTTACTCGATTGATTTTAAAGAAAACAAAGAGTTGTATAAAGCATTCAACTAACTCATACAATTACTCGATTATTCAAATATATTAGTCAATTGGAAATAGGCTTTACTCGATTGAAAAATATGCTCAGAACTTTTGATAAAAGAATACTAAATTTTTAAAAGGATTTACTCGAGTACAAAATACTGATACTCGATTATAAAAAACCTTGCTCGATTAAATATACATAAGATAACAAAGGAATGCACTAAGCACTTGAGTATGAGGACATTAATAGTCGATTGAAAGATGATTTTCCTAAAGCATGTAATCGACTAATTCGAAAAGCATACAAAGCATTTACAGGACTGAAAATATGCTTAGATTTCATAGCCTATAAAAATACTTAATTTTCTCAAAAACTTACTCTAGTGTGAAGGATCATTACTCGATTATAAAAGTGTGATTTTGATGATGAAAAACTTAATGATTTTAGAATTTGAAAATGAAATAGTTTATATATCCTTGAAATTTCTAAATGAAGTATTCATGTCCTAAGGATGCTAATTTTTCCAAACATCTTGACAAGCCATATAAAATCTTCATTGGTAATATTTGATATTGGAAAATATCACAAGAAATATTTTCTTTAACTCAAAAGAATATGTGTTTGAAATCAAATGAATATATGTATAAATCATGTCTAACTTGTTTTTCAAAAATTATACACTTATTTTAAATGATGAAGCTAGGCAAAATTGTAAACTTCTCTATGTAGATTGTCGACCGATTTATGCCTCTCTTATGGGTTGCCTTAAAAATGTCGACTTGATGTTTTAAAATGTTGATCATTTTAAGCCTAAGAGCTAAAACATTCGACAATCTCTATGAATTGTCGACAAGCATTTTTCAGGCTTTCGATTGCTTGATTCTAATATCAAAAACAGTCGACAGTGATTGTAAAATGTCGACCCTTCTTCAAATCTATTGACTCTTTGTTAAAAATTGCCAACCGCTTATCAAATCAAGTCGACTCCTTTTTAAAATGCCAAAAGTCCTTTGAAATCCAATTTGAAAATTTAAATGTTTCGAAAGAAATGGTTGACCGATTTTCCCATCTGTCGACAGATTCTCTTTTGATATTTTAAAACAGCTAGTTTTTCAAGCATTTAATGCAATCAATAGTCAATAAATCAGATTTTAAATGAATCAGATGACCAAAAAGCTATAAATATAGCATGAAGCTATAAGAGAATAAGCTAATAAACAAGTGCAGGTGCTCAAGTTACTTATTATAATATTCAAGTGTCTCAAGCTTTAAATTTTTACTTTCAAAGGCAAGTTGTAACCTTGTAAATCTAGATAAGCCTTTGAATTTGTATTCTTGAGCTTCATTGTAACTAAGAGAGTTATCTCTTAGATTCACTTTTGATTATAATCTATTGTTATATTGCCTGACTTGTAAGTTAAAGGGCCTACTAGGTTTTGGTAGAAGGATTTTTAATTCCTAACATTGAAACAAGAGGACCTATTAGTTTTTGGTAGGAGGTTTTAGTGGATAAAAATCTCTAAGGATCAATTGGAGGAGTAGAGGTAAGCTAGTGCTGAACCACTATATATCGTGAGCCTCTTTTACTTTTGTTGTTTTCTCTAACATCATTTACCTTCTCAAACACATTATTGTTTCATTGCTCAACATTTTCATTTATGTTCAAAAATTCAATAGTTTCATATATTTTAAAGACACCCAATTCACTCCCCTCTTGGGTGTGTGGTAATTCAAGTGTGCTACAACACAACACAAACTTTTTATGATGCTCATATATGGCATGGAAGAGATCAAGCTGGTATTTTTGACATAAAAAATCACTAATGAACCTACTAGACATTGTAAGGATCAATAGAATCTAAGTGTCAATCACTCATATTTAATTGCAAATGGCCATATCTTTAGGAGTGATGAAAAAATTGTGTGAAATCCAAAGAAATCAAGCCAAAAAAAAAAAAAACAAGTACTGGCAAAGGTAACTATAAGGTGGCAATGATGCATTTGGGTATCCAAAAGTTAACAATAAAAGCTAAGGGCCCGCTCTCTTTACTTTTCAATTTTTTATTTTGAATTTTGAATTCATTTTTAGTTTTCTATTTTGGTAGTCTGAAAACTGAAAACAAGTTTTGTTTGTTAATCTGAAAAATTGTTTCTAAAAACAAAAAACTAGAAAACACGTTCTGTTTAGATTTTTGAGAATAATTTTTTAATGATATTTTATTCAATGAATTTAATTATTCAGTAAATTAGAACTATTAATGTTAATATATTATTAAGAAATATATACATTTTAAAGTTGGTGAATCATGCAACATTTTTTCCCATTACAAAAATAAAATACGAATAAATAAATAAATTGCCTTGGCAAAAAAAAAAAATAACCAAACTTTAAAACTCGATTTGTAAACAAGCTTGGGCTTGAGCTCAATAAAGCTTGGCTCGTTAGCTAACAGGCTCGTGAGCAGGCCCTATAAGAAATTTGCGATTAGATATAATAATATATGTACATATAATATATTAGATATATATTTTATAAATATATTATTTAACATACATACATATATATATACATACCTATTATTATTATATCATTTATTAAATTATATATTATACATATTTTTATTAATTTTTCCTCCACTTTTCTCTCTCTCTCTGATCCTCTCTCTACAGAAACCCATTCATTTTCCCCAAGAAACCCACCCACTTGTTCTTTTCATCTCTCTCATCTCTTCTTCTCTTCCTTGGCAGCCTATTGCTCTCCTTCTCCAGTCTTCTTCCCTTCGTCGCATTCCTCTCCTCATCGTCATCGCCTCGCCTCTCACTATCGTTTTTTCTTCCCTGCCCTCTTCCATTTGCCACATTTCTCTCGTCGTTGTCGCTATCTCGCCTCTCACCACCACTTCTTCTTTTCCAACCTTCTTCCCTTCGCTGCATTCTTCTCATCGTCGTCGCTACCTTGCCCTCTTCCCATCTTTCCTTTTGTTGTCGTCTTGCCTCTCTCTACCTCGCCTTTTGCAGCCAACTATTACAAGAAGAAAGATGGCCGTCAACGATGGCTTGCAACTATGATGGTGATGGTGGGCGTGGTTGATAGCCAAGCCTTGAAAAGAAAAGAAGAGAGAAGAGAAGGAAAAGTCAAACCTGAATGTGAGGATGAAGAGTGTTTTCGGTATTTTGGACTTGAAGAGCTTGTTTTGGCTAAAAACAGCCAAAATAACATTTTAACATTTTGAGTTTTGTGAACAAAATTCTTGTGTTTGGAAAATGTATTTTTGAAAATGCGTAAGTAATACGTTTTGAGTATTTTAGAAAACTAAAAAATGAAAATGACTTGAAAATAGTAAAAATAATAGGGTCTAAGGTTCTCTTCAAAACTAAAAATACCAAATTTAAGAAAAAAAACATGAAAGAATAGAAAAGGAGGAAAAAACCTAAAGTTTTTGGTCTTCGAAGAAACCAAGGTTTTTGGTCTTCAAAAAACTAGTTGAACAAACTGAGTTGTCTTCTCACAAGGTAGTTCCAATAATTTTTTTGGCATTTCTAGTGTCGAGGAGCGATGACAATGGTCAATAAGGGCTTAGGAGTCGTCGATAGTGGCTCATTTTATTTGGCATAAATTGGATTATGTTTTTGAAATTTATGTATGAATGTTAAGTTTATATTTATTGCATTAAAACTCATTTTTAATGGCACTCGTGCATATATGATAATATCATTGTTTATTATGATTTGACAGATATACGGGATATATTATTATCAATTGGTGATTTGTGTTTCACTCCAAACTAATTAAACAGCATAGGTTCATTTGATAAACAATAAACAATAAATATCATCCCATTTATCATAAATATATATATATAATAAATTTATACATATCATGTATTTAATCACATGCATGAAAAACTATCTTTGAGACTTCATTAGGTGATTAATCACCTAATTTGGCATATTCAAATGTGCCATAGGTGATTTGAGTCCTTCAAGAAAGAAAGAAAATATGGAAAATTAAAGGATATATAATTCCATTTCTAATTTTATATTTAAAATATTTTTCTTATTATAAAATTTAGTTTCATTTAATTATTTGAACATTGAAACACGAGATGTAAGGACTTGGATTATTAATTCAATATTTAATTTTTAATATTACATCTCGATAAGGTTAAATTTGGATCATGTTTCATTCAAAACTCTAATTAGTCACTTTAATTGTGGTTAAGTGGTTAAAAGGGGAATTTATGGAATATTATAGGTGTAAATGTAAATTTTAAAAAATTCTAAATTTGAGAGACAATGCGTCTGAAAAAGAAAGGTGTTACACTTACACCTTTCAAAATTTAGTCATATACCCCTATTTTTAGAAAAAAAAAAAAAAGTTTAATATGCACTATGATTTTTCACGTGACATTTCAAATTTATTATAGTTTTTGTAAGGATGACCCATTCATATCTTATACTAAAAAAAAATATGTAAGTATAACAATTTTGTAAAAATAAAGAGATATATGTTTTTATTTTTAAACATATATATTGATTGAGTCTATTATAATATATATATATATATATGGATATGCATATAATTATATTTATATATATTAATTCAGTGATTTGTTTTATTTTTATTTTTATTTTTATTTTTGTTTTGGTTAATTTTTACTTAATTAATATTTAATTACTTCTAAGACAAATTTTGTAAACACCCCGGCCCAGATATCCCAACCGCTCGGACTACCCAAACGGGAGCGCCTACGGAAGGGAAAAGAATGACACACAAGACCAAAAACCACCCCGGCATGCATACACAAAAATAAGAACAGCAGAAACGAAACTAAACACATGCATGCACTACAGGTACCCCGCTATCACAGCGGTCACATGATAAATACACAAACACAGACTCTTGTGCCGACACACATGAGACTCGAGGAACGACCTGGCACAGTAAAAATGATAGAGTAAACCCTACTCAACCATCAGAGTTGACAAGGATTGACAGGACTACTTGTACACTATACCGACGTTGCCGCTAGAAGCTGACTCCCTTGCCTGGACCCACGCTACCACTACCTAGAATGATGGAAAGCAAGGTGAGTCGAGAAACTCAGTAAGCATAAGAAAAGAAAGGCTGGAGGCTACACAAAACTAGAAATCTCTCCCGAGAATAAACCCCCAGGCACACACAAGCCATGAGACGCTACAACACAATAGCATAGCAAAATAAAAACACATACCGGTCCTTGGGGCCCACACAAGACACCTGGCACCCAAGTCCCTGAAAGGCAACATGTAACTCCAACAAACCTGCGCGCGTTGTCCCGGGTCGGTACTCCCTTCACCCGTCCATGTCGGTACTCCCGACACCCGAGCCATAGGCTCCCTCGGAACGGTACTCCTGTCCGAGAACTAAATACTACCAGTAACCATGCAATGCACATAACAATGCAATGGCGTAGTGAGCATCAACGTGATACACCGGCGCCCATATATCCAGGCATTAGGCCATGCTCCGCCCACATAGTAAACCACACGTGATGTATATGCCCGTGCTGGATGCAACCTAACCAAACTAGCATATCCGTGTCCAAGCATACTCAATAAATGAATATCCCAATATGTAACCCGTACCCATGTGCATATCAAATCATGGACAGCAATATAATAAATCTAAACGTGCAGTAAATCACATACCAGTAGAGCTAGTCAGCAGTGCCCGACACCGGTCAACGGCTAGTGAGTAGGAGTGTCCACCCGACGGTCCACTTCAGGGCCGTACAATAGTCTACCCCAATGTCACCAACAACCGACCCCTACCCTACTGCTCGATAGCTCTAACCGAACTATAAATAAATTCGAGAAAATCATAAATAACCCGCACATCTAGGAACCTAGTTCCTAGGCTGGGTCAGCATCATTCCCAAAAGGAGTGGGGGTAGTACAAACCCCCATGGCTCACAACAAATAAAATTTTAGAAGTCTCAGATTTAATTTACATTAAAACAAATAGATAATAATCCAACAAATAAGGCTATGCGCCAGATTAGAGTAAAGGAGATGATAAAATACAAGAAATCAAGGGGTCTTTTACGAGAATTGAAGAACACGAGGAGAGGGTTAAGAGTTTGCTTTTACACGGCCGTTTCTTCTCTTTCTTGCACTCCCGCTACGAAGTAAAACGTTTAATAGCGATTAATAAAACCCGTAACTCGCATTAATTAAATTTAACCGTGTAATATAAATAATTTAACCGTCTAAAATCACATGTAGGCGCACCTCAAATAAAATCCCAATAAGTCTCATATTTATTTTAAATTAAATCACGCCAATAAAATCCTCATTTCGAATAATTAATACGCGATACCGAAACGAATTAAGGGAAGACGAGAAGATCATAAAATGGAAAGAGATCGCAAGGATAGAAGAGAACTTGCCTGTATCTAGTCGTTTACAGCGTTTCCCCGCTTAAACACCACCAAATTAATACACGCTGTAATAAATTAAACTCCCAAAATTAATAAAATTGGACCCAAAATAAAATTATAATCGCGTAAAATTTATAATTTAAACATATCATACTTCTCCTAATTTTTACCCACGTACCTGATCACTTCCTTTGCCGAAAAATTTCAAAATTTTTTTAATTTTTTTCTTATTTTCTTTTCTTTCTTTTCTTTTATTTTCTTTTCTTTCTTTCTTCTTCTTCTCTTCTTCTTCCTTTCTTCTCCCGCGCCCCTGCTCTTGCCTTGCGCGCCTTCTTCTTCTTCTTCTTTTTTTCTTCTTTCCTTTCTTTTTCACTTTCTTCTTCTTCTTCTCTTCTTCTTTCCTTTCTTCTTCTTCTTCTTCTTCTTCTTCTTCTTCTTCTTCTTCTTTCCTTTCTTCTTCTTCTTCTTCTTCTTCTTCTTCTTCTTCTTCTTTCCCGCGTACTGCTCTTCCTTGCTTCAGCCCCGCCCATGGCCGTCGCACCCGCGCACGCTCGCGGCTGTCGCTGCTGCTGCAACCAGCTACTGCAACCTTCGGCCGCTACATCGCACGACCTCACCAGTTGCCTTCGCTCGCCATAGCCGGTCATCAAAGCCTTCATCGACCTCTTGAGCATCCGGCATAGCGGCCATGGCAACGGCTTCTTCAAGCCATTGCTGCTCACTTCAATCATCGGCCATGGCAGCTACTGCCATGGCCGATCTTCCCCCCTCCCCCTCTCTTTCTCTCTCTCTCCCTCTTCCTCGCATCAGCTCTCGACCCAAAGCTCTCTCCCGAGCTCTCTTTCCTTCTCTCAATCTCTCGGTTCTCTCATCACCTCTCATTCTCTCTCTCATTTGTTTCCCATCTCGACCAGAAGCTTCAAGAGCTTCCATGAGAGACACAAAAATAGCAAATTTTTTTGATACTTAGCACACGCACCGTCTCTCATTTTAACAAATTAACTAATTTAATTAATTTAATTTCATTTAATTAATTGGGGATATTACAAATTTAAATCACAAAAATTCTTTGTACAAATAGTGGAAACCACATAATTTCTAAATAAAATTTATCTTAAAAATATTTTTTTTTTTTCATACGGGCTTTTCTGGTTTTGTGACTGGGAACTGACATGGGGTGAAGTACTGTAATTTTGCAAATTTATGGGATAAAGTAAAATTAATTACCTCAATGAGCCTGAGCTTCATCTTGATGTATCTTTATTATATGATAAATAAAACATATTAATTGATGATGGGAATGTCACGTAAATTCAAGGAGAGAGACTGACCATTCACACATTTATCGACAATAATTAGTCTCTCTAAATAATTATATAAGTCCTGTTTAAAAACTCTTTAACATAAAGTTTTAAAGGTACAATGACAACTAAGAAGACATTATGGTCATGGGTGACATGTTTTAGGGAGGTTTAGCAAAGAGGGTTCGGGTTTAGTAAAGAGGGTTTGGGTTCTAAAATTGAAAACACTCCAAAATTTTAGATGTTTTTTTTTGTAATTATTTACCCTAAAAGTAACTTTTATTTATCTATTCGGTTAGGTAATTATGTTAGTCTTGAGACCAAAATTTACCTCTTTAGCCATGCATTAATTTCTGAATAAATTTACCCAAATTGATCTTTCGACTAATAAAACCAACTAACTAATATGTAACGCGTATCACCATCTATCTTACTTCAATTCTCTAAAAAAATGAAGAGTTTCGTGTGCTAAAAACGTCCTTATTATCTTAAAAAGTAACCCCAAAAATAGTTCTCTTTCTGGGGGCAATCTTCTGGCTTTTTTTTCCTTCAAGCAAGTTCATATAAAACATAAATCAATAAATAAATAACTTAGTCTCCCATTCACATGACAATAGGCTGCAGCAGCAGCAGCCATGGTAGTAACGTGAATGGGGATCAGAATACTATACTAGTTTGAAGTTTGTTCTTGAACTTTCTATGCATTTATTATATTTGTAACTTCTATAAACACTATATATATATATATATGTAATTATTTAAAGTAAGAAGAGATGGCAGGCAGATACAGATCATGCCTATATAAATGCATGAACACAACAATGTGCCCAAATTATATACAAAACCCAAATTTTCTCTCTACTGGATCCCTCACCACTTACCAACTGCCATCTTCCCCTGATCCTCATCCCATCCAGTCAACCCAGTTTGATAAATTTGACCACTAGTTATTCGTTCTTTATCTTTTGTGAGTTCATCCTATCTCAATCATGTATACCGTAAATTCTACGAGATAGATCAAAGTCCTGTAATGCTACCTAGAAAGTACCCAATAAGAATTTTTTAGATAAAGAAAAAATTAAATATTTTTACTGAATTTCATTCAAGAGTTTGACCCAATTGTATATATATTTTATATTTGAAAAAAAAAAACAAAAAAAAAAAAAGAAAAGGCCACAACTAACACCCTTCTATTTTGTCACAACATAACCCATCTTCAAAGCCTTATTAATAACCACCCTCACCCAGCTCCCAAGCTATGCAGTTCCCCTCTCTCCCTATATATACATTGCCATTCTAAACCTCTTGCTTTTCATATCTCTATATCCATCCATCAATCTCTTCTCTAGTAATAATAATAAGAATATGGGTAGTTTGGCCGAGTCACCACCGTTCCAGGGCGAGTTCAAGCCGCTTGACCCGGCCGAGTTCCGAAAGCAAGCCCACCGAATGGTGGATTTCATCGCCGATTACTACCAAAACATCGAAACCTACCCAGTTCTCAGCCAAGTTCAGCCGGGGTATCTCCGGTCCCGTCTGCCGGAGACCGCGCCCTACCGGCCGGAGGGATTCGAAGCAATTCTGGAGGACGTGAAGAAGACTATTATTCCGGGCATGACACATTGGTTAAGCCCCAACTTCTTCGCATTCTTTCCGGCCACCGTCAGCACTGCGGCGTTCGTCGGGGAGATGCTCTGCACGTCCTTCAACGCAGTCGGGTTCAACTGGCTGGCGTCTCCGGCTGCCACGGAGCTGGAGATGGTGGTCATGGACTGGCTGGCGAACATGCTCAAGCTTCCCAAGTCGTTCATGTTTTCCGGCACCGGTGGCGGCGTTATACAGGGAACCACCAGTGAGTCGATCCTCTGCACTCTGATTGCGGCGAGGGACCGTGCACTCGAGGTCTTGGGCGTCCACAACGTTGGCAAACTGGTCGTGTATGGCTCCGATCAGACCCATTCCACGTACACGAAGGCCTGCAAGTTGGCCGGGATTTTCCCATGCAACATACGATCAATCCCCACCTCGCCGGAAACGGGATTTTCTTTGTGCCCCTCGCTCCTCCGGCGAGTAGTGGAAGCTGACGTGGCATCTGGGTTGGTCCCGCTTTTCCTCTGTGCCACGCTGGGGACAACTTCAACCACGGCCGTTGACTCCCTGCCCGATCTTGCTGACGTGGCAAGCGATCACGGCATTTGGCTTCATGTGGACGCAGCTTACGGCGGAAGCGCGTGTATTTGCCCCGAGTTCCGTCACTACTTGGACGGAATTGAACGAGCCGATTCACTGAGTCTGAGCCCCCACAAGTGGCTACTCACCTTCTTGGACTGTTGTTGCCTGTGGGTCAAGAAGCCCGGGTTACTTGTCAAAGCATTGAGCACCAACCCGGAATACTTGAGGAACGAACTCAGTGAGTCCAAATCGGTGGTGGACTTCAAGGACTGGCAAGTGGGTACGGGTCGCCGGTTCAAAGCGCTCCGGTTGTGGCTCGTGTTCCGGAGCTACGGCGTCGCCAACCTCCAAGCCCACATCCGGTCCGACGTGTGGATGGCGAAGGAGTTCGAGCGGTCCGTGAAGTTGGACCGCCGCTTCGAAATTGTCGTGCCGCGGCTCTTCTCGCTGGTGTGCTTCCGGTTGAACCCGTACCCGGAACCTGACCCATCTTACACGGAGCTTTTGAACCGAAAGCTACTCGAGTGGGTGAACTCAACGGGTCGACTCTACATGACCCACACCATAGCGGGTGGGATATACATGCTGAGGTTCGCGGTGGGGGCCACACTCACAGAAGAGCGCCACGTGGCTGCCGCTTGGGAGTTGATAAAGGAGGGTGCCGATGCTTTGCTCAAAGGGGGCCATTATTCTATTGTGCAATAAGAATGTAACAATAAATAATAATAATAATAATAATAATAATAAAATATGTTAGGCCAGCAAGATATTTGATTCAAAAGAAATAAAATTTGTATTTACTTTTTAATATTTCTTTTCCAAATAAAAGTGATTTTCTAAAATAATAAAAATTATAAAATTCCAAAAGAAAGTATACCACCTTCTATTGGGTGTTTAGTATGGTATCATTTGTCAATTTGGGGGTTCGGATCCAAATTGATCATTAAAATTTAAAATTGCTTTATATATAGGGTTACCTTAATCGACCTTCAAGTCGAGTTTCTATTTTTAACATAGTTGGGTATATTCAATACTTGGTTGATTTTAATTGACCAAATTAGTGATTTATTCTGTCTGTTTTAAGGTTTAATGATTAATTTAACATGTAGATTAAAGCATGTCAATTTGGATCTTGACCAAATCAGTGGTTTGTAGTTCTTGCAATCTTGACATTGCTTTTTCAATCTTTTGCATTTTGCCCCACCATCTCTTTTGTTCTTACATTTTTCCTTTTGCAATTATGCCTTGAAGTTTCTAAAAATGTCACTTTGCCCCTTCAAGTATTGGGTTCTTATTTTTGTCCCAACTATTCCAAAATTTACATTGTTGCCCAAATGATCTTTTGGAGAATTGTACATTTATCTTGAATATTTTTAATAAATTAAAAATGCCACTTCCGTTATCATCGTATCTTACTTTTTTTTGAATTTTTTTTTGAAAATTTCAAGTATTATATAAATGGAGATTCTATCGAGGGCAAAATATAAAAATCATTACAAATGACTCTTAATTACATAGATAACTATTGCACTATACTTTTTCAACTACAAAAAAATAAGTACTCAATTGGTATATATGACATTTTTGTCTAGCACACCTCAAAATAAAAAGTTTTATTTTAGTCGAGATACAAATTGAGGGTGACACGGACCAATATGAAAAGTAATACTAGCTCATCATTAATTAATACCAGATATAGATAGATACCAAAAGTTTGACTTAGAGCTTCTTTGTCTAGCTTTGTATCTTAACAGGCAAAGCTTGGGCTATGATATGTAGATAGAGATGGCAATATGGGTTGATGAGTCGTAATTGTGTCATGTTGAGACACACGTATAACACGTATCAGGCTAACCCGAACACGATTCGTTTAATAATTGTATCAAATTTTTTAAACCCAAACACGACACGTTTATTAAACATGTAACACGATACAACCTGTTTAACCCGTTTAACTAAACGTGTCGTGTCATGTCATACCACATGTTAACCTGTTTAACACGTTTAATTTAAACGAATCGTGCTGTGTCACCTCTTAAACGTGTTATTTAATTTTAAATATGTTATTTCATGTATAATTATGTTAACGTGTTCAGATCAATCTACTAACTATTTTAATTAAACATGTCATTTCGTATATAATCGTGGTAACGTGTTCGCGTCAACCCATTAACACGTTTAATTAAATGGGTCATTACGTATCTAAACGGATTAGACGTGTTGACCCACTTAAGACACGAAAATAATCTTGTTGACCCGTTTATGACCTGAACCCGATTAACCTCAACCCTAACCCACTTAATTCCATGTCGTGTCGTGTAATCGAATCGCGTCTAAAATTATCAGTCCTATATGTAGATATAGAAAACAAGTTTTTAATATTTAGTGATTGTTTGATATAATAATTAATTATGTCATAAAAGACCGACTCACTTTTTATAAATAGATTTGATTGACGAGTAGTACAAGATAAGGTCATATTATACTTTACCCTCAAATAAAGCCTAATTCAGAAAACGTCTCCTCTATTTTTTAAAATAATAGAAATTTCTCTTATTTTTGGGGAAATTAATATAAAATTACCATTTTATTCCAATATTCTTCTATTTCCTGTTTCATATCTTTTTTTTCTTCTCACTCATTAAAAAAAAAATAATCGTTGCCTTTCATATTAAAACTCAATAAATTGTAGTTTTGATCTAAATCCAAGTAGTTGTTAGGTTTCACGACCACTATTGGTTGTAGTTTGATTTCAATTAGGGTTGGTTAGTTGTCACAATTTTTTCTTTTTTACTTTTTTTTTTTTTTTTTGTAAAGAGACCAGATATTGTCGGGTTAGAAAATGAGGGATTATGCCACCGTTATTTTAAATTGTTATTATACTTTTTAATGTATATAAATATATGTTCAGAAATACATAATTTTATAAAAGAATTAATTAATATTTCTTAATAATATGATTATTTCAATTTATAACCGTATTCTTATGAATAAAATACATATATGTACCTATTTCAAAATAATTTCATCTATTGATTTTAAAAATATGAAATAATATAAAAATTTTAAATATTAAATCTATCATTTGTCATCATTCATCTATAATCAAAATTTTAAATATTAATTTATGTATAATATAAATTCTCATAATTTAATCATAACGTAATATAAATAAAAACAACACACATTAAATAGACAAGGAAGACCGTAAAAATGAGTCAACCCATATGCGGGAAGTTGACGTTGCAATCTAACTCATATGAGGGATAAAGTTGGGGGGTTTGTTATCACTTGTTTAAAGTTTAAACATTAAACAAACCAACTACAGGCAACACCATCATTTGTTTAAGCTGTGAATTGTGAAGTAATCATTTTCTATGAAAGTTCCAGTTTATTGAGTTACAATATTGAATCGTGAGTCAATTCCAATTTTATGAAAATCTAAGTTTATAAACGAGTTTACTCGTTTAAATTTATGTGACTTGTAAACTCGTATGAATTAACTCGCAAGTTTGACAACAATAATTTTTGATATCGAATTTAACTTGATCATCAGAGGATATACTTGTAGACTGAGTCTTACCTTTATAGGTCAAACAAGTTTCACACAAGTTCACGATCAAGCATAGCTACCTAACACACTCAGCTTTAGATAGAACTAGTGGTAAATCGACTCCAATCATCATCATAAATAATATTTGACATTATTTCGAATTAATAGTATATTATACCAGTGACAAAATATCTTATTGTATGATTAAGATATTACATGAATTAATTTAGCGTAATATTAGGTTTTTAATATCTAAGACATTTTAGTAACTTTAGATAATTTGGCACAAAACATCCAAAGATGTCAAAAGCATGGAAATTAATGTTTGGGAAGTTATAATTTGGGTGGCAAATTTCATTCAAAAATCTTAGTTTGCGTTCTCTTTGTGGTTTTAATTTTTAGTTTTGAGTTTTGAGTTTTAAATTTATTTTCAATTTTTTATTTTGATAGTCTGTTTTTAGAAAACTAAAAATATGTTTTTTTGTCATTTTAAAAAATTATTTTTTAAAATAGAAAATTAGAAAACACATTTATTTTAGAATTTTGAGAAAAAAATATTTTATGATATTTTATTCAATGAATTTGATTATTAAATGTAAAATTAACTCTTTTTAATAAAAAATTACTATTAAAATAAAATAATAAATTTAATTAATAAATTATTGACATCTGAGTGATAATTTATATTAAATATTACTATACATAATATATGTAATATACTTAATAATATATGTGTAATATATATATATGTTATTCTTGTTGGTCCCTTGACACACAATGACCACTCAAGATGGAAGTGAATTGAGTGATAAAAACTTATTAAACTAAATTCTTCTCCTTTTAAAACTCTTGAGATTTTCTTATACAAAAAAAAAATACTTATTATAAATATATATGTTGTTTGGGAGTAATAGTAATATAAATACACAAACAACCACAATATTAACACAAGATATATAATGGTTTGATGTCTCCAACACCTACGTTCACTCTCTCAAGTTTAACCCGACACTTGAGATTCGACTATAATTGTAATAATAATAATAATAATAATAATAATAATAATAATAATTAGTTTATTAAATATCATAAGAATAAATTAAATTGAGAGATTTTCATAAGTCTCGGGTGTTAGTGTAAATTTCAAAAGATGGGGGTGCTGGAATAAATTTCGGAAAAAGGACCAAGGGTCCCCTTAAATATAATGGCGCGTGTTATATGTGTGAGGGAGCAGCTGGGTTTGGTGGTTCACGAGCGAGAGGGGCTTGTGCGAGGTCACGGGTTCGATTCCGTGTGAGAGGGGGCTGCGTGTGCGAAGCTAATTTTATTCAGCTTCTAGGTGTCCAAAACAATGTCGTTTTGTCTGAGATGGTGGCCTCCCAGTGCTGATCCAGTGGCTGCCACGTGACCTCTTCCCAGCCGCTCATTTTTGCTCAATTTAAAGCCCAATTCGTGATATTTTACTCTTAGTAATAAAATGGTTTTGTTAATGACTATATGAAAATCAATCTCTACAAAATAGATTACATAAATGAGAAAATAACTTTTATAATATGAAGTAAGGCATGGATTATATAAATGAGAAAATAACTTTTAATATGTGAATTATGAAGTAAGGTATGGATTATATGAATGAGAAAACAAACTTTTAATACATGAATTTTGAAGCAAGATATGAAATCCTATAAAAGAATCATTGAGTTTGGTTGAGTGATATTTATTTCAAAATATACTTTTGATAATCTCAACTTGCTTTCAAAAAGATCAAAATGAGGTTTTGTTAAAGTTTTCTATGTTTTCAAAAGGATAGTCGACTATATGTTTCTTTCTGTTGACTATGCTGTTAAGGATAGTCGACTATGTATAAGGATAGTTGACTATGCTGGTTTGATCTGTCGACTATGTGAGGCATCTGTCGACTATTTCTTAATCTGTCGACTATCAAGTAAGGATAGTCGACTATGGCTTTTCATCTGTCGACTATTGTTGTTCTGTAAATTCAAAATTTTCTTCACATTTTCACATCTGTCGACTATACACTTGTATCTGTCGACCATGGGATTTTTGTATTGAAAGATAGTCGACTATCACTTTCTGTCTGTCGACTATGCTTAGCTTTAATTGATAAAATAGTCGACTAACCTATTTTCTCTATCGACTATGTGTTTCACAGAAACTTATAACGGCTAGTTTTTGGCGCATTAAATTGTAACATCCCGCATCGAGCGATAGAAAGGACCGGAACAACTTACCCTGATGGGCCTACACGAACTTCCCAGGGGGTCACCCATCATTGGATTGCCCCAGGTCAAGCACGCTTAACTTGAGAGTTCTTTGCCAACATTCAGCCCAAAAGGTATCCAACTAGTGTTGTTTCCTTTCTTACACTATCCTCGATATATACTAACTTCTCTGGGCTCTCGGGGTATTACATTCTCCCCCCCTTAAGCACATGACGTCCTCGTCATGCGACCTTACAACTGGTCCCAGACTTTCTCCCCTTGGGGGCTGCCATCCTAAAAGCCTGCCAGAAGCCGTTCCTTGTACAGGCCCTCAAGCCCCGGCGCCACTCCCCGGGCTCATCGGACCGCTTTCGCCAAGGGTCGGCTCTGATACCATCTGAAACATCCCGCATCGAGCAATAGGAAAGACCGGAACAACTTACCCTGATGGGCCTACACGAACTTCCCAGGGGGTCACCCATCATTGGATTGCCCCAGGTCAAGCACGCTTAATTTGAGAGTTCTTTGCCAACATTCAGCCCAAAAGGTATTCAGCTGGTGTTGTTTCCTTTCTTACACTATCCTCGATATATACTAACTTCTCTGGGCTCTCGGGGTATTACATAAATGCTCGCCCAACCATCCACAACGGTCCAAAAATTCAACTTGCCCACCATCAACTATAAATAGGTGGTTGAAGACACATTGAAGGCTACTGGAAAATCATTGAATATCTTTATCTACCGTGCCTTCACTGTTACATCGAGCTTTTGATTTTCACTCTCTGTAATTCCATTTTAGAGGCTTTGATAACTTACTGTTCTATTATTTTTTAAGCCTCGATCATTTATTTAAAGAAAGAAATTGTAACTAAGAGTTGTAACTCTTAGATTCTCTATTTCATTGATTGTATTTTTTTCCTAGCAGTAGCTAGAGGGCCCATTAAATTAGGAGGTTGAGGTTGTACACTGCCTAGTCAAGCACTAGAGGACCTGCTCATATTGAGTAAGGGGTTTGATAGTGATATTGGTTTAAAATCCTTAGTGGATAGCTAAGGTAGTGGACTAAGCTTGGAAGGCTGAACCACTATAAATCTGTGTCTTCACTGCCCTTCATCCTTTCTCTTTTATTTTTGCATCCTTGCACTTTTGACTTTATTCTTCTTTATTGATAAGATTACACTTTTATTCCTTTTTATACGAAAGTATTTTCACTTCTCAAAAGAATTTTTTTTTTATATACCAATTCACCCCCCCCCCCTCTTGGTGTGTAACACATCAGCTCAATTCTATCAATTGGTATCAAAGCGTGGTTCCCATTGTTTTCAATTAGGTCTAACAACCTAGGGTCAAGATCCATATAATGGCATACTTTTCTAGCTCCTCTCATCATGACGGACAGAGCACTTCTCGTCCACCTTATTTTGATGGTACTAACTACAATTACTGGAAAGCTAGAATGAATATCTATCTTATGCAGGATTCAAGTCTTATGCAAGCTATTAAGAAAGGAGTCACCTTGGCTGACATGGAAAAGATGGACAAATGGACAGCTGAAAAGAGAATGAGTATGGAGACAAATGCAAAAGCAATGAACACATTGATTTGTGCACTATGCCTAGAGGAGTTCAACCGAATATCAACATGCAAGACAGCAAAGGAAATTTGGGATAAACTGGAGGTAACTCATGAGGGTACAAACCAGGTAAAAGAAACAAAAATAAATATTCTGGTTCATGACTATGAATTATTCACTATGAAAGAAGATGAATCCATTAAAGACATGTACACCAGATTTAATGATATTGTTCAACCTTAGAGTCTCTAGGAAAATCTTTTACAAATGGTGAAAAAGTTAGGAAGATTCTAAGAAGCTTACCTAGATCATGGGATCCTAAAGTCACTACTATTACTGAGGCAAAAGATTTAGACAAACTTGAATTTGATAACTTACTAGGATCACTAATGACACATGAAATCATGATGAAACGAAGTGATAATGCAGAACCAAAGAAAGATAAGAATGTAGCCTTTAAAGTTGAAAATGAAGAAAAAGACTCTCAGGACAGTGAAGATGATGATTTTGCTCTGTTAGCTAGAAAATTTAGGAAATTTATGAAGAAAGGTAGATTTAATCAAAGGAGAAACTTTCGGAAAGAGAAAGAACAAAAGGAAACTAACCCATCTAATGAGCTTCGATGTTTTGAGTGTAAGAAACTAGGTCACATTAGAAGTGACTACCCTCAGTTGAAAAAGAAGGATCGCAAGGAAAGAAAGATGAAAAAGAAGGCTCTAGCTGCATGGGGAGAAGAAGAGCTATCATCAAGCGATGAGTCCCAAGAAGATGAGGTTGCCAACATTTTCTTTATGGCCAGTATTGAAGATGAGGTAACTTCTCAGCATCTTACTTCAATTTCTGATTTTACATTTGAAGAATTACATGATGCATTCAATGATCTGCTAAGTGAATGTGAGCATATGAACAAGAAAACACTGATTTAAAAAGGGAATCATGTTCTCTAAAAAATGAGTTAAATGAGCTGAAAAATAAAATGGAAATGTTAGAAAATGAAAGAAACTGCCTGATTACTGAAAAACAAGAACTCTTGAAAGAAAACAAAGACATGAAAAAATCTTTAGAAAAATTAGTTGAAGGGAAAAATAAACTAGAAATGATTCTTGGAGCTCAAAGAAATTTTGGAGACAAACAAGGAATTGGATTTGATCCATTCCAAGCAAGCTCCAGTAAAACAGTGTTTGTTAAAGCTTCAAATCAAAAGTTTATGCAAAGAAAATCACTTAGACCAATGTTTTCAAAAAGAGGTATTACATGTCATTATTGTGGTAAAAATGGTCATTCAATTAACAAATGTTATATACGAAATTTTCCTAAAAAATTCAAACAAGTTTGGGTTCCTAAAGATGTAGTATCTTCTAACAAGAATGGACCCAAGATGATGTGGGTTCCAAAGGGAACAACGTAAGTGATTTCTTGTTGTAGGCTGCATTGGTTTCAAATGATTCAAGGAGCAAGTGGTTCCTTGATAGTGGCTACTCAAGGCACATGACAGGAGATCAAGATCTTCTCAGCAACACTGTTTTCAAAGAAGGAGGTAAGGTCTTCTATGGTGACAACTCTCAAGGTAAGATTATAGGTATGGGCTCTATTTCTTTTGAAAATATTACATTAGAAAATGTATTTCTTGTTGATGGTCTTAAACATAATTTAATTAGTATTAGTCAACTGTGTGATTTAAGTTATGAAGTTTGTTTTGATGCTAATTCTTGTAAAGTTGTATGTTCTAAGACAAAAGAAATAAAATTAAAAGGAAATAGAGTAGGGAACATTTATCTCACATTTCTAGAATCATCAAAAATTGAAAACTGTTTAGTTGCAAATTCATCTCAAAACTCTTGGTTGTGGCATAGTAGGTTAGGGCATGCTAGTATGAACCTAATAAACAAGTTAGTAAAACATGATCTTGTTAATGGCTTACCCAAGCTCAAGTTTGAAAGAGATCATATTTGTGGCACTTGCATGAAAGGTAAGCAAATCAGTATTTCATTCAAACCAATAAATGAAGTATCAACATCTAGACCTCTAACACTACTTCACTTAGACTTGTTTGGTCCAATGAGAACTCTAAGCTTAGGAGGTAAACAATATGTTTTGGTAATAGTAGATGATTATTCAAGATTCACATGGGTTATCTTCCTTGCATCAAAAAATGAAACCTTTAAGTCATTTGAAATATTCAGCAAAAGAATTCAAAGAGAGAAAGGATTTTGTATCTCAAAAATTAGAAGTGATCATGGAGGAGAATTTGAAAATGAATCTTTCAAACTTTTTTGTGAAGAAAATGGAATAGATCATAACTTCTCTTGTGCTAGGACTCCCCAACAAAATGGTGTAGTGGAAAGAAAGAATAGATCCTTACAAGAAATGGCTAAAACAATGCTTTGTAATAAAAACCTTCCTAAATATTTTTGGGCAAAAGCTGTGCATACTGCTTGTCACATTCTAAATAGAGTTTCAATAAGACCAATTTTGAAAAAGACTCCTTATGAACTATTCAAAGGAAGAAGGCCTAACATAAGTCATTTTCATGTTTTTGGTAGCACTTGTTATATTCTCAATAATGGAAAAGAATCTCTAGGAAAATTTGATGCTAAAAGTGATGAAGGTATATTCTTAGGATATTCATCTCAAAGTAAAGGTTATAGGGTATTCAACAAAAGAACTTTAGTAATGGAGGAAACAATTCAAGTAATAGTTGATGACATAAGCATTAAGACACCAAAACTTAAGGAAGATGGTGAAAATGAAGAGCAAACTAAATCTAATATTCAAGAGAATGATCTGTTTGAAGGAGAACAAGAGCATCAAGTAGAAAAAGAACTAACATTTCCAAGAGAAAGGAAATATGTCAAAGAAAATGAAATCATAGGAGATCCGTCCAAAGGCATTAGGACTAGATCATCTATTAGAAATGAATGCCAATATGCTACCTTCTTATCTCAAATAGAACCCAAAAATATCAAAGAAGCTTTAGTAGATGAAAATTGGATTATAGCTATGCAAGAAGAATTAAATCAATTTGAAAGAAATGGAGTTTGGAAACTAGTGCCAAGACCAAAAGATTATCCTATTATAGGCACAAAATGGGTATTTAGAAATAAGATGGATGAAAATAGAGTTATAACTAGAAACAAAGCAAGGCTAGTGGCTCAAGGTTATAGCCAAGAAGAAGGAATTGACTATGATGAAACCTATGCCCCTGTTGCTAGATTGGAAGCCATAAGAATGTTGTTAGCATTTGCTTGTTTCAAAAACTTCAAATTATATCAAATGGATGTTAAGAGTGCTTTCTTAAATGGATATATCAATGAAGAAGTTTATGTAGAACAACCCCCGGGCTTTGAAAATCACAAATATGAAGATCATGTGTTCAAATTGTCTAAAGCTTTATATGGTCTAAAACAAGCTCCTAGAGCTTGGTATGAAAGACTTAGTAAGTTTCTCTTAGAAAAAGGTTTTAAAAGAGGCCAAATAGATACAACATTATTTATAAGAAGCCATGATGAGGACATCTTATTAGTCCAAATTTACGTAGATGATATCATCTTTGGATCTACAAATAAATCTCTATGTGATCAATTTGCAAATCTTATGCAAGGAGAATTTGAGATGAGTATGATGGGTGAACTTAAGTACTTTCTAGGATTGCAAATAAAACAAGAAGAAGAAGGTATATATATTTCTCAACAGAAATACATAAGAGATCTTCTCAAGAGGTTTGATATTCAAGATTGTAAACCTATGGCTACACCCATGAGTAGTTCTCAAAGCCTAGATAAAGATGAATTAGGGAAGGGTGTAGATAACAAGCTATATAGAAGTATGATTGGCTCTTTGCTCTATTTAACAGCTAGTAGACCTGATATTATGTTTAGTGTGTGCTTATGTGTTAGGTTCCAATCTAATCCCAAAGAATCTCACTTGAAAGCAGTTAAAAGAATCTTGAGATACCTAAAAGGAACTACAAATCTAGAACTATTTTATGCAAAATTAAATATTTTTGATCTAATAGCATACACTGATGCAGATTATGATGGATGTAAAATAGATAGAAAAAGTACAAGTGGTTCATGTCAATTTTTAGGAAATTGTTTGGTATCTTGGTCAAGTAGAAAGAAAAGTACAGTGGCTCTATCATCTACTGAGGCTGAGTATGTAGCAGCTGGAAATTGTTGTGCTCAAATATTGTGGATGAAATACAAAGTAGAAGACTATGGCATAAAACTTCAAAACATCCCAATAAAATGTGACAATACTAGTGCTATAGCTTTAACAAAAAATCCAGTGTTTCATGCAAGAACTAAACATATAGAAGTAAAACATCACTTCATTAGAGACCATATTCAAAAAGGAGGCATAAGTCTTGAATTCATAGATACAAATCATCAAGTAGCAGACATCTTTACAAAGCCTCTTGATAGAGAAAAGTTTGAATATTTTAGGAGTGAACTGGGGTTAATTATAACTTGAGTATATTTGCGTTTTTGAATCTTATTTATGTATATATTTGATAAGGCCAAACTTTCAATCTGTCAAATAAATGAAATAATTTATTGACAGAAAGCTTTCAGGCCAAAATTTATAAGTGATGATTGGGCACATCTATGAGAATCAATTTTTTCTTATAGTCGACAGAATTCATATCTTTTGTTGACTAAAGAGTTAAGTATTATCAAGGATAGTCGACAGCATCATCTATTTATCGACAACTTCTGAGCCTTTAGTCGACTATGTCATTTTTCTGTGTCAAACATAGTCGACAACATCATTGCGTCTGTCGACTATTCCTCCTATTTTCTTTTATATAGTCGACTATGCTCTTCGAGTCTGTCGACTATTGGGGACTGTCTATTTAAAGATCGGGGGACTAATCGGGTTTCTTAAAACCCTAAGTTCTTCATTGTGGCCATTTTTGCTCTCACTCTCTCTCTTTGTAAGTGGCAAACTCCTTCTCTTCTTGGCATTTCCGATCGTCTCTCTCTCTCTCTAAAGCGCCATTGCTCTCAAAATCGCCCACTTCTACTTGGCTATATCCGAAAATCAGTTTCTCGGCCATATTCCGAGACCTCTCTTGTTCTCTCTATCTCGAGTTGATTCTTTCTTCTCAATGTCTCGTACCAAGAACCCGGACAAGGGCAAAGGGAAAGGAAAAGAGAAGGCACCAGGCTCTTCAAGCTGACCTCCATCTCAACCGAGGCCTCAACTTCAACTTTTTAATTCTGAGGGACAACAAGAAAGGTACTTCATTCATTTTGAGTCCCGAGAAGTCCTTCTCAGTCGCTATTTGGATTTATCATTTCTAGACACCATTGGTTTTCCATATATTCAAACGTTTAAGGACTTTGGTTGGTGGGATTTTCTAACAATTCATAGATGCATATATGAAGATGTGGTTAGGGCTTTTTATTCCAATGCTGACAATACCTATCATAAAAGAAAGTCGGATAAGAAGTTTAAGACCAACATTGGGGATTCTCATATGGAAATCACTTTGACATTAATCCACGATCAGTTTAAAATTCCTTTAGAAGGAAAGGAGTATGCCTCTTGGACTCAAGACTTTGTGCAGGCCAGTAAAGAAGTCATAGGAGATGACTCTCTTACAACTAAAATCACTGACACTTCAAGTATGGACTTAAACACTAGGATTCTTCATCTTATTTGTTGTCAGATGATCTACCCTAGAAATGGAAGCTTCTCCCTTGTTACAAGACGTGACTTATGGCTACTCCAATGCATTAAGGCTAAGAGAAGGCCAAATCTGTGTTTACTAATGATGAATCTGATGATAGACTCATTTTCCACCAAAACTAGGTCACTTCCCTATGGTATGGCAGTCAGTGTTTTACTGGATAGTCTGGTTGGGAACATGGACAATGCTAGAAAAGTATATCTCAGTCTCTCTCAACACATAAATGACAAGACACCCATTAGAATTGGCTATGCAAATAAGGATGGTGAATGGGTTAAAGCTGACAAACCTGGAACTCCTAGAAAGAAGAGAAGATCAGAAGGACCATCTTCATCTCATAAAGATCTAGTAGTTCAAGGTATGACAGATTTGAAATTAGACATATCAAGAGTTGAAACCAGTTTGCAAGAATTTAGAGAAGAAGTCAGGTTAGACTTGCAAAGTCTCCATCAGCAGCAAGAAGACCTATCTTCTCAGTTGGGGCACCTTATTCAGATGCTATCTTCTCAGTTTCCTCCACCTGCTGCATCTCCATCCATTCCATCAGTTGCCTCTCCTTCATCAGCTCAGTCTTCTCCTTCATCCATCTCTCCAGATGTTTAGATGATGCCCTCATCATACATTCCACTTTACTTTTGCCTTATGTATGCTTATTTTAGCAGATTTACTAGTTGTTTTTGTTCTATGGTTTGTTAAACTCAAGCATCACTTTATGAATGAATGTTTTACTATTGACATTTTTCTCTTATTAATGTATGTTTCAATCTAGCTGAATGGTTTAATTTCTATGTGCAGTTTGGTTTAAGGGGGAGCCTCTATGTGTTTCAAAAAGGGGGAGTATTCTTTTTATTTGATATTGACAAAAAGGGGGAGATAAAATGATGAATTGATTTTCGAATTGATTTTCATAATTGTTTTGTCATCATAAAAAAGGGGGAGATTGATATTTTACTCTTAGTAATAAAATGGTTTTGTTAATGACTATATGAAAATCAATCTCTACAAAATAGATTACATAAATGAGAAAATAACTTTTATAATATGAAGCAAGGCATGGATTATATAAATGAGAAAATAACTTTTAATATGTGAATTGTGAAGTAAGGTATGGATTATATGAATGAGAAAACAAACTTTTAATACATGAATTTTGAAGCAAGATATGAAATCCTATAAAAGAATCATTGAGTTTGGTTGAGTGATATTTATTTCAAAATATACTTTTGATAATCTCAACTTGCTTTCAAAAAAATCAAAATGAGGTTTTGTTAAAGTTTTATATGTTTTCAAAAGGATAGTTGACTATATGTTTCTTTCTGTTGACTATGCTTTAGAATAGTAGACTATGCTGTTAAGGATAGTCGACTATGTATAAGGATAATCGACTATGCTGGTTTGATCTGTCGACTATGCTGGTTTGATCTGTCGACTATGTGAGGCATCTGTCGACTATTTCTTAATCTGTCGACTATCAAGTAAGGATAGTCGACTATGGCTTTTCATCTGTCGACTATTGTTGTTCTGTAAATTCAAAATTTTCTTCACATTTTCACATCTGTCGACTATACACTTGTATCTGTCGACCATGGGTTTTTTGTATTGAAAGATAGTCGACCATCACTTTCTGTCTGTCGACTATACTTAGCTTTAATTGATAAAATAGTCGACTAACCTATTTTCTCTGTCGACTATGTGTTTCACAGAAACTTATAACGGCTAGTTTTTGGCGCATTAAATGCTCGCCCAACCACCCACAACGGTCCAAAAATTCAACTTGCCCACCATCAACTATAAATAGGTGGTTAAAGACGCATTGAAGGCTGTTGAAAAATCATTGAATATCTTTATCTACCGTGCCTTCACTGTTACATCGAGCTTTTGATTTTCACTCTCTATAATTCCATTTTAGAGGCTTTGATAACTTACTGTTCTATTATTTTTTAAGCCTCGATCATTTATTTAAAGAGAGAAATTGTAACTAAGAGTTGTAACTCTTAGATTCTCTATTTCATTGATTGTATTTTTTTCCTAGCAGTAGCTAGAGGGCCCATTAAATTGGGAGGTTGAGGTTGTACACTGCCTAGTCAAGCACTAGAGGACCTGCTCATATTGAGTAGGGGGTTTGATAGTGATATTGGTTTAAAATCCTTAGTGGATAGCTAAGGTAGTGGACTAAGCTTGGAAGGCTGAACCACTATAAATATGTCTTCACTACCCTTCATCCTTTCTCTTTTATTTTTGCATCCTTGCACTTTTGACTTTGTTCTTCTTTATTGATAAGATTACACTTTTATTCCTTTTTATACGAAAGTATTTTCACTTCTCAAAAGAATTTTTTTTTTATATACCAATTCACCCCCCCCTCTTGGTGTGTAACACATCAGCTCAATTCTATCAATTCGGACGTTCTTAAAGCAGCAAAACAACAAGCAAAAATTGGAAAAAAAAAAAAAAAAAAAGAACAGCGAGCGGGGGCATGAAGATTGGAAGAATTTGGGGAGAAATTGAGGTTTCAATTCAGTCTAATTGAGGATTTAATTAGCTTGGTAAGTAGAGAAGCTAGTAATAATTATTCTGTACGGATGGAATTTCATTTAGAGCTCAATTTTATTAATTTTGAAAAATTATTACGATGTTGTAATTTGTATAATTTTTACTGCGTTGGGACAGAACAAGACCAAGGATATCTTCTCTAAGGTAAGTTCCTTATCCCCTCTGCGACGTTCTTTCTGTTGTCAATTTATTTACCCTCCCTCCGTTTGTTTCGGCCCATTTATTAATTATGGAATTATGGGTCGTTTGACGTAAATTAAATTTAATAAGCTAGCTTCGAGGATTTTATTTGTTGGTTGCCTACGGGGGTTTGTGCCACCCCTATGCCTATGAGAATGATGCCAAACTCACTCAGGGATTAAGTTCTTAGATTATGGATTCATGGCTGCTAGTAGGCTAAAGCTATTGGGCAGTGGGGGCAGGGGTCAGCTGTTCATTGACATTGGAATGGCTATTGTACGGTCTTTCTTAGGCCGTCGGTCGGACACTCCTAGCCACTGACCGTCGATCGGTGCCAAGCACTGCTAACTAGCTCTGCCATTATGTGATTATAGCATGACTGGTTATATTTTATTTCAGTTGCATGGTTTGGTATGCACATGGGTGTGGGCTGCATGTTGGGGTTTTCATATTCTGGTTATACTTGGCCACGGATATCCTAGTATTGTTAGTTGCATCTGCTACAGACATATGCATCGTGTGTGGTTTACTATGTGGGCAAAGCATTTGCCTGATGCTTGGATGTATGAGCGCTAGTGTATCTAATTGATGCTTACTACGCTTTGCATTTTATATGCACATTGCATGGTTATTATCTGTTCAGAAGTCTCGAACGGGAGTATACCGTTCCGAGGAAGCCTAAGGCTTGGTTATTCAAAGGCTCGGGTGTCAGGAGTACCGACCCGAGGAGTACGCACAAGTTTGTTGAAGACTTATGTTTCCGTATAGGGCAACGGCAAGTTGGTATGGGACTTGGGTGCCGGGTGTCTTGTATGGGCCCCAAGGACCGATATGTGCTTTCATTATGCTTTATTGATGTATTGTAACGTCCCATGACTTGTGTGTACGTGTGGGGACTATGTTTAGCGAGTTCATTCATTCTATTTAACTTATAACCTGTCTTTTCTTATAACTTGCTGAGTCTTGTTACTCACTTTGTTTTCCATCATTCTAGGTAAAGGTAAAACAAAAGTCGAGAGTGAGAATCGTAGTACCTAGCAGCCAGCTGTGTCAGTATGGTGTACAATCGATTTTCCCCCATTGTCTCTGATGTTTTGATGGGATGTTGGTCCCTTTATTTTGACTATGCTGGGTCGTTCCTTGTATTTTCTAATTGTTGGCACAGGTGTCTGTATGTATTTATATACTATAAGACCGTTGTTCCAGCGGAGTACTCGTGTGCGTGCATGTATATAGTTTTGCTTTCGCTGTTTTATTTCTTATGTATGCATGCCAGGGTAATTTCTCATATGGTGTTCCATTCTTGTCCCTATCGTAAGCGCTTTCGTTCGGATAGTCCGAGTGGTTGGGATATCCGGGCGGGGGTGTTTACAATAATCGCACCTAGGTTTTCCTACAAGCTCACCTGAAAAACTTTTACACAACTCCGAGATTTTCCCCTTAACTTACCCCCGGAAACTAATACAACCTACCTAGATTACAACTATAATACCCTAAGCCATTATGAATAAATTTAATGGTATATTAAGTTATGCTTTTATGATATAATTATTTAGTTTAATATGTTATGTAATTAATTTATTAAAGTATGCCAGAAATTATGTAAGTAGGTATAAGTATGTAAATATAAGTAAATATAAGTATGTATAAGTGTATAAATATTAGTATGTAAATATGAATAAGTATATGTATAAACGTATGAGTATGTATATATGTATGGCATAAATATATATAAGTATATATGTAAATATCCGTATATATATATATAAAAGTGAAATCGTTGAAAATCTGGGCAGGCGCACGGCCAAGCATGGTCGCGCCTGCAACCGGCCGATAGAGGGTAAGAGGAGCTTTAAATGCTCTCAATGGCGTCAGTAATAGCTTCTAGGGCTAGTGGGTACTTCGATGGGACGTTCGCGGCGGAGTTTTGGCTATAAATAGCCTAGTTCGCACATGCCCCATTCATCCGAAAATTTCGAGGCTTAGATTGGTCAATTAGGAGGGTGTTTGAGAGATTTGAGAGCGGGGTCTTGGTCTTTGAGTCGTGGGCAATGTTTCTGCTAAGTTTGGTGGCCAACGAAGCAGAGGAGGAGGCAGATCGAAGCTTAGCCGAAAAACGCGCAACTCACCGGAGCCGCACCTTCAATCGACGAATCAAGGTATTTCTAATGCTTTTTTCTCGTTTTTAAGGCTATATTTGGAATCAGATGGTCGGATATGAGGGAATAAGAGTGTTTTTTTTAAGCTTGGAATAGCCAAGGCATCGTCGGTGGCGAAATGGCCGCCGGAGAAGAAGCCCCAGTTGGGCGCGTGTAGCCACGCGCCCGCGAGTAGGAAGAAGGCGCGTGGCCTTCACGCGCCCGACAGAAAAAAGAAAATAAAGAAAAAAAATAAAATAAAATAAAAATAAAAGAAATAAAATTTTGTAAAACTTTTATTTAAATCTGGAATTTTGTTTATGCCATGTTTTATGAAAAGTTTTCTGAAAAATGCTAAGTTTATTAATTATTTAAGTGATTTTTCTATTATGGAAATAAAGGAAAAAATAGGATTTTAAGTTGGAAAAATTCCAAAAAATTTTGGCATGTTAGAAGTATTATTCAAGAAATATTAGTGAAGGGAAATTTAATAATATGAGGGTTTAGATAATTATTATGTATTATTTAGGGAATTTAGCTATTATGGAATTAAGGAAAAAATAGGAATTTAAGTTGAAAAATTTCAAGAAAATTCCAGAATTTTAGAAATATTATTTAAGGAATTCTAGTAGAGAGAAATTAGACTTTATGAAAGTCTAGATAATTTTTATACAATTTTTGGAGAATAAGGCTCAGAAGTAAAAAAAAAAAAAATAGTGAAATGATATTCTAAAAATAAATTGATGTTTTAGGATCCCTTGACGGCAAGAAGATTGAGAATTAGCCGCTCGAAACGATTTTCGAGGCCGACACGTCTTTCGAGACAACTTAGCTATAAGTGTACTATTTCGAATCTAGTACAGTTATAAATGTTTACCTTCGAGAATACTTACATCATATTGGCATACTATGATATGTACCCAACACGTAGATTGCATCCATGACATGATTACGAAATGCATAAACACATGTCGATGTCATTGATCACCCGCATATGAGACCGTAGGGAGTACGAACTGACACCGCTGCCTTACCAATGGTGCACCCATACACCCCGGTTTCGATAGAGGTGGCCGCTAAAATGGTAGGTAGCCTGAAGGTGCAGTTGACACCTACGAGGTAAGACATTACATACACACATGACATAGCATTATGTACCCTTACTTAGATGGTTTATCATCTAACTCGAGTTCGCCCCTGGAACATTCAACATTCCAGTCAGGACTTGCAGTGATGATATCGAGGTTGGAGATGTGTAGAGATGCGAGATGAGGAAATGTGCCATGTTATGATCTAATGTGAATAGTTTAAGAATTTTGTACAATTGTTTATTTTCAAAAGCTTATGTAATAACTTTGTAATAAATATTATGTCCAAATATTCATGTATGTATTGCCATGATCAGGTTCGATTTAGCTTCCGTTTTGTATTTAATTCCTAGTGTAAACATCTCGTCTAGCACTAGATAAGGACTTAGGGAATTTTGGATATATATAAAAAAAAAGGGAGACCAAATTTCCTAAAGCATAACACGCCCTGAAGAGGTGGGCTGTTACAACAACGGGCTCTAGGATGCCACTCACAATCCACAATTAATACAAATAAACAATCCTATGTCCAACAAACTTGGACTAATATGGATATGAATATAAGAACAAATATTACAAGGCAAATATACAAATGATACAAGAATTACCAACAAGAAGAAAACTTCTTCTTCTTTGTCTTGGACTTCAAATAATGTATCTTTAATACTTGGGCCTTGGATTGCTTTTCTTGAGTGCTTGAGAGCTTGGGTGTGTTTTAAAATGATAGATTTTGATAGTGCATTAGTCTTCTCCAAAAAACTCTTCTTGATATATATATTTGAGCTTCCAACGGATCTATAACGACTAGAAAAATCCAACTGTTTGAGTCTGACAGTCGATTGTTTTAACTGACAGTCGACTTCACGACACCCACAGTCGACTCTTGAAGCTTACAATCGACTTTCATTGGCCTTCAGTCGACTCCTAGTCGACTAGCCAAAACCTGCTCCCAACTATCTTGACTCTGCATAACCCATAGTCGACTATGTAATACCCTAGTATTTTGAGAATAATAATAATTAATTTTATATTTAAAATATTTTTTAACATCATTAGAAATTATAATTGAGAAAACTAATGGGCTTAGAGTTAGTGGGCTAATTTGAAAAATAAAATGTTAAGTAAATGGGCTTAGAGTTAGTAGGTTAAGTTAAAAAAAAAAAATGTTAAGTAAATGATCTTAGAATTAGTGGGCTAAATTGAAAAAAAAAATACTAAGTAAATGGGCTTATAGTTAGTGGGCTAAGTTGAGAAATGAAAGGCTAAGTAAATGGGCTTAGAGTTAATAGGCTAAGAAAGTGGGCTTAAATTTATGGACTAAATGAAAGAATAGTCCATTCAAAATAAGATTTAGTTGAAAAATAATTAAAGAAAAAATAATTAAAGATAGTGGGTGAAATAATGGAGAAATGTGGAGACAAAATAGAGTATGGACAAATAATCAAAAATAATAGGTGAATTAATGGAGAAATGTGGGAGACAAAATATGATGTGAACAAATAATCAAAGACAATGGGTGAATTAATGGAGAAATGTGGGAGACAAAATATGGTGTGCACAAATAATCAAAGATAAATGATGAATTAATGGAGAAATGTGAGAGACAAAGTAAAGTATGGCTAAATAATCAAAGATAATGGGTGAATTAATGGAGAAATGTGAGAGACAAAGTAAAGTATGGCTAAATAATCAAAGATAATGGGTGAATTAATGGAGAAATGTGGAAAATAAAGTAGTGTATGAACAAATAATTAGATATTATGAGTGAAATTTAGTGAAAAATAATTTAGAAAAAAATGAAAAATAGTGGATCACTACAATTATACTAAACTTAATTCAACCTCTATAAATAAAGAAAACTTGAAAGGTTGGAGGACTTGAATTAAAAAGAGAAAGGTTATAAGAAAGAAGAATTTGAGAGTAAGAGAGAGATTTGAGAAAGAGAAAGAAAGAATATAGAGAAAAAAAAATACCAAAAATTTTTAGAAAAATCTTATAGGTTGAGTTTAATAGTTCATGTGAAAATTTGTGACAAAAGACGTTGTTGGATATACAAATCGAGACTTCATCGCAATATAGAAGAATACCAAATCACTCCGCGGGAAGGTAAGTTATCTTCAAAAATTTCTTTAAAAATTCTCGAAATATTAGAATAATATTATATAATTTTTTATAGTGAAATTGGAAGAGAAATGTATGATTAGTATTTATTATGGATTTTTGAGGCAATAGATGCTTGAAAATTAAAGGAAAAAATGAGAAATAAATAGAACATGGATTTTAAAATTATGAGAAAATTTCTGGGACTTAGAAATATTATTTTAGGAATTATTGTGAAGAGAAATTGAGAAAATTTTATGAAAAAGTATTTATTTTATAATCTTGAGGAAATAATAGGAGGAAATTGGAGAAATTAGAAAAATTAGAGAAAAATTAGAAATCTGATTTTCTTAAGTAATTATGGTGCCAGGGTACGTCAAGCTTCATAATTGAGTACAATTGGAAGTTCGACACATATTTTGAGGCAAATTACGTTAGGGGCAAAATTGTCTTTTTACAAGGTAAGTGGTACTTCCCAACTAGACCAAGTTTTATGATCTTATCATGTTGTCATGCCTTGTTATGAGTATGTCATGTAAATTGCATTTTACATGTTTTGATTTATGAATTATACATATGAGCGTGATAAGATTCACGGTCATACGTTGCATGGGTTTGGGATTAGGTACTGGCAGTACACCCATACACCCCGGTCTGGCAGGGAGACTGGAAAAATGGCGGGTAATCTTAAGGTGCAGTCGATCCAAACATGAGAGTTATGATGTTAAGTGCATTGCATACATACACGAGCATTAAATATTTTGTTTCCCTTACTTAGATGATTCATCATCTAACTTGGCCTTTGCCCCTGAAATATTCAAACGTTCCAGATGGAGATTGTAGCAGAAACGAGGATGAATAAGGCATGAAATGGCACTTAGCAAAGTGCATGATGAGTTGTATGATCAGTTGAATGTATGTTATGTAGCTCATGTATTTAAATTCTGCTACTTCAAATTCTGAACGTTATAAGGAATGATGATGTAGAACCCTATTTAAGGTTAATGTTAGTTGAGAACTCATGTTATGTATTAAGACATGTTGAGAAATTTATGTTCCCGGGATGTAAGCACTGAATTATGATTAATGTTATGATATTAGGTTCGATTCTAGCTTTCGCATTTGATATTCATGATGATTCTCCTCGGAGATAAATGAATGGAGCTTTTGGGATTTATTTAAAAAGTGATATGATTTAGCAATAGTTTTTTTAAAAAAAAAAAATTATCCCAGAATTGTCCTGAGATTTTACGCACTCGAAAAACGGGGCGTTATAGACTGTCCCTCATCGGGAGTCGACTCTCAGTCTAGATTTTCAGAAAAATTAAATTGGCTAACATATTTACATTTCTTTAAAGTAAATGTTAATATTTTCTTTAATTTATATTTTATCTTTCATTTACTTTAATATATAAATGTAAATAAGAAAGTATTCTCATTTGGATTCAATAAAAATATCTAAAAAAATCAAAATCTATAACATTAAGAAAATAAAATTTTGGTTTTAATACAAATTTGGGATTTGACGATTTTATCACCTCCAAAATACAAACCTACTATTTTTTGAAAAATTAATTAAAAATTATTTTAACAATAATGAATATTAGCTATCAAAATACCGAGAGATAGTTTTCAAATATGAAAATATTTTTTATATGTTTCCTTATAATGCGTTAATCTTCCACTTAGAACAAATAGCATTTCTTGGTTCATTTTGATACACAAAAAAATACAATACTTAAAATATGTTGTCCATCATAAGATATATCAAAATTCTATTAGGGGATTTAAATATACCAAAAATAGTTTTACTAAAATTATGTTCTATTAAACATAAAAATACACAATAGGTGGATCGGAGTAATTTCGGTCAACAATTCTATATTTTTAATTATAATATAGATATATTGCAGTTTTAAAATTTTAAATAAATATATAATTTTATTTTTAAAATTTAAGAATAATTTTTTTCCTTATTTTTTTTCTTTTTTTTTCTTTTTCTTTTTTAGAGCCAAAACATAAAAAATGGATTATGTTTTCCATATTTTGGATTTAGAGATGGTTTTGGCCGAAAATAATTAAAATAATATTTTATTATTTTGAGTTTTCTTTATAAAATTTTTTCTTGTTTTCATTTGAAAATAACAAAATAAACATATTTTCATTATTTTAAAAAACTAAAAATTAAAAATGACCTAAAAATAACAAAAACAACGCAACCTTTTGTTTAGTTCATATGGACTTTTTTGCGTTCTAAACTATTTAAATAATTTGAAGTGCTTATATGATTTTTCTTTCTTTTTAAGTAACCCACGTGTGTTAATTTGGAGTTTAAAACCACTTAATGAACCATTAATGGACTAATCAAATTTTATTCAACTTGGGTTATGCATGTTTATTTGATCTTTGCTTCTTAGAAATTTTTTAGCCTTAGCTTATCACGTAGGGGTGTGCAATCAATCTAGGTCAGGATCAAAAACAAAATTAATTTGAAGATCAAAGACCGAATTGATAATCTAGAGGACCGGATCAACATAGTCTAGTCTAATTTAAATTAATCCAACAAATTAATTTTATCCTTGTTTAATATAAATTTTAAAAAATATATATAATATCAAATTAATTTACATATATGATAACCTATATAGACAGTCACTATAATCAATGGCGGAGCCAAGTGAGGCCCAATGGGGGCAGTTGCCCCACTCGGCCAAATCTTTTTCTTTTATTTTATATTGTTTTTAATCAAGTCCAACTCTCAAAATATTTTTCTTAATTATTGTATTAAAATTTAGCATAAATAGGTCAAATGGTCCAAATTCACTAATTCTTAAGTTCTAATCCTTTTCATTTCTAAATTTATCTCATTTCTTGATTTATTTCCCAATAGCTACCTGATTTTCTTTCTTTCATTACAATTGAAAAAATATTTTTTATAATAAATATTATAAAGAATCGATTACGTAATAGAATTAAAAACTAATAGATGAATGATAACTTAGTTATATATGTTAAAAATAATGTATTTAATAAAATTGATAATGAGGTCATTATACGACTTTATCAAAATATAAAAAATCGTAGGGAATAATTATAAAAAATATATTTTTTTTAATATTATTATTATCTTTTTTTTTAAATTATATTTTTTATATTTAAATTCACTCTCAATTATATTGTTAGTACATATAATTGCAATCAATATGCAATTATATGTAATATCAAATTAATTTTCCAGGCACACGCAATTGTCAGGCCTTTGCCTTGCTGCTGATAAGGAGATCCAAATAGGCGCCTATGCCTTGCTGCTGACAAGCCTATTCTTTGCTGCTGATAAGGAGATCCAAATAGGCCAAGGCATAGGCCAGCATATGCCTTGTTGCCGACACTGCTGATAAGGAGATCCTAATAGGCCAAGGCATAAAAGGCATAGGCTGCTGACAAGCCTATTCGATAGAACAGTTGTAGAACAGATGGGAGAACCATCAAGACCTAATAATTTCCTGTGCCTGGAAAATTAATTTAATATCAAAATAATTGCATTTCTAGGGTATGAGGGACCCACAAAATTACTTATTAATTAAGATTTATATATTTTTTAACATACAAAATTATTAATTTTATTTTATGTTAATTTTTATTTAAATTCATATTCTGCTTATTTTATTTTTTATTTAGACGAGAAGGCCCTCCACTACCTAAATAGATGGATCATTTTCAAATGTTCAATAATAAATAGTAAAATGTCATTTAGACGAGAAAAGACTTTCAACTTTCTAAGTCCAAGAATCATTTTTTAATATTAAGTAATGAATAGTAAGGTGTAAATTAGTAATCTAACATGAAAAAAAATAGCAAGAAATGACGTTATTTTATTAGAAAATTTTGATAAAATAACTATTTGGATGGCGAAAATTTTGTTTAAGAAATCTACTTTGATTTGGGCATTAAAGAAAAAAAATTAAAAGTAAATCAATAACTTTTTAATTTGCAAGATGTGGTTGTGGACTCTTCTTATTTTTTACTTATTCAACTTTTACGTTTTCAGATTTTTTCTGTTGTTATATTGTCAATTGAAAAATATTTTATTTCTAAAATTAAATACAAAAACTTAATTAATAATTTTACATCTCAAAAAGTAATCAAAATAAAAATTATTTATATTATTAAGAAACCACCAAAATAACTCTCATCTAGACTCACAAATATTCTTAAGCCGGGCCGGCAATTATCAGGCTTAAGGTTGTAGTATCTATCTATTTTCGCTTACGGATTACGGAACATGGATAATTGGAGTATTCAAAACACAAATGCAGTGCTGCGGAATGCCTAGACTACCCAAAAGACATGATTTGTGCCAAAACCATGGCCATGCATGAGGCCGCAACCTTCCTTGATCTTCTTTGCTTGCTTTGAGTTTTGATATCGAGGTTATAAGCTATTTTAATAGCGTTTTTAATATCAACTTTTTCAAATAAGTTCTTAATAGCATGTTTCGTTAACTAAATAAATGATATATTTGTCCTCGCACAACTTCCTAATTTTCAATCTATCCATCTCTTTCATCTCACTGCTTCTCTATTGCTGTCTGCCTCCAACTCCTTCTCACATTTGCCACATCCCTCCAGCTTCGGTAGTCATCATCACCGCCTCCAAATCCTTTGTCGCCGTCAACCACCGCCTCCAAACTCATCCTCATCCCCATCAATCGTTGCCACTAGCCTCCATCCTTGGCTCTTCCATGTCTATCGTCATCTTCTGCCACTCGTGTCTCCTCCATCGTCCTCCACTTCCTCCTCAATCGGTCCTTCTCTATGTATATAAACATATATGGGTAATATATATTTAATATATATATATTGTATTAATATAAATTTTAATAATTGTGTATAATTTATCAACATATAATTTTAACAATTTATTAATTTGACATCAATTTATAATTTATTTTTATTAAAAATTAATAATTTTATAAATTTTATTTGTATTATTCAACAACATGTCAATTTTTGTCTTTTTGACAAATTTTGATCTTATCAGTTTTTTCAAATCAAACACATAATTATTTAACTAAGAGCTTAAAATACATTTATCTAAATACATTATTAACTTAAATATTACTTAACTTTTAAATTTTACACAGCTTAAAAGTAAAAAAACTTATAAGCCCTTTACAAAAAGAGGGTGCGCCCAACACCCTCAATGTTTGCACATCCTCTTGGGCCTAAGCGTCAGCTTAGGCCTTAATGTAAAGAACTTGGGCTTCCATTTGCCAAACCCATTAGTGAACCCACTTGAGCTTAATTTAGAAAACTCAAGGGCAAAGATCTCTTGGGCCTCCATTTTAAATCTTCACTTTGTCCTACTTTGTAGGCCCATCCTTTATTAAATTTTGGGCCCTTTATTTCATACTTAATTTGCCCTTCCTTTCAAGCCCACTTTTAAACCTAAAATTGAACCCAACATAAGTTATTGATATTTGTTTGAAAAGATTATCTAAATTATTGAGGGGTCTTCTAGGGTACCCCTTCGGATATAATATGAAGGGATATGGTGCAAATTAAAGAGAAGAGAAATACACTTTAAATAAAGAGAATATTCAAAAATTACTCTCTATGAAGCTAATCAACAGTTTTATTTACCTCGGGATCATCTTAAATTCACCAAACATTCTCAACATCAAACTCACTATTTTAATACACATCTAAAACATTAGTGGCTTTCAAATTATCAGAATTCTACGGAAAAGAAAATAATTAAAAGATACGAGAAATTCTCTTCTAAATTTCCATATTTAAAAGAGTTAGTAAACCTCTTTATTATTTGCTTCTGAACATATCTATTAGAGTTGCTTAAAAAAATTTGTCGCTAAAATAATTTTATTATTTTAACATTTTTTTGGAAACCCGATTCTCAAATTACTGGGAGTTTAATAAATTTTAAAATATTTTTATAAATTTTAATAATTAATAATTAATTTATAACATTTAATTATTTATATTTAACAATTGACATTTAATGGATCAACCAAACATTTGTACATCATAGTAGCAATCATCAATAACCGGGGGTTGGGGTATGAATTTAACGCACAACCACCCTTTACTTGTCTAATGGCACAACACATAATTGATGCTATGGTTACCAAAAGTGATAGGAAATTCAATCCGCAACTCGTAAAAGTGCTCTTCACAACTCGCATCCTGTCGAATTCTTCATTAATTTTAAAATTTTTATTTTACCTCACAGCCCACTCTTTTCTCTGACCACCCACGACCGTCACCTCATCTCTTTCTTTCTCTCCCGCACCATATACACACATACACACACAAACACATACATATATATATATATACACACGGGCGACAACCATGGCTGCCGACCCACCGCCATTAGCAAACCCCCCCTCCCACACGCATATTCTCACTCTATGCAATGGCCGCGAGATAGGTCGACACCACTTGCGGATCCACCGAGGGGACTCCCGCATTGTGGGGTTTCTCGAACCCCCAAACCTCACGATTCAGGGGGTCCCCGAACCTCGCTATTCGGGGGTTCAAGACCCCCCCCACGATGCGGGGTCCCCCCCGGTGGGTCGGCCATTACTGACCCACCTTGGCAATGGTGGTGGGTCGCCGACCCACCTCATGACCATCGCAGAGAGAGAGAGAGAAAGTAGGTCAGTCGCCATGGCCAACCCCCCCCATATATATATATATATATATATATACACACATACACACACACACACACACGATTCCATGGCTACAGCCATGGAAGCCGACCCATCTGGCTGCCGTCGCAGGGAGAGAAGGAAAGAGAATGGGTCGACCGCCATGGCCGACCCCTCCCCCCCCCACATATATATATATATATATATACACACACACAAACACACCCATATATATATACACACACTCACTCAATGGCCATGATCTTTTTTTAACACAAAGAACATATGTTATCAACCTATTAGAATGAGTTAACATGCATGAAGTGAAGCCATGCTCAACTCCTATGAGTACAACTTGCAGTTTATCTAAGTTTGAAGGTCATGATTTTTCTGACTCGCAACTATATAGAAGCACTGTTGGTGCATTACATTACTTGGATTTCACTGGTTCAAGTATTGCTTTTGCAGTCCATCGTGTTAGCAAATTCATGCATCAACCCAAAGACACTCATTGGCAAGCTGTTAAACGAATCCTTCAGTATCTAAAGTCTACGGTGGGCTATGGACTTCGTTTACAAAGTACTTTAGAACATTCTCTTCAAGGATATAATGATGCCAACTGGGCAAGGGACAAAGATGACAAACATAGTGTTAGGGCATACTGCATTTTCCATGGATCCAATCTTATGAGTTGGAGCTGCAAACAACAACTGTAAGGCCCGCTTCCGAATACTCAAAAGAAGGTCCTTACATAGATGATATAGAACAAAACTGAACTACACTCATTTCATTTCTAGCAGCAGAAATTAAATTAAGGTTCAATTACATGCCCAATATCTCATAACTCTAGGCTCGACGACCATACAAAATGATAAGAGGCTCAAATGCCAATAACATAATAAATTCTCATTATAATCCTCACCAAAACACTAACTAGGATCTTTGAAGCTAGGACGCGTCTCCGTACACCACTATCCCTTGGCTACAATCCTACTGGACTCGCCCCCAAATAACAATCGGTCCTTTACCTAGAATGGCAAAAAAGATCAAGTGAGCCACAAGGCTTAGCAAGTTCGAGAAACAATAAACAATATATAGGATCTAAGAATTCGATGACACCAAGAAGAGTAATCAAGGACTCCACAATTATATACAAGATTCATAATTCCTGAATTTATCAATTCACTTCATATATCATATCACCATGTATCACTATGCAAATGTGCATAAAATTTCAATGTCATTATCAATTCTCATAGGCTCTCAAGCCATCAATCAATAAATGCAAAAGTGCATCATTTCATTATTAATATCAATTTTCCTGGCTCACAAGCCATAAATCAATGCATGCAAAAGTGCATAAGTTCCATAAAATTTCATAAATAAATATGGAGCCAATCTACCAAGCTATGGCCACCTCGTCTCGTGTTAGGTGCTTTAGGGTACCCTTTCTCCTTCCGCGCAAAATAATAGGTGCGCAAAACATATATATATATATATATGAAACCTGTACATGTATGTATCATGTATGCATTTGCCAACCACATGTATTTAAATTCTTGATTCTACGATATTCATGTTGTTAACATCACTTACCCATACTGGGTATTTTCCCCATCATCAGATAAATTCAACATATCTTACTTCATAATGTTTACCACATCTAAGATGTAATTTGTGACACAAAAATACTTAATGTAATTTACAACACAAGAATACTTCTTTGAGAGATGCTATTTAATATTAAATCTCGATTCACCAGCTGATGAGTATTATAAATTTAATAACTATTCTTCCCATCATATGATTGTTGTGATTTCATTTAACCAGTAATAGTATGCATTTACTTGCATTCGTGCTCATAGCTCAAATTCATTATTAGACCCCATGTAATCAAATGACCACACCACGCAAAATTGTTGACCAAACATAAACTTGAAATTTTTCTAAGGCAATGGACCAAATAGAACATATTTTGAAAATGTCTTCATTTTGAAAAACTAACTCCTGGTAATTTGATACCTAGCATTCATTGTTGTAAAAGTGATTTTTAATGAATTTTTCAAGAAACGAAAATTATGTATTCGATGGTGGTAAAATTGCAAATTCGTAGATTTATACTAAAACCAAAATTCTAACTTTTTATTTTTATGAATTTTGATTTTTTTGATATTTTTATTGAATCCAAATAGGGGTACTTTCTTATTTATATTTATGTATTAAAATAAATGAAAGTAAAATATAAATTAAGGAAAATGTAAAATATAAATAGGGTGAGAGCTAATAGCTCCCATTCAAAGTAATATGGGATGAGCTCGGGACCAACTCGAGGTCTTGAGGTCGCAGCTTACGGAGAGAGCTCGCGGGAAGGACAAGTGAACGAACTCGAGGTCATGAGGTCAACATGAGTTCGTTGAACGAGCTCGCGATCAAGGGGTTAAGCAAGAGCTCGCTGGACGAGCTTGAGGTCAGGCGCGCGGCAAGAGCTCGCGGCCAAGCGCTTGAGGAATGAGCTCACGGGAACGATCTCGTGATTAAGCTTATGGTCAGGGAGCATATAGGTGTGAGCTCGGGACAAAGAGCTGGAACGAGCTTGCTAGAACATCAATGAAGCTAAACGTGTATATATATATAACTGGGTTTGCCGAACAGAATAGAACAGGGGGCATTCGAATGACTGTTTAAGCATGAATATATGGTGGATTAGCTAGGCAGGGTATGCTCTAATAAGCTTTACAAATCTCTGAGGGGTATCAGCTCGTTACGTATGTTGTATATATGCATTTACAAGTGGGTCTCATATATGGGTGAACAACATATATATATATATATATATTCAGTTCAGTTTTTGTTGTTTGATACAAGACCTTCGAATACCTCAATAAAATCATTCGAATGAGTGGCAGATGACTTCGCATTTTACATTTCGACATAGCACATACAACTATAAGATGCATTTGGAACATCGAGCTCATACAGAGGTGATATACACACAGCTATATATATATATATACATACATTTAACACTGCTTCTTTGGATGCAAAACGAGCAGAGGTTCTCATCCTCACCTAGCTATATAAAATGCCATTCATGAAGAAAGCTTGGGGTGAAAACAAAGCCCATTTCGAGACCTCAATAAGACTCCAACAGATACCCAGATTTGAAGACTCAATGAACTCTAGCAGAGAGTGAACCATACATAGCAACAAACGTATCAATATATTTTATACATGTTTATATATATAACTCCTCACAGTGACTAAAATGAAGAGAACTTGTACGAGAAAATAAATAACAAAGGAGCTCGCACTGAAAATTAAGAGAAAGTGCAAGAAGAACTTGCCTGATGAAGATGAAATCCAAGAAGAACACCACCAGCCTCTTCCACTTAACTTACTCCGCCACAGTAATGAAGAAACAACAACGTAGCAGAAGTGAATGAACAGGGAAGAAGAAGAAGAATGCTGGTTAAGAAGAAGTAGTTTCAGATGGGAAATAAGAGTACGCACAGGAGAAAGGTCACCAGTACAAGTGTAGCACGAAGAAGGGAAAATGCACAGTCTGCACCTGCTACATGGTCGAAATGACCTGACTGCCTTTCACATTTACAATGGTCAAAAGGAAGACCAAGGGCACTATTGACATTTGATGGCCAATTTATTTTATTATGATTTTCTTTTAAAGATTTCAAGTTTCATTTCTCAATTGGGCTCAGCCCATACTATGGGCCATTCCATGGCCCAACTTGCTAACCCAAAAATAAATTTTCATCATCCAAGTCCATTCATAATATAATTAAAATTTCAAACACATCTTAATAGCCCAATTTATTTGGACTTTTCCCATATTTTTGGATCCCATTTAAATAGGCTACGAAACTCTTATTTCCATTTACTCTTTATTCCAATAAACAAGGAGAATATTTTCAACCCTCAATTAATTAAAGCAAAAATTTTTGAACCCAAAATAAAATACCCAAAAACGTCTAGACCCCTGACGGGTCGTTACAACAACAAATTGTTGCTCAAAGCAGCATTGAATCAGATCATTGGCTCCAATCCATTCTTTATGATCTGCAACTTCCCTTAGTAACAAGTCCCAAATTGTGGTGTGACAATATTGACGTTACTTATATTCCATGCCCGAACTAAACATACTAAAATTGATTTTCACTATGTTTGGGATCAAGTCTTAGCTAAAAAGCTTCAGGTCTCTTTTCTATCCACTAAGGATCAGCTTGCGGATTTATTAACAAAGCCATTGCTATCTGTTCATTTTTAGCTCTTACGTGACAACCTTCATGTTCAAGATCTGTCCACTCAGTTGAGGGGGCGTATTGGTGATACAGTCTAACCTAATCCAAACGCCACAACTACAATCACAGAACCAAGATTACTCAGTCAAAAATAGAGAAGATTGCAACTAATATTCAAAGCTAACAATTACATTGTGATATTATTTTTGATTTCAAAATAACTTATGTATTAGAGGAATTTGTGGAAAGTTTGTATATAAATATTATTTGTTGTATACACTTTAGATGGCTAGAATGAAAATCTTCTATTCATCTTTTCTCTTCTAGTAAAAGTTTACACAAGTCAACTTTAATTTTATGAAAATTCAAGTTTATAAGCGAGTTTACTCGTTTAAACCTACATGACTTATAAACTTATACGAGTTAACTTGCGAGTTTGACAATAATGATTTTTGATACGAAGTTTGAATTGATCATCAGAGGATATACTAGTAAACTAAATCTCACCCTTGTAGGTCAAACAAGTTTTAGACAAGTTCACAATCAAGCATATCTACTTAACACACTTGGCTTTGGATAGAACAAGTGATGAATAGACTCCAATCATCATCAGAAATAATATTTGACATTATTTTGGATTAATAGTATATTATCCTTGTGACAAACTTAATATCTTATTGTATGATTAAGATATTACATGAATTAAATAAGCATAATATTTAGTTTTTTAATATCTAAGACGTTCTAGTAACTTTAGATAATTTGTCATAAAACATCCAAAGATGTCAAAAGCATGGAAATCAATGTTTGGGAAGTTATAATTTGGGTGGCAAATTTCATCCCAAAACCTTATTGTTTAGTTCACATGGACTTTTTTGCGTTCTAAACTATTTAAATAATTTGAAGTCCTTATGTGATTTTTCTTTCTTTTTAAATAACCCATATGTGTTAATTTGGAGTTTAAAACCACTTAATAAACCATTAATGGACTAATCAAATTTTATTCAACTTGGATTATGCATGTTTATTTGATCTTTGCTTCTTGGAAATTCTTTAGCCTTAGTTATGTAGGGGTGTGCAATCAATCTAGGTCAGGATCGAATTTTTTTTAATTTGAAGATCAAAGACTGAACTGGTAATTTAGAGGACCGGATCAACATAGTCTGGTCTAATTTAAATTAATCCAACAAATTAATTTTATCCTTGTTTAATATAAATTTTAAAAAATATATATGTAATATCAAATTAATTTATATATATGATAACCCATGTGGGCAGTCACTATAACGAGTGGCGGAGCTAAGTGAGGCCAAGTAGGGGCAGTTGCCCTCACTCACCCAGATTTTATATATATATATATATATATATATATATATTATTTTTTATCAAGTCTAACTAGTAAAATTAATTCAAAATTATGGTATTAAAACTTATCTTAAATAGGTCAAATGGTCCAAATCCACTAATTCTTAAGTCCTAATCTATTTCATTTCTAAATTTACCCCATTTCTTGCTTTCTTTTCCAATACCTACTTGATTTTTTTCTTTCGATTACTAGTGCCGTAGTTAAAAGAAATTTTTTATAATAAATAATGTGAAAAATCGATTACGTAATAGGATTGAAGACTAATGAACAAATGATAGATTAGTTATGTATGTTAAAAATGATGTATTTAATAAAATTAATAATGAGATTATTATACGAATTTATTAAAATATAAAAAATTATAGGAAATAATTATAAAAAATTTATATTTTAATATTAACATTATTATTTTATTTTTAAAATTATATTTTTTATATTTAAATTCACTCTACTGAATTAAAATTCTGACTCTCCCAGCATGTTATGCAATTATATGTAATATCAAATTAATTTTCCAAGCACGTGCAATTGTTAGGTCTTGATGGTACTCCCCACTGTTCTATCGAATTAGAAGGATCTCCTTATCAGCAGCAAGGCAAAGGCCAAGCTATGCCTTGGTCCATTAGGCTTGCTGCTGATAAGGAGATCCTAATAGGCCAAGGCATAGGCTATGCCTTGCTGCTGACAAGTCTATTCCTTGCTGCTGATAAGGAGATCCTAATAGGCCAAGGCATAGGCTGGCCTATGCCTTGCTGCTGATAAGGGCATCCTATGCCTCGCCGCTGACAAGGAGATCCTTCTAATTCGATAGAACAGTTATAGAACAGATGGGAGTACCATCAAGACCTAATATAATTGCATGTGCCTGGAAAATTAATTTAATATCAAAATAATTGCATTCCTTGTGTAAGGGGGACCCACAAAATTACTTATTAATTAAATTTTTTTATTTTTTAAGATACAAAATTATTAATTCTATTTTATGTTAATTTTTATTTAAATTCATGATCTTTTTATTTTGTTATTTTATTTAGAAGAGGAACCCTCACTCCCTAAATACATAGATCATTTTTAAATGTTCAACAATAAATAGTAAGATATCATTTAGACGAGAAAAGACTCTCAATCCTCTTAATCTATGAATTATTTTTTAATATTAAATAATGAATAGTGAGGTGTAAACTAGTAACTCAACATAAAAAAAAAATGGGCAAGAAGTGACATTATTTTACGAGAACAATTTGATAAAATAATTATTTAGATGACAAAAATTTTGTTTGAGAAATTTGTTTTGATCTGGGCATTAAATAAAAAAAATAAAAATAAATCGATGACCTTTTAATTTGGAAGACCTGACTGTGAACTCTTCGTATATTTTGTTTATTTAACTCTTACATTTTTAGATATTTTTCTCTTGTTTATATTGTTAATTGAAAAATATTTTATTTCTAAAATTGAAGACAAAAATTTAATTAATAAAATATTTATTTTATTTTTAAAATAAATAAAAATAATTTTTGCTTACGGAATACGGATAATTGGAGTCTTCAAAACGCAGGTGCAGTGCGCCGGAATGCCTAGACTTCTCGAAAGCCATGACTGGTGCCAAAACCATGGCCGCCGCAACCTTCCTTGATCTTCTTTGCTTGGTTTGAGTTTTGATGGTTGGCTAATGTAACTGGACGACTTCATTTATCTATTCTTGCTGCTTTGCTGCTTAGATCGATAGTGGATTCAAATAATTAGCTTAGCAATGGGCGCACATGACAACTGGAAGAATTTTCTGGTACTCTCCTACAGGGCCGGCCCAACAAAATTGGGGGTTTTAGGCGAAAAGGTTTGTTGAGGCCTTCTAGTATTAATTTTTTTTATAAAAAAATGAATAATACATTTTTTTACATAAATATTTTATCATTTTATTAAATAAAAAAAATAAAATTCAATCAACTACAAAATATAATAATCTCATAACGATAATAAATTTTTAACTAAAATATAATATCTCAGAGATAAGAAAAAAAAAAAACAACTTACAACAATAAACAAAGAAAAACAAAATTAATTTTTCTTGAAAGTCTAACAAGATCAGTGCGAGCAAAAAACTATATATTTATGATTCTCTTATAGAGAGAAACAAAATATAATATTAAACTGATAATATTAAAGGATAAAATTCTAATAAGATCTGCGAGCAAAAAACTATACATTTATGATTCTCTTATAGAGAGAAACAAAACATAACATTAAACCGATAGTATTAAAGGATAAAATTCACCAATAGTAACTTTTCATTCTACAAATATGTGTTGGACTATATTTACCTTTATATAAAATCAATTTTTCTTGTCTTTTGAGATGCAAAATTGTTGATTAAATCTCTATAATCAAGTTTATCTAATAAATCATGGGTTTTATTAGAAACACCATAGCAACGGTTAAAAAATGGAAAATGATGAAGGAAGTTAAAAAAATTTAAAATATTTTATATTTAATTTTTAATAAAATATTAATTATTAAAAAATAAAAAATAAATATAAATATTACAAATTTCTAAAATCTGGGCCTACTAATTTGGGGGGCCTAATGCCATGGCATAAATGGCTTAAGGGTAGGTCCGGCCCTGCTCTCCTACTACTATGAGGGTGTTCAACTTATTCTTTTAGCTTATAAGTTATTTAATTTTTTTTATTATACATTTTTTAAAATCTTAGAGCTTAAACGATGCTGAGGTTATAAGCTATTTTAATAACATTTTAAATACTAATTTTTTCAAATAAGTTCTTAGTAGCTTGTTTCGTTGACTAAGTAAATGACATATTTGTCCTCACACAACTTCCAAACTTTCAATTTATCCATCTTTTTCATCTCATCGCTTCTCTATTGCTGTCTTCCTCTAACTCCTTCTCACCATTGCCACCTTCTTCCAACTTCGGTAGTCATCATCGTTGCCTCCAAATCCTTTGCCGCCGTCAGCCATCCCCTCCAAACCCATCCTCATCCCCATCAATTGCTGCCACTAGCCCATTAGTGAACCCACTTGAGCTTAATTTAGAAAACTCAAGGGCAAAGATCTCTTGGGCCTCCATTTTAAATATTCACTTTGTCCTACATTGTAGGCCCATCCTTTATTAAATTTTGGGCCCTTTATTTCATACTTAATTGGCCCTTCCTTTCAAGCCCACTTTTAAACCTAAAATTGAACCCAACATAAATTATTGATATTTGATTGAAAAGATTATCTAAATTATTGAGGGGTCTTCTAGGGTACCCCTTGGGATATAATATGAAGGGATATGGTGCAAATTAAAGAGAAGAGAAATACACTTTAAATAAAGAGAATATTCAAAAATTACTCTCTCTTAAGCTAATCAACAGTTTTATTTACCTTGGGATCATCTTAAATTCACCAAACATTCTCAACATCAAACTCACTAGTTTAATACACATCTAAAATATCAGTAGTTTTCAGACCGTCAAGATTCTACAAGAAATAAAATGATTAGAACTCACTAGTTTAATACACATCTAAAACATCAGTAGCTTTCAAATCGTCAGAATTTTACAAGAAAGAAAATAATTAGAAGATACGAGAAATTCTCTTCTAAATTCTCATTTAAAAGGATTAGTAGATCTCTTTATTATTTGTCTCTGAAAATACCTATAAGAGTCGCTTAAAAATTTTCGTCGATAAAATAATTTTATTATTTTAACAATTTTTTGGAAACTTGATTCTCAAATTACTGGGAGTTTGATAAATTTTAAAATACTTTTTTTATAAATTTTAATATTTAATAATTAATTTATAACATTTAATTATTTATATTTATCAATTGACATTTAATGGATCGACCAAACATTTGTACATCATAGCACCAATCATCAATAACCGGGGGTTGGAGTATCAATTTAATGCACAACCACCCATTACTTGACTAAAAGGCACAACGCATAATTGATGCGATGGTTACCAAAAGCTACCCATAATGTATCAATAATTGGAAATGTTATTTGTATGCTTAGGTGTGACATTTTTAGTAATATGTATATATTAATATATTATTTATTTATATTGACACGACATAAAATATAATATATTAATACATTAATGTTATCAAAAGTACCACGTCTAAGCGTTTTCATAATCTTTCTGATAAAAAAAAAAATAGAGTTTTATTGAAGAGCGTCTTTATTTAGTATATTTTATTTTTAATATTTAAATATTCTTATTATTTAATAAAATAATTTAAAATATAACATATTAATTATTAGTTAATAATCAGTAAAATAAAATAGAAACCAGCCTTGCTTGGTGCTTGACCTATTTGTGCTTGACTAATTAATTAATATTAGTGATAAATAATTGGTTTTAGTTTTGTCGTTAATGCTTGGTGGGAAATGCTCACGAAGACAATAGCTGGCAGCTGACGCCATGCTGCTGATGCCATCAAACCTTTAGGAAGAACGTCACGTTTCAGTTTTAATTTTTTTTTTTTCTGTAACTTAAAAATTCATAAAAAAGAAAAGAGAAAAAAAGAAATTCTACATAAATATCGTTAAGGCATATACCAAGCAAAACAAAAACATAAAAAAAAAAAAAAAAAAACTAACAGCTCCAATGAAGAACACATGGACTCTTAAGGATAGAATTGCAAGAAAGTTAGAGACTATCCAAAACTCCTTAAGAGAAGCGTCATAAGTAGATTAAGGTTAATCTCTAAAATGAAAAGTAAACTAGTGTATTTAAATGACGTTTTATATCAAATGAGCCAATTGATCTGATGAATACTCCTGACCACATAAACAACGATTGTTACGCTCACACCATATCTAGTAGACTTTCTTAGAAAACAAGTCGATATCAATTTTAATTTCGTGCTCCTTGAGATGTCCTTTTTTAGATAATATTTAATTGACTAATTAATACCAATTTTGTTCAAACACAAAGTTGTCTCTTTTACCCATATTTCTTTTTCCAAACAAACAAAACTTGCTACTTATGCTTGATTGCCATATCAACATCCATGATAGAGCCCGCATGGGTAGCTCATCTGGTTGGCAGGGGTGAAGTTTGGAACAATGACCAAGAATCGAGTCTCACCAGCGGCAGTGTGAGAGTAATCTCTCAAGTGAAGGGAGCTTCTTGTGCGCAGTGTGCACTGGTCTAGCCTTTGTTGGCTGGGTAAGTCACCATGATTTACCTCCCCCCATATTCCTGTCGGGCCGGGGTGTGGGGGGCGCCCAGGGTGAGCGACTTCACCTTTTGGAACAACATCCATGATAGATTTGAACCATTCAAAGGCAGACTTAATAATTTGCACCTTTCCTTGATTTTGGTTAAAGCACTATCACAAGCATCTCCTACTATTCAGTCCCATGATTTCAGCAAAAAAGCTAAATCAAGAAACCCAACACACAGGTTTTGACCCCTAGGACAACCGCAAATGTGAGGGCGGCAAGCATTTTTCATTTTTAGGATCGCTCTTTACTTGCTGAACTATCTCCTAATTAAGACTCGAACACGGAACTTGAGAGCCCAAAAAACAACACCCTAACGATTCTTCCTTTGCCAATTAATCCATGCCCCGGGGGCATACCTTCCCTTGATTTCCACATAGTAAACACGTCCATAACCATGCCAAAAACATCCAAAAGTTTCAACATTCAAAGGTCGTTTAAGAAATTAACCTAATCTTTTGGTAGGCTTTATTGATAGCGTTATTAATTCTTTCTCCTTTAAACTTAAGAGGTATTAATAGAAGAGCACGTCAAAATCACATTCGAGAAGTAAAGACACTCGCAGGTGAACTCGAGCATGAGACCTTCCAATGTCCTGTGAGGCTTTTTTTTTCCCTATAAATTTCCTGTTAGGTTTTATTGGTAGCTTTATTAGTCCTTTCTCCTTAAACTTAAGGAACATTAACAAAAAAACTATATCAAAATCACATTTGAGAAAAAAAAGACACCCTTAGGAGAACTCGAGCACGAGACCCTCTAACCTCCTATTAGGTTTTATTGGTAACATCATTAGTCCCTTTTTCCCTTAAACTTAAGAGGTATAAACATAAAACTATATCAAAATTACATCTAAGAACTAAAGACATTTTCAAGAGAACTCGAGCATAAGTCCCTCTAATCTTCTATTAGACTTTATTGGTAGTGTCATTAGTCCTTTTTCCTTCAAACTTGAAGAGGTATTAACAAAATATCGTATCAAAATCACACTTGAATAGTAAAGACACTTTGAGACGAACTCGAGCACGAGATCCACTAACTAAGCATTCAACGATGAAACCACTAGAACTTTTGCCCCATGGTATTTCTTATCATTTTTATTTTGATGTAAACTTCATCTATTGATCAAAAACTTCATTTATTGATCAAAATTCAACTTGTTCATCAGCGATAGGAATGACAAGTAAATTGGATTTTAATTTAATTAGTTAAATAAATAAAAAAGTAATAACAGCTTAAATCTGAAGAATAAAGAGGTAATTAGTGCACGAAAATCAACAACTTGGTTGAATGTCCATTAAAGAGGTAATTAGTTCAGCAGTCCATATCAACCAAATTTATTATCAGTTGACGTTTTGGCTCTGAATTGATTGAGGGTCGATTGTCGATTAAATTCATTGAATTTAAGTGGCTGATTCAATTCCATTTTTAAAACAATGTAACGTTAGTTACTTCCCTATGAAAATCTTTAGTTTACTAAAAATGCACTATCGCATCCTAAAAAAGTAAAACCATTAAATATCTCAATAAAACAAGTGAGAACACATGGTAGTGAATGCGTGAAGCATGTGAAGGAAATCACTAGTACGACGGTATAGGCAAAAATAAATTTTTTACCGTATATCAGATACACGTAACGGAATATAACACATGACATACATACCTTGGGTATTTAAATAACACGCATAATTAACAATTAAATACATAAATAAATGCATACATTCTTGCTAATGAAGAGATGAAATACAGAACCAATTTTTGTATTGAGACAGAGTCCACCTTAAGATGTCGTGGTTCTAGTCGATCCACACTTAGTATTCAGTAGGATATCGCTCTGATCACCTCTTCCTGTGCTACACATAGAGGATCTACATATCACCAGTGTCCATATCTCAAAATTATACGTTGTAACAGTTACACATATAATTTTTATGATTTTTCAAAAGAAAAAGAAAGAAGAAGAAGAAGAAGCTACGTTCGAAGAAAGCAGAGAGATGGAAGAAAACAGAGATAAAGGCTCTGCCATTAAATAAACCCCCTTCCCTTTATCTTCCTTCCCCTCCTCAAATTTAATAATTTTTTAAATCCGTGCAGATACTCCTTCAATTATTCTTTCAATAATTCAAGAGGTTACTATGCAATTTCATTATGCACAATGTACTGTGCAATTTTGATCACCTCTTACTGTGTGCAATCAATAATTGATTTCATACTATGCATTATGCGCGTATGCATTATGTACTATACATTATTACTATGCACTATACACTATTGAGGGGGGCCAATTGTCAACTTTTGACCAATCAATTCTATAGACATTTTGAGCACATGATGTCAATACCTAACGCAACACTATATGGTGTGTGACTTTCTAGATTCACTACTCGCTAGCAATTAAATAACATTGAAACTATTTTCGGTATCAGTTAACCTCCTTGACCCATCACCGGAACTTTTTCAAATCCCGACAACATTCCAAAAGTTCCTAAATAACGCCTAGCAGCGATGCAGGACAGTACAGGTGGTAATGAAGTTTCACTTCAAGTGAACTTATTATAATTGACGATTACCGTGTGTTATAATCCTTCCATCACCTGACGTCCCAACTGAGCGAGAGTTATAGAGTAACAAACTCAATAACTATATGTTAGACCTCATTAATATGACCAGATGATACCTTATGAAACACCTTTCCTAACTTTCAATCTGCTATGACCAGGGACTATCCCATCACATTAATAGTAGATCACATAAGACGTTCACCCCATCAAATATCGATGAGGGCACCAAATTCTATTCCCAACACCTGTCTCTATATACCAGTAATACGGAATCACATAGATGAACGTTCTCACCTCCTAATTGGATAGTTCGGCTTATTAGCAAATCTCGTACACCAATACATAAAACAATCGTGTCGGTTCAAATCTAAGGATCAACACACTATCGCAACCTGATGACTCAACCATTATCCACCATACCATGTGGTTAGTCATCAGCAGATCATTCCCTATCAACCACTCACAGGTTTACTAGCGACATCTCATGTCATATAGCGTGTGACACACCATCTTCCCATCAGTATCCTCGTACTGAACGAGATAGTAACCCATGTGCTAATCCATACTCGATTAATTAGAGTCCCTATCCAAAGAATTTAAGGACTGTGAATAGTTTAAAGTATTATGTTACCAGATAATCCTATCATACAGTCTCAACACTTTGAGAATAAGATTCTCACACAAAAGATTGAGGGACTCATTCATATAATTGATTGTAGAAAATATGAATAAAAAAAATATTGTCTTTTATTAATTTATACAAAAATACAATTAATGCATTAAAATAAGCCCGCTAAATGACATCCAAATTTAGCATCAAAGCACATAATACTAACAGCATGACCATTGTTGCGATAGGTTTATATATATAATATAGGTATAAAACCCACAATTGCAGTGGTATATATATACCTATATATATCTATAATCGATCCACTATAAAATGGAACGACTGTTAGGAACAACGATATGAACCAAACGATAACGGACTTGACGACGATGGGAATGATGATGGGCTCAACCGATTCAATGACAGGTTCAACAGGTTTCGATGTTCTAGTACAAAAATGATGATGGGCTTGCTGATGATGAGAACAACAAGGATGACAACGAGAATGATGACAAGAATGATGAGTGAGAATGGCGGGTTGGATGGTCTATAGAGTATAGGAAAATAATAGACAAATGAAAAAGAAGGGAAAAATAGAAAAAAAAACTAAAACCCCTACGCTTGCATTTTATTTTTACCTTTTGTTCTTAATTATTGTTTGTTGAGGTGTTTAATAGTTTTACTTTTTTTAAAGTACAATATCTAGTGGAACATTTTAAAAGTTCAAAGTGTCACAATATTTTTTGATGAAGTACAATGTTGCATTTATGTCTTCACTCAAATCTTAGAGAGAATGCATCGAATGGTCTCAACAGTACATCTACATATAATTGAGGAAAAAGTGAAAAAGACTTGACATAATACCATATATTTTTAAATATATCTATTGACAATGCATCATGTTTTAATATTATAATGCATTGTCAATAGAGTGTTTTCTTAAATTAGTTAGGTTAACAAGATTTCAAATCGTGACTTCTGAAAAATAACTAATTTCTTAATTAACGTTATCATTATATAAAAACTCATTTTGTACAAACTTTGCCTATAAAAATTGAAAAGGAAATTATAATTGTCAACTTTATTTATTTATTTTTTTAACACGTACTTAGCATGGCCACCCTCCGGTATATATTCATTTAACTTATATAGCGATGTGTCTTGAATTACGACCCACTTACCAAAAAATTAGGCCCACAAATAAATAAGTCCAAAGATAAAAAAGGAAATCATGAAAGGGTAGGAGTTTATCTCGTCTAAGTTTATTAGAAACTTCCTTCGACAACTCTCATTTGAAAGTTAAGAGAAGAGACGACTCTTCAAGAGAGTGATAAATCTCCTAGAGACTTTTTGTCAAATTATGCCAGCTAATATTTGAAGTCTTTGTCTTGAATGATGGAACAAATGTTGAAGACTTTAATTTCTAAAGATGTGGAGATTCTCTAATATGATATCTAACCTTCTTCTAAAAAAATAAATAAATAAATAAATGATGATTTTTCTTCTTCAAATATGCAAGAACTTTATAGAAGCTTGTTGCTTATCCTTAATGTTTTTTACTAAGCTAAGTTAATCATTGGAGGGCATATGCGAGAGACACCATATAACTTTTGATTGTCTTTTGTCTTACAAGCTCCCAAAGACCTAAAAGTGGTTCCCAACTATAAAATTTAATTATTTATTTCAACAATATAATTGACTAATTTGTTGGATCGGCTCATTTGATTTGTTTTAATTCACTTAGATACCTAATTTGGCGTTCAATCTTCAAACTAAAGTTTTTTTTTTATCTTGATTCAAACCGGTTGCATATCTCTGTCCCTAGATAAGGTGTCGGAACAAAAAAAAATTAAATCAAAAAAATCTATAAAGACATTTTTAAGCCACAAGAATTTAAAAAATGTTTTTAAATGAGGTATTCAAGTAAAAAAATTAAACCATAAAAACATCTATAGAAATTTTAAACTATAAAGGGCTTTCTTGCAACTGACCCGAATTAAAAGGAGTTTGGGTGCAATTTAGTAAAAAGAAAATAATAATAATTTTTCATATATTTTATTGTCACGCAGTTCATGCATTAACTTGGACCATCATAATTTAAGCTTGTTCTTATCCAAACCGTAGATTCGTACGTTGACCCCCACAGACTCTCATTATTGATTAATTAAAGTAGAAAGTAACTCAATTTGTTCTTAGATTTATAAGAAATTGAGTAAATTTTAATTTTTAATATTTAATTATTAATATTAATGGACTATTGAGATAGAGTAATGCTATTACCGAGAGTGTAAATAAATTTCTAATCTAGTTGACACATTTTTACTTAACAACACCTGCACATCTACGTCTTCTTATTTTTAATAAAAATATATTAAATAAACTAAAAATTTATTTTCAATCTAGATAAATAACATTAATCAATGAGATAATAAGACATCACGAGAATCCATCCTTATTCGCTCTCTCATTTGGGTTTTGACGGGCCATCTACATGAATTTAAGGGGTGAAATAAACAATAGTTCAAAGCAAAAACTTATTAATGATCGGATTCATATTCAATGCTTTACACATTATTATTATTATTACATTGGTAATGGTAATGCATACCGAAAGAATTATAAATTTTCATTTTTTGGGTAAGATTATACAATCGAGACTTGAGAAGAAAACAACTAAAGCTCACAAGAATCAAACTCGAGATCTCGGGCTCACTAATATTATCACTTGGGGGACTATCCCTCCGGAGTGGTAATTAAAATGATGAAGCTGTGGATACAAAACAAAGGCTCTTTGTGGCTCTTGTTTCCCTTTAATTTCCCTTTCATTTATCAGGAATCTCTCATTGTTGGGGAATTTCTTCAGCAAGTTGGGGGAAGAAGTCCATGCCGTAGTCGTAAATTCCTTCGCCGGCGAAGAATGGCGGCGAGAACACAGTACTGTTAACGTTGTACGACGTGTCTTGCAAAAACGGCTGAGTCCAGAAACTGTCAATGTCTTGAGCCGAAATTTCGAACGAAGAGATGCCGTCTTCCAAATCTAAAGCCCAGTTTAGTTCACTCAACGGCGGGTAGTCGGAGCTCGGAGAAGTGATTTCACTGGAAGATGCTTCCGGCGGGGACAGCGCGAAGAAGCCTTCTGAATTCGGCTCCGGCAAGCGATCGGCGGCGGCTTCTTCAGACTCCTGTTCTCTCTTTCCGGCCGGCTGAGCTTGGCCGGGGGCGTTAATGGTTTCCTCCTTCGTCTTCGCAGACTGGTTTCGCCTCACTCGCTTCTTCAGGTTGGTGTGCCAGTGGTTCTTTATGTCGTTGTCCGTTCTTCCGGGCAATTTTCCGGCCATAATCGACCACCTGCAGATTCATTACTAAGATGTTAGATAGCTACTCAAAGGAGTGAAACCATACTTGTTGCTGGAAAAGGAGTGAAACCATACTTGTTTCCGAGTTGCTGGTGGAGTTTGATGATGATTTCCTCTTCTTCTTTGGTATAGGCTCCTCTTTTCACATTGGGACGAAGGTAATTCATCCATCTCAGCCTGCAACTCTTCCCACATCTCGACAAACCTAAATGATAAACAACAAAAACCCAATTCATTTCAGCCAGAAAACAAGCAACCCAATTCACCAAATCTTTCTTGGACGCATGATCAAGATTCAAGAACCGTACGTCAATGGATATAGGCCTAAATGATTGACAAATTCAAGTGAGATTAATTAATTAATTGCAGCAACCTGCAAACTTGGGGAGTTGGCGCCAGTTCCAGTGGCCATATCTCTGAACATAAGCCCTCAATTTCTCGTCTTCTTCAGGAGTCCAAGCCCCTTTCTTCATTCCATTTTCATCAACTCGAGCTGCTCGAACCATTCTGTTCTTACTTTCACTCTCCCTGGCTCACTCGATTACTTTGATAGAAGAAGAAGATCTAAAGCTCGAAGCTTAAATTCCAGTGGCTGCTGAATCTCTCTGGCTTAATTGGCGACACGTTTGAGAGCTTGTTGACGATGAATTTATATAAAGCTGAATGCTTTTGGGGAGTTTAAGAGCTGTTGATTGACTGTAGAATGGGAAGAAAGGTGGGGTCCCTCTCAGAAGCTGCAAAGGAAAATTCTACAGGGACGAGGGAGCAAGGAGACTTCCTAAAATAAAGGTTACCATACAACGGAACACGTTATTCCATCTGGCTCTCTCTGATGTCAAGTGATTATTATATTTATAATGTGGCAAATAATTTTATTGCTTTTAATATGTTCAAACCCCAATCCAAGCCATTTGGGGAAGGCAACATGAAATTATTCTTTCAACAAGAGTGTTCTAATCAATGTTGAATTATATGTATAGAAGATTTAATACGTATTGTTATAAATGACTATCATATGATGTAACCAGAGTTTTGATCACATTTTATAATTAACGTGAAATTGTCACTCGTCAATAATATTATTTTATTTTTTATAGAGTAATTCCTAGTGTTAAAAGCATTTCTTCCTTTCATTTTTACTAACACAAGAAACGTGACGATATTAAGGTGTTTAATTTATGTTTACATTAAGATTTTTGAAGAAACAAAAATACCTAAAATCCAAAAGCTCCTTTCCTCTTCGATGGGTCCCATCAGTATCACTAGTTTTGAAGTTGGGTATTTTTATTTTTTTAAAAAACTTGGACATGTTAATAAAAACAACTAGGTCTTCTTGTTTTTTCCTAAGAAAAAAAGTAAAAAAAGATACCAATTTCCGTACTAAATTGTTACCAAAAGGTCAGAAATTCTGAACGTAACCGTACGCGTCCAGCCAAATTTAGAGAAAGACAGTTGGGAAGAGAGACAAAAAAGTAAAGCTTGTCCATATGAACAACGTGCAGCTGGCAATTATAATACTTTCACAGTACGAATTATTGACAATTAATGGGTCATCATGAATGGCTAACAGAGTAGCTCATGCTATTTAAGTGTTTGGAATGATTTTTTTAAATTTTCATTTAAATAAAATTATTATCTTATTTTCAACGAAAGAAAATCGCTTATATAATTTTTACGAAAAGATGATTTCAGTTATGGAATTAAAATAAATTTTAGAATTTAATTTCAGATTGTAATTTGATATTTATAAATAAATAGTTCTCGATAAATGATTAATAGATTACACCCAATAATCTGTTGATTAATTGTCATGTTTATCTTCCACACTTTGATGCCTAAAGTCCCGTGTTGGGTGAGATTGTGGGCTTAGGCTATTGAGCTAAATTATATTGATTTTTTATATGTTATTATTTTTTGTCTAATTTCTATTCATTATTTGATGATGATCTTTGAAATCAATCACCACCTACCGTCTCAATGGATGAATCTCGAGAGTGGAAGTTTCAAATTTGGCTGTCTAAACTTGGGAATGTAGTTTGCAAGACAACAAGGCGACGGGATTAGGATCCTTAGGATAGAATCTGACACTCAAATTAGTAAAGTAAATGCGAGTAGTAGAAAATGTAAAAATTAGAAACTTATTATACCTAACGAGGGTTCATGCTTTTTATAGGTGAGGCCATTATAGGGTACTCAAGATAAAGTCCAAAGTGGTCGGGTACAACTCCTAGAGACCTCGGTCAAGTTGGAACAAGTTGCATGGTCCGATCCAAATTTTTCGAACTCCATTCTAGATTGCTCTGTAAGTGTTGCCATGTGTCCTTTAACTGGTAGTAAAAGATTGTAAACTTGTCACACGCCAATCTCTTGGGCGATCCACGTGGCGAGTGAGACCGCTAATGCATAAGGGATATTTTAATAATTTAGATAATATCACATTATTGTTCTTAATCTATGAGGTTCGATCCTAACATTAAGTTGCTTTGTGCCATAATTTTAAAGAAAATACTATTTAGACACTAATGACACTTAATAATAATTAAAATATTATTATTAAATATCACTCACAAATATCTAAATAACGATTTAATAAATTTAATTTAGTCCAATTAAGTGACTTTGAGGATTTCATAAACTCATACAATTTTTTTTTTTTAAATACCGTTACTTCACATAGTTTTGGTTGACGTATTTTTTATACTTAAAAAAAATATGTATAATTTAAAATTATGAGTTCAAATCATATTAATTAAGTTTAATTGCTATTCAATATGAGCTCACATATAGTGATTATTTTAAATAGAAAGATTAATAATGCTATCAAATATAACATCTAACAAAATATTAAAAATAGTTATGATATGCCAAATATTAAGTGATGATGCACATATTTACAAAAAAAAACCATTTTTTCAGAGTTGGACTTAGTAAACTGCAAAAAAGATGATGTTGGCTAAAATAGCCATTTTGATGCCCCGAGCATAGTCGAGTGACAAAGGGACAGGATAAAAACTTGCCTGAAACTCCCGGTGTAGGTTTGATTTCTGGAAAAAGTAAAATATTTTTTTCTGGAGGAGGACGACCTTGGGAGTGGCATCAATGATGCCAAGGCCTACTACCCGGTCACTCATGCACATTCCGCGATTTACCTCCTCAGTGTAGCTCTAGGGGTGAGGTAGTTAAGGACGCCAGTAATAGAACGTAATTCAGAAAAAAAAAAAATACTTTGATACGTAAGTCAAATGTAAAATAATAGAGAGAAATGAGAAAAACTTAAAATCACAATCAAGAATATTTACTCGATCCAAAAGACATCATTCTCTACTTATAATAATTTAAAGATAATTAGGAATCATTATTCTAGGTCGTTTCATGAAGATCACCTTCATCTCTTAAAGATCATTTTTCTAAAATTTAGGAGAAATGACTTGTTTTGAATTTATTAGAATTAAGATAAATTATTAGATTATAGGAAATAACCTATAGTCACAAATTTATTTTTTAATTTTGAAAAAGAATCTTAGTCAAGATAAATTTAAATAAAATATCAAGATCAAATGTATTGCTAAATAAGCTATATACATAATAATTGAACTAAGTGACGGATATCATCAAAGTCAATATAAAAAAATAAAATAAAATCTCGACAAGTTGGTATTGAATTTTACTTTTTGTGCTCATATATATATATATAAATATATATATATATATAGAGAGAGAGAGAGAGAGAGAGAGAGAGAAGTTTTAAAAGAAACATAGAAAAAGCTTATAGTAGATGTTTGACTGTTCAACTTGTAATATGAACATTAAAACCACTTTTGTTGTTAAAAAACCTTTATTTGAAAGCGTCCTCAGTAAGCTGACAACAGAACACGGAATCTGTCTGTCCACGCGCTTCTCTCTCCTAAGACCTTGAAATAAAGACAAAATGATTATGTGGCCACATATGGAATTGAATCAATTCTTATAATATCTATACATACATACATACATATATATATATGAAGTCGCTTTTAATAATTAAAAAATATAATATTTAATTTTTAAATATAAAACATGAATTATGTTAGATGTACATCACTTTTGTACATCTTAGACTACATAAGAGAGTATTATCACCAAAATACCTCTCGCCTTGCATGCGCCTCACGCGCCTCTACGAGTCTTATAAGGAATTTTTTTGTCATTGATACACCTTTATGTAGCCCAAAGTGTACCAATGACTTTTTTTATAAAATATTAAGATTATTATTTTAATTATTAAATTAATAATTTTTAATAATTAAAATACGAAATCTTGACATTTTTATACATTAAGCATCAAATGTTATATTTTTTAATTATTAAAGAAACACAACAAATTAGTCAGCTTGTTTAAATACTGTCGACTGATCATTTAATTGGTGCGTCACTTATGAAAAATAATGCATTGATACACGCATTAACTGTAATATCCCAAGAGCCTAGAAAAGAGTAGTATATATCGAGAATAAGTAACGAAGGAAACAATACCAGCTGAATATCTTTTGAGCTGAATGTTGGCAAAGAACTTCGGGGTTAAGCGTGCTTGAGCTGACAACTTAAGGATGGGTGACCCCCTGGAAGTTCGTGTAGGCCCATCCGAGTAAGTTGTTTCGATTTTTCCTATCGCTCGATGCGGGATGTTACAGGTGGTATCAGAGCTGACCCTTGGTGAAGGCGGTCTGATGAGGGCGGGGAGTGGCGCCGGGGCTCGAGAACCTGTACAAGGAGCGGCTTCTGGCAGGCTTCTAGGATGGCAGCCCCCAAAGGGAGAAGGTCTGAGACCAGTTGTAAGGTCGCACGACGATGACGTCATATGCTCAAATGGGGAGAATGTAATACCTCAAGATCCCAGAGAAGAGTAGTATATATCGAGGATAAGTAAAGAAGGAAACAATATCAGCTGGATATCTTTTGGGTTGAATGTTGGCAAAGAACTCCGGGGTTAAGCGTGCTTGAGCTGGGGACAGCTTAAGGATTGGTGACCCCGTGGGAAGTTCGTGTAGACCCATCAGGGTAAGTTGTTCCGGTCCTTCCTATCGCTCGATGCAGGATATTACACTAACGTTCTTAAAACAACAATTTTTAATAATTGTAATATCGAATCTTGACGTTTTGCATATTAAGAATTAAACGTCATATTTTTTAATTATTGAGAGGGTATGTATTAAGCCTATATATATTCAATTACATAAAATTAAATATCATATATATTTTATATATTATTGAGATGATTGTCCTTGTGCTGCCTTCGGTGTTCGTGCTCTCGATTACACTAAGAGAAGCAAATCGTAGGTTGAGCATTTGATTCTTGTGCAGGGTGATGATTGAACTTGCAATCCATTGAATTGACATCAACATATTACTCATTTAACCGCTCAATCTATACTTTGGGAGCAATTTTATATATTCTTTATCCGGCGACAACTTGCAAACATTGTAAGATGTATATGTAAGAAAAATCATGCAAACGTTTTATTTATTTTGATCATTTTTTAAGAAAATCAAGTCTTGCACATGCTCTTTCTAAAAAAATCTTTTACCGCACATATTCTATTTTTAACATGTCTGACTTAAGGCATTGGATGATAGTTTTGGAGGTGCCAAAGGAGTCCACTTGTGCTTGTTTGCAACCAGAGCCGGTCTTGGGTGTTTTAGGACAATTTTTTTTAAGTGTGCCCTTTAAATAAATTAAATAAAAAAATAAAAATTATTAATTAATTAATTTTATTAAAATTATAAGAATTTACAAAAGATAAAAAATAAAAATTTGGAGTCTCATTAAAATCTTATTTGGGGAAAATTTAATGGGACAAAACCCTAAATAAAGAAAAAAGAGTACCTAGCATTGTAAACATTACATTAAAAAATAAAAACTACATATTCGAGTCTACATACTTCCTCCCGAATCTCCGTAAACATTTCTTGATTTGATCAATCTTCCTTTCATCTAGGGGTGTCAAAAAATATTCGAAAATCGGTGAACTGGACCAAATCGAATCGAACCTTGCCTTTTGGATTGGTTCTATGGTTCAATGGTTAGATTCTGGTTCTAAAAAATTAAGAACCGATATATTTGGTTTGGTTACTGATTTTTTTTTTCAAACCATGGTTCGAACCAAATCAGAATCGAAATCGAAATTATACTTATATATATTATAATTTTTTGGTATATATATATATTTATACATATGCATAAATAATATTACTTCTTAGGAAACTAGCGAGATTCATGAATTCTTTTATTTCTAGGCTTTTATGGGTTATTGCTATAATAAATGGATGTAATTTCATTTGATGAGATAGTCTATGAATTATTTTGTTCTACTTTTAATTCAAAACTTGAAGTATTAATGAAGTTATGAGTTTATTTTAATTAATAAATTTGTTTGTAATTTCATATTTTGTGAAAATGTTTAGAAGTTAAATGTTAATTGGATAGAATCAAAACCAAACTAAAACTGATCCAGTGTGATTGATTGGTCATGGTTTGATTTTATATATATAATGGTTCGGTTACGGTCCTTATTTTTTTGAACTGTTAAAAATGGTTCGGTTACTAGATTCTTATAGAATCGGACCAATTCGAACCGTTGACACCCCTACTTTCATCATCCATAATTAATCGAAACAAAAAAAAATCATCACATGTATCTACAAAATAAAAATAGCAATAAAATTTTCTTTTGACAAGATTTTTTTTGTTAATTTTTTTTAAAAATTTTATACACATATACATATACCTTAAAAAAAATTTGGGCCCCTCAATTGTGGGCCCTGAGTTGGAGCCCTAGTAGCCCTGGGCCAGGGTCGACTCTGTTTGCAACCTTATTCAAGTGAATTCATCATGATCGTTGAGGAAGAAGATTAAGATTGGACCAGCTATAACTTAAATTTAATAAATTTTATTGGTGTGAATTTTCGAGTCATAAAAAAAAAAGTAACAAATCAAGTCTTAATCTTATTGGCTAGGTTAATTACACGAAAACTGATAAGAAAATATTTAAAATATTAATTAATTTAATGGCCTTTTTAAGTTTTTTAATTTCTTAAACGATGAGTCCTAATAGCAACAATAAAATTAATTTTTTACTTAGGTTTTGGAAACCATTTATTCATAAAGGAGGGTAATATGACACATAAAACATTATTTATATGTTCTAAAATAATTATTTTTTTATTTTGTCTCCATGGACATGGTGCAGTGGTAAAACACTTGGAGTTTTACATAAAGTATCAGGTTTAAATCAGTGTGGAGACTTGTTAAAAATTTAAGTTCTGCATAGATTATACTGAATGTCCAATTTTTGAATTGGTGTGTATAGATTGTGTCTTCATCCGGATTTATTCGGGGATACATCAGGGAGAAGATCATCCGTCTTTGGAGATTAGTCGGGCGAAACTCAGACACTCTAGGTAAATTAAAAAAATCATTTTTTATTAAATTTAATGTTAGTCTTAGAGAGATTTACTAAAGATTTTTTTAACCCATAAATACTATTTTTTTATCTAGATATAGTCTAAATAAATAGTATTACTCCTCAAGTTTGATTATTGTGACGAGACTTGCATTGATATCTTGCAATATTTATATTGATGTGACATAAAATATAAAATATAAATATAAAATATTATAAAAAATATTAAACTTGAGTGTCTAAATAGCATTTTCATTTTTAACCAAACTATAAGCTAACGAACATCTAAAAACCCACCTAAAACCATTCCAAAAGGAAGAAATTTTTTATAAAAATTGTTAATACACTTCTCATAAGAAGAGAAAAATTACTCTCGACAAAGTTGCAAAATATATATTTATATATATATTTGACATATTTTAGAAATAAAAAGTCGACTATGAAAGTAGTTTTAGATACTTGTATGCTTTTTTTTTACTTAATTCCAATATGACCAACACTTTCTCGACCTTTAAGAGGTGCATTAACAATTTTTGCATAATTTTGCTTCACAAAAATAGATTTTTGTTAAATTAAAAATAATGAGATACGTCTCTATATCGTTATAATAAAAGGTTACGTAATTATGAATGAACATAATAACAAAATTATTATATATAAAAAATAATATCTTAATATTAACAATTATTATTAAAAGTAATAATTGTTAGCGGCTGTCGCTGGTAATCATTGCTACGAATCCAATGGTGGTTGGAAGAATCTATCGGTGGAAATTACTGAATTTTCTTTTAAGCCGCTAAAATCAAAGAGATCTTTCTTTTTGCCTATCAAAAATTATTTTACTGCAAATTTTATATATATGTAAAATATATAAATATATGTATATTTGTACAAGAATTTTCAAAATATTAAGTGTCTGTTGCTAATAATTTATACTTTTTTGTTTTATTTCTTATTTTTATATATTTACAACTTGATAATTTTTTATAGTTTGAGAGAATTTTTAAAGAGATAAAATTATAACAAGATCAAGAGTTTAGGTGGTATTTTCTTCGTGTTTCAGTTTTTAATTTTGACTTCTGTTTGCGTTTTAGTTTTTAATTTTGAGTTTTGAGTTCTCTTTGTATTTTAGTTTTTAATTTTGATTTTTGAATTTATTTTCAGTTTTATGTTTTGAATGTTTGTTTTGAGATTTTTGAAAACGCGTATTTTTTTTAGTCATTTTGAAAAATAGTTTCTTAAAATTAAAAAAAATAGAAAATATGTTTTCTTTGAAATTTTGAAAAATATCATTTTATAATATTTTATTCAATAAATTATAAACAATTATTAATAAATTATAAATTATTAAAAAAAATTATATTACATATTCATATTCAAATAAAAAAAAAATCAAATCACAAAAGAATTCAAAACACAGAAGATAGGAGGCACATCAAAAATCAATCACATATGGAAGTAATGATCGGTGAAGGGGAAGTCGCGATTTGAATGACAGCAATGGCTGGGGTTGTTGATCGATGGCTGTGGGCGGTAGCTAGCGCGATGGTCATTCGACAGTAGAACAAAGAGGAGACGATGTTGGACTTAATGCGAGGGAAGCGACGACGGGCGATCGATGGCGGCTCGCACTGCTGGTGGTGGGCGCGATCGACGGTAGTGGTCACAGTGGCGAATGTGATCGACGGCAGTGGTCGTAGTGGCAGATGTGATCGATGGCAATGGTCGCAGTGGTGGATGCAATTGACGGCGGTGGTGAAAGTAGTATTGTGTTTTCGCATTTGCAATTTTGAGTGTTTTGGAGAGAAGAAAAGAGACAGAGAGAAGAGATGGGGTTTGTTAAATTTGGGGAAGGAAGTGGTCGATGGCAACTTTTGGCAGTGACGGGCGAGGTCAACGATGGCTTATGGCAGCGACGGAGATGGCGAACGCAGCGTTTGGTTGAGGCTTGAGGGAGAGAGAGTGAAGAGATGTGAGATTGGAGGGTGGGGTGGGGTGGGGTGGGAGAGGCTATGTGCGTTTTTCGTATTTTGTGTGTGTTTTCATAGAAAACACCCAAAACAACAAAATGCATTCTTTATAAATTTTTGGATTTGGATTTTCTTTATAAAATTTTCTCTTATTTTTGAAAACAGAAAAATGAACGCATTTTTTGTGTTCTGAAAAATTAAAAATTCAAAACGAGTTAAAAATAACAAAGAGAATAGGCTTTTAATAGTTGTTATAAAACAAATTGATATATAAGGACTATTTTGTAATATAATATAAAGTTGAAGGACCAATTATGTTATTTACTCATTATTTTGAAATGTTAATCATAGCCACTTTTTCATCTCTTTCTTTTACGACGTTACCTTCCTATTATTGTCATTATTTTTGGATCACGATATTAAGTTTGAAAATACAAAGGGCGGATGGAATGAAACTTCACTTAACCCTTGCGTAAAAAGTTACAGTCATCTCATTTGACCTCATATTTATTTGAAAACTTAGACTAAAAATATCATTATTCTTTTCAATATTCAAATTTCGAACTAATCCCAATGCTAACCCTAATCATAATCCATAACACATGATATTTTTTTAAAAAAAGTTATATAAAAAATGAGAAAAACAAAATATAAAACGGTCATGATGTGGTACTGTTTAAAATTACCAAAATACCCCTACGCGCCAATAGTCTTACCCGCCACGTGGATCGCTTGAGAGACTGACACGTAGCAAGTCAACAATCCGGAACGGAGCCCGAGAAATTCAGGTCGAGCCGCGAGACTCGTTCCACCTAGACCGAGATCCTCGGGAGTCGTGCCCCCGCTCAACACGGGTTTATCTCGGGTACCTCATAACGGGTCTACATATAAAAGGACAAGAGTCCTCACCAGGTATGACAAACTCTACAGCTCTCTCATTTACGACTACTTGCATTTACTCTACTGATTTGAGTATCGGAGTCCACCTTGGGGGATCCAAGCCCCGGCCCTCCATTGTCTTGCAGGTTCTACACCCAAGGTCCGACATCCCTAAGTTTGAGGTTCCATTCCCAAGGTCCAGTCGCAGAGGTAGCACATGGTGGTCGGTCCCAAAAACCATCATTAAGTCATTACAAGAAAAATGAAGTTTAATGAAGGATTTTAACGTCAAAAACAATGTTATTGCTAGTTAGCAACTAAATAATGACGAATTAGTAACCGTAAGGATTTAGATAGATTTGTGATAGATTAGAGATGAAATTAGTGATAAAATACTAATTTGTAGCTAATCCATAGTTACGAAGACAAATTTAGTGACGAAATCCGTTCATTTGAGAAATTTAGTGACAAATTTTATATTTCATCGCTAACTTGAATTTAGTCTAGGAACTATTAAATAGCGACCAAATAGAGATTTCGGTCGCTAAATTTCATTTTTCCTGGAGCGTGTTCAGACCCAATGGATGATTAATTCAAAAATTCTAACCATCGATTGAACAATCATAATGAATTATGAGGGGCCAAATGAATAGTCCCATATATATATATATATAATAAATATGGGGGACCCTTGGGAGCAATTTCTTCCATGCTTCATGGCCGGCAGGTGGGGGAGATTAATGAGCGGTGGCAACTGACGTGGGTCAACCCTTGTAAAGGTGATCTTGCATGCTGCTGACGTCCGCTTGCTTACGTCATCTCGCTTACGTCACCTCCCCATTACACGCACATGCATCCACTGCAGTCCGCAAAAGGCATGCAGTCAGGCAAAGCTTTTTAATTTATAAGATAATTTCACCGACCAACAATCGAGGTCGTCAGTTAATTAATTATATATATATATATCTATCTGTCTATGAAGAATAAGAAAAGCATATTTTCATTTTTTTCGTACGGATATGGGCCCCACTCTTCTCCCAGTCCAAGGTTTCACATCGTGCACAAGCGGTTTGAAGTCAATAGTTGGCTTCTCCGAGGTTACGTAAACAAATACGCGTATAATATATATATATATATATATACAGATCTGTCACTCTACTTGCGTCGGGTATGCAGGGAGTGTTTGGGGGAGGGAGGGTGGACCGCCGCCTCTCTCATTTTATTCATGTTAAATATTATGTTATTTGTAGTGAGTAAATAATATATTTTTATATATATTTATTTATTTATTGAGTTCTTAATTGGCTACTTTAATTTGTAGGGTTATTTCCATAAAATATCTTCTAGGACACTTGGTTTGATTCATTGGTTTCGATCCTTAATTTTCATTATCCATAATATTTAAATAGTTTTATAATATTTGACCGGTAATAAAAGTTGCAATTAGTCTAAATAGGAATGTTATGTTGTCTACTACCTGCCAGTGAAGGGGGCGTGGGCCCCCTTCACTGGCCGACAAATGTTATGTGGCTCGCTAGTGGACAACATAGTATCACTGTTAGTCTAAATTAGAATAAAAAAATTTTAATTTAAAAATTAAAGACTACATAGTTACTTAGGAGGCGTTAATTAATCAAGATATGAAGTGAAAAAATTAAGATATGGGATGGATCTCAGATTTTTATCATTTTCAACATATTTGTTAAGCTTATTTGACCATTCTTGAGAAAATCATCTTATGACCTCTTATCTTGATTTTTCAAGATATGCATATCTCTCTTCCCTCTCAAGATAAACATATATTGGTCTCTACATATAAGAAAAAAATGACGTTTATGTCCTCTAATGCATTCCAAAGAATTTAACAAACAGTTTGATAAAAATTTTGGAATACTTTTCAACCTTATCTTGATAATTCCACATCTTGGTCCGAAAATCATTCCGCACTTATTTTGATACTTTCTTATCTTCCTTATTTTAACAAACACTACGTTAGTAGACACGACCAAGTCGACACAGTTTGGTTTATATTAGTCTAAGAAATTAATTTTGTTCATATTTAATATGAGCTTAATGTATATACATATATATAGCTTAATGTATATACATATATATATATATATACACTTAATTGAAAATTACTATTGGATCATAAATTGTTAGACTTAATTGAAAATTACACGAACCAGGTCAAATTGGATCATAAATTGAAAATTACTATTTTTCGAACTTAAATAGTTTGATCTTCAACAAGATTGAAAGTTTCAAGTCCCTAATTGGTAATATATTTGGGATATTTTGAATATAATTTTTGATTTTATAAATTAAAAAAAAAAAATTTTCGCTAATAGTTTTAGAAAAGGACACATAACCATAACATTTATAAAATTAAATAGGGCGACAAATGATAGTATGTATCAATTAAGTCGTAGCTATCCAATGCTTGTATATTCAAATTTGATATTTGAGATAATACTTCATATTAATATATTATATATTTATATTGATATGACAAGTAATACAATACATTAATGCACGAAAATCACTCTAAATATCAAAATTGAGTAAAATTTCTCCCAAATGAATGGTTTATATTTTTTTTCAAAAAATAAAAGGATAGATATTTAATTAAAGTCTAACTCTCCCGAAGGGTTTGGAGAGACTAAAAAACATTATATTTTGTCATTAAATTCATTTAATTTCTCGATGCTTTTTTAGAAACTCGTTGATAACAACGTAGATTTACCCTAATTAAATCGACGAACCGAAAAAAATGAGACGAGCAAATTCATTTTAACAAGAACTCAAGTGGGGGGGGAAAAAAAAATCAAAAGAAGAGGAACCATTTTTCTTTGTTGAATACGTACCCAATACCCATGCATTCAACAAATAACAAGGGAAAAAGAGAAAGAAAATAAGAGAAAGAGAAAGACAATGACTTGACGTGTAGCTTTGAATGAGGGCACCATGACATGAAAGCAGTTTGAAACAACACACGAAACACATGGTGATGGATGTGCCCACTACTTGAAAGTGAAAATGAAATGGGCCAGCCCTTGTCGTCTTGGGACGGACGGTGCCACAGTAACGAGTGCTATCTTGTTCACCCTTTCGAGGGTTAAAAATAACGGAGAAATTACCCTCAGTGCTTTGAGGGTTAAAAATAACAGAGGGGTAGTCAAATATTATCCCTCATGCAGTCTCTCTGTTATTTTTAACCCTTAAAGCACTGAGAGTTATGTTGACCCCATTAAAAGGGTGAACAAAATCGCACTCTACATTAACTCGTCGGGTTTGTAAATTTACTGACGTGTTATTTTTTTGTTAATTAATATTTATTAAAAATATTAATTAATATTATTATATAATAAAATTAAAAAATAATAATTTTATTATGTGCCAGCCAGAGGCCTTAACCGAGGACTTAAATTATTTGGGGTCAATCCAATTTCTATTAGATTACTGTTTGTTTTGCTGCGCTGAGTCCATAGACTTTCCATTGCCCGCGTTTACACAAGTCCTGTTGCTGCGCTTAGTCTATGGACTTTCCATATAGACTTTCCACAGCTTGCATTTACACAACTCCTCTCTCTCCCTCTCTATAATGAATCTTTAGTTTTTTTTTTTTTTTCAAACTTCAAATTTTACTGAATTAATATAATAAAGTCCATGTCAACTGCTTCACACTACTTGACTTAGTCAAATTTTTATCACGTGATAGGTGGAGTCCCACAACAATCACAAGACACGGTATTTGTTCAGATTCCATTACAAAAAATAATAAATACAGTATTGCATCAATTACATGTGACGTTTAGCGGCACAAATTTTACCACACATCGTGATGGACACGATCCCGAAAATTCAATTAAAAAATATTCTTCACATAGTATCAATCAAACTTGAATTTATACCAAATAATCCCAAAATTGTGATAAGCACTAACTTGCACAAAAATTGGCATGGGGTGTACTTATATATATATATCCACTTGAGAGTTTGTGGGCCAAACCCCATATGCCAAGATATCACCAAGTGACTGGCGTACCCAAATTCCAACACTTGGCCTATAATTAAATGATCCAATGATCACAATTGCTAAATCTATAATTAAGGGATTTTTTATTTTTAAATAAATTTTATACACCATTTTTTGTGGCATAGATTTTCCTTGACTTAGAAGTCTTTTTCATTTGTGGTTATTAATTATTGGGAATAAGCTTTTATATATCTGATCGGAAATAATTTTCAAAATCAATCTTTAATTTTTTTTTATTTTTAATATAAGAATCTCAAAATTTACTCAACTAATCTCATAAAATCTCATGAACTCATGTCAATTGCTTCACACCACACGATTTGGTCAAATTTTTTTCACGTGATAGGTGAAGCTCTACAACAATCACAAGAGATACACGATATTTGTTCGGATCCCATTACATAAGATAATGAATACAGTATCGCATCAATTACATGTGACGTGTAGAGACACAAATTTTATCACGTATCGTAATGGGCATAACTCCCAAAAATTTAATTAAAATATATCCTTCAAATATTATGAACGGGACTTAAATTTATATCAAATAAGTCCAAGATAGTGATAAACCCTAACTTTTGCAAAAATTGGCATGTGAGTGTACTTATATATCCACTTACTTGAGAGAGCTTGTGGGCCATAGACCATATGCCAAGATATCACCAAGTGACTGGCGTTCCCAAATTCTAACACTTGGCCTATAATTAAATGATCAAATGATTACAATTGCTAAATCTATAATTAAGGACTTTTTTATTTTTAAATAAATTTTATACACCATTTTTTGTGGCATAAATTTTCCTTGACTTAGAAATCTTTTTCTTTTGTGGTTATTAGTTATTGGGAATAAGCTTATATATATATATATATATATATGATCGGAAATAATTTTCAAATCAATAAAAAGTAAATATATCTAAATTTTTCATAACATTCAATTTTTCTAGTTAGGGGTAAAATGTTAAAAATGGTTTTACCTAATGAGATTAAAATTTGATATGCTGTTATTGTCGAATTGGATAAAAGTAGGGTATCTAAGGATTGAAGCCTGCATTTTTTAGGGCATACTTTATGGGAGTCAATTATAGTGCATCTTTGGTCTATTTTTGGTAACTTTTTAGGGGGTAATTCATGATAGGGTAAATTATTTCAAAGATACTCAACTTTTTGCTATGATTTAATTTTATAATAAATTTTAAATATTTAATAATATTTTAAAATTTTGTATTTAATTTTAATTTTATAATGTCATAACATTTTTTTTTTCTATATGTGCATATATATATATATACACACACATATAACCAAACAAATACAATAATGTGTCGATGTTATCGTCTATCTTAATATTTAATGGCACAACCAAATGGATTACGCTATTATAAAATTAGTATTGTTGTGGGGGGTATTTTAGAAAAATCAAATCCAAAAATTCAAAAATTTTAAAAGCATCCGAAAAGACTAAAGACCCAGATGACTCCAGAGTCTCTAAACTAGCCAAGCCCTTAAGCTCGTCTAAGCCCAAGACTTATTTGAAGCGCTTTTCAAGCCCAACTCTCCTAATGACTTAGAGTCTTCGAAGAGACCTTATCCGAATGATTCTTTTTTGGGTATCTCATCCCCAAATGTACTTTCAGGCCTTTCGCCCCCATCTGTTGCATTTTTTTTCCCAAAGAGTTTGGTTATACATACATCCCACGTGTGACATGACCCCCACCATCAACGCTTGTAAATATCATCAGGTACATGCTAAGAGAGAAAAGATCCAAATTTAGGATTTGAAGACTCAAATCCAAGTCTAATACCAAACCCATCCAGAGACTCTCATTCAGAGCCTCTTATCCAAAGACATTCACCTGAAGCCTCACACAACATTTATACATACATACTTTATTTTACACCATAACATCGTCTGACATAAACATTGAAAAGTTTGCGTGGGAGAGCTCCATACATGCCTTTTCGACTAGTTTATGTTGCAGATCCATTTGAAGACTAGTTAGCCGAAGACCCAAGTCTTCGAGGATAAAGTCTTCTGAGGACTTACTAAGCATTTGAAGTCTCAAGGTACTCTCTTTGCTGTCCCGAACAACAGATCGAGTGTCACTATGAGGAACCTGCTCTCCCAGATAGCAGATCAAGCTATGTTCTAGCTAGACACCCATTAATCTCTTTTGCCAGCATGGACCTTACTTCCCATTTCTTTGCCAGACTCTACCAAGCTGTTTCCTAAGATATATAAATTTAATTATTGTATTCCAAGAATAATAAATATATTACTGATAAAAATAAAGTTAAACATAAAGTTCACTCTATTGTTAAAAAATTGAAAATTTATTATAATATTAAAAGTTCACCCTTTTTTTTTTCTTTTTCCTATAACCTTCATCTCCCAAGGCTTCTTTTATTATGTGCCCTTAGGTACATGATAAAAAACAAGAAATATTTTTGGTTAAATACTTTTTGAGAAAATACATATACTACTTGAGGTTTAGGATAACGTCAAAAAAAATTATTTTTAAAATTTTAAGAAATATGACGAGTATTTAAGAGATTTAATGTTATATTACAATCAAGTTAAATATTAAAAAATGATATACATACTTGTATATTTAAAACTTTCTCGTCTTTTTTCATTTTTTTCTCTATTTTTTTAAGATCTTTTTCTTTCCCAATCTACCGTGGATCTTCATTTATGGTGACGAGACGGTGATCATTCATAGCTAAAACAGTGTCAATTGTTCATGACAATGATGATTGCAACATATTTATTTTTTATGTGCACGTGTGTGTGTAGTGAATTCTTGTTAACATTTCAGTTTTTAATATATGAACCTCTAACACCTAGTGTTATCGCAAATGAACTTGTGGTGAAACCCAAAAATCTTTCGTGTTTTTTTTATTTTTGAATTCAATGATTGTCAGCCGTCAACGAACCACTAGTTGTTTCTTTTTTCTTTTTCTAAATTCAAAGAAGAGAAATGAGAGAAGAGAGAAAGAGAGGAAAGAAGAGAGAGAATGAAGCATAAAATGGTCACTTACAAAAGAGGAGGTTTTTGCTATTTTCAGAACATAAGAGGTGCTTCTTGCAATTACATCAAATCTTAGGGTGGTAATTGAGATTTTGCAATAGTGTTTTATCCGTGCAGTGAAGCTGTAAGAGATGCTAACTTATTTATTCATGTAGACTTTCCAAATTAATGTTTCCAGTCACATTTATCACAAATGGGTCAGTCATCCCTTGCCACATTAATTATGGCATAGCTAAAAAAAAGGCCATTTAATAGGAGATGAAAAGGTGATTGTTTAGTTGTAGAAAATACTTTGGTGTTTTCAACTTCAATATTTCATTGGATTATTGAATCTCTAATTAGAAAATAAAAAATTTAGGCCTGTTTAGTTGTAGAAAATTTTATTTTTTTTAGAATAATTGAACCTCTCATTAGAAAATAAAAAATTCAATTAGCTAAATTTTCTACTTTATGCTATGAATTAGGAAACATTATTTTGATGTTTTGTAAATTTTCTAAATATGAATTTTGTGATTTTTTTTAAAACATAAGAACATATTTTAGTTATAAAATTAGAGTTCAAAATAGAAAACGTTTTCTAAAACTATAATCCTCAATTTTTCAACTTTGTAGTAGAAAATATCACACAGATGTTTTTTAAATTATATGAAAAGAATATTTTTACTTTTTGAAACATAAAAAATTAGGTCACGTGTTAGTTGTAAAGTTCCACACGAAATGCGTGTGCGAGGGTTTTGATCAAAACTTAGATGTAGGATTGTAAATAAATCGAGCCGTTCGTGAGTGGCTCGATAAAAGCTCGTTCGTTAAGGTAAATAATCCAAACTTGAGTTTAAATTTGAACATCGATTTGTAAACCAGTCAAGTTTGAATTTAGTATATTCGATTTGTTATCTCATGAGCTAGTTTGATTAGAGGGTCGTAAGTTGGTTTGATTAGAAGTTTATGATTAGTTCATGAAAACAGGTTCATTTATAAATACATTAATAAATTTATTTATAATTTATAAATATATTATTTTATAATTAGATAATATATGTATATTTTATAAATATATTATTTAATTAACATTATTACATATACATACATATCATCATTATATTTATATCATATGTATTCATTATTTGGATTTTAATGGACGGCCTATCCAAGCAAGGCTAGACCTTTCATGAGGCCCATGAGGCGGTTGCCTTAAGGCCTATGAAAATTTGACTATTTGGGGGCACATAAATTGGAAACCTCCCTCTTTGTAAGGGTCCACTGCCCAGGTCTAGTCGCCCACTCCCTTCCTCTCTGTAAAGCTTCGCCCCTACCTTTCTCTCTCTTTTGCTTTCACTGATTCGCTCACTGCCTTGCCTCTCTGGCTCTGTCGCCCTCGCTTCTCACTACTCTGTTGCTCGCTGCATCTCACTTTTCTCGTTGCTCCGTCACCCTTCGCGCTCACCCTCTCACTCTCGCCCTAGCTATCTCGCATCTCGTTGCTCTGTTTAGTCACTCGCCCTCGTCGGCTTGCCTTACCCTCGCCAACTCGCCTCGCCCTAATGGTCGGTGGCTAACTCTCATTCTCTCACTGCCTCTCTCTCGCTCCATCGCCGTTTCACACCCTCGCCGACTCGCGTGCTTGGTGACTCGTTCTTGCCATGTCGCCCTCGTGGCTGATTCGGGGGCTTATTTTTATAGTTCGCCTCAGGGCCCCAAAATCTCAAGTATGACACTATCTCCAAGAAACTCCATTCTTCTCTCCTGTTTTCCTCTCCTCTCTCATTCCCTTAACCTCGTCTATTCCTATCATTTTCTTCTTTTTCTCTAACGTCTGTTCTTCTTTTCCTTCTATTTCTCCTTCTAGTGCATGTTCTTCTTCTTCTTTTTCAATGCCTATTCATCTTATTTTCCTTCCGGTGGGACGACCAATGGCTTCTCCTTCCCTTTCTTCTCACTATGTGTTGCGACCAACCCACATTATCTATTGTTGTTGTCCATCTTTTCTGACGATCGACTGACATGCGACTTCTAGTGTCTGCGACTATCCGCCTTCTCCAGTAAAGGCAATCGTTAGCCATGTGCCTCTTCTCTCCAATCGATTTGCTTTCTCTGACCGCTAGACGTTTGCAACACTAACCCATTCACCGCTTGCGACTGCCTGCAACTTCGAGCCGTTGTTAAGCTTCTTGACGAGCAAAGCTTGAGTCGAGCTCGAGCCGGGCTTTAAGGCTTGAGATCGAGCCCATACTCTTACTCATCGAGTTGAGCTTGAGCTCAATGAAGTTCAAGTTTGCTCGATTGCAACCCTGGCTAGATGTGATATTTGGGTTACAATCGAAATCCAATAACAAATTTCCACCTACTTTTTGACTTTCAAATGATTTTTTTGACAAATTTTCAATTTCCTTTGGAATGAAGGTTCTAATCAGTTTGACACTAATCACTAGTATTTTTAATTTTTTAATTACGAGATTATTATGAGGTTTTTAATAAAATTAATTGTCATTATTTAACAATTGGATATTATGTGATGTCCTGTAAATAACTTCAAGAGAAGTCAGTACCATTTCTAAAAATACAAAAAATGAGCTATGCACTTTAGACAAACTTGCAAGAATGATATGCTAAATTTACCCATAAAAAATAATCTCCAGTTAACTCACCTAAATCATAAATTATATGCCATAAGATTCTCCAAGTAATAATATTGGTTAATGCCACCATTTAGACACTCAACCTCAAAATCACAATATATTTAATCTTAATCAATTGTTAAGGGAGAAGGTATAAAAATACCCTTGTACTTTATCAAAAATACAATGACACCCCAAAATTTTAAAACGTCCAATTAGACATATTTACTCCAAAAAAGTACAATTATTAAACACATTTTTTGCCCAATCGGTAGATTGTGTAAGAGCATGTGCTAGTGAGCGTGTTTAGCAAGGACACCTCCTCTTCCTAACGATGTCTCATCTCTCTTTTCAACATCTCATTCGATTGCATTTCCTCCAACTTCTCATCCTCCTATCTTTTTCTCTTTGACGCCTTCTTCGGCTGTGTCTCATCTTTCTCTTCAGTATCTCTTGTGAAGAATCATCTTCTTTCTTATTCTTAGTATCAAACGACGACAAATATGATAAGGTTCTAGACATGAAAATAGAAGATTGACCGCCATTAACAACTATCAAAGAATCAAAACCAAAGAGCTGAGGTTTTACTCTTGTGTTTAGTTCTGATGATGAAAAATATCAAATGGTTTTATTCTCTAAATCAAAGTATATGATTTGGAAACAAAAATCAATTTCAAGTGCTTTGTTAAAATGAAAATCAAATTATTTATAATTTTTTATAGATGGAGATTTGCTCAAACAAATTTTAAGATTTAAAAAAATCTCCTAAATAATTTTTCAAATGGTAAATGAAGCAAAATGTCCAATCATCCTATTGTGTATTTTGATGTTTAACTTCTAAGTTTGGAAGATTGAAGCATTATAAGGAAATATACAAGAAAATGTTTTCATTTTGAAAAACTATCTCTCGATATTTTGATACCTAATATTTATTGTTGTTAAAACAATTTTTAATGAATTTTTCAATAAATAGAAGGTATGCATTTTGAGAGTGATAAAATTGTTAAATCACAAATTTGTACTAAAATTAAAATTTTATTTTCTTGTTGTTATGCATTTTGATTTTTTAGATATTTTTATTGAATTCAAATGGGGGTACTTTCTTATTTACATTTATCTATTAAAGTAAATGGAAGGTAAAATATAAATTAAAGAAAATATAAATATGTTGTAATGTGATCTATCGACTACATGCTTTCAATCGTTGGCTAATGCCTTCACTCTGTCGACTAACTCTCTTACTTTGTCGACTAATAGAATAGATGAATTGCATCTATCGACTAAATTCTTGTATTTGTTGACTAAGTCTTTATTTTAATTAGCAACTGTTGACTAACCCACCTCATCTGTCGACAGATCTATTCGTAGAAAGCTTCCAGTAACTAGTTTTTCAAATCCCAACGGTTACAAACAGCTAGTTTTTTCTAAGATCTTTTGGGATGTCTATAAATACAAGTCATGGATGATCTAGAGAAAGCTAATGAATGAGAATGAAGTGAAGTGAGCTAGTAAAATTTATTCATCTTCTCAAATTGTATTTGTGGTTTAAAATTTATTTATCTTGTTCAAGACTTGTACTTTATTTTTAAGAGATTATTGTAACTAAGAGATTCATCTCTTAGATTCTCTCTTATTATTCAACTATTGTATTTCCTAACTTGTATAGCTAGAAGGCTTACTTGTGTAAGTAGGAGATTGTAATTCCTAGTTTTGAACTAAAGGGCCTACTTGGGGTCAAGTAGGAGGTTATACTGGATTGGTTTGTTAAATCCTTAGTGAGGAGTTAAGGTAATGGATTAGGCTTGGTTTAAGCCGAACTACTATAAATCTTTTGTGTTATCTTGAGCTCATGTTATTTGGTTTGTTTATTATCGCTAGCATTTCATTATCCTAATTTGTATTAAATTTTTATTTTTCATCAAAATGATTTCAAGTTTCAATTTTTTTTTAAATTACCCAATTCACCCCCTTTTAGTGCGTGCCATAGCATTTCAAACCTAACAAAAACACCATTCAGCTACAACCAATTCAGAAGCTAATAGTGACATCCATTAATGGGGTAGCACAAGAATTGGGTAAAAAGGTTGAGGTTTGTATGCGTCTAGTGAGTCTAGTGACTGCATCTTGAATGATTGCTTGTCTGATGATTTTGTTTTTAGTGAGTTTTGGATATTGTGTTTTTTCTTGGTTGCTGCAAATTATAGGGTTTTTGGTTTTCATTTCTACAAATGTAAATACTTGTATATAGATTTATGATTGAAATGAAATGGTTATAGTGTTTGAAGCAACTCTCACATTTGAGTTTTACATTTGCTTGGCTATTCATTGATCAAGCATGGCTTGCACGATGCTGTGTTCTTCCTACGTTTAATATATTTGTTGACAAGTACATGGAGTAGCAACCGCTTTAAGATTCCAAATTCACGAGGGAAAACACAATCGAAGAGAGAGAAATAGAGAGGAGTTGAGGAAACATCATCGAAAAGAGAAAGAGAGTTGAGGAGATACAATTGGAGAGAAAGATGGAGATTGGAGATGCCGTCGAATTTGAAGTGACGTAGTTACAAATAGAAATGAAGTTGATGAGTTGTTGAAGAGAGAGAGATGAGACATTTGAAGAAATGTAGTTGGAAGAGACGAAGGAGATGCCAAAAAGAGAAATGCGACGCTAGAGGAAACATAGTCGAAGAGAGAGAAGAGAGGGAGTTGAGAAAACACTAGAGAGAGAGAGAAAGAGTTGAGGAGACGTCAAAAATTTAATTTTTTTAAAAATTTTTATAGCCTTTTGCCATGTCACACGTGATGTCCCTTTTCCAAGAGACTTCTATGCATGCATTTCATATTTTTAAATTATTCTTAATTTGTATCTGTTTAATAAATTTATTTTTTAAAAATAAACGTATTTAATAAAGTATAATTTTTTTTTTTTTTTTTGTATCTTTTCCTATCCTATCGCTCAGCTATCGCCTCCACGTGAAATCCCAAGAAAAAAACAAAATGTTTGTAACGTGAAAAATGCCAAATTATTGAGTTTCGCAGACTATTGATTACACGTTGCGTAAAAATTAAAGCAATTTGACACATCGTGAGGCCACGGTGCGTTGAATGATTTGACACATGACACCACTCTTTGTCGCACAGCCACCTCCACGTGCAGTGTATGGTTTAACCATGTGCCAATGTAAAACCAAGAGTAAGTACAATAATTGTTCCAAGTGCAGTGTACAGTGTATACTCACTTGTTCCAAGCTTGACGCTGATGATCTGGATGGACATGGTTTGGCTTTGGATGGTTTGGCTTTACCCCCAACCCAACCCAAGAATAAGCACAATAATTGTTCCAAGTGCAGTGTACAGTGTATACTTAGTTGTTCCAAGCTTGACACTGATTTGGATAAAATATGAAATGTTAAGATATTCTGTGTGCTATCAAAATAATATATCTTCGTGATATTATTATCTCAATATATATATTTAACATATTACGTTTACGTATATTAGAATTCTTTCTCCTTTAGAATATTTAATTTCTTTCTGATTTTTCTCCTATACTATTATAACAAATATTTTACTGCTTGTATTTATCTTGTGAATACTCTTAATGAAATTAAAATTAAGCTCGTTCAATTACTTTTATAGTATTAGAGCATAATCAAAACTAGAATCCACCAGCTTCGTTCTCTTCTGTTGCATGGAACTTTTGAGGTTTGGTCGTAAAATATTTGTTTGATAGAAAAAATAAGTCGTCAAATCGACTGCAAGGGTATTATGGAGCTTAGATGTCTAAAGAAAAAGGTGTAACAACGACAAACGTCTTGAGGTGAGATTTATGACACCGAAAAAAATCAAATAAGAGATAATTTTTGGTACAACTATGATTCAGCCTAAAAAAATCGAATGGTTGTAAGGAACTTTCGAAAAGTTAACGGAACCTTAAATGAGCTCTAATTTTATGTAAGCATTAATCTTGAAGTAGTTTTAAGATGAAACAATAGTCCCGTGAGAACACTAGGGCAAAAACGTACTTATTGAATAATTTTGAGTTATTAATTTTAAAATTTTAGTATTTTAATCTAAATGAAATTGATATTTGATGATATAATTGCAATTATACAATGTTTAAAGTGGGATTAAGAATTTAATTGAGGGATTTATACATAATTTTTATAATTTTAATAAATTATACATATATATTATGCATAGAATATTATATAAATTATATGTATATATATGTGTGTGAGTGAGCGCGTGATTGACAAGGATTCTACAAGAAATATAATATAATATATATAAATAAGAGTGGTGGGCAAGGATGCTGCATTTAATATGTGTATATGTGTGGAGCCCAAGTCTAAGACAAGGTATAAATAGGCTTAGGCGGATAGGCCAGAAGGCTGGGAAAGATACTATAAGAAAAATAACATTTAATAATGAAAATATTTGTCACTAAAATATCAAAATTCATCGCTAAAAAATTTAGCGAGCAGCTTCCCATGACTAAAAATGGCGTCGTTAAATTTTAACGACGGAATTTAGCAGCGACACAAATCAAAGATGAAAATTTCTGTCGCTGATTAAAAAAAAATTATTTAAAAAATTAAATATTATTTTAGCGACTGAAAATTTTTCGTCACTAATACATAATAAAAATAAAAAAAATAAAAAATTAAATAAATTAGAATTCGCTAATTAGTAACAAAATAGCTTTCGTTGCTAACTTTTATTTTAAAAAAATAAAATAATTATGGGGCTTTCAAGGTGAACACGTGCACGTGCCCCTGCCACCAGGTGGTGCTATTGCTACGCACCAAGTGTCTACCCCTTAAGCCGCCATATGTAGAGTTGGGAAATTAATCCCAACACACTATTTTCTCCCCCTTAGTTTCAATCCCTGGTCCCCCGTGCGACCATCCGATCTGTGAGCCTCTTTATCACATACATTACACATATTAATTATATACTACATTTAGTTGCCAGCTGTTTTAATTTTAATTTAAATTAAGATTTTAAATTTAAATCTTTTAAATTCATAAATTAATACTTAAAAAAAAGATGTTGTAAATTTTAATTCAACTAATGTACCACTTAAATATTATAATTAATTAATCTCTTAAATATTTAAGTTTTATTTGATTAAAAATTAGTTTAATCCATATTTCTTATTATAAAATTTACAATTTCATATCAATTTACTTATTTTGGTTTATAATAAAATATATAAAATATGCATTTAATTGTAAAGGATTTTAATTTTTATTTAATCTTTGTTCAATACATAATTAATAATTTTTATTTTTTAATTTATTTTTTTAACAACGGATTAGTACTGTCATTAAAGTTTTTTATTATTAATTTAATATTTTAATTATATTTAATTTTTTTAAATATATTTAATTTAAATTTACTTTTTTATTATTTAGCGAGGGGACACACCCATCGCTAAAAAATAAAAATAAATTATATAAAAAAATATAAAATTTAACGACGGGATAACCCTGTTGCAAAAAAAAATAAAAATAAACTAAATAAAAAAATAAAATTTAGTGAAGGGGTCACACCAGTCTCTAAAAAATAAAAATAAATTAAATAAAAAAAATTAATTTTAACGATGAGGTCACAACTATTGCTAAAAAATAAAAATAAAATAAATAAAACACACAAAATTTAGCTATAGAATAACCCTGTTGCTAAAAAAGAAATAAAGAAAAAAATTAAAATTTAGCCACGGGATCACACTCGTCGCTAAAAAATAAAATAAAATAAATAAAAAAATTAAGTTTAGCGACGAGTCACACCTGTCTCTAAAAAATAAAAATAAATTAAATAAAAAATAAAAAAATATAAAATTTAGCCACGAGATAACCCCGGTCACTAAAAAAAATAAATTAAGTAAAAAAAAATTAAATTTAGTGACGGGGTCACACCCGTTGCTAAAAGCAAAAATAAATTAAATAAAAAAATTAAAATTTAGCGATGACATCACACCCGTCGGTAAAAAATAAAAATAAATTAAATAAAACATACAAAATTTAGCGACGGGATAACCTCGTTGCTAAAAAAGTAAAAGTAAATTAAATTTTTTAGTTATTTAGCGATAAAATATTCCGTTGCTAAATAATTAAAAAAAATAAATTAAAATTATTTAGCAACGGAATATTTAATTTAAATTTTAAATCATTTAGCGACAGAATATTCCGTCGTTAAATAATTTTAATTTTAATTTAATTTTTTTATTTAGCCACAAAATATTTTGTCGCTAAATTTAAAAATTTAATAAAACTATTAAAAATTATTTAGTGACGAAATATTTCGTCGCTAAATTTAAAAAAAATAAAAAAATTTTGCAATACAACATTCCATCACAGATCCGTTGCTAAATTTTAGCGATGGACTATTCGTTATTGAGACGTCTCTAATTAGAGACGAAAAAATTACTTTGTTAAATCTGTCACTAAATTACGGATTTTTTGTAGTGAGAAGAGAAAGAGAAGGATAAGAAAAAAAGGAGAGAAGAAAAAGAAAAAGAAAGAGAGGAAAAATTAGTAGAAAGTTTTTGACAAATTTTAAAAACTTATTTGAAACTCGAGGAATATGTTGGGGCTCGAAATTTAGCATTTAAAAGCTTGACACTAGAGTTGAACTTGAGCTTGAATTTCGAGGTATTTTGAATTACATTTAAGGTGAGTGTTCGCCAAATAACTCTATTTATTATGAGTAGTTTACCATCAAAATTTGGCTTGATTTATACAAATGGCTTTGACTTGTGAGTAGTTTTATCGAAAAAGTTAGTTTATTGCATGTGAGTCTTCTTATTTAAAAACTTGATTTATTGTGAGTAGTTCTACTACAAACTATTTTGTTGAATGTGAAAATTTCTATTTCAAACTTGGTTTATTATGAGTGATTCTACCAAAAACTGGTTTTGTTGCATGTGAATGGTTATTTTCATATGGATGGTTCATCCAAAGCAGTTATTTACATGTGCAATTAATTTTGTGTTTTAAATTATATGCATGAAAATGTTAGTTTTAAATGATGCATCGAATCATGGTATGTGGCATTGATATGTTTATGTGTTGTCCATGTGGGATATGAGTTATTAATCTGTGTGTGGCACTTGAGTAATAACACTCGAGATGTGTGCCAAAGATTAATACTATGTGACCTACTTGGGATGTGGCTGAGATGGATTTCACCCTACAGTATTCAAGTGGCAGGGCTGAGAGTGGATACCACCCCAGATTTCTTTGAGAAATAGCATTATTGTCTAGGTGGACGTTGATTTCGGGGATAGTGTTGATCATCTTATGGCCAGAGTTGTCTTGAGATTCAGAATACTTTTGTGTGGGAACGTAATACCTAACATGATATAGGGGTGATGCCCGTGTTCATGCATTGAGGTTGTCCCTCTTAAGCAAGATTGTGTTATGCCAATATGTCGATCTGGTTGTCTTGCCTTTAAAGAGATTGCATTTTTTCTTGATTATAAGTGCTGTGTGGGATTTTTTTAGGCTAGGATATGTCAGGATATGTCAGATTGTTCATGGGTCTTACATATATTCATGAAAATATTTTTGAACTCTCACTTAGATGATTCAGCATCTAATTTGGACTATGTTCCTAAAATATTCAAACGTTCTAGGTGAAAGCAACGATGCCAAGGGAAATGAAGTTTTCGAGATGCAGCCATTATCTTACATATTAGATCTTTAGCATATCTTTTGATTATGTTTGAGGTGTTTAGTTGTTATTTCTGAGAGATGAGACTCTATGAATTATGTTTTGAGGTTATGATTAAAATAATGATACGATTTCAATGTTATAAATTAAGTGCTTGTAGTTATGTACCATTTGAGATTTCGATTTTATTTTCGTATTTATGATAATGTCACCTGTCTTAACTTATTAATTATTAAGTTTGATATGCGGAGAAGATGAATTGGGATTGTCAGGATTTATGTTGAATGTATGTTTAAAAAAAATATATATTTCTAAAAGCCCGAGTTAACGCACGATTGAAAAAAAACGGAGTGTTACACGATTCCACCTTTTGACTCATGGTAGAGTAGGATGAGCCCATCAAAGATCGCTAGGATATCCCAGTGGATTTTGAGGCAACGATAACATGTAAGCAGTTGAGTGTTAAACTGATCCACCAACAGTTGGGAGGAACGTTGAACTCCCTTGGGAAAAGGCTCTAATTCTCTGTTGAAATTGGAAGAGCCATGGCTTAAAGAAGCCCTTGTAACTCCAGTAAGCCCTAAGAAAGTCTACAATACGAAAGGCAAGCCTGAATTGAGTGCGAAGGAAGAAAACTGGTGACATAGAGATCTGACAAGAGACCCTCACTATACCATCGTGGGCTTCTAACACAAATGGTGTCGAGGTTACCTTCTCCTCACAAGCCTCGTCACATGGTGACCAACCACCATTGTCGATAGGTAGTCGCCAACCTCGACACATAAATATCCTTGAGGTGACCATCTTTAGCAAGACCATGGGCCTCATGTAGTATCAAGAGAACAAAATCAAAGAACAACAAAATGACCAAATGCATCGAAAGAGAGGGAGAACAATATGAAGAATTCCTTCTCAATAGCGTCCTTCTTTGGCATGATCAGGGGTGGTGCTACCCTTTTCTCATTGTTTCCCTTAGTTGGTAAGAAATGCCAATGGAATAATCACGAGTTCATTCATATTAATAGTAACTTTTCAATTTTTAGAAAACCTTTTTCTTGGTAAAATATATCAAAAATCAAGTTGTTTCTCATTCAAGTGGTTTTTAAAATTTTAATTAATCAATGTCAGTTTCTTATTAAGGTAAGTATAATATAATTTTATTATATAAAAGTTTTTAAAGACTCCATTCCTTCTCGCCCTTATTCATTCTATCTATAACTTAAGAGGGATCAACATTAATTTTCTTGGTGTTCAAAGAAGCAACAAAATGAGACACAATCTACTACTAAGAAAAGTATCATTTAGTTAGTTTAGCAATTGAACAAGCAATCTAGTAAAAGAGAATTTTAGAAGAGTTGGTGAGAAGTAAGAAGCTATATATATATGGTGATCTATTGTGATATATAATTGAACTCACTATTACAATGGCGAAAAATCTTGTTTTCCCTAGTTAATTAAGCAAAGCATATTGTTATCAGACATTATTTCATTCTAACATACTATTGAAAAGGAGAAGTGCAACTACTGTTGTATTGCAAATCCGAAGAGCAAATTGGGTTAGGTTTTCACAAAACCATTGATAAGGGAAAATTTCTAGTAACTAATAAAAGCACTAATGAGTTGGAGCTCAAGCATATTAAGGGGACAATGATTTGGTCTATGTATGGAACTAATTACTAGCTTTGTGATAATTAATGGGTATAAATGTATGTTAACTTAATAATTTCCAAAGAATTAATTAAGTCTCAAGTTTTGTACACTTCAACACAACTATGTATGCCATAGAATGTGTAAATGCACATTCTATGGCATACATAGAAAGAAACCAATGACAAGTGAGAAGTTGTTAAGAGAACTTTTATGTTTACTACAAACAACTCTTTAACACAAATATAAAACTTGGCACATATGAAGAATAGATTTTTCTCTACTCTTCCATTCTCTCTCTCAATACATATCCTATATATATATATATACTTACTTGGCCTTACCAGTTGAAGACATTGTAATACTCCTCACATAATCCATACGAACACATAAATTCTTCCCCAATCATCGGGGAATTCGAATACAAGAATCCGACACTGACATCGTAGTTATCTTCGAAGAATGGTTCATTCCAGAAACTTTCCTCAGTTTCAGCCAACATTTCTAGGGGAGAGACAGTAGTATCTGTGACCAAAGGACATGATTCCATGGATGACGGTGGTGGCAGCGGTGGCGCCGATAATTGGGAGCTTTCGATGATTTGTTGAGTTGGAATGTTGGAGGAAGCATCAATGCTTGTTTTTGATCGCTTCTCTTTCCTACTTTTGCGTTTAGAACGATGAGAATTAGAGATGGGATTTTCATCTTTGTGGATTGAGCGTTTCTTGAGATAGGTGTGCCAGTGGTTCTTGATCTCGTTGTCGGTTCTTCCTGGTAACTTGGCGGCAATAGCAGACCATCTACAAATTTTAGAGTCAAGAAATAACTAAAATTAATATATAATTCCCCAGAGTGCTAACTGGAAGTGTTGATGAACTAAAAATGAATATGGGTTTATGAATTTTTGTTGAAAACATGAATTGATTTGCTGAGGGTTAATTTGGTTTAGTTGAAGAGATAGATAGATCGAACCTATTTCCAAGTGAATCGTGTAATTTGATGATGATGTCCTCTTCTTCCTTGCTGAGGCTGCCCCTTTTGAGGTTTGGCCGTAGATAATTCATCCATCGAAGTCTACAACTCTTCCCACACCTTGATAGTCCTTCAAAAACCCAAAAAAAAGAAAAAAAGAAAAAAGCTCTTAGTCAAATCACGACTTACATTGTTCTCTTTTTTCTTAGGTAATGCTCCACCCAAGATTAGTGGTCGTGACCCCAAGAATTAGCATGTGAGTTAGCGCTCTGAACATGACTATTCGAACTTGAATATTCCTGATTCTTTTCACCTTTGCGCCAACTCTTCCCACACCTTTATATATGTATGTGTTGTTTGGACAGTGATCAGTAAGGTAATTTACCTGCAAACTTGGGAAGTTGGCGCCAGTTCCAGCAGCCATACTTGGTAATATAAGCCTTGAGCTTCATATCTTCTTCTGGCGTCCAGGTTCCCTTCTTTAGTCCAGTTTTGTCACAGCAGCTTGTCCTCACCATCTCTCTCTTTCTTTCTCTCTCTCTCTCTCACCGATTTTGAAGTCTTGGCCGCGTATCATAATCTCAAACACTTATATAGGTGGCGACTCCAACTGTACTGACTAAACGTGTAACACACAATATAATTAATTAAAGAAATGAACATCTCGAGTGACGTGATCAGGCACTTAAAAATGTCACGTGTATCCTGATCACTTGTGGTATTTTCAGTGACAGTACTCTTGCATCAACGACGCACAAAATAGAATGAAAAATGCTACTTATAGCCCCAATGGGCATAGTCAAGTGGTAAAAGGATAGGCCGAAAAGTTTGTTCGAAAATTCTTAGTGTGGGTTCAATTCCTGAGGAAAGCAAAATGCTTCCTTTTCGGGGAGGATCTTAGGAGTGATATTAGTGGTTTTGCTTAGTCCTACCACCTTGATCACTTGGTCACATCCCTTGATTTACTTTCTTAGTGTAACTTTAGGGGTGGAGTGGCTAAGGACACTAGTAATGGGGCGTAATCAAAAAAAAAAAAAAAATACTACTTGTACAAATAAGTGGGTTATCAAAAAAATGATTGAAGGTGTCAAATCACAAAAATATCCTCACCCAATTTACAGATTCACCACCATTGTCCTTAGCGACCTCCTCTCTCCTCAGCCATGGCCACTTTCAACAAATTCCACCTTGCCTCGCGACGCGCCTTGCCATCTTCATGTCGCCTCGCAATGTGCCTTATCGCCTTTACCTTGCCTCGCTGACCATCGATGCATTCTGTCATCGCCCCGTTACAACGCCTCACGCGATCACCGCTGCATCCTATTGTCGCCTCACTGTAGCACCTCGCACAGACTGCCGTGGCACCATCATTGTTGTCTCTAGATGAAACTTGATTAGGCTTTATGAATTTGTTCGATCGGGCTTAATTCGTGGATCAAGCCCGGTTGGGTTCATCCAGGATGAAGCCTTGGGCAATGAAGTCTGGACTTCATCATCAGATGAAATTCGATTCGGTCATCGAGTTTGTACATATTCTCGATACATATAACATGGTCCAAATAGAATACATTAATATATAAATGTCATTCAAATATTACACGTGAGTATCCAAAGTATATATTGTCACAGTGATTAAGTGGATTTGGGGAATTCCGTGACTGTATCACCTCTTAATTATTCTAATACATATTAAATATTGAATATTAAATTTTTTTAAATCCACCCAAAATTCACTAACCTCGTGTAGAAAAGCTGATTAATGAATTTTATTTTTTTTTAAAAGTAATTATCGGAAGTTTCCAACGTAAACAGAATAATAATAATAAAAAAAAAATGGAAACAAACACAGATGGGACGTTGCTTTTTGGTTGCTTCAAACAAGCAAACAAAGTGTTATTTATTTATTTATATATTTTATTATAAATTAGAGAGGTCACATGATACACTGCTTGTATAAGAATTAAAGAATAGGGTTTGATTTTGGTTCGAGCTATAGATAAATAAATAAAGATATCAACTGAACAAACAACCTGTGTACACATTTTTATAGTTACAAGAGAACATTGTTCTCCTTGCTTTTTACTTAATCGTCAAGAGGATAGGGGAAACTCCACTCACTTGGAACGCAAGGACCCTACAAGATTATTGGATTGAGGTAGGGGTGAGCAAAATTTTGCTTAAACTAAAATAATTGAATTGAATTGATCAAAACTGATAGCTTGATTCGATTCAATTTGTAGACCCGCTCGGTTCAATTTTTAAATTTGAGTTTTTTGTCGGTTTGGTCTCCCTATTAAAAAAAAAATTAAAATAATTGAACCGAACAAAATTTCAAAAACTTTTGACTAAAATTGGTTGGTTTGGTTCCATTATTTTGGTTTAACATAAATTTTTCTCACCCCCTAATTACTTCTATTTATTTGTACTTTGTTATTTTTTTAATTTTTTTTTTCTTTTTTTTTTTTTACTTTAACCAATTATTTTTTTTTTGTTAATGTACCATCACAAGCACTCTCCGCTGTTCGGCCCCACAATATCAGCAAGAGATGTAAATTAGAGAACTCAGCGATCAGTTCGATCCACAAACGTGAGGGCGACAAGCAATTTTTAACTTTCAAAAACTTTTTGATTACTGAGCTTCCTCCCTAATTAGAGATCGAATATCAAATTTGAGGTTTAAAAGAATAATACCCCAAAGTGTACATCCTTTGTAACGAGATTATGCCCTGACAGCTTTGACTACTTATTGAACAGACCGGAATGATAACTCGAGGATCAAGGCAATTATTTGATTTGATTGCAACCGATGATATATCAGTTATAATATTAGACCCCTTAATCCACACGTGAGACAAGAGAAGGTACCCATCCTTCTGTTTAATTTTAGTTTAAGTTAAACTGAAGAACATTTGAGTTTCCTTGGACCAGTATATTAATTTGGCCATCATTTAGCACTGTATAACTTGTGGCTCTCCATGGTTGTACATGCAGGTTGCGACTTGCGACAGAAGTTGTTTCATCGATCAATGCAGATACACCAGGTTTGCCGAAACACGTGTTTTCCAAGCTCAAGCACAGGCGTGCGTTTCACACCCTGTCGAATATGGACAAGGCATTCTGAGTCTGCAAGAAAGACAGAGAAAGACTTTGACTAGGAGGAGGGTGATTCTCCACTTCCAAATCCGAAAGTGGGAAGCTTTTAGTTTTGAAAGGCTGATGCAAACAGACCAATCATATTCAATTGTCATGGATGAGATGAAGCTTTCATGGTTAGGGATTGATATAAATGCATGGGACTGGGCTCCCCAAATTATGTACGTGCTTAATGGGAACATTCATACGGAGAAGAAAGAAAGGAGGACAGAGCTCCACCACAGTTTGAATGTAAGTTAAGATGTGAATGACAAGATATATATTCAAGAGTATATGAATAGACAAAAAAATAAATAAAAATTGGGTGTAATATAAAGTTGGAGTGACGATAACGTGGTAGGCCAAATGATTAATAGTGGGCAGTAATTAAGTTAACATATATGATTGAGAATTTGAATCTTAAGAATGCTTGTCTCAAAAGGTGAATTGCTCACTCCAGGCGCCTTATATCCAGCCCGACAGAATGTGAGGGGGTTAATCATGGTGACTCAGTCGGGCACAGTGGTTAGACCAGTGCTCACTGTGCACAAGGAGTCCCCTCATTTTGAAAGGTTGCTCCCACACTGCCGCTGGCGAGACTCGATTCTTGATCCTTGAATCTTAAGAATGCTACTTTCACTATCTCTTATTGTTTGATGGCATATGATGCCAAAAAGAAGGCTCTAACAAAAGGGTTTTATACTCAAGAACAATTGACAGTCGGGTGCACAGACTAAATTTCTGAAAAGAAACTCTTAGTCTGCGTTCTTTTTACTTTTTAATTTTTAATTTTAAGTTTTGAATTCATTTTTAGTTTTTTGTTTGACTAGTTTGATTTTAGAAAATTAAAAATGCGTTCTCTTTATTATTTTGAAAAACTATTTTTCAAAACAAAAAATTAAAAAATAAGTTCTCTTTGAAATTTTGAAAATAATTTTTTAATAATATTTTATTCAATAAATTTGATTATTTAATAAATTAGAAAAATTTAATGTTAATATATTATTAAAAAAATATACATTTTCAAGTTAATGAAATTTTTAATATTTTTTCTATTACAATAATAAAATATAAATAAATAAATGTGTTTTGAGTTTAGAGTTTGTTTTGAATAAAATCACTCAAAATAATTTTTTATTGTTCTGAATTTTTTTTATAATTATTTTTATTTTAAAAAATATATTTTTAAAAACAGTAGAGAGAATGCGTTTTCATTATTTTAAAAAATTAAAAATTAAAAATAACTTGAACACAGAGAACTCAACCTTAGGGTTTTCTCCTCTTTACTTTTTTGTTTTTGGATTGGTAAGATACACTCCAATCACACATCTAATTAAATCATTAAAATTCAAACTGTCCAAAGTACAATAAGTACAAATTAAAAAGAATTGAACATGTTGGAGGAAATTCTACCCATCACAGGAATTGAACCAGAGATCTAAAGGTTACAGAGCCTTTCAAAGCTAGCGAGTAAAGTGAAGAAAGGAAAATATAGAAAGGAGAAAGAGGAAGAGCATAACAAATTTAATAACATTCAATACAATTGTAACGGCCGAATCCACGTTGTAACGTATTGTTTTGTTTAGGTCATAACTAATTCTCGATTTTATAGTTTTAGGATTTAATTTCAAAATGCACGTTACTATGTAGAACACCTTACGCACTTATATACCCAATTTCCCCTTTGTGCATGGCCGATCTAGGATTCGCCTAAGTGCTTCAATAACTTTGTAAATATACATATACGGCTATAGATGTGGTGAGGCTTATGGTTGTTACAGTACAATATAATTATTACTATTAATATATGTCATCAAATCATCATTAAAGGAATATTGCAATCGCGGCTTCATGGTGCGATCGCTATTCCAAGTATGAAAGCTGAAAAAACAAAATAGGCGAAAGGCATTGGAATGGTCAGCAAGAAGAAAGCTTTTTGAACGTTGAAACTTGAAAATGAATTATTTATGGAATGGCAATAGGAATTGGATGAAGCTCCATTCTGATCGGCTGTAGGGACCCCCCTATCTGAGGGAAGCAAATCTTCTTGGGCCATTGTAAATATACCTGTCGTGGCTGCCATGCGAAGTAGCTTTAATGGAAGGTTTGTGGGTCGTCATCCGTTCAAAAAATTAGAAAAGCATTTTAGTGCCAACTAATCGAAGGGCACCCTAAACCAAGTCAGGCTCCAACCTGGACTATAGGTCAAGGGTTTGAGTGTCTTGTCTTGATGCTTGAAATTTGAGTAATTCTTTGTCGCACTTAAGAGTAGGATTTAAGGGACTAATGAGCCACCAAAAATTAATTATAATGGCCTCTAGATGACCTTTAGGTGCAACGTAACAAACTAATATTAGTCCCTTAAATTCTATTTTTAATTATAGAAAATCGCTATAATCTCTTACCACGGATCGCTTTAAATTCCTCCACTTGTAAAATAAACCATTCCATCATAATGATTTATAGTTATTTTGAGAGATTTTTTAGGAAAAAAAAAAAAAACTGTGTGAAACCAACATTTGAAACAAATAATGGCTTGATGTGGATGGCATCTCTGCTTTCTGAGGTTGTTGCTTCTTTCTTTCTTGTGGCTGCCTTTTGATCTCATTTCACTATAGGGGTTGGGGTTGCCCACGGCCCATGGCCTGTGGACCCAATCTTTAGGCATTCAGGCAGCAAGTTCCCAGCAACTTTAGAAGCATCGCCTAGGTGAAGTATTCAGGTCATTTGCAATGGGTCCATGGACCCATCAATATTTATTTGCTTATTCATTCTCTAGTGGAGACCCAACTTTTATTTCTAGTCAAAGCCGCGGATAATTTTCTTCCATTTGTACATATCTTGGGTTCATACTTGCATTGATCCTTCTTTAGGGTTTTTTTTTTATTTTTTGAAAAATAAAAAATTAGCATCAATTGATCTTACTATGGAGAAAGATTGAAAGGTTAGAAAACATCGTGTTGTCTTTGACGCATTTAATTCATTTTATATTTTATGAAGACTTCATTAAGAATAATGTTATTGGTCCCTATTTATACCCTTACATTTTATATAATATGGAATTAATTACCCTAATATTAATGGGGCAAAAGACCAAAAAAAGAAAGAAAGAAAAGAAACACATTCACCCCTGTAAAATGATAATTTCGAACTCCTGTACCAATGATATACAACTTGAATAGTGTTATTATTATTGGTTTTATATGTACACAAATAAGAGACAGGTAATTAAATTACATAAACATTATCTTCTTTTAGGAGACTACATTTAGGACACTTTTCCTATTTTGTAAGAAGTTATAACCACCTCTCATGTCGATAAATAGATGTTAAATTTATGATTTTATCCTTGCATTTTTCTCTCTCCTCACTCCTCTCTTATATGACTAATTTCTCTCAATTTCCAAAAAAAATTCAAAAAATAAATAAATAAAACACTGGTGGTGTCCAACAAGGAACCCTAATGATTGTGATAGCTAGGGTTAGACCGAGCCTATAGCACAATCATTAGGGTACCGAACCCCTAGAAATTATTAAGATGTTAAACCCTATCTTGAACTCTAGCAATTGTGCTAGGGTTCAATATTGCATAATTAATTGTTGGGGTTAAACCCCATATAATTAAAAAAAAAAAAAACAAGAAAGACGAGAGAGAGAGAGAGAATGGGGTGAAAGAGGGAGAAATTAAAATAAAAATAAAGGGAGAAAAAATAATCTAACCATGGCTATAGGTTCTCAGATAAAACTCAACCATCAATCACTGGTTTCTAGTAATTACAAACCCAATGATGGTTGGATAATCGAAATCGGGATGGGGTGATGACATGTTGCTAGAGGAGAAGGAGAAATTGGATAGAGAGGGAGAAAGATAGTATTTTTGGATAATTTAAAAAAAAATAATGATGATTATCAAACAATAGAGACTAAAATGTTTTAAGTTTTAATAATAGAATAGATCAATTTAATTTCTCAAAATAAAATAATATTTCCTTGAATTAGGCATCAAGAGGTTAGTGCATTTTACCATAAAATAACTTCTTATTTTTTTGTGCTTGCTAGGCTTGCAAAAAAAAAAAAAAAGAATAATGTGTGTGTGTGTGTGTGTATGTTAATTAGGAACAAATTGGTACTATTTTGATATGTTTTTTATTTTTATTTTTAAAAATTAAAAATGAATGAATATTTAATTACATTTTGTTATCATTTGAATATTAATTTTATGACTAATAAACTATACTTGTCACTCTTTAAATTTGTGTTAATTATAGACAAGACAATACCCTTTACATGTTAAAAATCATAAAAGTATCACGTGCATCTTTTATAAAAACTTGTGAGTATCTTGTGTAACCCTAACTTTTGAATACTGATTATTGAATCAATTCTGTCAATAAATCGCATCACTTGATCGTTTTAAAAAGTTGAATAAAAGTTAAATAAATCTAACTTTTTCTTTTCTTTGCTACTAAATCGACTCAATTGTCATTACTCATTGCTTTATGACCTCAAAATAGTGAGAGTGGAGGATATTCTCATCGACTCCATTATAGTCATCAATCATGGTCTCAAAATAATGAGAGTGGAGGATATCGTCATGAAATCATTTTATTTTTTTATGTTCATGATTTACCTTATGGTGGACAAAAGGGAAACCCATTACAGTCACTTGTCTTTGACCCTCGTGCATCGATGCTCCACATAAATGTAACCAAAGCAATCCTTATCCTTATCGTGACACATATTTTTTTAATTTCTTTTTCCTTTTTCTCTTTTGTTGTTCTTTTATGCATTTTTGACTGGTTCATGCATTCTGTGAACTGTCACTTCAACCCAAATCTGAACCAGTTTGGACAAATATTTAAAGTTATGTAAAGTGCTTGGACTTTGTTTTTTTGTCATTTTGGAAACATCTTTTTTCTTTTACCTCTTATTTTAAAATTAAAGAATAATTACACTTATTTACCCATTTGAGATTTAAAAGATAACTGAAAATACAAGGGCATATTAGAGATTTTTAAAATTAACGGTAAAAACAAAACGTTATGAGTTTGTAAAAATTAACGGATATTCTTGTAATTTTTAGAGATAAAGAGATAACGCATGTAATTTCACTTATTCTTTGAAGAAAGTTGGTGTAATTATCCCGTAAACTAAATAAAGTTCAGTTAAATTTAATTAAAATAAAAATTCAAAATTTAAAAAAATTAATAAGGAGGAATTAATCCCCCATTGCGGGTGGTGGGGATCTAGATCTAGATCACAAACTCAAGAGGAAGAAAAAAAAATAACAATGAGAAATTCCTCATCCAAACACTAAACTAATAAGTCGAACAAAATAGGTCGCAATTGCATGCTCGATTATTTTAGAATATGTCCATGTTTGTTGTCTAAAAGTAATTTTACTAGGTATTCTAAATTTCATTGTGATTGCAGCAAATTAGGGCACACTTGGATGGAAAATTTGAGTTTTGGTCAATCAATAGTAATGAATTAGAATTCAATTCTCGATTGATTTTGATGACATCTAGAAGCCAAAGACTCAACTTTAACCTAGATTTTGATGACTTGGGTCGTTGGAATCCATCGACAATGGCTTTGTGAGAGAGAGAGAGAGAGAGAGAGAGGGGGGGGGGAAAAGACTAGAGGAAAAGACTCAATGCTTCCTTTTCTCCCTCTTTGTATATGTGTGTGTTCAAACTCTGCCCAATTGCTAGAATCCACGGTCAGCAGTGGCTAGAACTTATCAGTGACAATGGGCATTTTTTATTTAATTTTTAAGATTTAGTTTTATTTTTGATTAAATTTAATTTAATTGGGTTTAATTAATTAATTATAATATATATAATCAACATCATTTATAATGGAAGGGTGTCTAAATGAAAAAAAATAAATCACTACAATTTCTAGAGATATGTTTAAATCAAGGATCTCAACCTAAATGTCCTAAATTACAAAAATCTAAGTTCAATTTACCCAAATATAAACTAGAACATGGGTTCTTACCAAGAAAAATGGAGCCTAGAACATGCGAATTTAGATTAGAATCGTCGTAGTTAAGTTCTGAAACACCTTTCATTCAGTTGGGCAATGTAGATTTTAGAGTCAAGACACAAAGAAAAATGGGGCCTAGAATATAATAATCTATATTAGAAAAGTGGTAGTTAAGTTCTGAATCATCTTTAATTCAGTTGGGCAATGTGAACTTTAGAGTTAAGACACGATAAGATTTAAAAATTCAATTAGTTAAATAAAGCGTGTGAATTTTAGAGTCAAGACACGACAAGACTTAAACATTTAATTAGTGAGATAAAGTGTCAAAAGTTTTCAAGTGTTTGGGGAGGTAAAACAAATGAAGATGAATGCAAATAAAGAGTTTAAATTTGAAAGTGAAGCGGATTGAAGATTTTTTCTAACATTTGTATATATTTTTAATGTTAGGAGAAATGTAAATATATATTAGTAGTTTAGATCTAATATTTTATTTTTTATTCAATTTTTTTTTGGTGATGTTTGCGATATGTCCTATTATAAACTATAGACGCATTGAAGTTTTTTTCAATGAAATACTTACTTATGGAAAAAAAAATTCATTTTATCCTTACACTAATATTTTATTTATCTCATAAATCGATCCAAATTCTAGAAGAAATACATACCATTATCTCTTCACTTAAAAGGCTTCTTAATTATTACCACAACTTCTTCATTTCAGACTGAACATTGCTCTAGCTAGTTCTTTATTTTTTTTAATGAATTATTTCTTACTTTTATATTTTCAAATTTAATTCTACAAAAGAAACTAGATTAAAAGAGTTTTAAATGCTGTTTTGTTAGGTTGTCTCTAACCATGTTCCTTATTATATTATAACCAATTCACTCTCTATTCTTTTTTATATTTCAAAAATTGTGATTGTTCCAACCACACTCTCTATTCTCTTATCTATTTTATGTATTTTTTAATAAATTTCAATTCTAATTATTTTCTCTTACCTATAATTTTCACTACTATAAAAATTTAATAATAACTATTACTGTATTAAATTTTAATAATATTTAATAATCAAATACATATATATACAAAATTAATAATCAAATACATAAATTAATAAAAAAATTTCTAAAATCAATTACACAAACCCTAGTCACTCGAATATGTCGCCCCCACAACTATTCCTCTCCCATCACCAGATCTACTGGTCATCGTCGCCGCCGCATATGCTCACATTTTGCCTATGAGTGGTTATCTTTTCCGGTTGTTTTCCTCTTCTAGACAATTGCCTGGACCTCCATCTCCAAATTTGCTGCATTAATGGCGGGCCTCTTCTGACGACAAATCGACTTGCATTAGTGTTGAGATAGCCATTGTGGGGGAGAGAAAGCAAGGGATTCTTGGTCAAGATGGATCGTTAAATTTGGTGAGGCGATTGGAGTTTGACAAAACTTTGACGAGTGGATTTGGCAATGGCAAGCAACGTTAGACATTTTCAAATTGGGTTGCCTCGCTATTAATTTTGCTTGGTGAGCGTTTTGGTGAAGCATTGGAGAGCCTTAGTGGCCTTTGGCTCTTACAAAATCAATGGTGGCATATGCTATGTTTTCTTTTCTTTTCTTTTTTTCTAGTTTAAATGTTTTGTCCTGAATAATAATAATACAATAATGCTATTAATATACTCTACTTTGATATTCATAAAATGATAAGTATTTTTGAGTTATTAACAATAGTTTTTTCATGAAATTATCAACTAATTTTTTAAAATTATAAACACTTTAAAAATAAAAAATGTTCCTAATTTTTGAACATTATAAATACTTTTACATAATAAAAACTGTTTAGAAATGTTGTTACTTCTTTGAATAAGTATTTATATTTATGTGAGTGTCAAAACAATGTTCCAGAGTTAGAAAGTACATTCTTCCAATTCAAGAGTTTTGAATTAATAGTTTACGGATGTTCATTGCATTTGATCACAAATGGTCTAATTTTAGGGATGTTCAGTGCATTTGATCACAAATGGTCTAGTAGCTAGGAACCAACCCAGAATGTAAACATTTTGATTTTCTTGCTTATGATCTTAAGAGCCTTTTATATATATATATTTTAAGTCAATTGATGCATTGAATCTCACTAACAATTCTGATGATGTTGTATGACTTGGGAAAGCAAGTAACACGTTTAGTTCATTACCAACATCTTTAGAGTAAATTGCAGTGAGGCACCTTTAAACTTTAGGAAAAATGCAAGTAATACTTCTTTCTTACACTATCTTCTCCTTTTTTGTTTTTTTTTCCCCTCTTTCCTTTCCCTTTCACTAATGGCTAACTTACAAAGGAAACCCTTGAGGTTTAGCCTAATATTTATAAGTGGTACCCCTCATCTTGGATATTACACTTCTCTTAAGTTTACAAAACTTGTATCATTGCCCCCTTGCCGTTAACTTCTTGTTAGTAATTTAAGCAAGTTTGCCCTTGAGGTTTAGCCTAATATTCTTAAGTTTACCCTTGGGGTTTAAGAATATGCAGAGTTATTCCTCTATTAACCTGAATTTACCAAAAATGACATCTATAAAACTTGTCATATTTTAAGCAAGTTTTATATACAGGGTAAACCTATTTATTTAATAATATCATTGTCTGAGATCATAGCATGATTGTAAGGGGAGTCAATGAGTGTTTCCCCAAGATTGGTTCTCATTACTTCGTTTCTACCACCATCCTTAGATTTTAGTGGTTAATTAATGGGTTGAGGAAGTCGTGTCTATGTGTTATTGGGGGGCACTTCTGGCGAATAAATTGTTTCTTATTAATGACTACCCACAGTTTCCTAGGTTGAAGATGGCCATATATAACCCTCTAGGTTGAGCTTGGCCTAGTAGCCTTAAGACTGAGTTTAGTCCAATAGTCTCCTAGGACAAGGATGACTAAACGTTGAGCATCTCCTTGGTAAATTCCGTAGAGTTAGTTATCTTTTTACGATCTTGATTGGTCTTAATGATGTGACATTCACATGGCAAGGTACATGCATTAAGTTGTTAATAACATCACCTACTCTAGTACCAATCTAGTAATTTCATGAATCGTGTGTTGAGAAGAAAACTAGTACTTTGTCTAGTTTGGTACTTGAAACTAGGATTTTTGAAATTTAAATTGGACAAATTACCCAAAAAAATGCCAAACTTTGACCCAAACATTAATTTATAACGAATTTTAAACGTCACGAATTCTATACTTTAAACTTTCAAATATATATCAATGTTATAACATTGTCATAATACTATTATCCAAACCAACACACTCGATAAAAACTCTAAAAATCTATTGCAAAGCCATACTAAACTTTAAAAATCTTATCAAATCTATACTATTTTTTTTTTTTAAAAAAAGAATGTTTACCAAATCTATCATGACAAGATCAGTGAAAAGATGGTCAATTTCTCATAAAAGAAGTTAACCCTAAACTTACAATTGGATGAAGAATCTTTGAAAAAGAGATCAGTGAAAAGATGGTCAATTTCTCATAAAAGAAGTTAACCCTAAACTTACAATTGGATGAAGAATCTTTGAAAAAGATACTCTTAGAGTGTGTTTGATTGGAAAAAATTGGAAAAGGAAAATATTTTCTAATTCCATGAAAAATAATTCCCACCTCCCCCTAATTGTAATTTTCTATGGAAAATGGGCCAAAACATGTTTCAATGTCTTGTACTATAAAAATTTTCCATGAAAAATGTTAAGCAATCAAACATGCAAGTATGAAAATTTTTCCATTGATATGACATTTTCTATGAAAAACAATTTTAATCAAATACACCCTTAGTCGGCAAACTCAAAAATGAATTCCAATTGTGTTGTTAGTAATGTAAACATGGGAGCACTAGGTATAAAGTAGTCATGGTATTTTAATTTTCATCACCATCGTTACACGTTAGTGTTAATTAAAATTCAGTCCCTATGATTTTTTTTTTTTTAGAAATTCTATCGACAGAAGTTGAGGTGTCATATATATTAATATAAACCCAAAACTTAATTTGGGTTTATATTATACTGAAAAATAATTTAGGTTTATATTAATGCATGTTACGCTGACTTCTTCTAATCAAATTTGACGAAAAATTAAAAGACTAAGTGAATTTGAACATAAAAGGGAAAAAATTGCACGCAACACTCTTAAGGTTTAGCAAAAATACAAAAATACCCTTTAACATTTGAAAAATATGACAAAAATATATTGCATTTCTCTCCTTCTCCCATTATTCTCTTCCTTTATCCAATGAATTGGTCGGAGCCTAATAGTTTATTAATTTCTTTCCCTAATTTGACAGCAATAGGCAAACCAAACCATCGTAAGGGAAAGAGAGAAAGAGAGAGATAGACCAAAAGACAGCTAAATTCTAACTAGTTTGTCATATAAGGCGAGAAGAGAAAGAGAGGGTGAGGAAAAATTTCAGACTATTTTTGTCATATAAAAAATATTAATTAAATTAGAGAAAATCTGTCATTTCTCAAATATCATTGATATTTTAACATTTTAATCAAACTTCAAGATGTTAAGTGTAACTTACCTTAATGACTATAATGATAAAAATTAAAATAAATAATTAATTTATTATAAAATACAAAATTTAAAAATTAATGGAGTCAATTATTATACCCTACAAATATGAAAGCCAAGAAAAAAATGGATCCTAAAGGCCTGGGAAACGGTCAACAAAGCATTTGAAAATTGAAAATGACATATATATATATATATATACATATATACAGAAGTGAGTGGTCAAAAGACAAAGTGACCATTCCATTCCACTCAGGTATGTTCCTTGTTGTCTTGCTTAATGTGGCCCTTCTCTTCAACACCACGAATAACGCGCATTGACTCCCCAAGTCAACTCCCCCGCCGGCCAAAAATAAAGATCTTTAGACCAAATTTATTAATTAATAAATTAAATTAATTAAAAGTTAATACGTGTTTTACCAACAATCAAAAGTCTGTATCCTAAAAAAAAAAAAAAAGAAACCCTTTAATGTAATTCCCCTTAAGTCCCGAATTATATATTTTATTCTATCATATGAGAAAATATTAAAGTGTCGTAAAATTTTGTTGATTTTTTATTTTTTAAAATATTTTTATTTTAAAGAAAGAATAAATACTACCCCCGAAGAAATTGTTTCACGAGCAAATTTACTATTGCACTAAAGCATGAACTCATTTAAAATTTTTCTAAAACGAAATAAATGAAACTAAATTGCAACGAGTAAGTGCTACTTGATGAGTTTTTATTTAAATATTTTTTATTTGTCATATACCTTTCAAGTTTTCATAAGGACGAGAACAACAATAATCACATGCGTTAATCTTAAAGATGGGTAAGTTACATAAATTTTAGAATTTGTTTAGATTTTCGTAGATCTGTACCTAATTATATTATCTTAAAGTCATTATATAATACGTTATGTTTCGAACTTATTCTTTTATTATAATATACTAACATAGTTTTTGGGGCTTGTTTGGTTACTAAGGAATTAAATATTTTTAGGGCGAATGAATTAAGTGATATATGATGTTAGATGGACGTGGGTGATAATTAAATTACTTATATTTTAGGTACTTAAATTAGAGTTATATATTAACTCATTATAAGTCCTTGGGAGTTGGCTAGTCACGTAGGCATGACAAGCATAGATTAAACCTTAATTATTATATTATATAAAGCTTAATTACTAATTTATCAAGCATATATATATATGTGGGGATTTAATCAACAAGACATGAAACCATGAATTGGGTCTTGGGTATTAGTAAAATAACATTTTGGGCTTTGGCCCATTGGTCCACTGAATAATGGCCCATTAGCTGATTGTCATGCATCAAAATTTAAGTATAACCCATTTGAGCTCGTACCTTAGTAATTGGAGTAAGTACGATCCATTCTACTAATTGGAGTAAGTACGATCCATTCTACCGTGAGTATATGAGATCGTGTGTTGGAGTCCATTGAATCTCGTAATTGGTCAAATAATCATATGTCATACATTTCATGATAAGGAAATTAAATTATCCTACAAATTACTAAGAATAGATCCTAAATAGAGTATAATGATGACCTCGTGACGCACCGATAGTTGAGTTCCTATATCTTTGAGTAACTTCGAAAAATTATTAAGAAGTGTACATAAAGGAAGACTTAAAAAATGGGTTTCCAAAGAGTTGGCCCAAATAATAGGTCTCCAATGGGTTGCAAATGTGGGTTGTGGGCTGATCAACACTAGCATCACTGTCAAATCCCACATGTCTATCACTTCTTCTACCATTGTCACTCTCATTATCAACAATTATTTTTAGGGTAAATTTCATTCAAATTTTATTTCATATTATGTAGACATTTTATGATTTATGTTTAGTATTGCAAGATCTTGGGGCTACAACCATGACCATGAAACTTTATGAGCATCTGACACAGATAAAGGCCCCGTCCAAGGCAGCCTCTCCAAGTCAAGCCTTGGCCAAGACTGGGTCCCCGGAACAACCAACCTGTCATCCACCCGGGCACCTCCAACCCAGCTGCTGCATGCCAGCCCAATTAATTTGTTTCACTTTAAATTAACCCTTTTAACATTTTTAAATAAAAAATCAACAATTAAATTATTACAATTAATTTATTTCAATATATAATTTTTAATAGACACCATCGTCAATCTATTAGTATAAATTCACTAATAATAGAGGGATAACAAATATTGAAATATATATACAAAATTAATTAATAATTTAAGGGTTAATAAAAAAATAAAAAATATACCTGATAAGTCATATAACGGAATGATGGGGACGAAAATAAAATCGCTAAAGAGAAGACATAGTTGTGAAATCGATTGAATTGAGGACATACGCTTGTACAAATTGATGGTAGATGTCGATGACAATTGATGGATAAAAAATTGAGAATGAAAGAAATTGAAGAAGACGATGAAGTTGCGACTAGTGCCAGGTGCATGAAAATAGTCACTACAAAAAAATTAATTTTTTGCGAAGATTTTTTTGCGACTGTTTTAAAAATCGATTTTAGCAACGGTTTTGAGAAATCGCCTCTAAATTTAAAAATAATTAAATAATTTAAAATTAAATTAAATTAACATTTGACACAATTTTGAAAAATCGCCACAAAATTCATTAAAAATTGAATTTAGCAACAGTTTTTGAGAAACCATTGTTAAATTAAAAAATAATTAAATAATTAAAAATTAAAATTAAATTAACATTTGCGATGATTTTGAAAATTCGTTGCAAAATTCATTAAAAATTTGAATTTTACATAAGAAAATAATTAAAAATTAAATTAATTAATAAAAATAAAAATAAAAATAAAATATTAAAAATAAATTTTAATTTAAATTTAAATTAATCGCAAAATTAATTAAAATTTTTTATTTCAAAAAAATAAAAATAAAAAGTTATTTAACAAAATTTAATACATAAAATTTTAAAAAATATATAGAATCTTTTTTTTAATCAATTAATTTTTTAATTAATTTATTTCTAATTTATTCCTTTATTCTTTTAAAAAATAATAAATTAATTAATTTTTTAATCTATATTAAAAATATAAAATATAATTCTAAAAATAATGGTTGGATTAATATATAATTTATATGCACGAATATATAATAAGGAGGCTTAGCAGATAATACGGTTATACGTGCGCAAGCACATAGGGAGGTCCCGAGTTCGAAACTGGAGAAGGGGAAGACTGGAAATTTAATTTCCAGTATTGTCATGCGGTGCGTGGGTTTGGGCGTGGAATTAAAATTTTATTTATTTTTTTATTTTTTGCGACGGTTCTAAGAACTGTCGCTAAAATTAAAAATTTTAATTTTTTTTAATCTTTGAGGCCGTTCTAAAAATCGTCGCTAAAATTAAAAATTTTAATTTTTTTTAATTTTTACGATAGTTCAAAAACTACTGTTAAATCACTAATTTTGCAGTAGTTTAAAAATTGTCGCGAAAAATATAATTTGTGGTGGTTACTCCAGTAGTTGTTGAAAACTGCCACTAAATACTCCACGACGATTGATTTAATGGCGATTAAAAATTGCCTTAAAATGCTATTTTTTTTTTGTAGTGAGTTGTGCTACAATCATATAAGGGAAAGGTTAAGATTATTTAAAAATACATGAATAGTTGTGAGGGGAGGGGTGTCACCACCAAGTGCATGAGAATATGATTGATTATTAATAAAGAAATGTGGGAGATTGAGATTAATTAAAAATTTAGTGATGCTCATAAAATTAATTATTAATAAAAGGAAGGTGAGAGATTAAAATTAATTAAAAATTTACAATAGCTTGAAATGGGCATGGCCTTCAATTTGTAAATTTATTATTTTTAAGTAATTTAAAATCTAAAAATTGAAATGGACATGAGCCCTTTAAATGGTTTGAAATAGACATGAGCCCTAGACGAGTGCCTAGATAGCCTATGCCCAGGATTGGCCTTGAGAACAATAAACGCAATCATGGGCTTCTCTCCCATATGAGGGAAGACACGTTCGGCTATTGCATCTTTTGATAAATTCTGATGAAATATCAATTCTACTCTTCTCATCGCTTGCTATAAATCGTGTGTGGCGAATTCCTAAATCTTATCTAAGTGTGGTTGCTTCACTTAGTGGTGAGTTATACAATTCTATACTCAATTCCTTGTTATTCGACTGACTCGAAATCCTTCCCTGTCAAGTTCCCTACAATTCCCTCGATAGATTAACCATTGATCTGTCAGCATCTTTTCAATTTCTTCGAACCAAAGTACACGTCTAAGCTACATGCCATACTTTTCCCTTTAAAATGGGTAATTTATCTTAATAACTTGAGATAATAGTAATTATTCTATGTGGTTTAGAGAATCATGAAGGTAAAATGATTCGATTATTATTTTCATTAAAAAGTACTTATCACGTGTATCTTTTCCATGATGCTTTTTTATATTGTGAGACCATCCATCAAGTCGGTAAGCAAAAGATAATTGACTTTTGTTGTGTCATAGGTAAAAGTCTATTAAAAGGTCAAACAAGCCCAAAAGCCCAAAATATCCTTTTAGTCTAAAAAGTATAAATTTTTCATATGGGGGAGGGGGGTCCCGCACCAAGCACGCAAATATGATAAGTTCGACATTTAAAAATTCTTTCGAATATTACAAGAAAATGATAGATAATTATCTATAACGAATTCTATATTCTAAAATGGTTATAAAATATTTGAATAAATATAATCCCTAAGAAATTCTATCCCTAAAAAGGGTAAAATAAACGTCATTCATCAAGATAAACGTTATTTACAAGAATCATAATTTTGTTACATTTTGAATCACTCCATATTTCTCTATAAATATATAGGTATCCATTCCTAAAAAAGGGAGAGGTATTTGATATTAATTTCAATACAATTTCTTTCATCTACTCAGTGTCTAACTTACGCGTCGGAGTGTTTGCGTGGGAACCTCCCCCACCTTCTGACTATTTTCTTATTTTTTAAAGGTTCAGACGGCTTGAAAACGACGTTTCTATTCAACAAATTTATTGTTGTATCCATGTAACAACAATTGATGACATCTGTGGGAAACGTCCAAAAGAGCTAAGATCTGCTATCCTATTTTGCTGTTCCCTTTCTTGTCCAACCAATGAGAAGCAGCCACATCACCCATTTTTAAATGGTAATTTTTGCAAAAAAGTTATAAAATCAAACAAAAAAATTATAAATCAAATATATGTTGATTATATATATGTTATTATTTGATTTTATAATTTTTTTGTTTGATTTTATAACTTTTTCGCAAAAATTACTATTTAAAAATGGATGATGTGGCACTTCTCATTGGCTGGACAAGGAAGGGGATAGCAAAATGGGACAGCATATCTTGGCTTTGTCCAAAAAGCCTATTAATACTACAATGACTCTCACACAATCTCAAGCCGCATGAAGCCAAGTAAAATCAATTGAGAAAGAAGGCATTACATATTTGTGATAATCACATTAATGGTATGTTCTTTCACTTAATATTTTTACATCTCCTACTGTTTCGTTTTTCATTTATTATTTTATTTAAAAATAAAAATAATTAAAAAAGGGCAGAGAAATCTCTGTGTGTATATATATATATATATACATGTTGTATGAAGAAGCTTTGTGTTGAAGCTTGGCAGAAAAAGAAAAAAAAAATCAAGAGGCAGTATAAAGCTTTTCATGGAAGCTGGGGGAAAAAGATGTCTCTGCTTGTTATATTACATGAATATTATATTACATGAATATGTATATATATATACATATTATATTATTATTGTGAGAGCTTTTGGACACTAGAGGAAGCTTTTGGAGGCAAGGAAAAAGGCTAAACCACATATATTATATTATATATTATAAGAGCCTAGGGAGAAGCTTGGCTGAAAAAAAGGTAGAAACCCATTAAAAAGGGCAGCCATGAGCAGAACCCAGGGGAATTTTGCAAGCCCAACGCCACATCAAAGACATATGTTTCAAGTATGTGCATCACAGTGTAGTTGAAGCAAGGGCTGGACTTAGTCAGGATTGGTATCCCCAGTCAAAAGGAGCCTCTGCCCTCTGGCGCCGCCACATATCCTCCATTGTTGAGCTTCCCCTTTCTCGCTTTCTCGTAGTCTTCCAATAAGGGATTTGTTCGTTCAAATCATAGCCACTTCCTCTTCATATTCAAACATAGCTACGTGGCGACGTTAATGACTAATAGCAACGAAGATCGCAATTCGGCTCATCGTCCTATACTTCTTCAAGTCTTTTTAAATGCACCCTACTGCGAATTGCCCAATCGAAGCCGATTTAGCCACTGATTTGTGTTTTGGATTGGATCTAACTTCTAGATATCTCTGACTCAGTTTATTTGATTTGATGCACTATGATAATTGTTTGATTTTATGCATGCGTAGTCGGGGCCTCTTGCCTAATCGAGTTCAAATCTGTTGAGACTGCGAAGTTTGAGCCTTGAGTTGAAAGTAGTCTCTAAGATTTTCGCGGTGTTGGAGGTTAACGATTTTTTATCTAACTGGCATCTGGTGTGTTGACAATTGAAGACAAAAGAAGTTCGGGTGGCGAAAGCATGCCTCAGGAGTCTGTTTCACGAACTACTCAAAATCACACCCAAAAAGCACATGAATTGAAGCGTTTCAGATCTATGTGTTGAAGAAACATATTTGAATTGCTAATGAAGAAATAGATCGATAATATATTTTTTAAAAAACGGACTGGGTTGCTAGATCTGGGTTAAAATATATGTATATATATGGATAGTTTCTTTGATTGCGAACATAGGCATACGTCTAACCGTAAAAAAAAAAAAAAAATATTATTCTTTAATTGTGGACGTGGATGTTATGTCGAACCGCAAAAACAAAATATTGTTATTCTTTAATTGCGGATGTAAGTGTTACACTGAACCGCGAAAATAAAATATTATTATTCTCTGATTACGGATGTAGGCATTATACCAAACTACGAAAATAAAATATTGATATTATTTCAAATTGCGGACGTAGGCGCTACGCCGAACCGCAAAAACAAAATATGGATATTCTCTCTGAGTGAGGATATAGGCGTTACGTCAAACTGTGAAAACAAAATACTCTCGGAGGATGTAGGTGGTATGCCGAACTGAGAAAATAAAATATGAAATTGCAGATGTCGCCCACAATTATTCCAGCAAGCATATACACACGAAATTGGGGAGCTGCAATATTATGGAAAAAAACAAAAGGCCCGTTTCCTTGCACATAGCCCGACAACGAGAGAAAAATAACAAGTCCATTTTCCTGCACATAGCTCGACAATAAAGGAAAACATGCATGTTGTTTCGCTAGTAGCCTGATAATGAGGTAAGAATAAAAGTCCCGTTGCCTTGCTCGTAACTCGGCAATGAGGAAGACAACAAACCTGTTACCTGCGCATGGCCCGGTAACAAAGAGAAAACAAAGCCCATTACCCCGCGCATAGCCCGACAATAAGGGAAAAACAAATTCGTTAACCTACTTATGACCCAATAACGAGGGAAAAGTAAATGGCCCATTGTCCTGCGCATAGCCCGACAATGAGAAAAAAATAAAACTGTTGTTCTGCGAGTAGCCCAACAACGGCGAGGCATAATCAGTGTACTCTTCCCTTTGCCTTGTAGCCAAAGGCAAGAGTGGGGAGCAATTATTGTGTCGTAGGTAAAAGCCCATTAAAGGTCAAACAAGCTCAAAATGTCTTTTTGGGCTAAAAGGTATAAATTTCTCATATGTGAGGGGGTCCCGCACAAAGCGCGCAAACACGATAAGTCCGATATTTAAAAATCCTTTTGAATATTTCAAGAAAATGATAGATAATTATACATAATGAATTCTATATTCTAAAATGGTTATAAAATATTTGGATAAGTATCATCCCTAAGAAATTCTATCCCTAAAAAGGGTAAGATAAACGTCATTCATCAAGATAAACGTTACCTACAAGAATCATAATTTTGTTACATTTTGAATCACTCCATATTTCTCTATAAATATGCAGATATCCATTCCTGAAAAAGGGAGAGGTCTTTGATATTAATTTCAATACAATTTCTTTCATCTACTTAGTGTTTGACTTAAGCATTGGAGTGCTTGCGCGGGGACCTCCCCGCGCCGTTTGACTATTTTCTTATTTTTTGCAGGCTTAGGTGGCTTGAAGATGACGTTTTCATTTAACAAATTTATTGTTGTATCCATGTAACAACAACTTTGATTTCCATTAGTTTCATTGTTGATGTAATACCCCAAGAGCCTAGAGAAGGATAGTATATATCGAGGATAAGTAAGGAAGGAAACAACACCAGCTGGATACCTTTTAGGTTGAATGTAGACAAAGAACTCCCGAGTTAAGCATGCTTGAACTGGGGAAACTCAAGGATGGGTGACACCCTGGGAAGTTCGGGTAGGCCCATCAGGGTAAGTTGTTCCGGTCCTTCCTATTGCTCGATATGAGATGTTACAGGTGGTATTAGAGCTGACTCGAGCCTTGTGTTGGGACAATGTACTAGCCAAAGACTGGGTGTACTAGACTAGGAGGGAACTGTGTACTAGCCAAATGCTGGGGGTACTGGACTGGGGACACTGGACGAGGGAGAGTTGGGACCAGTTGTAAGGTCGCATGATGAGGACATCATGTGCTCAAGGGGAGGAGAATGTAATATCCCAAGAGCCTAGAGAAGGGTAGTATATATCGAGGATATGTAAGGAAGGAAACAAATACCAGCAAGATACCTTTTGGCCTGAATGTAGGTAAAGAACTCCGGGGTTAAGCGTGCTTGAGCTGGGGAAGTTTAAGGATGGGTGACCCCCTGAAAAGTTCGCGTAAGCCTATCATGATAAGTTGTTCCGGTCTTTTCTATCACTCGATGCGGAATGTTACAGTTGAGGTATGCAAATAGTTAATGCCACACATTTATGGGATAAAAACATGCAATGTAAATGCATGGTACTTAATTTAAACTCTGATTTTAGCAAAAATTGCAATTCAAATAAACATCTACTGTCATCAGTATAACACCTAGTAACTTGTATAAAGTTGAATCACTGTTTGTATATTCTAGTTACTAAATGCCAGAGATGTCTCTGGTTCAATTAGAAAGCAAGTTACTAGAAATAAGAATTGAATAATTGAGTTCTAACAACTAAACATATTCTCAATGCTTGTTGCTATTTATTGGGTCTGGCTTCCCTTTTAGTTGGAGGATGCCCTAGGTGGAGGATGGCCCAATAATTGTTGGGTATTTCTAAAAGGATAGCCCAGTTTCTTTCATTAATATTTTTTTTATCTCATGAGACTAAAATATTAGTGAAACATGTAGAATTGAAACATGGCACAAAATTTGAGGGTTTTTGTGCCTCTTGTGCTATAAAATTTGTGCATAATAGGTGAGAAAAGCAGAAGGAAAAACGAGAGGAAAAATGGCAAAATTTTTGGAGAAATTCGGATTTCAATTTCTACTAGTGCAGCTGTGATCAAATAGATGATCAAATCATGTTTGATGCTCCAATTGAGTTGAAATTTGGAGGATACATTTGATACTCATGGTTCTATGATCTGAATGGTGGAGATCTGATTTAGAGGTCGTGATCCTTAGGAATCGAGCTATTTTCATACTGCTTTGTGGTTTTTCAATTTCTGCCTATGCAGTTATAATCAAACAAACGATTAGATGGTGTTTTGCGGTCTAATATAGTTAAAATTTAAAAGGTATGTTCTAGACTCGTGGTTCCAGGATCTAGATGTGAAGATCTGATTTGGAGGCTAGGATCCTTAGGAATTGAGACGTTTTTGTACTGCCTTATGGGTCGGTCTATTCTTCCCTAATTCCTTTGTTATTTCATTGATTTGAAATAAGTTTGATTCTGTGTTTTATCTCTTCCCTCTTGTGATTATTGAGAGGATTTTGTAATCCATATTTGGTTATATTAGTGGAATTTTTGGGTAGATTTCGGTCTTGTAATTTTTACTCATCACATTAAGAGAGTTTTCCACGTAAATTGGTTACCTCTTATTTTTGTGATTGCACTTGGTATTTGCCTGGTTGCTTTGTTTTTTCATAGATTTTCATAAGTTAGAGATTAAGTAAAGTGATCCCAACACTATTTTCTTTTTCTTGAATGTAATAATTTAACTGAGCTATTATGACTCTTGTTAACACTACATGAAAGCATTAGGATTATATGGTCATGCCTGTACATGTAAGCATGCTCTAGTTGGAGAGAAGGATGCAAATATTGAGATAACTAGGTCAACACTGTTAACTAATAAATGAACGATATCTAGTGGCTAAGAAAGTGACAATTGTCAGTACATGAAACAATATCAGATGAGAAAAGTGAAAAGACACAAAAATTTATGAAACTCAGAAATCTGTCAAAGTAATGGATAAACCTGCAGAATTGGATCTCTGTGATAGTGGGTGAGAGTTGGATCAATGCTTTGACTCAACTTTGTGAAGGCATCGCTGTGTTCCAAAACTGATAGCATCTGAAAAAACATGATATTATTAGGGACAATAGAGTTAGTACTGACTACACTCACATAATATATCAAATTCTATCATGCATTAGTTCTAATGAAAGAAAACCTAATGAAAACTTACATAATCCACCAGAGAACAACGTTTAACATACTAAGTCTGAGAGCTTCCAGTATTTGCATCCCTACTGAGCGTTGGTAGGCCTGTCAGTAGTTCCATAAGAACCAACTCCAAAGGCATAAACATCAATCTTTGTGGTAACACACCCATCTCGGGCATATTTGATTTTCAAAAATGAAGAACACAGACAAAAATCTTGCATTCAACAAAATAAAATTACATCAGAAAGAAGCAAACTAATAATTTTTCTACAACTGGATATGAACAACAGATCATATAGATTAAAGAATGAATAAGGTGAAGTACTCAGGAGCAAGATAACCAAATGTTCCATAAATTCTAGATGCTGCAGTTCCAATATCCGGTGAATGCTCCAATAGTTTTACCAGCCCAAAATTGCAATCTGCCAGAAAGAAAATAGACAAAAAAAAGAAGAAGAGAGAAGTTGCACTTTTTACTAATAAAGAATCATCATCATCATAGTTTCTTCTTCTTTTTTGCTAAGATTCTCCTTCTTCCATACTTTCCTCCCCCTGTAACGCCCCGCTCCCACCTATGGGTGTTACTCACGAACAATCAGCTTATTATTCACATGCTAGGGCAAAGATGAAGAGAACGGCTACGTTTCGATGAGAAACGACCTAGGTGGGAAACTAAGCTTCGCCCTCTCTTCGCTCCACTCAAGGATTCGAGAAGATAACGAAACGACCCCGCGAAGCTAAACCTGAAACCTCGAGAAGTGCCATCTTCTCAAGCTCTTAATGAAGAGCTAATGATGGCTTTCTAGGATCGAAGAAATAACTCGCTCACTAAATTTATACAAATTATGGCATAAGCCTTAATTATAAGAAAATAGTAATTTCTTTGCCCCAACCATTAACCCATTTATCTCACTTCCAATTTCTTTGAAAAATATTTGAATTAATACTTCTTTGAAAAAATTTAATAAAATCTTTCTTATTAAATCTCCATTGATTTTTTCCTTTAATTATTTCAAAAATACCGTAATTTTTCAACCATTAGGAAATTTAATTTTCGAAATACAAACCTCAAGGCATCCTCAACCAATTTCAAAATTTAAAGAAAATACTCCATTATTTAATTTCTCAAAATATAGAAATTTTTCCCACAATTGCCTTAAATTTATATTAATTTAATAATTAATTTAGAGGTTAAAATACTCATTTATTTAAACATAATTTATTTCAGAATTTTACAAAATATCAGCAATAATTAATTAAACAGAAAAAATAAAATAAAATAAAAAAAAGAATACATCACAGTAGCAGGGGGGCGTGCGGTAGCCAGCCGCGCCCCCCAGCGTGGGCCGCGCGCGCTGGCCGCATGCCATGCGCGCATGCTGGCGCGCGGTCGCACCCGGCTGCGCCCAGGCGCGCCCCCTGGCCAGCACATTGCCTCAACCTATTTTTAAAAAAAAAAAATATTTTTTTTTTCTTTTTAAACTCAAAATTTCCAGAATACTTTTACACTACAAAGGCTTCCAAAACATTCAAGTTTGCCACAATACATGCATATTAAGCATTCATTACACATTTAACAAAATAAATACAACATTTAACCACAAAATGCATAAACACTACTACACTTGCTTTTCTTCCTTGCTTCCAACCCTTAACCTTTCAAAACTCCCTTTCCTTTTGATGGCTCTCCACCTACATTGAGGTTAAAGGACCTTATGAGCCAAACCTCAGGGTGCTATGCAAATGTAAATGAAGTATGAGAAACATAACATGTAATGCAAATGCAATGTATATTAAGGGTAGTTCTCCATGCCCTCATAACCACTTAGGTTAAGGCACCAACCAACCCCTCACTCCCATCACAAGTCCTCCTTATGGCCATAGGTCCACTAGGGCACAAAACATGCAAAGAACCACCACATGCAACTCATACAAACCATGTACAAATGCAAGCAAAACCCCACCACTTGGGGCTATCCCTTACCTTGATTTCTTTGAAGCTTCAACACTTCCACAAGCCAAGAATCTCTCTTAGACTTTAATCACCCTTAAAGAAAAATAATAAAGGAATTTTTAGCTCTTATACATAAGCATTCAAACTATATCAAGAGAGGGAACTAGGTTTACCTTGCTAGCCTTTCTCTTCCTTCTCTTAGTCTTGATTTCCTTCTTGCTTCTTTCACTTCACATGTGGGGAAAACTTTGAACCAATTTCCCCACTCCCTATTTATAGAACTTTTCTTCTCAATCCATGCCAAATCTCAAGATTGCATCCTAGCCATAGATTTCTTCTTAATTCAAGAGACTAAATCTCCACCTTTAAACACTAGCACAATCCTTGTGCTTCTCCAAAATTTAATCCTAGCCATTGATTTTAGGAGAACACTTCTCTAGACTCAAAGAAACACAAATCCAAGAGACTTTGTCTCCTTGAATCTCATCCATTGATCTTTCTTTGGAGACTAAATCTCCTCCCTTGGATCAATCCTAATTTCCCATAATTCTCCTATTTTCCAAATAATTAAAGATGACTAATTTCCCAATTTTCCATTTAAATCCACAACTTTTCAAGCATTTAATGGAGACTAAAAATAATTTCTTTTTGATTTAAATTTAAAGGCTTTTGAAAGACATAATTCATTTACTTTAGCATTTATTTAAATCTACCATTTTCCCACATAAATGCATGACTAATTTCTTTTTAATATGGATTTTCTTTTAATTCCCTCCACATGGCTCTCATTTAATGCTTGAGAGACTAATTTCTTTTTCCTTTTGCATTTATTTTAAACATCACTCTTGATTCATAAGATCATGCCACGTGTCACCAAATTCTCTTAATTAAATAAATCATTGTTCTCCAAATTTAATTAAATCTCATTCCATAAGATTTTGCCAAGTGTCACAAATCTAGCCATACTTGGTTTTCCAATTTAATTTCCTAATTATCCATACACTTAATCAAGAATTAAATCCTCCAAAAATCAATTCTCCAATATAAATAATTTATCCTTTTTATGAGATGAAACTCCAAATTACCGTTTTGCCCCTCTTAAGGCATCCTATCTATTATGTGCCTTCTCATTATTTCAAGGGCAATTATGGAATTTTCCATATACCAATATTCCCTCAATTGATAAAATTTATCATAACTTATCAAGGGTATTACACCCCCCCCAACCCCTCACCCATAGAAGAGAAAACCATTAGTTGTGAAGTAAGATCGCATTCACCTACAACAGTTGCATTAGTAGTGATTAGTGATGGGTAATGGACAATGAGTAATCCCAAAATGTGAACATAGAATAAGTTCCAAAAGAAACAAAGAATCCTCCCACCCAACTGATGCTAGACGTGTAGCACATGCCCAAGAAATGTTTAGGATTGTGATTGACATATAGTTTCAAAGTTTCACTTTATTTTGCTTTCCATTTTAAATTTGCCTACATGTGTAAAAGGCCATTTGCTGAGTCAAATAAAGTGATTATAGTGTGTAAAATGTGTATTATTTATTTTTTTTACAAAAAAAATTAATACTCTTAAGAAGGCCCTAACAAAATTTTTCGCCTAAGGTCCTCAAGTTGGTTAAACTAACTCTACATTTAGACTATTTTGAGAGACCTAAAATCATTCAAAATATCCAACCATTGGATTAGGACAGTCGATTGTCCTTACCCATAGTTGACTATCACTTGAATAAGAGTCAATTGTCAATTAAGCAGAAGTTGACTACTCAAGATAGGCTCTTGGTTAAGTAGACTTTGCATAAATTGCTCTTTGTTAGGTCGATTGTGGCTTTGCTAGAGTTGACTGGCATATCAGGAATCGACTAGCCACAGTTGGGAGTCGATTCTTGGTCCAAATTTTTAGAAAAATAGACCTTTTTATGTCTTTAATTTGATTGAAAATAATTTTTATGAAAAATAACATTTTTGATAATAAATATAATATGAAAAATATTTTATAACTTTAACAGAAATAATTAAGGGCTTCAATTAATACACTTTTTAAAAATATTATTTTTGTTAATCATCAAAACTTGATTAGAGATCAAATGGAGTAAGTTGGTTCAACAACAAGAGGAAGAACCTAGTATGGATGAAAGTCAACAACATATGAAGGACAATCCAAGACTAAGAACCTAATATGAATAAGATTCAACAACATATCAAAAAGTAAGTAAGGTTATGAATGAGAATTTGTTGAGCTCAAAAAAAGTAATCAATATTTTAAATAGTTTTGACATAAATAAAATAAACAATAATGTATGAATTGTGAAAGTATGTGTTGTATCATATTTTTTTGGTATATGAGAAAATGTGTTTGATGAAAAACTATATGAAAATCTCATATTTCGAAATAAGTTTTTCGTATTTCGAAACATGTATGATTAGTGTTTTGGCGCTAAAGGTCAAATGTTTTAAAAATCCATTTTTTATCTCATCATGTTTCGAAACTATGTTTCTATGTTTCGAAACATAGTTCTGTAATGTTGATTCGAAATGCTCTTCAATATGATGTATTTCAAAACATAGTTTCCATGTTTCGAAACATCAGTATGCCATGTTTCTAAACTTGTTTCAAGATGTATATTAAAAAGGGTTCAAGTTTTGCTTAATCTATATGATGTATTTCGAAATCTATTTGAAATCTAAGCCTATGTTTCGAAACCTGTTTAGTATATTTCGAAACCTTTATCTGCAGTGTATCCTTGTTCAACATGTTTTGAAGCATGTTTCCGAAGTATGTTTCGAAACCTACTTTTCATATTTCAAAACATCTATCTCTGTCAGAAGAATTTCAAAAATCTGTCATGTCTTTGCACTTTATTTGAAAAGCTATTTTAATAATCTATTTTTGAAATTATACCCATACCCCGATGTTCAAAATACAGGTATGTTTTAAGTGGAGAATAAAACCTAATCATTTTGTTTTTTTAAAGAAAAGTCTTCCACTCATTTTGTCTCTTGGTGCATATCCAGCTGTAAAGGTTGTATGTTTCGAAATATGTTATGTGTGTTTCGAAACCTTTGTGTAAAAATGAGTTGTTTCGAAACCTAATAAGTATATTTCAAAACCTACTTTGTTATCTTGTCTCTAACGATTATAATTAGCCAAAAGTGTATCCGTTTGTTATATATATCATCTTTTTGAAGACAAGAAGACTCTCTCTCCCAAGCATACACATTTTTACATATTTACAAGAGATTTTTTCCACAAGCACAAGTTGAAAAAAGCTCTTCTATCTAACTCTCAAGAAGTTCTTTTCAATCATTCCTTGGTGCGCATTGTGGCACAAACAGGAGAAGCAAGCAAAATCCAAAGCTTTCATCTCTTTAAGCTCTCCTCACTCCATACCAATAGGCTTGCTATAACTATTTGGTAAGGTGTTTTAATTACATTCAAATTGTTGGGTTGTATAAGATAAGTGTTATTTATCTTGTTGTAAGGTTTGAGTTGAGCTCGTAAAAACTCAGTGTATAAGGTTTTAGGGTGAACCGTGGTAAAACCCTTAGTGTCATTGATTGCTAGTAAAAGTGATTGTGGTTTGCAAATCCTTCAAGTGAGTAAGCTTGAAGGTAGTGGAGTAGGCAAGTGCCGAACTACTATAAATCTTATGTGTACTTGATTTCTCGTTCCTACTTGTTGTTTATGTTCTTAAAAGAATCATTTTTGAAAATCTAAAGGAGTTTTGTTATTGGCAAATCAGTGAGTAATATTTCAAAAGACACCTTAGTAGGTTTCGAAACATACCTGCCAGTAAGTTTGATTTCGAAACATACTCATCTATATTTTGAAACATACTTAACAGAACGGTTAGTTTCGAAACATACCTCCTCAAGTTTCGAAACATAGTATCCCGCAAGCCAAAGTTTTCAAGTTATTTAAAAATTTACCCAAATCCCAATTCACCCCCCTCTTGGAATATACTTGCCATTATATAAAACTAACAATTGGTATCAAAGCGCAAGGTCTCTAAGTGTTTTGTAGGTTTAACCACCATAGAGCAAAGATCCAAATGGCACTCAACACCGACTTCAAGTTGGAAGAACAAAACACCTCAAGACCACCCTATTTCGACGGTTCAAACTACACCTACTGGAAAACAAGAATGAGGTATTTCTTGATGCAAAATACTGATCTATATACATGTATATCTAGTACGATTACACTTCCGGAACCTCCTTCGGCAACTTGGAATGAACAACAAAAACAAACAAATGAGTTAAATGCTAGAATTGTAAATATATTACATTGTGCATTAAGTCCAGCTGAGTTTAATAGAATACTTTCATGTACTACGACAAAAGAAATTTGGGATCACTTAGAAGTAACACATGAAGGAACCAAGAAAGTGAAAAACACTAAAATTGCAATCCTTACTAGTGAATATCAAAATTTCGTAATGAATACTAGTGAATCCATTAAGGAGATGTTCACAAGATTTAATAACATTGTAACGAACTTGCAAGCTCTAGGAAAAACAATCACCACAGAAGAAAAGGTTCAACAGATCTTAGGATGTCTACCATCTATTTGGGAACCTAAAGTCATGGCCATAGAAGAAGCTAGAGACACATCTACACTTACAATGGATGATTTACTAGGCTCACTATTGACTCATGAGATTAAACTCAACAGAAAAGAATCAAATGAGCTCAAAATGAAATCATTAGCATTCAAAGCCAAAGAAGAAGATGAAAGTGAAACAAACGATGAAGATGAAGAACTTACTCTACTCACAAAACCTTTTAATAAGTTTATGAGAAAAGGGAAATTTCCTAAGAGAAAACCATACGAAAACAAGAAATTCTCTAAGGATACTCCTTATGAATTAAAATGTTTTGAGTGTAAGAAACTAGGACATATCAAGGCAGATTGTCCTCAATACAAAAAGCTGAAAAGGAATAAGAAGAAGAAGTCACTAGCTACATTGAATGAAAAAGATCCCCTCTCCTCCAATTCAAGTCAACAAGAAGAAGCTGCAAACTTTTGTCTTATGGCACAAGAAGAAAATGAGGTAACTCCATGCTCATCTAGTAGCAACTCTATTTCATTCAATTCCTTACAAGATGAATACAACTTATTGTTAGAAACATATAACAAAATGTTGGATAAAAACAAAGCTTTGAAAAATGTCTCAATAATCAAAGAAAGAGAATGGAATGATCTTAAGATTGCATATGATGACTTAGAGCAAATTATTGAACAAAAGAATAATGAAAATGCAAACTTGAAGATCAAACTTTCAGAATTAGAAAAGAAGAACAATGATCTATTAGACTCATTTGAAAAGTTATTAGAAGGAAAGAAAAAGATGGATATAATTTTGGGAAATCAAAAACCATTTGGGGATAAAAGAGGTCTTGGATACATAGATGATATGCCATCTACCTCAACAACTATATTTGTTAAAGAAAAATCTTTGAACAAACCCCATTCACTTAGAAAATATGTTGTTCAACATAATCAAGATCTTTATAAAAGAACAAGTTTAACTTGTCATTATTGTAACAAAAAGGGACACCATATCAAGCAATGTTTTTATAGAAAAAATGCTCATAGATTAAAATTGAAGTGGATTCCAAAAGTTAACAACGATGTGTTTACTAACATTGATGGACCCAAAAGGACTTGGGTACCAAAAGTACCAATATGATATGTTTTTTGTAGATAAGTTTGGCATCCAAAGAAGGAAAGAAGAAGTGGTATCTTGATAGTGGGTGTACCAAGCACATGACGGGAGACAAAGATCAATTCATCTATTTCACCTATAAAGATGGAGGTAATGTTGTCTATGGAGACAACTCTAAAGGTAAAATTCTTGGCTATGGCACAGTTGGTTTATGTAAAACAAAGATTGAAAATGTATGCCTAGTTGAAGGTTTAAAACACAACTTGCTGAGTATAAGCCAATTATGTGATAAAGGACATAGAGTCACCTTTAAATCAAGCAAATGCAAAGTCTATAACTTGAAATCAAATAAACTTATTTTTTCTGGAAATAGACATGGTAATGTATATGTTATTTGGCTTGATGATGTTGTGCTAAAACATGAAAATTGCCTTATTACATCAAATTCAAACTTGTCTTGGTTATGGCATAAGAAATTAGGACATGCAAGTATGAGTTTAATTGACAAATTGGCTAGAAAACAACTAATTCAAGGCTTACCCAATATCAACTTTAAAAAGGATCATGTATGTGATATGTGTATGAAAGGAAAACAAACTAGAGCCTAATTTAAACCTATAAATTCAGTTAGCACAGCTAGACCTTTAGAATTGCTTCACCTAGATTTGTTTGGTCCTATGAGAACTCAAAGTTTAGGAGAAAAATCCTATACCTTAGTTATAGTAAATGATTTCTCAAGGTTTACATGGGTGTTATTTTTAGGAAATAAAAGTGATGCTTTTAAAGCATTCTCTAGATTATGCAAAAGAATTCAAAACGAACAAGAACTAAAGATAAAACAAATAAGGAGTGATCATGGTGGAGAATTTGAAAATCAAGCATTTCAATCCTTTTGTGAAGAAAATGGAATTCATCATAACTTCTGGGTCTCTATAACTCCTTAACAAAATGGTGTCGTTGAAAGAAAGAATAGAACTCTTATAGAAATGTCTAGAACAATGTTGCTAGAAAATAACTTGCCAAAATATTTTTGGGCTGAAGATGTAAATACAACATGCTATGTTCTAAATAGAGTATCAATAAGACCTATCATCAAAAGAACCCCATATGAACTTTTCAAACACAATAAAACCAATATTTCATATTTTCATCCTTTTGGGTGCAAGTGTTTCATTCTAAGCAATGGAAAAGATCAACTAGGAAATTTTGATGCTAAAAGCGACGAAGGCATATTCATAGGTTATTCATCTCAAAGCAAAGCTTATTGAGTCTTTAACAAAAGAACACTAGTTGTAGAAGAATCAATTCATATAGTGTTTGCTGAAAATCCAAAAATAGACAATAATGATGATGATCTAGAAGTCATTTCAAATAAAGTAAATTAGATTCAAATTAATGAAAAAGAAGATCATTCTATTATCCAAGCTTCTAATATTCAAAAAGAAGTTTCACTTCCAAGAGAAAGAAACTATGTTAAAGAAAATGAAATTCTAGGAGATCCTAGCAAAGGAGTATCAACTAGATCTTCCCTTAGATTAAACACAGATCTAGTTCTAATCTCTCAAATAGAACCCAAAAATGTTCAAGAAGCTTTAAATGATGATGAATGGGTTAAAGCTATACAAGATGAGCTAGACCAATTCGAAAAGAATGAAGTTTGGTGTCTTGTATCTGAACCTCTTGATCATCCTATCATTGGAACAAAATGGGTCTTTAGAAACAAGCTTGATGAAAGTGGTGACATCATTAGAAATAAAGCTAGATTAGTTTCTCAAGGTTATAGTCCAGAAGAAGGCATATATTATGATGAAACCTATACTCTGGTAGCAAGATTGGAAGCTATACGAATCTTATTATCTTTCTCATGCTATAAGAACTTCACTTTATATCAAATGGATGTTAAAAGTGCATTCTTAAATGGTTTCATTTCGGAGCAAGTGTTTGTAAAATAACCACCCGTCTTTGAAAATCCAAAATATCCAAATCATGTATATAAGCTTACTAAAGCCCTATATGGTTTAAAACAAGCTCCTAGAGCTTGGTATGAAAGGCTAAGTAAGTTTCTTATTGAAAATGGATTTCAAAGAGGTAAGGTTGACACAACACTTTTCATTAAAAAGAAAAGAAATGATATGTTGTTTGCCCAAATTTATGTAGATGACATTATTTTTGGATCCTCAAATCTTAAGTTATGTGAAGAGTTTGCCTCGATAATGAAAAACGAGTTTGAAATAAGCATGATGGGAGAATTAACATACTTCCTAGGTCTTCAAATTAGGCAAACACCTCAAGGAACTTATTTAAGCTAGGCTAAGTATGTAAAAGAAATTCTAGCAAAATTTGGTATGAAAGATTGTAAACCTATATCAACCCCTATGAGTGCATCTAGTGTCATTGATAAAGATGAGAAAGGAAAAGCAGTGGATCAAAAGCTATATAGAGGGATCATTGGCTCTTTGCTATATTTAACGGCTTTTAGGCCTGATATTGTATTTAGTGTTGGTATATGTGCTAGATACCAAGCCGATCCAAAAGAATCTCACTTGAAAGCCACTAAAAGAATTTTGAGATATATCAGAGGCTCTAAAAACCTAGGTCTATTCTATGCAAAATCAAAAGATTTCAAACTAAATGCTTATCCCGATGTTGACTATGGAGGATGTAAGATTGATAGAAAGAGTACAAGTGGAATATGTCACTTTCTAGGAAACTCTTTAGTGTCTTGGGGTAGCAAGAAACAAAATACCGTTGCCCTATCCTCAACCGAAGCTGAATATGTAGTAGCTAGCCTATGTTGCACATAAGTCCTTTGGATTAAGCATCAACTAGAACATTACGACATCTTCTTAGAAAAAATACCAATCAAGTGTGATAACACTAGCACAATAGCTTTATCCAAAAATTCGGATTTCCATGCAAGAACCAAGCATATTGAAATCAAACATCATTTATTAAGGGATCATGTTCAAAAAGAGGATATTACATTGGAATTCATAGACACAAATAATCAAGTAGCTGATATCTTTACTAAACCATTGGATAACAAAAAGTTTGAACACTTTAGATCATGCCTTAACTTGCTAGAAATCAAGTTCTAGATTTAGTTTATCAAAATTTTGAATCCAAGTGTTTCTACTTAAGGAAGTTTCGAAACATCGTTCTCATGTTTTGAAACACATGCTGTATCGAGAAAATCGTGTTTTGAAACTCCCTGTTATCCCATTTCGAAACACAATCTCTAGAGAGTGTTATTTCGAAACATACTTGATCTATATTTCGAAACCAGTTTTCCAGAGAGGTATATTTCGAAACATAAGCCCCATGTTTCGAAACCTAATGTCGGGATTATAAATACCCGAACCGTTTCAAATCCTCATTTCTTCCAAAATTTCCTTCTTATTTCGAAACCCTAGCCTTCGAAACCTCTCTCCCTCTCACTCTCACTCAAAATCTCTCTCAATCTCTCACTCCAATCTTGCAAATCAATCATGCTTAGGTCAAAGAGATCCGCTGGAAAGCATCAACGCACTCATGTCTCGCCATCTCCTCCTCCTCAAAAGTTCAATGATGACTTTCCTACTCCTCAAGCCTACAAATCCTTCAAATTACTATTTGAAAAACGTGAGGTAAATCCCGGTCATCCATTTGATATTGATGTTTTAGAAAAAGCCAACTTCTCCTATCTATCCTTGTTAAGAGATAGAAATTGGTTGCAACACTTAGAGTGTGTTTGATTGCACATATTTTCCATGGAAAATATGTAATTATTACACATTTTCTATGAAAAATAATCAAACACTCTTAATTTTTCTATAGAAAAATATGTATGGTATAACCATTTAAAGCTTCTTTCCATGGAATTCATTTTTCAAGGGGGTGAGATGGTTTTTGTTTTCTAGGCAATATTACCTAGAATTAAATTCTAGGTAATGCAATCAAACACACCTTTAAAGTTTAAATCCCCAGTTTTTCTAGATTATGTTCAAATTCTCTACTCAAATGCTCAAACACATTTCGATGGGCATGAGTACAGTGATCGTTTTCGAACTTTTCTTCAAAACACTGAACTTGAACTTAGCCCTAGTTCAATAGCTACATTTTTGGACATTCCTGCTAAAGGAGACATCTACATTCCCTATACATTCAAGTCTTTAGATGCTTGTAGAAAAATTTCTGGAAACCCAAATCTCAAAGAAGCTTTCACCAACACAAATGCCTTATCATTTGATTTTCGTATCCTTCATATTATTATTTGTCAAGTCTTACATCCTAGAAAGGGAAACTATGCTAAGCTTTATCCCGAGGATCTATGGTTCATGGAAAAGCTTATGGAAAATAAACCAATCAATCTTCCCTCAATCATGTGTAATAAAATGCTAAATGCTCACGCGCATCATAAGCAATCACTTCCTTACGGTTGCTTTCTTTCAGCATTTATCAAAATCAAGTTTCCATCTATCCAATCCTCATCCATTTTTCTGGTATCCAAACTCACTCTGTTTGATCATACATCCCTAACAAAAATGGTATATAAATATGATGATGTGAACAAAAGGTATACCAAAATGATCCATTGCCACCAAAGATTTAGTTTTGAAATGGACGCACAAGCAGAAGAACAAGCAGCAAAAGAAGCTGAGGAAAAAGAAGACGAAGAAGACGATGACGCTCCAGTTTCTGACGCTGGACCCTCCTCTAGATTCACCCTTGACATGTTAACATCGCTTCAGTTTACTATAGCTGAAGGCTTTGCATCTATGACTCGAAAATTCGATGACATCTTAGCTATTCAAGCCACTTTTGGGACTCAGCTGCAAGCGTTAAACGACAAAGTCAATGACAATCACCGCCAAATGAAAGACTACCTTGACAGTCTTAGGGATCAACTAGAAAACTTAGAAGAGTTGATCGCGAGTCACCCAAGTCCTAGTGCTCCTAACTCCCCATCTCCCTAGTTTATTTTTGAGTTGAATTCTACGTTTTGTAATTGACTATCTATGCGCTCTCATATTGCATTATGTTTTTTTGCAAAGTATTGGATGTTTGTTTCCTATTCAGTTACTCTTGATACTTTGCTTGTGTTCATGAATGTTTTATCTTGATTACCATATTTTTTGTTTATGATAAAAAGGGGGAGAAAAATGAAAAATGTATTAGATGCTTGAAATGTATGTGTGAAATAGATGCTTACTTAAGTTGGTATCAAACATTCAATTTTAAGCCTGTTGGTCTTATGTTAAAACACTAACTCTTGGTATCAAGGAAATTCTTATGTTATGTAGTTTCAAACAAATGCAAAAGAGGATGTGCCATTTCAAGGTTGTATTTCTAACTCCAATGTACGTTTATGGGGGAGCTATGTAAATGTTGTATGCATATTGTTTTTTCAAAGGGTTTTCATCATTATCAAAAAATAGGGGGAGAATTGTTGTATCATATTTTTTGGTATATAAGAAAATGTGTTTGATGAAAAACCATGTGAAAATCTCATATTTCGAAATAAGTTTTTTATATTTTGAAACATGTATGATTAATGTTTTGGCGCTAAAGGTCAAATGTTTTAAAAATCCATTTTTTATCTCATCATGTTTCAAAACTATGTTTCGAAACATAGTTTTGTAATGTTGATTCGAAATGTTCTTCAATATGATGTATTTCGAAACATAGTTTCCATGTTTTGAAACATCAGTATGCCATGTTTATAAACTTGTTTCAAGATGTATATTAAAAAGGGTTCAAGTTTTGCTTAATCTATATGATGTATTTTGAAATCTATTTGAAATCTAAGCCTATGTTTCGAAACTTGTTTAGTATATTTCGAAACCTTTGTCTGCAGTGTATCCTTGTTCAACATGTTTTGAAGCATGTTTCTGAAGTATGTTTTGAAACATCTATCTCTGTCAGAAGAATTTCAAAAATTTGTCATGTCTTTGCACTTTATTTGAAAAGCTATTTTAATAATCTAATTTTGAAATTATACCCATACCCTGATGTTCAAAATACAGGTATGTTTTAAGTGGAGAAGAAAACCTAATCATTTTGTTTTTTAAAGAGAAGTCTTCCACTCATTTTGTCTCTTGGTGCATATCCAGCTGTAAAGGTTGTATGTTTTAAAACATGTTATGTATGTTTCGAAACTTCTGTATAAAAATGAGTTGTTTCGAAACCTAATAAGTATATTTCAAAACCTACTTTCTTATCTTGTCTCTAATGGTTATAATTAGCCAAAAGTGTATCCGTTTGTTATATATATCAGCTCTTTGAAGAAAAGAAGACTCTTTCTCCCAAGCATACACATTTTTACATATTTACAAGAGATTTTTGCCACAAGCACAAGTTGAACAAAACTCTTCTATCTAACTCTCAAGAAGTTCCTTTCAATAATTCCTTGGTGTGCATTGTGGTACAAATAGGAGAAGCAAGCAAAATTCAAAGCTCTCATCTCTTCAAGCTCTCCTCACTCCATACTAATAGATTTGCTATAACTATTTGGTAAGGTATTTTAATTACATTCAAATTGTTGGGTTGTATAAGATAAATGTTATTTATCTTGTTGTAAGGTTTGAGTTGAACCCGTAAAAACTCAGTAAGGTTTTAGGGTGAATCGTGGTAAAACCCTTAGTGTCATTGATCGCTAGTAAAAGTGATTGTGGTTTGCAAATCCTTCAAGCGGGTAAGCTTAAAGGTAGTGGAGTAGGCAAGTGTCGAACCACTATAAATCTTGTGTGTATTTGATTTCTCGTTCCTATTTGTTGTTTATGTTCTTAAAAGAATCACTTTTAAAAATCTAAAGGAGTTTTGTTATTGGCAAATCAGTGAGTAATATTTCAAAACATACCTTAGTAGGTTTCGAAACATACCTGCCAGTAAGTTTGATTTCGAAACATACTCATCTATATTTCAAAACATATTTAACAGAAAGGTTAGTTTCGAAACATATCTCCTCAAGTTTCGAAATATAGTATCCTGCAAGCCAAAGTTTTCAAGTTATTTAAAAATTTACCCAAATCCAATTCACCCCCCTCTTGGGATATACCTACCATTATATAGAACTAACAGTATGAACCCAACAAACAACAACATATCAAATCTCATCCCATTACGTGGGGTCAACATTAAGTATGAATCTAAATAGGGGCTAAAATCAAGATCCACAATGGTAGTGTCAATTTTGGAGGCGTTGCTAGATTAACAAAAACCCAAATAGCCTTTACTAGAAAGAGAGAGAGAAAGAAGAATAACAAAGAAAAAAAGAACAATTAAAAAACAAAGAGAAGATCAGAGCAAGCCACATTACCACTGTTGATGGAGAGTGTAGAGAGAACCTTATTGTTCATTTGCAATGGTTTGCTGATTGTTTGTGGTGTTTCTTTATAATTGCAAGCAAAGATCATTTGCAATGTTGATGGTTTGTCCATGGTTAGAAATGGTTTTATCAATTGATGAAGAAAGCATAGAGTAATTGATGTGATGCAATAGATTACATATGTCCCATCAATATATGCATTTCAACATAAACTAGGGGTGTGACTTGTGCTATACATGTGCAATTTAAACATACATTTGGCAATTGAAATTCAGTTTCTTAATTCCTTTAACCAATATTTTTATGAATATGAATCTTGGTTTAGTGGTATAATTGCTTTTATGTTTGGTGTGAAATGTCATGATTTCAAATCTTGCACTTGCATGGTATGCTTTTGTTTTTTTTTAAATGAAATATTCCAACGGTATTACTAAAGTGTTGAGAGTTTCACAAAACTTTAGAAAAATGGAACACTAGTTAAGGTAGTGTTTGTTAAAATGATTAAGATAAAGTTGTATCAACATAAGTTTAAAATGCTTTTAATCGGACCAACATATGGAATTGTAACAACCCTATAATGGGTCTAGAGTATTTATTAAAATTTTATTTCGTATGTCATATTTTGGGGGAATCAATGGAATTAATTATTTTTATATAAGGATAGTAATTGTTGGATTTAATATTTGAAATATTGGAATTAAGAGGTCATTAGCAAAAAAGTTACATTAATAAAAAAATTATTTTTGGAATCAATATATGGTGAATAGTTAAAGAATGATTGTGTGCAATGGGTTGGGCCAAGGGTTTAAAGTCCCAATGAACTTAAAGGGTGGAAATTTAGATGAATTGGGTTGGGCCAAGTATAGAAAAGGCTCAACTAAAGTGATGGTTGGAAAGATACACAATTGGGCCCATTATGAATTAGGCTTGGGCCAAGTGCATAAATGTTGCATTTTAACTAATTAATGGATTTTAAATAAATATATTTACATGTACTATGTGGGTGAAAAAGAAAATGAAAATGAAAATGAAAAAGGAAAAAGGAAAAAATAAAGCAAATGACCAATAAGGGTTTAATGCACGTGTTTGAAAAAGGTGAAAGCAAATGGGAAATTTTATAATTGGAGAGAATAAAGAAAAGAGGAAAGAAAAAACAAATGATGCAAAATGGCTAAAATGGGCATGAAATATTATGTGTATGTGTGTGCATGGAGTAGGGGCAAAAGGGGAAAGAATGGGGGGTGGTTGGCAACCCACTCCTTCCCCCTCACATCTCCATGCTTTTTCTTGTTTCATTCTTCATTCTTCCATTTCCAATCTCTCTCTTTCGTTGCTCTCCCTATCTTCTTCTTTTTCTTTTTCTTTGTTCTTTCTTCATTTGCATTTTCTTCTTCCTCCATTTTTCTACTTGCTTGGAGCTTTAAGAGTGAGGATTTCAGTTTCAACGGAAGACTTCTCTTCTTCTTCTTTAGTTTTCATCAACAAGACAAGTTCCTCTTGCACTTTTTTTTTTTTTGGTTTTATTGTGCAAGTTTTCCCTTTTTTTTGGTTGGAATGTCAAAATATGTCTTTGTTCTTCAACAAATGACATTTGTGGGTTAAGAAGCTAGTGGTGGTCGTTTTGGGATGCTTTGGGGCCATTTTTTGCTTTCTGTGTGTGTCGAGTCTGTTAGGTTTGAAATGCTATGGCACTAATATTCAAGATTGGAGTGCATTGGGTTGTTTTAAAAAATTGATTGAATTTGAAAATCCTTTTGAAAAAAAATGAGATTTTAATGCAAGTAAGGATTATTGAAATGTTTGGAACAATAAATGAAAGAAAAAGCACAAACAAATAAGAAACACAACGATATATAGTGGTTCGGCTTAAACCAAGCCTAATCCACTACCTTAACTCCTCACTAAGAAATTTTCAATCAATCCACTAAAAATCTCTTATCTCTCCGGATAATCCCTCTAGCAACAAGTTAGGAATTTATAACCTCTTGCTTAGAAAAGCAAGCCCTCTAGTACCAAGCTATGTATCACAACCTCTTACTTAAACAGCAAACCCTCTAGCAACAAGTTAAGAAAATCAAGAATAATAAAAGGAAATGATCTAAGAGTAGACACTCTTAGTTATAAGATCTCTCAATATAAATACAAAGTTTGAACAAGATAATACAGATGATAATCAAAGCCTTTAGAGAGAAAAATAAAGCACAAATGAAACAATTAAGCTCTTGAAAGAATGAACACTTGAAAGCTTGAAATCAATCATCTTGGTTGATTTGAATCACCCATTTGTCTTGTATTTATAGTGCCTTGAGAGCCCATTTATGAATCTTGCCATTAGTAGTGGAAAATCCACTTTGGGTGAGTGAAAAAACTAGCCGTTAGGTGTTTCTATGACACAAACAGTCGATAGATGCAATACATCGATCGACAAATGAGTAAAAATTCAAAAAGTGGTCGACAGATTAAAAAAAACGGTCGACAGATTCAAAACTTGCATTCTGCCGGTCAACAGATGGTTTGGCCGATTGACAGATGGGATACAGTCGGTCGACAGATTATATACATTAGATTTAGCATGTATATATTACAACATATTTACATTTCTTTAGTTTAAGTAAATGTTCATATTTTTTTTAATTTAGTAAAAATATAAATTAAAGAAAATGTGGACATTTACTTTAATACATAAATGTAAATAAGAAAGTACCCCTTCACTTGAATTCAATAAAAATATCTAAAAAATCAAAATCCATAACAATAAGAAAATAATTTTTTTTTTCCAGTACAAATTTAGAATTTTGCAATTTTACTTCTTCCAAAATATATACCTTTTATTTCTTAAAAAATCCATTAAAAATTATTTTAACAACAATGAATATTAGCTATCAAAATACTAGAAGATAGTTTTTCAAAATAAAAACATTTTCTTATATATCTCCTTATAATGTGCTAATCTTTCAAACTTAAAGAAATAACATTTGTTAGTTCATTTTCATATACAAAATACTATAATACTTAAAAAATATGTTTTCCACTATAAGTCATAAAAAATCCATTAGGGGAGTGGAGCAATTGGACTAAATAATACGGTCTTTTGCTTTTGAAACATTTTGCTTCATTTATCCAATGAATCAAAACCAATTTAAAAAATTATTTAGGAGATTCCTTTAAATCTTAATATTTGTTTGTGCAAATCTCCATCTATAGAAAGCTATTGATCATTTGGTTTTCATTTTCAAAAAGGTATTTGAAATTGATTTTTGTTTCCAAAACATATACTTGACTTAAGATATAAATTATTTATTTTTCATCATCAAAACCAACACAGGAGTAAAATATCAGAGTTGACTAATCTTTGGCTTTAGTCGACTCAGCAGAGGCTAGTTTTCTCATATTTTTGTGTCATCCCTTGGCCCAGTCGACTAAGCATTTCTTTAGTCAACTAAGCTTTAGTCGACTAAGCCCTTTATTTCAAACTATACATTTTGTGCTCTTTTGACCACAACTTTTTGTTTTAATATCAGAATTAAGATTGGCTTTTTGCGTTGTAAACCTAACTTGATAAGCTTCATTTTGAGATAGGATTTGAATCATTTGGATTCAAATTGAGCCTATAGTTCCCTTTTTAATCCGAGCCTAAAATCTGGAAATTTTCAACTTCTTAAATATTTGTAATCTCTTCCCCAAACATCTTGTAAAGTTCAAATGAGTATAAAAATGCTTCTTGATGATATGTGGGTGTCTTAAGGGGGATAAATTTATCATGTGTAATAAGAAACGAAAACCATGAAACTATTATGATGAATATATGTAATCAATTTAATTGATATTGATAAATGATATGAAAATGAAACCCAATGAAGGATGTTAAATATTGTGGATGAAAATACCATGGGCTCATGAATGAGAATGATATTGAAATGTTTAAATTTGCATGATGATTGTGATGTGAACATTTCTATAATGGAGCATGCATGTTATATTTATGTGAGACCTCATGAGAATTGCAAGCATTATTTTTGCGCCTCTATTATTATTTTTGTGCGTCAATTATGTTCCGCAAGATGAGAAAGAAGAGGATATCTTATGGAGGGTCTGACGCGGGTGAGGTGGCCATATAGCCCGGTAGGCAATGCTTAAGTCAAGTGAATGGCTGATTGATGTTTCTATATATATATATATATGTATACATATATGCATGCATGTGAATGGAAGACTATGTGAGCTGATATGATTCATGTGAATGGAGGCTTTGAGAGCCAATGTGATGCATAGAAATCTATATGTTTATGGGAAATGGAATGTTGCGTAAAATGCATAATGATGATAACATGTGATGGTATTAATGATGGGAAATTAATAATGAATTTGTTATTGTATTTTGGGGAGTTAAGTATATTTCATTTGGTTTATCCATGCCTTAATTTTACGATCTCACTTGTTGATTATATATACTTATTGAGTCTTGTGACTCACTTTGCTTACTCTTGTCATTCTAAGTAAGGAAAAGGAAATTGCAAAGGGTGAGTTCAGTGGGGCTAGAGCCCAGGTTTAGAGATGTACATAGACGTTCCCAACTAAAAGGTTCAAGAAGTATTTTGTTTAAGCGCTTGTAGAATGAAAAATTTATTGTTCAATTTGCAATAGTGCCATTTTATTTTGCATGGTATGGCCATTTGGCATAAGGGATTATGTAAGTCAAGTTATGAATGAAATGTATTATTTTTGGCTTATGTTATTTAGTGAGCAGGAAAAAAAGTTGAGTATTTTATCTAAGTATTGTTCTATATCATTTTTGTGACAATCTTTTTTCGGATTTTCCTATGCTAACGGGATAATCCGGGAGTGAACCGCTAAAGGAATGATCAAGATAAGGTTCGAAAGTATTTTAAGATTTTTATCAAATTATTTGTTAAATTTTTTAAAATGCACTAAAAGATATATGTGTCATTTTTTTTCTTATCTGTAAAGATCAAGATAAATTTATCCGAATGAGGAAAGATAAATTTATCTAGAAAAATCTAGATAAGAAGTCACATAACTTCTTCTTCAAGAGTTATCAGATAAATTTAACAAATACAGTAAAAAATATTTTTATTTGAAATACTTTTCATATCTCATTTTTTTTTTTTGATCTATATCTTACTTAACAAATACTACATAAAATACTTAATTTTATGTCTCTAACTACTAAGCAGATATGCCCTCTACCATATCCCCTAATAAGATTTTTTTTTCCTGTTCTTCTTGCAACGAAATTATCAGTGTATTGTGTAGCATGTGAGTTAACTACAAGAAATTCATTTATAAATTAAACAAGTATATAGCTATAAAGTAATAAACAAACTTTTATTTAATTGAACAACCGACCTAACATTCCCACATGCCATGTCATTGTTTAACAACTATAAATACATTAGATAACATTTAAAAGAGATAACTGCCAATTTTTTTATTTTCTTTAATTTAGTTTAAAACTAAATAATTGATTACACTCATAAAATAACCATTAAAAGAATACAACCATGAGTTAGGTTGCACCAAAAAATAAAAAATAAAATAAAATAAAAAAGGAAAAACAACATTTTCCAAAAAGGGGATTTTGTTGGGTTCTAAGAAGAACATATTGTTAAATTATAATTTTGTTCATGAGATCGAGTAATATAATTAAAATTTTCCAATATACTTGTAATATGAAATTAAGTCATTACAATATTATTTGACAAGAGTTGGTAAATAATGACAAATATAGAAAATAGTCCCAAATCTCACCCTTTCCAAACAAGGCTTAAATTCTAATTTTTTTTCAAATGTAAATAAATAATGACAGGGGTTTGTTCTATTTTATAAATGAGAAGGTGAGCGGCATATAAGTCTTAAAAACCTTATTTCACTAAGGTAATGTTTGTTAAAATAAATAAAATAAATTTGTATAAAAATAATATTAAAATATTTTTCGAATTTACTCATATTTTTGTTAATAAACACTACATAAGTAAGGTAGAGTATTAAGAGTTGTTCTCTTTGTATTTTAATTTTCAGTTTTGAATTCATTTCTAGTTTTATGTTTTGAGTGTTTTTTTTTAGATTGCAAAAAATACGTTATTTTTGTCCGTAGCATTTTTCGCATTTTGAAAATTTTGAATTCATTGTCATGTTTATAATAAAAATAGTTAAAACAATTTTTTGTTATTTTAATTTTTCTTTACAATTTTTTTTCTTATTTTTTAAAATATGAAAGTAAATACATTTTCACTATTTTAGAAAATTAAAAACTGTAAATGTCCTGAAAATAGCAACAAAAAAAAAAAAAAAAAAAACATGACTTTAAAATCCTTGGCATTTTATGCAACGAGTTCTAAATTAGGTGTACACTACCACTAGGTCTTAAACATCATTTCAATGTTGCATTTAGATAGAGGGATTTCATTAAACAGCTTTCTTAACCTTTGAGGTCTTATCTTGCTCGTGAAAGTAAAATGATGCTCTAATGGACGCGGAAAACACAAAAAAGGAAGAACATGCATGTTATATATACTAATAATCCCTTTTGGCCTTCAGGGCTTGGCATCTGTCGAGGATGCAGGGCTCTTTGCCTGAGAGGAGTCAGTCGAAGTGTTGCTCGGAGGTTCAGAGCTCTGGCCAGAGGATGACTCTGTGAAGAAAACTATATTTTCCTGGTTGTCAACGAAGAATTGGAGGGATCGTGGAACCGGAGGTGGGTTCACATCCAGAATCCCTTCCAGGATCTGCACTACCTGACCCATTGTCGGTCTATGGTTCTCATCGTCTTGGATGCACCAACAAGCAACTCTACAGATTCGCCTTAGCTCTCCTGCATCTGCATTCTTGTCCAGTCTGGGGTCTAGTAGGTCAAGGACATCGCCTCCTTCTACGACAACATTTGCAGCCCAGGTTGGGAAGAATTTTTGTTTCCCTTCTTCGGTGTGCTCAGAATTTCTTCTTCCCGATACAACCTCAAAAAGCATCATACCGTAGCTGAAAACATCAGCTTTGGAAGTTATGGCTACTCCAGATATCCACTCTGGTGCAAGATAGCCTCTTGTTCCCCTTACGGTTGTCAAAACCCTGCTGAATTCTCGCCCCATAAGCTTTGCAAGTCCAAAATCAGCAACTTTTGGACAGAATTCAGCATCTAAAAGAATGTTTTCAGGCTTTATGTCACAGTGTATGATACAGTCCCTGCATTTCTCATGGAGATAAGCCAACCCTCGAGCCGTCCCCAGTGCAATTTGGTACCTTGTTTTCCAGTCCAAAACCTTCTCATCCTTTTCATGGAAAAGATGGGAATTCAAGGAGCCATTCTGCATATAATCATACACCACCAACTTCCTGTTGCCTTCAGAGCAGAACCCACGAAGCCAAACAAGATTGACATGTTGGATAGTTCCAATTGTGCTGACTTCTGTTCGGAATTGCTTCTCTCCTTGGATGATGCTCTCAAGCTTCTTCACAGCTACAACAGTTGAATCAGGTAATGTCCCTTTAAAAACAGAGCCAAAGCCTCCTCCCCCCAGTTTCTCAGAGAAATTCTTGGTTGCATGCTGCAAATCTCTGTATCCGAATGCAATCAATGAACCCTCTACAGCTTTTGTCGATCCAACTGACCTCCTTTGCCGCCGCCAGAAAACCGCAAAAACAACACCCAGGAGGGCTATCACTACAATGGAACCAGCAACCGCTCCAATAATAGTACCCTTGTTACTTTTAGAACTCGAAAACTCAGAGGCAGCGAGTTTAATATAAAGAGTTTTTCCATTTCCTGAGAGTAGTTTCACGTTCACAAGCTCGCCAATCCAAATCGAACAAGCATTTCTGTCATAAGCATAAGCTGTGCACGAACAGTTACCCAAGCATGAAGTTTCGCATTCTGCCTCACTGCCAACAGCCACAGTTTGTGGATTTTCAGGCGAGTTCATGTTGGGATACTTCCAAAACCTATCTCTTTCTTTATTAGCAGCACCAGAAGTCTCGCACTGTAATTGGGAATTCCTCACACACCCACCAGAATGATCATTCAAATTCCAGTCACTGTCCGACCTAGGTCTGAAACCTTTCAAACAACTACAAGCTTCTTTTGTCGTCTCATCGCAGGTGCCAAATGCCCCACAGAAATCATAAACTTCACATTGTCGTTGCGGCTGAGACCAAAACAAATTCCACGCCTTGCTGTTCTCCACCCATGTGACCATCTTTATTTGCCCGGATATATCCATGATAAATCTAGAAATTAATGAAGGATCATCGAGAGAATATGTGAAATAACTCTCATCATTTTTGTTGTTGATAAAGCTAAAATTATAATTATAACCAATAATGTTCTTCATTTCAGGAACATTGTTGAAAAACTGCCCATTCCATTGACCACTAGTCCAGTAGGCTTTAGTCCCATTCCGCATTATATGATACTCACTATTAATTTCATCTAGACTAAGAGAGAATATCCCTGGAGCAGGATCTTCAGAATTCTTCCATGAAGTAAGGCGTTGATTGGTTTTAGTAACCCAATTATATCCGAGCTTGGCACCAGGCAACCAAGTACCGCTTGGGTGATCAAAACTTTGCCAAAGTGGTTCTGTGGAATTGGATTTGGACCCTTCTGTCAAAACCAAATTACCATCATCCCCAAGAACTGCTACAACAGAATTCGAAATTGTAGAGCTCTGATTGGTGGACCAAACTTGGAGTTTCCGCTCATTGAGAAGCACCAAGTTGCCATCTATGATTTTGAGTTGTGAGGAACGGTGATCTGAGACGGCTGATTCTCTATTAGCTACCCAAGCTACAGTTCTAGTGGACACTTTCTTGTACCACATGCATATGTAATACTTGGAAGGGTTACCTGGTGCGTAGAAACCCAATTCGAAATTCCCACCTGCAGAGACAATTGTCTGATCCCCGGACAGAGATTGGTTAGCAGAGATGGTGTCAGCTCCAAAAGAGAGACGCGTGTTGAGGGAGAAGGCCAGGAAGAAAACTATCAGCATGGAACCCATTTCTGCTAAGAAAAATTCGTGCAGGAGCTGTGATAATAGAACTAGATATGATTGAATTACAGGAGAGAGACAGAGAGCGGGCTTTGATATTTTGATTAAGTTGGGACTCAAATGCAACTAGGGTCATGGAAAGGAAGGAGTTGCGGTCTATCTTATAAGAAGTCTATTAGGCTTCGCGAATTGACCATTAGGCCATTTTTCAAACTTCTCTTTCTCTATTGATCTCCAACACGCACCATTGGAAGTCCAGTTACTGTTAAATCATCATCGGATTGCTAATTGTTGCCAGAATGTCTAGTCTCCCTTTCTCTCTTCTCCCCTCCACCTCTATGGCCGTCTTGTCGTCCCAGTACTATGGTCTATGGCCAAGGCAAAAAATGAAAAAAGAAAAGACTTCCACTGGCAAATCAACTTCTGAAATATAAAATTGAATTTTACAGATGAGAAAGAAGAACACTGCCTGTCACCTAACTACATGAATTCCAAAACATGATTGGCCAATACAGCCACGCTGCCGCCTAACTGTTTGGGTCTTATTAAATATGGGTCACTGGTGGTAACATGGTTTTTAGTCCCTACAGGAGACGGTCATTGCCCTTTTGAAACCGTCACCGGGCGCTATTATAGCCCCCAACTGGGGGCAACGAAAATCGTTGCTAATCCAACCGTAACGTAACCCCTGATCGACGGAAATCTATAGGAGACGTTATTTTAATGTTTCCAAATCGCTTTCGATTTTGAAACTCTAGCGTGTATTTGATAGCATATATTTATCATAAAAAATATTTAATTATATATAATTATTATAAATATTTTTTATAAAAATAATTGAATACCCTTAACTTTTCTATAGAAAATATGTGTATGGTACAAATATTTAAAACTTATTTTCATGAAATTTATTTTTTAAGAGGGTGGGGTGATTTTTGTTTTCTAGATAATCATTACCTAGAATTAAATTTTAGATAATGAAATCAAACAATTGGAGAATGGAAAATGGGGTGGAATTTCAATTCTATGGAATTCCAATTCCTTGATTTCAAAAAAAATCTCCACTTTTTGAATTAAAATGAAATTCGAATTCCATGGGAAAAAAAAAAAAAACTGTTTGATAGAATTTCTTGAAATTTGGGTGGAAAATAAATTCCAACCTCATTTTCCATACCTATCAAACGCACCTTAAGTGTATTTAATTGAAAAAAGATGGAAAAAGAAAATATTTTTTAATTCCATAGAAAACAATTCCCATCTCCCCCTTAGTTGCAATTTTCTATGAAAAATGAGTCAAAACATGCTTCAATGTGTTGTACCATGAAAATTTTCCATGGAAAATGTTAATCAATCAAACATGCAAGTATGGAAAATTTTTCATTGATGTAACATTTTCTATGGAAAACAATTACAATCAAACATGCTAAATAATCGTTTCAGATTATTTTTGAAATTTTAAAAAATTTTCAAGTCTATTTTGTAATATTAAGAAAATATCGAATATACATTTTTAATTTAAAAATACATTTTCATCCACGAAGAGATTAGAGAATGAATTTTTTTCGACACAAAAATGTCCCTCAACTTTAGGTAAAAGGCTATTTGACCCCCCTCAACTTGAAGTTGAACCTATTGTGTCCCTCAACTTTCAATCTTGTAACAATCACATACCTGAGTCTAGCAAGTATTGCTCGTGAGTGACACGCATAATCTAATGTGGGCCCCACATTGATCAGGCCCATGAGAAGGCTCCACGTGCCTCGAAATTGCAAGAGAGGAGGCGAACTGGCGACAGACAATCATCGAAAGAGGACCGATGAGAGTGCAACAACCTCTAATGACACACACCTTCTTATCAACGACGAACAAGGAAGACAACCACCGCCCACGCTGCTGGACCGACCGATGAGGGTGCAATAGTATCCAACGGGACACACTTCCTTATTGGCGATGAACAAGGAAGATGACCGTCCACGCTACTAGACCGTTGATGCCCGTCCACCTCCCATGCCGTCGGATTGACAGACCATCCACCTCCCACATTGTCGATCTAGATTTGCCCGACCACATCGTTACTATCGTCAACCTCGATCGACGTTGTCGTCAGCCACTAACATGAAGAAGACAAGCAACCGACCGACCGCTTGCCTCCTACTTCACCTGCAACCACCGATAGAGAGCGAGAGCGAGAGAGAGAGAGAGAGAGAGAGAGATAGTGACTACCGATAGAAGAAGGCAATATCGGGGGTTGGTCGGCGACAAGGAAAGAGGGACCAGGGTCGGTCGACAATGAAAAGTGTGAGGGGTCGCATGGAAGGCAAGAGGTTGCTAGCAATGAGCAAGGAGAGAGGTTGCCAACACTGGGAATAAGGAAGAAGAAGATGATGGTGCTTCCTTCACGCACCTCAATCGCGCGTGTACTTTTAACATCTCTAATTTTTTAACAAATATTTCATATTGAAAATTATTTTTTTATATTTTTAACATTTAAACACATTTTTTAAAAAATTTTAAAATTATAAAATAAAATTAAAAAAACTAAAATCATTTTCCACAACTAAACAACCCTCTAGTCTTTGTTGTGCCATCCCATCTTGCTAGAAATAATTAACCAAAAACTAGTGAAAAAATATAAAAGCAAAAATAACAAACCCAAATAATGGGATTTTTCATTTTAGAAGGTTGGGATTGTTATCTTTTTATTGAGGTTTATTTTTACTTTAGAAATATATAACGCAACTTATCACAATTGTAATTTTATCCTAACTAGGCTAGTTCTATAAAGTAGACGGAAGCATAACCCACAAATTGGACCTTGCGTTCCAACTATTGAACTTGAAACTATTAATGAAGTGTTGCTGCCTGTGAAATGATACAATAAAAGAAAGTGTACTCACCTCATCAGGTGTTGCAGACATCTTGGGTTTCTGAAAACATGTAAATGGAACTGCTTAAGATGGCTTTCCAACTACATAAATTAGATGAAATGGTAAATGGGTAGAAAAGAAAGTGCCACTTTCTGGAATGTTTCATACTGAAGTGACTAATAAAAAGACAGGGAAAAAGAGACAATATCACTTGCATTTCCTTACCTAATCAGGTAAACAAGAACAAGCTTTCTTGATGTCTTTGTGATCATTTGCACTAATCATTCTTATCGTACAAGATTCAATTTATTGTGTGAAACACGTCGACTTCACCGTTAGCAACTTAGCATTGACATAACAAAGATGGTTAGTCCAAAAATCTATGGACGTAGGACATCTTTAAAACACCAACTATACAAAATTGTTCCTTTCGGCCTAAAATGATGTTCAGAGGTGGGCTTGCAATGCCAAAGAATGGGCTCTGGCGATCAGTCCATCGAGGGGAGGGGGGTAGTGACTAGCACCTACAAACACTTTGATGCTCAAGTGAGTAAGAGAGTAAATTGACAAAGTATTGGTAGGGTAGAAGAGAACATACCTTGGCTCTAGAGAAAGTTAGTTTATATAGAAGGAGGAGAAGTCCTCTTGCATGCATGCATCGTATGTTTACAGGGTAATGGAACCGGATATCCGGCACCAACGAGCTCCCTGATCTATAAATTAAATATTGGATGTAACTAATTCTTGGACTTGAGGTTGTCACGGTCATCTCATAAGAAAACCAGTATGCTTTGACATCATTTCGATAGGCTAGATAAAGGCTGCATGTGGGCGATCATTGGGCATATCGTAAGGCTTATGGAGATGGGTGTATAACTAAGATGGGACTCGTCTATCCCTTGATAGAGGATGATGTATCTAAGGCGCCTTCGGTGGATATTCACTTTAAATCCATGGCCATGGTGAAAGAGATCAATAAGGAGTTATTGATTCACTTTCTATTAAGTGAAGATATCCGGATGATTGAAGAAAACTTATGTGATCGTAATCAAGCAACATATCACCAACTTGAGATCACATAAGATACATTGATGAAATGATCGAATTACACGGTAATCATGCTCGTGAAAGGTTATTTACGGATTATGAATCCTTCTGAGTAATTGGGTAGGCATGACGCCTTACTAGAGGCCAATCTTATTTTTTGTGTTCGTACCGACACATTGCCAATATATTCGAAAGCCTAATGAGTCATGCGCAATAGACACGGTCTCTGGCTTAAACCAGGAGAGCGGACGTATGGTTAAGTGAGACATTTCGGCAAGAAGTTATGCTGTCGTAGATTCTCACGAAAAATGAACAAATAGACGTAATGACGAGGGGTTGTCATAATGGAAAGAGTTTCCTAAAATGGAAATTGATTAAATTAGGAATGAGTTTCTAATTTAATAATTTTCTATTTGTTAGAGTGGTAAATAGGAAATAAAATATATTTGGGCTTAAGTTAATATTTGGACTAAATTGGATTTGGGCCAAATATTAAATTAAATATTATATTTGGACTAAATTAGATTTGGGCCAAACATTAAATATTATATTTGGGCTAAATTAGATTTGGACCAAATATTAAATAATAAATATTTGGGCTTGAATTATATTTGGGCTAAATATTTTATAAATGGATTTGGGCTACTAATTATATTTCTAGTTGGACTACAATAAGCCTATTTAAGATTCTAGTTGAACTAGGATTAACGGGGTAGCCCAATTCATTAGGATTTAAGAAACCCTAGAATGTAACTCTATAAATATCCCTTTATGGGTTGCCCAAAATTAATGGTTGGTTGTATAGTTTTTCAAGAGTTGAAAAACAAATGCCATTCAATCTTCCCCGTTTCTTTTTGGCATCGATTTGAAACGTGGGCGTTCTTTTCCATCCGTACACAAGTCGCAAAAAAGAGAAGGAGCTAACACTCCTATTCCGCTCTCCTTGCTAACGGACGCGTGTCGTGTATCACGAGTTAAAGGCCGGACGCTTAGACGGCTCGAATCAGCGAATGACTCGAAAATCTAAAGGTTAGATTTATTTTATTTGTATGTGAATGATTTAATTTTGACGTTGATCCAATCCCCGGGATCGGGGTAAGATTCAAAATTTTTTGAACTACGCTACTTGCCCCATAGCGATCTCGCTTTACTTTCAGGTGACATGGTGCCGACGAGACACTCATTAATATGGATGGGATCCGTCATCAATGAGAATGAGATCTGCCATTAATAAGGATAGGATCTTGAGTAGGCGCGAGAGTACCAGTCATGGGGCTGTAATGATGTTGTTGTAGTAGGCTGGGGCAAGGCCAAGATTGGGCCTCAGGTCGGGGGCTGAGATTGGGTTGTGGGCGGGGTGTTGAGATTGGATCGAAATAGTCCACATCTCCCCAGGTCGGTTGGTCGCAAAGCGAGCATTCAAGCTTAAGTATATGTAGTTAAACAACATTTTTGTTTCAATCGCCCCTGGTTGGAGATGTGGGGATATAATCCTTAGGGCTGAAGTGTTTCGACTGATGATGTATGAACATTCTTTGGGTGACGTCATGACCTGAATGGTTTCAGGCTTCAAAGGCCGTCATGCCTGGTTGAGACGGTAACGGGGCTAAGCTATCGAGGGTTACCTTGCTATAGTTTAAGGGTGGCCCTGAAGGAGTATAGCTTTACAAGAAGCTCAGCATGAGGCCGTGTTAATGATTATTTGCCCAAATCTCGAAATTTGAAAGGATGGCATGTGCTCAAGGGACAGTTGACCCATTACCCGATGTGGACATTTTGCTAGTGTATTAATTGTTAGACTGGTGGTATGATCCGAGGGATTGTCTTGGTGACGAATAGTCTCCATCTGTTAGATGCATCCAACGATTTTCATAAATACTCATATCTTCCCGTTTGTTCGTATCATTTTAAATGCCTTTTGTGATCTCTTTTGCATTTTGGCAATTTTCACCTTCAGGGGTTGCAACGCTTTAGTCCCAATTTCTTCCCTTGCTATGTTGCAGACCTTCACTCTTTAGGCAATCAGTAATGGCTGAATCGTCCTCTCATCCCCCCACTTTCAAATGGGTAAGCAATGAAGTATCCAAAATTGCCTCTAAGTTCGACGCTCCTAATTGCGTGGTTGAAATGAGGCAGCAAATCTCCATATCTAGTACCAAAGAGGGAGATGAGTTGTTCGTGTGCCGACATTGCGAAAACGAAGAATGCATGTATATGGAATCAAACTCTGTGGTAGACGGGTAATCGATCTTCATGTACAAGGCATTTTTCTCGCGTCTTCGATTGCGGTTGCCTTTGTTCGAATTTCACGACTCAATTCTTTCAATGTTGCACGTTGCTCCGACCCAGTGGAAAGGAGTAGGCAAAGGGGGTTAGTTTTCTTTAAATAGTCTTCGAGGAAATGGATGGTTAAAGCTATATGACAGCTCGTATAAGCACTTCAAGGCCGGCTTCTTCAAGGTATCTTCGACGGAGAATGAGTTTTCCTTTTTCCTAGATGCTAACACACTTCTGAGGTATCCCTTGTTTTGGCAACTGGAGCTGACCGTCATGTCCAGGATTAACTACGCGAATCAAGATCTGGAAGGGCTGGCCTAGGTGGATCTCTTCACTTCCTTTCCACAGTTAAAGTCAGTTAAACTCGTCGAGCTTGGAGATGACCCAGATACGTTAGCATAGTACATGAGTAAGTTTCTTGTGTCTTTGGTTTACGTTTGCCCTGTACGGTTCTTGTCTATCATTGCTTATGCCGACTTATCTTGGTCATCTTAGGTACCATGGCTCCAAGTTTGACCAAGGAGAAGGTTCAATGCCGAGTGCAGCATAAGAAGGTTGCTGGCCCAATTTTTGAATAGGGTCTAAAGGGGATCGAGAAGGCTTACTAAGGGGAAGAGCGTCCGACCACCTAAAAGTCGCCTAATAGGGGGCACAGTGGCTTCCCCAACCTCTATCGAGCTTACTGCATTGGATACTCCAGTGTTTCCATTAGAGGAGGAGCATGTTGATGTCGTGGAAGCTCTGTTAGCGTCGCGAAAGAGGTAAAGGCTAATTGGTGGGGAACTTACTGGAGTTCTGGCGACCCCAGCCTTGGTCACTAATCAAGAGGCGCAGGAACTTTTAAGGAACTTGAGCCAAGTCATCGAGGAAAAGACGTTGGGGAGTCCAAGGACTTCGAGACTTGGTGCCGAATCACTGTCTTTCGTCCCATGGCCAACGTCGGACATTACCGAGCCATCACTGGGTTTGGGTGAGCATCCCTCGAGTGTGAAAATTTATAGGAGACATTATTTTCACATTTTGAAAATGCTTTTGATTTTGAAACTCTAAATAATAGTTTCAGATTATTTTTCAAATTTTAAAAATTTTTGAAGTCCATTTTAATATATTAAAAAAATATCAAAAACATATTTTCAATTTGAAAAAACATTTTCATCTAGGAAGAGATTAAAGAGGGAATTTTTTCCTGGCATAAGGCACAAAAATGCCCCTAACTTTGGGAAAAAATCCATTTTGGCCTCGCAACTTGAAGTTAAATCTATTATACCCCTCAACTTTTGATTTTGTAACTATCACACACCTATGTCCAGCAAGTATTGTGCGTGAGTTACACACACAGTCTGATGTGGGCCCCACATTAACTAGGCCCATGAGAAGACGCCACGTGCCTTGAAACTACAAGAGATGAGGCGGGCTGGCGACAGACAACTGCTGAAAGACAATCGATAAGGGTGCAACAGCCTCCAACATCACACACCTCTTTATCGGCGATAAACAGGGAAGATGACCACTGCCCACTCTGCCTAACCGTTGTTGCTTGCCCACCTCTCACATTATCGAATCGACTGAGAAGGGTGCAACAACATCCAATGTCATACACCTCCCTGCTAGTAACGAATGAGAAATATGACCGCCCACGCTACCGGATCGTTGTTGCCCACTCACCTCCCATGCTGTCAGACCGAATGACCACTCACCTTCCATGTCTTTGACCTAGATTTGCTGGCCTATACTGTTGCTATCATTGACCCCCCGACCCCGATTAACCACCAGCATGAAAAAGGTGACCAACTGACTAACTGCTTGCCTCCCATGCCGTTAGAAACCATCGATAAAGAGCAAGAGCAAGAGAGAGGCAATGACTACCGACAGAAGAAGGCAAGACCAGAGGTTGGTCGGCGGTAAAGAAAGAGGGACTCGGGTCCGTCAGTGGAAAAAAAAGCGAGAGGTCGCGCGAAAGGTGAGAGGTTGCCAGCAATAAGAAAGGAAAGAGGTTTCCAATATTGGGAATGAGGAAGAAGAAGATGATGGCGCCTTCACGCACCTCAACTGCTCGTGTACTTTTAACATCTCTACTTTTTTAACAAATATTTCATATTGAAAATTATTTTTTTGTACTTTTAACATTTAACACAGTTTTTAAATTTTTAAAAATTTAAAATAAAATACTAAAATAATTTTCTACAACTTGTTTTGGATCCGACTAGATTTTACGTTGGTTGTCGGTTACTTAATACAACCGTCCTCTTTTATCCAGGCTTGGAACCGTTGGGGCATAACCATTCATAGCGACACGCTGCACTGCCCGCGTGTAGTGTCAAGTGAGTTAGGGCCGCTGCATCGGCGCTCGGATGTAGTGACAAATGAGCAAGGCTCCTCGCCTTTGCTTGGACAGATGCGGGTAAAGAAACTAGTCCAAAATGAAAACCAAAATCAAAAACAAAATCAAATTCAAAGTCGAAGCCGAAATCAAAATCATAGATTAAGGATTGGGTCATGGAACATAGGAATATTAACAAACAAATCTATGGAAGTGGTAGATATGATGATTAGGAGAATGATTAATATTATGTGCCTTCAAGAGAAGAAATGAGTAGGGAAAAAAATAAAAACTTTATTAGAAACTGAATATAAAATATGATACACAGGAAATGATTGAGCGAAAAATGGAGTAGGGATTATTATGGATAAAAGCTTAATAGATGAGGTGGTGGATGTAAAGAGAATAAGGGATATGATTATTATGGTGAAGGTTGGTTTAGGAAGAATAATTATGAATATCTTTAGTACATATGCACCATAAGCGGGGTTAGGTGAGTTAAATGGTCATGTGGGTAGAGACGGAAGCGGCTATAGAGAGGTACATGGAGGGTATGGATTCGGGGAAATTAATAATGAGGGTAAGTCTATTCTAGATTTTGTTATGGCATATGAGCTCATCATAACCAATATAGGTTCAAAAAATAGGACGAACACTTAATCACATATAAAAATGTTACATCAAGCATCCAAATAGATTATTGTCTCATGAGTCAGGAGGATCAGTTATGTTGTAGAGATTGTAAGGTAATACTGAGGGAGTGTTTAACTACTCAACGTAGACTTTTGGTACTTGACGTCCAAGTAAGAAATTGAAAGAGAAAAAATGACATAAAACAAAATCCAAGAATTAGGTGGTGGGATATAAAGGGGGAGAAACAATTAATTTTCAAAGAAAAATTAAGGGGTAGAAGGGAATGGAATGGAAAAGGATAGGAAACCAAATGTAGAGGGAAATGGCTATTGCCCTAGGAAACACAACAAAGGTAGTTCTTGGAGAGACAAATGGTAGAACCCCAAATCTTAAGGAATCTTGGTGGTGGAATGGAGAGATACAATTGAAAATTAGAAAGAAAAAAACTTGCTATAAGGCTGTATATCAATGCAGCAATGAAGAAAACCTAAAAAACTATAAAGAAGCGAAAAGACAACAAAAAGAGCTATTAGTGAAGTAAGATCAAAAGCATATGAGAATCTATATAAACAAGTTGATACAAAAGATGGAGAAAGGGATATATATAAATTAGTTAAAATAAGAGAAAGAAAAACAAGGGAACTAAACCAAGTGAAATGCACAAAAAATGAAAACTAAAATGTATTAATGAATCAGGGAGCGATTAAGGAGAGATGGAAGGAGTATTTCACAAAATTATTCAATGATGGTTGAGACACAAGAATTAGGTTCGGACATCTTAGTAACTCTGAAGGGAATATGAGTTGTACATTTTATCGATGCATAAGTTCAAAAGAAATAACGCAAGTATTAAAAAAGATGAAAAATTATAAGGCGGTGGGACCGAATAATATACTAATAGAAGCATGAAAATGCATGGAAGAAGAAGGCATCTCTTGGCTAACAAAATTATTTAACGCGATCTTTAAATCAAAAATGATGCCAGATAAGTGAAGGAATAGGACTTTGCTTCCTATATACAAGAACAAAGAAGATGTTCAAAACTTTGAAAATTATAGAATAACTAAGTTATTGAGTCATATCATGAAACTCTGGGAGAGAGTAATAGAGTAAAGGCTCAGAAAAGAAATAAACGTCTTAGAAAATCATTTTGGTTTCATGTATGGTAGACCAATAATGGAAGCTATATACCTACTGAGGCGCCTAATGAAAAGGTATCGGGATCATCAGAAGGACCTACATATGGTGTTTATAAATATAGAAAAAGCATATGATAGGGTCCCTAGAGAAGTATTATTGAGGGTTTTAGAGAAGAAATGAGTTTGAATAGCCTATATACAAGCCCTTAAGGACATGTATTGTAATACCCCATGTTGCAAAGTGTCAAGTAAGTTCAAGCAACTGAAAATCAATTTGAAAATTTAGTTAACTAACTACCGAATCGACCGGAAGGAGTACCATGGACCCTAGATTTTTAAGGGAAATAGTATGGTAATGACAAGTAATACGAGTTATGATTTTAGGTATCAAAAGAAGTTGGATCGGGAACAGTTTCTAATATAGTTATCTACCAGGTTGAGAAAACTAAATGATCGTAACGGATGTAACACTCGAGATTTTTAGATTCAGATACTTGAGGAAGTAGGATATTTTAAAGGATTGTGGACAAGATTTGGATAAGATTTGATTGGATATGATTTGATTTGGATAAAGATTTGATTTGAATAAGATTTGATTCAGATATCAATGATTACAAAAAATCTTAGAAAATTTAGAATGATTGCAGAAGATCTTAGAAGTTTTGGAAATGATTATATAAAATCTTAGAAGATTTAGAATGATTGCAGAATATCTTAAAAGATTTGGTAATGATTATATAATATCTTGGAAGATTTAGAATGATTGTAGAAAATCTTAGAAGATTTAGAATGATTGTAGAAAATCTTAGAAGATTTGGAAATGATTATATAAAATCTTAGAAGATTTAGAATGATTGCGGAATATCTTAGAAGATTTAGTAGTGATTATATAATATCTTGAAAGATTTAGAATGATTGCAAAAAATCTTAGAAGATTTAGAATGATTGCAAAAGATATTAGAAGATTTGAAAATAATTATATAAAATCTTAGAAGATTTAGAATGATTGCAGAATATCTTAGAAGATTTGGTAATGATTATATAATATCTTAGAAGATTTGGTAATGATTATATAATATCTTAGAAGACTTACAATAATTGCAGAAGATTTTAGAAGATTTGGAATGATTGGAAAAGATTTTGGAAGATTTGAAATGATTGTAGGATATGTGTTTCTTGGTGGCTAAGTTTCCAAAACCTATAAATAGGGGGTTTATGGCTAAGGATTCTCTCATTTGAAGTTGTGATAAATTCGTGCTAGACGAGAGTGCTTCGGGTTTAGTGGATAAAGAGCATTTAAAGCATACGCGAGGCATCACACGCACAGAACACTTGGGCAGCGTGTGAGGGCGTGTAAGGAGGTGGTTTGGTCAAAATACTTGAGGAGTTGCATAAAAGTCGAGGTTGGGCACAAGGTTCAAGTGTTCTGAGTTTCATTCGAGGTGAGTGTTCGCCCCCAAAACTTGGTTTACTGCTGGTGCTTCTACCTTAAAAACTTGGTGTTTGTTCTATCTAAATGTGTTGTGACTTCATGCAAAATGGTTTTATTGCATGCAAACGATAACCGTGCTAGTGTTAATACCTTAATGCTAGATTTAGATGGCATCTGGCATTTATATTTATGGGACTAATGATGTAATACTTACAATATATAATAAAATATGTTTTCATATTTAAGGCCATATCTTCATTCATAGCTCTCCAATCATTAATATGAATGAGTCCTTAGATTTCCTGTTAAAGGCCTTATTCTTAAGTGTTGAGAATATGTGACAATTGACCTTTGTAATAAGGATGTCTTAATGGTTATTCGCAGTCCCTAGACTTCTCAGATGAGGACTATGATTAGTCGAGTACGGACTGACACATGAGATACTACATTTGATTAGTATGAGATACTAATGATAAAGAATGGCGAGTCGCATGCCATAATCCATGAGATGGATATAGTACACATGTGGGTAGGTGTTAGTGGAACGCTTACTGAATGTGACGCACGTGATAGATCACATGGCTTGAGGGATCTATGATCTATCACAAGCTTCGATCGTGTTATTGGTCCTTAGACCAGAAGCAACACAGTTGTCTTGTATGTCGGTGTCAGGAATTTGCCATTGCTAAATACCATTCAGTTACCGGGTGGGAGATGCACTGCGTTGTTCCTGTGCAATGGCATATGGAGATAGGTGATTGCTAATGGAATCCGTCGACCTCCGGCGTGAGGTGAACATCCTATGCGATCAAGGGTGGTTATGGTTGTATAAATCCCTGGCCAAGGTACACATGATTGAAAAGGTGTTTCTAATGTCGAAAAGTGTTTCGATGTGTCATCTCAATCACACCACACTAGATCTTGGCATAGCTATCGAGTTAGTGAGTTTGATTGATCCATGACTCTCACTCGATCGCGTTGTTAATCGATGGAAGGATTATAGTACACGGGAATTGGAAGCCCAAATAGCTTCTTAAGAAGTATGACTTCATTACTGGTAGGATCGCCCTAACATAATGCTAGTTGTCACTCAGGGTCTTTCGAGTTACATCGGGGAAATTGAGAGATCCTCATTGTAGACTAAAGTGTTTGGTTGACGTCAAAGAGTTTGACGTGTCTCGATTGCTACTTAGTGGTGAACCTAGAAGGTCACATGCATATCCAAGTGTAGTGGTTAATTAAGTGATGAAAGTTATAATATTCATTAAGGGTTAATGATTTTTACTGGGATATTAATAATGAGAGTGGTTCTTATTGGATAATTAATTTTTATATAATATTTTATGTATAATAGTTATACATATATTATATTATATTGAGAGAATTAATTTAAAATAAATATATGAAAATTTCCATTATCTATATAATATATATGATATATTATATAGATATTAAAAGAGAATTTCCATTCTATATGATATATTATATAGATATTAAAAGAGAATTCTCATTCTATATAATATATATGATATATTATATGGAAATAGAAAATAGCATTTTTATTATATATATATAATATATATGATATATTATTGAAAAGAAATATGCACTTTCATTTTATATAATATATTATATATTTTATTAAAATGGAAAAAGCACTTGAAATAATATATATGATATATTATTTAAAAGAAAAATGCACTTCCATTTTATATAATATATAATATATTTTATTAAAAATGGAAAGAGCACCTCAATTTATATATGATATATTATTGAAATGGAATGATCACTTCAAATAATATATATGATATATTATATTGAAAAGAAAAGTGCACTTTCATTATATATAATATATGTGATATATTATATTGAAAATAATATAGCCATCTCCTCCTATAAATAGGTGATCATTGTAATACCCCATGTTCGTATGAAGTTGCCACGTAATTTCGATGAGTTTGGAATACCAAAAGATCAGTTTAACGATAAATTAAGTTGTCGAATCGACTGCAGAGAATGTTTCGGAGTAGAATTATCTAAAAAAAATGATATGGTCTCGATATACGTTTCGAGTTAGGATTTATGGTATCGAAATAAATCGGATCGGGAACAGTTTTCGGTACAGCTAAAATACAGCTGCCATTTAGGCTGAAAAATCGAATCGTTGTAGGAGACTCCCGAAAAATTAACAGAACCCTAGGGGGGCTTCCGTTTTGCGTAATGAGCAACCCTTCAGTGGTTTCGGAATGAAACAACAGCCCGGTAAGGACACTGGGGCGAAATCATCCTTTTCAACTAAGAATTGGATTATTAATTTTGCGTTTTCAGTATTGTAATGCAAATAGATTCAAAATTTAAGGGCATAGTTGCAATTAGAGAATTGTTCTAATAAATTTATGATATAATCTGAGGTTTAAATGTATAAAATTGTTGTTAATATAGTATAATATATAACATTATATATATATATATATATTTACATGTAGCTGGGCACCTCTGCAAGAATTTTATGGCCAAGATTTGTGCAAGACTGAAGGGATTTTAGCAGGATTTAGGGAGAGATATGGCAGCTAGAATTAAGGAAGAGGCAGCGAGATTTGAGGGAAAAAACTACGAGATTTGTGGAAATTTTCTGATTAAGTGCGTGATGGCCAAGCATTCAATAGTGATATATATGTACATGGGTGGATTGGTGGCCAAGACAAGGGATCTATAAATTGGATGGTTTGGCCGATTGAGAAGCATCAAGAGAAAAGCCGAGAAGAAGAGAGAGAGAAGGAGATTGCGAGAGGGAGAGGTGTTCGGTGGCAGCAAGCGGCCATGGCCGCGAGCTCAAGAGGGGTAGGGGTGGCCGACAAGCTTCCAGCAACGAGCGGAGCAATAACGGCAATTCGAGGCAGCGGAGAAGGTCGGCAAGGCGAGGCCGAGGGCAGTCGAAGATGGCTGCACAACCGCGGTAGCCATGGCCAACGCACAGTGAGCTGGGCCGCGAGTAGCAGCTGGACGCGGGGCCGTAGGTGGCCGCGAGGAAGACCCCCAGTGGTGGCAGTCACAATGTGCGGCGAGGGCGGCTGCGGCTGGTGTTGGCGAGGGCAGCGGTGGGCATGGCGGTTCATGCAAAAAGGAAGAGAAAGAAGAAGGGGAAGAAAAGAAAGAAGAAGAAGGAGAAGAAAAAAAAAAGAAAAAGAAGAAGAAGAAGAAGAGAAGGAAGAAGAAAAAGAGAAGAAGAAGAAAGAAAGAAAAGAAGAAGTTGTAGGCTCATGGCAGGGGAGGCGCGAGGAGGAAGAAGAAGAAGAGAAGAAAGAAGAAGAAAAAAAAAAAGAAAAGAAAAAGAAAGAAAAAAAAGAAGAAAAAATAGGATTTGGTGATTTATTATTATTCCGGAGATTTTGGCAAAGAAAAAATTGTTCGGGCATGCGTTTTGAGAATATGGCACGCATACTGAGAAAGTCGGAGAGGCTAAGTCAAGGTAAATAAAATTTCTTAGAAAATTCCAAAAATTCAATAATATTATTTTATGAATTTTCGCAGAAGAATATTTAAGAAAATATTTTAGAAATATTTAGTTTGGATTTATTGAGGAAAATTATGAAGAAATAGAAAGAAAATTAAAGAAAATGCCAGAAATTATGGAAAAATATTTTTTAATGTTTATTTAAATAATTATGGTGATTAGGATGCTTTGAGGTTTAAGTTGAAGAGACTTGTGCAAATTTTGAGGTTGACACGCAAATCGAGGTGATGCACGAATTTCGAGACAGGTGCAAATATCAAGGTAGCTCGATAAGCTTGAGAAGGTAAGTGGTACTCCCCAATTAAAGTTAGTACTTTGTTTGTAAGTGATTTATGTTCCTCGAAAATATTTTCATCATATTGACATGCCCTGATATGTATCCATCACGTAGACTGCATACATGACATGACTATGAAATGCATAAATACACATTGATATCATTGATCACTCGCATTGAGGCCGTAGGGAGTACGAACTGGCACCGTTGCTTTACCAAGGGTGCACCCATACACCTCGGCTTCGAAAGAGGTGGCCGCTAAAATGATAGGTAGCATGAGGGGTGCAATTGATACCTACGAGGTAAGACATTGCATACACACATGACATAGCATTATGTACCCTTACTTAGATGATTCATCATCTAACTTGGGTTTTACCCCTGGAATATTCAAACGTTCCAGGTGGAGATTGTAGTAGATACGAGGATGAATGAAGCATGAAATGGCACTTAGCAGAGTGCATAATAAATGAAATGTATGTAACGTAGCCCCTGTATTTAAGTTCTGCTACTTTAGATTCTGAACGTTTTGAGGAATGTTGAAGATGTAAGAATTTATTTATGACTAATGTTAAGATATCAGGTTTCGATCTTTGCTTCCGCATTTAATATGTATAGTGATTCTCTTTCGAGAAAAAGGGATTGGAAGTTCTGGGACGAATTCGAGGTATGACGTGGTTTAGCTTTAGTGTTTGAAAGAAAAAAAAAAAATTTGTCCCGGAATTGTCCCAAGTCATAACGTGCCTGGAAAAGCGGGGTGTTACAATCATGTAGAGAAATGAAGGTATGCGAAATCATTTGGCCATAAGCTCTTATGCTTCTCATTCTTATTGGAATTCTCTTAGCCATTACTCTCAATTTTTCTCTTGATTCCATTGTTGCTAGTGTAGCAAGTCCAACCTAATAGAAAGTCTATTAGTTTTTTGAAATCTATTTATCTTTCATCTCCTACACTTAGATTGGCTAGCACATAAACTAAGTTGTAGGATTTATTCCCTACTTGGAGTCACTACAAGAATTTAGGGGATTTACCCACACATAAATTACCCACACATATTATACGTGGGTATTTATCCACACATAATGTTAATATATGTGGGTGATTAAATTAGACAAACTCGTTATATTATCCACATTTATTATGTGTAGGTAAATTGATATACCCACACTTATTTTGGTGAAAAAAATTCCCTCCACTTTTAAAGGTTGGTGGGATAATTCTCAATAAAAATTTATCTGATGTGGCACTTTTTTTGGATTATATTACCCACACATATTAATAAATGTTACTCATGTGTGGGTAATGATTTAAAATTTTACCCACACATAAGTACAAATGTTATATATATGTGGGTATTCACGTATTAGCTGATGTAGTAGTTTTTTTAGATTATATTGCCCACACATATTAATAACTGTTATGTATGTGTGGGTAATTATTTTTAAACTTACCCACATATAAGTTACCCACACATATTATGCGTGGGTATTTACCTACACATAATGGTAATATGTGAGGGTGATTAAATTAGACAAACTCATTACATTATCCATATTTATTATGTGTGGGTAAATTGATATACCCACACTTATTTTTGGCAAAAAAAATTCCCTTCACTTTTAGAGGTTGGTAGGATAATTTTTCGAAAATTTTTTTAGATTATATTATCCACACATATTAAAAAATATTACGTATGTGTGGGTAATTGTTTATAAACTTACCTTTTAGCTTTGTCCACACATAATATGGTTTTTAGCTACATGGAAATTATCCTTTCATACAAAAATTATTTTTTATATTATTGCCCACACATAATATGTTTGTTACCCACATTATATTTTTTTTAGCCACACATTTAATTTTTTTTTAAATTATTATCCGCACATAATATTTTTTTTACCTACACATAAAATTTTTACCCACATAAAAAAATTATTTTTAATATTATTACCCACACATAATCTTAACTTTACTTACACATAAACAAATACACGTGTCACGCCACATCATCATCCAATTAAAGCCACATCATTAGCCACGTCATCAGCCACATCATTAGCCACGTCATTAGCCACATCAGCAGCCACGTCATCAGCCACGTCACAATTATAACTTCCGGATATAAAAATACCTACACATATAAAAATATTTACCTACACATATATGTGTGGGTAATATATTAAGATTTACCCACACATGAATATATGTGTGGGTAAAAGTTATTTTCTAACCCCCATTTACCCACACATCTTGACATTTGCATTATGTGTGAAGAAAAATTATAATTGACACATAAGGTGATTTTTACCCACATTTACGTGTGTGGGTAAATCCCTCAATTTTTTGTAGTAAGTGTGGACTAACTAGGCCCCTCGTGCTTTTGAGGGACGGTTCGGTCTAACTAGTTAACTGTTTGGAAGCTGTTGGTGTGCAACCATTGCTATCTTGAAAAGTTCCAACCTTTACACCGAACTTCAAACCATCATAAGGTATATTTGGCATGGTTTAATTTTTGTATTGCATATGGTCATAGGAAACCAAGTCTTGCAAGGTGGTCTTGAATTTATTTCCGTTGCGTTATTATTTATGTTTTTGAAAAAGTTTTAAAAACAATAAAATCCTTGCATCGATACACCAAGAGTTGGGGTTTCCTTTCAAATTGGTGATAGTTGATTTTGTGAGAGAGGTTCATCCCTAAATGTTTTGAATTTGTGCATTGCATTTTATAAAATATTGTTTATATGATGCATTGAATTGTGAAATATGGCATTGTCTTACGTTTTGTGTGTTCTTATGGAATGTTAGCCTAAGATGTTGTCTGGATAGTGTAGCCATAATTCTCTAAGGGCGTGACGAAATAATACAGGTATTTGATGCTGGTGTGCATGTCAGGATAGCCACCTTGGTTTCCGTGTTGGGTCGTTTGATCAGGGAAGTTGCACTAGGATGACTAGGCGGTCCATACTATGTTGTTCATGTGGGATGTCAGCCTAGGATGTTGTCTGGATAGTGTAGCCGTAATTCTCCAAGGGCGTGACAGAATAATAGGGGTATCTCGTGCTGGTGAGTATGCTGGGATAACCGCCTTAGTTTTCATGTCAGGCTGTTTGGCCAGGGAAGTTGCACTAGGATGATTAGGTGGTCCATGTGAAATCTTAGAGTTGGGATTGTATGGTGGTTCCTAGATGTTAGAGTGGGAACGTAATTTGGAGAGATGTGTTGGCTTGCCCCTCTTAAGCGAGAATTGCGTCGTGTCGTCAAGTCGGTATGGTGGCATAGCTTTTAAGAGAGATTGCTCTTTTCCCGTGGTAGGGTTAAGCGCTAGGGATTCTCTTAGGCTAGGGCTTATCGGGTGTATTGATTTATTTCATGTCTTGCATTCATTCATGAAAACGTGTTTTTGAACTCTCACTTAGATGATTCATTATCTAATATGGACTATGTCCTTGTAATATTCAAACGTTCCAGGTGAAGGCAGCTGTGCAAAGGGAAAGGAAATTGCCGAGGAGTGACGACGATTAGAAGATGTTTTATATTATGTCATTTCAATTATGTTGTTTACTTTGATGATGTCATGTAAACATTGGTTAACTTTATGATATAAATAAAGTGATTTCAGTTATGGTTTATTGAGGTTTCGATCTAGCTTTCGCATTTGAGTTAATGAACCTATCTTAGTTTATTGATGATTCATAGTTGATATACTGAGAAGGTGTAACGGGATCTTCGGGGAACGATTTATGTTGGGTTTCCGTTATTTGGAAAAAAATATCTCCGGAATCTTATGTTACGTATCGCCCCGGGAAGGCGGGGTGTTACATGTATCACGGTATAGAGACAAGAGTCAAAACATGCGAAGGGGATATTGAGACTTTTAAAATTATAATGGGACTGCATCAAGGTTATGTACTAAGTCCATACTTATTTTCTTTACTAATGGATGAACTCATTAAACACATTCAGACAGAGGTGTCGTGGTGTATGCTATTTGCAAATGACATAGTGTTCGTAGATGAAACAAAAGAGGGAGTAAACACTAAACTTGAGTTGTAGAGAAACAATTTAGAATTTAAGGGATTTAAATTAAGTAGAAAAAAATAGAATATATGGAATGTAAATTTAGTAAGAATGCAAGAGTGGGGGATGTTATAATAAAATTGGAAGACCAAATCATACAAAGAAAAAATAATTTTCAATATTTGAGATCAGTGATTCAAAAAGATGGAGAAATTTGCGAGGATGTCACGTATAGAATTAAGGTAAGTTGGCTAAAATGGAGAAATATATCAGGAGTGTAATGTGATGGTAAAATCACATTAAAACTGAAAGAAAAATTTTATAGGACAGCTATGAGACCAGTCTTGTTGTATGGCTCAGAATATTAGGCAGACAAATACCAGCATGGGCAAAAGACGAGCGTAGCGGAGATAGGAATGCTAAGATGAATGTGCGATCATACAAGAAAAGATAAAATTAAAAATGAAATTATTCGTAATAAGGTAGGAGTAGTGCCAATCAAGGAGAATATGAGAGAAACTAGGCTAAGCTGGTTTGGTCGTGTGAGAAGAATATCAAGAGACGCTCATGTGAGAAGAGTTGATGAAATAGAATAATTAGTCAAAAATAGAGATAGAGGCAGACCTAAAAAGATTTTGAGACAGACATTAAAGTTTGATATGAAATATATGGGCTTAAATGAAGATAGGACAAAAAATAGAAATATATGAAAATCTAGAATTCATGTAATTAACCCCACATAGTGAAATAAAACCTGGATATGTTGTTGTAATTTTCTACAACTAAACAACTCTCTAGTCTTCCTTGTGCCATCCCATCTTGCTAGAAAAAATTAAGATACATAAAAACTATTTATAATAATAGTAATAATAATAATAATAAAATAATACATATTTACAAAAATGGACCACGTAATATCAATACATCACCTAGAAAATATAAAACAATCAATCTAAAACTTTATTATTTGGCAATCATAAACATACACACACATGTAAAATCAAATTCTGAAATTTAGTGAAATCAAAATAATACGTAATAGTATACTATTTTTAATTACAATTCATTTAAGTAAACGTTTTTTAGGACATAATTACTAATAAGTCATCATTTTGTATAAAAAAAATAGTAATATATAGTAACCCCAGTATGCATTCGTCCATAAATCTTTTTGCAAATTAGTAAGTATTTGGGTAATTGGGTCATTTTAACATGCTTGAAAGAAGGTTGTCTGGTTGTCCCACTACTGTGGCCGAGGCTAAAAGACAAAAGAAAAGTCCTCCACTTGCAGCAAATCAAACCTCCGAAATATAAAATTGAATTTTACAGATGAGAAAGAAGAACACTGCTTGTCACCTAGCTCCATGAATTCCAAACCATCATTGCCACCGCCTAACTCTTTAGGTCTTATTAAATAATAGACTTTGTAATGGTTGGATTTGATTTTAATTTTTGTTAAAATTATAATTAAATCAAAGTTAAATTATTAAAATTAAAACCAAATCATTATCCATTGATTTTAAAAATTAAAAACTATAACCAAACTATTCGATTTCGATTTTAACCATAATTTTTTTAGTTTGATCTATACCAACAAATAAAGATAAACTCTTGTAAATAACATTTATAAAAAATTTTGATAATTCCACAACAAATAAAAACAAACTCTAATAAAATTATATATATATTTTTTTTTGCATAAAGTTACAAATTAACTTCAAACTTCTTAAATATAATTATTTAATTGATAAAAATAAAATAATTTAATATTATGTTTTATTTTTATTTGTTAATTACTTTATAAATGTTAAATATTTTATATATTTGTAATGCATTAATTAAAATACTTGTAAAAAATACATTAGTCAATATATATATTATGTGTATATATAATATATTAATTAAATAAATATCTATTATATATATATATTCGATTCGATTTGGTTTAGTTACCTTCACATTTTGTTCGGTTTCAGTTCGAATTTTAATTTAAATTTTTTGAAAATCATAATCAAACCATATCCATTGAAATAATATTCAATATTTTTTCAAACTAATCTATTGCCCAATCAAATAATTTTGAACTATATTGACGGATTCAATTTTGATTTAATTTTCTACTATTTCAATTTCAATTGGCATCTCTAGTTGTGGATGGTAACAAGGTTTTTAGTCCCTGCAGGTGACGGGTCATTGTCCTTTTGAAAGAGTCACCGCACGCTATCATACTCTCCAACTGGGGTCAACAGAAATCAATTAGAAAAAATTAAATTATTTTTAAGTCCGGCCAAATTAAAAAATAATTGAAGACCTTTCAGAACTATCTTGTGGTGGAAAATAATTTAATTTTTTAAATTCAAAAGTATTTAAAAAAATAAAAATTAGAAAGTTTATTGAAATACAAAAAAAATTCAATTAGAAAGTGAAGATTTAAAAAATATAGTTTTTTTTTTCTTAAAATTGAACTTAAAAATTTTTTAAAAGGAATTTTCAGTTTTTCTTATTAATTTAGGGATATAAAAAAAAAACTATTTTTATAAAAATTTCTCAAATCATCTCCTTATCCTTCTCTAATATAAATTATATAAAATAAATGAAAAATCTCTACTTTTGTAACAAATATTTCATATTAAAAATTATTTTTCTATATTTTTAACATTCAAACACAGTTTTAAAATTTTTATAAAAACTAAAATCATTTTCCACAACACATTTTTTAAAAATACCTTATGACGAAATATTGTTTCGTCGCTAATTTGCATTGCTAGTCAGTTTCTAATTCTGTCGCGGTTCCGTCACAAAATAGCGAAGAAAATTTTCATCGCTAAAAATTCGTCACTAAATCTCAAATTTCTTGTAATGAGAGTGGGTTTTCTGTTTTTATGAAAAATTGATTCAACTCCCTCGTGAGAAAATCAATTCTAGCAAAAGTGATAAAAGAGCATCACGTGACTGCAAGTTGAAAATTATTTTTTATAGAAAATTTGATCAATTAAATATCTAAAAAGCTAAAATTTAAACAAAAAATAATATAAAAAAGATAACTAATTAAACACACTCTTAATGAAGGATTGCATGTGAAATGATACAATAAACGGAAGTGTGCTCACCTCATCAGGTGTGGGTTGTAGACATCTTGGGTTTCTAAAAATGTGTAAATGGAACTGCTTAAGAGGGCTTCCTAATTGCATGAACCAGATGAAATAGTAAATGGGCAAAAAAGACTGTTAACTTTTTGGTATGTTTCATACTAAATTACCTAATAAAAAGACGGGAAAAGAGACAATATGTAATGACCCGTTAGTAGACTTAAGAGTTTATTAATATTTTATTTATGGAGATTGAAAAATTTTGCCTTATCAAATTAAATGTTAAGAAATATTTTTATATGACAAAATTTATGTAAATAAATTAGATATTAAATTAATGGATTGGGCTTTGGAAGCTTGGGTTGAGCCTAAGAGGAGATTTTGTATATCTTAATTTTTATAATGTTGTGAAGCCCATTGGGCTTAAGGATATGTTGAGGCCTTTTGAGTAGGCTAATAGAAATGGGCCATTATATTTAATTGGGCCAATGAGTTGGGCTTAGGCCCATGTGTATAATAATGAGAGATGGAATTATATAAATGGGAAAAGAAAATGAGAAAATGCAAATGACCATTAGGGGCTTGGATATTTGTGTGTGTGTTTTATGTGAGGGGTATATTGGTAAAAGCAAAGAGAAGAGTAGTTGGCAAGCCATTCCCCTCCCCTCCCCTCACCTCTCCATGCCACCTTAATTGTTTTTTCTTCATCTCCCAATCTCTCCCTCTCGTGAACCTCTTCTTCATTCTCTTCATTTCTTTTCCTTGATATTTTCTCCATTTTCTTCTCTTGGGTGAAGCTTCAAGAAGGAGGATTTTCATATTTAAGAAGAGCAAGCTTCTTCTTCTTCAGTTCAAGTATCATCAAAGGCAAGTTCTCCTTGCACTCTTGATTTCTTTTGTGCAAGCTTGTCCTTTTTGTTTATTGTGATGTCAAAATGCTTTATGACTCTTTACCTTCTCATGGTTAAAAATATTGTTGGTATTGGTTGTATATTTTCGCCATTTTTCCTTTGATCCGCATGTTACGTATTGTTATGTCAAGCCTTTGTTGGGTCTTTTTGATGGTTTCGTTGGGATTTGTTCACCCCATTCTTCCTTCAAGGAATGACATTGATGGGTTAGGAAGCTAGAATGGAAGTTTTGGAATGTTTGGTGGCCATTTTGTGGGTTTTCGGCCTTTTTCCGTTGTTCTCAACCAAGTTGACTCGTCCAGGAGGTTAAGTCAACTCAGGCCGAGTTGACTCAGTTTTGGGCGAGTCGAATCGAGCCAAGTCGACTCGAATTTCTGTCGAGTCAACTCGGCCGTGGTTTTGACTACTCTGCGCATGTTTCGCTTTTTCAGCCATAACTTTTGACGTAGAACCCGGAATTGTAATCCGTTTGAAGCGTCTTAAACTAAAGTTTAAGGGATTTAATTTTATATATAATATGATATATTTTGGGTATGTTTTGAGTAGTTTAAGGCTTCCCTAAATCTATATTAACAATAACGATCATCTTTTGGGAAGTTGTTACGTTATGTTTTTGGTGGGTATGTCCACGAAAATCTCTTATCTTGTGTGATGCATTGCTATCATTATCTTAGTGCCTCTTAATATTATTTTGGCGCAGCGGTTAAGTTTTGCAAGTGTAAGACGGGATATCCCATTGAGCGCTTGGCGCGAGTGAGGTGGCCATAAACTCGACAGGTGATGCTCCTACCGTTGTGGTGGCTGATGAATTTATATATATATATATATGTAAGCATTATAGTCATTGATGTAGAGGCCTAGAGGGCCAATGTGGTGCATATATTTTCATTATTATGTAAAATTGCATGAGCATGAATTGGTGACTTCTTGTGTTATGAGTCACATATGGAAAAAGATGGGTTTTATGTGTGCCTTGTTGCTTAGTAAGGAGATCTATGTATTCATGAGTAATGAAATGGTGCATAAAATGCATAATGAAAATGGCATGGGAATGATTTTATTGATGGGAGCTAGATGGGAAATGCTAATCGTACTCCGGGAGTAGGGTCGATTCCACTTTGATTTACCCATGCTTTAACTCTATTTCTCCCTTTGTTGTAATATATGTTTTCTTATGGGATGGTTTTATAAATGGGAATTGAAAGATGGGTTAAATTGTATGGGAGAGTCGAGTGTACTCTATTTTGTTATGCATCCCTTCCTTCTCGCTTTGTTGATATATATATATTTGCCGAGCCTTATGGCTCACTTTGAAATATGAGTTTGGCAAACCATAAGCAAGTGTATTATTTGAGGATGTTATGTTAATGTCTAATCTAGAAGGCATAAACCCAAGGGGTGTAGATGTCGGGTAATGATTTTCTTTGACTCTAAGTTATTCATGCCTTGATGTATCGTGCTATTGATAATTCCTTTGCTATATACTTACTGAGCCTCGTGGCTCATGCTGTTTGTTTTTTCATTCCAGGTAATGGAAGTTAGATGTTTTTGTGGCGAGTTCAGTTTAGATGTGTACAGAGATGTCATGGCCTCAAAGATTCGTGGGTGTATGTTGAGGGCAAGAATTAGAGGGCTTATTATATATATTTTTAAAAGCCTTAGTGCCCTTTTGTTTTGAAAATATATGGGCGGTAAGTCCAGGATGATAAGGTATTGAATATTATTGTAATTTATTCTTGCTCCTATTGTTAGTGAGCAGATTCGAAAAAATAAATTTTTCCTGAAAATTTAGAATATTTGTATCCATCTTAAATGGACCTTCCTCGGACTTTCTGTGCTAGTGGGAAAATCCGGGAGCGGGCTCTGACACAATATAACTTGCATTACCTAATTACCTGATCAGGTGAATAAGAACAACCTTTCATGATGTCTTTGTGATCATTTGCACTGATCATCCTTATTGTACAAGATTCAATTTATTGTGTGAAACGCACCATCTTCACCATCAGCAACTTAGCATTGACATAACAAAGATGGTTAGTCCACAAATCTAAGTACGTAAGACATCTTTAAAGCACCAACTATAAATTTCAAGAGCCACATATCTATTAAAGATTACAGTATCGATCTACCAACATTTCACAGCTCCTGAAATGATACCATCTGTAATACCCAGGAATGATTTGAGACTATAAATAATATTTGATGAAGGGTACAAGTGGAATTATCGAAAGAATAAGGCTATAGAACACACTATCGCAGTCTTAAGTGACCGAAACAGTACCTCGGACCCTAGATAGCCAAGGAAAATGGTATAGTATTGACGAGCGATACGAATTATGATTTTTAGTGATGAAAGAAATTGGATTGGGAACAGTTTTAGGTACAGTTGTCGACCAGGCTGTGAAAACAGAATCGACGTAGGAGACGTTCGAAAAGGTAATGGAGCATGTCAAGGACCTATATTTTATGTATAGAACAACCCTTAAGTGATTTTGGGTTGAAACCAATGGATTTAAGGTCAAATCGAGTGACCGGGCCTAAGTGTAATTTTCTAAATTTACCCGAGGGAGGTTAAAACGGTAATTTTTTGGAAGTTTCGAGGATCAAATGAAGAGTGCTAAACTTGTGGGCCTTAGTGATGGTGTTAGATAGGTCAGGGGTGTCATGAAAAGGGTATAAAAGTCATTTGAAGAAATCAGGAGGCTGAAGTGTAATTTAGCGAAAATTGCAAAGTGTGAACGCAAAGGAAAATCGGCTACCGTACTACCATCGCACGTGGCTGCCATTTCTGGCGATGGGATGGCCGAGGGATGGCTAGGGGAGGTGATATCAGGCAATAGGATGCTTGGGGACCAAGACTTGGCCAGTGATTGGCCGAGAAATGGCCGGAATTCGGGTATAAATAGAAGCAAAGGGGTCGAGGGTTTTTGCAAAAATAGAGCTTCAAATCGGAGGGGTTAGAGGTTGAATCGAAGAGAGTGAATAAGGGGCTATTGATCTTTGCATCACAGGGAAGGTATCTGGAGCATTTGGAGAATTTTTAGCAACGTTTGATGGCCGTTTGAAGCTCGACTGAAGGTTCGAAGCGGTCCGCCTCGCCGAACCTGCAACTGGCCGTTTGGGCCACTTTCCGGTGGCTTTTCGGCCTAAAACCGGTGTGGTTGTGATCGACTAGACGAGGGCTTGAAGAGGGTACCCTCAAATCTTCCATCAGACTCGTCGTCGTCGGCCAGAAATTTGGGAAAGAAGGTAGTGCGTGGTTGCACGCGCCACACACCACTCGCACCCACGCGCCAGGCTCGTGAGGGCGCGTGTGATAGGTGTATTCTAGTATTTTTCTTTCAGTATTTTTATTTAATTATTTTAGGATTTATTGTGTTTAAATATTTGAAAAAATGGTTAAAGAGATAATTATTTTTGAATTATTAAGGAAAAAAATGGGAGAAAAATAGAGGAAATTATGAAAAAATGAGGAAAATGGATTTTAATGCCTTCTTAATTAAATATGGTGTTTAGGAAGTGTTGTGGCTCAAGGTTGAGTGTAAGTTCAAGTGATTGCGATTTGGCACGCAAATCGAGGTGTTGCACGAGGATCGAGGCATTCCGAATGAGTTTAGGTGAGTGGTCTGACTCTAGTTTTACCCTTGTTTGGAAATGTCTTGGTGTGAGTGTAGTAAGTTCAGGTGAGCGGTCTTATTAGAACTCGGGATGCTATGCTTATGCGTTTTATTTATGTATATATGGCATCATTTGCATATTGATCATGTGGTATATTGCATCAACTATTTTTACTTGCAAAAGAGTTGGTGCATGGCGTGTGATTTTCATATCATTAGGGTATTGGTTTTTGTGTCGTTGTTGGGTCCGTGTGGGACGGGATGGGGTCTTATTGAGAATGAGATAAGGTTAATCCAAGTGAATGAGTGGCACAGTAGGGCACTCGAGAGATTAAGTATGTCGCGGCAAGGTCAACCCCAACGGTGTGTGGAATGTGTTTTCCACGGGAGGTTGAGTATGTCAGGGAGATTTCTCAAGTTAGACGTGTTGCATGTTGTCGTTGTCTTTGTATGCCATGCTCGTATGTCTTTCATGCATTATGTAAACTGTTCATGCCATCACTTAGATGTTTTATTATCTAACTTGGGTTATGCTCTTGGAACATTCAAATATTCCAGCCAGGGACTGTTGCAAGGGCAAGGACGTGGCCAGTTGAGGGCCAATGGTGTTTAGTTTGATAGTCATTGTATCTTTCTGGAGGCTTTAGTATGTAATTCGGTTTATGTATAAACAGTTGTGCGATAATAATGTTATCATTTGGTAGTTTGTAGTATGTAGTTCGGTGTAGAAACACCTTGTATGGAACTCGTGGTAGGCCACGATACTGATGTTAATATATCCGCTGCGTTATGAAATGTCTCATTTAGTTGTTAAGATTATTGATCTTGTTAGTTAAACGGGCAAGACTGGGGTTCTTGGGATTCGATATCTGCGTGCAAAGATTGTTCTTGAAATCACTATGCGTGATGAACTTGGAAAAAAAAAAGTTTCCCGAAAATACCCTTATAGTGACACACCCGGCGAGGCGAGGTGTTACAATTGGTATCAGAGCCGTAGGTTAAAACCCTATGATGGTTAAGCTAGGTTGTTGAACTTAGCATGGTTAGAACTGTTGAATGAGAATCTAGAATAGGATTATGGATTCTAAGAGACATTCGAAACATAGATGAAAATGGTATGGAGATGCTTGAGAGACGAGATTTGAGGTTTTTAACTTGAATATACGTTCAGTGACGAAAGGAATTAGACAAGTTCTATTCACATCTTTTGGAAATGAGGAAGCCAGTAATGAGGATCATTGAAATGACATAGATATATGAATAACGGAATGTTAATATTTTGAGGTGTTGGTACATCTGGAAGCATAATATAAAATCTCTTTTAGAAGAATTTTAGTAAATCGTGTTAGTAGCTCCCGATTGGGACAGGTTAGCAATGGTGATGTCGTGCCCTGACAAGATAAGTGAAACGACTGAGGTTACTAAGAGAACTCATCAAGGGACATAGGAGAGTAAGAATGACTTACAGCTAATATAAATTTTAAGGTTGAGTTAGATACCCGAAGTAGGGACTTAAGAGAAACGGATTCAATTAGAGCCAATTGGTTGCAAAAGGCTGCCCAAATAGTATAGGGGACTGACATAAGAAGGTGATGAAGACACAATGCCCCTCAACTTGGATGGCTAGACAAGCTTAACAAACTTCTTAATCTCATCAAAACAAATATGGAACTCCATATATGTAGTCATGATGCGGTCATTGATTAAGACTGAGTCTAAGGCTGACCTGAGTATGTCAGAATAGTAGCGCCATAACAATATTTTAATACTTCATAAGTTTTAGGATTTTACTTGATTTAGAATTCTACTTCATGTTTGATTAGAATTTATTTCTATTAGGATTCTAGTTGAATTTTATTTATAAATATTAGATGGATTTGGATTAGCCAAACACTATATATACGCCTAGAACCTAGAGTTTGTAACCAAGATTTTCTCAATATAAATTTTAACAACCTATTTGGGTTTTCTTAATAAAATAGTCTTGTTTTTGCATCTTCTTGAAAGCTAAACTTCTACCATTGAAGTTTGTTCTTTTGAGGGTTTATTTTGGTGTATTTTTTAACACTCGCGCTACACGTTACATCAGGTGGTATCAGAGCAGTTCATCAACCAATCAAATGATCAATCTTGAAAGTAACGGTAGAAACTAGCCTCATGATGATGATCGGGGGCTGCTCTAGGTTTGGAGAGAAATCGAAGAACAACGGGAAATAACTCGTACAATGCAACAACAATTGGAGAGAATCTACAACCAGTTGGGTGTTTTATAACGAGCTAATGATAACCGGAACTTAACTAATGACGTGAATCAATCCGGCTGCGTTAAACCGGGAAGATAAGCCATTAATATTGTCCTTGTTAATCCTAGAAGACCAATGATGGACGATAGTGACGATGAGGATGATCTTTGTCGTATGATAGACAACCCTAGTTGTGGAAGGGATATAAAGAATGTGCAGCAACACAACCATTGGGGAAATGATGAATATAAACTAAAGAATGGCTATTCGGTGAGTTTGGAGCTTGATCTCGAACATTATGTTGTCCCAACAACCTCAACGTTTGCAAACTCAGGTCTGGTTCATGCTACTAACATGATAGAAACTCCAAGATTGTTGATTCATACTGGGACATTTTTTAGTCCCAAGGGCTTAGGTATTGCTTCGCAATCCAATGATGGTGGTGTTTCTTCTGATCGACCTGCAACTGTAAAAAAGATGGAGGCCATGGTAGTAGATCCTTTTACAGTTTATTCCGGCTCTAGTATGGTTGAATTGAAGGCAATAGGAACCTATACACCTTTGCGATTGCAAAAGCAAGATAGTCACAGGGGTCTTTTTATGGATATGGGTGTTGGATCTCCCAGGCCAATTAACTTGGGTATTGCAACTACTTTCGGTATTAATTTGAAATTAGATTTCAAAACTAAGAATGTTGTAGTAGTTAATGCTAAAGCTAATCAAGTGCTTGGACTAAAGGAGGATTCAAGCATCAATATTTTAAATGATGGAGAGACTACTGGTAATTATGAAACAAGTCTATATTCGAAACAGTTGCAAAAGAATATTTCTTCAAATAAGAAAAATCTACTGATGAATTCGGAAGGTGTTGAGGAGTCAAAATGAAGAAAGCTGATGAGAGGAGAAGAACATGTAATAAGATTTATCAGATTAGAGAAGCACTCAAGATGAAATGTTCAACGTCCGCAGTCTAACAATAATAATACAATGGAGGCAAAGAGCAACAAACATGGTGATGGTTGGGCCTATGCCAACGAAAATAGAGCTAAGAGGGGAATGCATGTCTTTGTTCATATTTCCTCAGTAGAAAAGTTCAAGTGGTTCAGGAAGATGTCAAGTAAAAGTTGCAAAATAAGAAGTATAAGGCGACAATTGACAAACATAGGAAGTACAAGGTTTTTGAGGTTAGAGATGAAATCATGATATTCTTGAAGAATGAACGAATTCTAACAGGAAAACAGAACAAGCTCAAGCTAAAAAAGTATGGTTCTTACAAGATTACAAAGAAGATCAATGATAATGGTTATGTTGTAGATTTGTTTAATCAATAATAATGGTTATGTTGTGGATTTGTTTAATCATATGGTTATTTCTAAAATATTCAATATTGCTGATATTTCTTTGTATTTGTCGAATGTTGAGTTGTCATACCTAGATCATAATTCGAAAACGAATTCTTCTCAAGTGGAGCTGAATGATGCGATCACTGATCAAGACCGACTCGACCACGCCAAAACAGTAATGACAAAATAATATTTTAATATTTCATAAGTTTTATGATTCTACTTAATTTAGAATTTTATTTCATATTTGATTAGAATTTATTTCTATTAAGATTCTAGCTTAATTTTATTTGTAAATATTTGATGGATTTGAATTAGCCAAATACTATAAATTTCGAGTTTGTAATCAAATTTGTTTCAATATAAATTTCAACAACTTATTTGAGTTTTTTAATAAAATAATTTTATTTTTATATCTTCTTGAAAGTTAAATTTTGACTATTGAAGATTGTTCTTTAAAAAATTTATTTTAGTGTGTTTGTTTTGCACACTCCCTACACGCTCCGCCAATTCATGATATTTTCCACAAAACTGAAACTTTCACTCGGTTTGAGCTTGTCAGTTTGACTCATAGCTTTCGTACACAATTTGCTACGACTGTGATGGAGATTTGAAGGACCAGAACCAAAAAAACTGCTTTTTCCTTCAAGGGGCTTCAATTGCCATGAAAGACCAGATGGCATGATCCCAATAGTAGGGTTCATGGTATTTAGTCCTTCCAGAGTATCAATGCTAAAACTGTAGCGAGGGACGGCTCGCACTCTAGTTAAAGAAGTGTTGGCAGTGAAGATATCGTGGAACCCAAGAAGATGCATGATTTGTAGGCGTTCTGGCCACACCCAAAGCTTAACAAGAAAACAGGAACCAGAACTCATTAAGGGTTAGAGAGAGAGGGGGGGGGGGGGGGAGAGAGTTGAGAGTCAACACCGAAGCAAAGGGAAGAAATCTCGATGTATATTCCCAGTCAATCACCGATTAATTATGTCCGCAAAGCTAAAATATAATCAAATCTTCTTAAAAAATAAAAAGATGAAATCTAAATTCTAAAGTAAAAACAAATCAATAAAATAAGATAAGTCATATTTTCTATCACCTGAGTTTAAAAAAAGAATCGTGTTACATGTATTGATGAGATGTACAAATTTGATGACTGAATCAGACTTCATTTGATGATGAAATCTAACCAAACTTTATCATCAACATTGGTCTTCATTAATCATGAAGTCTGACCGGACTTCATCATGAGATGAAGCCCGATTGAACTTATTTCATGAAGTTTGATCGGGTTTCATCTAAAGGTGACAACGACAAATTAGGTAAAGACAAGAAGGGAAAAACAACATTTTCCAACTAGGAGATTTTGTTGAGTTCTAAGAGAAACATATTGTTAAATTATAATTTTGTTCATGAGATTGAGTAATATAATTAAAATCTTCCAATATACTTGTAATATGAAATTAAGTCATTACAATATTATTTGACGAGAGTTGGTAAATAATGACAAATATAGAAAATAGGCCCAAATCTCACCCTTTCCAAACAAGGCTTAAATTCTAAAATTTTTTCAAATGTAAATAAATAATGATAGGAGTAACATTTGTTAAAATGAATAAAATAAGTTTATATAAAAAAAATGTTGAAATATTTTTTGAATAAAGATATGGAATAATTAAGATAAGGTTGAAAAATATTTTATGATTTTTATCAAATTGTTAAATTTTTTTAAATGCATTAAGAGTCATATAGGTTATTTTTTCTTATCTATAAAGTTGAAGATAAATTTATATTGAGGGGAGAGAGATAAATTTATTTAAATAATGCCAGACAAAAAGTCACATGACTTTTTATCAGTTGGTTATCAGATAAATTTAACAAATATAATGAAAAAAACTTTTACCTACAATGTTTTTCATATTTCATTTTTTTTTCAACTCCTATCTTTGTTAATAAACACTACCAAAGTAAGGTAGAGTATTAGGAGTTGTCATATTCATATTTCAAAAAGTCACATGGCGTTATTTTTATTTGTAATGTTTTTCAAATTTTGAAAAATTTTAGAGTGTTTATAATAAAAAAAGTCAAAACAATTTTTTTTTTAAAGTTTTATTTACAAAATTTTTCCTTATTTTTGAAAATGCATTTTTAAAAGTATAAAAGTAAATACATTTTTATTATTTTAAAAAATTAAAAACTAAAAATGAACTGAAAACAGTAAATAAAACATGACTTTAAAATCCTTAGGCATTTTATGCAACGAGTTCTAAATTGGCGTTGTTGTCCATATGGAGATGGCCTTAAACATCAGTTCAATGTTGCATTTAGACAGAGGGATTTCATTAAACAGCTTTCTTCAAACAAACTCAGCCCACTTTCAGATCTAGCTTCCAAAAGCCTTTGAGGTCTTATTTTGCTTGTGAAAGTAAAATGATGCTGATGGACACGGAAAACACAAAAAATTAAGAACATTCATGTTATATATACTAATAATCCCTTTTGGCCTTCAGGGCTCTTTGCCTGAGAGGAGACAGTGGAAGTGTTGCTCGGAGGTTCAGAGCTCTGGCCAGAGGATGACTCTGTGAAGAAAACTTGGAGGGATCGTGGAACCGGAGGTGGGTTCACATCCAGAATCCCTTCCAGGATCTGCACTACCTGACCCATTGTCGGTCTATGGTTCTCATTGTCTTGGATGCACCAACAAGCAACTCTACAGATTCGCCTTAGCTCTCCCGCATCTGCATTCTTGTCCAGTCTGGGGTCTAGTAGGTCAAGGACATCGCCTCCTTCTACGACAACATTTGCAGCCCAGGTTGGGAAGAATTTTTGTTTCCCTTCTTCGGTGTGCCCAGAATTTCTTCTTCCCGATACAACCTCAAAAAGCATCATACCGTAGCTGAAAACATCAGCTTTGGAAGTTATGGCTACTCCAGATATCCACTCTGGTGCAAGATAGCCTCTTGTTCCCCTTACGGTTGTCAAAACCCTGCTGAATTCTCGCCCCATAAGCTTTGCAAGTCCAAAATCAGCAACTTTTGGACAGAATTCAACATCTAAAAGGATGTTTTCAGGCTTTATGTCACAGTGTATGATACAGTCCCTGCATTTCTCATGGAGATAAGCCAACCCTCGAGCTGTCCCCAGTACAATTTGGTACCTTGTTTTCCAGTCCAAAACTTTCTCATCCTTTTCATGGAAAAGATGGGAATTCAAGGAGCCATTCTGCATATAATCATACACCACCAACTTCCTGTTGCCTTCAGAGCAGAACCCACGAAGCCAAACAAGATTGATATGTTGGATAGTTCCAATTGTGCTGACTTCTGTTCGGAATTGCTTCTCTCCTTGGATGATGCTCTCAAGCTTCTTCACAGCTACAACAGTTGAATCAGGTAATGTCCCTTTAAAAACAGAGCCAAAGCCTCCTCCCCCCAATTTCTCAGAGAAATTCTTGGTTGCATGCTGCAAATCTCTGTATCCGAATGCAATCAATGAACCCTCTGCAGCTTTTGTCGATCCAACTGACCTCCTTTGCCGCCGCCAGAAAACCGCAAAAACAACACCCAGGAGGGCTATCACTACAATGGAACCAGCAACAGCTCCAATAATAGTACCCTTGTTATTTTTAGAACTCGAAAACTCAGAGGCAGCGAGTTTAATATAAAGAGTTTTTCCATTTCCTGAGAGTAGTTTCACGTTCACAAGCTCGCCAATCCAAATCGAACAAGCATTACTGTCATAAGCATAAGCTGTGCACGAACAGTTACCCAAGCATGAAGTTTCGCATTCTGCCTCACTGCCAACAGCCACAGTTTGTGCATTTTCAGGCGAGTTCATGTCGGGATACTTCCAAAACCTATCTCTTTCTTTATTAGCAGCACCAGAAGTCTCGCACTGCAATTGGGAATTCCTTACACACCCACCAGAATGATCATTCAATTTCCAGTCACTGTCCGACCTAGGTCTGAAACCTTTCAAACAACTACAAGCTTGTTTTATAATCTCATCGCAGGTGCCAAATGCCCCACATAAATCATAAACTTCACATTGTCGTTGCGGCTGAGACCAAAACAAATTCCACGCCTTGCTGTTCTCCACCCATGTGACACCCTTCACTTGCCCGGATGTATCCATGATAAATCTAGAAATTATTGAAGGATCATCGATAAAATATGTGAAATAACTCTCATTTTTGTTGTGGATAAAGCTAAAATTATATTTATAACGAATAATGTTCTTCAGTTCAGGAACTGAGCTGAAAGTCTGCCCATTCCATGGACCACTAGTCCAGTAGGGTTCAGTCCCATTCCGCCTTATAAGATACTCACTTTTATTTGCATCTAGACTAAGAGAGAATAGCCCTGGAGCAGGATCTTCAGAATTCTTCCATGAAGTCAGGCGTTGATGGGTTTTAGTAACCCAATTATATGAGATCTTGGCACCAGGCAACCAAGTATCGGTTGGGTGATCAAAACTTTGCCAAATTGGTTCTGTGGAATCGGATTTGGACCCTTCTCTCAAAACCAAATTACCATCATCCCCAAGAACTGCTACAACAGAATTCGAAGTTGTAGAGCTCTGATTGGTGGACCAAACTTGGAGTTTCCGCTCATTGAGAAGCACCAAATTGCCATCTATGATTTTGAGTTGTGAGGAACGGTTATCTGAGACGGGTGATTCTCTATTAGCTACCCAAGCTACAGTTCTAGTGGACACTTTCTTGTACCACATGCATATGTAATACTTGGAAGGGTTACCTGGTGCGTAGAAACCCAATTCGAAATTCCCACCTGCAGAGACAATTGTCTGATCCCCGGACAGAGATTGGTTTGCAGAGATGGTGTCAGCTCCAAAAGAGAGACGCGTGTTGAGGGAGAAGGCCAGGAAGAAAACTAGCAGCATGGAACCTATTTCTGCTAAGAAAAATTCGTGCAGGAGCTGTGATAATAGAACTAGATATGATTGAATTACAGGAGAGAAAGAGAGAGAGAGAGAGAGAGAGAGTGAGCGGGCTTTGATGTTTTGAATAAGTTGGGACTCAAATGCAACTGGGGTCATGGAAAGGATGGAGTTGCGGTCATTCTATCTTATAAGAAGTCCATTAGGCTTCGCGAATTGACCATTAGGCCATTTTTCAAACTTTTCTTTGTTTGGGAGCTGCAACATCCAGTCAATTTTTAATTAGTCTTATGTTATATATTTTTGTGAAACACCAAATGAGACTCAAAGGTTGGGGGGCCATTTTGGCAACCGTGGGCTGCACATTTGGGCGCCCACTGGAGGGCCATTTGGCAGCCACCATTGGCTCAGCCCAAGCCCTTTGGCTTTTGTTGCGTAGTCTGCAGCTGTTTCTTTTTCATGAATTCATCTAGGCCGTTGCAGCTTCTTTATCTTGTGCGATCTCAACCATCCAGTTGCATTATTTATCTCACGCCTCGAGATTGATGATTTAATCGGGTGGAAGACGAAAGAATAGAGGGGTTGGCCGAGAGAGTTGTCATTTACGATTTTTTACTTTCTCTCTCCCTCTCTCTGTAAATTTATGTACAGTTCGTCTTCCTCTTGTCCATATGTGTTCATTTTTTGATCTGAGGTAAGCTCTTAATCTGTTAGTGATTCTGAGCATTTTGTATAGAGAACCAGGGTTGTTTTCGTTTTTGATTTCGTTGTAATCGGATTGAATATATATAGTGGAGTGAGCTCTTCTCACCGGAGCTCAAGTGGACGTAGCCCCTATTTGGGGTGAACCACTATAAATCATGTTCCTCTTGTTTCGTTTATGCTTTTAAAATCTACTGTGTTGTCTTTATACTCTCGGTCAGATTTGTTGATATCATCAGTGCTTGATTTTGACTGTGTGTGTGGAGATTTGCTATCTCTATTTATTCGTAACAGTGGTATCAGAGCCTCTGGTTTGCATATCCAAAGTTTTTGAGTCAAAATCGTGTTCGATTCTTTTTCCCGAAATCTAGGGTTTCCTTTCTTTCTCTGTGTCGGTGTTGTTTTTAAAAAATCCTAGGTTTTCTGAGAGACTCTGTCAGCGGGAGTTTGCTGTGCAGGTCTCAGTCAGTAATCTAGGGTTTATTTTTGGGCATTTTTCGTGCAACACGAAAATGACAACAGCCCGATTTGAAATCGGTACATTCAATGGAAAGGGGGATTTCGGAAGTTGGAAAAAGAAGATGAGGGTTTTTCTCTCTCATCACAAAGTGCTTATAGCACTTGAGCCAGATGACCGCAAATGGTTACCTGAACAGCTAGCTTGAACTGATGAAATCAGAGAAGAGGCTTTTAATCTGATATTCCTCCATCTCGGTGATTCTGTAATTCGTAAGGTTGATGGTATATCTCTACCTTTTGATCTTTGTAATAGATTAGAATCTTTATATTCTGTAATGTCTGCTCCAAATTTGGTTTATTTAAAAGGCATGTTGTTTAACTTTAAGATGAATACCTCTAAATCTATGGATGAAAACATAGATGAATTTACTAGACTTACTTTGTTTTTAAGAGGTACTGATCAGGCTTTAGGTGATACTGGTGAAGCCATGATTTTGTTAAACTCTCTACCTGATGATTATGATGTAGTGAAGCATGTTTACGTTATACTAGTATAGTCCCTAGTATGGAACTTGTTATTTCTGGTATTAAGGCTAGAGAACTAGAACTTAGCACATCTAAGAAAACGAGCAATAATTTGTTTGTAAAAGGAAATGCTGATAAAAGAAATTATACTATGAATACTGAACAACTTAATGGGTCAGGGCAGAAGGGAAAAAGGAAAGATAAGAAGGGAAAACAAAACAAAAATGGAAGTGTTACCACTGTGGGAAAGATGGACATATAAAGAAATACTATTATGACTATTTGAAAAAACAAAAACAACGGGGCAATGTAACAGTAGCAGCTAGTAGTTCTAACTGTTTAGCTGAGGTGCTTAATGTATCTTCTAGCTCTGTTAAAAATGAATGGATTATGGACTCTAGCTATTCTTTTCATATGTGCCCTAATATTTACTGGTTTCATAACTTTAATAACAGAGAAAGTGGAATAGTGTATATGGGAAACAACCATTCATGTAGTGTTCAGGGTAAAGGTGACATAACTCTTAAGTTGCATGACAACAAAGTAAAAACACTCACTGATGTAAGATATGTACCTGGTCTTAAAAGAAATTTGATTTCTCTCGGTACTCTTGATGAGTTAGGATTTTCTTACAAAGCTGAAAATGGTTCTATGAATGTTTTTAAAGGAGAAGAGTTAATCCTAACTGGTTCAAAGAAAAATGGCTTATATGTTCTAAATGGTTGTTTTCACTCCTCTGTTATATCAAACTCTGCATGCTATGTTAACACTGATAAGACGGAACTATGGCACTTGAGACTTGGTTACATGAGCCTAAAAGGTTTGCAGGCACTGTCAAACCAAGGATACCTTGGTTTAGTGTCTACTGAGATCCTTGATTTTTGTGAACCATGTGTGCTAGGCAAGCAACACAGGATGAGTTTCCATAAGGGAACTCACCTGGCGAAGGCATGCCTTGAGTACTTATATGCAGATCTCTGGGGGTCTTCCCAGGTCCCCACCCATGGCGACAACAAGTATTTTCTCTCTATTATAGATGATTTTACTAGGAAGGTGTGGGTTTTTCTGTTAAAAACTAAAGATCAAACATTAGAAAAGTTCAAAACATGGAAGACCTTAATAGAAAACCAAGCTGACAAAAAAGTCAAAACTCTTAGAACAGATAATGGGTTAGAGTTTTGTAATAAAGAGTTTGATGAATATTGCAACTCCCAAGGTATAATTAGGCATAAAACTGTTAGGAACACATCCCAACAAAATAAGGTGGCTGAAAGAATGAACTGAACCCTCCTTGAAAAAGTGAGGCGCTTTTTGTTCACATCTGGTTTGCCTAAATCCTTTTGGGGAGAGGTTTTAGCTACAACATCACATCTAGTAAATAGAAGTCCTTCAACTGCCCTTAGTTTTAAATGCCCTAAAGAAAAGTGGACTAAAAGGAAATTAAACTCAAATTACTTAAAAACCTTTGGTTGTGAAGCCTATGCTCACCAATCAGAAGGTAAACTGGAACCTAGATCTACAAAGTGTGTTTTTGTTGGGTATCAGGAAGGAACTAAGGGATATAGGCTATGGGAAAGACAGTCTAAGGGTGTAAAAATTATCATTAGCCGTGATGTTATATTTAATGAAGCTGTATTCCCTTGTAAATTATCTAACTCTGAAGAATCAAACCAACATAGTAACACAGATAATTTTATCAACTTAGGAGGAACCCAATTAGAGGTGGAGCACTAAGTTATAGATGATAACCCTCCTGATGCTCCAGTTATACCAGAACCTCAACTAGAAGGTGATCCCTCACCCATATTAAACTTAGACTAGGCCTCTGATCATGAATATAATCATGAGGAACAAAATGGTGAAACTGAGATTGAGGTGGAGCATCATGACTCCCCTCAACATGATCTTGGTGACTACCAGCTTGCCCAAGATAGAAGCAGGAGAACTGTAAGACCACTTGCTAGGTATGCTTTTTCAGATTTAGTATTTTGTGCCTTGGTGGCAAGTGTTGAAATGAGGAGCAGTGAGCCTTCCTCTTATGAGGAGGCTGTCAGCTCAAAGGAAAGTAAAAAATGGCAGCAAGCCATGGATGAAGAAATGGCCTCTCTCATGGCTAACAGAACTTGGGTTCTTGTCCCTCGTTCAGAAAATCAGAAATTGATCCAATGTAAGTGGCTGTTCAAATTAAAAGAAGGTATGTCTTCTAATGACCCTATTAAATATAAAGCAAGACTAGTAGTTAAGGGGTTTACACAAAGGGAAGGGATGGATTATACTAAAATTTTCTCTCCTGTGGTTAAATTTAAAACAATTCGCATGATGCTTACAGTTGTAGTTCAATTTGATTTAGAACTTGAACAGTTAGATTTTAAAACTGGATTTCTGCATGGAGACCTTGATGAACACATTTATATGGTTCAGCCAACTGGTTATGTCATTTATGAAAAATTTGATCATGTCTGTTTATTGAAGAAATATTTGTTTGGCTTAAAACAGGCCCCAAGACAATGGTACAAAAAATTTGATAATTTTGTTCTAGGGGCTGATTTTGTTAGAAGTCAATATGACAATTGTTTTTATTTTATGCTCACCGATATTCCTGTTTATCTAGTGTTGTATGTATATGATATCCTACTTATTAGCAAGTCTAAGTCAAAGATTAAGGAGTTAAAATCAATGTTAAATGCAACCTTTGATATGAAAGACTTAGGCCTTGCTTAGAAAATATTAGGAATGAAAATTGAGAGAAATAGAAGCAACAATAGCCTTAAAATACATCAGCATGATTATTTGGTAAAAGTTGTTCATAAATTTGGAATGCAAAACTGTAACACTATTATAGTTCCCTTGGCTGGACATTTTATTTTATCTAAATTACAGTGTCCCACATCCAATTTTGAAATGGTAGAAATGAAAAATGTCCCTTATGCAAATGTAATTGGAACAATTATATATTCAATGATAAGTACCAGGCCAGACCTTGCATATTCAATTTCATTACTTAGTCGATATATGTCAAACCCTGGGAAAATTCATTGGGATGCCTTAAAACATTTGCTTAGGTACATAAATGGTTCTGTATGCATTGGTTTAAATTTCAAGAAAAAGTTTGATACACTTGATCTTGTTGGGTATGTTGACTCTGATTTTGCAGGGGATAGAGACTCCAGAAAATCCACCACTGCCTTCTATTTCACCTTGGGTGGAAACTGCATCAGCTGGAAGTCTCAGCTGCAGCCACTTGTAGCTCTGTCCTCTACTGAGGCAGAGTACGTGGCTGTAACTGATGCCTTCTGTAACACCCCGCCTCACCAGGCGTGTCACTATAAAGGTATTTTTGGGAATCTTTTATTTTTTTATTAACGTCATCACTCGCGGTGCTTCATGAACAACCTTCACATGCACACACAAGATCCCGAAAACCCCAGTCTTGCCCGTTTAACTTAATAAGATCAATAATCTTAACAACTAAACGAGAGATATCATAATACAGCGGATACATTAGCATCAAACATCGTGATTCTTACATAGCATTTCCATAACGAAATACATAATACAGATAACCAAATGATAACAACATTATCGTACAACTATTTATACACACGCTGGAATACATACCAAAACCCCAAAGGTTACAATGACTACCAAACTAAGCACCATAGACCTTCAACCGGCCATGTCCTTGCCCTCGCAGTAGTCTCTGACTAGAACATTGAACGTTCCAGGGGCATAACCCAGGTTAGATGACAAAACATCTAAGTGACGGCATGAAACAGTTTACATAATGCATGTACAAACATACTAGCATGGCATACATAGACAAAACGACATGCAACACGTCTATCTTGAGAAATCTCCTTGACATACTCAACCTCCCACGGAAAACACCTTCCACACACCGTTGGGGTTAACCTTGCCGCGACATACTTAATCTCTCGAGTGCCATACCGTGTCACTCGTTCACCAGGATTAACCTTGTCCCATTCTCAAGAAGACCCCATCCTATCCCATATGGACCCAATGACGACACGAAAATCAATACCCCGATGATATGAAAATCACACGACACGCACCGACTCTTTTGCAAGTAAAAACAGTTGATGCAATATATCACATGATTAATATGCAAATGATGCCATGAATACATAAATAAAATGCATAAGCATAGCATCCCGAGTTCTGGTGAGACCGCTCACCTGAACTCACTATACTCACATCAAGCCATTTCCAAAATAAGGATAAAACTAGAGTCAGACCACTCACCTTGAACGTGTTCGGACCGCCTCGATCCTCGTGTACTGCCTCAATTTGCGTGCCAAATCCTAAATACTTGAAATTATAGTCAACCTCGAGCCAACATATTTCCTAAACACCATATTTAATTAAGGAAGCATTAAAATCCAATTTCCTTAATTTTTCCATAATTTCTTCTATTTTTCTCCCAATTTTCACCTTGATAATTCCAAAATAATTATCTCCTCAAATATTTAAACATGATAAATCCTAAAATAAATTAATAAAATACTGGAAGAGAAATCACCAAATTACCCTTTGTTATGCGCCCTCACGTGCCTAGCGCGTGGGTGCGGGAGGTGTGTGGCCCGTGCAGCCACGCGCCATCTTCTTCCCCAATTTTCCGGCCACCATCGACGTCTCCGATGACCAATTTGAAGGCACCCCCTTGAAGCTCACTCGAAGTCGATCATGTGGGAACTGGTCGGAGCTCAAAAACTCACCGGAAAACACCACAAAAGTCGAGTTGCAGGTTCAGCAAGGCGGACCGCCACCCGTTCTCGGCCGAGCTTCAATCGGCCTCTATACTTGATGACAATGCTCCCAAAATCTTCCCCTTAATGCAAGCACCAATAGCCCCTTAACCACTCCTTCAAAAACATCCAAAATGGCATTCGATTTACTTGCCAAGTTTCGGCCGAAACCCTTGCTATTTATAGCGAAAATCCGGCCAAGATCTGGCCAATCACCGGCCACAACTTGGTCTACAAGAAACTCCATGCCGTATAGCACCTCCCCCAGGTCCTTCCGCGACCATCCCATCGCCAGCAACAGCTCCACGTGTGGTGGAAAAGTGGCGACCGAAATCCTCCCTTTCGTTCACACCACCATTTTTCATTTATTACACTTTGGCCCCCAGTTTTCTTTAAATGACATTTCTACCCTCTCCATAACACCCCTGATAAATCCAACTATATCACTAAGGCCCACAAGCTTTGTACATCTCATTTCACCCTTGGGACTTCTGAAAAATTACCGTTTTGACCTCCCTCGGGCAAAATTAGAAAATTGCACTTAGGCCTAGCTGGTCGATTTGACCTTAAATCTATTCGATTCAACCCAAAATCACTTAAGAGTTGTTCTATACATAAAATATTAGTCCTTTACGTGCTCCGTTGAATTTTCGAATGATCCCTATGTCGATTCGATTTTCTTAGCTCGATCAACAGTTGTACCGAAAACTGTTCCCGATCTAATTTCTTTCACCAGTAAAAATCATAACTCGTATTACTTGTCGATGCTCCACCATTTTCCTTGCCTATCTAAGGTCCAAGGTACTCCCTCCAACTAATTTGGTCGTCCAAAGCTGCGATAGTGTACCCTATAGCCTCATTTTTCCAAAAATTCCATTTATGCCCTTCATTAAATATTATTTATAACCTGAAATCATTCCCAGGTATTACACCTTCAAGGAAGCCATATGGCTTCAAGGTATTCTCAAGGAAATCCATTTGCTTTAAAGCAAAGTGGTGGTTTTCTCGGATAGCCAAAGTGACATCTACCTGTCTAAAAATCCTGTGTATCATGATCGAACTAAACATGTGGATGTGAAGTATCATTATGTAAGGGAAATGATAGCCAATGGAACTGTGGGCATCCAGAAAGTTTCTATAGCCAACAATCCTCTTGACATGGGCACCAAGGTATTAACTGCAACTAAATTCAAGCATTGCTTGAATTTGTTGCATATCAATGATGGCTAATTCACTTTAGTCATCTAGAGCAGTGAAGGTGAGAATTGTAGCATGCTAGACTTATATTTCATATCTGATTACTTAGTTATTTGATGTTTCAAGGTGGAGTTTGTTATATATTTTTGTGAAACACCAAATGAGGCCCAAAGGTTGGGGGGCCATTTTGGCAACCGTGGGCTGCACATTTGGGCGCCCACTGGAGGGCCATTTGGCAGCCACCATTGGCCCAGCCCAAGCCCTTTGGCTTTTGGCTTTTGTCGCGTAGCCTGCAGCTGTTTCTTTTGCACGAATTCATCTAGGCCGTTGCAACTTCTTTATCTTGTGCGATCTTAGCCATCTAGTTGCATTATTTATCTCACGCCTCAAGATTGATGATTTGATCGGGTGGAAGACGAAAGAATAGAGGGGTTAGCCGAGAGAGTTGTCATTTAGGGTTTTTTACTTTCTCTCTCTCTCTCTCTGGAAATTTCTGTGCAGTTCGTCTTCCTCTTGTCCATATGTGTTCTCTGATTTTTTTATCTAAGGTAAGCTTTTAATTTGTTAGTGATTCTGAGCATTTTGTATAGAGAACTAGGGTTGTTTTTGTTTTTGATTTCGTTGTAATCGGATTGAATATATATAGTGGAGTGAGCTCTTCTCACTGGAGCTCAAGTGGACGTAGCCCCTATTTGGGGTGAACCATTATAAATTGTGTGCCTCATGTTTCGTTTATGCTTTTAAAATCTGTTGTGTAATCTTTATACTCTCGGTCAGATTTGTTGATATCATCAGTGCTTGATTTTGACTGTGTGTGTGGAGATTTGCTATCTCTGTTTATTCGTATCATCTTAGCATATGAGGAAAATATTTTTACAAAAAACCATCACAGGACCCTACAGCTTGCCTCCCACGCCGCCGACAACCACTGATAGAGAGCGAGAGCGAGAGTGAGAGAGAGGCAGTGACTACCGATAGAAGAAGGCAAGACCAGGGGTTGGTCGGCAACAAGGAAAGAGGGACTAGGGTCGGTCGATGATGAAAAATGTGAGAGGTAGCATGGAAGGCAAAAGGTTACCAGCAAGGAGAGAGGTTGCTAACACTGGGAATAAGGAAGAAGAAGATGATGGTGTTGCCTTCACGCACCTCATCGCACGTGTACTTTTAACATCTCTACTTTTTTAACAAATATTTCATATTGAATTTTTTTTTATATTTTTAACATTTAAACACATTTTTTAAAATTTTTAAAAAATAAAAAATAAAAATAAAAACTAAAATCATTTTCCACAACTAAACAACCCTCTAGTCTTACCTCATCAGGTGTTGCAGACATCTTGGCTTTCTGAAAACGTGTAAATGGAGCTGCTTAAGATGGCTTTCCAACTACATAAATCAAATGAAATAGTAAATGGGTAGAAAAGAAAATGCCACCTTCTGGAATGTTTCATACTGAAGTAACTAATAAAAAGACAGGGAAAAGGAGACAATATCATTTGCATTGCCTTACCTGATCAGGTAAACAAGAACAACCTTTCTTGATGTCTTTGCGATCATTTGCACTAATCATTCTTATCGTACAAGATTCAATTTATTGTGTGAAACGCGTTGTCTTCACCATCAGCAACTTAGCATTTGACATAACAAAAATGGTTAGTCCAAAAATCTAAGTATGTAGGACATTTTTAAAGCACCAACTATACAAAATTGTTCCTTTCAGCCAAAAAAATGGTCGGAGGTGGGCTTGCAACGCCAAGGAATGAGCTCTGGCGATCGGTCCGTTCGCGGGGGGGGGGGGGGAGTGACTGGAAACTACAAGCACTCCGGCGCTTGAGTGAGTAAGAAAGTAAATTGGCAAAGTATTGATAGGCTAGAAGAGAACATACCTTGACTTTAGAGAGAGTTAGTTTATATAGAAGAAAGAGAAGTCCTCTTGCATGCATGCGTCATGCATTTACAGGGTGATGGAACATGATATCCGACACCGATGAGCTCCTTGATGGTAGCATGGTGCCGACAAGACCCTCATTAATATGAATGGGATCCATCATTAATGAGGATGTGATTTGCCATTAATGAGGATGGGATCTTGAGCAGGCACGGGAATACTGGTCACGGGGTTGCAATGATGTTGTTGTAGGCTAGTGCAAGGCCAATATTGGGTCGCAGGTCAGGAGCCAAGATTGGGCCATGGGTGGGGCGTTGGGATTGGGCCGAAACGGTCCATAGCCCCCTTGGTCGGTTGGTCGCAAAGCGAGCATCTAAGCTTAAGTATATGCAGTTAAACGACCTTCTTGTTTCAATCGCCCATGGTTGGAGAGGTTAGGATACAATCCTTAGTTAGGGCTGAAGTGTTTCGAATGATGATGTACAAACATTCTTTGGGTGACGTCATGACCCGGATGCTTGTGGGCTTCGAAGGTCGTCATGCCTGGTTGAGACGGTAACGGGGCTAAGCTGTCGAGGGTTACCTTGCTATAGTTTAAGGGTGGCCCTAAAGGAGTATAGATTTACAGGAAGCTTAGCTTATTTGCCCAAATCTCGAAATTTGAAAGGATGGCGTGTGCTCAAGGGACAGTCGACCCATTACCCGATGTGGACATTTTGCTAGTGTATTAATTGTTAGACTGGTGGCATGATTCGAGGGATTGTCTTGGTGATGAATAGTCTCCATCTGTTAGATGCATCCAACACATTTTTTTTATTTTTAACATTTAAACACATTTTTTAAAAATTAAAATCTAAAAATAAAAAACTAAAATCATTTTCCATAACTAAACAACCCTCTAGTCTTCGTTGTGCCATCCCATCTTGCTAGAAAAAATTATCCGAAAACTAGTAACAAAAAAAAAAAAAGAAGCAAAAATAACAAACCCAAATAATGAGATTTTTGATTTTAGAAGGTTGGGATTGTTATCTTTTTGTTGAGGTTTATTTTTTACTTTAGAAATATATAACACAACTCATCACAATTGCAATTTTATCCTAACTAGGCTAGTTCTGTGAAGTAGACAGAAGCATAGCCCACAAATTGGACCCTATGTTCCAACTGTTGAACTTGAAACTATTAATGAAGTGTTATTTCCTATGAAGTGATACAATAAAAGGAAGTATACTCACCTCATCAGGTGTTGCAGACACCTTGGGTTTCTGAAAAGGTGTAAATGAAACTGTTTAAGGGGGCTTTCCAACTGCATAAACCAGATGAAATAGTAAATGGGCAGAAAAGAAAGTGCCACTTTCTGGTATGTTTCATACTGAAGTACCTAATAAAAAGACAGGGAAAGAGAGACAATATCACTTGCATTACCTTACCTGATCAGGTAAACAAGAACAACCTTTCTTGATGTCTTTGCAATCATTTGCACTGATCATTCTTATTGTACAAGATTCAATTTATTGTGTGAAACGTGTCGTCTTCACCATCAGCAACTTAGCATTGACATAACAAAGATGGTTAGTCCACAAATCTAAGTACGTAAGACATCTTTAAAGTACCAACTATACAAAATTGTTCCTTTCGATCCAAAAGGATGGTTAGAGGCGGGCTTACAACGACAAGGAATAGGCTCCAGTGATCGGTTCGTCCTCGCCGGGGAGGGGGGATGACTGGCACCTGCAAGCACTCCGATGCTCAAATGAGTAAGAGAGTAAATTGGCAGAGTATTAGTAGGCCAAAAGAGAATATACCTTGACTCTGGAGAGAGCTATTTTATATAGAATGAGGAGAAGTCCTCTTGCATGCATGCGTCGTGCGTTTACAGGGTGATGGAATCGGATATCCGGCGCCGATGGACGCTCTAATGGTGGCATGGTGCCGATAAGACTCTCATTAATATGGATGAGATATTCCATTAATGAGGACTCCCTGATGGTGGCATGGTGTTGACAAGACTATCATTAATATGGATGAGATTTTCCATTAATGAGAATGAGATCTTGAGCAGGCGCGAGAGTACTGATCACGGGGCTATAATGATGTTGTTGCAGGTGATGTGAGGCCAAGATTGGGCCGCAGGTCAGGGGCTGAGATTGGGTTGTGGGCTAAGCGTCGGGATTGAGCTGGAACGGTCCACAACACCCTAGGTCGATTGGTTGTGAACCAAGCATCCGAGGTTAAGTATATGCAGTGAAACACGTTTTTGTTTCAACTGCCCGTGGCTAAAGAGGTTGGGATATAATCCCTAGGGTCAAAATGTTTCGACTGATGATGTACAAACATTCTTTGGGTGACCCAGATGCTTGCGGCTTTGAAGGTCATTGTAACGCCCCGCACTTTTCAAGGGTGTTAAATAACTTAGGAATTTAGGGAATATTTTTTTCTTCATAAACTCAATATAAACCATTTCTCGACAATCCCGTTTTACCTTCCCAACATACTAAACAAGAGTCAATAAGTTAAGACAAGCAATCATGACGAATAGTCTCTGTCTGTCAGATGCATCCAACGATTTTCATAAATATTCATCTCTTCTCACTTGTTTGTATCATTTTAGACACCTTTTGTGATCTCTTTTGCGTTTTGGCAGTTTTTGCCTTCAGGGGTTGCGGCACTTTAGGCCCAATTTCTTCCCTCACTGCTTGCAGCTCTTTAGGCAATCATTAATGGCTAAATCATCTTCCCATCCCCCCACCTTCGAATGGGTAAGCGAGGAAGTATCCAAAATTGCCTCTAAGTTCGATGCTCTTAACCGCGTGGTTGAAATGAGACGGCGAATCTCCATATCTAGTACCAAATAGAGAGATGAGTTGTTTGTGTGCCGACATTGTGGAAAAGAATAGTGCGTGTATATGGAATCGAACTCTGTGGCGGACGGGTAATCGATCTTCATGTATGAGACATTTTTCTCGCGTCTTCGATTGCAGTTGCCTTTGTCCAAATTTCAGGAGTCGGTTCTTTTGATGTTGCATGTTGCTCCGACCCAGTAGAAGGGAGCGGGCAAAGAGGGTTGGTTGTCCTTGAACATGTTGGGATTACATAGATCTTATCATATGCGCAGCGGAATTAAAATTTAGTTTACAGGTATCTCGTTTTTCAAAAATTATGGTTTAACAAATTAAAAGCAAAAACGAAAGATTACCTCTCTGATGAAATCTGATTTCACCGTTAGGTTTCCTGCAATAAATTCTCCAAGTGTAAGATGCCGAGTCGGTCCACCTGAAATCACTTCTATGCAAGAATATCAAAGAGAGTGATAAGTAGAAGAAATTTTTCACAAAAATTTCTAACTTACCTTTGGATTCACACAATTTCTTCAAAAACTCTCAACTTCTCAAGTGATTCATTAGGAATAAAATGAAGAGTTAAGAGCCTTATATATATATATATATATATAGGGTTTCATTAAACCCTAATGCTATTAGACCAAGCCCAAACCAATTGTGTTAATTTGAATCCAATAGTGCCATTGGACCAAGCCCAATGTGCTAGTAAAAGGCCCAATGCAATTAATGATTAAATAATTATATTTATAATATAATTATTTAATTATTCTTATTTATCCAATAAATAAATGTACTATAATTAGTAATTATAAAATTACTAATTTATCCATCTTCTCTTTGAAAGTGATTTATTTTGGGTGAGACTTTCTGGGTTCACAAATAAATTGGCAACGAGAATAATCAACGATTAATTCTCGTAAATCATAAGTGACATCTAGCAATATGTCATGATTACCCAATTTATTGTGAAGCGGGCATTGTGAACATTTTACTACGTTATCATGCAATACGATCCTTCTATCATCCTATATCCCAACAAGATATGAGATCATGGTTAGCAGGTGAAATCTCTTAATCTCGTCATATGACCAAATTCAAAATCAATCTCGACTAATTATGACACAACCTTTATGGAACAAATTCCATCATCATATTACCTTGGCCAAGGATTTATCGTCAAGTGATTTCTAGATCGCATAGGATATCTTCCTCTTAAATCTCGAGGTGATAGATTCCATGTCTAATGCACACGTATGATTATTCTTGATTAGAACAACCACATAATATATCTGATATCCTAATCTACCAATACATAGATATCCATGTCATCTCAAGTCTAAGGAATAGTTGCACAATCGCAGCTAATATTAAATCATTGACCCGTGAGAAATAACCCATATGATTTAATGTTAACAGTCCCGTTTAGTGAACTCGTTCTTGTAACGAGCACCCACTCATCTTCCTTCTATATCTCATACAGAATGGCACAAGACTCACCAACCTCATCTTTCAGTATCTCATACTGAATAAGGAAGAAGACGATGTGATGGCCTTTACGGGTTGCTATTATCCAGATTAGGAATTCTACGTCTAATAACATGTTTATAGTATAATGAAATGTGGATTATCCGTAACTCGTATTCTTAACTCTTAAGAATGGTATCCACTCCTTATTATACTAATGGATATATGTTTTATAATTTAAACCATATTGCAATTTAAATAAAACATAAACTTACAATTTAAATAATATTTAAATAATTACAAAATCGAGTCCTTTTGTGTCACTAGAATTGGTCTTTAGGGCTCATATCTAACAGAATAGTCTTCGAGGAAAGGGATGGTTAAAACTGTATGATAGCTCGTATAAGCACTTTAAGGTCGGCTTCTTCAAGGTATCTTCAATGGAGAAGGAGTTTCTTTTTTTCCTAGATGCTAACGTACTTTTGAGGTATCCCTTGTTTTGGAAACGCGAGCCGACCATCCTGTCTAGGATTAACTACGCGAATCTGGATCTGGGAAGGCTGGCCTTGGTGGATCTCCTCACTTCCTCTCCACAGCTAAAGTCGGCTAAATTCGTTGAGCTTGGGGATGACCCATAGAAATTAACATAGTACATGAGTAAATTTCTTGTGTCTTTGGTTTACTTTTTCCCTGTGCGGTTCTTGTCTATCGTTGCTTATGTTGACTTATCTTGGTCGTCTTAGGTACCACAGCCCCAGGTTTTACCAAAGAGGAGGTTCAACGCTGGGTGCAGGATAAGGGGGTTGCTGGCCCGATTTTCAAATGGGGTCTAAAAGGAACCGAGAAAGCTGCCAAGGGGAAGAGCGCCCGGCCACCTAAAGGTTGCCTAATGGGGGGCACAGTTTCTTCCCCAACCTCTACCGGGCCGACTGCGCTGGATACTCCAGTGTTTCCACTAGAGGATGAGCATGTTAATGTCATGAAAGTTCTGCTGGCATCATGAATGAGGTGAAGGCTAACTAGTGAGGAACCGACCAAAGCTTCGGCGACCCTAGCCTTGGTCACCGGTGAAGAGGCGCAAGAACTTTCAAGGAACTTGAGCCCAGTCGTCGAGGAAGAGACGTTAGGGAGTCTAGGGACTTTGACACCGGGTGTCGAATCGCCGCCCTTCGTCCTGGGCCAACATCGAGCATTGTCGAGCCATCACCGGGTTTGGGTAAGCAGCCCTTAAGTGCAAAAATTTATAGGAGACGTTATTTTAACGTTTTCAAAACGCTTTCGATTTTGAAACTCTAAATAATAGTTTCTAATTATTTTTGAAATTTTAAAAAATTTTCAAATCCATTTTAATATATTAAAAAATTATCAAAAACATATTTTCATTTTGAAAACACATTTTCATATAGGAAGAGATTAGATAGGGAATTTTTTTCAGGCATAAGGTATAAAAATGCCCCGAACTTTGGGAAAAAAAGTCATTTGGCCCCCCAACTTAAAGTTGAACCTATTGTGCCACTTAACTTTTGATTTTGTAACAATCACACACCTGATCAGTCTAGTAAGTATTGTGCATGAGTTACACACACAGTCTGATGTGGGCCCCACATTAAGCAGGCCCATGAGAAGACGCCATGTGCCTTGAAACTGTAAGAGATGAGGTAGGTTGGAGACGGACAGCCGCTAAAAGACAACTGATGAGGGTGTAGTAGCCTCCAACAGCACACACCTCCCTGTCGGCGACAAACAGGGAAGACAACCACTACCCACGCCGCAGGACCGTCGGTGCCGACCCACCTCTCATGTCATTGAACCAACCGAGGAGGGTGCAACAACATCCAACATCATACACCTTTCTGCCGGCAAAGAATGGGAAATATGACCGCCTAAGATACCGGACCACTACTACCCGCTCACCTCCCATGCCACTAGACCGACTGAGCACTCACCTCCCATGTCACCAACCTAGATTTGGCCGCCCATACCGCTGCTATCGCCAGCCCTCCCAACCCCGATCGATGTTATTGTCACCCACCAGCATGAAAAAGGTGACCGACTGACTAATCGTTTGCCTCCCACGCTGCCAGAGACCACCGACATAGAGCAAGAGCAAGAACGAGAGAGAGGCAACGATTGTCGACAGAAGAAAGCAAGATCCCAAAGGTTGGTCGACAGCAAGGAAGAGGGACTAGGGTCGGTCGGTGGCGAGAAATGCGAGAGGTCATGCGGAATGCAAGAGGTTGCCGGTGACAAGAAAGGAAAGAGGTCACCAATACTGAGAATGAGGAAAAAGAAGATAATGGTGCTGTCTTCATGCACCTCAATCGCGCGTGTGCTTTTAACATCTCTAATTTTTTAACAAATATTTCATATTGAAAATTATTTTTTTATACTTTTAACATTTAAAGACATTTTTAAAATTTTTAAAAATTAAAAATAAAAAACTAAAATAATTTTCCACAACTAAACAACTCTCCCATCCCATCTTGCTAGAAAAAATTAAGATACACAAAAACTATTTACAAAATAATAACAATAATAATAAAATAATACATATTTACAAAAATGGACCACGTAATATCAATACATCACCTACATAAATATAAAACAATCATTCTAAAACTTTATTATTTGGAAATCATACACACACACACATGTAAAATCAAATTCTGAAATTTAGAGAACTCAAAATAATACGTAATAGTATGTTATTTTTAATTACTATTCATTTAAATAAACGTTTTTAGTACATAATTACTAATAAGTCATCATTTTGTATAAAAAGAAATAGTATGCATTCGTCAATAAATCTTTTTGTAAGTTAGGAAGTGTTTGGGTGATTTGGTCATTTTAACATGCGTGCAAGGAAGGTTGTCTGGTCGTCTACATGAATTTCAAATCATCATTGGCCCCGCCTAACTGTTTGGGTCTTATTAAATAATATACGTCACCGATGGTAACAAGGTTTTTAGTCCCTACAGGTGACGGGTCATTGTCCTTTTGAAAGAGTCACTGCACGCTATCATAGTCTCCAACTGGGGGCAATAGAAATCAATGCTAGTCCAACTATATATATGCGTTGCAGGGCCTTGTAAGATGGGTACGTATATCCACCTTATTAACATGTGAAGGTATCAGTGGAAATCTCAACCGGCAAATTATTTGAACTTCGCATCATAATCCAACACAAAAAAAATTAAAGCATGATATCATTCCCAACCTCGGTCCAAGTATACATACCAATCTCAGTCCTTCAGCAGTGCTATCTTGTGGCGGAAAATAATTGAAGACTTCCAGAGCCATTTTCACCATCAGAAACTTAGCATTGACATAACAAAGATGGTTAGTCCACAAATCTAAGTACGTAAGACATCTTTAAAGCACCAACCATAAACTTCAAGAGCCACATATCTATTAAAGTTTACAGTATCGATCTACCAACATATCACAGCTACTGAAATGATACCATCCATGACAAAATATTAGCCATGAACTTCATAACTTGCTTAAACTCGTAATTTTGTATTCCCAGATCAAGTAGCATGCTCAACATTAGCCATGCAGTTTCAATGTGACATACTACCAACATTCAACTCATGATTTAACTGTTTGAGTCAGCAAGCTCCAACATTTTTGTGCCACGCCCTAGTCGTGTCAATATTTTCACTCTACTCAAACGAACGCGCAATAATTCTCTTTTTCTTCTTCTTTTAGTTCTTGCAGCAGCAGAATTACCACTGGCAGGAGCAAATCTAGCAATAACAGCTTCAACTCTGTTATCACCTCTTTTCTCAACATTCCGATGCAATGCCTGTGATGTTCGGTTTGGTTGCAAAAGGCTGCCCAAATGGTAAAGGGGATTGACATAAGAAGGTGATGAAGACACAATGCCTCTCAACTTGGATGGCTGGACAAGCTTGACAAACTTCTTTATCTCAATAAGGCATGAATGATCTAAATATGGAACTGCATATATCTATTCATGATGCGGTCACTAATCAAGACCTAGTCCAAGATTGACTCGACCACACCGGAATAGTAGTGCCATAACAGTATTTTAATACTTCATAAGTTTTAGAATTTTACTTGATTTAGAATTCTATTTCATGTTTGATTAGAATTTATTTCCATTAAGATTCTAGTTGAATTTTATTTACAAATATTAGATAGATTTGGATTAGCCAAACACTATATATATGCCTAGAACCTAGAGTTTGTAATCAAGTTTTTCTCAATATAAATTTCGACAATCTATTTGGGTTTTTTTAGCAAAACAGTATTGTCTTTGCGTTTTCTTGAAGTTTAAGGTTCGGCCATTGAAGTTTGTTCTTTCAAGAGTTTATTTTGATGTATTTTTTTCACACATGCGCTACACGTTGCGTTAGGTAATATTAGAGTGGTTCATCAACCAATTAGATGGCCAATCTTGAAAGTAACGGTAGCAACCAGCCTCATGATGGCGATGGGGGTTACCCGTGATTTAGAGAGCAATCGAAGAACAACGGGAAATAACTCATGTAATGCATCAACAATTTGAGGGAATCCGCAACCAGTTGGGCGTTTTACAACGAGTTAATGATAACTAGAATTGGACTAATGGCGCGAATCAAGCCAGCTACTTTAAACCGGGAAAACCAGTCATTAATCCTATCATCGTTAATCTTAGAAGACCAATGATGGATGATAGCGACGATGAGGGTGATCTTGGTCGTATGATAGTCAACCCCAGTGGTAAAGGGTTAGGAAGAATGCATAGCAACACAACCATTGGGGAAACAATGAATATAAACTAAATAATGGTTTTTCAGTGAGTTTGGAGCCTGATCTCAAACATTATATTGTCCGAGCAACCTTAACGTTTGCAAACTTAGGTTTGGTTTATGCTACTAACATGACAAAAACTATAAGATTATTGATTCATACTAGGGTATTTTTCAGTCCCGATGGCTCAGGCATTGCTTCGCAATCGAAGAATGGTGGTGTTTCTTCTGATCAGCTTGCGACTGTAAAGGAGATGGAGGCTATGGTAGCAGATCCTTCTATAGTTTATTTAGACTCTAACATGGTTGAATCGAAGGCAAAAAGAACATATTCACCTTTGCGATTGCAAAAACAAGATGGTCATAGGGTCTTTTTGTGGATAAGAGTGTTGGATCTCTCAGGCTAGTTAACTTAGGTATTGCAACTGCTTTCGGTATTAATTTGAAATTAGATTTCAAAACTAAGAATGATGTAGCAGTTGGTGCTAAAGCTGATCAAGTGCTTGGACCAAAGGAGAATTCAAGCATCAATATTTTAAGTGATGGAGAGACTGCTAGTAGTTACGGAGTAAGTCTTTGTTCAAAACAGTTACAAAAGAATGCTTCTCTAGGTAAGAAAAATTTATGGATGAATTCGGAAGCTGTTGAGGAGTCAAAATCAAGAAAGCTGATGAGAGGAGGAGAACATGTGATAAGATCTACTAGATTAGAGAAGTGCTCAAGATGGAATGTTCAACGTCCTCAGTCTAACAATAATAATACAATGGAGGCAAAGGGCAACAGACATGGTGATGGATGGACCTATGCCAACGAAGATAGGGCTAAAAGGGGAAGAAATGTCTTTACTCATGTTCTCTTAGTAGAAAAGTTCAAACGGTTCAGAAAGATGTCAAGCAAAAATTGCACAAATAAGAAGTACAAGGCGATAGTTGACAAGCACATGAAGCACAATTGGAGATGAACTCATGATATTCTTGAAGAAAGAACGGATTCCAGCAGGAAAACAAAACAAGGTCAAGCTAAAAAAGTATGGTCCTTACAAAATTACAAAGAAGATCAATGATAATCCTTATGTTATGGATTTACCTAATCATATGAGTATTTTCAAAACATTCAATGTTGCTGATCTATTTTTGTATTTGCCGGATGTTGAGTTGTCATACTTAAATGATAATTCGAGAAGAATTCTTCTTAAGTAGAGGTGAATGATGTGGTCACTGACCAAGACCTAGTCCAAGGCTCACCCGACCACGCCGAAATAATAGTGCCAGAATAATATTTTAATACTTCATAAGTTCTATTTCATGTTTAATTAGAATTTATTTACAAATATTAGATGAATTTAGATTAGTCAAACACTATAAATATGTCTAGAACTTAGAGTTTGTAATCAAATTTTTTTTAATATAAATTTTGACAATCTATTTGAGTTTTCTTAATAAAACAGTCTTATTTTTATATCTTTTTGAAAGTCAAACTTCAGCTATTAAAATTTATTCTTTCAAGAATTTATTTTTGATATATTTATTTCACACATCCGGTACACGCCACGTCAATTCATGATATTTTTCCACATAATTGAAACTTTCACTCGGTTTGAGCTTGTCAGTTTGACTCATAGCTTTCGTATACAATTTGCTACGACTGTGATGGAGATTTGAAGGACCAGAACCAAAAAAACTGCTTTTTCCTTCAAGGGGCTTCAATTGCCATGAAAGACCAGATGGCATGATCCCAATAGTAGGGTTCATGGTATTTAGTCCTTCCAGAGTATCAATGCTAAAACTGTAGCGAGGGACGGCTCGCACTCCAGTTAAAGAAGTGTTGGCAGTGAAGATATCCTGGAACCCAAGAAGATGCATGATTTGTAGGCGTTCTGGCCACACCCAAAGCTTTCAAGAATAAAAGAAGAAAACAGGAACCACAACTCATTAAGAAAATGTTATCTACAAGAATTATAAGAACAATAAAAATAATACTTCATTCTTTTTCACCACACCAATCTTTTTGATATATTTATTTCACACATCCGGTACACGCCACGTCAATTCATGATATTTTTCCACATAATTGAAACTTTCACTCGGTTTGAGCTTGTCAGTTTGACTCATAGCTTTCGTATACAATTTGCTACGACTGTGATGGAGATTTGAAGGACCAGAACCAAAAAAACTGCTTTTTCCTTCAAGGGGCTTCAATTGCCATGAAAGACCAGATGGCATGATCCCAATAGTAGGGTTCATGGTATTTAGTCCTTCCAGAGTATCAATGCTAAAACTGTAGCGAGGGACGGCTCGCACTCTAGTTAAAGAAGTGTTGGCAGTGAAGATATCGTGGAACCCAAGAAGATGCATGATTTGTAGGCGTTCTGGCCACACCCAAAGCTTTCAAGAATAAAAGAAGAAAACAGGAACCACAACTCATTAAGAAAATGTTATCTACAAGAATTATAAGAACAATAAAAATAATACTTCATTCTTTTTCACCACACCAATCTTCTTGCAGGAAAGAATTATGGAACTGCATGTATGTAAGTCTGAAATCCACATTAAATTTAAGCCCAGCGATGGATTTTAATTTTTCTTTCTTTTTATTGATAAATTGAGTGCACAAAAACTAAGGGTTGGAGAGCAGTGTTTTAAAAATCGGATCGGAGAGCGAACCGGCCTATTAATTGGTTCACCGGTCAGTTGATCCGACTGGTTAGATCGGAGTGATCCGATCAGATGATGTCATATATATATTTTATAATTAAATAATATATATATTAAATATATATATTAATATATATCTTTGAAATACTAATATTTCATATATTATTATGAGAAATGCTATTATTAACTAATATATAACTAATATTTTATATATAATTATTATATATGTTATTAAAGAATTAATTAATAATTAAAATTTTAAAAATAAGTGAGAGGGTGAAAAAAATCAGCATCAACCTAGTTCCCGGTTCACCGGTCCAACCAGATTTTGACCGGGTTGAAGAAAATTTAATTTTTTGAGTCAAATCGGATCGGATAGGTCACTGGTTCCGATTAAACCGGTCCGATCAAATTTTTAAAACAATGTTGGAAAGAGAAGGCAGGGTTGAAAGTCAGCCGCGAATGGAAGAAATCTCAATATATATTCCCAGTCAATCGTCGATTAATTAAGTCCACAAAGCTTATTTACAGGGTATTCTTAAAAAAAAAAACATACTAAAAATAAAGCTAAAATATAATCAAATCTTCCTAAAAAATAAAAAGATTAAATCTAAATTCTAAAGTAAAAACAAATCAATAAAATAAGATAAATCATAATTTCTATCAGCCCAAACCCAGGGATTTAAAAAAAAAAATACCAGCCCAAGGGTTTAAAAAAATAGATAAAACCTGAGTCAGGTTTAGGGGTGTGTATTCGGTTATAATCGAACCGAACCGTCCGATTTTAGCTAACCGAACCGAACTGATCTTAAACAAATAATCGAACCGAACCGAACCGAACTACTATATTAACCGAAGTAATCGAAACCAAACTAACCGATTTTAAATTTAAACTAACCGAACCAAAACTCGAATCGAAAATCTATCCAAAAACTAACTACCATATGGCCGAACATATAGGAGGAATGCATGGAGTTGGACACAAAATAAGATTAAATGAACATGATAAGAGAAACAAAAAAAGAAAAAATGGTAGCTCAAGATTGTACCAATGGCCGATGAAGAAGCACAAATCTAGAGATGAAACCAACCTCAAGATTGCAGCGAGGAAGAAGAATAGCAGTTAGCTGCTCGATCTAGAGATGAACGCCAAGCAACAGATCTGGAGTGAGCGTTAGGAACATAGGGTTTCGAGGTGAGGCGGCCTCTCAGTTGGGAGTCCGGATTCAGATGCAGAGGTCGGCGGTGGCGTCAGTGTTGGTAACTCGAAGGGAGACAAAGGGCCGAAGACGAAGGGCCAACCAGTCGGCCATCCGTCTCCGACTCTTCGACCTCTCTGACCTTTCCTTCTTCGTCTCTCCAACCTTCGTCTTCGTCTCCGAGGGATAGTGGTCCGACCTTCGTCTTCGTCTCCGAGGGATAGTGAGTGGCGGTGATGGCAGTAAGGGGTGACCGACAGAAAAGGAGGAGGAGATTTCTCTCCTATAAGAGCGGGGCACGGCTGAAATAAAAGAAGAAGAGTGAACTAACCGAGGGGGGTTTGGGGTTTTTGGGGGCCGCGCTGGGTGGGTTTGCTGGCCAGCGCATGGGGGGCGGATCGATTTTTTCGGTTAATTCAAGTGAAATAATCGAACCGATAAAATTAATCAAATTTTTTTGTTAAAATTAACCGAACCGATAAACAATCTTTTAATAATTGAACCGAACCGACCAGTTCGGTCGGTTCGATTCGATTAGTTCGGTCTAACCGAACTAATGCACATCTAACTCAGGTATCGCAAGGCCTCTTCCACCTAAATAGACTCAATTTAAAGGGATCAGCCCAAACTTGAGCCCTATTCTGTTTATAACTCGCCTAACAAATAAAAATAAAACCAAAATCCAAGTCAGAACAAAAAAGTACAAGTGAAATTAGTTTTCGCGTTCCCCATAGGAAAGTGATTAAGGTATAGACCAAAGACGATTACAACCCCCCCCCCCCCCCCCCCCCCCCCCCCCCCCCCCCCCCCCCCCGAAGAGCAGCACACTACTTCCAACTTCAATTCAACCAAAATTTAGGCCATAAGTTAACTACATACCATAAAAGGTTGGGTTTTAAATTCTCTCGTTTGAGGGGGTTCTGCCTTGGCAGAACAGGACACCTCCAACTGCACTGCAGGACAGACCGGATACTCCAGTTTGCAGCCCTAATTGACCCGCTTACAGATATTCCATTGACCAAAATGAAAGCCATTTTTTTTAGCTTTATGAGTATTATTGCAAAGAAAATTGGCCGCATTGTTATTGACTCAAATCATAGCCATGTGTTACTGTTACTGTTAGCTTCACAAATCAACTTATTCCAACCGAAATTTGGCCTGAAAATTGATTGGTTTGATAGGGGTTTGGGCATAGAACAACTGACTAGTCTGGGGAACAGGGAAATATCCCAGTTTCAGTGAGCCCACTCTTTTGGGCCTTTTTCATCCCATTTCTTGGCTGCTATTTGGTCCCTAATTAAGCCCAATACTAAGAACTGAGTCAGGTCAACTCTCCGGATTATAAAGGGTAGCATAGGCAAATACAAATGTTATACATGCAGCGAGCAAGCAGAAAACAGCAAGTACCTGTGGTAGATTCCAAGTTGAACCAATCTACACTCATGATTTTGACGTTCCAGTGGTAACAGATTACTTATTCCGGATAATTTGCTCTATTCTTTTTCAAAAAGTTCGAAAGGAGGAAAAATAAACAACTATACTCAAACCAAAGAGAAGAAAAATGAATAAAAGAAATTATGAGCTAGTTCTGGTCTAAATGTACTGCATAGGTGTTGTAAAGGTTACATTTAAATAGGCAAAATAGTAGCATATAGTCTTCTGTTCAAGGAGTGAATATACCTTTATATTTAGCACACGTGCAATGTAGAGTAAAAGGTCTTCTTTGCCCAAGGAGTCTATACCAATAATGATGTCATGTTCAGGATGAGATGTAATGATATCAACAACCTACAACCAGACCAAATGGTATATATTTTCTTACTGAGTTTCTGCATGGACAATCACTAGATGAAGATAAACAGTGGACAAAAGCAAAACTTTCATATCACAAGGCATGAAATTTATGTTTAACATTATTATTCAAAATTGAATTTTTCAAGAAATATTCCACAATTTTCTGACCACGTTTAGTTCAAGAAAGAGAGGGCTCAACACCTATCATGCCTATCTAAGTTATTCAATATTCATATTTGTTAAGAAAATCATGATAAGAAGTTAAACTCATTCAAATTCCCATCTAAGTTATTCAATATTCATATTTGTTAAGAAAATCATGATAAGAAGTTATCAATATTCACATTTGTTAAGAAAATCATGATAAGAAGTTAAACTCATTCAAATTCCCATCTAAGTTATTCAATATTCATATTTGTTAAGAAAATCATGATAAGAAGTTATCAATATTCACATTTGTTAAGAAAATCATGATAAGAAGTTAAACTCATTCAAATTCCCATCTAAGTTATTCAATATTCATATTTGTTTAGAAAATCATGATAAGAAGTTAAACTCATTCAAATTCCCATTTACATCCTTTTCATCTCAACTCCTGTATCCAGATTGTAGGAAATTAGGTAAATATTGTTAGTGAGCTCAACCTCTCAATTTAATTTATTGTTACACCCACCTACTCCCCTTTTATTAAAAGTCCTTAATAAAAAGTCTCTTGAGACTTAGTTCATGAAAGCATGCCTGAATTATCATTCTCTCTTGTTTGGCTTGCTTAACCCTATTCTGATTCACATTGTGTTAGGAAATAAGGAGCATGTTTACACATTTATAAGATTTATGATTTGTTATACATTTATTTGGTTTGTTTTCTGTTGTATTATCTATTAATGGGCTAAAGTTCTGGCCCTCCAAGTTATGTTTTGTGTTCAGATTAGTAGTTGGGTAGTGTATCATTAATTTAAGGAAATGGGGAATGCTTCTCATAAACTATATATATACTGAGTTATAGGTTGGAAATAAAGAAGCTTTTTCTTACCAATTCATAACATAGTATTAGAGCTATAAAGGCGTTCGATTTTTAAAGAAGCCAACATCTCAGTCCTAGACCTTATGCCTGGCTATCTTGTGACCCAAGAAGTTCAAGTGTAGTTCATCTAAGAGTTATGTCTACCTCAATCGAAGTCATTGGCGCCTCTGACTCACCAATTAGAACCACTGTTTGTGGAGTGAATAAAAGCAATCCATCAATTGGAGAATTGCAGAATATCCGGGTAGCCTATAGGTTGAATGGTATGAACTATTTGAAGTGGTCTCAATTAGTTAGGACTTTTTTGAAAGAGGGAGGCAAATTGAGCCATCTACTCGGTACTAGGCCTAAGCAAAAGAGATCCTACTTTCAAAGCTTGGGATGAAGAGGATTCTATGGTAATGTCTTGCCTATGGAATTCTATGCTTCCTAAGATAAGTGGTATTATTATGTTTCTAGGTACATCTAAAGAAATTTAGGACGCAACAAGCAAACTTACTCCAAAGTTTGAGATGCATCCCAAATTTATGAGATCAAGACAAAGATCTCAACAACCAAGCAAGGAAACCATTCGATCATTGAGTATTCCAATCTCCTGCAAATTCTATGGCAGGAAAATGGATCACAACCAGTGTATCAAAATGAAATATAGTGAGGATGTTGCCCTACTTAAAAGGCTTGTTGAAAAAGAAAGAATTTATGAATTCCTTACTGGCCTAAATATTGATTTTGATGTAGTGAGAGTCCAAATACTAGGAAAATAGGATTTACCATCTCTAAATGAGACTATAACCATTGTCCGAGTTGAGTAAAGAAGGAGAGGAGTCATGCTTGAGACTCATATAGTGGAAAACTCAACACTAATGATAAGAAAGATCCAACATTTCAGTGCAGAACATCAAGGAAGTGAGACTAAAAACCTATAGATGTGTCACGATCAAACAAGGTCCTCCTATGGTGCACCTATTGTAAGAAGCTTAGACACATTATAGATAAGTGCTAGAAGTTACATGAGAAACCACAAGCTGAAGGTAAAACACTAGGCAAGCAAAAGAGACAGGAGTATGCCTATGTGGCTAACACACAATATGTGGAGGAATTGGTGATTGTTGAGTTCAACAAGGAAGAAATCTCTAAATTGAAGCAACTGATTGGATCCCTAGAGAAATCTACTAGTTCAGGTACCTATACCCTAATCTTTTCAAGTATTTCCTTCTTTTCTTATACACTAAATGCCACATATACTGCTATCTCAAATGCCTGGATTATTGATTCAAGTGCCACCGATCATATGACATGTTCTTCTTACTGAATTCAGGTCTATGGCACTTGGGATTTGTGAATTACTACGGATTAAAATAGTTTTAAAAAATCTGAAGGTTAAATGAAAGGATCTTATGAAGCTGTATTATGACAAAAAAAAATTAGCTATTAATGTTGCACACAATCTGGTACAGCATGATCGTACTAAACATGTGAAAGTTGACATACACTTTATAAAAGAAAAGCTGAAAAATGGTTTAATTTGTACTCTATTTGTGTCTACAAGAAGTCAATTGGCAAATCTACTTATCTAAGGCCTTCCTAGAACAATCTTTCAAAGGCTAACAAGCAAGTTGGGAATGGATGACATCCATTCTCCATCGTAAAGGGGAGTGTTAAGAAATAAAGAGCATATGTTTATAGATTTATAAGATTTATGATTTGCTATTTTTTGTTGTTGTTGTACAATTATTTAGTTTGTTTTTTGTTGTATTATCTATTACTGGGCTGAAGTTATTGTTAATGTAGGTGCTCTAGACCCAATCAGATTGAGTATGTTATATACTGACAATTGCAATCATATTTATTATTGAATAAAGAGTTATTCAATTTCACTAGAAGTTGTTCTATTGTTATTATTGTAATGACTAGATGAAACTAGATAAAAGTCCATATGATGTTTACTGTGATTAATTTATAAAGATGCGAGATGATGCATCACAGTTTATAGATATCATTAAATGTCCCAAGTCATAGAAATGTCAAGAATGGACATTGACAATTGGGGTAAGACTTGTATGTGTTATGTTTTTGCTATCTGATTGTATTGGGGGTCTCACACCCATAGGCATGGGGATGCCTAGACAAGTATATAAGTGACTAATGTTGGAGAACATGTCATTGGACATGACTCGCTATGATAATCCATTTTGTTTATATGTTAATGGAATTCTCATATGAGATGGGTGTAACTAATTTTTGGACTTGAGGTTGTCACAGTCATCTCATATAAAGACTGGTATGCTTTGACATCATTATGATGGGTCTAGACAAAGGCAGCACATGGGCATATTGTGAGACTTATGGAGATGGATGCATAACCAAGATGGAACTCGTCTATCCCTTGATAGAGGATGATGTATTTAAGGTATTTTTTATGGATATTCACTTTAAATCCATGACCATAGTGAAAGAGATCAATAAAGAGTTATTGATTCACTTTCTATTGATTAAGGATATTCGGAGGATTGAAGAAAACTCATGTGATCGTAATCAAACAATACATTGTCAGCCTTGAGATCACAGAAGATATATTAACGAGAGGATCGAATTACACAATAACCATGCTCATGAAAGGTTGTTTACAAATTATGAATCCTTTTGAATAATTGGGTAGGCATGATGCTTTGCTAGAGACCAATCTTGTTTTATGTGTTAGTATTGATATATTGCCAACATGTTCGGAAACCTAATGAGTCATACTCAAAAGATAAGGTCCCTAGTTTAAACTAGGAGAACAAATGTATGGTTAAGTGAGACACTTAAGTAAGAAGTTGTGCTTTTATAAGTTCTCATAGAAAAAGAACAAATAGACGTAATGACGTCGATTTGATAAGGGGTTGTCATAAAGAAAAGAGTTTCATAAAATGACAATTGATTAAATTAGGAAGTAGTTTCTAATTTAATAATTTCCTATATTTGTTGAAGTGACAAATAAGAAATAAAATAAATATATATTTTAGTTTAAATTAATATTTGAGTTAAATAAAGTATTTGGACAAATATTAAATTAAATATTATATTTAAGCTAAATTAGATTTGGACTAAATATTTTTTTTAAACTTATAATTTGATTTGGGTTAATTAAGTTCATAGTTGGACTAGAGTTAAGAGGGTCGGCCCATATACATTAGAGTTTAGGAAATCCTATGAGGCTTTGCTCCTCTATAAATATCCTTTTAAGGGTTGTCCAAATTAATGAATATTTTTTGTGAATTTTTCAATAGTTGAAAAAATTGCCATTTACTCTCTCCCGTTTCCTTTGGTATTGATTCGAAAAGAGGAGGTTTTTTCCATCCATACACAAGCCATGAAAAGGAAAATGAGTTAGCACTCACATTCTGCCCTCCTCACCAAAAGATGCGTGTTGTGTATCACAAGTTAGCGGCCAAATCCTTGGATAGCTCGGATCCGTAAATGACTTAGAAATCTAAAGGTTAGATTTAATTTATTACGTATGTAAATGTTTTGATTTCGACATTAATCCAATTGATCGGGGTAAAGTTCAAAATTTTTTAATTACGTTGCTTGTCCCGTAACGATCTTAATTTACTTTCAGTTATAGCCCTCAAGTTGTGTTTTGTGTTCAGATTAATAGTTGGGTTATGGATCCTTAATTTAAGGAAGTGGGAAGTACTTATCCTAAACTGTATATATATTAAGTTATAGATGGGAAATAAAGAAGCTTTTCCTTGCCAATTCATAACACATTATTTTCAAGCAGCTTGGCCCAATAACATTTAGACAAACAACTTTATGTATTCCTCATGAAATATTTCAGAAAAATTAAAATAGAAGTTTTATTGGTTATAGACCTAATCGTATCTCTACTACTAACTACATGAAACAAGGAAACTACAAAAATCCCAAAGGAATAGGAAAGGTGCACCTGCGGAGCAGCAATTTCTCGAGAAGGAAAGCAATAGGATGGATTACAATAAGTGTTATCCAAATAAAGAATGTCGACTTTTTTAAGCCTGATAGCATTAAGAAGCATGCTCTTTCCAATCTGCGCCCTCTTGCTAGTTGTTTCCCAGCAAAAATCCCAATATAAAGCATGCAACCAAACTCACCATAAAACAAGTACATGACCGCACCTGTAAGTAAAAAACCATGAACAAAGCTTATGATGTGATATTGTTTAAATTACTAAATTACCCCCTGCACGTTAGCCATCTTGATTGTCATGTGAATCGTTCAATAGATTGACGCGTGACAAGCCAACAATGCGGAGTGGGGAACAGTCTTCTACGACCAGTTAAAGAACACGTGACGACATTTGCAGAGGGATCCAGAGTGGAGTCCAACAAATTTGGACTGGACCATGTGACTTGTTCTAACTTGACCAAGGTCTTCGGGAGCCGTGCCTGACCACTTCCAGCTTTATCTCAAGTACCTTATAACGGTCTAGCTTATAAAAAGTAGGGGCCCTCACCAAGTATAAAAAAGACTCCAATTCTTGCATCTTCTACTACTGATCTGAGCGTCAGAGTCTACCTCTAGAGATCTTAGCCCCTTTGCTTCATTGTCTTCTAGGCTACATTTTCAAGGTTAGACATAGCCAAGTTTGAAGCTTCCACTCTCGAGGTCCATTCATTGAGATAGCACGTGGTGGTTGGTCTCAAAGATCATCATCAGCTTAATTGTAAAATCTTTGATCCTGACCATACTTCTTAAACAAAAATATTTTTAGTGAGAATTCAACATATTTCCAATAACTAGGAATAACACACTGAGAGGGAATCCAGGACAATGCAGTAGCAAAAACTGCAACAAAAGACTAATTTCTTTTGACTCTAAAAATTTAGTCACCAATTACAATTCCTCATAATGGATCAATTGCTAAAATTTAAATATAAGACTTCAACACTTTCAAAAAGGAAAATTGTTGAAAGTTTTCATATGAACTTTTCCCAATAAAGCAAGAAAAGCTTTCTATTGAAGCTTATGGAGCATTTCAAAAATGTATACCATCTTGGAATGCCTTATATTAAATAACAAAACCACCTGATCAAAAAACAGCTCTGGTTTATCATTGTAATAAACACCTTCAAGTTCAAACAGCAGTGAATTGTCAAATTAGCAATGAATATAACCCTGATAAGATGAATTGCCCTCAGATAGCTTAATTTATAAAATATGTTGAGTATTATACAAGATACTACAAGCGGATTGCACCAGCCATAGGGTAATTGGACACTTGTCAGTCAAAAGGATTTCCCTTGCCTGACCAACTGTTATCATGATCTTTCTCGTTTTTAAGGGGAAAACGCCACCTAGATAGAGGCAAATACTTGCTTTCTATTCCCAGGGTGAAGAAGCAAAAGCTGGGATCATTTCATCAAATGAATTGAAATGTAAACAAGCAAAATTTTGCTTCCAACCAAACCACCAATATGAAACTTTCTTGAATGAAGAAATGTATATGAGCTATGTGCCCTAATTATGTGTTCTTTAGTCAATACCCTTGTCCCCTTTCCTAACTTTCTTGAATGAAGAAATGTATATAAGCTATGTGCCCTAATTATGTGTTCCTTAGTCAATACTCTTGTCCCCTTTCCTTTAAGGACTTCTGACTTATTAATGAAAGGTTCTAAACCTTGTTCCACTTTGTTTCCAATATATCCTCTTGCTCAGAACCTTATTGCTGGTTATAATAAAATTAAGTTTTAAAAATAGCTCGAAGAATCTCTTTCAACCCCCTGATTATCACTTTCTAGGCCAACATTGTTACCTCTGTCCTAGGGCTTTTAAACTACGAACAAAAGGTTCTAACCATTGCTCCATATGGAATCTAGTCTGTCATCTTTACCTAACTGGTAGTTTACAGAAACATCAAAGTTAAAAAATGGCTTGAAAAACACCAGTTTCTAACCTCCTCCCACCCCCACCCCATATACAAATGTATATACTCTTAAGCTTTGAGTAAAAACAATAGCTTATCTTCTTTGGCTTAGAAAAGAAAAATATATACATTCCTTCCCACTCAAAAGTGGTGGTCGGCCATAAAGCTTGAGGCAACGATAAGTCTGGTCTTAGTAGTCTGCGTAGTGGGGGTGGCACCTGCAAGCACTCTGACACTCAAGTCAGTGGGGATTCAAGATGATAGAGTTTTTTTTAGGCTGAAAAGAACATACCTCGAATGGTGATAAGGCGAGCTTAATCGTCGACCATTACGGAAGGATGAGGAGCCAAGGATCCTGGTGTTGCTAAGGATGAGGGCAAAGATGAAAGACTGAGAATCTCGGAGCTGCTGAGGCCTGTTGCGGTTGTGGGGATCTCAGACAGTATTGAAGGAATGAGGATGTTGCTGAACTGGTGTGAGCCGAGGCTAGGTCTAGAGATCGGGCTTGGTGCTGGGTTATGGGACTGACGTCAAGGTGGGCTTCTAAGGGTTAGTATAACCCACAATCCCCTAGGTTAGATGTTCCCACGAGCGAGCATTCGAGCTTAGGATGCGTAGTTTGAGATCATGACGTGTTTTAATGTTGGCCATATTTGAGACGAGCTTTGGGTTTGGGCCGATGTCAATGTGAGCATTGGGGGTCGTTTCAGTATCCTGATAGGTAACACATGTGGTCCCAAAATTCCAAATGTCAGGTTTGGGAGACGAGACATCGTAGGTAAGTGGGGAGGCACCCCTACCTCTACTCAAGGCATTGAATGCTTGCAAGTGCCACAGCAGGTGGCATCACCACAAGGAAAACGACATTTGTGACAGAAATATTCGTCACTAAAAAATTTAGCGACGGGCAGCTTCCCGTCGTTAAAAATAGCATCGCTAAATTTTAGTGACAGAATTTAGCAACTACACAAAAATCAGTGACAAAAATTTTCATCGCTAATTAAAAAAATATAAAAAAATTATTTAAAAAATTAAAAATTATTTTAGTGATGGAATATTTCATCGCTAATCAGTGACGAGCGTTTTTGTCACTGACTTTTATTTTAAAAAAAATAAAATAATTATGGCACATGTCGGGCAGAAGCATGCGCATGCCCTTACGGGCTAAGTGGCGCCCCCTTAAGCCGCCACGTATAGCGCTGGGAAATTAATCCCAGCGCAACTCCTTTCCCTTCCCCTCCTTGATACATATACTACACATATTAATTATATACTACATTTAGCTGCCAACTATTTTGATTTTATTTTAAATTAATATTTTAAATTTTAAATCTTTTAAATTCATAAATTAATACTTAAAAAAATAAATGTTGTAAATTTCTAACTCAACTAATGTACCACTTAAATGTTGTAATTAATTAATCTCTTTAATATTTAAGTTTTATTTGATTAAAAATTAGTTTAATACATACTTGTTATTATAAATTTTACAATATCATATCAATTTACATATTTTGGTTTGTAAATAAAATACATAAAATATGCATTTAATACTAAAGAATTTAATTTTTATTTAATACATAATTAATAAATTTTATTTTTTTAACTATTTTTTTCTATTTTAGTGACGGATTTTTACCGTCACTAAAGTTTCTAATTATTAATTTAATTTTTTTAATTTTTTAGCAACGAAATATTCTATTGCAAAATAATTTTAATTAAATTAAATAAAAAATTAAAATTTAGTGACGGAGTCACACTTGTCGCTAAAAAATAAAAATAAATTAAATAAAAAATATAAAATTTAGTGATGGGATTGCCCCATCGCTTAAAAATAAAATAAAATAAATAAAAAATTAAAATTTAGTGACGAGTTACACCCGTCGCTAAAAGATAAAAATAAATTAAATAAAAAATATAAACTTTAGCGACAGGATTGCCCCAATTGCTGAAAAATAAAAATAAATTAAATAAAAAATTAAAATTTAGCGATGAGGTAACACCCGTTGCTAAAATTTAAAATAAATTAAATATAAAATATAAAATTTAGCGACGGGATAACCCTGTCGCTAAAAAATAAAAATAAATTAAATACAAAATGTAAAATTTAGTTACAAGATCACCCAGCCGCTAAAAAATAAAAATAAAAAAATTTAAATTTAGCCACGGGGTAACCCCTTGCTAAAAAATAAAAATAAATTAAAATTTTTTAACTATTTACTGACAGAATATTCCATCGCTAAATAGTTTTAGTTTTAATTTAATTTTTTTAATTATTTAGTTTCTAAATAATTTTAATTTTATTTTAATTTTTTTCATTATTTAGCGATGGAATATTCTGTGGCTAAATGTAAAAATTTAGTAAAAAATATGAAAAATTATTTTGTGACAGAATCTAAATTTTAAAAAAATTAAAAAATTTAGCAACAGAATATTCGGTCACAAATCTATCACTAAAATTTAGCGACAGAATATCTGTCACTAAGACGTCTCTAATTAGCGACAAAAAAATTATGTCGCTAAATTCGTCACTAAATTATGGATTTTTTGTTGTGCGTGATGTTAGCAGAAGATTAATGTCATTTGAATCCTGCCCGTTGGATGCATTTTATGGTGACGATTTGTCTTCGGTGATGGGCTTGAAGCACAACTGCTGAGTGATGCCGTTATCAAGGCTTCTTCTCCCGCTTCTATACCTTACTTTTCGCCTTTGTTTTTGATTTAAGAAACCTCATTTCTTTGAGAACTCTTTGCCCTTTTACTGTCTTCATTTTCGATTGTTCATTGCTTTCCAACTTGGTACTCCGCTCAGCTTCATAGGTAATCTCTCGAATTCAGCTCTTTTCACTTTTCTCTCTTTTGTGTTTTCCTTATTACTGTCATATACTAATTGTTGAGTGTTATGGTGAGATCGGGAAGCGAATTTGGGTCGGGGAGCAATTCCGTGATTGTTATAGGTGAATTCTCGACAATGAACCTAGAACCTATCAAAGGGCTAGCCATTAAGCCTTGTTGGCTGTACTTAGAAGGGTGATTCAAAGGGTAGATCGAGGTATTCAGAGCGTAGTTTAGAATAGGCGTTGGGTCAATTCTATTTCCCTTGGTTCTTCCAAGGATAGTGTAGGTATCGCATCCATAACTAGGGAGATTGTCAAGACCGATGTTAGTGGCGACGAGGCGGCTAGGTCTGATCAAGCAAGGTTGTCTTTGGGTCTTCTCTCTTGCTCGGGCACCACGTACATCTGGGTGAGTGAGGAGGTGGCTAAGTTCACCTTAATATATGATACTTTCGGAGGGATCGCCAAGTTGGGAACACGGGTGTCTCTATCAGCTGCAAGGGGTGAAGGTTTGTTCGTGTGCCATTCATGTGGGGAGGAAGAGTTAGTCTACATGGACCTGTCCTTGAACGCGGATTTGGGGTTGATTTATGTGTATGAGGTGTTCTTCACGTGTCTTTGACTATGACTCGCATTCACCTACTTCCTGACCTCGGTGTAGGTGATTTTGAATGTCGCTCTAACCCAACTGCATCCAAATAATTGGGCTTTTATTTGGTTGTTCGAAGTGATTTCCAACTTCGAAGTGATTTTCTATTTTTTCTAGTCAAAAGGGGTAGGCAAAAGTAGCTGGGTTTCCTTGAGCAGCCTTCCAAGGATGCAATTGTTGAAGCCCCTTGACAGCTCTTACAAGGGTTTCAAGGCCAACTTCTTCAAGGTGGCTTCTTGGGAGGATGAGCTTGCCTTGTTTCTTGACAAGGGTGGCATGGAAAAGGCATCCCTTATACTGGAGGAAGGAGTCAAGTTCCATCATGGGGCTGGAATACTGGAGCTTAAGCCCTGAGAACCAGGTGATGGTGGACTTGTTGGAGTCTTGCTCGGTGTTGGAGACGTTAGCTCTCCTTAAGCACAACAATGACCAAAAGGGCTTGACCGAGTACATCGGTCCACTTTCATCTTATCCTTCCTTTTTCGATTACTATTTACTGCTAACCATGCTGTCTATTTGTTGTTTCAGGCTTAATGGCTCCAAAAATGTCAGCCGGGGAGGTTAAGAGATGCTTGGAGAAGAAGCGAGTCGATGTGGTTAATAGTGGATCAGTTGGAAGAGTTGCTGAGAAGGCCCCTGCCTCTTTTAGGGGTCCTATACTAATTTCTCGGGCCACCACCAAAACATCATTTGCAAGGGTTCTCGAACTCCCTTAAGCTAAGGAGCTAGAGGCTTTCGAAGTGGCCCTACTGACCCAAAAAAGATCAAGGGTTGCTCGATAAAAGGAGACGAGAACATAAAACGCTCTCAATACCATTGGCGATCAATCGTCGGGTGCTGAGTCTAACTCGGGAAGCCTCTAGAGCACTCAGGTCTGCCCCGAGGTAGTCATTGATAAGCATTTGTTTACCTCGTCAGATCAAAAAAGGATGCTGGATCTTGGGTAGGGTAGGATATGCCATTGGGCTGAGCTATAGGCCTTCCGCCTCATGAGGGCTTACAGGCCGATAGAGGCAGAGCTTCAGGCTTAGTAGAGTAGTCACAACCAGGCTCTCAAAGAAGAGGCTGATCGGGGGAAGAAACAGTTAGCTGAGGAGATAGCGCAACTATAGAAGCGGGTTGAAGACACGAAGGCCTTAGCTCATAAGGTGTCCTGGCTCACCCAGAAGCTGTTAGACTAACGAGATGCTGCATGGATGGAGTTAGAAAAGCTAAATAAGAAGGCCTTAGCTACCGAAGCCGTGATTCATAAGAGGGAGAAAAATTTTGAGGTTGAGCTTGTGGCTACGCTGTCTCAGATTGTCTAGGCTAGGCTTGAGTCTATTAAGATGAAGGACGAGGCCAGTAAGGCTCAGGTTGAGGCGGAGAGCTTGACAAGCTATGAGAAGGCCTTGTCTCATGCCTGGCCAGACTTCCTTGATGCTAACTTCTTTACGTTCAACCCCCTTTAAGGAGATCAACGATGGTCGGCTTGTTGATCCGGCTGTAGCGGACCAAGTCGGCCAAGTCGAGGTCTCGACAGAGGTGGTGGAGGTCGTGGGGAGCCAGGCCGGGGAAAATACCAATTAGCCTGGCGAGACTATGGTCATTGATCCCACTTTCGAGACAACTATCGAGACCACGATTGAGCCTATTATGAACCTTTTGTAGCCTAGATTTGAACTTTTGTAGCTTTGTAGTATAGGTCAGCATAAACTTTATAATTTTGGCTGCAATGTATTGAGTAATTTTTTCTCGACTACCTATGTTGTTCGGTGTTCACTTTTTACCAACTGAACTGTCTTTGCATGCGCGGCCTTTCCCTTTAATTTGTTGTTTTCATGAATATACGGGATTGTGTATGACTCACTTCATTGTGTGCTTGTTTCCTCTTTCGCCTCTTGTTCTACTTTCAACTCTAGGTTGGGTAGGTGTGTTTGCTTCAAGGGAATTAAGGGGTTTGGGATGGCCCGAGGTCCAAACACTAGGTCTGGCCTAGGCTTAGAGTGTGGATTAACTGAGCCTGTATGGTTCAAGGCGTTGGCTAAAGAGACCAGGAGAAACTCAAGACATTTATTCGCATATTGAAATAAGAAAAGACGAGTAGGTTTCTTGAATTCCCTCTGATTTTATTCATAGATTGTGCAATATGTTGGCATGTAGCCGAATGATACATCTCACAATAAAGCCCTTGGCGGTGTAAATATGGAAGTAATGAAGACTATAATGAAGCAAAGGCACAAAATCGAGCTTAAGCCCATGACGACGTAAATGTAAACATAACGAAGACTAGAATGGAATAAATGAAATAGTCTTAAAGCAATACATCAAATGAATTTAAGGCGATTATCACTTAGATGAATTATTTCCTTAGGTTAGCTGCATTCCATGCTCTTGGTAAGGGTTTCCCTGAGAGTTCGGCCAGGTGGTAGGCTCCATTGCCAAGATTATAGGCGACTCGGTAGGGGCGCTCCCTGTTAGCCCTGAGCTTCCCTTCTCCTTCTTAAAAGCATCAGGGTGTGACCCTCATGCTATATTTTTGGGCTACTCTCTATTTAGCCACTTGTTCATGGATGTGTGCCATGTCACGCACCTTTTGAATAAGGTCTAGGTCGACTCTTAGCTCGGCTTCATTAGTACTCTCCTAGAAATGTTGTCCTCGAGGGCTCGACTCTCTGACCTCAACTGGAATCATAGCTGCGGATCCATAGGTAAGCCTAAAGGGGGTTTCCATTATCGAGGACTGTGTCGTGATGTGATATGACCACAGTACCATTGGGAGCTCTTATGCCCATGCTTCCTTAGCTCGGTTGAGCTACCTTTTGAGCTAAGTGAGGATGATTTTGTTAGTGGCTTCAACTTACCCGTTTGTCAGGGGATGTTCGATAGTGGTGAAGACTTAGCGGATGTTGAGTTCTTTACAGAATTTTTGGAGTTTTTTGTTGGTAAACTGAGCATCATTATCCAAGATAAGTGTTCAGGGGAGGTCGTACCTGCAAATGACATTCTTCCAAACAATTTTTTTGACCTTTTCGACTATGATAGTGGCTAGGGGCTCGACTTTGATCCATTTGGTGAAGTAGTCAATGGCCACGATGATGAACTTGAGTTGTTTGGGGGCAATCGGAAAGGGACCGAGCAGGTTTATCCCCCACTTGTAGAAGGACCATGAGGCGTCAAAGTTATGCATTTCTTCTAGAGGGGAGTGGCGTGCGTTAGCAAATTTCTAGCACTTTTCGCATTTCTTCACGTAGTCCAGGCAATCATTCCTCATGGTCGACCAGTAGTAGCTAGCCAGTAGGATTTTTGCTGCCGGAGACTGACCTCCTAAATGACTTCCACAAACTCCTTCGTGCACCTCTGGCATAATGTAGGTAGACTAATCGGTATCTACACACTTGAGGAGCGACATCATTAAGCTTCTTTTATACAACTAATTCTCGATCATGACATAAAAGCTAGTTGACCTTCTCAGTCTCCTAGCCTCTTTGGCGTCATTGGGTAGTATTCCCTATTTCAAAAATTGGAGGAAAGGAATTCCCCAGAACTCGAGACTTGTCTCTATGACTTGCACATTGTGTAGGTCGATGGTGGGTGAGTCTAGGGTTTCTTGTAAGACAGATCTGTTGTTTCCTGAGCCCTTGGTGCTGGCGAGCTTGGAAAGTAGGTCTACTCTTGAGTTTTTCTCCCTTAGAATGTACTCGATATCAAAGGATTCGAATGGCTCAGCCAGGGTTTCGACTTTGTTAAGATATCAACCGAGCTAGGGATCCTTCATTTGGAACTCGCCTCTTACTTGATTTGTCACCAACTAGGAGTTACTTCTTACAATCAACCGTGTGTCTCCTATTCCCAATGCGAGGTTTAGACCGGCTATGAGGGCTTCGTACTCGGCCTGATTGTTACTCGCTTTGAAGTTGAAACAGAGGGATTACTCAATTATGTTAGTTTTTCATCATAGAAAACCCAAACTGTAATTGAGCAATCCCTCTGTTTCAACTTTAAAGCGAGTAACAATCATGGAAAGTATGAAGCCCTCATAGCCAGGTTAAACTTGGCATAAAAAATAGGAGCCACACAGTTGATTGCAAGAAGTGACTCCCAGTTGGTGACAAATTAGGTGAGAGATGAGTTCCGAACGAAGGATTCCCATCTCGACCAATATCTCGACAAAGTCAAAACCCTAGCTGGGGCATTTGAATCCTTTGATATTGAGTACGTTCCAAGGGAGAAGAACTCAATAGTAGACCTACTGTCCAAGCTCGCCACCACCAAGGGCCCAGGAAACAATCGATTTGTCATACAAGAAACCTTCGACTCACCCACCATCGACCTAGTCGACGTGCAAGTCATGGAGACAGGTCCTTAGTTTTGAGGAATCCCTATCATCTGGTTTCTAAAAGAGGGAATACTACCTAGCGATGTCGAAGAGGCTAGGAGACTGAAAAGGTCGAACATCTTCTACGTCATGATCGGGAATCAGTTGTATAGAAGAAGCTTCGCGATGTTGTTCCTCGAGTGTGTAGATATTGATTAGTTTGCCTACATCATGTTAGAGGTGCATGAAAGAGTCTGTGGAAGTCATTTAGGAGGTTAGGAGGTCGGCCCCTGGTAGCAAAAATCCTGGGGGTCAACTACTATTGGCTAACCATGAGGAATGATTGCCTGGGCTATGTGAAGAAATGCGAAAAGTGCAAAAAATTAGCAAATGCACACCACTCCTCATCGGAAGAGTTGCACAACCTCGGTGCCTCATAGCCTTTCTACAAATGAGGGGTAGACTTGCTCGAGCCCTTTCCAATTTCCCCCAACTAGCTTAAGTTCATCATTGTGGCCATTGACTGCTTCACCAAATAGATCGAAGCCGAGCCCTTGGCCACTATCACAGTAAAAAATATTAGAAAATTTGTTAGGAAGAATGTCATTTGCTGGTACGGCTTCCCTGGAACACTTATCTTGGATAACAACACTCAGTTTTCCAATAAGAAACTCCAAGAATTCTGTAAAGAGCTCGCTATTTTCCAAGTCTTTACCTCGGTCGAACATCCTCAGACAAATAGGCAAGCCGAAGTCGCCAACAAGATCATCCTCACTTGGCTCAAAAGGCATCTCAACCGAGCTAATGTAGCATGGGTAGAGGAGCTTCTAATGGGATTGTGGTCATATCACACCACGATACAGTCCTAGATAATGGAAACCCCTTTTAGGCTCACCTATGAAGCCGAAGCTATGATTCCAGTGGAGGTCGAAGAGCTGAGCTCTCTAAGACAACATTTTTAGGAGAGTACTAACGAGGCTGAGTGAAGAGTCGACCTTAACCTTATTCAAGAGGTCCATGACACGGCACACATCTGTGAACAAGAAGCTAAATAGAGAGCAACTCAAAAATACAACATGGGAGTTACATCTCGAAGCTTTTAAGAAGGAGATTTGGTTCTAAGGAAGGTCGAAATAACAAGACAACAACTCGGAGAAGGGAAGCTCGACGCTAATTGGGAGGGCCCCTGCCGAGTCACCCACAACCTCAATAATGGAGCCACCACCTAGCTGAACTCTCAAGGTAACCCCCACTAAGAGAATGAAACGCAGCTAGCCTAAGGAAATACTTTAAGACTTTCATTTATTCAATTATAGTCTTCATTATGTCTACATTTATGCTGTTATGGGCTTATGCCCAATTTTATGCCTTTGCTTCATTACAGTCTTCATTACTTTCATATTTATGCCGCCATGGGCTTTATTACACGATATATCATTTAGCTATACGCTAACACGTTGAACAGTCTATGAATAAAATTAGAAGAAATTCAGGAAACCTGCTCGTCTTTTATTATTTCAATATGCAAATGAATGTCTCGAGTTCGTCCTAGTCTCTTTAGCTGATGCCTTGAACCAAACAGGCTCAGTTAGTCCACACTCTAAGCCCAGGCCAGGCTTGGCATATGGACCTCGGGTCATCCCAATTTCCTTAGCCAACGCCCTGAACCAGACAGGCTCGGTCAATCCACACTTTAAGCCTAAGCTAAACCTGGCATGTGGACCTTGGGTCAACCTAGTCACCTTAGCAGATGCCCTAAACTAGACAGGCTCGATTAGTCCACATTCTAAGCCCAAGCTAGACTTGGCATATGGACCTCGGGCATCTCAGGTCTCCTTCGTCGATGCCCTAAACCAAATAGGCTCAGTCAGTTCACACTCTAAGCCCAATCCAGACCTAGTGTGTGAACCTTTGGTCATCCTAGTCCCCTTAATTCCCTTAAAGAAAATGCACCTACCTGACGTAGCATTGGAAGTAAAACAAGAGGCGATAGTGGAAATAAGCACACAACGAAGCGAGTCATACACAATCTCGTATATTAGTGAAAATAACAAACTGAAAGGAAAGGCTTCCATGCGAAGACAATCCAGCTGGTAAAAAGCAAACATCGAACAACACAGGTAGTCGAGAAAAAATTACTCAATACATTGTATCCAAAATTACAAAGTTTATGCCGGCCTATACTACAAAGCTACAAAAGGTTTGGAAACAGGCTCAACTGCGATGTCGGTAATCGTCTTAGAAACGTGATCAACAACCACGAGCTCGCCAAGCTGATTGGCATCTTCCTTGGCCAGATTCCCCATGACTTTCACCACCTCTATCGAGACCTCGGCCTGGCCAACTTGGTCCGCTATATCGAGATCCACAAGCCGACCATCCTTTATCTCCTTGAAGGTGTCGAACGAAGAAAAGTCAGCATTAGGGAAGACTAGTTGAGTATGGGATAGGGCCTTCTCATAGCCTGTCGTGAATTAATTGATGGCTTTGTCCATCAAGCTCTTTACCTCGGCCCAAACCTTTTAGCTTCGTCCTTCATCTTAACGGCCTCAAGCCTAGCCTGGTCAACCAGAGACAACTTAGTTGCAAGCTCAGCCTCAAACTTCTTCTCCATCTCATGGGCTATGGCTTAGGTGGCCAAGGCCTCTCTTTTTAGCTTTTCCAACTCTAACCATGCGACATCTCGCTGGTCTAACAGCTTCTGGGTGAGCCTTGACACCTTATAAGCTAAGGCCTTTGCCTTTTCAGCAGCTGTGCCATCTCATCGGTCGGCTGGCCTTTTCCTAATCAGCCTTTCTTTGAGAGCCCAATCGTACCTCCTCTACTAAGTCTGGTGCTCTGCCTTTATTGACTGACAAGCACTCGTAAGGTGGAGGGCCTGTAAGGTCAGCCTAATGGCACATCCTGGGTTGCCTAAGATCTAACATGCTCTTTTGGTCTGATGGGGTGAACATATGCTCGCCAATGAATTCCTTGGGGCAGAACTGAGTGCTCCAGAGGATTTCCGAGTTAGACTCAGCACCTTATGACTGATCGTTGGTAACACTGAGAGGACTGGATGTTCTCGCCTCCACTTCTTGAGAAACCCTTGGTCTCTTTCGAGTCAGCAGGGCCACATCGAAAGCTTCTGGCTCCTCAGCCTGGGGGAGTGCAGGAACCCTTGCAGATGATGTTTTGGCGGCAGCCCGTGAAATTAGTGCAAGACCCCTAGAAGAGGCGGGGGCCTTCTCAACAACCCTTCCAATTGACCCACTATTAGCTGCATCGACCCATTTTTTTCTCAAGGCGTCTCCTAACCTCCTCAGCTAGCATTTTTGGAGTTATTGAGCCTGAAACAACAAACAAATAGTGTGGTTAACAGCAAATAGTAACCAAAAAAGGAAGGATAAGATGAAAGTTAACCTATGTACTTGGCCTAGCCCTTTTGGCTGTTGTTGTACTTAAGGAGAGTTGATGTCTCCAACACTGGACAAGACTCTAGCAAGTTCACCATTACCTGGTCCTCCGGGCTTAAGCTCCGATATTCCAACCCCATGATGGAACTTAGCTCCTTTCTCCAGTACAAGGGATGCTTTTCTACGCCACCCTCATCCAGAAAGAATGCAAGCTTATCCTCCCGAGAAGCCACCTTAAAGAAGTTGACCTTGAAATCATTGTAAGAGTTGTCAAGGGGCTTTACCAACCGTCTCCTCGGAAGGCCGCTTAGGGAAACCTAGTTGCCTTTGCTGACCCATTCAATTGGGAAAAATAGAAGAACACCCTCGTACTCGCCTCCTGGCCTAGTAAGTTAGAGAGTACTTCGAAGGCCTAAACCAAAGGCCAACTATTTGTATGCAATTGGGTCGGAGCAATGTTCAACATCGCTAAGATCGAGCTCTGGAAGTCGATAAACCAAAGTTGCAACCAAAGATGCGTGAAGAATGTCTCATACACATAAATCGACCTCGAATTTGCGTCTGAGGCCAGGTCCATGTAGATTTGCTCTTTCTCCCCACATGGACGGCACATGAACAAACCTTACTAGTTATGCAATCTATATGCTCCTTACTTGTTTCATGATTTTTAAGACTCCGACTCATATTATGCCAATCTCTGTATCCTTCATTTCCCAACTGACTAATTTTACTCATTATTTTTTGAACCTTGAACAACTTGTAGCAAAAACAAAAAATCTTGTCTAAATGAACTGAATATACTAGCCATCTCTTATCATTTGTTTCTCCATTGGGCAATACTCGCTTATATTGTGATAATTCAAAATTCCTACCAATACTATCTTTAGGAAACAAGACTTTATCAACTCTTTTTGGACCCCTCTCTAGTAAGAAATCTCTCATATTTTAGTTAATTTTATCCCAACACCCTGGATCATAAAAATTAATCAACAAATCTTCATATTGAACATTATCTTCTTCTTCCTCATTTAATTGATTCACATCAACATTTTCTTTTTCTTCTTCATCGTTCAATTCATTTACATCAATGTGATTGTCTTTGTCTTCATTAAATTCATCAACCTTTTCGCATTGTGCATTGACATTGTCATTCCAAGTTTCGTGTTCCTCCACTAAAGTTTCATCCAAGTTTTCAACTATTTTTACCCTCTCTGTTATTTTGGTACTACTAAAATATTTAAACATATCACCGTCTTGACATTGAACTAATGATTCTTTCCTCTGTTTCCTTTTTCTTTTTTGAGCTCCAGACATATGTTTAAAAAATATTATGACAATACTCAACATGCTTAAGCAATAATAACGTTAAACTTAATTTTTAAATTCTAAAAACCATAAAAAATAAAAAAAATCATCAATAATTCAACAAATCAAGAACAATTCACAAATAAATTAGTGGTTAATAATTGAGTTTGGAATTGTAGCATTCTAAAGTAAACTAGAACAAATATTTGAAATGCTATTTTAAAAATAGAATATTTGAAATACTTACACATGTTTGGCCCAGTAATAGAAAGTATCACATGAGAATATATAATAATAAAACATAAATTCTCTATATATTGCTTTACATGTTGCTCTACATATTCCCAAAGTTCTTTAATTTTTCCACTGATCTCAATAGGGAATTTACTCTCAATACCTACCATTGGTGAATAATTTTTTGTTTTTCTTTTGCTGAACCAATGAATGCATAAAATCCTAGACTCCCAGTTACCCACAACCCATTACTAGGGCTTCTAATTCACTAAGATATATATATATATATATTCTATAAAAAATAACAAAAATATAAATAGCTCAAAAAAGGGGATCTCACTGGAAAATGGATGCATTGACAGACCCCACCGTCTACTATGGCCAGTGGTTTCTGACTATCATAGGAAACCACCCAACACCCTTATTCCCATCGACCAACATACCAAAAAACTAGCAAGATCCAATGACCGAATCTCCATAGATCTATGCTTAAACTTTCGACCTAGTCCAAACCGTGCATATATATGTATATATCATGGATCTATATTGAAAATAATTGTTGATAAATCTAAAAGGCTTACCTTTTTGTAGATCAAGACCACTTTCACGATAAAAATACGGTCGGATCCAAGATCATATGATCACTTTAGAGAGTTGTTCAGAGAGTGAAAGAAGGAAGGAAAGAGAGAGTTTGTGAGAGAGATATGCCTTCTACAGATTGGGGGGGGGGGGGAAAGAGAGATTTATGTAAGGCAAAAATAGTCACTTTAACATAGGGATAAAATAGTAAATTTTCTCTCATATTTATGGGCCTCCCTAAATTGACATAATTATGGGCCCTGACACAATGGGCTTTTGGATTAGTCTGTAGGTCTAGGCTTGGAGAGCTGTTGGACCACTAGTTCACCGACACCATACCTCTCTCCATTCTTCGTCAATTTGGCAATGCAAGTCTCAATTTCGGTGTAGTCAGAATATATAGACGGAGATTTTGAAATCTAGGGTTTGATTATTTGAAGCATCAAGTGGGAAAGACCATGGCGTGTTCTTGCAAGCTAGGCCAGTTTCTGATTTTTGAGCCCAAAATCAGCAATTTCTTTCCTACTTACCTATTTAGTTTACTTCTTTCCATTAAAGTTAATTGTGCTCAATTAGACTTAATTTTTAATTTATGAACTTATTTGTATGGGTATTTACAAAAAAAAAAAAAAACTTATTTGTATGGGTGTGTAAAATTTTATTCTAATTGAAATAATCAAACATAACCAATTGAAATTGTTGGTTCGGTTCAATTTTTGTGAAAATTCAATTCAATTCGGGTTTCTTTTTTAATTTTGGTTTTTTTGGTTTCAATTCAGTTTTTGAGTTGGAAATAATCAACACGACCGAAATTATAAAATGACATCATTTTGCGTAGTATAAAAGAAAAAGAACTGATAAAACGGTGGAATGATGGAACTGATGCTTCAGTCTTTCCATCTTTCGATTCAATCAACCCTTTCCTTTCCTTTTCATCTCCCATCATCGTCTTTGACCAAACCCATTGCTCATTCTGACGCCGACGTTAGAAACCGGCCAACCGTGAAGCTTCGATTCTGCCTTATTCAATCCGTAGAGTCGTAAGCGCATACTCCTCCAAGTCAGTCCACATGATCAACCCTTTCCACGAACGCCTTGTTAGAGTTATGCCCCACAAGCCAATTATATTTACATGTAATTGATCATATTTTTCCATTGTGACTCTTTATCTTCAATCAATTATTATTGTAAGGCATTATATTTTATTTGTCATTGATGGTTAACTTTATTATTTCCACTCTTGACAAAGTCCATAGATCAAATAGGCTCATGGAATATGGTCGTGCATAGAGATGACGATCATGAAACATATTCCTTATAAGCCTTGATCTTAAATGTTCCTAGTCATAGAGTTATTAGGATTGGACACTAATAACTCGGATAGACTAGCATATATGATGCATGCTCAATTAGGAGAATGTCTTGTTTCATAGACACTAGTGTGTAGACACTAGTGCATATATGTGGGTGCTTATTATAAGAATAAGTACACTGAACTGACCCGCTACAGAATTCCTAATGGTAATTGTTGATTATCGAATTGGAATTTCTGTGTTGCAGTAGTGCAGATTGGTCCTTAGACTTGAGACATCATGGTAGTCTTATATTTGACTGGTTACGCTTTGGTTCTTTTTGGATTCCAATGGAGTCATTAACAAATTATCACTGGGCGTAACCTTATCACATATGAAGGCTTGTGAATGTCGAAATAGGATTCATCACTTATCGACAAGATGAGAAGATGTCCTATGTATTCTGATGATTTCATGACTAAGGAAATCCTTGGCCAAGGTGAGATGGAAATCAAAAGGTGTTTTGATTTCATCGAACAAGCCATAAATCTAGAATGGATACATAGTTATTGAATGACTAGGGTTTCGTCATAAAACCATACCCTAAATTCAATCGGGACATAGTTGATGAAAGGATTTTACTGTACGGTAATTGCAATCGAAAAGGTCCGTGTTTTTTCATCGTTGGCTAGGCGTTCATGGCATGTTGCTAGACGTTAACCATGATATATAGGGTTTTAGAATTAATATGATTAATTCTAAAACTATTAATTAAAGAGTTTAATTAAGAAGCCCATGAGATGAGTTAATTATGAAGCCCATAAGTTTAATTAAAAGAGTTTAATTATTCTAAGGAGTTGGGCCTTCATATAGCCTAATAGAATTCGCCCTACATCTAGTCCAATGGTGGACCTAAGGGGTCACACACTTGGGTTGAGTCCATTCCACAAATTAAAAGAGAGATACGGCCCAATATGATTATGGGCCAGACCTAAATCGTTTAGGGTTTTTCCAAAGGCATAATTAGGGTTTTTACTCTATAAATAGGCCACTTAAGAAGCTGGAAAAACAAGGAGAAATTCGGATCTCTCATTGGAGGCTCCTAGGGTTACTAGCATTACTCAAGGCGTTCGTGGAAAAGGCCGATCGTGTGGACCGACTTGGGGGAGTTCGTGTTTGCGGCTCTACAGATCAATCAAGGCAGAATCATATCTTCATGGTTGCCCGGTTCCTAATAGTGGTATCAGAGCAACAGGTTATCTCAAACCATTGATGATTTTGTTAGTCTGTATATTTGATTCGGTCTTTGATTATGGAAAAAACGAATCTGTTTTGTTTTAAATCTGCCATGTTTTGATGAATCAAGAACAGCAGTAACAAATCAATATTTATCATCGACTCTGCCATGTATAGATGGTCTGTTGATGTATGAAACAGCATGCTTAGATGGTAGATTATTAAGTTTAGTGATCGATTTTAATATGATATGAAACTGATATAAAGAAACGGTAAAAATTTGCCATTATTTTGCTGTTTTCCATCATGCTGCGAATCTATTTGTTTGCAAGGGTTAAAAAGCATCTGTAATCGATTTGAAATAAGATTAAAACTGATTCAGATTATGGGGTCGTGTTATAGAACAGCATGTTCAAAAGAATCGGTTTGATATGATCAAACCGAGACCAGTTTTGGATTTGTTTTTGATATCATCTGTTCGAACAGTTCATTATCTATTCTGATATGATCAGTACAAGATAATGATATGATTGAATAGAAGCATCCTGATATAATCAAAACAAACAGCAATGTTGATGCGATCAGTTCTTGTTTATTGTTTGATATAATCAGTATGTGTTCAAACAGTTTGCTAGCAGCAATCGTTTCTAATATGATCTAAAACAAACAGCAAAGAACAGCAATTGTTTTTTATATGATATTAAATGAACAGCATTATGTTGATATACATATTGATGGCAAGGGTTTCTGATATGATCTAATCCGTGCAATTATTTATTACTGTATGTTTCTGTTCTATAAAATTTGGTCCGGGGGCGTTGCCCCCGCGAGCTGGCGGCAGCTCGACCCCGTCGGGGGCGCTGCCCCCGAACCCCCGTAAAGGGTGGAACATAATCTATTATGTGCATAAGATATGCAAAAGCTGAAAACTATTTTGTTTACATGTCCTTTTAACTTGTCTTCAATTGCTATCTTCATTGCTTGAGATGGTTTTATTGATTTTAAGATACATGCTTATAACATGTTGATATCATTGTGTATTAGATGCATGCTTATGATGAATTGATTATGCAATGTGTTAAATGCATGTAATATGATATATATGATAGATTAAAACCCCTCACTTAAAATTGTTTTAAGAATGAATTTTAAGTCATGAACGGGGAAATCAAAAGAGTTTAATTTCTCCATAGCCTTCCATCATTGGCATATAATATTAGGTTTTCATGTTTAATATGTATCGCCAATATCATTTGGGGCATACTAAGTATGGCAATCTATATTATATGTTACACATGTTGATGTACATTAGGTGATAAGTAGAAATACTATCGTCAATATTATTTGGGGGTATCTCTATTTGTCACACTTGTGATTCATGATGGTTTGACTTAACATGTTTTGCATAAGAGCTTCAATAGTATTTGAGTTTATGCAAATATGAGGCAAAATAGTTTAAGGGTTGCATGAGATGTAATTGGTAAGAGTTGCCTACCTTTTAAAATTACTATAAGAGCTTCGATATTATTCGAGTTTATGGTGATTCTAATTGGGTCTCAAGCCCACTAGAAAGCCTATGTATTTAAGCTTTCCAAATCTTATTTTGAGGGTGCTAAGATTTGATTAAAATAGTGGGAGTATCACTTATGACACAAAAGTCCTTAATCATATGTGAATGTAATTGATTGAATGTTTAAATGTATGATCATGTTTATATTTGCAGATTTGTGAAATCAAAAATGGCCAAGAATCCACTTGCAGGTTTGCTAGACACTAACAAGTTGACAGGTCCCAATTATCTGGATTGGCTTAGGAATCTCAAAATTGTTTTGGATTCCGAAAAAATAACATATGTTATGGATAAGGCCCCACCTGAAAAAGTTTCAGAGGCGTCCACGCCAGAGGAACTTACCACTTGGCAGAAGTGGAAAGATGATGATCTTCAGGCTCGTTGCTATATGATGGCATCAATGTCAAATGAGTTGCAAAAGCAGCATGAGAAAATGGAGCATGCAGCAAAGATTCATTTGCACCTATAAGAGTTGTATGGTGAGCAGACTAGACATGTGAGATATCAGATCTCAAAGGAGCTTTTCAGGGCCTGTATGACGGATACTGAATCTGTCAATACTCATGTATTGAAGATGATAAGCCTGATTGAAAAGCTTGAGTCTTTGAGTGTTGTCATGGATAATGATCTATATGTAGATCTTATTTTACAATCTCTTCCTGATTCATTTGATCATTTTGTCATGAACTTCAATATGCATAAGCTTGAAACTACTCTTCCTGAGTTGCTTAACATGTTGAAGACTGTTGAAATGACAATGAAGAAGGATAAACCTGTCATGCTCATTGGTTCCTCACATTCCTCTAAACCAAAGAAGAATTGGTCAAAGCAAGGAAAGGAGAAGAGTTCTCAAAAGGGGAAGACAAAGCCAAAGGGTGGAGTTAAGAAAGCAAAGCCAAGTCAATCAGAGAAAGGAAATTGCTTCCATTGTGGAAAGCTTGGGCACTGGAAAAGGAATTGCAAGACTTATCTTGCAGAACTGAAACAGAAACGTTCTGATTCAGGTATGTACTTTGTTGAAATTAACCTTTCAGTTAATGATGCTTCTTGGGTATTAGATACCGGATGTGGTAGTCATATTTGCAATGATTTGCAGTTGATGACAACAAGCAGGAGGCTAAATAAAGATGAGGCTTCTCTACGGCTTGAGAATGGAGCAAGAGTTGCTGCTATAGCCATAGGGATAGTTTATTTAGTTTTAGAATCTGGAATAAAGTTAGTTTTGAATGATTGTTTTTATGTGCCAGACATTATTAAGAACATTATTTCTGTTCCTGTTTTGGACAAGGAAGGTTTTAATTTTTAAATAGAAAATGGAGTTTGTTCTATTTTCAAAAATGGTTTTTTATATGGTACTGGTGCATTATCAAATAATTTGTATTCTGTTCAAACTAAAGATTCCATGATTTGTCTACAACAAAGTAACAAAAGAAAGGCTGATGATCAAAATTATGCTTACATGTGGCATTTGAGATTAGGTCATATTTCCAAAGACAGGATAAATGAGTTGGTTAAAAATGGGTTATTGAACTTGTTTGACTTACAGTCACTTCCAACTTGTGAATCGTGTCTTAAAGGAAAGATGACGAAATCTCCATTTGTTGGACAAGTGGAGCGTGCATCTAACCTATTGGATTTGATCCAATCAGATGTCTGTGGGCCACTAAATGTTAGTGCAAGAGGTGGTTTTTCATACTTCATTACTTTCACCGATGATTTCTCACGGTATGGCTATGTATACCTTATGAAGCACAAGTCAGAAGCCTTTGAAAAGTTCAAAGAATTCAAGAATGAAGTAGAAAAACAAACAGGAAAAAGTATTAAGGTCCTTCGATCTGATCGAGGGGGGGAATACTTGAGTACTGCATTCATTGATCATCTTAAAGAGAATGGGATTCTCTCCCAGTGGACTCCACTAGGAACACCACAACTCAATGGAGTTTCTGAACGTAGGAATCAAACCCTATTAGATATGGTGAGATCCATGATGAGTTTCGCTGATCTTCCTTTATCCTTTTGGGGCGATGCTCTTGAGACAGCTGCCCATTTACTGAATAGAGTTCCCTCTAAATCAGTGCCTAAGACACCATATGAGATGTGGTTTGGTAAGACACCCAGTTACAAATATTTAAGAATATGGGGGTGTCCTACCTATGTTAAGAAAACAGTGGGAGATAAGTTGGATACTAGATCCACTAAGTGTAAGTTTGTGGGATATCCAAAAGAATCAATTGGATATTATTTCTATCATCCCCTTGAACAAAAGGTGTTTGTTTCAAGGAATGCCACTTTTCTAGAAAAGGAATTCCTATTAGATGAGAATAATGGCAATATGATAGATCTTGAAGAAATTCAAGAATCACAAATTACTATCCCACAGGTGGAAGCAGAAAATAACTTTGAACCTCAAAGTACACAATCTCCTCGTAGATCCCAAAGGATCTCGAGACCTCCTGATAGGTATGGATTCTTAGTTGAAGGTAATGAGGATAACCTTCTATTGAATGAGGATCCTAGAACCTACAAGAAGGCGATATCTAATATCGACTCGGGAAAATGGAAAGAAGCAATGAAATCCGAAATGGATTCCATGTACTCTAACAAAGTATAGACTTTGGTAGATCCTCCTGAAGGTATTATACCTATTGGCTGTAAATGGATCTACAAGCGAAAGCTTGGAGTTGATGGAAAAGTAGAGACTTATAAAGCTCGTTTGGTGGCAAAGGGTTACACTCAAACTCAAGGTATTGATTTTGGAGAAACCTTTTCACCAGTTGCGATGCTTAAATCCATTCGGATTTTACTTGCCATAGCCACATATTATGACTATGAGATATGGCAAATGGATGTGAAAACAGCCTTCCTTAATGGTGACATTAAGGAGGATATTTATATGGTACAGCCAGAGGGATTCATATCCAATGGAAATGAGCAGAAAGTCTGCAAGCTTCAAAGGTTCATTTATGGACTAAAACAAGCTTCCCGGAGTTGGAACATTCGTTTTGATGAGACAATCAAATTGTTTGATTTCATCAGAAACTTGGATGAACCATGTCTGTACAAGAAGGTTAGTGGGAGTGCAGTCACTTTTCTGGTGCTTTATGTTGATGACATACTACTCATTGGGAATGATGTAGGTATGTTACAAGCAACAAAAGCCTGGTTATCTACTAATTTCTCCATGAAAGATTTGGGTGAAGCGTCTTATATTTTGGGGATTAAGATCTATAGAGATAGATCAAAAAGGATGCTTGGATTGTCCCAATCAATGTATATAGATAAAATGTTAAAAAGGTTTAACATGGAAGGATCTAAAAGAGGATTTCTTCCAATGCGCCATGGGATTTCTCTCTCCAAGTCTATATCTCCAAAGACTCCAGAGGAGAGGAAAAGAATGGCATCTATACCCTATGCTTCTGCCATAGGTAGCATAATGTATGCTATGCTATGTACTAGACCTGATATTGCACATGCTCTGAGTGTCATGAGCAGATATCAGTCTAATCCAGGTGAGGAGCATTGGAAAGCTGTGAAAGGGGTTCTTAAGTATTTGAGAAGGACGAAAGACACTTTCATGGTTTATGGAGGAGGAGAACTAAAACTGGAATGTTTTACGGATTCAAGTTTTCAGTCTAATATAGATGACTCAAAATCTGTGTCAGGTTATGTATTCACCCTTAATGGTGGAGCAGTTTGTTGGAAGAGTTCCAAACAAGAAACTACTGCAGATTCTACCACTGAGGCTGAATATATTGCAACATCTGATGCTGCAAAGGAAGCAGTTTGGATGAGAAATTTTATCTCAGCATTGGGAGTGGTTCCTACTATTGTTGATCCAGTTTTAGTATACTGTGATAACAATGGTGCCATTGCTCAAGCAAGGGAACCGAGGTCCCATCAAAGATCCAAACACATATTGCGAAGATATCATTTAATCCGTGAGATAATTGGCCATGGTGACATCAAAATGGAGAAAGTTGCATCAGCGGAGAATGTAGCAGATCCCCTTACAAAACCATTGTCACAGCAAGTGTTTGAACGTCATCTTGAGAAGATGGGCTTAAGATACATGGGAAATTGGTTTTAGGGCAAGTGGGAGATTGTTAGAGTTATGCCCCACAAGCCAATTATATTTACATGTAATTGATCATATTTTTCCATTGTGACTCTTTATCTTCAATCAATTATTATTGTAAGGCATTATGTTTTATTTGTCATTGATGGTTGACTTTATTATTTCCACTCTTGACAAAGTCCATAGATCAAATAGGCTCATGGAATATGGTCGTGCATAGAGATGACGATCATGAAACATATTCCTTATAAGCCTTGATCTTAAATGTTCCTAGTCATAGAGTTATTAGGATTGGACACTAATAACTCAGATAGACTAGCATATATGATGCATGCTCAATTAGGAGAATGTCTTGTTTCATAGGCATTGGTGTGTGAACACTAGTGCATATATGTGGGTGCTTATTATAAGAATAAGTACACTGAACTGACCCGCTACAGACTTCCTAATGGTAATTGTTGATTGTCGAATTGGAATTTCTGTGTTGCAGTAGTGCAGATTGGTCCTTAGACTTGAGACATCATGGTAGTCTTATATTTGACTAGTTACGCTTTGGTTCTTTTTTGGATTCCAATGGATTCATTAACAAATTATCACTGGGCGTAACCTTATCACATATGAAGGCTTGTGAATGTTGAAATAGGATTCATCACTTATCGACAAGATGAGAAGATGTCCTATGTATTCCGATGATTTCATGACTAAGGAAATCCTTGGCCAAGGTGAGATGAAAATCAAAAGGTGTTTTGATTTCATTGAACAAGTCATAAATCTGGAATGGATACATAGTTATTGAATGACTAGGGTTTCGTCATAAAACCATACCCTAAATTCAATCGGGACATAGTTGATGAAAGGATTTTACTGTACGGTAATTGCAATCGAAAAGGCCCGTGTTTTTTCATCGTTGGCTAGGTGTTCATGGCATGTTGCTAGACGTTAACCATGATATGTAGGGTTTTAGAATTAATATGATTAATTCTAAAACTATTAATTAAAGAGTTTAATTAAGAAGCCCATGAGATGAGTTAATTATGAAGCCCATAAGTTTAATTAAAAGAGTTTAATTATTCTAAGGAGTTGGGCCTTCATATAGCCCAATAGAATTGGCCCTACATCTAGCCCAATGGTGGACCTAAGGGGTCACACACTTGGGTCGAGTCCGTTCCACAAATTAAAAGAGAGATACGGCCCAATATGATTATGGGCCAGACCTAAATTGTTTAGGGTTTTTCCAAAGGCATAATTAGGGTTTTTACTCTATAAATAGGCCACTTAAGAAGCTGGAAAAACAAGGAGAAATTTGGATCTCTCATTGGAGGCACCTAGGGTTACTAGCATTACTCAAGGCGTTCGTGGAAACGGCCGATCGTGTGGACCGACTTGGAGGAGTTCGTGTTTGCGGCTCTACAGATCAATCAAGGCAGAATCATATCTTCACGGTTGCCCAATTCCTAACACGCCTCGAGTAGTGCCAGTAACCCTAGGCGCCTCTTGAGAGATCCGAATTTCTTCTCTCTTTTCCAGCTTCTTAAGTGGCATAGTTATAGAGTTAAAAACCCTAATTGTGCCTTTGGAAAACCCCTTAACAATTTAGGCCTGGCCCCTAATCACATTAGGTCGAATCTCTCTTTTAAATTGTGGAACGAGCTCGACCTAAGTGTGTAACCCCTTAGGTCCACCATTAGGCTAGATGTAGGGCCAACTCTATTGGGTTATATGAAGGCCCAACTTAGTAGATTAATTAAACTCTTTAATTAAACTTATGGGCTTCATAATTAACACATCTGATGGGCTTCTTAATTAAACTCTTTAATTAATAGTTTTAGAATTAATCAAATTAATTCTAAAATCCTACATATCATGGTTAACGTCTAGCAACATGCCATGATTACCTAGCCAATGATTAAAAAACCACGGACCTTTTCAATTGCAATTACCTTATAGTAAAATCCTTTCATCAATCTATGTTCTGATTCAATTTAGGGTATGGTTTTATAATGAAACCCTAATTATTCAATAACTATATATCCATTCCAGATTTATGACTTGATAGGTGAAATCAAAACACCTTCTGATTTCCACCTCACCTTGGCTAAGGATTTCCTTAGTCATGAAATCATCGGAATACATAGGACATCTTCTCATCTTATCGATAAGTGATGAATCCTATTTCGACATTCACAAACCTTCATATGTGATAAGGTTATGCCCAGTGGTAATTTGTTAATGACTCCATCAGAATCCAAAAAGAACCAAAGCGTAACCAGTCAAATATAAGACTACTATGATGTCTCAAGTCTAAGGATCAATCTGCACTATTGCAACACAGAAATTCCAATTTGACATTAAAAATAACCATTAGGAATTCTGTAGTGGGTCAGTTCAGTGTACTTATTCTTATAATAAGCACCCACATATATGCACTAGTGTCCCCACACCGATGTCCATGAAACGAGACATTCTCCTAATTAAGCATGCATCATATGTGCTAGTCTATTCGAGTTATTAGTGTCCAATCCTAATAACTCTATGACTAGGAACATTTAAGATCAAGGCTTGTAAGGAATATGTTTCATGATCGTCATCTCTATGCACGACCATATTCCATGAGCCTATTTGATTTATGGACTTTGTCAAGAATGGATTACAATAAATAATGATGACAACCATCAATGACAAATCAAAACATAATACCTTGCAATAACAATTGATTGAAGATAAAGAATCAAAATATAAAGTATGATCAATTACATGTAAATATAATTAGCTTGTGGGGCATAACTCTAACAGCCGATGGTAGCCAACTCTATTTCCATCGGCCATTGCTACCAACATATGTCTCTCTGTCTGACTATTTTCTCCCACCGCAAAACACTAGCTCCATCGCACGATTTGCACCTCCGTGCTCAGCCATCAACGCCAACTCCATAACCACCATTGCCTTCATTTCCTTCAATGATTCACAACATATGGGCTTCGACCCCTTCAATAAGTTTTTCGGTGACCTTTATGTGGGTGGGTATTCTCTTTTAAAACCTAGATATAGTGAAATCCAACCATTAGATTATTTTGATTTTTGGATGTGTAGGTCACTGAGCCAAGTCTGATCTAATGGTCAATTTCGATCATTGAAATTCGTTGTAAATGGTGGTCGGTGACGTTCTTCCATAAATGAGTTTTGAGTATTTTGGAAATAAAATTAAATTTTTAATCTACAAAAAATCAACTGTTGGATCAAATTCATTTTTGGATATATGAACAATCGCAGTTGGAGGAATCCAACGACCGATTCCAATCATTAGAATCACTACCCAGCTGGGTGGCCGACGACAACAATAAGATCAAAAAGTAGTTAATTTGTTCCATTATTTTTGGGTTTGTTCAATTTATTTGGTCGATTTGGTTTTTATGAATTTTAATTCATTTTTTTTGGTTTTTGGGTTTACTTGGTCAGTTCAATTCGATTTTGTACAGCGATTTAATTTTTTTGGTTATTGAATGTCAGTTGGTTCGATAATCGAACCAACCGTTTTCACACCCCAACTCAAGGGTGCTATGTGAAATTTCTCCTTAATTATACTTAATCTTTATTTGTTTTATCCTAACAAGTGTAACCTTTATAGGGTTGCTTCTAAGAGCTACATCCATGTGTTCTTTTCTTATTCGTTTTCTTGGAAAGTTATTTCTCTTCTTAGATGTCAGGTGAAGTTTGTCTGGACTTGGCGTAGCTGGTCCCGTGGGATTTTCGTGGCCACTCATATATGGCATGGCAAATCCTCGTGGACAGTGGCGACAAGATTTACACTTTAAGCAACTATTTATTTGGAAAAAGTGCAATAGCCCCTGCTTTCATGACAATGAGCGCTCTCATTTTCAGCTTGCTTCCCAAATCCAAACCTCATTTTGGTCCTTATTAGCTTTGATACGCATCCCTCGTCCTTTGCAAGGTTTAGATTTTATCCTTTTTTGGCGCCTTTCGCCTTTTTTCTTGCTTTAGTCATTTCTTCATTCTCTACCATGATGTTTCTTTAGATACTTTTAATCCTATGGTATGTGAGTTTGTTTTCTTGGCAAGTCCTTCAATTGGGCTGTCTCTTCGGTCATAGATTTCCTCCTATTGCCCCTGTACGCATGTGGGTCTGTTTTGAAATTATGTGATGGTTTCAAGGGCTGAGGTTAAAATATTGTTAATTGGAGGCGTCTGCATGGGAAAGGTTCCCATAGGGCTACTCTGTTTTTCTCTGTTTCTATTTGCCTCGCCTGTTGGAGACACTTATGTTGTAGCATTGTGATAAGTGTCTTTTATACACTTAGTTTGGTTTATAAACTTAGCATTTATACATTCAATGAGCATGATTACTACTTGATTTGGTTCTATATATGGTTATGTAGATGTGGAGCATGTGTTGAAGACAATTGGAGCACAAAGTGATGATGATGTCGCATTATTGGAGCTAAATGCTAATATGCTTAACTGATTATGCCTGTAGGGGTATCTTAAAACTTGGTGCCCCGTGGTCATCTAGCTTGGGAGTTATCGGTTGAAAGCTCGTTACAAGGGTTATTCAGAAAGCTTAATGGAGTAAAGGCTTGCACATAAGATATTTAAAAAATATATATATGAGATGGAGCATAAAATGCACTCGTTTAGCCAAAAATTTATGCAAGGCCAAAGAAAAAAAAATTTCTCAATAATGGTGTCGATGTTTGTAACTCTTAGGGATTGAGAAAATTGGTGGGTTTGACTGTCTAGTAGATGTTAATTAGTATATCGAAGCATTCAAAATAAAGGAGAGTCTTCACAAACTAAGACAATGCCATTTTTAGCTGAGTCTAACCAAACTTGAACAAGAAAGAAAAGAGTGATTGAGAGCACCTAGGGATTGAATGAAAAGACCAAGTTTGGGGGTGGAGTGAATATCACGAGCCGGAAAGTGTACAGGACTATCAATGGGTTGGGATACCAACAACCTTATGCATGATATTGTACCTGATAGGATTCGCACACACACACGTCAAAACATGGAATATGTACAAAACATTATGTAGCATTACTAGAAAAGCTCTGTGTGAATTATGAATGATACCAAAATTTGAGGCTACCTAGAAGGCTATCCAACTTGTAAGTGAATTTGAAATATTAACTATTCTCTACTTGAGGGGTGATATATTTGAGTCGATGCTTAGGACGATCAAGAGTCTAAGTTTGGGGGTATTTGATAAGTGTCTTTTATACACTTATTTTGGTCTATAAACTTAGCATTTATACATTCAATGAGCATGATTTCTAGTTGATTTGGTTCTATATATGGTTATGTAGATGTGGAGCATGTGTTGAAGACAATTGGAGCACAAAGTGATGATGATGTTGCATTATTGGAGCTAAAATGACAGTAAAGGCAAGGTCAAAGGTCCATTCGAGGTCGAGGTTGATGATGTCGCAAAGCACCGAAAGAATGACGTCATTGGTGAAGTGTTGAAAATCAAAGAGAAACGGTTCACGGTGTTGTCACGCAAAGCACTGTGTGGTAGGGTCGTGGTAAGAATTGTTTTCTGTGGCTCACGGCCTTATCGCAGAAAGCATTCCATGATAAAGCCATAGTTGAAGAAGTATTCTGTGGCTCACGACCTTATTGCAGAAAGCATTCTGTGGTAAGCCCGTGACAGGATTTACATTCGGTGATTCACGACCTTACCGCAGAAAGCATTCTGTGGTAAGGCCGCGATAAGGCTCTAAGCTTCGCGAAAAGGCCGTTTTAAGCCCGTTTCATTTCAAATCAAATGGAGATGGGCTCTCTCAAGGGGCATGACTTTGAAGACCTAAAAAACATTATATAAAGAAGGATTCTTGAGAGATTTAGGAGTTTTTGGAGAGGGAGAAGACGGCAAGTCGAGGAAGAGGAAAGAGATTTTCTTGAAGATAATTAGTTTTGGTTGTATTTTTCTATTCTTTCTTCTCTCCAACATCATGAACTTCATTTTTATTATTCTTTCATTGGTTGAAACTATGTTAGGCTAAGTACTTTGTGGGTAGGGTGATTCTAGTTCAATGATGTTTTAACTAAAAGTATTATTATATTCATGTCTTTCGGGTTTATGCACTAATTCCGTTTTGATGCTTGGCCGCCATTAGAACGTGTTTGTGATTTATATTGCTTTCGATAGATTCAATATAGATTAGCACTTGGTAATAAACAACATAAGGTTCAATAATAGGTAGAGATACTATTATGCCTTATGAAATCTTATTTTGATGATCATTGTGGATAAATGCATATTTATATATTTGCAGATTAATTAGAGATAATTAATCTCATATGTAAGCATAGATTCGATTGACCAATGAGAAAGGCTTTTGATTAACTTAGAATCATTGATTTTTACCTCAAAACAAGAATTATAAAACCTGATCACTGAAAAATTAAACCAATTAAAGAACTACAGTGGATTCATGAACCCAAGTGCATTAGATTTCTACATTCAAAAACCTAAAAAATTATTTTGTGATTTCCATTTGGTGAGTTAGTTTTAATTAATATTAATATAAAACTTTCACTGAGTATTCTTTTAATTGTGTGTGGCTTATTAAAGTTAATAGTGGTTAAAGTAGAGATCGAAAGTTAATTCCCGTGAGAACGATACTTTATTCATTATTATATTACTTGTTACGATTCTGTTCACTTGCAGGAAAAAATACGCAAACACATTGCCACCCCCATTATTTCCTAGTGTGTTATGCTTTCTGGTTTTTGTAGTTTTCATGTTTGTAGGATATACCCTTGCTTATTCTTGTAAATACACTTGGCGCTATTTTTTTTTGTTCAAAGAATTTTATTTATAGAAAAAATAATTTAAAAAATAACAAGCATATTATAATTATGATTTATACAAGTAATTGATAACTAGTTGCTAACAATATTGTTCCAAATAATGTCTTAACCACACACATGGAATTAACCTCATCCTTAATTAGTCGATGGAGCCATCTGTAAATCAGTTTCTACATTTGCCTCTCTCTCTGTGTGGGGTTCAGATTTGGGGGCGGAGAGGAAGACGAAGAGCCTCTCTTTTTTCTTCTCCCCACTCCTGGTTCTGCTTCATTGATGGAGCATCCATCCACCAAACCCTAGCTCTTCCCTCTAATTAATCTCCATGATTCATACCCCTTCCCCAGAATGAGCTCGGCGCCCCCTCCTCCATATGTTATGTTATCAGACAACAATGGAGGCCTCCGGCCACCTCCCTACCGCCGCAACATTCCCCGCTACCATGGCCCCGGCGGCGGCGGCGGGGGCGGCTACCCCAAGAAAGGCGGCGGCGGAAGCTGCTGCCTCAAATGCATCTGCTGTTGCTACTGCCTCCTCTTCCTCACCATCTTCATCTTAGCCGGAATCACCATCTATCTCTACACCTTCTTCAACCCCAAGATGCCCAATTACCAGGTGAACGGCCTCAACGTCACCACCTTCAGCCTGCAGCAGGATTTTAGCCTCCTCACCGAGTTCGTTGTGTCAGTCAGGGCCGAGAACCCCAACGACCGCATCGGCTTCATCTACGGCCGCGACAGCGCCGCCGTAGTCACCTACCGGGACTCCAAGCTCTGCTCCGGCAAGCTGCCGTCGTTCGAGCAGGGCCATAACAACGTCACCCTGATGAACGTCACCATGAAAGGCAAGAGCGAGTTCGGCAACGGCCTCCAGGAGGCTCTGATGCAGAACAAGAACAGCGGGAAGATTCCATTGCTGGTGCAGGTCAAGGTGCCGGTGAGCGTCGTGGTGGCCGACTCGCCGTTGCGGCAGTTTCTGGTCTTCGTCAACTGTTCTCTGGTCGTCGATAACTTGTCGCCGAACAAGAAGATCCGCATCTTGTCCAGTGAATACACACTGCATTTTGCATTCTGAGATCGATACATACAATATATATATATATATGAGTTGTAAATTAACTAAACAAAAAGAGTATGAATATATATACAAATATATAGGGCTTCTCTACATTATTGTTGGGATGGTGATTGAAGATTAGTCTTGTAAGAAGGGCGGATCCAGGAATTTAAGTTAGGGGGGTTGAAATTTAAAAAATTAATATAATAAAATTTTTATGTAATCAAAAAGTTAATATAATAAATTTTCATTAAACTTATACTCGACGAGGTTTTAAAATAAAAAATTCATTAAACTTATACTAAATTGATTGTACTCACTATGAATTGAAATACTTTCACTAGTGATGATTTTTCGTTCTAAAAAAAATTAATAATATTTTTTCTTTCTTATTGTTTCATTCTATATTCTAAGGATACACAAATAAAAAATAACACAATTTAATAATCCAACAATTAAAATATTTAATTCAAAATTTGAGGCAAATGAGAGTCTAATACAATAACCGTATTTCTAGAGTTTAAACAAGAGAAGGCAAAAGTATAATCAATTCAAATATTCAATAACAGATTCACAATAACAAATTTTAGGCTTCCAATAACAAATTTCAGACTTCTAGCCACGCCAATTTCTAAGTTCTTAACTAAATGCAGTAGTCAAATAGGTAAGCAGACACAAAGTTAGCAGAAAATCACTTACTTAAAAATTGAAAAAAGGCAGTGATTTCAACAACAAATCAAGTAGAAACACGAAAAAAGAATATGGGCAAAAAATAAAAAAACTATCTACATTTAGCTATCAATAGAGAGAATCAAACAATTGAAAGAATAGAAAACATACCTGGGCAGCTGGGCTCGAATGAAGCAAATCTAGAAGCTTGGGGGGGGGGGTAAAATGAAGACCTGAATCAGAGGCAGGGTAGCGAGCAAGAGGGCGAAGTCGATTGACCAAGCGAGCGTGGGGGCAAGGGCGAGGGTGAGTGAAAGCAAGAGAAAGGCAATCAGGCAGAGAGCGAGGGCAAGAGGTAATAAGGGTGAGCGAGAGCGAGAGCACACTACAACAGATTTTGTTATTAGTGACAATTTTTTAGTGGCGCTATAAATTTTCGTTACAAAAAGTATTCTTTTGGTGACGATATAAGCATTTCGTCACCAAAATTTATGAATTGTTATTTGTTGGTGATGATTTTGAGACTTTGTCACAAAAAATCATCACGCATAAGTTGTTATCAACTTTTAGCGCCAACACTCAATTGCAGAAATTGATTTTGTGATGCTTCATATATCTAGGTGACGAAAAATAAAACGTCAACATATTAATATTATATTGGGTGACGATACATTTGTGTCACAAATGAATGAATGACTATTAGTGACCCATTGAACATCGTCACAATTGCAAATAATATTAAGTGAAGTTAACTTTGGTCACCCATTAATAGTAATATTTTCGTTTGTTGCATAAGCTGACGACTTTAGAAATGTCACTAATCAGTGTTATATTTGGTGACGATATTATTTGTGTCACGTATACAAGAATAACCTATTTGTGATGCATTACATATTTTCACATTTGTGAATAATATTAGGTGACGTTGATTTTCGACACCCATTATTAGTATATTGTGGTTTGATGCATAAGGTGACTACTTTTGAAATGTCAATAATGAGTATCAGAGTCGGTGACGATTTTCTTTTCGTCATGTATGCAATAATACCTATTTGTGACGCATTAAATATCGTCACATTTGTGAATGATATTAGGTGACATTGCGTTTCGTCACCCCTTCTTAGTAATATTTTAATTTGACGCATGTGGTGACGATTTAAGAAATGTCACTAATCAATATTACATGATAGTGACGATCTATTGCGTCAGGTATTCAAAACTATCTATTTGTGACACATTACATATTGTTATATTCATGAATAATATTAGGTGGCGGTGAGTTTTGTCACCCATTATTAGTAATTTTTTAGGTTGACACATAAGGTGAAGACATTGAGTGATGATAATTATTTACGTCACATATGAAAAAATACTTATTTGTGACACATTACAAATAGTCACATTTGTGAGTATCATTGAGTGATGTTGAGTTTCATCATTAATAGTTATTGATAATTTTTATATTGTGTGTACAAGTTAACAATTATCACTATTACGTATCATATTGGGTGACGAAAAAATGTCACGCATGGTTATTCGTCAAATAATGAGTAATTAATTACTTGTTAATAAATAATTATTAATAATTTTTTGAATATTAATACTAATTTTTAAGCAAAATATTAAATTTTATTCTAAATAGAATTTATATTATTTATAATATTATGCAATCTTAATATCTTTTAAATTTATTTGTATTCATGTTGAAGTTCTTGTCTTTTATCTAAAACAGAAATAAGTGAGACGAATAAACAATGACGTATTGATAATAGTATAATTTTATTTTAGAAAAGAAATTGTAAGTTGATTGACACTTAAAATTTATTATTATTAAATGTATTTTTTTGTTAGATTATATACATTTATTATATCTTATTATTGAAATTGAGATAATTTTATTGGTTAATGATAAGTATATTATGATTTGAATTATTTATTTAACTAATAGAATTATTTGAATGTTAAAAATAATATGTAATAAATGTATCTTATTTAAAATTAAGATTAATTTATTATTATTTAGCATTTAAATTATTTATATATATAAAGTTTTACTAATAAACACACTTGGCTTTGAATAGTGCACTGCAATAGTAATAATAACTATAAAAATAATAATAATTCCCCCAAAATGGAAAATTATTGTTATTGTTATTTTAGAATGAATTTTTACCATAAGCTATAAAAATAAACATATTGTCATGTAACATTGTTTTAAGTTTAATTTTAACGGGACTCCTTCTCTCATAATACTTTATAATTAATATAAAATATAAATTTTATATATAAAATTAATAATTTGTAAGATTTGATGTAAAAATAATAATTTGATCATATTTTGATAATATTTAATAACAATTATTACTATTTGAGTCTTTTATTGATAATATTTAATAACAGTTATTACATATAAAATTAGTACTTTATATGTAAAATTATTGTTATTATTGTTTGTCTTCTATTGATTTAAAATTCATAACAGTTATGTGAATGAAAATAGATATTTACGAAGAAAAAAATAAAATACTTACACAAGTCGATAATTTTGGAATTTAAAACAAAAACATGAATTAATAGACCAAATACATTCTCCACATTTGTTTTTATAAGTACATTATTTAGAAAAGATGATAAAAAAATATTTTTCATTATTTGACATATAGAAAATATTTGCCAAACATATGTTTTTCACATTCTAACATATATTTTCCAAACATATATATATATATATATTTTTTCTAAATATATTATTTAGAAAAAGAAAAAAAAAACCAATCAATTTTGTGTCTTAAATTTTGAATCAAAAACAAAACCAATCAAATACCAAAACCAAATCAAATCAATTTTACAACTTATTATATAAAATTAGAAAATATAATTATATAAAGAAACTAAAGTAAATAATTAGGTTAATGCTATTGCAAACAAGTTAAGGAAACTAAAGTAAATAAAAATTAGAAAATATAAAGTATTTTCCCCAAAAAAATCAGAAATTATATAAACAACTCTAAAATTATATGTATATAAAAAAAAAGCTAAAGAAACTAAAGTATATAAAAATCAGAAATTATAAAGTATTTTCTCCAAAAAATTAGAAAATATTTTTATCAAAAATAATTATAAAAAAACACAATATATAAGTACAAAGGGGTGGGAATGAAAACTGCATCCCCCCCCGGTCTTCTACAAATTAAAAAAGCCCTAAAGGTTTTCTCTACTGTTACACTAGAGAAGGGAATCGAATCGCCACTGTTATCGCACTGCATCCATTCCTTCCTTTGTTACTTCATCAGGTTCAAGCTATTATGTTTGTCTTATGTTATTTTTGTTTTGAAACTTGTATGTGCATATGGTGTTATTCTTGTTTGAAAACTGTTATATTGATGGTTTTGTATTGTTGCTACAAAAAAAATAGCTTTTAACGAGAAAAAATTAACGAGAGAATAAATATCCCGTCAGTTAAAAACATAATTTTCATAATTATAGCGAGAGATTATTTATACTCTCGTTAAATGTAATGTAAAATTAGTTTTTTAATAACGAATATTTAAATTTCTCACTATTAATTAAAAGTCCGTCCTGAGCCTAAAAATCAACTTGAATCCATAATCTTAATTAGATAATTTTTTTATTAATTTCTCTTTAACACTTCATCATTCTTTTTCCAAAAACTTATTTTATTAATTTCTCTTGTATATTAATTTCATCATTCTTTTTCAAAACCCTTTCTTCTATCACCTCCATCATTCATCCTTCTTCTCGCGCGTCCAATCTCCGCCTCTTCATGTCAAATTCAAATCCCTCCAAATCCAAATCTCATCAATCCAAATCGCTCTACCCTCTACCAAATTTGCCTTCTTCCAATCAATCCATATCCGCATGTTCAGTTTTTTGCCCTTTCTTCTCGTCAATCCAATTTTGCCTCTGTTGCACGAACTTGTCTTTCATACAGTTGGCGATCGAAGCTCCTACATATCGTTGTTGCTTGTGTCGTCGTCGATCTTGGTTTCATGTAAGTTTCTCTATCGCTCTTCCAAGTTTTCTTTTGGTTCATTGTTCGGATCTCAATCAATTCCGATATGGGTTTCTTTCTTTTTGTTCTGTTTCTTTGAAGGTTGAAGTTGAATTCTAGGGTTTCAATATTGAGGTACTCAATTAATAGAATCGTTCATCCCTTTGTATCTGTAGCGAAACCCTAGCTAATTGTTACTTTGTGGTTTATACAATTGTGGTTGATTTTGAGGGTTTATGTTTTAATTTCTGCTACATGTTAGGGCTGTCTTTGTGAATTTCCTTTTTTTGCTTCTTGATTGAGACCTTATTTTATCTTTCTTCGTATCCCTAATCTTATATATATATACTTATATAGACACACTGTGTGTAAAGATAAGTCTTAAGTTGCAGGCTTGGATTGTGCTAAAAAAAACATGATTATATCAAAATGTATCTTTATTGGTAAAGTGTGATTCTAGGGCATGTTGCCACCGCTAATGATAGTTGGTTTGTGATTATGCAAGTTAAGTTATAATTGATGCCCAATGTGTCACATCCTGCCTTGCTTTTGTGTGTGTGTGTTTTTTTTAAATTATTTATTACTTATTATTATTATTTTTTTTGGGGGGGGTGTTAAAGTAGAGGATGATGATGGGTACATTAGAGCTGAACAAGCAATCAAAGATGCAGCCATATGCAACTACCATTGCATGGCCTCTATCTGCCACTAAAATGGCACATAATTCCATCCCTTTCGCCTACATGCAAAGGCCCAATAATGTGAACTTTCAATTCTTATATATATATTAAAAATAAAACATGCAAATAATTCGAAACAAAGACTGATTGAACTAAAGTAATGCTAAGAGTAAGAGGTGCTGCCTATGATTTGCATAGTTTACCTACCTTTGTGTGCAAAGTCCTGCCATCAATTATATGACCTGCTGGAATCTATCATCAATGACCCATATACGTTGATTGAGATATAGCAAGTTTGATATGAGATGTAGTGTGAAGGGGTCACTTCCATTCCACCCCTCCTTGCAACATGACAGGTCATCCAATCTGAGAGAAGGTTGAACTCAGCTGCCACATTTAACAATATTTGAACCCTCTCTTTCAACTCAGGGAATCTCATGGTTTTTGTTGTACAAATAGTTGGTAGGTACCAAACCTTCTGTCAGCAAAACTTAAAACCCTGCCACTGGCCTTCCATGACAGGGCATCCAATTTGAAAAAATGCCAGCCAAACCAAATTTAATATGTATATGTATTCTTATGCAAATAGAAAAATTAACTCTTCTTTCATAACAAAGGACTTAAACTCTCAAGTTTGCCTTTAAAGTTACTGTTTTGGATTGATGCGCCATCTTTCATAGTATGTATTCTTATGCAAGTAGAACTTGGTTTCAGGGCTTCCTTCTATCTCAACATAAGGAAGCCCTGAAACCAAGTTTTAGTAGATCTTTTAAATTGAATCATTGGGTAATTTCTCAAATTAAAAATTAGATAGGAATTAAATCTTTTACTGTTATGTCAGTTTGAATTTGTCATTGATTTAATTGAGTGGATTAGTTCAATTTCAAGGTCATTATTAGACCAATTAAATTTTTTGTATTTCTTTATTTTTAATTTTTGCATGTAATTGAGTGATCCAATTCTATCTTCAACGAATTAGAATCAATGTGGGGAGATCTTCAAGTAATTTCAATGTAGATTGTGACTGCTTCGAGAATATGAGGTTTGGTTTAATAATCATTTATATCTAAAATTAGATAATCTGATGTCATCCTGTTGTAAAGGACCAGATGATAAAGACAAACCAAATGAACATACTGATTAGGTTTCTTAAGCTATGCTTAAGAAACAGAAGGGTGAGTCCAGTTTGAAAGATGCAAAGGGTACAGCTGCAAATGAAGCTTCTAGAAAGAGGTGTTAATTTATTTCTTTCTTGGATGTATTACTCATGATGTATCATATTTATATTTGATGTTGAAGCGTCTGAATTTCTATTTAGGTTTTCAATGTCCTAAAATGGCTGGTCTCTTTGTTTCACACATGCATGCATGTATGATCTCCCTACTATCTGTTATCAGGCCTGCTGAAAGACAATCGTATGGTAGGGCTTCAACCAAGAAGCCAGTGACAAGCACTCAAGTTGCTTCTCAACAAGGTGAGTTCTATATTTAGGCATCTTGCATTACTGGTTAAATTAAATGGGTGAGTTAAAAGTACCGTGGTGAGCAAGTGCAAAAAGGACACCTTCTATTTGTTTTAAGTTAATCGACAAATCTATCAAGTATTAGGATTGCATTATTCTCAAATTTATATAAAATTTACTACTCAAGGACTTTGGGATTGGTGTTTACATAGTGATTCTAAGTTTTTTATCTACATTGTGGGAGCTTTGTGGATGGTTCTTTGTAGAAAATTTCTAAACAATTAGACATTACCTAGTAGCGTGCCCAATTGAACATCTTGTATACATGAAGATATCAAGCGTCTAATGCATATACTTAATATATTGAGAAGAGTCTATGTAATACTTTGTGGTATTGGCTCACCCCATCACTTGAATAACTTGTCTGAGAACTATGAACATGAATGACTCCTCAAGGTTGGTGTTCCTTGGCTGTATCTTTGAGGAATCTAAAGAGGCCATCTGGGTCAATTAAAAGCATTGTGGTAATTTTATAACACATTGTGAGTTGAAGTTATTTATTTGTTGTCACTGGACAACACTTGCAGTAGGAATGCCTACTTGACAAGGATTTTGGAAAAGAATATTTTATTTAAATGTGATATCACAGGCCAAATTACATCTTTTTCATGTATACAGATGTTGGCTATATGGGAGTGAGTGGTTTTTGATAAATTCTGTTCTTTCAACAAATACTTTCAATTGTTGATTATCTTGTCTGAAAAACCGATTGTGAGATTCTTTCAACAAATAGTTTGAGCTAGCCAAAAGTAGCTCAAGGACAAAAGGAGAAATACATTCAAGCTAAGGTATTTCTCTATTTCTTGTGGAATAAAAAATGTTAAAGCAAGAAAAATGAATCAAATGCTTTATTATCAGTTACAAAACCGAATCTGAAAGAAGCTTTTCACCAAAAGGAGAAATACATTCAAGCTAAGGTATTTCTCTTGGATAATGTTTGTATTAACATGTTGATATATATTACTTTGGCAAGGAAAATGTGTTTCACTAATTACTTTGTTACACAAGAATATATGGACCCAATTAAGGAGTTATAGAAATCTGGTCGTTGGAGATCTGGCTTTATTATATATGGACCCAATTATTGGCTTTATTAAGGAGTATATGGACCCAATTACTTCTAGAAGTGCATCCATTTCAACATTGTGTAAACTGAGAACTGGCTTTATGTCTTGTGTGTTGTTATACTGTAGTTCCTCCACTTCCCCTGCTGTTTGAAAGTTGCATACATTCTGCTAACTAAATTCTTATGTCCGTTTCTCATGTTATTGATATTAAAATTAGTTAACAGAACAATCACTTACATAATCATTTCACCACAAACGTCTTACGAGTTCTTAAATTGATTGTGGCGCTAGAACATGATTAAGTGCTAAGGTGCTTTTGAAGTCATTGATACATTTGTTTGCATGTTTCCTTGGCTGTGTGCCTTTTTTCATATGAGTTCTATTCACTTCATGTAGGGATTTATTTATTCTTTTCTTTACTTTATAATGTAAGACTATTTTTAGATACATGATTACCTTTGATCCTAAAGTTTTTTTTTCTTTTACTGAATGATTTAAATTTTTGTAGGACAATGTTCAAAGCTAGACCGTATGGAAGTTTTTCGACAATTTTTTATTAAATAGGTATTACATTCTTAAACCTCCTATAGGAGATTAATGGTGAATTTAATTAATTGCTAATAATATTGATTATTGAGTAGAGATAGTGTTAATCATTGGATTAATGTATTCATGTTTTAATGGAGTTTATTGAGTAGAGATAGTATTAGAAATTTAGTACTGCTATTTTAGAAGATGATGAGTAATATGATTTTTTCTCTTCACAATTTGTAGTTACTTGAAGATACAAGTCGAGCAGGGAACACTTGGTATTGGTTGCGACTATAATACATGGATTCTAATGACACTTGTAACAATTTTTTTATTTTGATTATAGGGAGAGATTAGGATAATATGAAATCCATAGTTTTTTTTTTTTTTTTTTTTCATTTTTATGATTGTGGATATATGGAAGTTCTTAAGATGATTGTAATTAGTACATAATTAATGTCAATGATCATATTTTGCATATATCTTGTTTTTACTAAATTAATTGAGAATCACATTTTTATTATTAGTATCTCTTTTGCCAAAATTAATTGGTAAAAAATAAATTTTTATATAATAGTAAAAATAGTCATAATGAGAAATAAATATAGATATAACAACAAAAATATTCATCATTGATATTATGTTTAGTGACCAGTAAATATTGTAATAATGATGGGAATATCCATCGTTGATATTATGTTTAGTGATCGGTAAATATTGTAATAACGACAAAAATATCCATCGTTAATATTATTTTCAATGACCACACCTATTGTTATAGCGACAGAAATATTCTATCGTTATTATTGTTTTTAATGACGGGACTTTTGCTCCTCATTATTTATATTAACGACGGTACTTTTTTTTTTGTCATTAATACTATTAACGACGGAAGTTTTAACGACGGGTGACGACGGGATTTTTTCCGTCGTTAAAACTCTTTAACGACGGGACACCAACTTTTAACCACTAGTTTTCCCCTCGTTAAAACCCTTTTTTTTTGTAGCGTTCTTCAGTTAAAAGTTATCATGTTTCTATCAAAACAAGTAAATCTGCAAAAAAATCATATCTAGACTTTTATCAAACATCTGTCATGAAGAAATACATGAACATTCACACACACACACACACACATATATATATATATATATGATTTGGCGTTCTATAATGTTTCACACACACACACACACATATAAATAGAGAGAGGGGACTTTTGAAGGAGAAACTGGAAAACGGAGGTGACTGATTATTAAAAGAATTGCTAACTTAACATCAATGCTTGTCGTTTTGTTATAGATAAACACAAAAAATAAAATAGCTGATTGAACCAGGACAATTCATCCGTTCACTGGTTCAAGGGTCTGGTTCAATGGTTAACCAACTGGTTCTGTTGCCAAATTGCAGAGTCCAATGGCCATGTCCTTATTTTTTCAGTCGAATTGCCCCTTCCTGATTAGGTTGTCTTAGTATTACTTTCTTCTCCGTTGTCCTATTCTCTTCGATGGGTATAACACCATGAGAAGTTTTCATTATCAGGAATGGGTTTTGAACACTCTCCAAAAAAGAGAAAAATCAAATGTAACTATTCTATTTTGGGTTTGGTCCGATGAAAAGCATATTTCTACTATTCTTAGAGATTAAGCCATGGTTAACTCTCTTGACTCCACATGCCCAAGGTGTACTGCAATAAAAGAGCTATTTGTGCAATTATAATGGAAACTAATTGTATAAATATTTCTACTTAACAAGGGCATTAACAATGGTGCCAATGATGAAGATGTGGCGGATTGTATTTGTAATACCTCGGGAGCCCAGAGGAGAATAGTATATACCAGCTGGATACCTTTTGGGCTGAATGTTGGCAAAGAACTCTCAAGTTAAGCATGCTTAACCTGGGATAATCCAAGGATGGGTGACCCCCCTGGGAAGTTCGCGTAGGCCCATCAGGGTAAGTTGTTCCGGTCTTCCTATCGCTCGATGCAAGATGTTACAGGTGGTATCAGAGTCGACCCTTGGAGAAGGCGGTCCAATGAGGGCGGGGAGTGGCACCGAGGCGCGAGGCCTGATCAAAGAGCGGCTCCTGGCAGGCTTCTAGGATGGCAGCCTCCAAAGGGGAGAAGGTCTGGAACTAGTTGTAAGGTCGCATGACGAGGACGTCATGTGCTCAAGGGGGGGGGAAAGAATGTAATACCCCGGGAGCCTAGAGGAGAATAGTATATATCGAGGATATGTAAGGAAGGAAACAACACCAGCTGGATACCTTTTGGGCTGAATGTTAGTAAAGAACTCCCAAGTTAAGCGTGCTTGACCTGGGACAATTCAAGGATGGGTGACCTTCTTGGGAAGTTCGCATAGGCCCATCAGGGTAAGTTATTCCGGTCCTTCCTATCGCTCGATACGGGATATTGCAGTATTACTGTTATAACAATTGAAATGATAATAATATCATTAGACAAAGCAGTTTTATATCTTCATTTTTTTATAAGAATGGATGATTTCTCTGTGCCTCTATACATAACAGCATACCGTTTGTTTGTTGTCAATTGCATTACAATTGCTTGTTTGTGAGTGTATAAGAGCAGTAGTGGCTGGCTAATTAAGATGCATATCAGTCTATGGATGATTTCTTTGTCCCTTGTTTGGGTACTTGTAGCATATATATATAGTACATATATAGGTGGTGGCATGGGGTTGGTGAGTTTTCAAACCCTTTTATGATGAGTTTCAGCTATTTATTTATTAAGTTTTTGAGTGATATAATTTTATTTATTTATAAAAGAAGAAGAAGTCAAGGTAGGTGAATATGAATATTACTCGCTTTTTATTTATAGCTATGACAGACAGAAAGAAAGAAAGAAGAAGACGATGATGATGATGATGTGGCATTGAGGAATAGGAAAAGATATGACTTTTTTGAAAATAGAAATGAGAAACCAAATATATAGCAGTGGTATGATGAAGGAAGATGTTATCCTACGTACATTCATAAGTTAGGGTAATTAAGTTTTTAATATTGAACATTACGTACATTTAAGTTTTTAATTTTATCATGCATGCATTAAAAAGAATAGAAAGCTTTGTTTCCTTCAGTAAGTTAAGTTAACCTCTCTGTTTTATCAAAAACATTCAAGAGAGATTCACTCAGTTTAGTCACCCAATGATGAAGTTGATAAACATATATATATATGTATGTATGTATGTATGTATAAGAAAAATTAATAAAAATTGATAATAAAAAGTTAACCTCTCTGTTTATCCTATTGAGGATCCTGTGGTTCCTGATGAGTTGTATTATTATTATTAATTAATTATTATTATTAACTAATTAATTGTCCAATTGTGGTTGCCACATGATGAGATACACTAAATCTTTTTCTTTATGAATCATGTATAAGTAACTGCGAGTTTCATAAATGTAATAAAGGTAGGATGACTTAATCATTACAAGGTTCAAATTTATTCATGAAGGTTTACAAACAACCTGCATCTTAGTCATTCTATTCTTTAAACAAACATGCATACTCCTTTCTGAGATAATCATCAAAGCATCAATCATGCCAACGTCAAAGTATATAACTAATCTTGAGTCCGAATTCATTTGATGCAAAAAGCCAGATGAATTATTTAACATCAAGTGCATAATTCACATGCTCTCTATGCTCCGCCGTTTGTTCAAATTTCAATAAGAAGTCAAAGCCAAAATTAAAAGTCTATAAAAACACAACAAAATTAGATGTTTATAAGTGTATTTTCATGGAGAGGCAGCCAATTATTAAAAGAATTGAAGAGCAAATTGTTTATAAGGGTATTTTTTTTAATTGTGAATTCTTTTAATTATTTTTTTTTAATGATTGTTAGGTATTCATATTGGAACATGGATAAGAGCTGGATGATGGAACATAGGTTCTCTGACAAATATATAGTGGGAGGAAAAGCTTAAGAAGACTCAAGATGAACTAGAAACATGTCAAACAAAGTTTGAAATAACAACAACTCAATTAGAAGGGAAATTGGATACTGTGATGAGCAATTACAGTCAATTATTACAATTTTTTGTGAGTTCAGGGATCCAACTGCCTCCTTCGATTCTATCTCATTTAACCCCAAATCAAGGTAAGAATAAAATAATTACTTTTCTATTTATTTCATTGTTAAATAAACTTTACATGTGTCCAACTCGATCAAATTTCCATCTTACATTACATGTTTCTATCCTTCCAACACAATTACAACTATGATCGCATTACAATTACAAATGTGATTGATTTCAGGTTCAAATGAATCGCATATCAACTGAAGGGTTGGAGAGAAGAGGTTGAAGTAAATGTATCGTCACATTTGAACAAGTTTTGTGAAATCTACTTCTTTAATTCAGAACTTTTACTGAGATACTAATTAGATGTTAATTACTTTTATATTTTTGGATGTGTTATATTGGGATTTATTTTTTGTGATACAAATTTGATCATCATATATCAATCCATTTTGTGTGTGTAATATGATTTTAGTATTTTTAATTTCAAATTTTGGATCAATTGATAGTGAGTATAATATTTGTTAAAGAAAACATTTATAGGTTTATATAATTTGCTACAAAAATAATTTTCACTTATTAGATTGTGCAATTTTGGGTGATGACTTGTTTTTGTCACCAAATTAACAAATTTAATTTATGAATTTATGACAATAAAACATTGGCCACCTATCTATACATACAATTTTGAGTGACATTTTGTTTTCTTGTGACTAAGTAAAGATAATATGTAATTGTATGAATTTAAGACGCTTTTAAATTGTCACTAATTGGTTATCCTATTTTTTGACAATTTTATTAACGTTACAAAAGTCATGCCTATAGTGACGAAAATGTTTATATGTGACAAAAATTTTCTATTTTTTTTGGCAAAAAAGGTTGTAAAAAAATATATTTGATATGTGACGATATTTATGCGTTTCCAATTAACATATAGGCCCAATTTATTAGTGACGAAATCAATATTTGTGACGAAAAGTAGTTGCCTTTAGTAACGATTTTTTGTGTCACCAATTACATGATATTTTGTGACGTTTTAGTTTGCGTCACCAAATCAAACTTTGATCAAACTATTTAGTGACGATTTTATCTAATAGTGATGAAATATAAAAAGACTATAGTGACGATATTAATGTCATTGTTGTCACAGTTTTTTAGTGACGATAGGAATTGTCACAATAAGAAACCTCATCACAGCTGTTTTGTGACGATTTGAACGCTAAGATGACGCAATTTTATTGGTTTTCGTGGCAAGATTACGTGTCACTAAAGGAGATGCCTTCTGTGACAACAAAAATGTCGTCACCTTTCCTTTATGTATTTGTGACGAAATATAAAAAACGTCACTAATTACTTTTCCCTGCGGACCTAACGTGACGATGGTTGTGACGCCATAAAATCGTCACCAATACATTTTTGTGATGAAATTCTGATCATATGTGACGATTTTGTGTTGCCACTAATGACCAAATTTTTTTTAGTGGCAAGAGAAATGTAGTGAGAGCTGGAGGGCGAGTGAGAGTAAAAGAGGCAGAGAGAGAGGGCGAGCGACAGCAAGAGAGGCGAACAGCGAGAGCAAGAGAGAGGCAGAGAGCGAGGGCAAGCACGAGCGGACGAACAAGAGAAGAGGAGGCAAAGAGCGAGAGGCAGGAGAAGAGAGGTTGAGCGAGGTCGAGAGAGGCAGGAGAAGAGAGGTCGAGCGAGGCCGTTGCTTGCAGGCAAGTGGGTGGGCTGAGAAAAATTAGGGTGGGTTGGGCTGAGTTTGGGTTGGGCTAATACTAAATAATTAAAAAATTTACTCTACAAATTTTATTTTTGTTGTGGGCTGCCACATAGATCTGCCCCTGCTTGTAACTAAAATGTTTATTTAGTTTAGATTGGATTCGACTGGGATTTAGATTTTTAAATTTTTAAATATGCATATGATATATTTAATTTTTTAAAATTTAATATACTACATATTATATGTACATTATTAATAAATAATATTATTATATTAATTGTAACTGGTTTTTCTACCTTGGACCAAACGAAAACTAGTTGATGCCTATAGGTGGACTGAAGACCGATCGATTTGGGCCAAAATTTGATCACCCCTACTTCTAATGCAAGAAATATTATGGTTGATGAGGTTTATGTAATATTTGAATCGAAGACATACATGATCAATCCTAGATGATCATCAGTTGTATTCTATAACGTAAAAAAGAATGTGTTTTCATCCATGGTTGTTGCTTTCTAGCTAGTTGTGAGTAGGCATGTAAATAGTTTAACCTCAACTTGGACGTAAATATGACAGATAATGGTTAAGTTTAGAGTTGTTTATATTCGAATCGAATATCATAAATTTGAGTTCAAATGAAAATAAAAAGAGAAAAAAATTCAAAAAATAAGAAAAGAAGAATTTTCTAAAAATAACTAAGAAAAGGCTTTCAAGAACTAAAAAGGGAAAGAAAAATATTGATGGCAATGAGTCATCACAAGTGTTTGATCTCAATCTCAAGAATTGAAAGTTGGTGTTCAACAAATGAGAGAGAAAAAGAGATGGCATTGTAGGCATCGATTATCTAATTTTGATGAATAGAGAGTCGAGAGCCTTGAGAAAAGAATTGTTATACCTTACCTTAAACTTTACTATGCTTGTGAGCTAAAAAATTAGACCATATGACAAGTCTAGACTATATGTGTAATGCCTCTCTCTTTCCTAAGTGTTATTCTTGCCCAAAATTAATAACTTTTTCAAATAAATAATTATTTTAATTTAATAAATATAACAACAACAACCTCCCACTTACCTTTCTTGAGCTTACTAGACCCTAAACCTCCTTATTGAGTTAAGTTTACTCTTCTAAATATTCAAGTGGATAACATCCTTAAAAATCTATCTTTAATCTAGGGTAAGAGTTGTTAAATTTATGAAAGCATAACATCACGAGCTTAATCTTGCAACACTCATGTTACAATAAAGCTTCTTGATTTCTTCAAGAAAGCCTAAGTTTAGCCTTACTCCTTGGTGGATTTGTACAAGTTGGATAACCCACGCACCTTTTGAAGGTACTTAATTAGTGTGAGATCTCGAGTCTTGTATGTGTAATATCTCAAGAGCTTAGAGAAGAGTAGTATATATTGAGAATAAGTAAGGAAGGAAACAATATCAGCTGGATACCTTTTGGGCTTAATATAAGCAAGGAACTCTCGGGTTAAGCGTGTTTGAGTTGGAGAATCTCAAGGATGGGTGACCCTTGAGAAGTTCGTGTAGGCCCATTAGGGTAAGCTATTCCGGTCATTCCTATTGCTCAATGTAAGATGTTATAAGTGGTATCAGAGCCGACTCTTGGTGAAGGCGGTTCGATGAGGGCGTGGAATGGCGTCGGGGCATGAGGGCTTGAACAAGGAGCGACTCATGACAGACTTCTAGGATAATAGCCTCCAAAGGGGAGAAGATTTGGAACCAATTGTAAGGTCGCATGACGAGGATGTCATGTGCTCAAGGGGGGAGAATGTAATACCTCAAGAGTCCAGAGAATGGTAGTATATATTGAGGATAAGTAAGGAAGGAAACAACACTAGCCGGATACATTTTAGGCTGAATGTAGACAAGGAACTCTCATATTAAGCATGCTTGAGCTGGGGAAGCTCAAGGATGGGTGATCCCCTGGGAAGTTCGCATAGGCCCATTAGAGTAAGTTCTTCCGGTCTTTCCTATCGCTTGATGCTGGATGTTACAACTACTCACTTTGAATAAAACCCAAAATACCTCGATTATTGCCCAACTTACTTCTAACGGTTCTCAAATCCGATTCTCAATGTACCCTGGCTACCGTATATATTTAATCTTTCTCCTTTCTCCATTCCTTTGCAACTTCTCCAAATGGTGCCTCCTATTTATTGTAAGACCCCCTCCCCCAAGTTATCCCATCCCAAGGCAACCTGGAAGAGCGGGTGCTAGGGAATATAGACAAAACAACACTTAGCCACAAGCATGCATACACCTATTATCCATCAAACTCAAAGCCAAAATAAATACTTCCAAGGGTTACAGGCACAATTCTTCTTTAAGTTACATTACACACAAAATAAAGTTTACACATCTACCAACACAACTTCCCAAGACCATTTAAATCAAGAGGGGACCCACACGTGCACATGTCTACCCATCCTTCTTGCTTGACTCCCTACGTGCCACCTCTTTACCTTTACTTGGAATGAAGGAGAGTATAACGTGAGCTACAAAGCTCAACAAGCATAAGAAACAAGAAGGAAGAGTATGACAGATAATAATAGGATACAGGTGTGGTGAACATGCATATTAACGAAAATGACAAGTGATAACTCAAGAGTTACACACACACCCATAATGATAATGTCATGCATAACACACATAAAAGTCTATCAACATATAAATGGCCAGTGGCCTCACATAGCAAATAAAATGCATCATAATACATACCAGTCTGTAGCTGAGTCCGGTAATCGTAAATCATATCTAATACACTTGGCTATCGTTGTACGTACATATATATAAATATATATATATATATAATCTCACCCATGGTTATCACCACTGGGCGCGCCCCTTAGTCATCACCGTAAGAGCGTAACCCCAGTCAGGCTAATGCCTACTAGTTTTAGGGGATATATCCCGACGGTACACAACTGCAACGCGCATAATCATCTCTGTCCATGCCTTTTCCAATGCACATGTAACACATAAAGTGGCCACATACAAATTGCACGTGCTAGAAATAAGAACTGATGCTCGTGCACACTCATGAGATGTTATGCAGAAGGTCAAGCCAAGACATGCTCATGATGCACAATTACCACTCATTCAGGACATGCCATGACAGTACGTAAATGAGCAATATATAGTCATTCTTTGTTTATAAATTTGTTCAACATAGTTAGCCAATAACACTGAGTTATAGATTTCTTGCGTATGCTCAAGTTGACAGTGAGATATATTAAGTAGGGCATGGAGAAAAAACAAGTCTCCCATCCAAATTTCCACTTAAAACTCCATTCCTTAGGATTAGTGGGGAGAAACAAGCCCCACATGGCTATTAGAAACTTTCCGTCAAGCTTAAATACCCTAACCCCAGTCAAGCTCTTAAGACACGTAACCAACCCATAACACAATAAAATCAAAGAGAAAAAAGGAAAGAAGAGAGAACTTAGCTTTTACTTCACCGATCAACCACTAAGAACTCCTTGGATAGTAAGATCTGGCTTGCTGTGAGAAGAAGAATGAGGGTTTGAAGAAGAACAGAGAACTTACGAGAAAGAGGAAAAAGAGTGTTCTGTTCTAGTGAGATTTTTCTCACAAATTTCTCTTTTATATTATCTTTATAAGTCATCTTTATCCATCTAATTATTTCCCAAATTCTCTATATATTTATTATATTTTTTTGATATTTTAGTTCTACAATTTTCTATGTGTTTCCAGAATTAATGAGGTATCGGGCGATATATATATATGAATTGCTGAGAGAGGCATTCGAATATAATTTAAGGAATTCGGATGATATTTACATATATATGTAGCTATTTGAAAGTTATTCGGATGATCTGACGTGTATTTGAATGAGTTAGAGAAAGATTTCAAGTTATGAGAGTGACATTCGAATAAGGCAGGGGGACATTCGAATGAATTTTAAATAGTAACTTGAATTAATGAAGGAATTGGAAGCTCATTCGAATGCAACAGTGCTCTCATTCGGATGAATTTTACAATTTTTGTTGGGCTCATTCGAATGTAAAGGCAACTCATTTGAATGTGAAGGCTTAAATGGATTCTGGATAGCTTTGACACTCTTTTGAATTTTGAGCATAACTCTCTCATCCGATCTCTGATTAAGGTGATTTAAAATGATATGGAACGAAAAGAGAAATATCTACAACTTTTATGTTTTAAGTTTTGAAAGATTTGGGCTAGAACATAGTCAAAATTGGGTTACAATGAAGAATCACCACTCAGCAAAACATACCATTCGAATGGATCACCCCCCATTCAAATGACTCACACCCCATTCGAATGGGATTGCTCTCATTCGAATGATACTTCCACCATTCGAATATCTAGCCTCCCAAAGCCTCACACATTCGGATGCCTCTTCATAAACCCTCCTAACTCTTAACGCCTTATCTTAAACCTTCCAAAACACTTACATACACATTCACACCGCACCAAAACCCAATTTAACGAATAATTCTACCCACAAATCATAAAATAATACCGTGTTATTCATTGATATCAATACCCCATCTTCGGGTCGTTACATTTATCGGCCTTGAAACTTGGTCATCAAGTATGTTATATTATATTATAATATTTCTTAATCATTTCAAATTTTTTCCCAATCCTTCAAGATATTCCAATCATTTAAAATCTTCCCAAATCTTTTCAAATCTTCTGAGATATTCTAATCATTTTAAAATTTTCTCAAATCTTCTATAATCTTTTATAATCATTCTAAATATTCTAAAATCTTCTCCAATCATTCCAAATTTTCTAAGATTTTCTACAATCATTTCAAATCTTCTCTAATCATTCTAAATCCTCTAAGATTTTCTACTACACCCCTCATCATTAACTTAATAATTATCGAGATATTTAAAATTCAAAATTAATAACTCAAAGTTACTCGATGAGTACGTGTTTGCCCTAGTGTCCTCATAGGACTATCGTTTCGTCTTAAAACTACATCAGGGTTGATCCTTACATAAAACTGCAGTCTCTTCAGGGTTCCGTTGACTTTCTAGAAGTCCCTTACGATCATTTGATTTTTTAGGCCGTATCAAAGTTGTATGAAAAATTGTATTTGTTTTGATTTCTTTCAGATTCATAAATTTTGTCTTGAGACGTCGTCAATGTCATACCCTTTTCTTTAGACATCTAAGTTCTGAGGCACTTCCTATTGTTGATTTGATGACTTATTTTACTTTCAAGCCAATTTTTTGATATTTTGAACTTATTTAAATTGCGTGGCAACCTCATAAAAACATGGGGTATTACACCTAGTGTATTCATTAATTAATTTTCTCATAAAAAATTCATTTTTTCATTTTATTTATTTATCCAATTAATTAATTAATTCAGCTTTAAATTAAATTAAAATTATTTTGGTATTGTGATTTAGTTCTTGTGAGATCGACATTCGTTTGATCACTATATACATATTTGACTATAGTACACTTGTCCGAATTAATTGTATATAAATCACACATCATTAATCAATTAAATTGTTTTGGATTTAAAAATAATACATTTTGTCTTAAAATAAAATGCATTAATTGAAAATTCAAACATTACATTTAGAACAATAGTTAACATTACCCATAAAGGAATTAGTAAAATATTTAATAAAAAAGATTTTAGTGGACTAAGAATTATTGAAAAGGCATAATTTTTTATAAGTCTTAGGGGTCTAGCTTTAATTTTCCTATAGTACTATTAATATTTTTTTATGTATTTAATTTTAATTTTAGACAAAAATGGTAAGAAAAAAAAACCAAAGAAAGTTCTCGACAAAATGGGACCCACATGGCTCGAATTCCAAAGTCAAAACCATGTGTGGGTGGTTGAAAAGGTTTTAATGTCAACCCACTAACCATGCATGTAAAAGTCAAACTATGGGCCACTATGGGCCCACTTGAGTTATAAACAAAAAAACAAATATCACTACTTCCTTCCCTTCTCCTAACCTCCAACCTTCCCCATCCTACTTTCCTTGCCTCACGCGCTTCCACAGTAAAAAAAAAAAAAAAAAATATTGACATTTTATCTTTTGTCGATCCTTATAAAATCAAAATCTAAGAAAATACTTTCATATTAGAAAATATTTAAAATTTTAAGATTATAAAAATATAATTTTTATAAAATAAAAATTTTTAATAATATTTTTTTCACAAAAATTACTAGTAGAAAAATTTTAACAAAACATATAAAATATACACTATACCTTTGTATAGGGTTGTAATCTACCCAAGTCGAGTCAAATTTTACTCTGCTCAACCTTGGTTCATTAAGAAAAAATTGAGCTTAAAATTATGTTCGAACTCGAGTTCGTTAAGGATTTATTGAGCTCGAGTTTGGCTCGCCAACAACTTGTTTATTATGTTAAACAAGCTTGAGCTTAAACCAACTCGTTTAACATAATAAATGAATTTTTGGTGACAATGGTGACAAAGAAAATAGAGTAGGGACACAGAAGGATGGTGGAGGCAGTGACGAAGGCATTGAAAGAGGTGACAATGCCAGGAAAAAGGCATCAATGACAAATGAGACAAATGGCATTGATATTGAGAATGGTAAGGAGGAGAGATCATCAATGAGGGAGATAGAAGGCAAATGCGACAACGACTAAAGTGTCGATGGCGAGGGGACAGATGGTGGAGGCGATTGAGGTATCGATAGTGAGGAGACGAATGGTGGAGGTGACTAAGATCCAACCTTGGGTTAGAATATACTTCACAAATTGATAAATGGAGAAGAAATGAGGAGATTCGAGATTAAACCTAGAGTTGTTCGTGAGCTTTGTTCGCTAGTCGAATTGAGCCAAGTTTTGCCATGATCAAGCTCTACTCGTTTATAATAAGAGATGAATATGAACAAGATTTTACTAAGCTGAACGCAACATTGCTTACAAGCGGCATGGTTTATTTACAACCCTACCTTTGTATAGAAACTATGTAGCTTGTGAGCGAGGAAATGTGAAAGAATAATGATATAAATAATAGTAATATATGTAATATTATTGATAGTTCATGATCTCTTAATAGAGAAATATATATTTTACATATAAACAAAAATTTATATGATTTTCTTTGTTCCTTTTTTATTATTTGATAAGAATTGAAAATGTGTTTTCTTTCCTTAACGAATGTGCTTTCGTCAAATTTTTTTGTAAAGTTGCTAGTTGTGTATCTTTTCAGACATAGCGAAAACATGATAACATTAGGATGTTTAAAGATGAAAATTGTTATTAACATTTGCAGGTCTCAAATTAGTGGATATCTAATGCTTTCCCAACAAAAATCAATTTAGTTGATAGAACACAATTCTTCATCTTCATGTGGACTCTACAAATAAAAGGAATGAAATGTGGCTTGATCTTTTTTACCTCTCTCTCAAAGTGTGCAATCTTTTATGTCTCTTATGGCTTAATTACTAAAGGGTTTCACCTATTTTGATGTGGAACAAAGCAATTTATCTTTTCTAATCAATTGGAGAATTCCGTATACTTGGAACTTCTCTATCCTATCATGGCCATATCATTCAAGTGATCCTGAATTCTTTGAACTCTTCTATGTGTTGGGATTAGTTATGTTCGAAAAAAGGTTCTTTGTGCTTTTAGGTTAAAATAGGTTTTAGAAAACCTAAAAAAACTTATGTGGTGGGAGGAGTTTCTTGAGAAACCTCTCTTTATTGCCCAAATATAGTTATTTGATGCTTTCGTTAAATGCAATTTAATGTAGTGCTTTTCTTATTTTATCGGTATATTAATGTCGTATTAACTAAAAGGAGGTTGATAAAAAACAAAAAGGCCATAATACCATCGCCAATCGCCATCTTCTCTTTATGAAAAATATCTCATTATTAAATGCAATTGAAGAAGAAAGTCACAAAACTAGTGCACCTATTTATACGGTTATACTTCCACTTAGTCTGGTTACATAAGAGACTCTTGTTCCTTCTCCACGTGGGTGTAATGGCCTTGTGACCATTGCCTCCCCATATGGAAGAGGCGACAACTGCAAGAGGACAAGGAAATAAGCCCCTTAGTTATAACCATGAGATTTCATTACTTGGTACATGGCTAAGGACTATTTCCCTTGCTAAGCTTACCTGGAACCACCCAAGGGTGACAAAGCATAAGTGAAGACAAAGAAAATTGGTTTTTTTGCTCATTTTTATTAAAATATTAGCCCAAATGAAAGCTTGAGGAGGGTGAATTAAGTTGTACACTTTTTTACCAACTAAAATTTTGCTAAAGTAATGAATGTAAAGAGATGAAAGTTAAAGAGAGTTTGCACCAGATTTATAATGGTTCAACAAATAGCTTACGTTCACTACGTTGATTCCTCGCAAAGTATCTTCCAAATTCACTAACTAGAGTGGTTCTTTGAAATAAGCAAGCACTATCCTCTATACATCTTGTGTTTTTAAGGGCTCAACACAAACCTTACACGGTCTCATAGGTCACTTAACCCAATGATCTCTTCTACTCATAATGAATGAATAAATGATAAAGAGAACACAAATACAAAGGAATCTCACAAAAAAAATAACACTCAAGGTGTTTTACAACAAGCTTTCAATAAGACTCTTAAATTTGAAACTTAATAATGAAAACTAAATAAAATGATTGCAGATAGGGTTTTTAGAATAAGGATGAAGTCGAAGATCAAGAGTATTTGGACATCTTGGCTTGTTCTTTGCCTTCTTCATTTTTGTTCAAGAGTTTTTGGACTTCTTTGCTTGTTTCCAACGGTTGCTTTCCAACGAAGAGGAAGGATAGAAATAGGTGAAGATAAAACAATTTGAACTTGAAGCTTGAGAATCGAGCCATTGGAAAGCAACCGTCAATAATAAGTGACATTAGCATGTCTCCCATGTTTGAAAATGACTCAGTCCTGTCCTTTAATCAGATAAAACAATTTGAAAACTGAAATTATAAACTTGTAACATCAAAGATATGTTACATGAAGATTTGAAAGGATTTTTGATTCAAATAGTTTATTTCCAATAGCTTGATTCTTGAATTTTTCTGATTGAGGATTTTTGATACTCGAGTATTGTGGACCTGGTAGTCGAGTATTTTGTAGTGAATTTTTTTAGATTTTAATATATAGCTTCAGGTAGTCGAGTATTGAAATTTAGTACTCGAATATTTTTGATGGATTGTTTCAAATAGTTTAGTATTACCCTTTGGTAATCGAGTATTTTTGAAATTGAGACTTTCATACATTATGTGCTTCAGTGCAGTAATACTCAAGTATTGTATTCCTGTACTTTAGTATTTTTGAATTGCATTCAACCAACATTTTGTGCTATAGTACCATACTTGAGTGTTAAATCATTATACGTGAGTATTGTTAGACTGTACTTTAACATATTTTGATCTACAGTAAAATACTCAAGTATTTTACTTCAATACTTGAGTATCTGTTACCAACACATTGATACTTGATTATTTACACATAATACTCGATTATTCACTTAAATTCTCAATTATATCTTTATTTAAACCTGAAGTACTTTAATTTATTTTTGTCTATACGTCAAATACTTTGATAATTCATCAACCTTAAGTATAATTGTTTTGCAACTCATATTTTCAAAATATAAATTGCTAAAAAGAAAATTATTTAGGTTGTGAAATTGAAGTTAGACCCCATTATTTTTGTTATATAAATTTCTAGTTTCACTACCACGTTCATCTTTCCTAGTTTATTTTTACTTCCTTTCCTTGCATCACATGACTCTTCATCCATTTATTCACATGCAACCAAAAAAGTGCAAGTAGCCATGTCATTTCTTCATCTTACCTTTTCTCTTTCCTTTTATTTCAAAAATTACTTTCCCTTAAAGAGCGAGTGAGCAATACATAATATCATGTTGTAAATATACATAGAGTTTAGAAAGAGACAAAAAAGTGGAGTAAATGCTGTTAAGTCAATGAATAAATAGCAACATTAGGCAAATAGAGGGAGATAGAAGAAAAATCATGTCTAACGTTGAGGAAAAAGAAACATCGAGCGATCGAGAAGGCAGAAGCAACGCTTGCTATGATGGTGGTAGCGGTCATGTAGACGAAGAGTTGAAGAAAGGGCAATGGTCCCCATCTGAAGATGAGATCTTGGCTGAGTATGTGAAAAAGAATGGTGAAGGGAATTGGAATCAAGTGCATAGGAAAACTAGTCTAAAGAGATGTGGAAAGAGTTGTAGGCTGAGATGGCTAAACCATTTGAAGCCTAATCTGAGGAAGGGAACTTTTTCTGTTGAAGAAGTGAAGCTAATCCTTGAACTCCACAATAAGTATGGTAACAAATGGGCTCACATAGCCACTAAGGTAAATTTTCTTTTCCGATTCATAAATAATTCGCTTTCCTATCATAAGCATGTATGTGCTTTGTAATTTTTATTTTCATCTTCTTCTTCCTCTTCCTCTTTTGTTCTTGCCTTGATTATCTTGGTTAAATATATTGATAAGTTTATTTTTTTTTTACCTTTTTTAACCCATGGAAATTCCAATCTGGGTAGGAATTAAACCTTTTGAAGCTTTTCCTTAATTTGGTATGTATATGTACATAATTCGCTTTCCTATCATAAGCATGTATGTGATTTGTAATTTTTATTTTCATCTTCTTCTTCCTCTTTCTCTTTTGTTCTTGCCTTGATTTTCTTGGTTAAATATATTGATAAGTTTATTTTTTTTTTACCTTTTTTAACCCATAGAAATTCCACTCTGGGTAGGAATTAAACCTTTTGAAGCTTTTTCTTAATTTGGTATGTATATGTACATATGTTCATATTACTCTCTCTCTCTCTCTCTCTCTCTCTCTATTTACTTGGTTAAATATATGGGTTAAGTTGCATTTTCTACTTCTTCTTTTAACATGTAGAAGCTTTGATCTAGATTGGAGTTAAATGTTTGGCCAAAAGACCAATTTATCCAAGTACTATATGTTAATACCCAGTTTAGTACCTATCTTTTTTTTTTTTTTTTTTGTCAATTAAACACTTGAATTTTCATAATTGTCCCAATTTAGTACCTGATATCAATAAACTATTAATCATTATTAATCAATCTAATTGTTGACTCACAAGCATGAAATTGACATTTTTTATGAAGGTATTAATTATTAGACCAATTGTTTAGACAAATATTTGGATTATTTAGCACTAAATTTTACCAAATTATTTTATTTCCCTTCTAACTTCATGGTTAAGTAATAAGAACAAACAAAATATAAATTATACTAGGCAATGGCATATAATACAAGGGGTAAATTGACCTTTTAGCCTAAATGTTTTCAAGCCCCCCCCCCTTTCTCGCTTTCTATATAAATACACTATTATCTATCTGTCTATTTTATAGAGCTTTCATATTTGCCTTATCTTTCCTATTTGGTCTATTAAATGTTCGTCTTAATTTCTTTAGTCTCTTTATTTGATCAATTTTTCTATTTTGGCATCCAGGTTCCTGGTAGAACAGATAATGAGATAAAGAACTTTTGGAACACCAATGTTAAGAAACTCAAACAAGTCGATCATCATCAAAACACCAATTCTAGTTCCTATTTTCCCCGTTCTCATTTCTCTAACTCTCTTCAAATATCAAATCCTTCGCCAATAACGTTCCATACTTTTACATCTGCTTCACCACCATCAAGTTCCTTTAATCAAAACTTTCAAGGTCAATTACCACTTGCTTGTTCTCAAACCAAGTTTACTGGTTTTGACTTCACTCCATCAACCACCATGGGAAACTTCTCACATCCACATCAAACTAACTCAAGAGGTTTTGACTTCAACACACCACCAACTCTGGAAAGCTCCTTTAATCATCTTGACACTAATGCTTTTAGCTTCAACCCATCAACAACTCCAAAAGGCTTTTCAAACCCATTTGGGTCTAGTACTAATTTTGGGTCCAACACTACACCATCCTTGGGAGGCTCTTCCAACTCACTTCAAACCATGCCCATCTTTTCTCAATTCCATACTATACCAAGGGTGGGTAGCTCTTTTAAACCATTTCAGGCCACACCTGGTGGTTTTATTACATCTGTAGAAGGTTCTTCCAACATGATTAAAATTATGCCCAAAAGTCTTGGGTTGAATACTACACCATCCATAGGAAGCTCAACCAACCCATTTCAAGCCATGCATTGCTCCAACCCCCTTCAAAGTACACCTAGTAATTTTGGGTCACCATTTGTTGGAAGCTCGTCTGACCACATTCAAACAAATTCTAGTGGTTTTAGTTTCTTAACTACAACATCAGTGGAAAATTCCATTAACTCATTTCAAACCAAGCCTAGTGGTTCTAGATTTAATGTGGATAAGGCTTCCAATCCACTTCAAAACACATATATTGGTTTTTCCTTAGATCCAAAGCCAACCACTGAAGGCTCTTGCAATCCACTTGATTTTGCCCCCATTTCACAACCAGAATCTAATCAAAATCAATCACTAGTTATGGGGGAGACTACACAACCTTCTCATGGGGATATAAATGCTAGTTATATGACAGAAACACTTGAATTGGATGATGTAAGAGAGTTGGAAGAAGTTATTGAGAAGTCCAAGGCATTGATGCATTTTGAATATCAGAAGAAAGAAACTTCCTTGAAAGGTAAAGATAAGGTCATATATGAATCAAATGCAGAGTTTATGGATGTTCTCGCACAACCAGTAGCTGATTCAACTTTACCTTGTTCATCCGTGGGTGAGTTGAATTCATTTATTATGTTTTTAATGTTACAACTAAGCATGCATATAAAACTAAAGAATCTTATTTAATGATATTGCTTCTAAAATTTGGTAATTTATTGAAAGACATTTCTTTAGTAATAAAAAATTTTAAATGAAAATTTAATTTTGATAAAACTATATAATATCTATTTAGTAAAAAACTAAAATAAAAAATTAGAATTAAAAAAATGTCATTGTTACTTATAACCCCATATATATCATCTTGTCAACATATAACTACATATTAATAACACTATCAGTTATTGTGTTGAGGGTTCAATTCACTTTTTAAGTTAATTTACACTTGAGAAAGAGATTGCATGGCTAGTTTGTGCTTCTTTTAAACTCACTACAGTATAAAGAACATTAGATTTACATAACTTTACTCCACTTGAAATTTATGATTAAAATCTATTTGTTAATTATTTCATAAATTATCATTTTTTTATTTTTATAAAGCATGTATAAGTTTAAGTTAACTTTGTTCATATATGTAGGGATCAAAGAAAAAGGGCCACTAGAAGAGATCAACCCACCTGATGATGATCTATCCTTCTTGCTTGATGCACCAATTATTGACGATGACCTTGCTTTGTTTCTTGAAACATCAAATGCTTCAATTGGACAATCACCAAATATGGAAGTAGCAGTTGAAGATTCATCAATGTGTCTAATGTCACCCTCTCAATTACTTCTTGATGACACTGTGGCAGCAAACAACAATGAGAATGAAGGCTTCTAAAATGTTACTCAAATAACAATCCAAGAGGGAGGGGTGAAACTTATGGATGTGCTAAGAATTTGTTTCTCATGCTTTAAAAGTTTGTATTTCTATAACTTTTGCTAGCTTGTGGGTGTTTTACTTTCATGTTCTACTAAGAGTCTGTTTGGTCTTTTGTCAAACATAACGTTATTTCCTATGTGTTAAACTCAACGTAATTCTTCTAGCCATGAGACTTTGATCATTGGTTGGGGAATTTGGTTATTGTGGTGCTCTTAGATTATCATGCAGTTGTTATGGGTATCAAACTTATTCTAGTTGGTAAGTCTATGCATATATGCATTAACTATTTTAGTTCAATATTTGCCTAATACTTGACAATAATTTCTTATGGTGCTAAATCGTATTGCTAATGATTATTGGTAGTACTACCTATTTGTTCTTATGGTTGCCCAAAACTATGTTGAAAATGTTATCACAAAAAGCACTTGCAATTGTGCTACATTCCTCTGGTCAACAGTGCCCATTTTTGGGAAACAATTTAATTTAATTGCCACTTGCTAAATATCATGTTTTCTTGTGATATTAATTTCATATTACTTATTATTGAACCATTAAAGTCAATTACACTTGTTGCACACAAAAGAGTGAACAGTTTGCTAGGTACAACAAGTTACTCTATTTGCTAATGAAGTTATTGTTGTTGTACATATTTTGCGAGGTTCTCATAAATGTTATTAAGAAATGGACAATGGTATTTCTTTAAACACATAAAGATAAGGTAAAAGACTAAACATATATATATATATATATATAGAGTTGATGAATGGTAGCATTTTGTTCTTTGGATTTCTCTTCTTACTCTTAATAATTATAAAATTACGTTGTCTTTCTTTTCTTTCACCCTATCTTTTTTGGGTTATCGTTTTTTGAGTCAATACTAGGATTCATAGATGACATAAATGTAAACCCATATGATGGATACATGTTATAGAAAATTGACAAATGAATAAAAAGTTAGCTAAGCTTGAAGTTGGTTAAAATACACGATGAGTTAATCAGGTAGCCTACTTTGAACCTACATAAAATCCAATCAAGGTTAGATTAAGATGAATCAAAAGATAGATATCAAGGTAGACATAACCAAGAACACAAGATGACTACAGATTTCAATATTAACAGTTGGAATGGAAATTATTTGGCTCAAAAGATTGTTGAAAATAAATGTTAAGACACAACTAACAATTTAGGAAGGTAACTTTGGACTTGAATTTCAGACAAACAAATTTGAAATAGAATGAACCATTTGACAGGCCTAATAAATGACGTGTATGAGGATAAAATAGTACATTCAATATGTATTTCTGACCTTTAATGAGAAAGATAGATGAAGTAAAAGAATTTTTAAAAAAAATTACCAAAAAGAAATTGAGGAATGAATGCAATCGTTAGAGTCCTTGAAATATTGCTGAGTTTTCCAAATTAGGGTTGAAATTGATAAAGAATCAATATGGGATTTTGAATTTTGAAGGATTGGCAGGGATTGACAAAATTTTTGGCAAGAAATTGACAATTGATATGGTAGGTCGAGAAGTTAGAATTGGAAGGTTTTCTTTGTAAAAAGCTTATTTTCGAGCATTCTAAGTGAAAAGACACAAGAGAATGTGAAAAAATGAGAATTCTGATGAGCTTAGTGGCTGGAAGATCGAATTTTGGTGGCAAGGAGTAACAAAACCAATCGTTATCAAATTGATTTAGTGGTAAAAGTTGGTAGATTTTGGTGGTTTTAACTATTCAAGGAGGTCAACGATAACAAGAGTGTTTTGACAGCATTTTCTAACATGGTAAAAGGATATTGGCAAATGCTAGTAGTGGGATAAAGCTCGTTGGATGGGGAAGGAGAAAGAGAAAGACATAAGCAAAATTATTGTAAAGGTTGGAACTTTGCCAATGTGACACTTCTACCTTAAACTTCTAGGTCATTGCACTTAGACTTTATAATTTATGTGATTTATGTTTATAACCTTTAATTTTGCTCCAATTTCATGAGTACCTTTAATTTGTTTGTTATTGCAATTACGCCCATCATTATGGTATAACTCACACTAATGACATGAAATTTAAGGTTTAGCATAATAGTAGAGATCATAGTGCGTTTAAACATACTATATTTTAATAACATAGCTACTACATCTTTAATGGCTTTTTTCTTTATATTTCAAGGTATGTGCAAAATTTATCATATTGAATATGCATTAATGAGTATTGCTACTTAGTAGGGGTTAGAAAATGGTATGTATGTCTCGTGTTTTGCATGACTAAAAAAGATAATTTTCTTGTCACAAATCTTAAATTGCTTATGCTCTTCATTTAGTGTAACACCCACCTCCCGGAAATCCCACTACTAAGAGAACCCACGAAGGTAGAAACCCAACAAGTATAAACAAAGCATGGAAAACGCAATATGAATTACAACATGGTTAAAAGAACAAGAGTACAACAAGTCAAACCGATCACGTCATCGCCCAACCCCTTCTCATACCTTGTCACCTCACCTATCCACAACACTAAAGTACTATTAGGAGGATTAATGACACTACCACATCTCATGTTAACAACTACATCACATTGTTAAGAAAGCTAATATAGTAAAAACCACATCAAAACGAGGATCCATGTCATCTCACACATTGGATTTACACCAGGTGAGCATCAAGGGGGTAACCCCACACGCACTGACTATCTTGACGAGTATCACATGCATTGGATTATACTAGGCAAGTATCATCCACATGTGCTCAGGCATGCATCAAGTCTCACATGCACCGAACACACAAGGCAAGCATCGCACCACAAGCACCAGATTACACTAGGTAAGTATCAAGAGCCAAAGCTCCATATGCATTAGATTACACTAGGCAAGCATCAAAAGCCAACGATCTATACGCATTAGATTACACTAGGCAAGCATCATCCACATGCACTAGATCACATTAGGCAAGCATCATCCACATGTACTAGACCACGCTTGGCAAGCATCATCCACATGCACTAGACCACGCTTGGATATCCCCAGGCAAGCATTCAGGTCTCACATTAATTGGTTGTTATGAGGCAAGTATTTAGGTGCATAGTTGTACCCTCCCATACCTTTGTGGATCAACCATAACATAAATTCCCATAAAGGCATACGCAATAAGAATGTAATAGGTGCCCAACCATAGCGAGTATCAACTCTCCGTTGAGAATATACACATGTGATGAGGAGTGCTCAGGTCATCAGCACTTGTAATATGCTAGGGTTAGGCCACGACTGATCTTACATAAGGAATAGAATGCACGCCTCTTTAGTTTAGTAACGAACATAATCAAACCAAGGGATTAAAGTCCCACACACTATCTAAGACATTTCATGACTAGGTCCCATAACATACCTCACAAGCCCACGTCTTACACCACTTCTAATGTAGTGCGCACTGGAAAATGAATGCCAATAAACCCACACTATGCACATCAACAACATATGTATAAGTATAACACACTCTCATAGCTTCCTCTAACCCCTCTTCAAATGCACACAAAGGGGTTCAATGCCATGCCAATGAATGCATAACCACCCCTACGAACATTTAGACCTGTGTTGGGACCAAGATTAAAATACCCAAAACTTATCCAAATTACTTGAATTCTATGCCAAATTGAATCTTATCGAGTATAGTTTACAACGCTTTAAACGGTTCACAAATCTATTTTTTTTACAAAATGTTATGCTCAAAACAACAGAGCATGCGCAGGCTGTAAATGCGAAAAATAATCGACTGATGGGAAGGCAATTGTCGACCGACAGTGGCATTGGCACCCAAACTGTAGACCGATTGAGGCAACAGTTAACCGACAGAACCCTCTACACCCATCTATCGACCGATCATGGAAAAACAATCGATCGAAAACAAAGAAAAACCCATGAACACACCCAAATGCAACAAAAATGGGGAAAACACACACACAAGTGATCCCTTAACTCAAAAGTATCATTCCTTTTAGGCTTGTAGGGTGAAACTAACCCTCTTTACTCCCCCTTTCTCGTTCAATTCCCTCCCATTCTCTTTCTTTGCCTCTTATTTGCAAATACAACCCCCTTTCTCTTATATATATATACACTCCCACACACAATTACTTAAATGTCCCCACTCACCTTTATCTTTTTCCATCATGCCCTCACTTGCATACAAACACTTACATATATATATATATACTCCTGCTTTTCTTGATTTATTAAACATAATGTTATCTTCCACACACTTAAAATAATTCCAACATATTAATCAATTTATGGCGAAATATAATACACATAATAGTATTGATAGCTTAACCTAGACCCATTAATGGGTTATTACAGATTCTCCCCCCTATAAGAATTTTGTCCCCGAAATTCACACTTGACTCAACGAATACCGAAGAATAGACCTGGCACATTTAATTTTCTTCCCAAATTTCCAGGTAACATCATTTAACACTGGGTCTTTCATACATATTGGGTGCAAGTCCTTTTCAACTCCCAAATCATATTTTCATTTGGATCATGGCACTATTATTAACACTCATACACTTCCTACTTCTTTACATTATCACCTGTGTCTGTGATATCGTAAATGCAATATTATATATCGACATACTTTCCAACATTCACTTCCATATCTATTCCTCTCAATTTTATCTTCACATATAGCTACTATCACACTTACATCTACATTAGTAAGTTTTAGACCCTTTTTGGGGTTTCTACCCACCTTACTTAAGTCGATCATTTCATATTACCCATTTGTACGCATCACCCCATCTGTTCCAATTTTATAATACTACACACACACACACACACACAGATATATATATATATATATATCTTTTTCCCATTACTTCACATAACAGATGTCGGCCCAGCATGAACAATCAACGAATGAAAGGAGAATGGGTGACCGTTCGCGACCGACTAACAACCCCCCTTACACACAGTTGATCGTCCGCTGTGCCTCGTTACTGCTTTCCCTATCCTTTCTAGCTACCCACATGCATACACACATACATGCCCCTTGACATTAATGACCACACAAGATAACAATATTATCACACAAACATATCCACCCACATGCAGTTATACACCTTACCTATTTTAAGAAAACGTTCATACTCAATCATATATTATTCTCATCATCTCGTTCCCTAGTACTTACCACACACTTATGATTTCTTTTATACTAACAATTTTATCATATCATCATACGAACCAACGTCCTACCATGCGCCAAAATCACCACGAGTGAGCCTCATGAGTCGTAGCCCCACACGCACTGATTTTTCTCAGGCGAGCATCATGAGTTGAAACTCCACATGCACCAGGTTTCCCTAGGCAAGCATCACAAATATATATATATATATATATACACACACACCAAGCTCATACCCTAAGGTTATTCTCAACATATTTAGTGTGATCATAACATGTCATAAATGCCACTTATAAGGCCCATGCATTACCAATTTCTACACACATTACAATACTACAATCTTGTATGCCTGATATACTCATATACCATTTCCATGGTAATCAATCAAACACAATGCTCACAATTGAACACTTCGATAATTAAGATAGTTTTTGAAGAACTTAAACATCTTCCCCTTATAGACATTGCTCAACTTTAACACAGTTATAAATTAGCTCCTCATCAGGCATTCACATGTAAGCCATTTCGATCGCATTTAATTTAGTCATGCCATATCAGAATTAGTACATATATATATATATATGTAACCAATTCTAACTTAACAATCAGGAACCAACCAATCCACACTGTGCACTATGAAACCACTATCAATGCTCATGCCATCAGCTTAGGGAAAATACACATTTATACCACTCTTAACGTTCAACACTTCATCTCACAATTTTCCCTTTTTATTAAGAAACGCTCCTCTCATATTGGAAACCCAAGGTTGAAGACTCTTATTCAGATCCATACAAGATGCTAAACATAACTTAAGACACCACCCAACACCTCTATGTGTATAGTGACGATCCCTAACCTAGCTTTGATACCAACTATAACACCCACCTCCTGAAAATTCCACTACTAAGAGAACCTAGGGAGGTGGAACGTTAAACAGGGTGGAATAACTATAATTGATTCAGAACCAATGTCATTCTCATTGCCCAAAGGGAAGGCCACAAGGCTATTACAACTTTTTACTTACTACATTGGCCTCCTCGACCTAGTCTCTCATCCAACATACAACACAAAGACTTTTAAAATCTATCATCATGCTCCCAACTCACCCACGGATCTTTTGGTCAAGGTGTCATTGTACACATGCTACCCAAGACTCAGGCGCTACCTGCACTTAGCCCTTGCCCTTAGCCATCTTCCTCTCCTGAATGATGTAAACAAAGAGGGTGAGTCACAAGAATCAATAAGTATAAACAAAGCATGGAAAACGCAATATGAATTACAACATGGTTAAAAGAACAAGAGTACAACAAGTTAAATCGATCATGTCACCGCACAACCTCTTCTCATACCCTGTCACCTCACCTATCCACAACACTAAAGTACAATTAGGAGGATGAATGACACTGCAACATCTCATGTTAATAACTACATCACATTGTTAAGAAAGCAAGTATAGTAAAAAATCACATCAAAACGAGGATCCATGTCCTCTCACATACTGGATTTACACCAAGTGAGCATTCAAGGGGGTAGCCTCACATGCATTGACTATCTCGGTGAGTATCACATGCACTAGATTACACCAGGCAAGTATCATCCACATGCGCTCTGGCAGGCATCAAGTCTCACATGCACCGAACACCATCGGGCAAGCATCATCCACATGCACTAGATCACAATAGCTAAGCATCAAGAGCCAATGCTCCACATGCACTAGATTACACTAGGCAAGCATCATCCATATGCACTAGACCACGCTAGGCAAGCATCATCACATGCACTGGATATCCCCAGGTAAGCGTTCAGGTCTCACATGCATTGGTTGTCACCAGGCAAGTATTCAGGTGCATAGCTGTACCCTCCCATACCTTTGTAGATCAACCATAACATAAATGCCCATAAAGGCATACACAATAAGAATGTAATAGGTTCCCAACCGTAGCGAGCATCAACTCTCCATTGAGAACATACACATGTGATGAAGAGTGCTTGAGTCATCAGCACTTGTAATACGTTGGGGTTAGGCCACGACTGATCTTACATAAAGAACATATGCACACCTCTTTAGTTTAGCCATGTGGTGCCATGGAAAAAAGAGGGTAAAAAAATGAATAAAAATAAAAGCAAAAAGAGGAGGCTAGCCGCAAGGCTCAGCCTTACGGTCCCACAAGGGATGACCTCAAGGCTCAGCCTTGCGGCCGCTTAATGGCTGGCCGCAAGTCTCAGCCTTGCTTGAGCCTTGTGGCCGCTTGTTGGCTGGCCACGAGGGCTAGCCCCGCGGCACCCTACCATAAGCTGCCCCACAACAGGTTCGTGTTGATCCTCCTTATTCGTTGAAATTGTCTCCATTCAGTAGCTGCCATGTGTCGACACCATCCACCCTTGAGAATCGTGCCCTATAAATACCCAGCTACAGGACATTAATGGGGACTTGGAACTTCGGTAAACTCTAGACACTTTGAAGGAACTTTTACCATTCTCGTGAATAGTCATTGGGATTCAGGACTGACTTTGGCATCGGAGGGTCTTCACGGGGAAGATTCCCACAAGCCTTCTAACCCATTTTCTCAGCATTAACAGGGTCGAATCCTAGCGGCGAGCCTAGCGACGAAGGTAAAGTCTTGTGGTGAGAGCTTGTGACAAAAGCTAGTGGCGAGAGCTTGTGGCAAAAGCTAGTGGCGAGAGCTAGTGGCAAGAGCTTGTGGCGAAGGCTTGCGGCAAGAGCTTGTGGCGAAGGCTTATGGCGAGAGCTAGTGGCAAGAGCTTGTGGCAAAGGCTTGCGGTAAGAGCTTGTGGCGAAGGCTTGTGGTGAAGGCTTGCGACGAGAGCTTGTGACAAAAGCTAGTGGCGAGAGCTTGTGGCAAAAGCTAGTGGCGAGAGCTTGTAGCGAGAGCTAGTGGCAAGAGCTTGTGGTGAAGGCTTGCGGCAAGAGCTTGTGGCGAGAGCTAGTGGGAAGAGCTTGTGGCAAAAGCTAGTGGTGAGAGCTTGTGGCAAAAGCTTGTGGCGAGAGCTAGTGGCAAGAGCTTGTGGCGAAGGCTTGTGGCGAGAGCTTGTGGTAAAAGCTAGTGGTGAGAGCTTGTGGCAAGAGCTAGTGGCAAGAGCTAGTGGCGAGAGCTGGTGGCGAGAGCTAGTGGTAAGAGCTTGTGGCGAAGGCTTGCAGCGAGGGCTTGTGGCGAGAGCTAGTGGCGAATCCTTGCGGCGAAGGCTTGTGGCAAGAGCTAGTGGAGAATCCTTGCGGCGAGCATCCTAATGGCAATCTCCCTTGAGGCGACATCTTTTATGACAACCTAACTTCATTCGACACCGAGCTCAAGTGGACCCCACATCACAAATTTTAATTGTTGTATTTTGGCAACAACAATTTAGCGTCGTTTGTGGGAAACACAACAAAAAGCCAAATTTAGCACAAGATGCTGAGAGGGACAAGATCAGCCAATTGGGCGAGCCTGCTTGACCCCACCTGAAGAAGCGCTCATACTAGGGCAGGAGCCACGAAAGGCCCCCACCCAGTGCACTCTGCAGTACCAGAATTTTTGGTAGATCACCCTAGCAACGAAGTGCGTTCTGAGAACTTTCTTGTGCTCGAATGCAACCATACCATTGGATTGGGGGGTATGAAGCATTCGGAGCAAGAAGAAGCACACATAATTGGATTGAGGAGATACGTGACAGGGCGAGGGGAACAAGTCCCACATGCAGTGCTCGCCAACCGGGAACAACACTCATCTAGATAGTCTTCAATTCCAAATATAAGCCTCGTGGGAACTTCGGTAAACTCTTGACACTTTGAAGGCACTTTTACCATTCTCGTGAATAGTCATTGGGATTCGGGACTGACTTTGGCATCGGAGGGTCTTCGCGAGGAAGATTTCCACGAGCCTTCTAACCCATTTTCTCAGGATTAACAGGGTCGAATCCTTGCGGCGAGCCTAGCAGCGAAGGTAAAGTCTTGTGGTGAGAGCTTGTGGAAAAAGCTAGTGGCGAAGGCTTGCGGCAAGAGCTTGTGGTGAAGGCTTGTGGCGAGAGCTAGTGGCAAAAGCTAGTGGTGAGAGCTAGTGGTAAGAGCTTGTGGCAAAGGCTTGCGGCAAGAGCTTGTGGCGAAGGCTTGCGGCAAGAGCTTATGGCGAAGGCTTGCGGCGAGAGCTAGTGGCAAGAGTTTGTGGCGAAGGCTTGCGGCGAGAGCTTGTGGTAAAAGCTAGTGGCGAGAGCTTATGGCGAGAGCTAGTGGCAAGAGCTAGTGGCGAGAGCTGGTGGCGAGAGCTAGTGGCAAGAGCTTGTGGCGAAGGCTTGTGACAAGAGCTAATGGCAAATCCTTGCAGTGAGCATCCTAGTGGTAATCTCTCTTGAGGTGACATCTTTTATGGCATCCTAACTTCACCCGACACCAAGCTTGAGTGGACCCCACATCACAAATTTTAATTGTTGTATTTTGGAAACAACAAGCCACGAACATAATCAAACCAAGGGATCAAATTCCCACACACTGTCTAAGCCATTTCATGGCTAGGTCCCATAATGTACCTCGCAAGCCCACGTCTTACACTACTTACCAATGTAGTACACACGAGAAAAGGAATGCCAATAAGCCCATACTATGCACATCAACCACATATGTATAAGTATAACACACTCACATCGCTTCCTCTAACCCCTCTTCAAATGCACACAAAGGGGTTCGATGTTATGCTAACGAATGCATAACCACTCCCATGAACATTTAGACCTATTTTTGGGACCAAGAGTAAAATACCCAAAACTTATCCAGATGACCTGAATTCTATGCCAAATAAAATCTTATCGAGTTTAGTTTACAACGCTTCAAATGGTTTGCAATTATGATATCTCTATAAAACGTTATGCTCAAAATAACAGAGCATATGCGGGTTGTAAATGTGAAAAATGGTCAACCGATGGGAAGGCAATTGTTGACCGATTGAGGAAATGGTCAACCGACAGAACCCTTTTGTAACATCCTAAAATTTTGAAGATAATTAGTAATTATTAATTTTTTTATTTTAAGTCATTATGAAATATTTGAAGATTTAAGGAAAAATAATAGTTTAACTGTTTTGAGGAAGTAGACAGTTAGGATAATTGGTTATTTTGTTTAGGATTATTTATGAAAATAATGTAATAGTAAATTAAATTAATTTAGTGGATTTCTGAAAATTCAGGGTGTAAGTGGAATAAGGAATAAAAGAAGCGTGGGGGCGTTAGTGGCAGTTTTGGAAGCCTGGGGGTGTTGGTGCAATTTTGGAAACAAGACCTAATGTTTACTTAAATATAATCGTGCGCGTATATAGGGTAAGGAGGCAGCTAGCCCAGCTGGTCACGCATGTGCGTGTGTTGGGTGAGGTTGCGGGATCGACCCACGGCTACGTGTGCGCGCGGTAGAGGTTTTGTTGGAATTTTTCCAGCGCAAGAAGCCCTGAAACAACATTGTTTTGGGGGAGGGGGTGGCCACATGACAGGTATGGAATGCGCCACATGGCGCACATTGGGCTGCCCATTCGCCTTGTTCTCCAAGCTTCTCGTGTTGTGTGCTATAAAGGGCCAAATTTGGCCCCTTTTGTGTCCAAATAGAAAGTAAGAGGAGGGGAAAATTGTGGGAGAAGAAGGGGAACTCGACTAGCAGCAGGAAAGAAGGAAAAATAGAAGAAATTGGAAGAGAAATCAGAGAATCCTGGAGTTATTCGATGTTTAAAATATCTCGCTAAGTGAGTAAAATTACTAGAGGTAGTATATATTAAAGCTATAGGTTTTTCACGGTTAGAGAATGTGGATTATGTGACTAGATTTAATTAATCAGAGACGCAATCCTATTATTTTAAGTAGAACGTTTTACTTCGCATCAGGAGAGTAGAAAAGTCAAGAATCAACCGTTTATAGGCAAGCTCCTAACCTTCTCCTCGTGTTCTTAACTTCCTGCAAAAGTCTCCGTAGTTTTTCATATTTTAATCCCTCCCTCACCATGACTCGGTTCCACGCATTAATAATGAAAATCCGGGTGGCAACCATTCCATGATTTATATGTTATTAATGAGTTTATTGGTGGTGAAAATGGTCAAGTAAATGGTGCCTTGGTGTCTTTGATTTCGTCCATCACGGAGCTTTGTATCCCTCCGCTTTCTTTGGGAATGATGTCGAACCTGTTGGGGCTAGGTTCTTAGAAGAATGGACTATGGTTTAATTGGGTTATGTGAAGAGTCTTACTGGAAAAATTGTAATATATGGTAACATGTATATTAAGATGGTTTCCTATGTACGGGATGAAATGAGACCGAGAAGGGTATATTGATGTTTATGTTGCCAAGTGGATGAAGGGTCATGAAAAGAGGTTATGAAATGATAAGTATAAAGTATAAAAGTTTAGTGTTGTCTGTATGTGTGTCTAAGGGTATGTGGTACAGAGCCACTGACTGTCAACCGTGGGTCATGGCAGTCAATGATTGGATGTATGGGCGCCAGTCATCAACTGTTATGATAAGCGCTACAAGGGTCAGAAGAGCTGGTACTGCCAGATTCCCACCTCAGCTTGTGCATATCATGATGTGTGTGACGCATGGGGATTGGGTTGCATTCATTGGCGGGACATGCTTTGTATGTGACGGGATGTATGAGCATTTGCATGACCCGGTTGGTCTAAAAGCCAACTTGGGTACTCTAGGTGAGCCGGTGCACGTAGAGCATTTCGCATGTATTCCTATGTGGGCGTAGCATGGCCTGATGCTTGGTTTATGTGGGCCTTGTCATTATGTTTATGCTACAAAAATCATTGCATTTCCTATTTGTTGCATTACATGGTGAGGATGTGTGGCTATAAGTGATAGGAATGGGTGGTGCCCGCCACAGAGCATATGTTGTGGAAGTGGCCCACGAGGAAAGTGGGATACAACCCACAGTGTGAGTGATTATGGGAAAGTGGGATATGACTGGCCAGCGGCTGTCGAACCACTCCAGAATTAGATATCTCTTCTCTAGTTTGCAGTAAAGTGCACCCTAGGTCATCTCTCACAAGGAGCCTCACCTTCTTCTACCAACAAGGAGAACCAATATAAACAACAGTTTGTTTGGGGGGGGGGGGGGTTGACAGAAAACTAAGTAACAAAACAGAAAAACAATGATAGATGAAAATCAGTAAATGAAATGCAACCGGATGTGTATTTGTCCCCTATGTGAAATCTTCCTCGTCCAACCTATAAATCTTGGTTTGTGAGATGTTTTAATCCTCGGATATCAAACTTAAAGGATCCCCAACAATCGTCCAAGGGTTAGAATGATTGGAACAACAAAATGAATACAGAAATCTCTTATAAATAAAATGCAACCATTCACTCTCTATTCAACCCATCCGAAGCTATGCAAGAACAACCATTCAAGCAAATTATATTCATTTCCGAGTTGTTATACCAACCGGCTACAACACACTCTGTTCTCTTAAGCATTTAACAAAAACTGAATCCATGCAAATTCACACAAACCTGCCATGAACTCCATGCACTCGAAAGTCTGCTCAAACCAAACCAAATGGAAATGAGTAAGATTAAAACAAACAAACCAGTTTTTGCAGCTCATCCGGGACTCAGATTCCACACGGGTTCAAGATACACAACCAGTTACAATAGCTCTAGCCTTCCATTACAGCAAGGAAGACAAAAATGAAGACAAAATGGAGAAAACAGAAAATTGCTAACAACAAGAAAAACGGCCCGAATCTCCTCTCTTTTCTCCTCTCAATATATTGGAAACAAGTGCTAAGAGGCCTTAAATACATGGCTAAGAAAGGAAGAGCTAGGAAGGCTAGGGTTGGGCCTAGCCCAACAGAAAAGAAAAGAAACAAAAGAGAGCCCAAAACAGCAAAATCGAGCAGCCCAAATTTGCTCCTTGAAAGTGAGCCCAAGCTCCTTTAGATGAGTCCCACAATTGCCCAAGGCCGGCCTACCCTCATGAAGTCCGAAATGAGCCACTTCAAGACTTTTCCAGCTGCTTCTCTAGCCCATCCAATATTCCCTAAAGCTAAGCAAGCTTGGATCCATAGAAGTAAGATAGAAAATAGTGTAAGGATGATTTGAAGTATAATAAAATAGAAACCATGAAAGATCAGCAAAAATTACTTCAAATAGCATAATAAGACTGAGGTGAAATGCCAAAATATAGCATAAATATGCATGCTATCAATGACCCACAGTATGAGTGATTATGGGAAGTGGGATACGACCCATAGTGCGAGTGGTTATGGGAAGTAGGATAGGACCCACAGTGGAATAATGATAAAGTAGCCTATATTGGGCTGCTAATAGGTTTGTATGTTGGACTTGTGCGCTAGTGTGTGTTGTATGTGGGCCCCATGGATCGTTTATGTGTAGTTTACTTTATGGTTATGCATTTGGAATTAAGGAACGTAATGAGCATGGCATGGTGTGTCGTGGCACTAGCATGAATTGCTTGGGGTATTAGGGAAGAGTTTTATCCTTAATCGATAACTTTTCTTTCATTAGCTTGCCGAGTCTTGTGACTCACGTTTGTTTTCCATCATTCCAAATAAGGGATTCGTCAGAGTTGGGAGATACATTCAGCGGGGTTTGAATCCAAATGATAACAAGTGCAGAGTTCTCCAAAGACTAGGTCCTGGGTGTCGTGTGTCTAGGTCAAAGTAATGCTTTTATGTTTCTAAGTCAGGTGTATGTTATGTAAACCTAGGTGGGCTCATGTTATGAATGGTTAGGTAATGATGATTATGAGATGTTATATGATAGAAAGGTTATGGTTTTAATAAGGGTTGTGTGTGAATTATAGTTGTGTTATTGTTCGATATCATTCAAATAATGACCCTCTCACGGATCTGATATTTTACTCTTAGTAATAAAATGGTTTTGATAATGACTATATGAAAATCAATCTCTACAATATGGATTATATAACTGAGAAAATAACTTTTTAATATGTGAATTTTGAAGCAAGGTATAAAATCCTATGGAAGAAATTTTAAGTATAGTTGAGTGTGGTTCATTTAAAAATATATATCTTTTGATAATCTCAACTTGCTTTCAAAAGAATCAAAATGAGGTTTTGTTAAGTTTTCAATGTTTTCAAAAGAATAGTCGACTATGTGTTTTGTAACACCCCAATTCTTGGGAGCGTTAACGTAACGTAAGATTCCGGAGATAAATTTTTTTCAAACAAAAATCCAACACAAAAACCATTCCCCGAAGATCCCGTTACACCTTCTCAGTATATCAACTATGAACCATTAATAAACCAAGACAGGTTCACCAACACAAATGCGGAAGCTAGATCGAAACCTCAACAGGTCATAACCAAAACCACTTTATTTATATATAAAGTTGCACTAACGTTTACATGACGTTTTCAAAAGTAAATAACATAACTGAAAAGACATAATGTAAACTATCCGCTAATCGCCGTCACTCCTCGACGATTCCTTTCCCTTTTGCACCGCTGCCTTCACCTGGAACGTTTGAATATTCCAGGGACAAAGTCCAAATTAGATGATGAATCATCTAAGTGAGAGTTCAAAACACATTTTTCATGAATAATGCAAGACATGAAATAAACCAATATACCCGGTAAGCCCTAGCTCAAGAGAATTCCCACGCGCTTAACCCTACCATGGGGAAAGAGCAATCTCTCTAAAAGCTATGCCACCACACCGACTCGACGACACGACGACGCGACGCGATTCTAGCTTAAATGGGGCTGCCAACGCATCTCACCAGAATACGTTCCCACCTTAAGCATCCAGGAACCACCATACAATCCCAACTCCAAAATTTCACATGGACCACCTAGTCGTCCTAGTGCAACTTCCCTGGCCAAACGGCCTGGCACGGAAATCAAGGCGGCTATCCTGACATGCACACCCAGCATCAGATACCCCTATTATTCCGTCACGCCCTTGGAGAATTACGGCTACACTATCCAGACAACATCCTAGGCTGACATCCCACATGAACAACACAGTATGGATCACCTAGTCGTCCTAGTGCAACTTCCCTGACCAAACGGTCTGGCACGGAAACCAAGGCGGCTATCCTGACATGCACACTAGCATCAGATACCCCTATTATTCCGTCACGCCCTTGGAGAATTATGGCTACACTATCCAGACAACATCCGAGGCTGACATTCCATACGTACACATAAAACTCAAGACAATGCCACAATTCACAATTCAATGCATCGTATAAACAACATTTATAAAATGCAATGCACAGTTCAAAACGTTTAGGGACAAACCTCCCTCATAAATCCAACCGTCACCGGTTACCATTTTAATGCACAAAACCATTTTGCATGAAATCACCATATGTTCAGATAGAACAAGCACAATAAATCAAGTTTTGGAGGAGAACCACTCATAAGAAAGCCAAATTTTGGTAGCGAACAACTCACCTTGAACGAAACTCAGAACACCTCGAATCTTGTGCCCAACCTCAATTTTCGTGCAACTCCTCAAGTCTTTTAACCAAACCACCTTCTTACAGGTCCTCACGCGCTGCCTAAGTGCTCTACGCGTGTGATGCCTCGCGTATGCTTTAAAAACCCTCTATCCACTAAACCCGAAGCACTCTCGTCTAGCACAAATGTATCACAATTTCGAATGAGAGAATCCTTAGCCTTGAGCCCCTATTTATATGTTTAGGAAACTTAGCCACCAAGAAATATATATTCTGCAATCATTTCAAATCTTTCAAAATCTTTTCCAATCATTCCAAATCTTCTAATATTTTCTATAATCATTCCAAATCTTTTGATATCTTTTGCAAATCATTCCAAAATCTTCTAAGATTCTCTGCAATCATTGTAAATCTTCTATAATCATTCAAAATCTTCTAATATCTTTTGTAATCATTCCAAAATCTTCTAAGATTCTCTGCAATCATTGTAAATCTTCTATAATCATTCCAAATCTTCTAATATCTTTTGTAATCATTCCAAAATCTTCTAAGATTCTCTGCAATCATTGTAAATCTTCTATAATCATTCCAAATCTTCTAATATCTTTTATATATTCATTCCAAAATCTTGTAAGATCTTCTGCAATCATTGCTATCCAAATCAAATCTTTTCTTATCCAATCAAATCTTATACAAATCTTATCCTTAAAGTTATCATGAGCCTTCATCTTATCTCTAACGTCATCATGAGACTTCATCCTTATCTCTAAAGTCATTTATGAAGCTTTTTTTTCCTGAATCTCCCAAATGCCCCTAGTAAAAAGATTTCAAGAATTACACTTTGGCCCGAACTTTTGGATAATTGCACTTAGACCCTTTTCAACATGGTCCCGGGCTAATTTTTAATTGCATTTTAGTCCCTGAAAAATGGACTAATTGCGCTAATGCCCCTAATTTTTCGGTAAATTACACTTTTACCCCCAACCTCAAAAATTACGATTTTGCCCCCGGCTCAAAAATTGAACTTTTCTTTAAAGACCTTTATAACCCTTTGAAATATCCCAAAACACTCTCTTTAAAATTCCGAAAAAATATCGTTTCGATCTCCCTCCGTCAATTTCGAAAAAACTGCACTTAGGCCCGAATCTTCGTTTTAGCTACAAACCCTTTTGTTTCTTCCAAAAACTACTGAAGGGTTACTCTATATGCCAAATATGAAATTCCTTGGGGTTCCATTGACTTCCCAGATGCCCCGTATGATAATTCGGTATTTCAGCCTAAATCACAATTGCCTTTTTTTAGCTGTACCGGGAGCCGTTCCCAATCCAACTTCTTTTGATGCCTAAAATCATAACTTGTCTTACTTGTCGATACTATACCATTTTCCTTGGCTATCTAGGGTCCAGGGTACTCCCTCTAACTAATTCGATCGTCCAAAGTTGCGTTAGTGTACCTTATAGTCTTATTTTCCACAAAGTCCATTTATGCCCTTCATCAAATATTATTTATGACCTCAAATCATTCTCGGGTATTACATGTTTCATTTTGTTGACTATGCCTTAGAATAGTCGACTATGATGTTAAGGATAGTCGACTATGCTGGTTTGATCTGTCTACTATTTGAGGCATCTGTCGACTATTTTTTAATCTGTCGACTATCAAGTAAGGATAGTCGACTATGTCTTTTCATCTGTCGACTATTTTTGTTCTTTAAATTTAAAATTCTCTTCACATTTTCACATCTGTTGACTATGCATTTGTATCTGTCGACTATGGGATTTTTGTGTTAAAAAATAGTGGACTATCACTTTCTGTCTGTCGACTATGCTTAGCTTTATTTGATAAAATAGTTGACTAACCTATTTTCTCTGTCGACTATGTGTTTCACAGAAACTTATAACGGCTAGTTTTTGGCGCATTAAATGCTCGCCCAACCACCCACAACGGTCCAAATTTTGAACTTGCCCACCATCAACTATAAATAGGTGGTTGAAGACGCATTGAAGTTTGCTAAAACACATTGAATATCTTAAACGACCGTGCCTTCACTGTTACATCGAGCTTTTACCTTTTTCTCTCTGTATTTCCATTTAAGAGGCTTTGATATCTTACTGTTCTATTTTTTTAAGCCTCGATCATTCATTTAAAGAGAGAGTTTGTAACTAAGAGTTGTACTCTTAGAATCTCTATTTCATTCTCTGTATTTTTTTCCTAGCGGTAGCTAGAGGGCCCATTAAGTTGGGAGGTTGTAAATTACCTAGTCAAGGACTAGAGGACCTGCTGGTATTGAGTAGGGGGTTTGAGAGTAAAGATTGGTTTTAAAATCCTTAGTTGATAGCTAAGGTAGTGGACTAAGCTTGGAAAGCTGATCCACTATAAATTCGTGTCTTCATAGCTTTCCATACTTTTCTTGCTTACCTTTGCATTTCGGTTTCTACTGACTTTGATTGTTCATTGATAAGATTCCATTTTTACTCTTCACCATTTGAAAGTATCTTTGCTTCTCAAAAGAAATTTTTAATTATACCAATTCACCCCCCTCTTGGTGTGTGCCATATCAGTTCAATTCTATTAATTGGTATCAGAGCCAAGTTCCCTTGTTTCTATCGGTCTAACAACCTAGGGAAAAAGATCTTATCATATGGCTCATTTTGCATCATCATCCAATCCAAGGGTCCAAGCACCACTCGTCCCCCATTCTTTGATGGAACTAACTATAATTACTGGAAGATAAGAATGCAGATTTATTTGATGCAGTACTCAAGCTTAATGCAAGCTGTTTATAAGGACATCAAGTTAGCTGACATGGAGAAATTGAGACCTGGACACCAGAAGAAAGAAGAGATATGGAGATAAATGCTAAAGCCATGAATACTCTTATTTGTGCACTGAGCTCAGAGGAATTCAACAGAGTGTCAACGTGCAAAACAGCTAAGGAAATTTGGGACAAATTAAAGGTAACACATGAAGGAACAAATCAGGTAAAAGAAACGAAAATCAATCTTCTTGTCCATGATTATGAATTATTTTCTATGAAAGATGATGAATCCATAAAAGATATGTACACTAGATTCAATGACATTGTTACTACTTTAGAGGCCTTAGGTAAGACATTTACAAATGGAGAAAGAGTTAGAAAAATTTTAAGAAGTTTACCTAGATCGTGGGAATCTAAAGTCACTGCCATAACATAAGCTAAAGACTTAGATACACTTCCATTTGACAACTTGCTAGGTTCTTTAATGACACATGAAATAATGATGAAAAGAAATGAAGTTAATGATTCCAAGAAAAACAAAAATGTAGCATTTAAAATTGAGGATGAAGATAAAAACTCTCAAAGTGAAGATGATGATTTTGCACTATTAGCTAGGAAATTTAGGAAATTTATGAAGAAAGGTAGGTTTAATCAAAGGAGAACATTTCGGAAAGAAAAAGATCAAAAATAGTCTAATCCAACTAATGAGCTTCGATTCTTTGAATGTAAGAAGCTAGGTCACATTAGAAGTAACTGCCCTCAACTGAAAAAGATGGATCGCAAGGAAAGAAAAATGAAGAGGAAGGCTCTAGCTGCATGGGGTGAAGAAGAGCTCTCATCAAGTGATGAATCAAAAGATGAAGAAATTGCCAACATCTGTTTTATGGCCAATATTGAAGACGAGGTAAACTCTTAGCACCTTAATTCAATTTCTGAATTTACATTTGAAGAACTTCATGATGCATTCAATGATTTGCTAGGTGAATGTGAGCATATGAATGAGAAAAATAATGTTTTAAAAAGAGAATTAAATTCTTTAGAAAATAAGGTAAATGATCTGAAAAACAAAATAGGAATGTTGGAAAATGAAAGAGACAGTCTAAGTACTGAAAAGGAAAATCTCTTGAAAGAAAACAAAGACATGAAGGAATCTTTAGAAAAATTAGTTGAAGGTAAAAATAAACTAGAAATGATACTTGGAGCTCAAAGAAATTTTGGAAATAAACAAGGAATTGGATTTGATCCATTCCAAGCAAGCTCCAGTAAAACAGTGTTTGTTAAAGCATCAAACCAAAAATTTATTCAAAGAAAATCATCTTTCAAACCAAAGTTTTCAAAAAGAGGTATTAACTATCACTATTGTGGAAAAGATGGTCAATCAGTCAACAAATGCTTCATACGAAATTTTCCTCAAAAATTCAAATAAGTTTGGGTTCCTAAGGATGTAGTATCTTCTAACAAGAATGGACCCAAGATGATGTGGGTACCAAAGGGAACAACGTGAATAATTTCTTGTGTAGGATGCATTGGTTTCAAATGATTCAAGGAGCAAGTGGTTCCTTGACAGTGGGTGCTCAAGGCACATGACAGGAGATCAAGATCTTCTCAGCAACATCATTTTCAAGGAAGGAGGTAAGGTTTTCTATGGTGACAACTCTCAAGGTAAGATCATAGGTATGGGCTCTATTTCTTTTGAAAACATTACATTAGAAAATGTATTTCTTGTTGATGGACTTAAACATAATCTGATCAGTATTAGTCAATTGTGTGATTTAAGTTATGAAGTTTGTTTTGATGCTAATTCTTGTAAAGTTGTATGCTCTAAGACAAAAGAAATAAAATTAACAGGAAATAGAATAGGAAACATCTATCTCACATTTCTAGAATCACCAAGAATGGAAAACTGTTTAGTTGCAAACTCATCTCAAAATTCCTGGTTATGGCATAGTAGGTTAGGGCATGCTAGTATGAACCTAGTAAACAAGTTAGTAAAACATGATCTTGTTATTGGATTACCTAAGCTTAAATTTGAAAAAGATCACATTTGTGGCACTTGCATGAAAGGTAAGCAAATTAGTGTATCATTCAAACCATTAAATGAAGTATCAACATCTAGACCTCTAACACTACTTCACTTAGACTTGTTTGGTCCAATGAGAACTCTAAGCTTAGGAGGTAAACAATATGCTTTGGTAATAGTAGATGATTATTCTAGATTCACATGGTTTATCTTTCTTGCATCCAAAAATGAAACTTTTAAGTCATTTGAAATATTTAGTAAAAGAATTCAAAGAGAAAAAGGCTTTTGTATTTCAAAAATTAGAAGTGATCATGGAGGAGAATTTGAAAATGAATCTTTCAAATTGTTTTGTGAAGAAAATGGAATAGATCATAACTTCTCTTGTGCTAGGACTCCCCAACAAAATGGTGTAGTAGAAAGAAAGAATAGATCCTTACAAGAAATGGCTAGAACAATGCTTTGTGATAAAAATCTTCCTAAATACTTTTGGGCAGAAGCTGTGCATACTGCCTGCCATATTCTTAATAGAGTTTCAATGAGACCATTATTGAAAAAGACTCCATATGAGTTATTTAAAGGAAGAAAGCCTAATATAAGTCATTTCCATGTTTTTGGTAATACTTGCTATATTCTCAATAATGGAAAAGAATCACTAGGTAAGTTTGATGCTAAAAAGTGATGAAGGTATATTTTTAGGATATTCATCTCAAAGTAAAGGTTATAGGGTATTCAACAAAAGAACCTTAGTAGTAGAGGAAACAATTCAAGTAATAGTTGATGACATAAGCATTGAGGTTCCAAAACCTAGAGAAGATGGTGAAAATGATGTAACCCAAAATTTTGAAAGGCTTTCAATAAGACAAATTGAATCTAATTCTCAAGAAAATGATCCGTTTGAAGAAGAACTAGAGCAGCAAGTAGAAAAAGAACCAACATTTCCAAGAGAAAGGAAATATGTCAAAAAGAATGAAATCATAGGAGATCCATCCAAAGGCATTAAAACTAGATCTTCCATTAGAAATGAATGCCAATTTGCTGCCTTCCTATCTCAAGTTGAACCCAAAAATATCAAAGAAGCTCTTGAAGATGAAAATTGGATTATAGCCATGCAAGAAGAATCAAATCAATTTGAAAGAAATGGAGTTTGGAAATTAGTGCCAAGACCAAAAGATTATCCTATTATAGGCACAAAATGGGTATTTAGAAATAAGATGGATGAAAATGGAGTTGTAACAAGAAACAAAGCAAGGATAGTGGCTCAAGGTTATAGCTAAGAAGAAGGTATTGACTATGATGAAACCTACGCCCTTATTGCTAGGTTAGAAGCCATAAGAATGTTGTTAGCATTTGCTTGTTACAAAAACTTCAAGCTATATCAAATGGATGTTAAGAGTGCTTTCTTAAATGGATATCTTAATGAAGAAGTCTATGTAGAACAACCCCCTGGTTTTGAAAATCACAAGTATGAAGATCATGTGTTCAAATTGTCTAAAGCTTTATATGGTCTAAAACAAGTCCCTAGAGCATGGTATGAGAGACTTAGTATGTTTCTCTTAGAAAAAGGATTCAAAAGAGGCCAAATAGATACAACCTTATTTATAAGAAGCCATGATAAGGACATCTTATTAGTTCAAATATATGTAGATGGCATCATCTTTGGATCTACAAATAAATCTCTATGGGATCAATTTGCAAATCTTATGAAAGGAGAATTTGAGATGAGTATGATGGGTGAACTTAAGTACTTTCTAGGATTGCAAATAAAACAAGAAGAAGAAGGTATATATATTTCTCAACAAAAATACATAAGAGATCTTCTCAAGAGGTTTGATGTTCAAGATTGTAAACCTATGGCTACACCCATGAGTAGTTCTCAAAGCCAAGATAAAGATGAATTAGGGAAGGGTGTAGATAACAAGCTATATAGAAGTATAATTGGCTCTTTGCTCTATTTAACAGCTAGTAGACCTGATATTATGTTTAGTGTGTGCTTATGTGCTAGGTTCCAATCTAATCCCAAAGAATCTCACTTGAAAGCAGTTCAAAGAATCTCGAGATACCTAAAAGGAACTGCAAATCTAGAACTATTTTATGCAAAATCAAATACTTTTGATCTAATAGCATACACTGATGTAGATTATGATGGATGTAAAATAGATAGAAAAAGTACAAGTGGTTCATGTCAATTCTTAGGAAATTGTTTGGTATCTTGGTCAAGTAAAAAGCAAAATATAGTGGCTCTATCATCTACTGAGGCTGAGTATGTGGCAGCTGAAAATTGTTGTGCTCAAATATTATAGATGAAATACCAAGTAGAAGACTATGGCATAAAACTTCAAAACATCCCAATAAAATGTGACAATACTTGTGCTATAGCTTTAACAAAAAATCCAGTGTTTCATGCAAGAACTAAACATGTAGAAGTAAAACATCACTTCATTAAAGACCATGTTCAAAAAGGAGACATAAGTCTTGAATTCATAGATACAAATCATCAAGTAGCAGATATCTTTACAAAACCTCTTGATAGAGAAAAATTTGAATATTTTAGGAGTGAACTGGGATTAATTATAACATGAGTAAGTATGTGGTATTTGATTTCTTTTCTTATTCCTATTTATATTTATATTTTTGCTAAGGCCAAGATTCAAATCTGTCAAATCAATATATAATTGACAGAATGCATTCGAGCCAAAATTTATATGTGATGGGGCACATCTCTGCAAATTAATCTGTTTTATCCTTAAATATAGTCGACATCATTTGTGCTGTTGTCGATTAAGATGTTGTGAGATTGGTAAGATAGTCGACAGAAGGCTCAGCCTAGTTGACTATGCGCTAAGTGTAAAGCAAAAATCAGTCGACAGCTATATTGTATCTGTCGACTATTCCTTCATTCCTTTTAATAATAGTCGACTATACCTCTCTCATCTGTCGACTATACCTTTGAAATTTAATACAATAGTCGATAAAGCCATATCATCTGTCGACTATCATATCCCACCTATTTAAAGAATAGGCGACTATCGATTTTCATTTTTAAAACCCTACCTTCTCCTTGTGTGGTCGAATTGCTCTCGATTGTGTATCGAATCCTCTAGCATGTTGCATTCATCTCAGTTGCAATTTCGTCAAAGCCCGTGTTCTCTAAGTGCCGATACACTCAAAATCGCCCTCTTTCGCTCATTCCGTTGATAGCTTTCACAGCCATACTCCGAGACTTCTTTTGCTCTCCATCGATTGCATAGTGTTTTACTCATCTCAATGGCTCGTACCAAGAACTCAGACAAGGGCAAAGGAAAAGGAAAAGAGAAGGCATCAGGCTCTTCAAGCCATCCTCCATCTCAACCGAGGCCTCAACTTCATCTTTTTAATTCTGAGGGACAACAAGAAAGGTACTCCATTCATTTTGAGTCTCGAAAAGTCCTTGACGGTCGATATTTGGATTTATCATTTCTAGAAACCATTGGTTTTCCATACATTCAAACGTTTAAGGACTTTGGTTGGTGGAATTTTCTAACAATTCATAGATGCATATATGAAGATGCGGTTAGGGCTTTTTATTCCAATGCTGACAATACCTATCACAAGAGAAAGTCTGATAAAAAGTTTAAGACCAACATTGGGGACTCTCATATGGAAATCACCTTGACGTTAATCCATGATCAGTTTAAAATTCCTTTAGAAGGAGAGGAGTATGCCTCTTGGACTCAAGATTTTGTGCAGGCTAGTAAAGAAGTCATAGGAGATGACTCCTTTACAACTAAAATCACTGACACTTCAAGTATGGACTTAAACACTAGGATTCTTCATCTTATTTGTTGTCAGATGATCTACCCTAGAAATGGAAGTTTCTCTCCTGTTACAAGACTTGACTTATGGCTACTCCAATGCATTAAGGCTAAGAGAAGGCCAAATATGTGTTTACTAATGATAAATCTGATGATAGACTCATTTTCCACCAAAACTAGGTCACTTCCCTATGGTATGGCAGTCAGTGTTTTATTGGATAGTCTGGTTGGGAACATGGATAATGCTAGAAAAGTATATCTCAGCCTCTCTCAACACATAAATAACAAGACACCCATTAGAATTGGCTATGCAAATAAGGATGGTGAATGGGTTAAAGCTGACAAACCTGAAACTCCTAGAAAGAAGAGATGATCAGAAGGACCATCTTCATCTCATGAAGACCTAGTAGTTCAAGGCATGGCAGATTTGAAATTAGACATATCAAGAGTTGAAACCAGTTTGCAAGAATTTAGAGAAGAAGTCAGGTTAGATTTGCAAAGTCTCCATTAGTAGCAAGAAGACCTATCTTCTCAGTTGAGGCACCTTATTCAGATGCTATCTTCTCAGTTTCCTCCACCTGTTGCATCTCCATCCATTCCATCAGTTGCCTCTCCTTCATCAGCTCAGTCTTCTCCTTCATCCATCTCTCCAGATGTTTAGATGATACCCTCATCATACAAATGAGAAAATATATAAATGAGAAAATAACTTTTTAATATGTGAATTTTGAAGCAAGGTATAAAATCCAATGGAAGAAATTTTAAGTATAGTTGAGTGTGGTTCATTTAAAAATATATATCTTTTGATAATCTCAACTTGCTTTCAAAAGAATCAAAATGAGGTTTTGTTAAGTTTTCAATGTTTTCAAAAGGATAGTCTACTATGTGTTTCATTCTGTTGACTATGCCTTAGAATAGTCGACTATGCTGTTAAGGATAGTCGACTATGCTGGTTTGATCTGTCGACTATTTGAGGCATCTGTCGACTATTTTTTAATTTGTCGACTATCAAGTAAGGATAGTTGACTATGACTTTTCATCTCTCGACTATTTTTGTTCTTTAAATTCAAAATTCTCTTCACATTTTCACATCTGTCGACTATGCATTTGTATTTGTCAACTATGGGATTTTTATGTTAAAAAATAGTGGACTATCACTTTCTGTCTGTCGACTATGCTTAGCTTTATTTGATAAAATAGTTGACTAACCTATTTTCTCTGTCGACTATGTGTTTCACAGAAACTTATAACGGCTTGTTTTTAGTGCATTAAATGCTCGCCCAACCACCCACAACAATCCAAATTTTGAACTTGCCCACCATCAACTACAAATAGGTGGTTGAAGACGCATTGAAGGTTGTTGAAACACATTGAATATCTTAAACGACCATGCCTTTACTGTTACATGGAGCTTTTACCTTTTTCTCTCTGTATTTCCATTTAAGAGGCTTTGATATCTTACTGTTCTATTTTTTTAAGCCTCGATCATTCATTTAAAGAGAGAGCTTGTAACTAAGAGTTGTACTCTCAGAATCTCTATTTCATTCTCTGTATTTTTTTCCTAGCGGTAGCTAGAGGGCCCATTAAGTTGGGAGGTTGTAAATTACCTAGTCAAGGACTAGAGGACCTGCTGGTATTGAGTAGGGGGTTTGAGAGTAAAGATTGGTTTTAAAATCCTTAGTTGATAGCTAAGGTAGTGGACTAAGCTTGAAAAGCTGAACCACTATAAATTCGTGTCTTCATAGCTTTCCATACTTTTCTTGCTTACCTTTGCATTTCGGTTTCTACTGACTTTGATTGTTCATTGATAAGATTCCATTTTTACTCTTCACCATTTGAAAGTATCTTTGCTTCTCAAAAGAAATTTTTAATTATACCAATTCACCCCCCTCTTGGTGTGTGCCATATCAGTTCAATTCTATCAGGATCCTCTTTGTGCACAGGGGCTCCAGGAGGTAGGTTGTTACACCTTTACACCTATCTGTCGATCGATTATGGAAAAATAGTTGACCGATAGCAAAGAAAAACCCCCCAAACACACTCAAATGCAACAAAAAAAAGGGGAAAAGCACACACAAGTCATCCCTTAACCCAAAAGCATAATTCCTTTTAGGTTTGTAGGGTGAAACCAACCCTACTTTGAGGCCCGAAGAAGACTAACATGATTAAACCAACCATAAGAGAGATTTACAAAGGTTTCTACATAACCCTTCCAACTAAGAATTCCTTGGGAAATCATGGGATTTTCATACACCATCCCTCCAATAACATGAGTAAGGCTTACAAAAAAGATTCAGGGGATTAGAACTTGGCTTAGTTAAGCCTTTCTTGATGCTCCTACTTGAGAAGATTCTCTTCCAAACCCTTTTTACTTCTCACATCCAATAAGCAAGCTAGCAAGAAGAAATGAAGAAGAAGAAGAAGAATAAATCTTTAGCTTTACCATCCCTTTGGCACACCAACAATCAAAGGAGGAGAAAGAGAAGAAACCCTTACCTCTTTGCTTCCCTTCTCCAGTTCGGTTCCCTCCCCTTCTCTCCCTTTGCCTCTTACTTGCAAATACAACCCCCTTCCTCTTATATATATATACACTCCCACACACAATTACTTAAATGTCCCCACTCACCTTTATCTTTTCCCATCATGCCCTCACTTGCATACAAACACTTACACACACACACATATATATATACTCCTGCTTTTCTTGATTTATTAAACATAATGTTATCTTCCACACACTTAAAATAATTCCAACATATTAATCAATTTATGGAAATATAATACGCATTACAATATTGATAGCTCAACCTAGACCCATTAACGGGTCGTTACATTTAGCGACTTGAAACATCACTCAAATGATTATCACATCCTCTAGCATCATAACATGGGTTTAACTACATCTTTCATCAATCATAGATAAACATATCAACTATTGTCTAGCATATCATGACATGATAAACTATTTTATAACCATAGCATGTATAATGTATATAAACAAACTTTGATGCATTTTTTGCAATAACATGCCATAACATGAATAAATTTTGCATTAAAATTAATCATGCAACATTTTACTTTTTGAAATTAAAAACAAATCACTACCCTTGTAGACAACACAAGTAGCTAATTTTTCCTTCTTGCATAATAACCTAGACTAACTAAATATAGCTCTTGGTTAATCACTTCTTATCAAGAAAACAAGATCTTTAAATCTTTCCAAGCGTGTTATTAATCTCGAGGATTTGATTTTTTTTTTATAATTACACTTAAGCCTAATAAAATTGTAACGACCCATTAGAGGGTCCAGTATTTATTCAAGAATTATTTAATTAATTGTTGAAGCATTTGATTAAGAGATTTTGCCAATTAATTATTTAATGTGGCAATTTAGAGATTTTGAAGGAAAAGCATAGCATTTAATTCTATTTAATTTTGGAGTTAAAAGAATTTGCTAAGGTGGAAATCTAGTAATTTTTAATTGAGAGAATAGTATTTAAATAGTATTTAATTGCATTTATTTATTGTGAAAATTAAATGCAAGGGTATGAAGGTAATTCTAGAGTTTTATTGTTATTTGAGAGTTTTAATAATAATTTATTATTATTATTAATTAAGTGAGATTATGTATTTAAAGGAGAGTGAGAATCCATGTATAAGATGGATTTGGATTGAGAGTCTCCTACTTAGATTTGGAGAAGGAATCCAAGTTGTATAAGGAGATTGTGAGGGCTTTAGGGGTGCTCTCCTTCTCTCTCTATATATAATCCCACTAGCCATATTTTCTTCACGTTATGTGAAGAACAGAGAGGCCAAGAGATAGCAGGGTCTTGCAAGAGTCTTCAAGATCATTGAAGGGTTCAATCAGAGAGTTATACCAGGCAAGTATTCTCCCTGTAATCTCTTCCATTACAGGATCATGATAGTTCGTTTCCAGAATTTTTAAGACTCTCGTTTGATACTCAGTTTATTAACTAGTTTATATATACCTATATGTGTGTTTAGATTAGTGTATGAAAGGCTCCCTTGAGCAAGTATCTATCCCTGTAGAACATTCCTACAGGATCATGATTCAGTATTAAATCTCAGTTTTTTAGTAACTCCTTTGTTGAGTTTCAGTTGTTATAGACAGTGCACGTATATATATATATATGTATGTGTGTATAACAATGGTTGTATGAAGAAGATATGCATGATTCTTTGTATCAATTCTTTTAAATATGATCTCCAAATCATGTTAGCATATGTTCTCAGATTAAACAAGACTCTTCGTTCTTGTTCCCAAATCTTTATCAGTTGTGTTTACAGGCGTATGTATATGCGCAGTTATATCCATACCCAGTGAGTTTGATAAGTGGTGCATAATTCTTTTAGCATTTTCTTTTAGAAATGATCTCTGATTCATCCTTAAGTTAGTTCATGTCAATTGGGATTGTTCTCCCAAGATTTCTTTCAGAATGGTGTAGCAATGTTAAGTTTTGATTCAATATGTAGTCTCTGTTATCGTGAGTTTTATTTCGTATGAGATTCCAGACATTCGAATGAGCCTTGTGTCATTCGAATGAGTTTTGAGGCATCCGAATGAATTCTTAGTGTTATCGTAAGTTTTTCCCTTATAACGTATCAGTCATTTGAATGAGTTCTTTGTCACTCAAATGAGTCCTTAAAGATCTGAGTAAGCCTTTGTTTGTATAGTCTAGCATTCGAATGAGTTCCATGTCATTAGAATGACCCGTGCGTATCCCGTTCAATTCATTTGAATGGGGTACTGTAGCATTCGAATATGTACCATTCTGCCCGTTCAAATGCTTGCGATTTGCCAAATTCATTCGAATGAATTTATGAGGCATTCGAATGCCTCTCTTATGCTTTAGCTATTATCCATATATCATCAGATGCCATTCGAATGATCCTTTTCTTTCATTCGAATGTGCCCAGTGATGCACCTGATATCCGAATGTTTTATTTTGCATCCGAATGTCTTTCCTTGCATTCGAATGACCTCCCTCACATTCAAATGACTCTCTTGAGACATCTGAATGGCTTCTAGTAAATTCTTAATGCAAGTCTAAAATTTAATATAAATATTCAATACTTCAAATATTGAATTTTCATGCCAAGATATGATAGAATCCAATATTGCCATGCCTATACTCAAAAATTACAGAATCTTTAAACTCCAATATATTAAAGATCAAATTACATGTGTAGTTTATCATGACATGATCAGAATTATTTTGTTGAGATTATGTGCATACATTTCGGTGTGAGCATTGAGCATGATTTTATATGGAGCACTACATATTGTGTGCCAGCATGTATATGAGTATCGCGTTGCATTATGCACGCCAGGCGGCTTATCCGCGGGGATCCCACCAATTTCAATTTTAGCTCAGTTTATGAGTTGCTCGCCTGGTGGCCACTAGAGGCTAGGGGCATATTTCCCACAATATGTGCTTATAGTTTTTATGTATGCAGGATTCAGATCAGATAGGTATGTATTATCAGATTATGTGAGCCTATGAGCCAAAGTTGCATACCTGCATTTAGTTTACAGTTTATGTTTATTACATTTTTATTAATGCAAACAGACAGTGATTATACTCAATTCAAGTTTAGTAAGTATTTATCAGTATCGATATTCTTCGATTCAGCTTTAGTATTCTTTCTAGCTTATTACTTGTTAAGCTTTGTAGCTCACCTTGTACTATTCACCCCTCCAGGTCCTAGTGGGAGAGTACTAGATTTGGGGCTTAGTAGCAGTGGTCTATAGTGTGTGTACGTGGAGCCACTCAAAATAAAAGATGTCTGGGAGTCTGTTGAGTTTTATAGTGTTTTCTCAGTTTAGATCTATTTTATATTTCAGTTGAGGGATTGTCCCTTAGTCAGAGTTTATGCATTTCAGTTTGTATTGACTCAGAGTTTTTATTCTAGTTGATTGAGATGTTCAGTTATGGTATCAGATTTCAATTTATTAGTTAGTTTTATTTCATTTTTCCCCGTAGCACCTTTTCTCGGGCAGTTCTAGGAGAGGGGGTGTTACAAAAATTCCCAAAATTCTTTTGCTAATCCTTCACCCTTGGGTTTCACCATTTTTAATTTAGATGAAGGAACTAATTAGATCAAACCTAAATGAAGTACAATTATACTTCAAAATGAACATCAATATTATATTTCTAGTAGCCAAGATTGTTATCAAGGTTAACATGTTCTAATAAATCATAACATATCAAAAATGATGTATAAGTTTACTATCATTCTAATGGCTCAGTACAATACTAATTAGAGGTAAATTTTATAAAAATATTAAGATAGTGTTTGTTAATCAAGATATAGATCATAAAAAGTGAGATATGGAAAGCATTTCAGATAAATGTGGTTTTCATTATGTTTGTTAAATTTGACCATTGGAAAAGAAGTCACATGACTTCTTATCTAGGCTTTTTTATATAAATTTATCTCTCTCTCCTGATTAGGGGTCAATATTTCCTAAATCTTAATGAATTATATCCCTATTTTGGCTTTATAATTATGCTTAAAATAAATAATTATTTGCATTACATATTATTACAGGATGAAGCAAGGAAGTCAACTTCTACAATTAATTAGGGGCATAAATTGAAGACATTGGATTACCCATTATTGTTGCTCAAATTCATGGGCCAACTATGGAGTCTAGAGGATGTTTCAAGTGCACTTGACCCAACTATCAAATAGAATCCAACATAAGAAAGGCCCAAGACCAACCAAAGGCCCAAGACCAATCAAAGGCCCAACAAAGCCCAATTTGTAGAAGACTTTTCTTTGTTTTGTATTTTTATGAGTGTTTTACCACCTAAAGTCTTTTGTATTCTTATGAGTATTCCACCACCTAAAGTCTTTTGTTTTTTTTTTTTTGTCTTTTACCTAATTTTCTTCCACTAGTTAGGTGGATGTTTTGTGAGTGGCCATTAGATATAATTATGTTTAGTTGAATAATTGTGTGGTTTGTATTGCATCTTGTGGGCTATAAATAGCTCACATTGGTGCATTTGTGGGAGGTTGTTATTACTTGAATCAAAGTTTAGTTTTGTTCTAGAGAATTGCTCTTATTCTCTCTCTTGTTTTCTCTTGTAATCTTACTTCCTTTCTTTTTTCTTTTAAATTATTATGTCATTTATTGTTACTTTATTATCAACAGCCTAAATGGCTGGTTAATTTCTGCCTTTAAATTTCTGCAATTTTAATTCTTCTCTTTTAATTATCCACAGCCTAAATGGCCGATTAGTTTCTGCTATTTTAATTCTTGTCATTTAAATTCTATTATTTAAATTATGCCATTTAAATTCTTGTCAATTAACTCTTAAATGGAAATGAGTAGCTAAATCTAATCTTGGGTTAAGGCAAGGACAGTGTCCAACGCCAATGATTCCCAAAGAAAGTTGCACTTTAAATGAGTAACATTAATTTAAATTTCAGTATGAGTGAGTTTTAACTATTGGGAAATCACTAGGTTTGGATTAGAGCGTAAGCCTAACTTAGAGCTTTCATGTCATGCATGGGAGTTACTAGAACTGGAAACGCTATCATACCCAAACCCGAATGATTAATTTAGTTATTTTGTATATTAATTGTAATTGGATTTATGGTAGTTGCTTAAATTAGAATCCCGCATATCATGTATGGGGATTGCTTAAATTAAAACTATCATCATCTCTAATTGCATTTAGTAACAAACCCTTATATCTGAAATTAAAATAATGTTACTAACCTTGTTTGCTAAAATTTGGGAATCAACAAGTTGGTGCTGAAATTGTCTTAACTCAAGTGCTATCCAATTTTATATCCTCACATTAAGCATTTATTTCAACTTCTACCTTGCTTTATTTTCTAATATCTATTATCTAAAAAAAATCATAAAAAATCTTGTTACCAATCCATCTAAATGCGTGTGCGTGTGTGTGACATTCTTTTTCTTTTGCCATAAATAAATCTCTCAATGGACGACCTGGTCTCATTCAAAAAGTATAAATTTAAATTTAGATTACAACTGCACTCATACACTGATGAGTATAAACCTCTCACCTAAATAAACAAAAAAATATAAAATTTTTATTATGTTTTGTTTTGTGTTTTAATTGCAGGGTGAGAGTGCAGCCAAATTTTGGCGCCATTGCCGGGGAGATTGAGGCAAAAACAAAAAAAAAAAAAAAATAAGAATAAGCATCTCCTAATAAATTCGGTAACTCTGTTTCTTCTTTTTTTCTTTTTACTTTATTTTTGTTTGTATATGGTGTATGATACTTAGGTCAGGTAGAACTATAGAATATCAATCACTCATGTCTCAACACAATGAGAACATGCCACTTGCACACAACATGTCTGCACGTGGTAGTGACCACGGTGACCCTGACCCCATTGATCAAGAGATGATTAGACCCCTTAGGGAGTATCTTCATCCTCCTAGGCAAACAATCCCTTCATGCATTATTCTTCCCATCAACCATCATAGTTTAACTTCAAACCTAGCATAATTCAATTGTTGCCAACTTTTCATGGTATGGATTCTGAAAATCCATATACTCATATGAAAGAATTTGAGGAAGTATGTAGCACTTACATGGACCATACAACAAATGAGGATGTCATAAGATTAAAACTCTTTCCATTCTCACTAAAAGATAAGGCAAAAATGTGGTTAGGCACTCTCTCACCTACATCTAAATCGAGATGGTGGATGCTAGACCCAAGTCTTGGGGAACTAGATTTTCTTTGGCATTGCTAGGAGGAAAAGCTACTCTTGGTACGTGGAGGAAGGCAATGAGAGGATGAGCCCATGATGAGTTATCTGGACCGAGTGGAAATAGTATTTCAGTTGAGTACACGTGAACCCTATGGGGCCTTCCAAAGAAGCAAGTCTTCTTCACAAGGAAGTTCATGAATGAAGCATAGGGATAGCTTACTAGAGTCTTAATGATGGATATGCATCTTTGGTTCCATTATGATGATTTTGTTGGCGCGGTGAGGCAACAAGCCGAGCTATGGGAACCTTGTCAGACCGTACCTTATGACTCTACCGAAGGCAAGACCGTTTGTGGGGAAATTCCTTCAGAGGCCGTGGAATGGGGACTGACTTATCAGAAGAAGGAAACTACTGGACCTGAATTAAGTGTAGGCAGTAATGGATACCTAGATTGCTTAGTTGATGAGGCAATGTCCCACGCTGTTGGGGATGAGGAAAGCACTGCATAGTGAGGGTGCTGCTATAGTCTATAATAGTGAGGGTAAGAGTTTGTTGATTTAATTGGGAATGTAATGGTAAAGTGCTTTTGTGACTATGTAACTTTTGGAAGATGCATGTGTGTAAGATGTGACTGATTATGACGTAGGATGGGAAGTTTAAGTGGCCCGACTTGGGAAAATTTAATGATCATTCATTATTTCGATTCACATAAATATATGTATGTGTACAAAAGGAGAACAAATGACATGGAAACAAGTTGCATTGCAATTCTAAGGAGTTTAAATTACAGGAAATTTGAGGAATGGCTGTAAATTTAAACTTGGGTATTTTGTATTGTTAAACTTAAGATAAGTGGTCAAGTTAGACAAGCCGGTAGGTTTAAGGATGCACGGTGAGGAAGTTGCCGCAAAATACAATGGAGATAAAACTCGAAAGTTGTCTATAAACGGAGTTTAGGGATGTGTGATGTGGATAACAGATAAGGGAAAAGCCTCGAGTGAAGGTGATAAGTGGTTAAATAGCTAAGAAAGCTATATGGAAAAGGGGTATAGGACCCCAGATGGACCAAAGAAAAAAACGAGAAGCAAAAGGAGGAAAATTATGGGAGCGAGCTGCTAGAACCTGGAATGTGAGCATCCAAGGCTTAATAGTTAAGGGTTTAAGTCGCCTAAGGGATTTGTCATGTGGAGATGGTATTGATGCATTTTCAACGTAAGCTTTTCCCGTGATGTTGGATTTGATAGGTTATATTCTTGGTTGAGTAGTACGTGTTGAAGCAAGCATGACCTAAGGGTGTCATGTTAACTCTCGAGGCTTTAAAAAAGGGAAAGGACCGCTCTCATGAGAAAGGGAGCTTGAGGAATCGAGTGTCATTGAATTATTATCATAGGCTAAAGAATGCGATATATGGACGGAATAATTGTAATCAGAGAGGTGTAAACACTTGTGAAGCATGTGAACTGGGAATACTTCGGTGGTAAATTATGAGATTTCGAGGTAGGTATTCTACCCATAAGTAAACTACCAGGGCGAGTACGTAGTTGTATCCATGAAGAACTAGGTTGGGAACCTAAGAGTGACTCGTGTAATTACTCGTAGAAATAACTAATTGAGATTTTGGATCGAGAGTACATACGCATATGATTATGTATATATATAAAATATAGGTTAGCCTATAATAAGAGGGGAAAAAAAAGGTAATACGAAAATAGTAGGCCAGTGCATGGCTAAGGGGAAATAAGCAATAAGGTGAGAGCCTTATTCAGCATAGCAACTGTCAACAAATGGTAAGGAGCTATTGACCAGTTGCGAACGGTCGCCAGTGTACCTTTCGTTTGGTGACTGTGTTGATGTTGGACTTGGTTTTCTAATGCCACAAGAAATAATAATAATTACAATAAAGTTATCTATATATATATATATATACAAAAATTCATGTGGTTTGCGATACTGTAATATATCGATTTTGCATGGGTAAACATATAGTAATGCATAATTAAGAGGGAATCCACTATTGTTAACTTAGGGAAAGGGAAATCAAATGTCGGTTGATGAGCGATAGTGACCAAGGAAGTGAAGGATCTATTATTAGATTGGATAAGTAAACGTGTTAAATGAGAAGGATATATTGGAAGAAATGAAGTTGTAGGAGCTCATAGTGAAATTTTAAGACTTTGAGACAAGGATAGTGCTCGGTCAAATGTATTCATTAGGGGAGAGTCCTAATGTTCTATGAGGAGGAAACATGGGAGATTTAGAACATGCATAGACTGTAGCACTCGAAGTAAATAACTATAACGAGTAAGAACCTCCATCGTGAGTGGATAATTTGTTGGATTGCATGTTAAGGCGATGTATCTTTGAAGATTGGCATGTGGTCAAGATGGTACCAGTGAATGGTAAGATGGGAAATAAGTCATCTCAAAAAGGGTATTGTAGTGTTATCGATGGAATGAAAAATACTTGTCGAGTGAAGAGATTCACTGGGAATACTTAAGGGTTACTTGTACAAAATGGGAAATTGCAAAATGTATGCTATGGTTAGCAAAATGCGAATTTGATTGAAGGAAATGGTTTCCTTATGGACCCTATCTGAGGCTTGTAAGGTACATTATATTATTCACCTAGGACGATTTAAGGAGAGATGTGGCGAGATTTGTTTTACAATGTCTAGTGTGTCAGCAAGTTAAGGTAGAACGTCAGAAACTCGCAGATTCAATGCAATTGTTATCAGCACGAAGTGGAAGTAGGATAATGCTCCCGTGGACCTTGCGTAGAGATTACCTAGGCTGGCAAAGAGAATGAGGCCATTTGGGGTACTAGTAGTCGAGATGACTAAATCAGCCCCTCTTGGGTAATTAAGAAAATGTTTTCCCGAAATAGTAAGACTACATGGTATTCCGTCAAGTATTTGTGAAATGTTGCACATTGCCTCAGGGACTGGATGGAAGTTCAACACTGCATTTCATCTATAGGTTGACAGGTAGACGAAGAGAACTCTTCAGGCATTGGAAGAGGTGCTACTGGCACATGTGTTGGATTCCCTTGGTACGTAGGGTGATCATCTTCCATTAGTGGAGTTCGTTTATGACAATAGTTACCATGCCAATATTAGGCCACCACCCTATGAGGCGTTTTATAGCAGTCTACGCAAGAGGCCAGTGTGTTGGGAGGAGGATGGGTATCGGGCCTTGTTGGGACCCCAAGTTATCAAGAAAACATTTGAGAAATCAAAACTGTTAGGGCTTAGATGGAGACGGCCCAAGATAGGTAGGAAAGTTATGTAGACCGGAAACACCAGGATTTAGAATTTGAGATGTGAGACCATGTATGGTTAAGGATGATGCCATGAGGTGCATGCGATGTTTGGAGCTCAGGGAAAACTAACCCTTGTCCTATTGACACTTTCGAGAATCGCAGTACGAATTGGACCTTTGGTGTATAAATTATCCTTGTGTGGCCGATGTGCACTCGATGTAGCACATATCAATGTTAAGAAAGTATGTACTGGATTTTTAGCATGTGGTTGATTTTCTTTAGACCATAAAAGTCATGAATGATGTGTGATATGAGAAAATGTCATTAAACATTTCAGAACGATGAGAGAAGGAATGGGAGTGTAGATCAAATCCTTTTGTAATGGCCGGTGGCAATGTCACAATTAGGGTGAGGTCACTCACAAAATTGAGAATGAGTTGAGGCGTTTCCTTTCCAATTGTTTGTGTGGTTAGATGCGAATTTGGGGACCAAATTCTTTGAAGGGGGGAGAAATTGTAATGACCCGTTAGGGGGTCTAGACATTTTCAGGTATTTTATTTTGGGCTCAAAATTTTTTCTTTAATTAATTAAGGATTGAAAATATTCTTTTTATTATTATTGGAATAAAGAGTAAGTGGAAATAAAAATTTTGAGGCCTATCCAAATGGGATTAAAAAATGTGGGAAAAGTCCAAATAAATTGGGTCATTAAGATGTTTTCAAAAAATTTTAATTATATTATGAATGGGCTTGGATGATGATAATTTATTTGGGTTAGTGAGTTGGGCCATGGAATGGCCCACGGCATGGGCTGAGCCCAATTGAGAAATGAGATTTGAAATTTTTAAAGGAAAATCATAATAAAATAAATTGGCCATCAAATGTAAATAGTGCCCTTGGTCTTCCTTTGTCTATGGCTAGAAGGGAGAGGCAATCAGGTCATTTCGACCAAGTTGTAGGGGCAGACTGTGCATTTCCCTCTTCATGCTTTATCTGCGTTGGCAACCTTTATGTGTTGTGTGCCTGTCTTTCCTTTTCTGCAACTCTTTCTTCCTTTTGCTCCCATTTTTTGTGTTGGCCGAGAGGAGCTTCAGGAAGAGATCGGATTCTTCTGCATAGCGAAGTCATCAAGCAAGTTCTTCTTACACTCTCCCTCTTTATTTTCAGTGCAAGCTCACTTATATGCCTTGTATTTCACTCTCTTGGATTTTCTGTTATCTTCTGTATTGTTCTACAAGTTCTTCTTTCACTCCCCTTTGATTTACAGTGCAAGTTCTTTTATAGATCTTCTTATATTCTCGTGCAAGCTAGCCTATATCTTCTTTTGCTGATACGATTGATGTGTATATGTTGGTTCGCTGTGTTCATTTTAGCTCATTTTAGTTTGTTGTGTTCTTTTTAGCTCACTATGTTCAACCTTTTGTTTATGTATCTCCTTGTGGTCTTAAAATGGGGTTTGTTTTCACCCCATGCTTTCTTCGTGAATGGCATTTTATATAGCTAGGTGAGGATGAGAACCTCTGCTCGTTCTCTATCCAAAGTAGCAGTGTTAAATGTACGCATATATATATTTGCGTGTATATCGTATCTGAATGAGCTCATTGTTCCAAATGCCTCTTTATAATTGTATGTGCTATGTCAGAATGTAAAATGCTAAGTCATCTGACACACATTCAAATGATTTCATTAAGGTATTCGAAGGTCTCGTATCAACAGCAAAAGCTCAACTGAGAATATATACTGTTCACCCATATATGAGACCCACTTATAAATACACATATACATACATGTGTAATGAGCTGTTACCCCTCACTGATTTGAAAAGCTTACTCGAGCCATGCCCTGCTTAGACAATCCACCATATACTCATGCTTAAACAGTCGTTCGAATGCCCCTGTTCTGTTCGACAAACCCAGTTATATATGTATATACACATTCAGCTTCATTGATGTTCCAGTGAGCTCATTCCGAGTTCTTTCCGTGTGTCATTTCCGCAAGCTCTCCCCGTAAGCAGCGAACACATGACCTCGAGCTCATCCCGAGCTCTTCCCATAAGCCTTTGATTGCGAATTGTCTACTCACACCCTATTCATTTATACATTCCTTGAGCTCGTGAAGTAAATGTTTGCATTTTCTTTAATTTATATTTTACCTTTCATTTACTTTAATACATAAATGTAAATAAGAAAGTACCCCCCATTTGGATTCAATAAAAATATCAAAAAAATCAAAATTCATAACAATAAAAAAATAGAATTTTAGTTTTAGTACAAATTCAAAAATTTATGATTTTACCACCCTAAAAAACATAGCTTCCATTTTTTGAACAATTTATTAAAAATCATTCTTACAACAATGAATGTTAATTATCAAAATACCAGAAGTTAGTTTTTCAAAATGAAGACATTTACAAAAATATGTTCTAGTTGATCCTTCACCTTAGAAAAAGTTTAGATTTATTTTGATCGAAAATTTCAAAGCAAATTTTGATATTCACTTTAGGCGATTCTTTTAAATATCTTTTAAACTCTTCATATGTATAAGAATGAAAATAGTTTGGATTTCATTTGAACAAAACAACACTTGATATGAGTGAACAGTTATCTAGTATTGTGAGATGGGCATAAAATATATATAAGTATGGTAATAGCTTGTGAGAGGAAATTCTTTTTGGGTTGCCATTCTTTCTTATGATTGAGTCATGAGCTTAAATGCAAGTAACTGTATACTGGAACCAGTTAAGTGAATTCAAGGAAATTATAAGAAGGGAAAAATAACATATTAAATCTCTAATACTCCTCAAATGTTGAATCAAGCTTTAACCTTAAATAGCATCTCCCAAAATTACTTCTAGGTTATAATTTACATCTTAAACGTGAAAAATGTTATGAAATAAGATATGATGAATTATCTGATAATGGTAAAATACCCGGTATAAGTAAATGGTGTTGAAAGGATGAATATTGAGAAACAAGAATTTAAATACATGTGGTTGGCAAATGCATACATGTACATGTTACATATATATATATGTTTTGCGCACCTATTATTTTGCGCGGAGGGAGAAAGGGTACCCTAGAGCACCTGGCACAAGATCAGGTGGCCATAGCCAGACGAGGTTGGCTTCATATTTATTATGAGGTTTTATGAAACTTATGCACTTTTTCATGCATCGATTTATGGCTTGAGAGCTGGGAAAATTGATATTGATAATGAAATGATGCACTCTTACATGTATTGATTGATGGCTTGCGAGCTTGTGATAATTGATATACATTGAAATTTTATGCACATCTGCATAGTGATACATGGTGACATGATATATTAAGTTGAATTGATAAATTCATGAATTATGAATCTTGTATATAATTATGGAGTCCTTGACTCTTCTTGGTGTCATCATGTTCTTGGATCCTATATATTGTTCCTTGCTTCTCGAACTTGTTGAGTCTTGTGGCTCACTTGATCTATTTTGCCATTCTAGGTGAAGGAAAGAATGTTATTAGAGGTGAGTCCAATAGGACTACAGCCCAGGGATAGTGGTATACGGAGATGGGTCCTAGCTTCAAAGATCCTAAGATCCTAATTAGCGATTTGGTGAGGATTATAGTGATGATGATTTGTTATGTTATTGGCATTTGAGCCTCTTATTATTTTATATGGCCATCAAGCCTAGAGTCGTGAGATATTGAAAATGTAATTAAATCTTATTTAAATTGCTATTGCTAAAAATGAAATGAGTTGTTATTTGAGTCTAATTTTGTTCTATATCATCTTTATAATGACCTTCCTTTCGAATATCCTATGCTAAACGAGAATATTCGGAAGCAGGCCTTACAGTTAGTATCTCATCCCGTCATTTCAAGGTCTTGAGCTTTAACGAAGCCGTAGTCTTCATAGACGACATCTCTATTTAACCAAAGAATTTTTAAAATACCAATTCACCCCCCCTCTTGGTGTGTGTCATAGCAGTTATATTCTAATACTACTAACCATGAAGATTAGACCAAGATGATGTTATGATATTGTTTTATCCAAATAAAAGTGCAATTCTTAAACAATAATTTAATTTTGGGCCTATTAAGTAACTAGGAAAACACCATGGCAAGAAAAAAAATGGTTTAATTTTAATTTCAGGTTTAATTGACCCATCGGGTTTAGTACCCAATAAAGCCCGATTAAATTTTTTTTACATTTTTTAATTTTTTTTTCCTTCAATATGAGGATTCCATTATTACAAAAATGATCTCTTCATAACTAGGAAAACTCATGGCAAAAAATAAAAAATAAAAAGTGATTTAATTTTAATTTTGGGTTTAGTTGGCCCATCAGGTTTAGTGGGCTAGCGAAGCCCTATTATTTTTTTATTTTTATTTTTCAATCTGTGGGTTCCACTATTACTAAAATGATCTCTAGTAACATTATCCGGATTAATTGAACGTAGAATGCCAACAAAATTGTCACTTGGTGGATGTGATGCCAATAGGTGACTATCGATCAAGTGTTCTAACTACCTACTAACCATGAACATTGGACTAAGATGATGTTATGATATTGTTTTATCCAAATAAAAGTGCAATTCTTAAATAATAATTTAATTTTGGGCCTATTAGGTAACTAAGAAAACACCATGGCAAAAAAAAAAATGGTTTAATTTTAATTTTAGGTTTAATTGGCCCATCGGGTTTAGTAAGCCAACTAAACATGGAACGGGTTTCGTTGGCCCACCTAACTTGGTCATAGAGTTTAGTACCCAACAAAGCCCAATTAATTTTTTTTTATATTTTTTTTTATTTTTCTTTCAATCTGAGGATTCCATTATTACTAAAATGATTTCTTTAGTCTCTTTATTTGATCATTTTTTCTATTTTGGCATTCAGGTTCTAGGTAGAACAGATAATGAGATAAAGAACTTTTGGAACACCAATGTTAAGAAACTCCAACAAGTCGATCATCATCAATACACCAGTTACAATTCCTCTTTGCTCCATTCTCATTTCTCTAACTCTCTTCAAACATTAAATCCTTCACCAACAACATTCCATACTTTTACATCTCCTTCACCACCATCAAGTTCCTTTAATTAAAACTTTCAACGTCAATTACCACTTGCTAGTTCTCAAACCAAGTTTACTAATTTTGACTTCACTCCATCAACCACCGATACAACTGTACGATTTTTGGTCTTCAGAACTGAGTCATTTAGGATGTCCCGGCATGCCTAATTTTTATCTTGGACGCTTATGCGTGCCAGCGAGTGTGGTACCTCCCACTCGAGCGAGTTTCGGCTCGTAGTACAGGTATTGTCTGCCTTTAGGGCAGTAACATGTTTATTATAGGGACTTGAGTGCTAATACATTTCTTATTTGGGCCTTAAGATCCTGTATATGAGCATTAGTACTTCTACAGTTGGTACATGTATCAGTTTATGAGATTGCATGGCATGTTATACATGAGTTTCGGTTTGTTATGCACTTGAGATGCAAGTTGACTCTTAACACCTGCTCTATCCGTCTTTCCTTTCCTTATGAGCTTGCTTAGTCATTTGGACTCACCTTGTTTTCTCTTCATTCCAGGTGAAGGTAAGGACCTGGTTGCACTACAAAAAAATCGACATTTAGTTGCGATTTTTTTCGCATTGAGCGGCGATTTTTAGCAACCGCTGGAGTAACTGTTGCTAATTATAATTCTTTGGGCGATTTAAAAATTGTCGCAAAATAAGTGATTTAGCGGCGGTTTTTATAATATTTAACGGCGGTTTTAAAATCGTCGTAAAAAATTAAAAAAAAAAAATTTTAGCGACGATTTCAAAATCGCCGCGAAAATTAATAAAAAAAATTAAATTTTTAATTTTAACCGCGGTTTCAAAAGTACCGCAAAAATTAATAAGAATTCTTTTCTAATTTCCAGGCCCGCCCGCAAGCATGGCCAGCCCGACCCGCGCCCGGCTGCCCGAGCGTGGGCACCTAGCCCTTGCATGCGCACCATGTGGCGATGCTGAAAATTAAATTCCAGCCTTTCCCTCCCCAGGTTTCGAACCCAAGATCTCTCTTACGCGCACACGTGCGAACCGCCTGATCTGCAAAGCCCCCTTGACATATATGCTCAGATATATATTATATACTAATCTAGCAACTAATTTTCAGATTTATATTTTATATTTTTAATATATATTAAAAACATTTATTAATTGGTTACTTTTTAAAAGAATAATGGAATAAATTAAAAATAAAGTAATTGAGTGAAATTAAATAAATTAATTGATTAAAAATAAAAAGAAGATTTTATATATTTTTTAAAAATTATTAAAATTTTATATATTAAAATTTTGTTAAATTTATTTTTATTTTTTTAAATTAAATTTTTAATGAATTTTGCTATTAATTTAAATTCAATTTTAAATTTAATTTTAAGATTTTATATTTGTTTTTATTAATTTAATTTTTAATTATTTTCTTAAGCAAAATTTAATTTTTTTAATGTATTTTGCGACGATTTTTGAAAATCGCCGCAAATGTTAATTTAATTTTAATTTTGAATTATATAATTTTTTTGAATTTAGCGGCGATTTTTCAAAAATTGCCGCCAAATTTAATTTTTTTAATGAATTTTGCGGCGATTTTTGAAAACTACCGCAAATGTTATTTTAATTTTAATTTTGAATTATTTAATTTTTTTGAATTTAATCGTCGCAAAAAATCAATTTTTTTGTAGTGTTGGGGCAAGTCTAATACTTTCCGACTTCTTTGTTAAGCGGTGTACAGGGCCATGCAGACTTAGCAATTGTCAGCCTAGGGGTTTGTTTTTGTGCATTTTGCCACTTTTGAATTGTATCTTTCTTCAGTTTATTCGAGTCTGTATGGATTATGTTGTATTTTGTGGCTAGTGTGTTGATGATATATGTTATGCATGCCTAGGTTATGTAGACCTAGAGATCAGTTGTTGTATAATATGTTGTGGTTTAGATACTCATGCTAGGATGGCAAGTTTCCTTTGTCAATTGCTTGCATGACAGGTTCTTTCAGAACCAGGTTATCTCTATTTTAGTAGGGCACTCGCTTTGGTTCTTTGAGGACCTGGGTGGGGCCGTATAATGCTTATCTTTTCTCAATTCCATACTATACCAGGGGTGGGTAGCTCCTCTAACCCATTTCAAACCACCCCTGGTGGTTTTACTACATCTGTAGAAGGTTCTTCCAACATGATTCAAATTGTGCCTAAAAGTCTTGGGTTGAATACTACACCATCCATAGGGGGCTCAACCAACTCATTTCAAGCCATGCCTTGCTACAACTTTGGGTTCAACATAACACCATCTTTGGGAAAGTCCTCCAACCCCTTTCAAAGTACATATAGTAATTTTGGGTTCAACAATACACCATTTGTTGGAAGCTCGTCTGACCATATTCAAACAAATGTTAGTGGTTTTGGTTTCTTAACTACAACATTAGTGGGAAACTCCATTAACTCATTTCAAACCAAATCTAGTGGTTCTAGATTCAATGTGGATAAGGCTTCCAATCCACTTCAAAACACATATCATGGTTTTTCTTTAGATACAAAACCAACCACAGAAGCCTCTTCCAATCCACTTGGTTTTGCCCCCATCTCACAACAAAAATTTGATCAAAATCAATCACTAGTTATGGGGAAGACTACACAACCTTCTCATTGGCATATAAATGCTAGTTATAGGACACAAACACTTGAATTGGATGATGAAAGAGAGTTGCAAGAAGTTATTGAGAAGTCCAAGGCGTTGATGCCATTCAAATATCAAAATAAAGAAATTTCCTTGAAAGGTAAAGATAAGGTCATATATGAATCAAATGCAGAGTTTATGGACATTCTCGCACACCAATAGTTGATTCAACTTTACCTTGTTCATCCGTGGGTGAGTTGAAGTCATTTATTATGTTTTTAATGTTACAGCTAAGCATGCATTAAAATTAACGAATCTTATTTAATGATATTGCTTTTAAACTTTGGTAATTGATTGAAAGACATTTCTTTAGTAATAAAAAGTTTTAAATGAAAATTTAATTTTGATAAAACTATATAATATCTATTTACTAAAAAAATCATAGTAAAAAATTAAAATTAAAAAAAATATCATTGTTGCATATAACCCCATATATATCATCTTGTCAACATATAACCGCATAATAATAGCACTATCATTCATTGTGTTGAGGGTTCAAATAACCTTTTAAGTTAATTTACACTTGAGAAAGAGATTGCATAGCTAGTTGTGCTTCTTTTAAACTCATTATAGTATAAAGAACATTAGATTTACATAACTTTACTCCACTTGAAATTTATTATTAAAATCTATTTGTTAATTATTTCATATATTATCATTTTTTTTATTTTTATAAAGCATGTATAAGTTTAACTTTGTTAATATATGTAGGGATGAAAGAAAAAGAGCCACTAGAAGAGATCAACCCACTTGATGATAATCTATCCTTCTTGCTTGATGCACCAATTGATGAGGATGACCATGCTTTGTTTCTTAAAATATCAAATGCTTCAATTGGATAATCACCAAATATGGAAGTAGCAGTTGAAGATTCATCAATGGGTCTGATGTTAGCTTCTCAATTACTTCTTGATGACACCATGGCAGCAAAAAACAACGAGAATGAAGGCTTCTAAAATGTTACTCAAATAACAATCAAAGAGAAAGGGGTGCAACTTATGGATGTGCTAAGAGTTTGTTTCTTATGCTTTAAAATTTTGTATTTCTATGATTTTTGCTAGCTTGTGGGTGTTTTACTTTTGTCTTCTACTAAGAGTACTCCGTTTGGTCTTTTGTCGAACATAATGTTATTTCCTATGTGGTAAAGTCAACCTAATTCTTCTAACCATGAGACTTTGATCATTGGTTGGGGAATTTGGTTATCGTGGTGCTCTTAGATTATCATGCAGTTGTTCTAGGTATCAAACTTATTCTAGTTGGTGTGTCTATGCATATATGCACGGACTATTTTAGTTCAATATTTGCCTAATACTTGACAATAATTTTGTAACGACCCGTTATTCGGTCGAATTATATTAATTTGGTGAAGGTATCTTTAATTAATTGAGTAGTGACTTTAGGACATTGTATGTGTTATTTTTAGGTAATGTGACCAAAGTAGAGAATGTGAAAAAAGATCAAATGATTGATTCTAATGGAAATGGGACCCACGACTTTGCAAGGTATGTAACTAAGCATTTTATGAAATTTTGAGGTATTAGAAATATTGTAATATGACTTTTAGCTTAAGTGTGTGTAAATATATAATGGAAAATGGTTTATTAAAATAAAGGAAATGATTGTTAGTGGAATATATATATACTAGCGTATACCCGTGCCTAAAGGCACGATATAAATAATATTAAGATTAAAAAACAATTACAATTTATACATATTATGTTAAAATGCTCTACAAAACTCAAATAAGAAATAAATATATAAAATTTATAATGTTCACTAATATTACAAATCAAAATATAAAAGCAAGTAAAGTTATTATATACTTGTTAACATTTTATAATAAAAAGAACTTAGTATGTTGCTTTCATAGCATAATAACACTTATATCAGGTATAACACTACCTTCCAAGCATTTGCCATGTTTCTATAGCACTCTTCAAAGTGTGGCTCAATTCTAAGAAGTAGTTGTGTGTTAAAATTGAAGATTGACAACAACATTAGTTATAGTTTTCTTAATTGAGGCTAACTGGTACTTAATAGCCTGCTGCTTTTGTTAGTTAGTTCTCTACTGAACCCTCCCTCTCCCTCTCCCTCTCTCCATACATAAACATCTGTCCACATAGTGGCTTGAACATATAAGGTTTTCATTTATCATTCTTCATTATTGAATGAACAACAAATTACATTAGAAACTGTTGTCCGAGCAAACTAAATGGAATATTAAGAAAGAGCATTGCGTAAAAAGATAGAAAAGAAACTGAAGAAAAGAAGCTGATCATTTTCTGGAACTTAGGCAACACCATGAAAGAGGAAATTGGGTTTTTTAAACTAATTAAAAATGCAGAAGGTTAAGAGACCTGATAATATAAATGCAGTGGGTTGCTCTCATAAACAGCATTGTAGTGCTCCAGAGCTTGCTTATAATTTCCATCCTTGTACATGTGATGTGTAAGCCCCAAATGCACATCTTCTTCTGCATCATCAACAACATAATCTCATCTCATCAACATATGACACATCACATACAAAAACCAAAATTGACAAAAACTACTAAAACATAAAGAAGAAAATTATACAATGCCCATGAAAATTGCAATCCCATTCATAAGGAAACAATCATTCATTGGGTATTATTTCATTTTTTTTTTAAAATTCAATTACTAAACCTCCTCTAGCCGGCAACAAAAAAGAGAGAATAATCTGATCAAACAATTGACATGACCCAACAATAAGCTTGAATCAGAAAATAAAATGAATATGATTGAAAATAGAGTAAATGACGATCAATCATAAACGAAGAAAAAGAAACCCTAGAAAATGTGGGGAAAGTAACCTTGAGAATAATCAGGAGCGGACTCCAACTTATTAAAATTCTTAACCAATAGCTTGAGTTGGCAGGTAGAAGAAGAAGACACTAAATCATCAAAACGAAATCTGCACCCATCCATACAATGACACAAAATTCAAGACTGTAAATGTTAGATTCTTCTGAACTCCTAAAACAAACTACAAATCTAAAAGATAAAATATATGCATTAATGAGAATTTCACGTATCAAAAATTCAAATCCAATTAGCAGAGAGTTAGATCTGTGTTCATCCATACAAAATTCAAGCCATGTAAACATCGAATTCCTCGAAACTCCTGAAACAACCTATAAGTTAAATTGCGCTCCTTTTTAACACCACATATTCTATGCATCAGATAAAGAGCATATTTATTTATTAATTAGAAGGGGCACTGTGTCTTGAAGGTTTGGAGTGAATAATAGATCTTCTTCCTTACCAACACTTGAAAGCTACACATCATTATCATCATTTAACCCAAACCCAAGTGAGTTAACTTAAAGTTGTAGCCATGTTAATGAATGGAAGTAGGTTAGCTTTCAGGGCATATTCCTTATCAAGGAGAAACAATTAATTTGAATGGAAGAATAGAAACAAATTAAGGCAGCTGTACCCACATAACATGTAATGTAATTACTATATATATAATTAACCACTTGAATGTTAATTGTCATCCTCTAGGCATGAAAATAATTAAAGTCTATTCTCAACCCACATGAGCATGCATGCCAATTTGATTAGAATGTTTGGGGACCCTCTTTTTGAGTAATTAAGTTTATTTACTCAGAAATTAGAACTCGCATAATCAAATTTAAAAAAATAAATAAATAATTTGAAAAGTTCTAGGAAGTTTCCTTTTTGGAGATATAATAATACAATTAATTACAACTAAGCAAACAATATAAGCAACCAAATCTGAGAGGGAGAAAATTCAAAAAGACAGCCACAAAAGAAAGAAAAAGAACCATGTATAGTATGGTATGATACGGAGACTTAGTCCAATAATTAATTAACAAAAAAAAAAGAGTTTATATGGAAATTACAAACTACGTATATAGAGCACCACTATGATTGATTGTGGTGTTATTATTTTTATTTTCCTAGAAACTTTAACTCTTAGATGGAAAAGAAATTAAAAAAAAAAGGCAGATCTTCTTTTCATTAACCGAAAACAAAAACAAAAAACAGGTGGTCTGTATCATAAAAAGAAATCGATGATTGTGGAAGCAACTTGGACATTTACAAAAATCTATTAAGCGGACAAATATGTATTCCTCATATAATTCCATAACCTAGCAACAGATAGATACCATAAGCTAAACTTCTAGTCCCATTTTTACATGTAATTAAAAAATTAGCTTTCTCCAAAAATCTAGATTTGACACATGAAATAACAGTCAGATGAAGTTGATGAATGGACTGAATTCAACCAGAATCAAATAACACAAATCAGAATTGAAAAATGAAATGGGAAAAAATTAGCAATTATGAAATGCCTCCAGCAGTGTGACAATTATTATCCTTAATAGCCCAACAGATTGTTACAAATGGATATAAAATACTCGTACTGACAATTATCCTCCACTATGGTGCCGCATTATCACAGAGTCCAAAATATAAGTTGGTATAATATTATGAACTTCAAAGTTTTAGTGATTTGGTTCAGCGATGCCTACTTGTAATCTAGATCGCAACAAATTCATGTGAGAGTGCTTACGAAGATTGGTGTTAATTTCTTAAGATCTTTTACTTTTTCCTACAAATTGTTCAAAATTTGTATCCTTAAGAATACTCCATCTATTTTTCCAGGACATGCATTGCTCAGATCAACAACTCAGATTATCACGTCAAAAAATAGAAATATTTTCCGTGTAACCTATTCTGTGAACTTTGTCATTTTACCCACAGGACACAAATCGATCACAAAATTTCGTGCGAGCAACATACAGAGAAGCCGAAATCCACAAATCGCCATATACCCATTAACTAATATGCGAAAACTATCGCTAAATCGTACATACATGAAAACACGCCTAGATTCTGCATATAGAGATCGTTTTTCTTCAAACCCTAGAAACATTCTCTTCCAATCTGAGACGTGAATAGACTTAGATTATGCATATCATGTCCAGATTGAGCATTGCCTAATTAATCTTTTTTCCAACGCCATACATTTAAGTTTAGCAGAAATTGAGTTATACTTCCCATCTCCTTGTATCATGCAAAGCATAACATGGTTAATCCAATTATGCTTTTAAAAAGAAAATTACTGACCTCAAACACATAGCGTAAATTAATGATGGCTAATCAAGCACCAAATTCTTCCACATTCCATGATATTCACTTTCAATATCTTTGAATAAAAGAAAAATAAAAAGGAAAAAGCAGAGCAGGGAGGGAAAAAAAGATACCGACAAATACATGCTTATCAAGCTCCTCGAGTATTTGAAATAGTAACTATTTCATACCAAATATATGTGAAGTATGGACCAAGGTTATAGTGTCTATTTCTTGCAATAGTTTAAGTGCCAGGTTCAGGGTTATGCTGCTCACAAAACAAAAAGGAAAAATAAAAGTAGAAAAAGAGGTAGTAAAATGAAATAGAAGCACAAAGAGCAGCCATAAGATGCACTGATAAGCACATGTTTAATAAAATACCAACATTCCAAGAGCCAAAGATTATGCACAAACTATAATATGTAAGTGTTTAATATAAAGCTTATGGCCAGTTTAGAGCAAATAGGAGCCTTTAGCTAAGTTGTGGCACAAACCCATTCTTCGTTATGGTTGTGCCGGTGGTCTAGAAGGCATGAAAAGCCTCCAGTTGCCCCAATAGCTGACTTGAAATGCTGCAGCAAAACAAAGCCACTGGAAAAGATAAAAAATAGAGCCAAAAATATAATATATATACAAAAACTGGAGAAAGGTAGAGATGGAAACCTGGAGACAGAAGCATGACGAAGCACGAGCTCTCAACAGCGGCCAGTTGCTGGATGCTGGAGGAGGGAGCCACAGCCGTCGTTGCCGTCGCTGGAGTCGCCGCTGTCGCTGCTGGTAGCCGAATCTGGCTCAGATCGAAAATGGCTGGTGAGAGAGAGAGAAAGAACGGGTGAAGTTTGGGTGGCTATGGGGGGAGAGAGAGAGAGAGAGAGAGAGAGAGAGAAAATGGGTGACTATGGGGGAGAGAGAGAGAGAGAGAAAATGGGTGAATAAAAATACATACATATATACACACAAACACAGATATATATCTATATATATGCACAAACACATATATATATTTTATACAGAAAAATAAAGGAAGAGGGCGGCCATGGCTAAACCTCGTGAGTCGGGGATGTTAGAGGATCGGGGTGACGATGGGGGTGGGGGGCAACCGTGTGGTTTGTGGCCGGTGGTGGAGGCGACGGCTATGTGAACGGCAGAGGGAAGGACAACGACGATGCGAGGGGGGGCGACAGTGATGACGATGGTGCGAACGGGTAAGTGAGAGAGAGAGAGAGAGAGAAAGGGTCAGAGAGAAGTTTGGGCGGCTATGGGGGAGAGAGAGAGAGAGCGCAGGTAAACAGAGGGGCAGTTATGGGGGAGAGAGAGAGAGAAAAAGCGTAGGTAGAGGGTAGACAGATCGAGAAATTGAAATGTGAAAATTGATCTTAACCATTCATTTATACTGAAATTCATCTCATCCATAGAATGAAAAGACATTTTGAGACATTTTCAAAAACAGTTCTGTTTTATTATATATATATATGATATTATATTATAAGTATAAAAGGGGAATTGTGAGGGAGAAGGAAATAGAAGGGAATTGAGAGAGGGAACCATGGGATTGGGAAAGTGGAGAGCTAGGGCTCCAACTCTTCTTCCTCTTGGATGATCAAAGTGTCAAGAGAGCTTGGTACAAACTTATAGTTTTTTTTCATCTTCTTCTTCCTTTCTTAGCTTGTATGTTTTGTTATTGAAGGAAGGTGGTGAGCTCATTTTCTCTTGGTGGTTCTTTAAGATCTAATCAAAGGGAAAACTTGGTAAAGGAAAGTTCTACTCCTCTACTCCTCCTTTAAATCTTTAAATCATGATGTTTTGAGGATTATTTGTGGAAGAAGAGAACCCCTATGCTTTTCATGCTTTTGGTTGAGATGTATGTAAAGATCTTTGTAAATCTCCTTAAATTCTTGAATGTGATGGTTGGAATTATTTTCTGACTTCAATAGGGTTTGTTCCACCCTATATTTGTTTGGGAATGGTGTATTTTTGGGTTTAAATTTGAGTTTTGGGAGAGTTAGATGAGTTTGGGGGTGTGTTGTTCGTCATTTTTGGATTATGGAGGTTTAAGAGTCAACTCTGGGGTGTTAAGAGTCGAATCTACATGAAGGGTTCTCAGCTAGGTCACCTCTGGGGATGTAGGAGTCGAATGTGCCTCGAAAGTCGACTCCTCGGGTGTCAAAAGTCAACTCTCTCGGTAGACTACACTGTGCACCCTATACTATTTTGCCCATAACTTTTTATAGAGATATCGAAATCAAGATTCGTTTGTTGTGTTGTAAACTAGATTCAATAGGATTCAATTTGACACATCATGGGTATTATTTGGATAATATTTGAAGGTCTCCCTAGGGTTTAAATTCATACCTATCTGGATTGAGAGTCAATCCATGTTCCATGGCATTACTTGGTTTGAGTTTTGGGGTCTCGTGAATAACTATTATGAGAGATGGTTGAGGTGCATATTTGGGGTGTGTTCATGCATTATTATGTCATGGTATATATATGTGTGTGTGTGTGTGTGAGCCTAGGTATTGGGTGGAGCTAATTGGCCTCAAGGGTCGTGTGTGGTCGCGAGCACCGCCCTAGGTGTGGAGCCATCCGGACCCAATGACCTCATGGAATTTGAATTGGTATTACCTTGGGTGGGAGCTGACTATCCTCGAGGGTTATATGTGCTCACAAGCATAACCCTGGGAATGGAGTTATCTTGCCCCAAGCGTCATTTGCTAATTATACAAGCTAATGGGATTCATATGTGTGTATATATTTTCTTTCATTCGCGGGGACGAGGTGCATCATTTGTTGGGCTTTATCCATGTTGTAATCTGATTTCCATTATCATTCGTTGTTATGCTTGATAGGCCTTGTGGCTCATTCTATTGCTTCTTACATCATTCCAGGAAAAGGAAAAGGTAAGGCTGAAGGTGAGTCTAGCAAGGGTGGATCTCTGGGGACTTAGCTGTCTGCAGAGATTACTTAAAGACAAGGTCATTAGAAGTTTTCTTTTGTATTATAGAGAACTTATCACTCTCTTATATTTTGAAGGCCTATGTATATGTTGTTGTGATCATGGCTTGGGGTTTTGTATCTAATGAAAGCTTAGAATTTGTGTAATAACGTCATGAATGGATGTACATATGTGATAATACAGGGAGTGTTTATGGATGTTTTGATGTTATCCTTCTCTTGTGGTGGTTGGGTTGAATGTTCTTAATTTAGTTGTTCCTATATCATTCTATTAATGACCTCCTCACGGATTCTCTATGCTAGTCGAGGCTCCGAGTGGCGGGCCATCACAAATTTCGTATGGCGTTGAATCCTATTGGTAAAGATTATTGGCAATACTTACTGTTTGTTCTTTTGCTTGCACAAAACTATGTTGAAAATGTTATTACAAATAGCACTTGCAAATTGTGCTCCATTCCTCTGGTCAGTGGTGCCCATTTTTGGGAAACAATTTAATTTAATTGCCATTTGCTAAATTCTAATGTGCAATATCTCATGTTTACTTATGATATTAATTTAATTTTACTTACTATTTGTAACACACGATGTTACTGGTGTTAAGAGAATGAGAAAGAAAGTGAGAAACTTCCAAAAATGCCCTTCACAAAGTGATGGATCTTTGAGAATAATGGTGCCTTGTGAGAGGGGCATTTTGGTAATTTGGATAGTGAAGTCCAATTTAGTAAATTGGAAATAATTCTAAGGTGGAATTAAGTATGGAAGTGAATTAATTTCCCATTTTTGTATTTATGTGGAGATAAATGGGATTAATAATTCACAAAGGGCATTTTGGTAAATGAGAGTATAAATTCCATGAGGGAATTTAATTATTGGAGAGGGAAAGTAATTGTAATTTATTATTATGTGAGAAGAAATTAGTTTTCCCTAAAATGGTGAATTAAGGTAGTGAAAAATTGGATGGTTGAGATGGAAGCTTGGAAGCCAAGGTTAGTGTCTAGAGATGACACTTGGCAAAGTCATGTTCAAGTAAAATGGAGAGATTTAAATAAATGCAAAAGAAATGATATTAGTCTTTCAAGCATTTAATGAGAGGCATGATTATGGTGAATTAAAGAAAATCCAAAAGAAAATGGTAATTAGTCACCATTAATGCCTTGAAAATTATGGGGATTTAATTAATTGGAAAGGAACTAGAAATTCAAGATGATCTAAGGGTGGAGGATTACTCTTGAAAATGGAAAGTGATCTAAGGGATGAGATAAAATCCTTCAAGTTGGCATGGATTGCCAAGTGGATTGAAATGGTCTAAGGGTGTGTTTTCTCTTAAGGGAGGAGATTAGTTCTTCCAAAATGGATGGATGGGATTGTGTCTTGCAAGGGCACATGGATTGTGCTTAATTGGAAAGCTATGATGCATTCTTCCAACTTAAGTAAAATCCTAGGGCTAGGATTTATTCTTGCGATGGAAATAAAATAAGTGAATAAAGGGAATTTTTGGCTATAAAAAGGGAGGTAAAGAAGAATGCTAAGCTTTTTGGCCAAGAGCTTCGTTGAATAAGAAGAAGAGAGGAAGAATCAAGAAGCCTAGAGGTAAGTTCTCTAGATTTGTAAAGATTGGGATGATCCTTTTGTTCTTTCTTTTTTCTTATCTTCAAGCTTTCAAATATTTTCCTTGATCAAGGATCTATTTTTTTTAAAAAAAAGGGTTGAAGCAGGCATGTTCTTGAAAGTTTAAGCTTGTTGGTGGAAGATCTAAAAGAAAAGGTAAGGGATAATCCCATGGGATGGTGGCTTGCAAGTTGTAAGTATATGCTTAAACTTTTAAATGTGTGCATTGCCATGTTTCTTTTCTTTGTGTTCAAGGACCTATGGCCATGACATTGTGTGGGGTAGGGTAGATTAAAGCCTCAAACCAAGGTAGTTGTGAGGATGTGGAAGCCCTAACCATGTTGCATGCATGCATTGACATCACATATTATGTTTTTGTTCATACTTATGTTCACTACACTCTTACTGAGCTTTATGGCTCATGAGGTTTTTATCCTCCCCTTGTAGGGTTTTAATATGCCAAAAGGTTAGGAAGGTTGCAAGCTTGAAGCCTTGGAAGATCTAATATGCTTGATATATATTTGTGTTTTTTTCTATTATGACTTGTGACAGGGGAAGAGCCAATGTAGGCCAAGTGAGGGCCAAGGCCTTCACTGGGCTTTAGCCCACCATTGATTTTGGCCTGCACTCAGGCCTGCTAGGAAATTGTGTATTTGGAAACCCTCCCTCAATTAGTCCCTCTCTCGCTCGCCCGCCGCCCACCCCTTTTGTTCTTCTCCTTCTCTTGCACTAACTCTCGCTCACTGTCGTTGGCTTCCACTTCCTGTCTCTCACCCTCACTTGCTCCGGCCTCCCTCGGTTGGATCGGACGACTTGGACCATAGCTGAGCTGAGGTCACTGCTAGCTCGTTCGTTCGCCTCGCTCACCCTCCTCGGTTACTCACTTACTGGCCTCGCTCAGTCCATCGTCGTCTCACCTCCTCTACCTCGTCCTCATCGGCGTCGCCCGTCGCTTCTACCTCGCCCTCGCCGGAGTGAGAGCATCATCGCCTCTTCCTCACCCACTCGGGCTAGCCCCTCCAGGCTCCGGCCCTTTGTTTGTCGATTGTGGCTGATCACTAGCTGCAGCTGGACGCTGGTTGATCGCTGGCTTCTAGCTTTACTAATTTTTATCCCAAAAAGGTAATTTTTTTCCATTTTTAAAATTAAGTGAACTTAATTTGATATTTTGAATGTTGGATCAATTACACAGGCGCACATAATTTGATATTTTGATTGTTGGATCAATTACGCAGGCGCACCTAGTTTGATATTTTGATTGTTGGATCAACTGCACAGGCGCACATAATTTGATATTTTAATTGTTAGATCAATTGCACAGGCGCACGTATTGTGGATATTGATCGATTACAATTTACACATTGATATTTTGTGCATTCTCTAATTATCATTTGTTATATTTAATTTGAAACAGTAATGGATAGATTTTTTAAATGAAAATCTCTATCGGTTGTAAAAGATGTTGATAGGGAAAAATCAAATAGTGTTACTTTTGATATTACACAACTTCCCACCGATCCTGGACTAAGGATTCCAATTTTGGATTATGATGTTAATATTTGAGATCAAGTCCGGAGAGCATATATGAAAAAAGTCCATGTCAACCTCTAGATCATAACTTTCCATATAGACCATTTGGACAAACACAAACTAGACGATTCAATCCTGCTTGGTTTAAAGAGTTTGGTATTTAGTTGGAGTATAGTGTATCAAAAGATGTTGCTTTCTACTTGTATTGTTATCTATTTAAAACAAGTGTGGGTAAATAAGGAGGAGGTGATGCTTTTGTTAGTGAAGGATTTTCGTGTTGGAAAAGTAAAGACAGGCTTAATATTCATGTTGGGGATCATGATAGTTCACACAATAAAGCTCGCATCAAGTGTGAGGCTTTGATGAATCAAGAGCAACACATTCAGCCAGCTTTCTTCAAGCAGTCAAAACAAGTACGGAGTGACTATCGTATTCATCTTACTGCATCAATTGATTGTGTTAGACTTTTGTTGCGATAGGGGCTTCCATTTCGGGGTCATGATGAATATGAGAATTCAAAGAATCCAGGTAACTTTTTAGTCCTATTGCAGTTTCTAGCTCATCATAATGATGAGATTAAGACAGTTACAATGGAGAAAGCTCCTCTAATTGAAAATTAGCATCACCCAATATTCAGAAGGTTATTGTAAGTGCTTGTGCTACTGAAATGATCAATGTTATTATCAAAGACATAGGGGATTTATTTTTCTCTATTCTAGTTGATTAATCTCGTGATGTGTAAAACAAAGGAGAAAATATTAATTGTTTTACGTTATGTGAACAATAGTGGACAAGTAAATGAACATTTCATTGGTCTTGATCATGTTTCTAGTACTACAGCTCTCTCACTTAAGGCTGCAATAGATAAGACATTTTATAAATATAACTTAAGCTTGTTTAGATTGAGAGGACAAGGTTATGATGGGGCAAGTAATATGCATGGTGAGTTCAATGGTCTCAAATCACTTATTTTAAAAGAGAATTGTTGTGCCTTTTACATTCATTGTTTTTCTCACCAACTTCAGCTAGCTCTTGTAGCTGTGACAAAGAAGAATACTTTAATTTCTAACTTTTTTCGCTTAGTTGCTGACGTGGTCAATATTGTTGGAATATCTTCTAAACGTTGTGATCATCTTCAAGAGAAACAAGAAGATATATGGTGCGAAAGCATTGGAGAATGGTGAGATTTTAAGTGGAATGGGACTTAATCAAGAAACTACCCTTTAGCGTTCTGGTAATATACATTGGGGTTCACATTATAATTCTTTGATCAGCTTGCTTGCCATATTCTCAGCTGTTATTGATGTACTTGAAATGATTAGTGTTGATGGATCAAATTCTGATAAAAAAGGTGAAGCATACAATTTGTTGGAGTCAATACAATCATTTGATTTTGCATTTAATCTACACTTGATGAGAACTGTTTTGGCAATGACAAATGAATTATCAAAGGCATTACAGAGAAAAGATCAAGATATTGTAAATGCAATGGAATTGATGAAACTATGCAAACAACGACTTCAGTCTTTCAGAGATGATGGGTGGGATTCGTTTTTACAACAAGTCTATTCTTTTTGTCAGGTGCACTACATTGATGTTACAAATATTGATGATATGTTTATATGTCGTGCACCTCATGGTCGCCCACAACGTCAATCTTTAGAAATGACATATTTGCATCATTTCCATGCAGATTTATTCTATGTTGTCATTAATATGCAACTTCAAGAGTTGAATGATCATTTTTCAGAGGCAAATACCTAGTTGCTTCTTTGTGTAGCATGTCTATGTCCAAAATATTCATTCTCTGCTTTTGACAAGTAAAGATTGATTCAACTTGCTGAGTTTTATCTAGAAGAATTTTCATCAGTAAATCTCCTAACACTTGATGATCAACTTGAAACTTTTATTTTTAATATGCGCTCTACCAAAGAGTTTGAAGGATTGAAAAGTCTTGGTGATCTTGCAGAGAAGTTGGTTATGAAGAAAAAAAACATAATATATCAGTTGGTATACAAACTTCTGACTTTGGCACTAGTTCTTCCGATTGCTACTACTACTATTGAGAGAGTATTTTCTACAATGAACATTGTGAAGGATAGATTGCGCAATTGAATGGGAGATCAGTGGATGAATGATAGCTTAGTTGTTTATGTTGAGAAAGAGATATTTTTGAATATTGATAATGAAGTTATTGCACAACGTTATCAAAATATGAAACATCGCAAAGAACTATTGTAGGGTATTGAATAAATGATGTTAATTTTTAATATATTTATATTAGTATATTGTTTCTTATTTTTTTCTTTAGTAAATTTGGCCCTTATTGGAAATTTTTCCTAGCTCCACCCCTAACTTGTGATGTATCAAGCTTGGATGAAGGCTCTTGGGTATATGATGCGTAATCTTTATTTTTGGGAATGTATGATTTTATTTTCAAGTGAGATAATGGCTTCTGGCATGTTGAAGCCTAAGTAATGGTGTAAATCTCATATTTGGAATGGGTTGTTGGAAGCTCCAAAGAAGTTAAATAATATGATTTTTGTTGGAAATGTGGTGATTTCTTGTAATTATTTATTTAATTTAATTTCTGAAAAATTTGGGTTAGGAAGCCTAAGAGAAAAAAAAAAAAAAAAAAAGAAAGGGAAAAGAGTGAGGATGGCAGGTGGTAGTAGCCGGGGCCTGTAGGTGGGCCGCCGGGGGCAACAACGGGTAGTAGACGAGGCCCAGTGCCCGTGGGTGTGCGGGCACTAGGGCGCGCGGCGGGCGAGCGTGCGCGGCTCATGGCTAGCGCACCGCGGGGCCTCGTACGGGCGCTAGGAGTAGTTAGCCTCAGCGGCCAATTTTTTTTAAAAAAATTTGAAAAATTAGGGGTTTTGGGGCGTTTCTTGATTGATTTTGGGCCCCGGAGGAATTTCCAAAATAGAGGGATTTTTCGGTCATTTTTGGGAATAAATGCCGAATTTTTGAAAAATTAAAATTCATAATTTTTTTTCCTCGAAATTGGTAAAAACCAATAGGTTGATTGGAATTTTGAATTATATGGAGCCTGGTAGAATTCTGGGAAAGAAGAAGAATTAAAAAATAATAATCATGATGATTGGGTAAACTTAATGGAAGTTAATTAACCAAGTATGTTATGGTTAAAGCCCAAGTATGTTAGTCTATTCTGGGATTGAGGGAAGGGAAGGACGAAACTTAGTTCCCATCTAGGGCAATTCTTGTCAAAACATAGTCCGCCCTTCATAAATGGCCGAGCATGTGAGCAGTTTAGATGATTGTTCACAAGTGACACCCGTAAGTAGGAGCGAGGCGTCACACTATTGAGCCATTAAAGTCAATTACACTTGTTGCACACAAAAATAGTGTATAGTTTCTTGGGTATATCAAGTTACTCTATTTGCTAATAAAGTTATTGTTGTTGTACATTTTTTGGGAGGTTTTCATAAATGTTATTAAGAAATGGATAATGATATTTCTTTGAACACCTAAAGATAAAGTAAAAGACTAAACATATATAGAGTTGATGAATTGTAGGTTTTTCTTTCATATTAGCAAATATTTAAAATTTACAAAAAATATGAAGATATAATTTTTATAAAATAAACAATTTTAATATTATTTTTTTCACAAAAGTTACTAGTAGAAAAATTTTAACAAAAAATATAAAATATATGCTATACCTTTGTATAGCACTACAAGAAAAGCAGTTTTTAGTGGCCACTTTTAGTGACGGCCAAAAAATATTTGTCATAAATACAACTATTAGTGGCGATCATAAACTGTTTGTCAGTAAAAGAGCATGTTTAGTGGCGGCCAAAAAAATTTGTCACTAAAGAGCTCATTATTTGTGACGGCCATGACTTATGGCCACTAAAAGTGCATTATTGTGACATTCAGTTGTGAGGGGCGAAATTTACAATCACTAAAAGAAGATTATTTGCGAGGGCCATGTGTAGCGGCCACTAAAAGTGGATTATTTGTGACGGCCATGTGTGGCGGCCACTAAAAGTAGATTATTTCTAACAAAAAAACAAAGATTATTTGTGAGGGCCATGTGTGGCGGCCACTAAAAGTGGATTATTTGTGAGGGCCATGTGTGGCGGCCACTAAAAGTGGATTATTTGTGAGGGCCATGTGTGGCGGCCATTAAAAGTGGATTATTTCTAACAAAGAACAAAGATTATTTGTGAGGGCCATGTGTGGTGGCCACTAAAAGTGGGTTATTTGTGACGGCCATGTGTGGCGGCCACTAAAAGTGGATTATTTCTAACAAAAAAACAAAGATTATTTGTGAGGGCCATGTGTGGCGGCCACTAAAAGTGGATTATTTGTGAGGGCCATGTGTGGCGGCCATTAAAAGTGGATTATTTGTGACTGCCATGTGTGGTGGCCACTAAAAGTGGATTATTTCTAACAAAGAACAAAGATTATTTGTGAGGGCCATGTGTGGCGGCCACTAAAAGTGGATTATTTGTGATGGCCATGTGTGGTGGCCACTAAAAGTGAATTATTTCTAACAAAAAATAAGCTTATTTGTGGGGGTCAGTACAGGAGGCCACCTAAAGTACATTATTAGTGACAGCCAGGAATGGCGGCCACTAAAAATGGAGTATTTGTGACAGTCTAACATGGCGGCCACTAAAAGCTTATTTATGAACACACTCCAACAAGCTTATTTGTGACGGCCGACGAATGTCGCCATTAAAGGTTCATTATTTGTGACAGTTAGAGTTGGCGGTCACTAAAAGTATATTATTTGTGATGAGTAAAAGTGGCCGCCACTAAAAGTTTCGCAAAGGGTTTAAGTCATTATGCTTATTAGTGAGGGACGAGACTTGTGGCCACTAAAAGTGAATTATTTATGACAATCAAACATGGTGGCCACTAAAAACTTTTGGCATAATATATTTGGTTTGATAGTTACTAAAAGTAAATTATTAATATAAAAAGTATAATAATATAAAATATAATTAATAAAAAAATATTTTCATTTTTAATAACATTCTTCTATTATGTTTTTATTTTTTAATAACATTCTTCTTTTGATATTCTTAAAAAGTATATTTTTATTTTAATATACTTTTATAATTAATTATTAATAATATACTTATTCTGAAAAAATATATTTTTATATTATAAAAATATAAAATATAATTAATAATTAAAAAAAGTATGTTTTTATTTCATTATTCTTTCAATATTTTTAAAAAGTATATTTTTTACTACTAAAAAATTTACAAAAAAATAAAAAGATATTTTATTTATTTTTCTTTTTCTTTAAAATATAAACAAAAGTTTAAAAAATATCTAAAATTTACAAAAACAGAAAAAGATATTTTGTTTATTTTTTTTCTTTCAAAATATAAATAAAAGTTAAAAAATAACTTTTAAATTTTAAAATTATTTATAAAACTTTAAAAATAAACAAAAATATATTTTTATTACCCACCCCCAATTTCCCTCCCTCATCTCTCCCGCCCCCATTTCCCTCCCTCATCTCTCCCACCCCCATTTCCCTCCATCTCCATCTTCCTCTCTGTCTTCTTCTCTCCATCGCCTCCGTTTCCTTCGCTCCAGCATCTTACCTCCGTCTTCTTCTTCGTCTCCGGCTCCAACTTCATCTCCATCGCAACCTCGTTGTTGCCTCAACGCTGTTACTGCTTTTGTCAGGTATTCTTCCTCTCTTCTCTATGTCTCTCCCTTTCTTCTTCTCTCCCCTATTAATGCAGGAGCATCACGAAATTTCTTTGATTATTTAGATTGAGTATCTTTCGTTTTCATATTGTTTTGTTTTAATTTCTGGTCGGCTCCCATCCAACTCCAACTGGAATGTCCATTTTTTCATAACAGAATATCTGAGTGCATGTCCATTATTGGCAGCTTTAATTCATTGATTGAATACTTTGAATCTTCTGAATCCAGTTTGCCTGAAACTATCTATATGACCAGTTTAATTAAGGCAATGTTTGTATAAATGTTTCTTTGGCATTAGAAGTGGACTACTAAATTAATTAATTAGTGCTGCTATATATGGCTTTGAATAGGGCTGGTTTTAACTTTTAAGGTGATATGTGGAGGCTTTGCCATGGGTTGGGGATTTTTTGTAGGAACAGAGGCATTTCTGTTTTCGTGTTTTTTAGCAACGCTTGTCCCCAGATATATATATATATATAACTTTTAAGGAGATATAATTAAAAATTGTCACTTCTTATCCAAAAAAAAAAAGAAAAAAGGATCAGTTGTTCTAGCTCTCAGTTTATTTGACAAATTTTGTCTATTGGTCAAATTGAGTTTTATTTGACAGATTGCATCCATATCAAAACAGGATTTCAAGAGCTAGCTAACAAAGATGTCACTTAGGAATTTTGCAGATGCCTTTCTCATGTTATTTCAAAGATTGCCAAGTGTCTTTTTGTTCTTTTTTGTTTCTGTTTTTGACGTTGACAAAAACAGATTGTGATTTCAGCATTTTTACCAGATTCTTCGTCTAATTTTTCATTCCCATGGTTTTTGTAGTCCTTATCCATATAAAATAAATATATTGGAGCTGAGCTCCTCCGTTATCATTTTGAGTCCAGTCCATTGTTACGATTCAAATTGTGTTTCTTTGAACACCACAACACCCCGCCCCCCTCCCCCGCAGATACACAACACAAGGAAAAAAAAACTATTTTTGTGGGCCACAGATATTGATGTATGGTATTTGCTAAAGTGAGGCATCATTCAGGGATACAAGACACCTCATTTGCGTTTGCTGTATTCCCTAATTCAAGGAGTAAAGAGTCTGAATCTTTTTTTGGTTACCATGAAACACAAATGAAATAAGGAGTGAAGAGTCTAAATCTTTTCCCTCAACAGTTTAATTGTACAAGTTGGTGCTGATTAGATCTTAAAGACTACAACATATAAATGATGTTATTTAAGCGTTACAACATAAAAGAAATGACAATTGGTCATAAATAACAATTCCATGCTACAGATACCTAGTGCACAGATATAGTCATTCAATCTCATATGTCACCAATAAATCCCACTAAGTTCACAGTATGGTGGGATGTTTGCACAAAATTGAGCAGAAAGGGACATGAAATAAAGAAACCTTATTTGCGTTTGCTGTATTCCCTAATTAATGGGTAACTTGAACGTGTAGAGATACATTGATGGCTGAAACTCAAAGTGCCAACACAATATATAGTATATATAATAATTGGTAAATAATCTCTTCTTGTATATATTGACTTGACTCAACCAACTAACTATTTTAGATAAAATCCCCATATTACACTCCCATAATAAACTAATTTAGACTTCAATCTAAAAAATGTGTTCCCTTTAATAACATATATCTAGATTTCAATGTAAAAAAATGTCTTTTAGATACCCTCTGGATAATGCTAACCATTTACCCTTTCAGTGATCACTTTGCTTGCTTCTATATTTCTAAGATAGATAGATAAATTAGAGATTAATTTCTCTTATCTTTTTTATTTTATTTTATTTTTCCCTCTCAACTTATATCAATTAACGCCATTTTATCAAGGATAAGTTTGGTATTTTTATTTTTAATCAATTTGTAATAATAGAATTATGTGTAATTATTTAAACTTAATTGAGACATTGTTGTCATTTTCTCTATTCGTCATGTAAATTTAATTTTCTATCAAAAATAATGTTAAAGAGATTTTTAAGCAAAAATTAAAACTATAAAAAAATTAAATGTCTCAAATTATAAACTTAATAAATTTGACCCTAAAAACTAATGCATGGTAAATATAATAATTATTATGGAATATTATTGTGGTTCACTTGATTAATTGATGTTTTATACTTGCAGGAAATACTAGTGAATCTTTGAATTAAAATTTTGTTTTATTATTTAGATATGAAATTCTTCATTTTTTTACTAATCTATTATAACAGGGTTACCTTCATTGGGCTTTAAGTTCACATTCTCCCTAATATATTTTTCAAGTGAGCAAGATTAGAGGGCTAAACATGGATGCAAAACAAGGGATTATAAGTGGACTTAGTTTAAGTTGGTTTAACTTTCAATTATTTTATGTAAACATGAAAGGATTTTAGGTTTTGTGAACTTAAAGTCTTGACTTATAGTTCATGGCCAATTACATAACCGAGGTGTGACAATAATCTTTATAATATACTTAAGAACACAACCTTAATTATTTTGTTGGTGTGATATTAGTCTTGGCTCAAAGTTCAGGCTTTTAAATTAGCGTCATTTACCATACACTTAAGAACAAACATTGACTAGCTTTGTTGATTTGTTTAATTTTTATTTGCAATTGATTTGTGATATTAGTTTAAATTAGCTTTGTTGATTTGTTAAACCACATAAAATTGTTGCCAGATGTTATTGTATTTCAATGAACACTCTTTCATGAGGATATCGGACAAGTACGGGTATAGATGAGTTAATTTGATCATAAACTTTTATTTACTTTCACATTTGTGTTTGTTAATCTAATATTGTCACCCTTCTCATTTCCCTTGCAGTGTTGGTTTGTTTTCAAATCGTTGCGTTATTTGGGATTGTATTTGCATCGTAAGAGGTATGTATCCCGTGAGTGATGGAGATTTTATCACTCCCTCCAGGTGGTAGGAGATCACCCTAATTTATAGATATGGAATATTAGTGAATATATATATATGTGCATTGACATTATGTATGTACATACCCCGTGAGTGATGGGGATTTTATCACTTCCTCCGGGTGGTGGGAGATCACCCTAATTTATAGGTATCAAATATTAATGAATATATATATATGTACATTGACATTGTGTATGTACATACCCCGTGAGTGATGGGGATTTTATCACTCCCTCCGGGTGGTGGGAGATCACCCTAATTTATGTGTTTATTTGTCCATTATGTTTAGACTATCTAATGGATGTTTAGCAACTTTTATAAATTTTACGTTAAACTTGTACCTTACATTTGTTATAGTTTCCTTTATTAGTTTTTTGAATAAGAATATAATTTTTTTATATTTATTTTTAATTAGTGTGATGGAGAGGAGTTGGATGCAATTGGATGACAGACTTCGTGACCAATATTTGAATGGAGTTAATGATTTCCTTGAATTCGCGTTCAGAAACCCACGCATAGATGGAAAAATTCAGTGTCCCTGTGTGCAATGCAACAATACATATTTTTTTGGTCAAGATGATGTCAAGTTTCATCTAGTTAGGTATGGAATAGTTAAGAATTACGTTAATTGGTACTACCATGGGGAAGAGGTATTGGTTGAAGTAGAGATTAGTGATGAGGATGATGACAACAATAATAATGACGATCTGCGTCCTATGCTGGAAGAAGCCTTTGGATTGCCAGGTGTTAAAATTGATATGGGTCACGATTCATCTAACGAGAATGAGCTGAACTCGAGTGCAAAATTTTTTTATGAATTATTACATGATGCCGAACAACCTCTATTTCCAAGATGCACCCATGTATCGAAGCTTTCATTTCTTGTGAAACTGTTGCATTTGAAATGTTTAAGTGGGTGGAGTAACAATTCATTCAATATGCTACTTGAGATAATAAGATCTACATTTCCAGTGAGTGAAACTGTGCCTTCTTCTTATTATGAAGCTAGGAAATTCATCCAAGCTTTAGGACTCGATTATGAAAAGATAGATGCATGCCCAAATGATTGCATACTTTTTTGAAAAGAATATGCAAATTGTCATGAATGTGTGAAATGTGGTGCTCCTAGGTGGAAGTCAGTGGTAGGAAAAAAAGATGTAACCGGAAAAAAGGTACCTACAAAAACCATGAGGTATTTTCCATTAACCCCAAGGCTCCAGAGGCTATATATGTCATCAAAAATAGCTTCAGATATGCGATAGCACGAAGATAAACGTGTTAAAGATGGGTTATTACGTCATCTAGCTGATTCTGAAGCTTGGAAAAAGTTAGATGAGCATTATCCTTCGTTTTCAATTGAACCTCGTAATGTTAGACTTGGATTGGCAAGTGATGGATTTAATCCATTTGGCTCAATGAGCATTGCTCATAGTACATGGCCTGTGATTGTAGTTCCATATAATTTGCCCCCTTGGATGTGCATGAAACAGCCTTATCTCATATTAACCTTACTTATTCCTGGTCCAAAAGCCCCTGGAAACCACATTGATGTTTATTTGCAACCTTTGATTGAAGAATTGAAGGAGTTATGGGAGGCTGGTGTTCAAACGTATGATGCCTCAAAGAAACAAAATTTTCAGATGCATGTAGCTGTTTTATGGACTATTAATGACTTTCCTGCCTATGCAAATTTGTCTGGATATAGCACAAAGGGAAAGTGGGCTTGTCCTTGTTGCAACAAACACACCGAGTCTCATTGGCTAAGTTATGGGAAAAACTTTTGCTATATGGGCCACCGTCGATTTTTACCTAGGAACCATAAATGGCGTAATAATAAAATTCGTTTCAATGGGAAGGTGGAACGAAGGGACCAACCTCCACAACTGTCCGGATATGATGTGTTTGAACAATTATGCACTGTTGAAAAAGGAAAATGGGATAATTCTAATGATACTTGGCTAAAACATTGGAAGAAAAAAAGTATCTTCTTTGAGTTGCCTTATTGGAAAGAACTTTTGTTGCGTCACAATTTAGATGTTATGCACATTGAAAAAAATGTATGTGATAATGTCATTGGAACGATCATGCATATTCAAGGAAAATCGATAGATGGTAAGAAAGCTCGCATGGACTTGAAAGAGATGGGCATTAGAGAGACACTCCACCTACTCGGTGAAGATGATAAAATACCTCTTGCATGTTACATGTTGTCTTCAAAACAAAAATTGATGTTGTGAGAATCTTTGAAAGAAGTTAAAGTACCAGATGGTTATTCATCGAGTATCTCAAGGTGTGTTAATATCAAGGAGCGCAAAATCTTGTCCTTAAAGAGTCATGATTGCCACATTCTTATGCAACGATTACTCCCTCTTGCTATACGAGGACTTCTCCCTAAAGATGTTTTTGGTGCATTGACTGAATTGAGCAACTTTTTTCGAGAGATTTGTTCCAAAGTATTGAGGATTGAAAGGTTAAATGAACTTGAGCTCCAAATTGTTGAAACTCTTTGCAAATTAGAACGAATCTTCCTTCCAACGTTTTTCAACATTATGGAACACTTGCCTATTCACTTACCTAGTGAAGCTAAGATTGCCGGCCCTATCCAGTATCGTTGGATATATCCAATTGAAAGGTTTGTACATGTTCTTATTCATACTAGTTTTTTTGGGAAAAAAAAAAAAGTTTACCCCCTTATTAAGGAGTTTAAGAAAAGTTATCAATTTCTTTAACAGGTATTTACGCACATTGAAATCTTATGTCCGTAATAAGAGTCGTCCAGAGGGTCCAATTGCAGAGGGATATCTTGTAGAAGAATGCCTAAATTTTTGTTCTAGATACCTAAAAGGATGTGAAACGAAATTCAATCGCGTTGAAAGAAATGCTGACGGGGATGATGTGAAAACAATTGGTGGATTATCTGTTTTTACTCAAACAGGTCGTGCTTTAGGAAAAGCGACTCAATGTGAGCTTGGAAGAGAGGAATGGTCTCAAGCTCTATTATATGTCCTTAAAAATTGTGATGAAATCCAATCATTCATAGAGTAAGTGATAATTTTGACATATTCTATACCAATAATTAATTTATAACAATTATTTTTCCATGGAATTTCTCTTACTGCTTTTTGTGTGCAATTTAAAATAGAGAACACAAACAATTGGTGGTCCAATCTCTAGCCCATTCCCATCCCAGAAACGTGGAAAACATTCACAATAGAGAATTTTCAAGTTGGTTTGAGCATCAAGTAAGTATATTAAGATCCAATATGTATCATTTAAATGTTTTGTGGTAAGATATTCAATGCCATTCATTTGAACTATATTGTTATTTAACTCATTTCCCTTTAAATGAATAGGTGACACAAATGTATAATTCAAAAAATGACAAAGTCACCAATCATTTGTTATCACTTGCTCGAGGGCCAAATCATAGTGCATTGTCATACAAAGGCTACATTGTTAATGGTTTTCGGTTCCACACTCGAGATCGAGAGAAAGAATTGAAAACTCAAAATAGTGGAGTTTTCGTGAGAGGGGAAACTAATAGTTTTGCAACTGCGAGAGATGATAACCCAACCCTTGGTAATGTGGATTACTATGGCGTGTTAATGAATATTATCGAATTGCAATATCTTGGTGGTTTACGAGTAGTACTATTCAAGTGTGATTGGAGAGATGTATGCAATAAAGGAAGAGGAATCAAGACAGATAATTACGGGTTCACTTCCTTAAATTTTGATAGATCATTGCAGACTAATGAACCATTTATACTTGCTTGCCAAGCTGAACAGGTGTTTTATGTAAAGGAAATGGGGGAACCTAATTGGTACGTTGTTTAACAATCACAACCTCGAAACTTTTATGATATGGATGCCTATGAAGCCACTAGTGATGAACCATTTCAACAAAATGATCTATCAAACATTGGCCAATGTTCAACCCAAGATGCGGATCTAAATGACTATGAGTTTTCATGCCATAGAAGTGACATTCCGTTAGAGATTGCATTTGAAGAAGGGACATCAAGACAACGAAGGAAAAGAATGTATCCTTCAGTTAAGAGAAAGAGAAAGACTAGAGGAAGAAGGAAACAAAAACCAGTTTTAAGTGATGATGATTGATTGTATATGTCTTGCTTGCTTAGTTTTGATATGTTTTTTTTCCCTCTATTTTTCTAAAGCTTAGTGTATTTCAGTGTTTCTTTTTTCTTTAGTCACTTTCTATATATAAGTCTATGTTGTAGCCAATGGAGGGTATAGTCGAAACCAACGAACAAACTCTCGTCACACCACCTAATTTTGATCCATCTACAAGACAAAGTTGCTCTGGTAAGAAATAATTATCTATGTTTAAATAATTTGATTTTCTCATCTATAAAATGATAAAATAATTATTAGTTTTTATTTATCATATATTTATTGTATAGGATCATCATCATCTAATGCAAGAAAAAGACGTCGAGGGAAAACAAAGAATAAAATACTAACATCTTTGGCTCCTGGTCAAAAATTGCCATTGGAATTCAATAATTATGGTCAAGCCATTGGATCAAATGCTAATGTGTTTGCAAGTCATATTGGCAAGATTGTTAAAGTATGTGAAGATGCACCAATTTCTTGCAAGCGTTGGGAAGATGTTCCACAAGACAATAAGAATAAAATGTATTCTTATGTGCTGGTAAGATTAATAATTATTCTATATTATACTTATATGATATTGTATTAAATCGTTCTTCATGACTTATAACGTTTCAAACAACTTTTTCTTTTAACTTGTGTAGGAGAAATTTGAATTTGATGAGAACGAAATAAGAAAAAATTGGATCTTTAGAAAGATGGGAAGGGCTTTTGCAAACCATAGATATAAGTTGAAGGCTAACTATTATGATGCATATGACAATGATGATGATCGAATTAAGTTTGCTCCAACAACAGTCGACCAAGGACAATGGAGACAATTTGTCAGTTGGTTGAGCTCACATGAGTTTCAGGTATTCTATACCCTTTACTTTTTTTATGCACAAGTCACTTTAATTGCTTAAAACATGATTATTGTATTTGGTCTTACATATAGGTTTCTTGTGCTCGTAATAAGTCTAATCGGTCAAAGCAAACAATGACTAAAACTACAGGCACTAGAAGTTTTGCTCGAGTTAGAGCTGAACAGGTATAATTTAAATCATTTATGCATCTTTCTCATTAACAATTTTTTTTTTTTTTGTTGATTAACTTGTCTATTTAATACAGTCTGAAATATTAGGACACGAACCGTCTGCATGGGAAATGTTCAAGGTGACACACAAGAAAAAAGACGGGTCAATGGTTGATTCCACATCAAAAGAAATAGTGGTAAATTTTATTTTAAACAGTTTATGTTGTTATTGTGATATATATTTTAGTATTTTGTTATAACATATCTATTTTATTTATTATCTAATTTCAGGAAAAAATTCAATCTTTAGTAACCCAAAGAGCTGAGGAAGAACCTTCTCAAGCTATTGATGAAAATGAATTTTTTTTTGAAGTAATGGGAAGAGAAAGACATGGACGTGTTCGTGGGTATGGATTCGGACCAACTCCTTCTTCTGTCCTTGGAAAGATTCAATCTCGTCATGAGCTTGTTACAGAACTAGAACAAATGCGACAGCATAATAATGGTTTGAAAAATGAAATGCAACTTTTGAAAGAGAAAAATGAAGCGTTATCGACAGAATTGGACCAAGTCAAAGAAAGGCAATCAATTTTTGAAGCTTTTATGGAAGATGTTAGGGCAGGAAGGATTAGAAATAACAATTGACTAGACTTAATTGTTTGATGTCTTTTTTTGATGTAAAGTGCGAGATGTCTTTTTTTGATGATAATGTGATTGTAAATTGATAGATATCTTTTTTTGATGACAATGTAAATGTAAAGTGCTAGTCAATTATTAATTGACTAGAGTTGTTTTCTGAAGTTTCTTGATGATTAGAATGGTGTTTATTTTGGATATAATGTATTAAATTAATAGGGTTTAAAATATAGAAAAACAAGCAATGGGTTGTGGGAAAATTTTATAAAAATCACTTTTTGTGGCGGCCAACAAAAAGTGGTCACTAAAAATGTCTTTTTTTGTGGCAACCATGACTCTCACTAAAAGTATCTGTCAAACACTTTTTGTGGCAACCAATATAATGTGGTCACTAAAAAATGTTCATTTTGTGGCGGCCAGCGCTATCACTAAAATCTAATCATTTGTGACAACTAGCAAAGCCATCACAAAAAATTCATTACTTGTGACAACGGTGGCCGTCACTGAAGAGTCGTTATTTATGACGGCCATGACCGTCACAAAAAATGACATTAGTGGGGGAGGATTGCGGTTGTCACTAAAAAAATTTTTGTGACCGTCACTTCCGGCCGCCATTAAACGGTATTTTTAGTGACGGCCAGCCAATAATCGCCACTAATACTATTTGTGACAGACTTTTTAGTGACATCTTGTGATGGCTAATTTAGTGGCCACTAAAACTTTTAGTGACGAGTTTTATACTTTTAGTGACGGTCTTGGCCTCCACTAAAAATCTTGTTTCTTGTAGTGTAGGGTTGTAATCAACCCAAGTTGAGTCGAGTTTTGCTCTGCCCAAGCTTAGTTATCAAAAAAAAAAGTTGAGCTTAAAATTATGTTCGAACTCGAGTTCATTAAGGATATATTGAGCTCGAGTTTGGCTTGCTAATAGCTTGTTTATTATGTTGAACAAGTTTGAGCTTAAACTAGCTCATTTAACATAATAAATGAGCTTTTGGTGACAATGGTGACATAGAAAATAGAGTAGAGACATAGAATGATGATGGAGGCAGTAACGAAGGCGGCGGGAGAGGTGATAATGCCATAAAGAAGACTCTACAAATAAAAGGAATGAAATTATAACGGCTAACCTCTTGAAGCCCCTGCTAGCATAGAGGATCCGTGAGAGAGTCATTAGTAGAATTATATAAAAGCAACTTAATCCACACCACCATCACATGCCATAGATAAATAGATGAAATATCATATCGGAATCGTTAAACATACACATACAACCAGAACAGAAGATACATATTCTACATACAATACATTAAGTCATAACCACCAAAAACATATATACACCCTCAGGCTCGAGAATCTACAGACACAAAATCATCCTCTTCTAGACTCACCCTCTGCCTTGTCTTTACCCTTACCTGGAATGATTCAAAGGAAAAGAATGAGCCACAAGGCTTAACAAGTATAACAACGATTAAAGAAGGCATGATCCAAGAATAAAAAAATATCAACAACCCATCACAAGCAAATCAATAAGACAAGAATATAAGCTAAGGAATCATGCCAAAGCCATGCATACCAAATAACCCATGAGTGCGTAAGTAACATAAGTAGTACTGGGGCATCTCATCCAACACCCACAACCACCACTGACACTTAGGGACATAAAGCTTATTTCTAGGGTCAGGCCTTGTAACACCCAATGTTACTGGTGTTAGAAGAATGAGAAAAGAAGTGTGAAACTTTCAAAAATATCCTTGAGAAGGTGATGGATTTTTTAGAAGAATGGTGCCCTATGAGAGGGTCATTTTGGTAATTTGGATAATGAAATCCAATAAAATGGTAATTTGGCAAATTGAAAATAATTCCTAGGTGAAATTAAGTATGGAAGTGAATTAATTTTTCATTTTCGAATTTATGTGGAGATATATGGGATTAATAATTCACAAAGGGTATTTTTGTAATTTGGAGTAAAATTCCATAAAGGAATTAAATTGTGGAGAATGGGAAAATAGTGGATATTCAATTATTTGAGAAAATAATTAATTTTTCCTAAATTGGTGAATAAATGTGATGATACCACATGGATGGTTGAGATGAAAGCTTAGAAGCCAAGTATGGTGTCTTAGAGTGACACATGACATTATGTGGTCCAAGATAAATAGAGAGATTTAAATAAATGTAAAAAAAATTCTAATTACTCTTTCAAACATTTAATGAGAGGCATGATGGTGTTAGATTAAAAAAAAATTCAAAAAGAAATGAAATTAGTTATGCATTAATGGTGAAAAATAGTCTCATAAATTTAAATGAGAAAGAAATGAAAATTCAAAGGATCACTACAAGAAATTTAGGATATTTTGACAAAATAATTGTAATGAATTAAATTTTGTCACAAAAAATATCATTTTTGTGACAAAATCGAATTTTCTCATGCAAAATTCAAAAAATAAGTGAAGTTGTAACAAACAATACTTTGACGTAATATTTTGTCATTATATAGTGATATAGATAATTTATATTGACAAAATAATTTTTGTCACATCAAGTTGGCGCCAAATTCTTGGCGCCAATTCAACTTACATAATATGACAAAATAATTTTGTCACAATATTTAATTATATAGATATAATTACAAATTTTTTTAGTCACAATAAGTAATAATTTTTATAACAAAAATAATTTGTCACAACATAGTATTATAAAAAAACTTATGACAAAAATATGTACGTCACAAGAAATTCAATTTTTTGTAATAAAAATAATTTTAATAACAAAAATACTTTTATTAAATTTAATTTTTCAAAAAATACATCATATTAGGCATAAAAAATAATATCTAGTGACAAAAAAAAATTTAAAATATTTTGTCATAATAAAAAAATAAAGACATGTAGTGACAAAAATATTTTATTATAATATTTTGTCATAAATGTTTAGCCCCAATATTAATTAGATATCCTAATAAATATATTAATAAATTATAAAAGAAGCACTAGAAAAATAAAATAATAATTAAATTTGGGTTAATTTAATTTTTCTTAAAATTTTCTTCCATCATTTCCCTCTTTAAAAATTTTATTTCACATGTGTTGTTTTGATTTGACACAAAATATTAAGTTTCTTATTTAAAAATAAAACTTAAAAAAGTTAACTTTTGTTATAATATTTTTTCATAAAATATTGGCACCAAATTGTTGGTGCCAATATTAATTAGATATCTTGAAAATTAATAAAGTAATATTTAACTTTAGATAAATTATAATTCTCTTTAAAAATTTCCCCTATCATTTTGCTCCTTAAAAATTTTATTTTACCTTTGTTATTTTGATCTCACCTAAAAAGTTAAGTTTCTTATTTAATAACAAAAACTTTAAAAATTTGACTTTTGTTTAATATTAAGATCTTTTATCATAAAATATTGATGCCAAATTTTCTGTGTCAATATTGATTAGAAATATTGAAAAATAATAAAATAATATATAATTTTAGGTAATTTTAAATTTTCATTAAAAATATTATTTTTTAAAATTTTTATAAAATAATATTTTTAATTTTTATTAAAAATTTTAGAATTAAGAAAAAAAGTCAAATATATCAAAAATATTGTAACAAAACTAATTGTGATGGATTAAATTTTGTAATAAAAAGTATCTTTTTTGTGATAATAATAATAATAATAATAATAATAATAATAATAATAAAAAGAAGTGCAGGGGAATAGGACCCGAAACCCGATTGAGTTTCATCTTTCTTCAGCTCACCTCACAACAAGCTAAAGGTGACCCAGCACAAAACTAGCACATCAAACTTCGCTGAGTACTGAGAATTTATGGGAACATACCTTTTCAATCCTTACCTGATCCAAAACTCAGCTTTACCAACTAAAGCCATATATATCAAGCAATCTCATAATCACCCATCACACCATGATGATTATAACAACTAGATACATCTAGCGCACAACAAAATTTACGTTCAATCACATGAATACATATATGACTATATACCACATACAAACTCAGGCGACAACGCTAGTCGCCACATCATCCTCCTGACGCTATCCCTGCTTGCATCTGGGTTCGCAACATTTACAACATGAGGTAAAACCTCATGAGTCATAAAAACTAAGGGTACAAATGCATAAGTAAATGAAGCATGAGAGATCATGTAATGCAAAACTGCAATGCAAAATGGGTAGTCTTCCATACCCTCATAACCTCCATAGGTTAAGGGATCAACTAACCCTTTCCACAACACTAGTCCTCCATATGGCCATAGGTACATTAGAACTCATATCATGCAAGTATTAACCACCCTTGAGGTCATCCCTTACCTAGTTCGAAGCTTCTTCTCTGCCACGGGCAAGAATGCTAGCCCGAACTTCGAACTCTTCTAAGATCATCGCCTCCTCGTTCGACCCTAGATCCAATCATAAAACCCAACAACAGAAATTAAACCAGGGCCTTCTCTTCCACCCTACACCGTAGAAATACCACCCGACAACAACTTCCAAATAACCCCAACCACGGGCACAATCCAACCATCGCCTGACATTACATTATCTCACGTAATTGGAAATAACTCAAAAAGAAATAACTTATTTACCTCAGCTAATATGGAGGAGAAATCTAGCCAAACGCCCACACTGGCGTTACCTCCTGAACTGCTACTTCGCGCCCGAATTCCCATTTCCGAGCCTCTGGCAAGCTCCTCAAGCCCCAAAATAATTTTTAGAATTTTCCCCAATTTTCAAATTTTCCTTTTTATTTCTTTTTATTTCTTTTTTCTTTATTTTTTTCTCCCTTGCTTATCCTCTTCCCTGCTTCTTCTTCTCCACCGTGCGCTCACCTACACGCACCAAAGCCGCCTCAACCTGCCTGGCCTCTGCTGCCACAACTAGCACCACCATCGACCACCGCCGACTACCGCCACCACTGCAAGCCATGTAGGTTCAGCCTCCCGCCAGCAACCGCCCGTTGCTATTGCCGACCCTTGCCTCTGCTGCAGCCTTAGCCATTGCTAACTACACCCGTCGTTGCTAGTCACAATGGCCACCACTAGCTGAAACCACCACGACGCTGCTCCGCCAACCACTGCAGCTAGCCTCCCCGTGCGCCTTTAGCCGCTACCACTGCAACTATTATCGCTGCAACTGCCTCCTGCCACCAGCAATGCCATCTCTTCCCTCTCTTGATCTCTCGCAATCTCTCTCTTTCCCTCCATTTTTCTCTTTCTCTCGGCCTCAACTCTCCTGAGCCTTCTTATTTCTCTCTACAATTTGAATCTTAGAGGAGGAGGCCACTGTAGAATGTTTGGCCTCCAAGCACGCCTACATACATATATATATATATACATACATTAATTACACTTTTAATCCCCTAATTTCTCAATAATTTCACTTCAAAATATCCTTAATCCCACTTAAGGAATTTATTAATGGCACTTGGCCCCTCCAAGAATTAATTAATTATCACAAAATTTTGATTTTTCAAAAATTAATTATCGACATTTACTCAGGAATAGCGATTTCATCCTTGCATATGCACGAGAGCTTTATTCCACCCGAAAATACTTCAGGGTTGCCTTACTCGCAAAATCGGACCACCCCTAGAGTCCCCTTAGCTTCCCAGAGATCCCCTACTACCATTCGATACCAGCACCCATTCAAGCTTATACATAATTTATTCCGAAAATTATTACCGGTCAGACTGCTCTTAGCGTCGTTAGCCTTGCCTCGAAACGCTCGCCAATCTCATACCCTTTTCCTTGGACATCCAAGTCCCGGGGCATTCCCTGTTGTCAATTCAACCACATTTATCAATTAATTTCTTGAAATCGATTTTCGGCCTTCCTGGACCACCCGAGGTCCTTTCCAAATAACTAGAAATTAATCTTTTCCAATATCATGTAATATCGGGTATTACACAAACAATTTAAGGTTAGGGTTTAATATCATTTGTGTGTAAATTACTTTTGTCATGTCTTGCACAAGATATTGAAGAAGTGTCTAGGCATGGGATAGTGGATTGTTAACCATGAGAGTCCTAGGACGGGGTCATAGAAGGAACCACTAGAGGCCACCTAGAGCCTAAGATAGGTGGAATAGACAGGCTTGCATACACGCTACACTTAACCTAACAAATGGCTCAGGGTCTAAGAAAGGGAAAGTAGTATTGGTGGAAAAGTCATTGGTTAACAGTGATTGTGGGCAGAGAGAATGTGGGTTGTGTTTTGTGTCGTTTATGTAATTTATATATGCTCTATATTTGACTATGGGAGACGGCTATGATTTAAATAAAATTTGATTAAGATCAAATTAAGGTTCCTGCTATGAGTAACTCAGTGTGTGTTGGGTGTTTGTACTTGTTGGTGGCGGTTGAGATATAAAATCTATTTAAATATGCTTAACTATTGGGGTATTTTATTGAGCATCTTGGAACTTATTTTGATTTGTTTGCAAAAATCGGATTTACATTTTAAAGGCCTAATCAAGCATGAGAATTGGGTAAATTTTCGTCGCCTATGTATTTTAAACTCGAGTTCTTGACAGTCTGGACCCCACCCAAGGTGCCCATATTATTTTAATACTTTATGTTGGCAAGGCATAACCGTCCTTCAAGATAGGTTAGGTGCAATACCTAAGAAATTTGGGTTAATTAAGAATAAATGATTTATTAAAAAAATAGAATTTCGAGAAAGATTGGTATCTGAATAGCTCGAAAAAGTGACCGAATCGACTGCAGGGAGTGCCATGAAGTCGAGATGCCAAAGAAAAATGTGTTCTGGTATTAACGAGCACCCCGGGATAGGATTTATGGTATTAAAAGAAATTGGATCGGGAACGATTTTCGGTGCAACAAAAATGCAGCTACCATTTAAGCTGCAAAATTGAATAATTGTAGGGGATTTTGGGGAAGTCAATGAAACCTTGAGGGGCTCCAATTTTTCATAAGGAACAACCCTTCAGTGGTTTTGGGATGAGTCAAGGACTCGATGAGGACACTTGGGTGAAATTGATTTTTATCGAGTAATTATCGATTATTAATTTTGGAGATTGGGTGGCTTGATGGTATTAATGAAAGGCTTGGAGGGTCTGGGTCCAATTATCTAATCATTAAGTGAGATTAAGGAGTTTCATGAGGGGTTAAATTGTAATTAAGCCATCCCTCAAGTGTAATTAATGAGAGTTGGGCAGGGGGAGAAGCTGTTTGTGCGCATGGTAAGGCATGTTGTAGCATGTTGGGTTGGGTTGAGAGCTTTGGGGAGAGGTTGTCGAGAAGGGAGGGGTGGCCAAGGTAGGATTCTCTATAAATAGAGAAAGGAAATGAAAATGGTGGGAAGAAAGAAATGGAAATGAAGAAGGCACCAACGACAGCAAGCTATGGTCAAACAGAGAGCAAGCAAGGCCAAACAATCAACCAAAGGTCAAGGGAGGGTTGGAGCTCACGAGGATGGCCGAAGGCAGCCGCAACGAAGTCGGAAGTCGATGTTGGAAGCACTGAAGGTCAACGATGGTAGCCATGGCAACTCGAGCACGAGCTTCCTACAGGCAGCGAGCGGGCGGCCAACAGCTTTGGCGAAAGCCCAGCAAGGTACTCAGTGACCGACGACATCGGTAGAGGTCCGAGAGGCTGCCGGGGGAAGCTAGTGTGGCCATGGCAGCCATGGCCGTAACTAGCCACAACCAACGACTACCGCCGGTGCTGCCAGTGACGGAGCGACGGTCGTTGCGGCGACCAGGGAGCCCGGCAGCAGTAGGACAAAAGGCGCTTGGGCGACGGCGGTCGCATGGCTGCTGCACTGCAGGCGGGAAGGAGAGAAAAAAAGAAAAAAGAAAAAGAAAAAGAAAAGGAAAAAAGGGAAAGAAAAATAAAACAAATATATACAAAAATTTTGAAAAATTTCAGAAAAATAAGAAATGCAGATGTCTTAATATACCAAAGATTTTGGCAAGAAAAATAGTTCGGGCACAAGTTTCCAAGTCTGGCACAAAAATCGAGACGATGCACGAAAATTGAGGTTGTGCAGAAAAATTGTGATGGTGCACGAGAATCAAGGTGGTGCGCAGGAATCGGTGAGCATGAATCAAGGATTTGCATGCATTTCGAGGTTAATGCACACATATCAAGGAGCCTTTGAAAGCTAAGCCTAGGTAAGTGTTAGAATTTTTAATATTCTTTGATAAATATTTATGAATTTCTATGGAAGAATATTTGGTGAAATATTTAAGTAGGTATTTGTTTTAGATTTTTCAAGGAGGAAAATAGAAAGAAAAATAAAGAAAATGCAAAGATATTGAGGAAAAATAGGTTTTAATGTTTACTGGAATAAATATGATTTATAGGATCATTATGCTCGAGGTTAAGTGATTTGTGCGTAAATCGAGATCGAGCACGTAAATCGAGGTAATGCTCGCTTTTCGAGGAAATTCCAGTTTGTGTCTAAAGGTGAGTAGTTTTATCCTAAACCTGGTTTTTCCCAAAAACTTATATATTATATGATATGTTATGTTGTACATGATATTTATAAAACTTATGATCATTTTGTCATATTTGTTCATATATTTACTATATGGAAATGCGTGCTTTTCATATGACATGATATTATTGGCATATTGATACTTATGCATGGGATTGGGATGTCGCCCCAATAGTGTAGCCATAATTCCCCAAGGGCAATTGATGGAACAACGTTAAGATTATCTTGCCGAATGTGTTAAGATTTTACTTAGGGTTCCGTCCCTGGAACATTCAAACGTTCCAATTAGGACTTGTAGATATGGCAAGGAGATGGTTGAGATATGACCAGCACATGGTGACGTGTCCGATAGACTTGGCAATATGATTTTGGTATTTAGCTTATTCATGAAGATTCAAATATGTTTTAAATAAGAAATGATTATGTATAATTGAGGTATTTAGTTATTATCTCTTGATGATGAGTCTCCATGTATTTAAGTATTGAAGATGTAAAATGGTACAGATTTCTATGTTATGATTATAGTGAATTCAGTTATGTACCATATCAGGTTTCGATTATTGCTTCTACATTGTGAATGATATGCTGGGGGTTTTGTTTGGAATTCAGTACTCGAGGTTTAAATTATATACCGTGGAAAAAAAAAGAATTTATGTATATTTTGGGCCCCAGCATAGTGACACGCTCGGTAAGAAAAAGTAGGGTGTTACATCAGGGTTGTAACTGTGAGTTACGGTAACACCCAGTGGTGGGGGCTGAGGAGGATTGTAATCAAACCGATCCGAGTTGAGCTTTGGAAAGCTCAGGCTTGGCTTATTTATAAACAAACATGTTCATTTATAATTGAGCCGAGTATCTTGTGGCTCACCTTAAGCTCACGAGCCTAAACGAGCCTTATCGAGTTTCAATTTTATTTAATAAAATAAATAATAAATTCAACTAATGATAAATTTTTTCAAGAATTTCAATATTTAGTATATAATTATATAAATTCATGAAGTATTATAATTTCTCTATACATATTTTTCAATAAAATTACTTAAAATATATGATTTTGTAAATATTCTAAATAAATAGATGAAAAATTCAAAGTATATATTAAATTATTCATGAATTTTTATATAAACTAACTCACGAGCTTATAATCGAGCAGCTCATAGCTTAAGCTTGGGTCATTTATTAAACGAGCTCTGAAAAACGAGCTGGAACAAGCTTTTATCTAGTCAAGTCTCAAGTAGCTCACGAGTGGCTTGACTCATTTATAGCCCTAGTCATCATAGTTGCCTAATTAATGAGATTATTTTTGTGTGATTTTTCAAGAGTTGAAAAATAATTGTTGTTTACTCTCTCCCGTTTTCTTCTGCATCAATTCAAAATGGAGGTTCTTTTTCGTCCATACATAAGTCGTGAAAAGAAGAGGGAGCTAGCATCCCATTCCACTCTCCTCGCCACTGGACCCGTGCTACGTATCACTAGTTAGAGGCCGGACACTTGGACCGCTTGAATCAACAAATGACTCAGAAATCTAAAGGTTAGATTTATTTTATTATGTATGTGATTGTTTTGATTTCAACATTGATCAAATCACTGGGATCGGGGAAATGTTCAAAATTTTTGAACTATGCTACTTATCCTGTAGCAATCTTACTTTACTTTCACCTTTCTCTATTTTCCTAATATAGTTATTTGATGCTTTTGTTAAATGAAATTTAATGTAATGCTTTTCTTATTTTACCAGTATATTAATGCGGTATTAACTAAAAGGAGATCGACAAAAAACAAAATGGCCATAATACCATCACCAATCATCATCTTCTCTTTAGGCAAAATATCTCATTATTAAATGCAAATGAAGAAGAAAGTCACAAAACTAGGGTACCTATTTATATTGGTGTACTTCCACATAGTCTAGTTGCATAAGAGACTCTTGTTCCTTCTCCACGTGGGTGTAATGGCCTTGTGACCATTGCCTCCCCATGCAGAAGAGGCGACAACTGTAAGGGGACAAGGAAATAACCCATTTAGTTATAACGATGTGGTTTCATTACTTGTCATGTGCCCAAGGACTATTTCCCTTGTTAAGCCTACATGGAACCACCCAAGGTGTAATGACCCAGATTTTCACCTCAATTTTTATTTATAATAACGAAAGCAAATTGATTAAAATTACACATTTTAGGGGCTCTTACATACACTTCATAGCACCATCTAGTCAAACCTAACAAAACACCCCATCTGAGCCCCTGCTTACACTCACCTCTAGAGATCTTTTCAATTATGAAAGCCTCGTAGACATAGCTATCAACAAGGTTCTGACACCACTGAATCCAACCTCTAACTTCCCCTTCCCTAACATAAAATGATGGTAAACCAAAGTGAGCCACAAGGCTCAACAAGTATAATGTAAATAAACGGGGCACAACAGTAGGCTAAAATCAAAAGGGACTACCCACGACTAGCCATAACAAAGCTTCCAACACACCTTCGCACGTCATGTTATACATTATTGTACATATTCACTATGCTTTATACCAACGCCCCTGTCATGTTCTAGGTTTGTATCGCACGTATTCATAATTATACAAATGGCCATTCGGGCCCAATGCATATTGGATGTCGTGCACCGTTATACACATTCATATTCACATTGCTTTTAGAGTCATGTACCCTCATGAGAGGTTTCATATCATAATGCAACACATGCACATGCTCAATAAAATACAAGTAGCCCTTAGGCTTACACCTGTCAATATGCTCAACAATAACACATGCAATATCAAAACTCATAATACTCATCAACGATATGTCACCCTCTTTGGCATGGCAACACAGGCCTAACCTGCCTGAACATTATCGGCACAACGATAATAGTGCCCTCGCTTAGAGGCTGAGGGGACAAATACTTGTCATAAACCTCGTCTGATAATCATATATACAATGCCATGCATGATCGTATGCAACTCACATCTTCATGTATATGCAAGGGTTTTTACACAGTTGTTATGGGAACATTTATTCAAGTAGTTCAAGGGAAAAAGCCTACATGTTCCACGTTATGCAAATCACATCATTGAACCCATATTTGTACGTTTCCCAACATATTTTTGGCATAAGGCTTAGGTCCAATATTCATAAGTTAATATATTGATATTTGACATTATTCTAACGTATAGTTATGAATCTCCAGTATGGGTATGTATTTGTACCACGCTTTTCCAAGGTTATAAATAATGTCTCTTTTTTCGAACCTCGTCGATACCCAAATTATTAAGTGATCCAACATATTTAATAATATTGAAGATTGGGCAAAGACAGATTGATTGACTGTCAGCACAGTTATATGTAAAACCCATAATGTTCATCAACCATTTCAAGTCTCGCCGACTCTCTAAGAACCTAACACCATATTAGTTCAGCGTCATTCCCAAAGAAGTAGGGGTGATACAAAGCCCCGTAGCGGTTAGAATCGAATATCATCCAAAGTCATATATTTAGTTTAAACCCACCATCCACAAACTCAATAACAGCTTACATATTATAAAATGGTTACCATGTGTATTTACATAATTAATACGTGAAATCGAATCATGGCAAGGGAGGAAATAAAATATGTAAAATAACGAGGACTTCCATAAAGGTCAAAAAGCATGAAAAGATGGTTAGGAACTTGCCTTTAAACAATCATTTCCTGTATTTTCTGCTCTCCTGTTGCAAAGTAATACGGTTTAATAGAAATTAATAAGATTATGGCTCCCAAAATAACTAGATTGAACCATGAAAAATATATAATTTACACATACAATGCTTCTAGTAATTTTACTCATTTACCTAACCTAAAAATAATCCCAAAATCCCTTAGTTTTCCTCCCAATCTTCCCACTTTTCTCCGATTTTTGCTGCTGGTCGAGCCTCTTCTTTTTCTCCCATTTCTTCCCTTAATTCCCATCTCTTTCCTCTCTGTTTAGCCTAAAAAATGGCCAAATTTGGCCTTAAAAACGCAACAAAATGACTACTTGGAGTGCAAGGCGATATGGGCCGCCACATGGCGCCCCTACAGCCATGCATGGTTGCCACTACCCCAGCCCAAAAAGACATTATTTTAGGTTGGCCTTGCTAATTAAAATCAGCATTTTCCTCCAGTGTGCATGGCCTCTCGTGGAATCAAACCCGCGACCACCGCCTTCATCCCTTATGCACGTACCACCCGAGCTATTGCCACCTTCAACATATATATGCATTTAATTACCTTTAAGCTAACCCTTAGCCCACTTTTTGAAATTGCGCCTAAGCCCTTATAGTTTCTGGAAATTTACACCCTAGATTAATAACTACACTTATACCTGAATTTACCAAATATTTTCCTATTTCCTCAAATTAATATTTTCCCTTAAATCCTTAAATATTCAATATTAACCTCAAACACCAGAATTAATAATTATTATTTATCTCCCAAAATTCTGGGATGTTACACGAGGGACAAAGCATAAGCGAAGATATAGAAAATTGGTTTTCAAATGAAAGCTTAAGGGGGGTGAATTAAGTTGTACAATTTTTACCAACTAAAATTTTGCTTAAAGTAATGACTATAAAGAGATGAAAGTTAAGAGAGATTGCATGAAATTTATAATCATTCAACAAATAGCCTACGTCCACTACCTTACTCACCAATTATTTTCCAAATTCACTAATCGGAGAGATTTTTTGAAAGAGGCAAGCACTATCATCTATGCATCTTGTGTTTTTAAGAGTTTAACACAAACCTTACACGGTTGCTTTTCAAGGCTAAGCAATAACCTCATAGATCACTTAACCCAATGATCTTTTCAAGTCATAATGAATGAATAAATGAGAATGAGAATAAAATACAAGGGAATCTCACAAAAAGATAACACTCGAGGTGTTTTACAACAAACTTTCAATAAGACTCTTAAATTTGCAACTTAAGAATGAAAACTAAATAAAATGATTGTAGATAGGGTATTTAGAATAAGGATGAAGTTGAAGCTCAAGAGTATTTGGACTTCTTGGCTTGTTCTTTGCCTTCTTCATTTTTCTTATCCTTGAATAGGCAAAAAATAGTAGACAGAAAGTAGGTCAAATAATCTTGTACCATACCTGTCTCCAATTGTTGCTTTCCAACCAAGAAAAAGGACAAAAACAGGTGAAGATAAAACAATTTGAACTTGAAGCTCAAGAATCAAGCCATTGGAAAGCAACAGTCTATAACAGGTGATATCAACATGTTTCTGATAGCATGCATATTTATGCTATATTTTGGCATTTCACCTCAATATTATTACACCATTTGAAGTAATTTTTGCTAATCTTTCATTGTTTCTATTTTATTATACTTCAAATCATCCTTACACTATTTTCTATCTTACTTCTATGGATCCAGGCTTTAGGGAATATTGGATGGGCTAGAGAAGTGGCTCAACTAAAGGAGTTTGGGCTCACTTTCAAGGAGCAGACTTGGGCTTCTCAATTTTGCTGTTTTTGGGCTCACTCATTTTCTGTTGGGCTAGGCCCAACCCTAGCCTCCCTAGCCTTTCCTTTCTTAGCCATGTATTTAAGGCCTCTTAGCATTAATTTCCAGAGGATTTAGGAGAGGAGATAGAGAGGGAGGAGAAAAGGGAAGATTCTGGCCGTTTGTGGTTGTTAGCATTTTTCTGTTTTCATCATCTTTTGTTCCATTTTGTTTTTCCTTGCTGTAATGGTAGGCTAGAGCATTTGTAACCGGTTGTGTATCTTGAATCCATATGGAATCTGAGTCCCGGATGAGCTACAAAAACATGGTTTGTTTGTTTTAATTTTTTTCATTTCCATTTGGTTTAGTTTGAGCAGATTTGTGAATGCATGGAGTTCATGGCAGGTTTGTGTGAATTTGCATGGTTTCATTTTCTGTTAAATGCTTAAGAGAACAGAATGTTATAGCCGGTTGGTATAACATCTCGGAAATGAACATTAAGTGCTTGAACGGTTGTTCTTGCATAGGTCCGGATAGGTTGAATAGAGAGTGAATGGTTGCATTTTGTTTACAAGAGGTTTCTTTATTCATTTTGTTATTCCAATCCTTCTAATCCTTGGACGGTTGTTGGGGATGCTTTAAGTTTGATATCCAGAGATTAAAACACCTAACAAGCTAAGATTTATAGAGTGGACGAGGAAGATTTCATATAGGGGACTGAAGGATCATGAACGAGGAAACAAAGCATGCAACGGAAGCGTTTTAAAATCAAAAAACGTTCCTCGTATTGATAAGAATCTAGGAGACTTACTTTTGCGGCGGATTACCGGACGGAATGGAGCGATGGGAGCTTCTTCGCGTTGTGGAGACGACGGCTGTCCTGCTAGCCTTCGGCTCCGTCGCATCAGAACTCAAACGCACCCTTTCGATCTTCCAGAGTATGACTCGAACTCGTGGCCTCTCTTCGGTGAAGAAGAATGAAAAACGACTTAGATGAAAAAACAACTAAAGAGAGATATATATAGGGAGAACCCTAGGGTTAAAACCCTAGTGGGCCAAACCCTAATAGGCCAAGATCTTTTAATTAATTTTCTAATTGGGTTAGCCCAATTAATTAATTAAAAACCCTAATGAACTATTATTTTATTCTAGCCCAATGGACCATTCTGAATAAAATAATTCTCTCTCAATGTAATTCATCCAACAAGCCAAATGTATTAAAAAATACATGAGTTACATCGAGCTACCCCGGGGACCAAAAGACAAATTATTCACGGCTACTAAAATGACCAAAATATCCCTGCTACCTAGTAGCTATATTTTGTCATTCTAAGTGTTCCAACTATCACCATATGGTAACACTGACCCCACGAATAATTTTGCATATGCCATGTCTTTGACCTACTAGTGTAATGACGAAAATACCCCTCTGCGTAACACCCATCATTTAGAAAGGAATAATGTACTAACACCTTTCTAAATGACTTCTACCATCCTTAGATCACTAGTCCAATAATCCGTGACTACTCGAATGTACTTGCTTATCACTGGAAGCTACCCAGAAGCACACACTCTTAAGTCACGTTCCCAGGGCCCTGGATTATTCGATTATTCTTGGACAATCACAAGGGGGTGAATCACAGAAACTATCTTGTATTAGTCTGTCTTAGCTAATTAGAAACCATACTCCCAACTCAAAAGGATATTGATCTTTGATAGACCTCACCTACAATGAATCTAAGAATATAGCTCTAGGTTCACTAGACCACCAACTAATACTCAAGTATTAGAGTACTCGTCCACGTAGTAGCAGTGATAGACTAGCTCCATGATAATTAGTACTTTGTCATTAGCTTCTATCACAGGTCCACTCTACGCATTCCAAATGCGCTTGTACAATTAGAGTAAACGGACTGTTTACTGGCTAAGGCAAGCCATCCTCCATTAGGATCTATTGCACAATGATCTTATCATGATAGAATGCCCAGTTCTATCAAAAGATCAAGAGTTATATTTTCTTGCTTATTAAGTACCCATGATTCATGCCTAACTGTGAAGAACGACCCATCACATGAATCACTTACTTAATAGCATGGACACCTTTCCAACAATTAAATGCAAATAATATATGTGCCATAAACTGAATAAAAGAAACATCATTACCATAAATTAAACAAAACGTGTCTTTAGGGCATACATTTCCAACGAGGACAAATACACAGCCGGTTGCATTCCTTTTATTGATTTTCATCCATCATTGTCTTTCTGTTTTGATAATTAGTTTTCTGTCAAGAAAAAAAACCCCCCTAAACAAACTGTTATTTGTATTGGTTCTCCTTGTTGGTAGAAGAAGGTGAGGCTCCTTGTGAGAGATGACCTAGGGTACACTTTGCTGCAAACTAGAGAAGAGATACATAGATCTCTAATTCTGGAGTGGTTCGATAGCCGGTCAGTTTCTCATGCTTGAAAATGACTCAATCTTGTCATTTGATCAGATAAAACAATTTGAAAATTGAAATTATCAACCTACAACATCAAAGAGTTGTTAGATGAAGATTTTAAAGGATTTCTAATTCAAGTAAGTTGCTTTCCAATAGCTTGATTCTTGGATTTTTCTAATTGAGGGTTTTTGATACTTTGAGTTTTGTGGACCTTCTAGACAAGTATTGTGTAGTGAATTTTTTCAGATTTTAATATATAGCTTCTGGTAGTCAAGTATTGAAATTTAGTACTCGAGTATTTTTGATTGATTGCTTCAAATAGTCTAGTATTATCTTTTGGTAGTCAAGTATTTTTGGAACTGAGACTTGCATACATTATGTGCAATACTCGAGCATTGTATTCATGTTGTAACGGCCTGCCTCCCAGAGCCCCTATGCACTAAGAGGATCCGTGAGAGGGTCATTACTTAAATGATATCGAACAATAACCCAACTACAACTCATACACAACCTTTTTTGAAATCATAACTTTTACATCGCATAACATTTCATAACCTGCTTTACATAATCATTTACAACTTGAGCCCACCTGGGCTTACATAACATACCTCCATCTCACAAACATAAAACATTACTCTTAACACCAGCACCATGACAGCTAGGATCTAGTTTCGGGAGGGCTTTGCACTTGCTACCATGACTCAACGGTCTGGACCCAAACCCTGCTGAACGAATCTGACAACTTAGACAAATCCCAGACCTAGAATGATGGAAAGTAAACGTGAGTCACAAGACTCAGCAAGCTCTAGAAAGAAAGGTTGTAGGATTTAGGCGTGACTCTTCCCATAACATCCCATGCAATTCATGCCAATGCCATGTCATGTCATGCCATACCCAATACCTGTCTTATTTTTAGATGCATAAACATATAATAAACTTCACATAAACGGTCCTTGGGGCCCTCATCAAACACACATTGGCGCTCAAGTCCAAATATCATTTCCTTTACATGTCGCTTCCTGTCACTTTCAACATAATCTGTTGTCATGGGTCTCACCCCAGGGTATTACTCTTACCGTGGGTCTCACTCCCAAGGTCTTTCCGTGGGCCATGCCACCATGGGTCTCACTCCCAAGGTCTTACCATGGGTCACGCTGCCGTGGGTCTCACTCCTAAGGTCTTACCGTGGGTCACGCCTACCACCCGTACTCATCACTTAAAACCACACATTCTCACTATGCAGTACAACAAATAAGAAATGCAACAACTTTTGTAACATAAACGTGATGACAAGGCCCCCATAAACCAAGCATCAGGGCGTGCTACGCCCACATAAGAATTCACACATGCGATATGCTCTAAGTGCACCGGTTCACCTAGAGAACCCAAATCGGCTCTTGGACCAACCAGGTCATGCAAATGCTCACACATCCCATCACACACAAAGCATGTCCCAACAATGAATGCAACCCAAGTCCTATGCAGCACACACATCATGATATACACAAGCCAAGTTGGGGATTTGGCAGTACTAGCTCTTTTTGCCCATCTAGCACTTATCGTAACAGCCGATGACTAGCGCCCATACATCCAGCAATTAATTGCCATGACCCATGATCGACAGTCAGTGGCTTTATACCCCATACCCTTAGACACCCACATAGGCAACACTAAACTTTTATACTTCATACTTATCATTTCGCACACTTTATTCATGACAACATAGACACCATTATGTCATTCACATTCTCATCTCTTCTCATACCCAGCAAACCATCTCCACATTCATATTAAATTATTAACATAACCCCATAATCTTGACCACATCCATTTTCTAAGAACCTAACCCCAACTAGTTCAGCATCATTCCCAAGGAAAGCGGAGCGATACGAAGCTCCATGATGGTCGAAATGAAAGACACCAAGACATCATTGCTTAGCTCATTCTATTAACAGTAAACTCATTAATAAAATATAAATCATAGGGTGGTTACCACGCGGACTATTATTATTAATACGTGGAATCGAGTCATGGTGAGGGAGTGAATAAAATACGAGAAACTATGGAGACTTTCAAAGGAAATAAAAATCACAAGGAGAGAGTTAGAAGCTTGCTTGTAAACGGCTAATTCTTGCCTCTTTTGTGCTCCCGTTGCGAAGTAAAACATTTTACTACGTTTAATAGAACCATGGCTTAAATTAATTAAATCTAATCGCATAAAATTTATAATTTGAACATATAATATTTATACTAATTTTTACCCACGTACTTCATCACTTTGCATGCCAAAATAATCCCAAAACCCCTTTATTTTTCATATATTTTTCCTTCTTCCTTTTTCTTCTTCTTCTTCTTCTTCTTCTTCCCGCGTCTTTTTCTTCCTGCAAACTCACGCACCATGCCCATCCTCCGCCAATCGCTGCCTCAGCTAGCGCCGCCCTCGCTGTCCGCCGTTCACTACAACGCGGTTGCCATCACCGAAGGTCTTCATCGCAGCCACCCGCAGTTGGTAGCTCAAGCTCGCACCGCCCCTGCGTGAGCCATGCGACTTGCTGCTCGCGGCCATCAGCTCTCTCTCAATCTTGATCTCTCCCTCCCTCCATCCCTTGGCCGAGCCCGAGCCCTCTCCCAATCTCTCGGCTCACTGCTCTCTCGCAAGCTCTCATTCTTTCTCTCCTCTGTTTTCAATGAAATTGGCCCTCTGTAGCATGCTTGGGAGCCACACACCTAAACATATATGTATATATATATATTTATATATTAGTTCATTAATTTAAGTTAAGCTAATTTAATTTACGCATTTGTTATTATTATTAGCATTATCCCTATTATTATTATTATAACTATTATTATCATTATTATCTCTTTTATTAGCATTATTTTTACCATTATTATGATTTCTATTATTATTGGAATTATTTTTACTATTATTTGGTTACCTTAAATCCTCAAATATTCAATACAGACCTCAAATACCGAAATTTAATAATTATTATAGTCTCCAAATTTCGGGATGCTACACATGTACTTGAGTATTTTTTTGGAGAACATTCAAACATCATTCTATGATATAATATTGTACTTAAGTGTTAAAATCATTGTACTCGAGTATTGTTAGATTGTATTTTAACATGCATTTTGATCTACAGTAAAATACTAGAGTATTTTACTTCAATACTTGAGTATTTGTTACCAAAATATTGATACTTGATTATTTACTCCTAATACTCAATTATTCACTTAAATTCTCAATTATATCTTTATTTAAACCTCAAGTACATTAGTTTATTCTTGTATATACATCAAATACTTTGATAATTCACCAACCTTAAGTATAATCATTTTGTTAAGCATCAAAATAATCATTAATCATGCAAAGGATTTAACAATTTATTTTCGATAAAGTTGTGTTGAAAAATGGTTGCAATTTTTAAATTTATGTTACACAAGAAATTCATCAAGCCATATTTAATAACTTGTTCACTAAAAATTTGCAACTCGTATTTTCAAAATATAAATTGGTAAAAAAAGAAAAAAAAATTATTTAGTTTGTGAAATTGAAGTTAGACCCTATTATTTTTGTTATATAAATTTCTAGTTTCACTACCACATTCATCTTTCCTAGTTTATATTTACTCCCTTTCCTTGCAACCAAAAAAGTGCAAGTAGCCATGTCATTTCTTCATCTTACCTCTTTTCTTTCCTTTTATTTCAAAAATTACTTTCCCTTAAAGAGAGCAAGTGAGCAATACATAACATCATGTGGTAAATATACATAGAGTTTAGAAAGTGACAAAAAAGTGGAGTAAATGTTGTTAAGTCATTGAATAAATAGCAACATTAGGTAAATAGAGAGAGATAGAAGAAAAATCATGTCTAACATTGAGGAAAAAGAAACATCGAGCGATCGAGAAGGTAGAAGCAGTGCTTGCCATGATGGTGTAGCGGTCACGTAGACAAAGAGTTAAAGAAAGGCAATGGTCACCATCTAAAGATGAGATATTGGCTGAGTATGTGAAAAGGAATGGTAAAAGGGAAATGGAATCAAGTGCATAGGAAAACTAGTCTAAAGAGATATGGAAAGAGTTGTAGGCTAAGATGGCTAAACCATTTGAAGCCTAATATAAGGAAGGGTGCTTTTTTTTTTTGAAGAAGTGAAGCTCATCATTGAACTCCACAATAAGTATGGCAACAAATGGGCTCACATAGCCATTAAGTTAATTTTTCTTTTCTTTTTCATAGATAATTCACTTTCCTATCATAAGCATGTATGTGCTTTGTAATCTTCCTCTTCCTCTTCCTCTTTTGTTCTTGCCTTGATTTTCTTGGTTAATTGTATTGATAAGTTTATTTGTCTTTTTTTTTTTATCACCTTTAACCCATAAAAATTCTAATATGGCAGGAATTAAACGTTTTGAAGCTTTTCCTTTATTTGGTATATATATGTGTGTATGTTCATATTATACTCTCTCTCTACTTAATTGGTTAAATATATGGGTTAAGTGTGCTTTCTACTTCTTTTAACCTATAGAAACTTTGATCTAGATTGGAGTTAAATGTTTGGCCAAAAGACCAATTTATCCAAGTACTATATATGTTAACGCCTAGTTTAGTACCATATTTTTTTTTTGGTCAGTTAAATACTTGAATTTTCATCATTGTCCCAATTTAGTACCTGATATCAATCAACTATTAGTCATTATCAATCAATCTAATGGTTAACTCATAACAGCCATGAAATTGTCCTTATTTTTTAAAGTATTAATTATTACACCAATTTTTTACTTAAGACAAAGATTTGGATTATTTATCACTTAATTTTACCAAATTATCTTATTTCCCTTTGTTAACAAACCAAATATAAATTATACTAGGCAATGGTATCTAATACAAAGGGTAAATTGACCTTTTGGCCTAAATGTTTTGAATGCCCCCCTTCTCTTTCTCTCTCTATCTATCTATATATAAATACATTATGATATATCTATCTATTTTATAGGGATTTCATATTTTTCTTATCTTTTCTATTTCGTCTATTAAATGTTCGTCTTAATTTCTTTAGTCTCTTTATTTGATCATTTTTTCTATTTTAGCATCCAGGTTCCAGGTAGAACAAATAATGAGATAAAGAACTTTTGGAACACCAATGTTAAGAAACTCCAACAAGTTGATCATCATCAACACACCAGTTACAATTCCTCTTTGCCTCATTCTCATTTCTCTAACTCTCTTCAAACAACAAATCCTTCACCAACAACATTCCATACTTTTACATCTCCTTCACCACCATCAAGTTCCTTTAATCAAAACTTTCAAGGTCAATTACCACTTGCTAGTTCTCAAACCAAGTTTACTAGTTTTGACTTCACTCCATCAACCACCATGGGAAACTTTTCATATCCGCATCAAACTAACTCAAGAGGTTCTAGCTTCAACACACCACCAACTCTGGAAAGCTCATTTAATCAACTTGACACTAATATTTTTATCTTTAACCCATCAGCAACTCCAAAAGGCTTTTCGAACCTATTCATGTCTACTACTAATTTTGGGTCCAACACTACCCCATCCTTGAGAGGCTCTTCCAACTCACTTCAAACCATGTCTATATTTTCTCAATTCCATACTATACCAAGGGTAGGTAGCTTCTCTAACCCATTTCAAACCACATTTGGTGGTTTTACTACATCCATAGAAAGTTCTTCCAACATGATTCAAATTGTGCCCAAAAGTCCTGGGTTGAATACTACACCATCCATGGGAGGCTCAACCAACCCACTTCAACCCATGCCTTGCTACAACTTTGGGTTCAACACAACACCATCCTTGGGAAAGTCCTCCAACCCCTTTCAAAGTACATCTAGTAATTTTGGATTCAATAGTACACCATTTTGTTGGAAGCTTGTCTGACCAAATTCTAACAAATGCTAGTGGTTTTGGTTTCTTAACTACAACATATCAGTAGGACGTATAAATTTATGGTTTTGGTCCCTAAGCTTTATCATCCTTTTCTTTTCATCATACACCATCATTTGGGTGTTTAAGAGCTTGGAAGAGCCAAACCAGCAAAAACATAACAAAACAACAATGGTTGGAGGTAATATTATTCATTTTTTGCATTAATCTAAACGTTATTTTGATATTTGTAGCATGTTAGTACGCTTTATTTGTCTAACAATTGGTATCAGAGGCATTATTTGCCTTTGCCTTGCATTTTCAAAATTCTGGAAAAAAAAATTTCAGAAATAGATTTTTGTTAAAGTTTATATTTGATCTATAGTTTTCTACAATATTTTGATGTTTTGAGTTTAGGAATCTTTAGGAAATTTTTTTCTAGATAGTCTTTAATTTTAATCATCAAATTTAATGGCTGAAATCATGAGATTTTATCCGGTCTATTTGACGGGTTGAAACCATGTCAAAACGACCCAACTAGAGGTTGAAGATGACACTGTGTTGTTGCATTTTAAATTTAGCTGGGCTATTTTTCTGTGGGCTATTAAGTGGGATAGGCTCTGCTATTGGTATTTTAATTTGGGCATGTTTTCATGGACTATTGTTTTAATCCATTACTGGGCTTGGGCCTTGCAAGTTATAATTCACTATTGGGTTTGCATTTATTATTGGACGTGTTTAAATTTTAGCTTGCAAAATTAAGAATGTTGTTGGCCCATTTCTATTAAAATAAAGAATTTTGTGATTATTTGGTTCAAATATTTGCACAAATTAATTTATTATGTCCATATTAATTTATGCATATGTTGAATGAGTTTGTTTGCATAAAATTAATAATATGTGCATATTATTATGATTTAATTATGCAATATTGTGTTTATTGCATGATATATGAGAATATTTCTGGTGCATAATATAATATGTATTGTGCATAGTTAAAATATGCAATAAATATTATTCGCATAAAATTTAATTTTATGCATATTATTTAAATGTCTAGTGATCTATATAATTTTAATTAATTAAGGATTAGCCACAATATCCTTAATTAAATAAAATTATATGTTATGTTTAGGATCACATAAAGAATTATAGACATTAATTGTAATTAATTATATTTAATATAATAATTTTTATCCCACAGGAACTTTTATTATATTTATATAATTAATACGGATTAAATATCAAATTATTCTCATAATATTCCCATAGGAATTATGAGTTAGTACATAATTTGATATCATAAAGTTTATTTTGGATAGAATTATTTTCATAATGTACTAATAAATTATGAATTGAGTACATATTTTAATAATTTTATCATAAAGAACACATAAATCTGTTTGAATTAAAAATTTAGCCCACAAGCAATTTTTATGTCATTAGATTCATTCATGTATGATTTACATAGGTAAAACATGCAATTTATTCAGACCTCAAAATTTTGACATAAGCATTTATAATATTTATGCAGCTTCACAACCTATTAATTTCTCTGATATTCGTTACGATATTCCCAAATTAACGAGTGATAAATTTAAGATATGGAAGGAGAGAATTTTTCTCCATTTAGGGTGGATGGACATTAGCCATGCTATTAGGAAAGACGAGCCACCAGTAATCACTAATATTAGCACTGCAGCGGATATCGCACTTTATGAACGTTGTGAACAATCTAATTGCCTTAGTGTAATGTTCATTAAGATTAAAATTTTGCTGGTATACTTGGTTCTATCAATCAACATGAAAAGGTTTAGGACTTGCTGAAAGTAATTGATGATCAATTCATCACTTCAGAAAAGGCGCTGGCAAGCACCCTAATTATGAAGTTTTCATCCTTGAGGCTCACCAACGTGAAAGCTGTGCATGAGCATATGAGGGACATTGTGGCTCAACTTAAAAAACTCAAGGTTAAAATGTCTAATTCATTTATGGTGCACTATATCTTGAACACTTTCCCACCACAGTATGGGTCATTCAAAATCTCGTATAACACACATAAGGATAAAAAGTCAATCAATGAAAGTGCAATGCTGACTACAACACAAGGAAAAGGCAAATCTTACGCTAATCAAAAGGGGAAGGGGAAAATACCACCCAAGACTAATATTAAAAAAGAGTCCAAGTGTTTCTTCTATAAGAAAAAAGGGACACATGAAGAAAGACTGAGCTAAATTCAAGAAATGGCATGATGATAAAGGTAATCCAACCTCGTTTGTTTGTTATGAATATAATATGGTTAATGTTAATATTAATGTAATATCCCCATTTTTTATAGTTAATATTTATATATTTTCCCTAGGGATGCGGCACCAGCACAGCTACCAAAAATTCATGGCGACCTCTTCCTTGGAAACCCTGATCGAGGAATTCAAGGGGAAGAATTAGAATAGTTGGCACCTGCTAGAGTCTTAATGAAAACACAACAGCTAACATACTTACTCCTGATAACAAAGCTTTGCTATTACCTCATCAATCACTTAACACATCCTTAAGCATACATCAAGGTCAATTACATTAAGCAATACTAAATCTAACACATTATCCCATTACAATATCTATAGCAAGAAGACACTACTAGGACCCTTTGGTAGGGACTACTCTGTACATGTCTAACCCTGTCCTCGAGCACCGGCTACCTCATTCTTGCTTGGTACCCTACTCTTACCTGGAATGATGCAAGCAAACGTGAGGCGCAAGGCTCAGCACGCATAGTAGAATAAAGAAAACATGTTAAGAATAGAGCTTTCCCCATACTACATGCGTATCATGTCAATGCAATAACACATCATGCCATGTTCAATACATGCATTAGTCCTAAATTCATAAACATAAAGTTAACTACACATTGAGAGTCCTTGAGGCCCACATAAGATACACATAGTGGCGCCCAAGTTCCACATACAAACCTACTAGCAGCTAAATATAGGCTACCATATCATCATTCCTGACCTTCCTTTTCCTAACCTTGGTCGTCTTTTCCTAACATTCATAACATGCTTTTCCTATCATACATAACATGTTGCCACAATTGATTTTTACTATTATTCATAACTTATCATTATAACATGTCGATGTTATGGATCCGTTCCACGGTCTTACGTCATCGACCTCACCCACATCTCATAACCATTTTTCCTCACCATGTAATGAAACACATAAGAAATGTAATGGCATCTGCATCATAAACGTGATGTCAAAGCCCCCATAAACCAAGCATCAGGCCATGCTATGACCACATAAGAACACACACATACGAAATGCTTTAAACGCATATACTCACCTAAGGTACCCAAGTTGGCTCTTATACCAACCGAGTCATGCTAATGCGCACACATCCCCACACACACAAAGCATGTTTCCCCCAATGAATGCAACCCAACCCTATGTGTCATGCATCATGATATGCACAATAACAAAGGTGGGTGACCAGAAGTACCAGCTTTCTTAGCTCGTCTGTGGCTTGTCACAGCGACCAATAGTTGACGCCCATACATCCAACAATCAACTGGCATGACTCAGTGGTCAATAACCTGTAGCTTTGTACCCCATACCCTTAAACACCCATAAACCCACACATGACATTCCCTTCGCAAGGAGACACAATTCCCTACATCATCTGACCTTAACAAAAATGCGTCATTTCTTAGGAACTTGAGGGTGATTCGAGACCCTCATTGAGATTACAAACATGGCTCAACCGGATTTAACATTATAGACCAATAAATTAATTGGACCATACTATTCAATACCAAAGAAGATAGTGCAAGAAGAGCTTCCAACCAAGGCTGAAAAAAGGAATAACTCAAAATTTGTAAGAGAGAGTTAAGAGCTTGCACAAGAATCAAAAACATAGAAAGAGAGTTAGGAGCTAGCATAAAATAAATAAAGGAGTGGGAGCTTGCCTATTTAATGGAAGATCCAATGGTTTTTCTGTAGAAAACACCAATTCCTGTAAACCAAACATCAAATATTTTTACATAGAATTGTTCTACATGATCTAACTTGTTTGTGTATGAAATTGAAGGGGAAAAGAAGTAGGGATGCACCCTCACATGCCCTAAGAAGGCTGGCCACGCGACTATATGCGCAGCTTCTTCAGGCGCATGTTCCACCACCGTCTTCTCCAGCAATGACATGACAATCTCTCAGTTTTTTGGTCATATCTCCCTCATTTTAACTCTGATTTGACCCCTACTTCTTCCTACATGCTCATCTCTCTCCCTTTTACCAGAATATAAACTTTAATCAGACATACCTCACTATTTTCTAGTAGTTTCTTCCTAGATTTTGATGAAGCCTCAAACTTTTTAGCGTAGCTCGTTTCTTCATCGATTCTGCTCCTTCCTTTTGCATAATCTCTCCCACACCCTCAAGATCTTATTCCTACCTTAAGCCCTCTCAAATGACCAAAAATTGTCCCAAAATCTCACCCAAAACTCTCTTGAATTCTTCTTCTTCCTTCCTAAGGGTCCTATTTATAGAATTTCCAACTAGCCCTTTTCCGCCAAGTGTCCATCCACCTAGAACCATAATCATTACATCCCCACTTGTCCCAATCCTATCCTGCCACATGTCTCAAACTATATTGGAATTCTATTTGAAATCCAAAGCCTAATTGGAATGTTATTTGAAATTCAAAGTCATATTTAATAAGTTTTGAAATCCATTTCATTTAAGTCCCCTAGATATCCTTGAATCTTACTAATTCCTAGGTCTTTCAGTATATGACACTTGGTCTCTGGTTCTTTTTTTGAAAATTACACTTCTACCTGAACTGTAAAATTATGATTTTGCCCTTGACTTTTTATAGTCATTTGGAGATATTCTATTTCCTTGAATATGAAAGATCTCAGGTATTACAATTAACACCTGGTGGATTAACTCTGGCTCTACAATCTCTATTGCAAACTCCTTGCAGGGCATGCAAAACCTAAGGAAGCCAGTGGGAAATGAGCAAAGCATTTTATCCTGAAACAAGATGGGCTCACATGTGATGGCTATAAGGACATGTGTCTTGACTTTAAATAGTGGTTTTGTTTTAAAATTAGATAGGACCTTTTATGTTCCAAGTTTTTCATGAAACTTGATTTCAGTTTCTAGACTTGTGCCTTTCGGATATTCCTTAAAATTTTTAGATACATCATTTAGTTTGTTTTGCAACTTTGATTGTGTTAGGAATGGTTTTTTGTCTTATGGTCTTTATCGTATTAATTTACAACACAATACCACTTACAGTTCAATGCATGTTCATATTGGTACTAAAAGGTGTATTATTAATGAGGACTTCTCTGTATTATGGCACTGGAGATTTGGGCATATCTCCATAGAGATAATTAAAATATTAGTGAATGATGGGGTACTTAGTACTCTAGATTTTATTGATTTTGAAACATGTGTGGACTGCATTAAGGGAAAGCAGACCAACAAGTCCAAGAAAGATGCCAATAGGAGTTCAAACATATTAGAAATCATACATAATGATATATGTAGTTTAGACATGGACTCACATAGTCAGAAATATTTCATCGCCTTTATTGATGATTACTTATGATATATGTATCTCTACTCGTTTCATAATAAAAGCAAAACATTATATGCCTTTAAGATCTTTAAGGCTGAAGTAGAAAAACAATGTGGGAAACAAATAAAAATCATGAGATTAGATAGAGGAAAAGGTTTATATGAAACAACCTAAAGGATTCCCCTCTAGTGATAGTGAGCATTTGGTTTGCAAGCTCAACAAGTCCATACACGGCTTAAAACAAGCATCCCGTCAATGGTATTTTAAATTCCATGAAGTAATTTCTTCATTCGGATTTGTTGAGAACCCCATGGATTAATTTATATACCAAAAGGCCAATGGGAATAATATTTGTTTTCTTGTTTTATAGGTGGATGACATTTTGCTTGCAACCAATGATAAGGGTTTGTTACATGAGGTAAAATATTTCCTCTCTAAAAATTTTGATATGAAGGATATGGGTGAGGCACCTTATGTCATTGGCATTAAGATCCACAGAGACAGATTTCGAGGCATCTTTGGTCTGTCTCAGGAAACCTATATCAATAAAGTTTTAGAGAGATTTCAGATGAAGAATTACTCACCAAATGTAGCTCCTATTATGAAGGGTGATAAGTTCAATTTGAACCAATACCCAAAGAAATTTTTTGAAAGGGAACAAATGAAGAACATTCCATATGCTTATGCTGTTGGAAGCCTGATGTATGCTTAAGTCTGCACAAGGCCTGACATTGCATTTATTGTAAGAATGTTAGGACGATATTAGAGTAATCCATGTACGAACCATAAGAGAGATGCAAATAAAGTATTGAGGTACCTTCAAGGGACCAAGGATTACATTCTTATGTATAGATGGATGGATAATTTGGAAGTGATTGGCTACTCAGATTCTAACTTTACTAGCTGTGTTGATTCTCATAAATCAATATCAGGATACATTTTTAAGATGGTTAGTAGAGTTGTATCATGGAGGAGTGTCAAACAAACATTGACTGCTACTTCCACTATGGAAACCAAGTTCGTCTCTTGTTTTGAGGCTACTTCACACGTGTATGGATCAAGAGTTTCATATATGGGCTTAGGGTTATGGATTCCATTTCTAAACCATTAAGAATTTTTTATGATAATTCAGCTGTTGTTATGCCTAAGAACAACAAAAATGGAAGTCCAAGTAGACACATCAACATTAAGTACTTATCCATAAGGGAACATGTTAAAGAAAAGAAAGTGGTCATTGAGCACGTCAGTACTGAGTTGATGATTGCTAATCCTTTGACTAAAGGCATGCCACTAATGAAATTCAAGGATCATATAGATAAAATAGGACTTAGTTCCACTATGTAATTGTATACATTTGGTATTTGAATGAAACTCTTACTTATTGTGATGCTTTCTCATATTCATGTGCACCTTAATTTATTTGAGAAAACACATATGTATAGGACTAAGAATAAACATAGGGTTTATTCATTAAGTAATGTTGTCACATAAAGTATAATTCTTAAGAAACTGAATGCATTATAATACATGGAAGGTAATACTCATTGTTAGAGAACATACCGCCATGATTCATCTATTTATTTCTTAAGAAATGACAATCAATAAGATTAAGTTAAGGCATCAAGTTAAATGTTTGGACCAAGTGGGAGAATGTAAAGTTCCTTAAGGTGGCCCAAACGTTTTTCCATTATTGTGTTGGTTATGGGTTGTAAAGGAATTCCTTGATTGATTATGGCCCTAAATATTTTCATGATTATATTTTCATATTTATGCCAATTATGTTTCTTATTGATTGAGTTGTAAAGTGGTAATAGATGCATGTTCTTGATGAAAGAATGTTGTATAAATTCATGATTTTGGTCCCTAAGCTTTGTCATCCCTTTCTTTTCATCATACACCATCATTTGGGGTGTTTAAGAGCTTGAAAGAGCCAAACCAGCAAAAACATATCAAAATAGCAATGGCTGGAGGTAATATTATTCATTTTTTGCATTGATCTAAATGTTATTTTGATATTTGTAGCATATTAGATCACTTTATTTGTCTAACATAGGAAACTCCATTAACTCATTTCAAACCAAGCCTAATGGTTTTGGATTTAATGTGGATAAGGCTTCCAATCCACTTCAAAACACATATAATGGTTTTTCCTTAGATCCAAAAACCAACCACAGAAGACTATTCCAATCCACTTGATTTTTCCCCCATCTCATAACTGAAATTTGATCAAAATCAATCATTAGTTATGGGGGAGACTACACAACCTTCTCATGGGCATATAAATGCAAATTATATGATAGAAACAACTGAATTGGATTATGAAAGAGAGTTACAAGAAGTTCTAGAAAAGTCCAAGGCGTTGATACATTTCAATTATCAAAAGAAAGAAATTCCCTTGAAAGGTAAAGATAAGGTCATATATGAATCAAATGCAAAGTTTATGGATGTTCTTGCACAACCAGTAGTTGTTTCAACTTTACATTGTGTTGTATCATATTTTTTGATATATGAGAAAATGTGTTTAATGAAAAACCTATATGAGAAACCTATCTTAGAATGAAAAATCTTTATGTGAATCTCATATTTTGAAATAAGGTTTTCATATTTCGAAACATACATGAATAGTGTTTGGCGTGAATGTTCAAATGTTTGAAAAACTAAAAATTGATGCATCGTGTTTTGAAACTTAGTTTCTATGTTTCGAAACATCATTTTTCCATGTTTTTATACTTGTTTCGAAATGCTTTTTGAAAAGGTTTTAATGTTTGCTAAGTTTATATGCTATATTTCGAAGCCTGTTTGAAATTTAAGCATATGTTTCAAAACATATATAGTATGTTTCAAAACATATATAGTATATTTTGAAACCTCTGTTAATTCTGTCAGTAAAGCATTCAAAATCTGTGTTGCATATGTTTTGAAATATGTCTTTAAAGTATGTTTCGAAACCTTCATATCATGTTTCGAAACATCTGACTCTATCGGCTGAATATTTGAAAAAACGACATGTTTTTACTTTTCATTCTCTTTATGTCCAAAAGTTTTTCAAAAAACTTACTTTCTATTTTATCTCCATAATTTCAATTTCAAATTATGTAACTGGAGAATAAAACAAAATCATAAGTAGGCATAAAGCTTTGTCTCCTACTCATTCTATCCTAAGTACATTACCAGTGGTAAAGGTTGGACGTTTCGAAACATGTGATGTATGTTTCGAGACCTTAGTGTAAAAGTGTATTGTTTTGAAACCAATAAGGTGTGTTTTGAAACCTACTTTAATATCTTGTCTCTAATGGTTATAATTAGCCAAAATTCTATTTCTTAGTATATATATTAGTTCTTTAAAGACAAGAAGTACACTTACAAGCATATACACAAGAATACACATATAAAAGACACAAGATACATACTCAAGCACTTGTGAATGAAATCCTTTTGTCAAGCTCACAAAGAAGATCCATTCAATCAATCCTTGATGTGCATTGTGGTGTGGAAAGAAGAAGTAAACTGAAACTGGCGTCTCATCCTTCTAAGCTCTCCTCACCTCATACTAAGAGGTTTGTACAACCATTTGGTAAGGTATCTCGTTACATTAAATCTGTTGGGTTGTAAAAGATAAGTTTTATTTATTTTGTTATTGGTTGTCAGGTTTGATTTTAGCCTTAAAACTAATTGTGGTGTAAGGTTTGAGTTGAGCCATAAAAACTCATCGTGTACAAGGTTTTACGGTGAACCGTGGTAAAACCCTTGTTATGGTTGATCACTAGTAAAAGTAATTGTGTTTGAAAATCCTTCAAGTGGGTAACCTTGAAGGTAGTGGATTAGGAGAGGTGCCGAACCACTATAAATTTCGTGTGCACTTGCTTTACTATTTTTCTTACCTATTCTCATTATTCATACTTTCAAAAGAAACATTTTCAAAAGCTAAAAGTTTCAAAATAAGAAAAACAAAGAGGAAGATTTCGAAACATATCATAATAGGTTTCAAAACATATTTAACAGAAATGTTGATTTTGAAACATACTCATTTATATTTCGAAACATACTTAACAGAAAGGTTGATTTCGAAACAAACTCCTTGATATTTCAAAACATAGTGTTCTGCAAATAATAGGTCTTTAAACTATCGAAGAATTTACCCTAATCCCAATTCACCCCCCTCTTGGGATATATTTGCCATCATTTGGAACTAACACCTTGTTCATCCATAGGTGAGTTGAACTCATTTATTATGTTTTTAATGTTACAGCTAAGCATGCATTAAAATTAAAGAATCTTATTTAATGATATTGTTTTTAAACTTTGGTAATTGATTAAAAGACATTTCTTTAGTAATAAAAAGTTTTAAATGGAAATTTAATTTTGATAAAACTATATAATATCTATTTACTAAAAATATCAAAATAAAAAATTAAAATTAAAAAATATCATTGTTACATATAACCCCATATATATTATCTTGTCAACATATAACCACATAATAATAGCACTATCATTCATTGTGTTGAGGGTTCAATTGACTTTTTGAGTTAATTTACACTTGAGAAAGAGATTGCATAGCTAGTTGTGCTTCTTTTAAACTCACTACAGTATAAAGAACATTAGATTTTACATAACTTTACTCTGCTAGAAATTTATTATCAAAATCTATTTGTTAATTATTTCATATATTATCATTTATTTTTATTTTTATAAAGCATGTATAAGTTTAAGTTAACTTTACTAACATATGTAAGGATGAAAGAAAAAGAGCCACTAGAAGAGATCAACTTGATGATAATCTATCCTTCTTGCTTGATGCACCAATTGATGAGGATAATCTATCCTTCTTGATTGGACAATTACCAAATATGGAAGTAATAGTTGAAGATTCATCAATGGGTTTGATGTCACCATCTCAATTACTTCTTGATGACACCATGGCAGCAAACAACAATGAAGACTTCTAAAATGTTACTCAAATAACAATCAAAGAGAAAGGGGTGAAACTTATGGATGTGCTAAGAGTTTGTTTCTTATTCTTTAAAAGTTTGTATTTCTATGATTTTTGCTAGCTTGTGGGTGTTTTACTTTTGTCTTCTACTAAGACTTTGTTTGGTATTTTGTCAAACATAACATTATTTCCTATGTGGTAAAGTCCCTAATTCTTGTAGCCATGAGACTTTGATCATTGGTTGGGGAATTTGGTTATTGTGGTGCTCTTAGATTATCATGCAGTTGTTTTGGGTATCAAACTTATTTTAGTTAATGTGTCTATGCATATATGCATCAACTATTTTAGTTCAATATTTACCTAATACTTGACAATAATTTCTTATGGTGCTAAATCCTATTGCTAATGATTATTGGCAATACTAACTATTTGTTCTTTTGGTTGCACAAAACTATGTTGAAAATGTTATCACAAATAGCACTTGTAAATTGTGCTCCATTCCTCCAGTTAGCAGTGCCCATTTTTGGGAAACAATTTAATTTAATTGCCATTTGCTAAATTCTAATATGCAATATCTCATGTTTGCTTATGATATTAATTTCATATTACTTATTATTGAACCATTAAAGTCAATTACACTTGTTGTACACAAAATAGTGTATAGTTTGTTGGGTACATCAAGTTGCTTTATTTGCTAATGAAGTTATTGTTGTTGTACATATTTTGTGAGGTTCTCATAAATGTTATTAAGAAATGGCTCATGGTATTTCTTTAAACACCTAAAGATAAGGTAAAAGACTAAACATATATAGAGTTGATGACTAGTAACATTTTTTTTTTTTTTTTTTTGGGGGGGGGGGTTCTCTTCTTCCTCTTAATAATTATAAAATTACATTGTCTTTCTTTTCTTTCACCCTATCTTTAATTTTTGGGTTATCATTTTTCTTGGGTCAATACTAGGCTTCATAGATGACATAAATATAAACCCATATGATGGATACGTGTTATAAAACATTGACAAATGGATAAAAAGTTATCTGAGCCCAACGTTGGTTGAAATAAAGGATGAGTTAGTCAGGTAGCTTACTTTGAACCTACATAAAATCCAATCAGGGTTGGATTAAGATGATTCAAATGGTAGATATCAAAGTAGACGTAACCAAGAACATGGGATGATTGCAGATTTCAATATTAATGGTTGGAATGGAAATTAATGGGCTCTAAAGATTGTAGAAAATAAATGTTAAGATACGACTAACAATCTAGGAAAGTAATTTTGGACTTGAATTTCAAACAAACAAATTTGAAATAGAATGAACTGCTTGACATGCCTAATAAATGACATATATGAGGACCAAACAATGCCTTCAATATGTATTTCTATCCTTTAATGAAAAAGAGAGGTGAAGTAAAAGAATTAAAAAAATTACCAAAACAAAATTGAGGAATGGATGCAATTGTTAAAGTCTTTGAAATACTGCTAAGTTTTCCAAATTAGGGTTTAAATTGATAAAGAATCAATATGGGATAGAGAATTTGAATGGATTGGTAGGGATTGACAAAATTTCTGACAAGAAATCAGCAAATGATATAGTAAGCTGATAAGTTAGAATTGGAAGGTTTTCATTATAAAAAGCTTATTTTCAAGTATTCTAAGTGAACAGACACAAGAAAATGTGAAAAAATGAGAATTTTGGTGGCAATAAGTAACAAAACCAATCATTAGTAGACTGATTTAGTGGTAAAGGTTGGCAGATTTTGGCGATTTTAACTGTTTAAGGAGGTTGGTGACAACAAAAAGGTTTGGATAGTATTTTCTAACATGGTAAAAGGTTGTTAGTCGTTGCTAGTAGTTGGATAAAGCTCGTCAGCGATGGAAGGGTATGGATGGAGAAAAAGAAAGACACAAGTGAAATTATTTTAAAAGTTGGAACTTTTCCAATGTAACACTTCTACCTTAAACTTCTAGGTTATTGCACTTAGACTTTGTAATTTATGTGATTTATGCATATTGTAACAACCCGTTAGAAGGCCCAATATTTATTCAAGAATTATTTAATTTATTATTAAAGTATTTGATTTGGAGATTTTGCCAATTAATTATTTAATGTGGCAATTTAGAGATTTCGAAGGAAAAAATAGCATTTAATTCTATGTAATTTTGGAGTTAAAATAATTTGTCAATATGGCAATCTAGAAATTTCAAATTGAGAGAATAACGTTTAATGGCATTTATTTATTGTGGAAATTAAATGCAAGGGCATGAAGGTAATTCTAGAGTTCTATTATTATTTGAGAGTTTTAATAATAATTTTTGTATTATTATTATTTAAGTGAGATTATGTTTTTAAGGGAGAGTGAGAATCCATGTATGAGATGGATTTGGATTGAGAGTCTCCTAGTTAGATTTGGAGGAGGAATCCAAGTTGTATAAGGAGATTGTGAGGGCTTTAGGATTTCTCCCCTTCTCTATATATATATAATTCCCTAGCCATATTCTCCTCACGCTGCAGAAGGAGAAAGAAGTCTGTGAGTTGAAGAGCAGAGGGTTAGGCAGCAATGTTTACATAGAAGGCTCTCGTGAAGTCATTAGAATCGATCAAGAAGATTGAAAGGCAAGTATTCTTCTTGTAATCCCTTCCATTACAGGTTCATATCAGTTTTTCATATTATTCTAGTTCTTCAATGAGTTCTCAGATTTTATATCAGTTGCAGTGCGTGTATATATATATATACGTAAACAGTGAATGCATAATCAAGAGGTGCATGATTTTATAACGATTTGATCCAATATTATCTTTGAATCATCCTTACAGTTGTTTCATATCAGTTGGGATTCATGTTTCCAAGATTTCTTTCAGAATGACATAGTTTCATTGAGTTTTGATAAAAAAAACAAAGCCTCTGTAATCGTTCGTGTTCATCAAAAATAGTTACAGACATTCAGATGTGTTTTTTAGAGTTCGTGAGTGACATCCGGATTGGCTAAAGGCTATCCACATGTGTCAAAAAGTTTTCTGTGAGTGACATCTAGATGGCCCTTGGGCATATCCGGATAGCTTTAGTAATATATCCGGATGGTTTGTATCACATCTAGATGAGTCTAGTGCCTATTGTGAGTAATATCCAGATAGCTCTTGTTCATATCCAGATGGCCAAGTGATATTTGAATGCTTCATTTCATATCTAGATGTGTCCAGCAGTGATTGTGAGTCGTATTCGGATGCTTTGAGTCGTATCCGGATGTGTCTCGTTGTTTGTGAGTGCATATGGATGCTTTGTGTTGTATCTGAACGAGTCCAAGGCTTTCTATGAGTAAGGTTCAGATACCTTGTAGTGTATCCGGATGTGTCTAAAATTCTTCGAAATGTGATATCCTGATGGTTTGTTCATACGTCAGGATAGGTCAAGATGATATCCGAATGTCCTTTCTTCTATCCAGATAGGTTTAGTATATCTGAATGCTTCCTTCCGTATCCGGATGCCTCTCTCCAAAGTTGAATTTTTCATTCGAATAGTCTCCAGTTATATTCGAATGCATCAGTGAGATATCCGGATGACCATAATCATATCTGGATGTCCTAGTTTCTATCTAAATATATTCCAGCATATCCAAATAGCTTTTGTATTTAACACTAGTGTATCCGGATAAGCCTTGTTCATATCCGGATGTCCTTCCTCCTATCTGGATATACTTCCTGATATCCGAATGACTTTTCTAGAAATCCAATTTAACTTCCAGTGATGTTTTAATCAAAGTTTTAGTTAAATTAATGTATTCAATACTCCTAAATATTGAATTTTCATACCAAGAATGATAAATTTATCAAGTTAATCATGCACATACCATAATTTATAATTCATAGAATCTTTGTATTCCAATATACTGAAGATCAGATTTCATAGTTAGTATTTATTATGGCATGTTCACCATTATTCTGTGAGATTATGTGCATACATTATGGTATGAGCATTTAGCATGACTTTATATGGAGCACCACATATCGTGTGCCAGCATGTATATGAGCATAGCATTGCATTATGCTTGCCAGGCAGCTTGTCCGCGGGGATCCCACCAGTTTCAATTTTAGCTCAGCTTATGAGTTGCCCGCTTGGTGGCCACCAGGGGGCTAGGGGCATATTGCCCATAGTATGTGCTTACAGTTTTTTATGTATGCAGGATTCATATCAGACAGGTATGTATTACAGTTATGTGGGCCTATGTGTCAAAGTTACATGCTTGCATTTATTTTATAGTTTATGTGCATTACATTTTTATGAATGCAAATAGACAGTGATTATACCCAGTACAAGTTCAGTAAGTATTTATCAGTATCGATATTCTTCGATTCAGCTTTAGTTATTCTTTCCAGCTTATTAATTACTGAGATTTGTAGCTCACCTTGTACTCTTCACCCCTCCAGGTTCTAGCAGGGGAGTACCAAACATGGGGCCTAGTAGCAGTGGTCTATAATGTGTGTACGTGGAGCCGCTCAACACTAAAAATGTCTAGGAGTTTTATCAGTGTTGATGTTATATAGTGTCTTGTCAAGTTTAGTAGTATTTCATTTATATTTCAATTGAGGGATTTTCCATTAAACAGAGTTTTTGGTTTTCAGTTTATGTTGACTCAAAGTTTCATTTCAGTTTGATTGAAATGTTTAATTTCAGTTTATCAGAGAGCTTATTGTATTTTATCTATTTTTCCCGTAGCACCTCTCCTCAGGCAGTTCTAGGAGAGAGGGTGTTACACATATAATCTCTAATTTTGCTCAAACTTCATGAGTACCTTGTAAGTTGTTTGTTATTGCAATTATGCCCATCATTATGGTATAAATCACACTAATGACATGAAATTTAGGGTTTAGCATAATAACATAGATCATAGTGCATTTAAAACTTAGTACAACATGTTTGTAAAGTCAAAATATACTAACATGATATATTTTAATAACATAACTATTATATCTTTAATGGCTTTTTCTATTTCGAAGTACATGCAAAACTTAGCATATTGAATATGCATTAATGAGTATTGCTACAGGTTAGAAAATGGCATGTATGTCTCGTGTTTTGCATGACTAAAAAGGATAATTTTCATGTCACAACCCTTAAATTGCTCATACCTTTCATTTTGCAACCTAAACCATCACTCAAATGATTATCACATAACCTCAAGCATCATAATAAGGGTTTAACTACATCTCTCATCAATAACATAAACATATCAACTGTTGCCTAGCATATCATGACATGATCAACTATTTTATAACCATAGCCTGTGTAATGTATATAAACAAACTTTGATGCATTTTTTGCAATAACATGCCATAACGTGAATAAATTTTGTATTTAAATTAATCGTGCAACATTATACTTTTTGAAATTAAAAACGAATCATTACCCTTGTAGACAACACAAGTAGCTAATTTTTCCTTCCTGTATGACCTAGACTAACTGAGAATATCTCTTGGTTAATCACTTCCTATCCAGAAAACAACATCTTTAAATCTTTCCAAACATGTTATTAACCTCAAGAATTTGATTTTTTTTTCATAATTACACTTAAGCCTAATAAAATTCCCAAAATTCTCTTGCTAATCCCTCACCCTTGGGTTTCACCATTTTTTTCATTTAGATTAAGGAAGTAATTAGATCAAACCTAAATGAAGTATAGTTACACTTCAAAATGAACATCAATATTATATGTGTTCCTTCCAGTCCATGAGGATGATCGAAAGAATGGCTTGAAGCGACTGCGATCAACAATGCACTGGAGGGGGGGAAGGGGGTGGCACTTGTAAGCACTCGGACGCTTAAGTAAATAAGAGGTTAAGGTGGTAGAGTTTTTGTTTGACTGAGAAAAAATATACCTTGGCCGGTGGCCGGCTAGCTTATATAGGAGAGAAGGGGAGAGCCCTTACATGTTATCGACTGTTGCAAGTGGATTAGGAGCTGAGGATCTCAAGATAGTTAAGGCATGTTATGAGCGCAGGGATCTTGGTATGGCATTGTTGGGATAAAGGATGCTACTAAGCTGACTTTGATGGGATGGGGCTTAGGGACTGAGCCCATCAAGCTATAAGCTTATTGTTGGGCCAAGCCCAATGGAATTAGTACGGTCCAATATAAAAAATGATGTATAAGTTTACTATCATTTTAATGGCTCAGTACAATACTAATTAGAAGTCAATTTCGTAAAAATACTAATTATAAGTTTATTAGCATTTCCTTCTCTTGATAGATCGACCTCCAAATCTACATGTAAGGATGAGATTGGATCAAACCAAATCAGTTTGTTCTTATTAAGGTAATGTTTGTTAGATAAAATATAGATCGAAAAAAGTAAGATATGGAGAGTATTCTAGAATTTTGGCACTTTCAATATATTTGTTAAACTTATCTGACAATTTTTGAAAAAGAAATCATATAACTTCTTATCTAGGTTTTCTAGATATGCTTATCTCTCCACCCCCCCCCCCCCCCACTCAAGATAAACATATCTTGGTCTTTATAAATAAGAAAAAATGATGCTTATGTTCTCCAATGCATTCCAAAAAAATTAATAAATAATTTGATAAAAATTTTAAAATGCTTCCCAATCTTATCTTGACCATATCTTGGTCCAGAAAACATTTATCTTACTCATTTTAACAAATGATACCTCAATATATATATATATATGTATATATACAACAACAATATTTATATGACAATAATACAAGAATACATATTATTATATAATGATGTATTTATAAAAAATACATTTTAATAAAAGTAAATTATTATTATTATTATTATTATTATTATTATTATTATTATGCCCTAGTGAATGCTACACTCTTAAGGAAAGACTATTTTAGATTTAACTGGCTACAAAAATAAAAGTATTAGATTTATAATGCCACAAATTAAAAAATCGTCCATTAATTTCAATTTTAATTCAAAAAAGTAGATTAAGGTAGTGTTTGTTAACAAATATATGAGTTAGAAAAAGTGAGATATGAAAAATATTTTAAACAAAAATAGTTTTCATTGTATTTATTAAATTTATCTGATAACTCCTAAAAAAGAAGTCATATAACTTCTTATTTAGGATTATCTAAATAAACTCTCCCCCTTCAAATAAATTTGAGTAATGCTATTTGGCCACCCTCAGTGCCACCCTCAACTAAATTACAAATTTACCCATTGAGCCGATTACTTACATACCCTCAATTCTAATCTAGAAGCCCAATCCCACCATTCTTCTCTCTCTCTCTCTCGCTATCTCCTGGGTGACCATTCCTCTCATTCCACTCTCTCTCTCTCTCTCTCTCTCTCTCTCTCTCGCTATCTCCTGGGTGACCATTCCTCTCATTCCCCTTTTGGCCTTCAAGCTTGTCGTCTCCTGCTTGTGTGACCGAGCCTCCGGAGTCTCTCTCTCTCTCTCTCGATCTCCCTCCGGTGCAACTTCATCTCTAGCGTCTCTTAGGCTCACTCTAGCTCTCTCTCTATCTTTCCCATCCATCGCATATCTCCATTGCTTCGATTTACAAGGAGGTAAGTCTCTCCCACAATGATTTTTAGCACACATCCATCATATATATGTATATACGCATTATTTGGGTTTAGCCAAAACTTTAAGCCTAGATCTATGGAGTTTCAGCCATTGGATCTTGCTGGTTTTTGGGTATGTTGGTCGACGGGACCTTAGGTGTCGAGCCTCTGATCACCGGAAACCACTGGCGACAATGGCCAATGGCAACTAGCAGTGCATATATATGCACTATTTGGATTTGGCTGAAACTTTAAACTTAGATCTACGAAGATTGGGCCTTTGGATCTTGCTGGTTTTTGGGTATGTTGGTTGATGGGCCCTTAGGTGTCGAGTAGTTGCCTCTGATAGGCGAAAACCACCAGCCATGGTGGCTGGCAATGTGTTTTTAAGTTGTGGCAAAAAATTAAAAATCAGATCTATAAAAATCTAACCGTTAAATTTGGCCCTCTTGACTTGGTGTTTCTAATGGTAGGCTCTGATCGTGGGAATCTCTGGTCGGCGGTGGCAGCCGGCAACCGCTGGTGGTGGCGGGTTGGTTTGGGCTATTTTTGTATATTTGTATACAAATATATATATCTATATATTCCTTTTTTTGTGCTTTAGTTTTTATTGCTTGTTTATGTTTTTTTTTAATGGTAATGATGGAGATGATTTTGTTTTTGAAATGAAAATTAAATAACGTGATTTGTTTTGAATTGTAAAAAATTATAATTTATTTGTATATTGTGTTGTGTGTGTATTCAAATATTTAGAAGGGAGTTTGGGTCTTGTTCACGAAGAAGAGAGAGAACTAGGCTTATATGATAAAGTCGGCAAATGGACATCCACTGGTGATAGTAAAGGAGACAGATTACAAAATGGTGTTAAAAAAGAGCCATGATTTGTTGTATATTTTGTTTGTGTTGATTTTTTATGTTATATTTTAATTTTTTTAAAAAAATTTAATGTATCATTTGATAATTTTAGATTGTTCAATTTTATTTATTTATGTCTTCCCTGATTAAGTCATGAACCCGAATGGACTTATTGGCATCTGAAAATCTCGATCAAGAAATGACACCCTATCTTTTGATGATTTATGTTAATATATTAAAAATAAATTAAATATAATTTTATTTGCATTATATTATCTTTTCATTATTAATAAGTGTTAATATAATTTTTAAGTTATTATTAATTAATGTTAATAAATTAAAAAATGCTACTTACATTATTAATAAAGAGGGTAGACAGGCTAGAATGAATAATTGATAATAGGGGTAGAGAGCTTAATAATGAATTAAAAATTATTTATGTGAAAATTATTTGAAATATGTTAAAAAAGAAAGAAAACTATTTGAAATAATATTTTATTATTTTAAATTTAAAATATATATTATCAAAAAGAATTGATATAGTTAAATTGAGTTATTAAAAATTATATATTTTAAAGATTGAACATTGATTGATCATAAACATAAAAAATTAGAAAGACAAGATAAAAGTCAAAACTTTCAAATTTTGATAAGGTAACAATTAGTTAAATAATTTTATAATTTTCAAATGTTTGAATGTTTGATTAAAAAATTTTTAATATTTTTTTTGTAAAAAATGTAATGACCCATTTAATGGGTCTTAGATGATAATTATATTTTTGGTGTAGTACATTTTATGTGAGCCTTAATTTTTAGATGCAATTAAATAAAAAAAATTAATGTTTTTGGTTATGATTTGAGTTGGTTAAGGCTTTTCGTAATCCAAATTAAGTAAGATTGTTAAAGTAAATTATTTTTAAATGCTTTCTTTGATATCCCTCAATCTTCTAAAATGATAAGATGTGTTTGGAGATATATATATATATATATGTAAATACATGGGATTCATGAGTTAAAAAATATAATTGACTTACATGAGGAAGTATATTAATAATCATTGAAAAGTTGTTAACAAATGTTATTGGTTGGATGTCCATGGAGTCTCATGGGTAATGCATTGTTAACATTATATGAATTAAATTATGAAGCGACCTAGTAAAACCCTAAATGATCTTTTATGATAGAAGAGTCTTCGATGAAGGAAATGCCTCCATGAATCATTAAGGATATTAATCATGATATATTTTACGATTTTGGATTTGATGCATGATGGTGGGATCATGGCTTACATGATGTACGTTAAGCATGGCATGGTAATTATCATTGGGCACTCATAGTTTAAAGAAGGGCATGCATGTATGATGTATATAGCCATGGGTATACACTATGTGTAAAGGGTTTGCATGTACTATGGTGGCCATTCGTGATGTGGCATGTACTTGAATTCACATATGCATGCTTGATGTTATAATTTGCGCCACTATTATTATTTTGGTATGGCAGCAAAGTCTGCGTGTGTGAAAAAGGGTACCCTATTTGACCATGACGCGGGTGAGGTGGCCATAAACCCGGTAGGCGTTTCTCGAGCCAGGATTGGCTATTGGAATTTTGGTATCTGTGTATATACATATACATCTGCATGGATGTGTTGGCTATTTGAGCATATATACATCTGCATGTATGATTGGCTATTTGAGCTATTGTGATGCATGGGAAGGTCATCCCTTTGTAAATTGAGGCATGAGCTATGCAATGATTCTTTAAAGGCATGGCATTCAGTTGAATCATAAGTATCCTTTATAATATATGCATGCATGCATAGTAGTGGTAGTTTTGGGGGCCACGTGGGTTTCTCTGTTATGGTTTCATGTGCATGATGATAGGAATAACACATGGCATGTATGATGTCCATGGCATGGGAAAAAGGAGTTTAGTACTCATGTGAAATGCATGTTTTGATGAATATGGTTAGAGGAACCTTGTAAGGCAATTGTTGTGAATGTGCATGTATACCTTATGAAAATTTAGAATGGGTTTTGTTAAATTATAATGAAGTGGTTACCTTTGAGGAGGTTGTTGTCAAGTGTGGAAGACATGAACTCAATTGAGGTTTAGTGGTCGGGTAGTGAGTTTCCCTTGACTCTTTTTTATTCATGCCTTCGTATATTGATCTTATCGTAATTTCCCTTTGCTATATATACTTGCTGAGCCTTATGGCTCACCTTTACTTCTTTTTCATTCCAGATAAGTGGAAGATAATTAATTGGGGCGAGTTATGATAGATGTGTATAGACATGTCCTGGCCTAAAAGATCCATGGGTGTAGTTTTGAGGGTATAAGTAAAAGGCTTCATGATGTATCTAAAGTTAGTGCCCTTGTATATTTTAAAATGCATGGGTTGTAAACCTGAGCTTATGATGTAAATAAAGATGTGTAATGTTGATTTTAGCTCCTATTGATAGCGAGCAAATATGGGAATGAAAATTTTTTTTGGCAAATTCGGGATAATATTTGTATCTGTATCCATTTTGAATGGACTTTCTCTCGGACTTCCTATGCTAGCGGGTAATCCGGGAATGAGCCTTGATAGCTTGGTATCAGAGCTTCAAGTGGAGGGTCTTCATCATCTTCTTGGTCTCTCCATCTAAAGACAAGCATCTCTTTTCATTTCTCCTATCTTTTGATGCAAGATTATATCTTTATGTTTAGCCAAGTTGATATGTTCATATCTTCAAATGGTGTTTTGAAAAACTTGAGTTAAATAGCTTGTCTCTATCTTTTTCTAAAAATGTGGGTTTCCTTCAAGAGGTCAAGGAGTCTTGTTTTTAGTCTCCATGGGGCTTGTTCTTTCCCATCTTTCATTCATGGAGTGGCAACTTGGGGGCTAGGGGATTAGCTATGCGTGGTTTTGGGTGTTTTGTATTCATTTTGTGCATTTTTGGTTGCGCTGAGTCAACTTGTTAGTGGGGTAAGTCGAGTCGGGCGAAGCTGGGTTCTTTGGGCCTTTTTCTCCCGTTTTTAGCCAAGTCAACTTCTCCAGGAGATCAAGTTGACTTGAGCCGAGTCGACTCAGTTTTGGGTGAGTCGACTCGGGCCAAGTCAACTTGGATTTGCCCACGAGTCTACTCGAGCGTGACTTGATTACATTGCGCATACTTTGCTGTTTCGGCCATAACTTTTGATGTAGAACTCAAAATTGCAATCTGTTTGAAGTATCATAAACTATACTTTGAGAGATTCGATTTAATATATAATATCATATATTTTGGATATGGTTTGAGTTAATTAAGGCTTTCCTAAATCTATATTAACCGTAATAATCACATTTGGGGAAATTTTTAAGTAATGTTTTTGGTTGGCATATCCACGGAAATCTTTTATCCTGTGTGATGCATTACTATCATTGTCTTTGTGCCTCTTATTATTATTTTGGCACGGGGGCTAAGTTCTATAAGTGAGAAATAGGGTATCCCATTGAGTGTCTAACGAAGGTGAGGTGGCCATAAACCCAGTAGGTGATTCTCTTACCTATTAGTGTAGGTGCTCTAGACCCAATCAGATTGGGCATGTTGTACACTAACAATTGTAATCATGTTATGATTTAAATAAGGAGTTATTCAAATTCACAAGAAGTCATTCTATTAGTTTCTTGTTATTATTGTAATAACCGAATGAAACTAGATAGAAGTCCATATGATTTATATTGTGAATAATCTATAAAGATGTGAGATGATGCATCACAGTTTCTAGACATCATTAAACGTCCCAAGTCGTAGCAATGTCAAGAATGGACATTGACAATTGCGATAAGACTTGTATGTGCTATGTTTTTGCTATGTGGTAGCAATGGGGGTCTCACATCCATAGGCATGGGGATGCCTAGACAAGTACATAGGTGACCAATGTTGGAGAATGTGTCACTGGACATGACTCGCCATGAGAAACCATTTTGGTTATATGTTGATGGTATTCTCATACGAGATGGGTGTAACTAATCCTTGGACCTGAGGTCGTCACGATCATCTCATAAGAAGACCGATATGCTTTGACATCGTTTCGATGGGCCTAGATAAAGGCTGCACGTGGGCGATCATTGGGCATATCGTGAGGCTTATGGACATGGGTGTATAACCAAGATGGGACTCGTCTATCCCTTGATAGAGGATGATGTATCTAAGGCGCCTTCAGTGGATATTCACTTTAAATCCATGGTCATGGTAAAAGAGATCAATAAGGAGTTATTGATTTACTTTCTATTAAGTGAAGATATCCAGAAGACCGAAAAAAAATCATGTGATCGTTATCAAGCAACACATCGCCATACTTGAGATCACATAAGATATATTGACGAGATGATCGAATTACACGGTAACCATGCTCGTGAAAGGTTATTTGTGGATTATGAATCCTTCTGAATAATTGGGTAGGCATGATGCCTTGCTAAAGGCCAATCTTGTCTTATGTGTTTGTACCGACACATTGCCAACATATTCGGAAGCCTAATCAGTCATACGGAAGAGGCACGGTCCCTGGCTTAAACCAGGAGAGTGGACATATGGTTAAGTGGGACACTTCGACAAGAAGTTTTACCGTCGTAGATTCTCACGAAAAAAGAACAAATAGACGTAATGACGTCAATATGACGAGGAGTTTTCATAATGGAAAGAGTTTCCTAAAAATGGCAATTAATTAAATTAGGAAGGAGTTTCTAATTTAATAATTTTCTATTTGTTGGAGTGGCAAATAGGAAATAAAATATATTTGGGCTTAAGTTAATATTTGGACTAAATTAGATTTGGGCCAAATATTAAATTAAATATTATATTTGGACTAAATTGGATTTGGGCCAAATATTAAAATAAATATTATATTTGGACTAAATTAGATTTGGGCAAAATATTAAATATTATATTTGGACCAAATTAGATTTGAGCCAAATATTAAATAAAATATATTTGAGCTTGAATTAGATTTGGGCCATAATATTTTATTTAACCTATAAAAGGATTGAGCCATTTAATTATATTTCTAGTTGGACTAGAATAAGCCCACTTAAGATTCTAATTAAATTAGAATTGAAGGGCTAGCCCAATCCATTAGGGTTTTAGAAACCCTAGGATATTTCACTATAAATATCCCTTTATGGGTTGCCCAAAATAATAGTGTTTTTGGTGTCATTTTTCAAGAGTTGAAAAATGTATTGCCGTTCACTCTTCCCATTTCTTTTGGCATCGATTTGAAACGTGGATGTTCTTTTACTGTCCATATCACGAGTTAGAGGCCGGACACTTGGACGGCTCGAATCCGCGAACGACTCGATGATCTAAAGGTTAAATTTATTTATTTGTTTGTGAATGATTTAATTTCGACGTTGATACAATCACCGGGATCGGGGTAAGTTCAAAATTTTGAACTACGCTATTTATCCCGTAGCAATCTTGCTTTACTTTCATTACCACTGTGGGTGGTTGATGAATTTTGCTATATATGTATTCACATAGTCTCATGGAAGTGGAGGCCTAGAGGGCCAGAGTGGCGCATGTATTTCTATCATTATATAATGTTGATGTGAACCCGCGATGGGACAAGACCAAAGGAACCCACAAAAGATTGAAACGAACCCCAGAAAAGCCAAAATCGGGTAGAAGGCAAAGAATTCCCGACCCGTTGATTCACGAACCAAGAACCTAGACTATATTAAAATCTAGACCCGTTGATTATACGGAAGCAAGAACCAAGAATTGTTGAACGCCACAAAGACTTCCCAAATCTTTGATAAGTTCAGGTTTTGAACGCCACAAAGGAATCACTCCATTGATAAGTTCGAAGTTTTGTTCATTGAAGAACAAGATAAAAGAGATAAATCTCTCAAATTCAAAAATTCATAATAATTTCTATCTAATGTTTACAATGGAAAAGCCTTTACATAGGCAAATAATTAAATCCTAATTCTACATGGAAATTAATAAAAATCCTAAATTACATAGAAAATAAATAAATAACTAGATCTGGTCAATCAATCAATCATTCCTTTTATATTCTCAGATCTTTTCAATCAATCAATCAGGTAATCAATCAATCATCCATTCCTTTTTATGCTCTCAAATCTTGTCAATCAATTAACTAATCAATCAATCAATCAATCATGCGCCCAAATCTTGCAATCAACCAATCAATCAATAACCATTCCTTTTTATGCGCAAATCTTATCAATCATCCAATTCCGACATGGTTGACGAGGTTGACTTGTCCGATTGCATCATTGTTAGTCGGCCCTCCATGATTCTCATCATTCTCTCTCTCTTCAAGACGATTCGTCCTCGAATCGTGAACTGGAAGGATCAGCTTGTAGGCAATCTCACAAATAGTCACATCCCCGAAAGCCTGCAAACTTTCAAGCATTTTTTTTTTTTTTTTTTTTGTATGACTCTAAGAAAAATCAAACAAAATGACTCAAGAACGAAATGTAAGGAATAACGAAAAAAACAGAACAAGATACCAAAAGAAAAAAAAAAATCTCTTTATTTTAACTTTCTAATACGGATGACTCTAGGAATTTCGAATAAGACTCAAGATAATGTGACATAGAATCAAAAGAAGGAATAAAACCTTAGGATGTGAATATTTTTTTGTATTTTTAAATGATATAAGAATGAAAAAAAAAAAAGGATAGATAAATACTCGATTTTAGAGCCAAAGCTCTGATACCAACTGATGTGAACCCGCGATGGGACAAGACCAAAGGAACCCACAAAAGATTGAAACGAACCCCAGAAAAGCCAAAATCGGGTAGAAGGCAAAGAATTCCCGACCCGTTGATTCACGAACCAAGAACCTAGACTATATTAAAATCTAGACCCATTGATTATACGGAAGCAAGAACCAAGAATTGTTGAACGCCACAAAGACTGCCCAAATCTTTGATAAGTTCAGGTTTTGAACGCCACAAAGGAATCACTCCATTGATAAGTTCGATTGTTCATTGAAGAACAAGATAAAAGAGATAAATCTCTCAAATTCAAAAATTCATAATAATTTCTATCTAATGTTTACAATGGAAAAGCCTTTAAATAGGCAAATAATTAAATCCTAATTCTACATGGAAATTAATAAAAATCCTAAATTACATAGAAAATAAATAAATAACTAGATCTGGTCAATCAATCAATCATTCCTTTTATATTCCCAGATCTTTTCAATCAATCAATCAGGTAATCAATCAATCATCCATTCCTTTTTATGCTCTCAAATCTTGTCAATCAATTAACTAATCAATCAATCAATCAATCATGCGCCCAAATCTTGCAATCAACCAATCAATCAATAACCATTCCTTTTTATGCGCAAATCTTGTCAATCATCCAATTCCGACATGGTTGACGAGGTTGACTTGTCCGATTGCATCATTGTTAGTCGGTCCTTCATGATTCTCATCAAATGTTGCACAAGCATGGGTTATGACTTCTTGCTATGAGTCATGTATGGAAAAAGAGTGTTATGCCATTACGTAAATTATGCGAATATCACTCTATGAATTAAATGTGTGCATTGTTGTTAAGTGATGAAATACCAATTTCTGAGGTATTATTAATGAGGAAGGCATGATCAAAAGATTTGTTTTTAAATGTTGGGTAGTAATCTTCCTTTGACTCTTATTTTATGCATGCTTTTAGGAATCCATCTATCTTATTCCCTTTGCTATATTTATGTTTGCTGAGCCTTGTGGCTCACTTATTTTCTTATTGTCATTCCAGGTAAGGGAAAATCTATAGCAAAAGGGGAGTCTAATGAGGCTTGAAGTGGATTTTAGATGTGTACAGAGATCTCCCATGACCTAAAGATTTTGGGATTTGTGTGGAGGGCCGGTGTTGAAAGTTATTTATTTTTGTATGTTGTTGGCGCCCTTGTTTATTTTGAAAAGTGTATGGCTTTTAAAGCCTTAAGAAATGTTGTATGAATGATTATTACTCCTAGTAGGAGTGAGCCCGTTTATAATATGAAGTTTTTGGGTTATGTTGGTTTCTGTATTCCATTTTGGAATGACCTTCGTTTGAATATCCTATGCTAGCGGGTATATCCGAAAGCAACCCCTGACATCTAAAGTTAGTGCCTTTGTATATTTTAAAATGTATGGGTTGTAAACCCGAGCTTATAATGTAAATAAATATGTATAATGTTGATTTCGGCTCCTATTGATAATAAGCAAATATGGGAATGAAAATAATTTTTGATAAATTTGGGATAATATTTGTATCTGTATCCATTTTGAATGGATATTCTCTCGGATTTCCTATGTTAGCGAGTTATCCAAGAGTGGGCCCTGACAAAAAATGTTTAATTAAATTTTTAATTATTTTAAAAATATATCCAACTAAATAATATTTGTACTTTTCAAATATTTTTTTGTATGTCAAATTGCTAACAAAGTTTTTGAATATTTTATATTTATTTATATATGAAAGAAACAAACAATTGGTGCAACAAACATTTTTACTTAAAATTATATAAATATATTTAAATTCTTATATTGAGTAAGTTTGATTTAAATAGTTAAAATAAATATTAAAGAATATAATTTATTTTAAATTGTAAAACATAATTTATTTTTTTATTGTATTATATATGTATCTAAATATAGTTAACAAATTAAAATTAAAACTTTTCATTTTAAAATCTTTAATTTATTATAAAAAAAAGATTGACATAATTTAAATTTTATTTAATATAAATTTAAAATATATATACACATTAATAAATATCTAAATTCAAATAAAATTAACAATAACTATTTACTATTCAATTCTTAAATAAACTTAATAATTTCACTTCAAATATTCATAAAACAAATACAAACTAATTCAATTTATTAACATTTAAATTTCAATCAATCATTTCATTTTAACCTTCACAATATTCAAAGATCACAAATTCAATATTCAACTTCAACATCTTCAATACAAATGCATAATTAAATATAATATTAAATATCAACATTCACAATATAAATTAAAATAATTATAAAATAGTATTTAAACATTAATTTGTAAAGCCTTCATTGTATAGGCCTAATTCTTCCCGCTCTCATTTGTGAGACCCCAAACTCCTTCTCATCTAGATGTACACAAAACGCAATAAAAAAATAAATCAAATTTTCAATTTTCACTTCAATAACCAAATGATCATCATCACCCAGTAAAAAAAAAATATTAAGCAAACAAGAAAAATTAATATAGAAGAAAAGGGAATATGTAAATATATATAAATATATGGATGCATATATATACGAAAGTAACAGCCGCCACCACCAACACCGCTAGTGACCACCACTGGCCAAAGATTCTCACAATCAAAACCTATCATTAAAAACACCAAAGCAAGAGAGTTAACATATAAAAAAATAAGCCAGACTTAATTATTGGATTTTAATAGATTTGATTTTTAATTTCAAACAAACTTAAAAATGTACTGCCATCCACTTCCGGGCACCGTGGCTAGTGGTTTCCAAAGATCAGAGGCAACCACTCAATACCCAAGGGCCTATCAACCAACATACCCAAAAATCAGCAAGATCTAAGCGCCGAATCACCATAGATTTAAACTTAAAGTTTCAGCCAAACCCAAAGCGTGTATATACGCATTGCTAGTTGCCACCGGCCACCGTGGCCGATGATTTCCAGCAATCAGAGGCAACCACCCGACACCTAAGGGCCCATTGACTAGCATACCCAAAAACCAACAAAATTCAATGCCCGAATCTCTGTAGATCTAAACTTAAAATTTTGGCCAAATCCAAATAACGCGTATATATCATAAATGTGTGTTGAAAATCATTGTGTGTTCCTTCTTGGACAATGAGGGTGGTCGGAAGCGGGCTTGCAACGACGGACGACAAGTTCTGGTGTTCGATCCATCAAGGGGGCGGTTGATATCTGCAAACACTCCAACGCTTAAGTGAGTAGGCTAGACAGAGAAAATACCTTAGCTCTAAAGAGATGTGGTTTATATAGAACGAAGAAAGGTTCTTCTACATGCATGTGTAGTGTGCTTCCAGGGTGATGTGACTGAGTATCCGGCAGGTGCTCCTGGATGATGGTATGGTATTGACGGAACCTCATTAATGCGGATGAGATCCGCCATTAATGAAGATAAGATCTGCCATAAATGAGAGTGAATCTTGAGCGGGCATGCAAACACTCAACACACGATTGTAATGATGTTGTTGTAGGCTGGCACAGGGATAGGATTGAGCCAGGAGCCAAGATTGGGCCAAGGGCAACGGGCTAGGATTGGGGCGGGGACCATGGGCCAAGATGGAGTCGAGATTGGGCGGGGGAACGTCCACTGTGAATAGGTTTAAAAAATTTACCTCATTCTAGATCTAGGCCAATTGAGACATGCAACTGATGGGAGAAAGAAAGAGAGAGGGGCGGAGCTACTGCAATGGAAGAAGCTTGATCACACAGGCATGAGAGAGAAAGATAGAGAGGTAGGAGGGGGATGCACAGAAAGGGAGGGGTGATGGGGGGGAGAAGAAAAATGCACAGAAAGAGAAGCACGAAAAGAACGAGAAAGAGAGAAGAAACAATTTGAATTTTATTGTTTACAAAATTTTATTTCTAAATATCGCGATATCTCACCAAAATATTGCGAAATTTCGTGTGGTGGCACTAAGAGTGGCATTAAGAGTGGCCAAATAGCATTACTCAATAAATTTATTTTAAAATTTATAAATAAAAAAAATAATTCATATACCAATTAATACATTTCAAAAAATTTAACAAAACACTCTATTGTTTCTTTGAATGATCACAGGCTGAATGAATAGGAAGGAAATTGTTGATTTTGGGCACGAAAATCTGAAACTAGCCTAGCCTGCCAGAACATGCCATGTTCTTTGCCGCTTGCTGCTTCAAATAATCAAACCCTAGATCTCAAAATCTCCCTCTATATATTCTGAATGCATCGGAATTGAGACTTGCATTGCCAGATTGAGGAAGAATGGAGAGAGGTATGGTGTCAGTGGACCAGTGGTCCAGCGGCTCTCAGGCGTATTTCCTGATGCATCTCCACGCCGACCATGCCGTCGGTTTTGTTGAGAAAAAAGGTAACTAGCACAGACAGATAGGGAGAAATCTTTTGTAGATGCTTTTTATTACTTTATAGCACTAAGTTAATAACGTGAAGTGCTTCTATATATACAGGAACATTGAAACAAACAAACCAATAATTTCGGATCACTCTGTTACTAACGAAGGTCCACCACAGCCACTAGCTTATTATTAGCAACAACTCCTACTACTTAAAACAACCAACCTGCTAACAAGTACCTCAAGACTTGGTCCAAGCAACAAACCCAGTCAACCTTTGAATCACGTCTCAACACTCCCCCTTGATTCAAAGTTGCACACACCAAGCAATCCTCTGAAATAGCAGAACTTTTCCTTTGGTAAATCCTTTGTAAGTATGTCTGCCAATCTCTCGTCTGTGCTGCAATACTTCAAGGCTATTTCCTCCTTTGCATCAAGGTCATGAATGAAATGGTGACGTAGCTCGATATGCTTCGTTCTGCTGTGAAGTGTTGGATTCTTCATCATGGAGAAAGTTGCTTTATTGTCACAAAATATCTCCATTGGTCCTTCTTATTCCTGTTGAAGTTCAACCAACACTCTCCTTAGCCAAATGGCTTGACAAGCTGCTGAAGTTGCTGCCACGTACTCTGCTTCTGAGGTCGACAATGCTACCATTGCTTGCTTTTTTGAGCTCCAAGTGATCACTCCTGATCCTAGAGTGAAAACATTAGCCGAAATGCTTCGTTTATCATCTAACGAACTTGCCCAATCGCTGTCCGTGAACCCACATAATCTGTAATTGAAAGCTTTAGAGTACCAAATTCCATACTCCATAGTTCCAGCCATATAACACAATACCCGCTTTGCTGCTCCATAATGAACCTTTGAAGGCTGTTGCATAAACCTGGAAATAACACCAACAGGAAATGCAAGATCGGGTCGAGTGTACGTTAAATAAATCAAGCCTCCAACCAAGCTTCTGAACTTCTTAGCATCTGCCATTTCTACTCCATCTTCATGCTGCAATTTTTCATTAATATTCATGGGTGTAGCTGCAGGCTTGCAATTAACCATGCCAAATTTATTGAGAAGGTCCTTGACATATGTCCTTTATGAAAGAAAAATTCTATCTTCAGCTTGATGGACTTCAAAGCCAAGGAAATAATGTAATAAACCCATATCCGACATCTCAAACTCATTCATCATTTGAGACTTAAACTGATCCACAAGAGAACTAGAGGAACTAGTGTAAATGATATCATCAACATAAAGACAAACAATGATGAGATCATTTTTACCTTCCTTTTTCACAAACAAAGTGGGCCTGTTCATACTTCTCATGTACCCTTCTTTTTGAAAATACCCATCGATCTTGCTATACCAAGCTCGTGGAGCCTGCTTCAATCCATACAATGCCTTTTTCAACTTGTACACTTTTATTTCATCACCCTCCTTTATGAAACCTTCTGGTTGTGTTACATAGACCTCTTCTTGTAAATCTCCATTGAGAAATGCCGACTTGACATCAAATTGATAAACAAACCATTGCAATTGTGCAGCCAATGCTGGAACAAGTCTTACCGTTTCAAATCGAGCTACCAGAGAAAAAGTTTCTTCAAAATCAACACCATATTGCTGCGCATATCCTTTTTCCATAAGACGAGCTTTGTGCTTTTGTATGCTTCCATCTACAGCAAATTTAGTCTTGAACACCCACTTCAAACCAATTGCATTTTTACATTCCGGTAAGTCAACCATCTCCCATGTTTCATTCTTTTCAATAGCTTTCATCTCTTCCACCATTGCTTTCTACCATTCTTCTTTTTCAGCTGCTTCTCCATAATTTATAGGGTCTGAAACAGTAAGAGCAAACTGACAAGATGCATATATATCAGTCAGAGATCTATACTTACTTGGTGGTCTCTCATCTGAAGACTCTTGAAATGCTGTGGATGAAGAGTTTCTACCTGGTGTTGTGAAGTTGATGACTTTGCTAACGCCATAGCAGGTGAACTTGTAGGGGTTGGCTCTTGTCTTTCCTCAGAAGAGATTTCAACAGGCATAGGCATCTCTTGTTGTATCTGTTCTTCACCCCAATCCCAGCTTGCATTTTCATCAAATACTATATCCCTTCTAATTAAAATATTTCCATTAAGAGGATTATACAGTCTATATGCTTTGGATTGAGTACAATAACCAATAAAAATGCATTTTTCGGATTTTTCATCAAGCTTTTGACGAACTTGTGAATTTATCAAAGCATAAGCAACGCACCCAAAGACTCGTAAATGACTTACAGATGGTCTCCTTCCACGCCAAGCTTCATATGGAGTTTGGTTCATAACAGCCCTTGTTGGTGAGAGATTCAGCAAATAGACAGATGTTGCTACAGCTTCCGCCCAAAATTGATTTAAAAGTCTCCTTGCTTGTAACATACTTCTTGCCATCTCCACAACAGTTCGATTTTTGCGCTCAGCGACACCGTTTTGCTCCGGAGTGTAAGGAGTTGTTAACTCTCTAAGAATGCCACTTTCTTCGCAAAACAAATTAAATTCTTTGGACACGAATTCTCTACCTCTAGCTGTGCGAAGAACTTTGATATGGTAGTCACTTTGCTTTTCCACCATAACTTTAAATTTCTGGAACTTCTCAAAAGTTTCTGACTTGCTTTCCAGAAAATAAACCCAACTCATGCAACTATAATCATCTATAAATAGCAAAAAATAACGACTCCCACCCAAGGACTCAATTTGCATAGGCCCACATAAATTAGCATGAATTAATTCTAGACAGTTTGTAGCTCTCCAAGCTTTTCCAACAGGAAATGACTTTCTAGTTTGTTTTCCATAAATGCACCCTTCACATAAATCAATAGAGCCAATTTTTGGTAGCCCGCAAACCATACCTTTATCACTTAGCAACTTCAGGCCCTTAATGTTAAGATGCCCGTACCTCAAATGCCATAGCTTTGAGTCTTCCTTTGCACTTGCAGTAAGAGCAAAATTTAGGCCTTTCGAAACATCCGATGGGAACATCTTGTTTGAAGTCATGCTGATATTAACCTTTTGGCCTGATTTCTTATTTTTAATAACACATGCATTGTCATCAAATAAAACAGAATATCCACCAGCCATCAATTGTCCAACACTCAATAAATTGTATCTTAGATCAGGTACAAATTGAACATTGTTCAGCTCTTTTACCTTGCCATCGCTAGTGCCGACTCCGATTGTGCCTTTTCCTTCAACTTGCATTTCCTTTTTGTTTCCAAGCTGTACTTTTATCCTTTGCATCTCATCAAGCTCCTGGAACAAAGATTTGGTGCCCGTCATATGGTTCGAACAGCCGCTGTCTACAAACCACAAATCACTTGGTTTACAGTTAGTATCAATACAAGCCATAAAAAGCTTGTTTTCTTCTTCATTTTCTGCTGCAAAATTCATGTTCTGTTCTGCAAAATTCATAACATTGAATGCCATTCTTCATGTTTCCATGCTCATTGGACTGCCTTTGTCCTTCATTCCTTCCTCTGCCTCTACCGTTACCTCGACCACAACCGCGAGATCCTCTTTTTCCTCGACCTCTACTTGTTGAACGGTCATTGTCTCCATGTTTGGTGGCTATCTCCTTCACTTGAAATGCCTTCTCTTCTTTCTTTTCAAGTGATCTATTGATTCTTGACTCATGAGCTTGAAGAGATCCCATTAGTTCATCAACCGAAAGAACTGACAAATCCTTAGCTTCTTCTATAGCAGCTACCACATGGTCAAATTTTGGAGTCAAGCTTCTCAATACTTTTCCAACGATCGTCTCATCTGGAATTTGCTCACCGTAGGAGCGCATTTGACTGACTATTTCCATTGCTCTTGACAAAAACTCAGCAATAGATTCCCCATTCTTCATAACTAAGGTTTCAAAGTCACGTCTTAGTGATTGTAATCTCACTACTATGACCTTTGAACCACCGTGGAACTCCTTCTGTAGAATTGACCATGCTTGCTTTGATGTGGTTGTTGCTGCAATCCGTGAGAAAATAGTCTCATGGACTGCTTGCTGGAGAATGAACAATGCTTTGGCATCCCTCTTCTTGATTTCTTTCAGGCTTTGTTCCTTTTCTTTGGTTACTTTTGGGCTTTTCTCCTTTTCTTTACTGGGTTCTATATCAACGAACCCATACTCCACCAAGTCCCATAGCTCTTGCGATCTGAGCAATGTCTTCATCTTGATGCTCCACCACTCGTACTTTTCACCGTTGAAAATCAGTATGAGTGGTTGAGAGGAAGAAAACCCAGCAGCTGCCATTGTTCTCTCGTGTATCACTCTTCAAACTCAGAAGGACCCAAGCCTCACGTATTGTGGCTCTGATACCAATTTTGTTGAGAAAAAAGGTAGCTAGCACAGACAGATTCTATGGGTCCCATGTGGGGCTAGACTATGTTTCATTTGACTGTATTAATTAGATTTAAAATAAATGTGTTGGGTAAATGATGTTGATGAACCCAGGTTATGTCTTCGAGGGTACATGCAGGTTTTGATCTTGCTTCCGCTTATGTTTAAATTGTATAATTCCTTTACTGTGTTTGGGAGTGTTATTAAATAAAAGTTATGTTGAGGATTTATTGCCAGTTCAAAAAAAAAAAAAAATCCTAGCATATATTAATGCCTTGGAAGGCGGGGTGTTACAGTTGGTATCAGAGCCAAAGTTTTATTTTGAGATTTTGGATAGATCATTCTGAGATCTATGAAACCAAAGTTTAGAAAAACTTAGATTAAGAAATCCTTATCTAGGGAGTACGGACTTAAGTGTGCTATGGTGAAAGTACATGTATAGGAAAGTTCTAACTAAGGAAAGACTTGATACTTAAATGCATCTATTTGTGACCCACCTCTCTTTCTTGTGAGCTTACCTGGTGTACTATTCATGTACCGACACTATGTGTCTACTATTCCTGGGGAATAATGGAAATCTAATCGGTTTTTCAATGTCAGAATGGAAGGAGACTACCTTGAGCAGTTCTAGGTGACACACTGGATTAGTTGATGGGGGGATAACGAACCAACAATGGTAGACGTGTTCAATCGCCTTGATCTTCTTGAAGGTATACTAAGAGATGTGCCGCCTAGCAGTTTCGTACGACCAACCCTGATGCTCGCCCAAGTGGACTTTTTGATAAATCACATGGAAGGGCTTTGGAGAGACCTAGCAGAAGGACTTCACCTCCAAGGAGATTACGCATCCTTATACTTTTATTGCCAATAGTTTCGCGACCACGCCGCCAACATGTATGAGGGTATTGAAGCAGAAGGAAACGAGATGCTGGACTTAGATGAAGATTGGGATGACATCGAGGCAGTCGAACCTAATATGGTGGGCACTGGCTACCTCGACTTGGACGACGAAGTAGAAGAAGAAGCAACTGTGCACGATGACCTCGAGGGAACTACAGCTGAATCTGAAGACGACACAACGATCGACGATGCTTGGGTCTAGAAGTCAGCTAGCCCATAGAAAGAATCATGGACAATTTTATTTCGCTTATTAATGTGTCAGATGTGTGATGTGTGTTTTCCTAAATGATGTTATATGTATCGTATTTTGAAATGAAATTCCGTTTTGAAGAAATTCTCGTGGAGTGAGATTTTGTCTTGTCTTTCAGATGGTAACTACAAGACAACAACGAAACATGACTCCTGTCAACCCCAATCGGGAGATTAAGGATGTAAGAAACAGTGAAAATTGCCGCTACAGTCGCGCCGATAGTAGTAACATCTAATATGAGGAACAAGAGACAGAATCAACAGTCCCCGAAGGACGATTGGATCGAATTGAGAAGATCCTAGAGAATCTCGTAACCCACACAGCTAGGGGAGAACTGGCCAGGCACACTGATAATGTGCTAAAACAGTACCGGCGACAGCAACCGCCAACATTCAAGGGAAAACCCTATGATGACCCCAGCCTGGCCGAATACTGGTTGGAGCAAACAGAGAAGTTGCTTCGACATCTGCAGTATAATGATGAGGATAAATTGAATTATGCCACATTCATGTTGGAAGAAGAAGCTAGAAGATGGTGGCAGACAGCCGAACGAGCTTTACAACGATCCTACTCAAGGCAAGGGTCAGAATCCGATGAGACTCCGGTATCAGTCTGGGAGGCATCCAAGAAGGCCTTCAATGATAAGTATTTCCCTCTTAGTTGGAGGCAATAAAAGAGCTGGGAGTTTACGAACCTAAAGTAGACCAGGGAAATGTCAGTGGCTCAATATGACACTCGATTCAATCAGCTCATTAAATATGTGCCAATGTATGATGACGATGAATGGTAAAAGGCACAGAAGTTTATGTCAGGGCTTCGAGTAGAACTGCTGAAGGCCTTGAGCACTTGGTCGATCGACTCTTATGATGAGGCCTTGAGTAAAGCTTTGATAACAGAAAGAAATCTTCTTCAAGTGAAGCTCATTAGGTCTGGCGAAACAAAGGGAAACTCGGAACAAAAATTGGGAAGTAAAAACTCCCAAAACAGCAGGCAATGCCCCAAATGCAAGAAGAACCATCCCAGAAAGAAATGTTTGGCAGGGACATCCAGCTGTTACTCATGTGGAGAACAAGGACACATAAGTAGAAACTGTTGCAAGAGAAAAGAAACACCCCTAGTGAAAGACCTAACGAAGGTGGTGTGTTTCTAGTGCGATCAACCAGGGCACTATTCCAGGAGCTGCCCAAAGAAGCCGAGACTTGGACAAGCAGAAGGACCAGCCGAAAAAATGGGGGAGGCTCGTGGGATTCGTCAAGGACGCGTCTACAACCTCACCAAGGAAGATGTGGGGGCAAATCCAACAGTCATACAAGGTACACTCTTTATATTGGATACCCCTGTGCATACATTGATAAACCCTGGGTCAACACATTCGTTTATGTCATATGCTTCGGCTGCAAGTTTGGGGGTAGAAACTAAACCTATGGAGTTTTTGATAGTAATTTCGACGCATATGGGTAAAAGTGTAAGGTCTTCAAAGGTGTTAGAAGGATGTGAAATTAGTTTAAGTGATGCTCAGTTTCAAGTTGACCTAATTTTGCTAGAAGTATATGACTTCGACATAATCTTAGGAATGGACTTCTTGTCTAGATATGATGCCAGCATAGACTGTCGAAGAAAAATAATGACCATAAGGAAAATCGAAGGTGAATGGGTTAAATTTCGAGGCCAGGGTGACCCTAAGAATGCGGAAATAATTTCGACCAAGAAGGCAGAAAAGTTGATAATCCAAGGAGCCCATGGACGTATAGCTTATGCTCGGTTGGAAGAAAAAGATGTACCATAACTCAAGAAGGTGCGGATAGTATGAGAATATGAGGATGTGTTTCCAGAAGAGCTACCGGGACTACCGCCACCTTGAGAGATCGAATTCTCAGTTGAACTAATGCCAGGAACCAAACGAATATCAATTCCTCAATATCGAATGGCTCTGGCAGAAATGAAGGAATTAAGGAGTCAACTTCAGGAACTAACGGACAAGGGATTTATTAGGCCAAGCACATCGCCGTGGGGTGCATTAGTACTATTTGTAAAAAAGATGGACGAAAGTTTGAGAATGTGCATTGACTATCGCCAGCTGAATAAAGCCACGGTAAAGAATAGGTATCCACTCCCGAGGATCGACGAGCTGTTTGATCAGTTGTAAGGAGCAAAGTAATTTTTGAAAATTGACTTAAGGTCTGGATATTACCAATTAAGGATTAAGCCTGATGATATTCCAAAAATGGCTTTTCGGTCAACGTATGGCCATTTTGAGTATTTCGTGATGCCATTCAGGTTAACAAATGCTCCAGTAGCATTTATGGACCTCATGAACAGCGTGTTCAAACCCTAGTTAGATCGGTTCATGATTGTATTTATCGATGATATATTGATCTATTCCTCGAATGAGAACGACCATGAGGAGCACTTAAGGATAGTGCTAGGAACTCTTAAGAAACATCAGTTGTACACCAAGTTCTCAAAATGTGAGTTCTGGCTACCCCAAGTCACATTTCTTGGACACGTGATCTCTGTCGAAGGAATATCAGTGGATCTGGCAAAGGTCGAGGCTATTTAAGGATGGAAGCAGCTAACGAGTGTGACCGAGGTACGAAGGTTTTTAGGATTGGCAGGCTACTATTGAAGATTCATGGAAGGATTTTCAAAATTAGCTGCACCTATAACGAGGCTTATTCGGAAAGATGTCAAGTTTGAATGAACTACCAAGTGCGAGGAAAGTTTTCAAGAACTCAAAAATCGTCTAACCACAGCACCTGTTTTAGCAATGCCAGGTGGGCCCGGAGGATTCATTGTGTATACGGATGCCTCCAAGATAGGTCTAGGTTGTGTGTTAATGTAACATAGACGAGTGATCGCGTATGGATCGCGACAATTAAAGAGGAATGAGGTAAACTACCTGACGCATGATCTGGAATTGGCAGCCGTAATATATGCTCTAAAACTATGGAGACATTACTTGTATGGTGAAACCTTTGAGGTGTTCACAGACCACAAGAGCCTAAAGTATGTGTTCTCACAAAAGGAGTTGAACCTTCGACAGCGACGATTGATGGAGTTTCTTAAGGACTACGACTGCACCATACAGTATCACCCGGGGTGTGCCAATGTGGTAGCTGATGCATTGAGTAGGAATGTGCCTATTTCAATGGCTGGGATGATGGCCCGCGAGTTGCAAATGTTATAGGCTTTTAGCCATCTGATGGTGAGTGTGGTGCCGAAGGAATCATCCGTCCTTATCGTTGGCATGGTAGTTTAGCTAGATTTGGTGAAAGAAATACGGGAGGCATATGGGGATGATAAGCAAATGCATCTATGGGTGGACGAGCACAGCCGGCCTAAGAGATCTGACTTTGAAATGCATGATGGCATACTAAGATTTCGGGGAAGGATTTACGTACCAAACTTGAAAGACTTGAGGTAAAGGATTTTAAATGAAGCCCACATAACTCGTTATACGGTACACCTGGGTGCCACAAAGATGTATAGAGATCTCTGAGAAGTCAATTGGTTGTCGGGAATGAAAGCAAGTGTGGCGAGAAAAGTAGCTCAATGTGATACATGCCAGAGAGTAAAAATTGAGCACCAGAAACAAGCTGGGCTCATGAGACCATTAGATATCCCAGAATGGAAATGGGAGCATGCCACAATGGATTTTGTGACAGGGTTTCCCAGGGGTCAGAAAGGTAACAATACAATTTGGGTCATCGTAGATAGGCTAACAAAATCAGCACACTTCTTACCTACGCGAAGGGATAGGCCAATACGAAAGTTTGCAGAGTAGTATATTAGAGAGATAATCAGACTCCATGGCACACCGGTAAGCATAGTCTTCGATCGAGATCCAAGGTTTACCTCAAGATTTTGGGGAAGCCTACAGGAGTGCATGGGGACCCAACTGAATCTTAGCACGGCTTACCACCCGCAAACGGATCGGCAGTCTGAAAGGACCATTCAAACACTAGAAGACATGCTAAGGTCATGTGCCTTGGATTTTGAGGGTAACTGGAAAGAGCATCTGTCATCGGTAGAATTCGCTTATAACAACAGTTACCATAGTAGTATAGGAATGGCACCCTATGAGGCTCTGTATGGAAGAAAATTTCGATCACCTATCTGTTGGACTGAGGTAGGAGAGAGACAAATATTAGGACTTGAGTTGGTTCAGCAAACTACGGAAAAGATCCGGAAGATACAAGAGAGAATTCGAACTGTGGAAAGTCGACAGAAGTCTTATGTAGACAAGAGGAGATGAGATTTGGAATTCGAGGTAGGGGATCATGTGTATCTAAAGGTCTCGCCCCAGCATTTGGCAACGCGGGGAAAAAAGAAAGGTAAGTTGAGACCCTGATTTATAGGACCTTATCTGGTCAAAGGACGAGTTGGATCTTTTGCTTATCGTTTGGAGCTCCCTATTAACCTGTCTAACGTCCACGATGTTTTCCATGTGTGTTAGCTTCGAAGACATATCCAAGATTCGACTCAAAAAATTCGTGTGGAGGTAATCGAGCTAAGAGATGATTTAACTTATCCAGAGTCGCCCGAGCGAATCTTAGATCGGCGCGACCAAACTTTAAGGAATAAGGTCATCTCGCTGGTGAAGATTCAATGGAAAAATCACACTGCGGAAGAAGCTACGTGGGAGCTCGAGGATACTATTAGGGAAAAATATCCCAGTTGTTCGAAGGAATAGAACGAGAATAGCCAAACCTTGTGGCATTTATATAATGTACCAAGTGTATTGTGAAATAAAGGTATAATTTTGAATAGTACGTTTACATTTGATTAAATATGTGTGACCTATGGTACAAAGCTACAACGAGACATTTTATAATGAGCACAGCATGCCCGGTAAGCATTGCTGGTGTAAGAAATACGAATTGACGTGATTGCGAAAAGATCGACAATAATGCTTAGCTGAGAAATAAAAGACGTTGCTCTTATAAGTCGTTAGCCAGATATTGAGGTTCTAATAATAAATGCAACAATTTCGAGGATAAAATTTCTTTAAGGGGGGAGAATGTAATACCCAAGAACTTTGGGTTATTATTTTAAAGAAAAAAATGGAAATTTGGAGAAAAATGGTATCTAAAAAGCCTGAAAAATGTACCAAATCAGTCGAAGGGAAGACCCATGAGCTTAAATGTTTAAAGAAAAAGGAACGCCTTTAGCAAGCATATCGAGACAGGATTTTTAAGATCAAAAGAAATTAAATCGGGTACAATTTTCAGTACAACAAAAATACAGCTACCATTTAGACTGTAAAAATCGAACCTCTAAAGGAGACTTTCGGGAAGTCAACGGAAGCTTGAGAGGGCTTCAGTTGTTCATATAGAACAACCCTTCAGTGGTTTCCGGAAGAAACGATTAGGGTTAAGGTCAAAATGAAGAAACAGGCCTAAGTGTAATTTTCTGAAATTGCCCGAGGGGGGTGACAATGTCATTTTTTTCAAAAAGTTGCAAAAGGGAAATTGAAATATTTGAACTTGAGGGTCTCAAAGGCAATATTGAAAGGTTCATGGGCTAAGTAAAAAGGGCAAAAAATGTAAAGGCCAAAAGTGGAGGGGCTAAAATGCAAAAAACTAAAAAAAGGCAACAACAGGAGACCAACCAAGGCACGAGGGGCGCCGAAAGCTTCTGGGATGGCATGGGCAATGACTAGGGAGGGCCAAGGGATGATGATGAGCCGACAACGGCCATCGGAGTGGCCGAAATTTTGAGAAAATCGGCCAAGAAAGCTGACCAAAAATGGGAGACCTGCAACTCACTTTTGCAGGTGAATATCAGTGCTTTTAGGTTGATCTAGGGGTGGTGAAGTCTCCTAAAGCAGTGGGTAAGCCATCCAAGGCCATTTCGAAGCTCGACATTCGCCTATAAATAGAGCTCTTGATGGCCAAAATTTTCCGAAGTTGGAGGCTCAAATCGAAGGCTATTTCGAATGAATTGAGAGGCAAGGATAGAGGGATTTTGTTTCCCATAGGTTGGAGATCATATCTGGAGCATTTGGTGAGCAACGGAGTAGAAACGAAGCCAAATCGAAGCCTCGCCGAAAAATGGAACGGACCGCTTGGACGAGACTTCAAGGCCTCCATTGAGCCACTTTCTGACCTTCTTTCGAGCCATCTCAGGTACCCCTAGGATCGATTAATCATGGGCTTCATTTTGGTATAAAAATTGCATTTTTTCGGCAAGCCGTGGCCGGAAAAGAAGACCGGCGCGTGGGCCCCACGCGCCAGTCTCACTCGCCCTACAACGCGCCAGTGCGTGTGGACTTGTTTTTTTATGCAATGTTTTTTATATTGCTTATAAAAATATTTTAGAATTTCCTATGTAAAAATATTTGGAGAAAAATAGGTGTAGGTATTTATTTTGGAATATTAGTAAGGAAAAATTGAAGAAAATAGAGAAAAAGTCAAGAAAATTAAAGAAAAATAGGTTTTATTGATTATTTAAATAAATATCTTGCCTAGGGTGCTTTGGGAAGTGAGGTGAAATATTTGATGCGAATTTCAAGGTTGGCATGCAAATCGAGGCAGCTTGCACCTTTTTCGAGGTATCCCGATAATTGTGAAAGGTAAGTGGTTTTATCCCCATAACCCATGTTCGATATGATTACCTTTCTATGCATGATAATTACGTATGTTATGATCTTTTTCGTCATATTGATTCATATACTATTGCATGGAAAGTTGTGATACTCACATGGCATGATATTATCATCATATTGAAACTCGTGCATGGGGCTGGGATGTCGCCCTAAGAGTGTAGCCATAATTCCCAAGGGCAGTTGATGGAACAACGTTAGGGTTATCCTGCAGAGATCCGAGATTTTGCTTAGGGTTCCGTGCCAGGCAGGTAGACCAGGGAAGTTACACTAAGGGTATCTGTCTATAATTGTCCATGCATCACTCATTCATCATGTTTATCTAACCCTCACTTAGAAAATTTCATCTTTTAATATTGGACTATGTCCCTGGAATATTCCACATTCCAAGCGAGGCAAGCGGCCGGAAGGGCAAGGAGGTGATCGAGGCTTGATCGCGACAGAAATTCTGTGGGTCCCATGTGGGGCTACACTATGTTTCATTTGACTGTATTAATTAGATTTAAAATAAATATGTTGGGTAAATGATGTTGATGAACCCAGGTTATGTTTTTGAGGGTTCATACAGGTTTTGATCTTGCTTCTACTTATGTTTAAATTGTATCATTCCTTTATTGTGTTTGGGAGTGTTATTAAATAAAAGTTATGTTAAGGATTTATTGTCAGTTCAAAAAAAAAAAAAATCCTAGCATATATTAATGCCGCAGGGTGTTTGTACAGTTGGTATCAGAGCCAAAGTTTTATTTTGAGATTTTGGATAGATCATTCTAAGATCTATGAAACCAAAGTTTAAAAAAAACTTAGATTAAGAAATCCTTATCTAGGGAGTACGGACTTAAGTGTGCTATTGTGAAAGTACATGTTTAGGAAAGTTCTAGTTAAAGAAAGACTTGGTACTTAAGTGCGTTCGTTTGTGACTCATCTTTCTTTCCTTGGAGCTTACCTGATTTACTATTCATGTACCGACACTATGTGTCTATTATTCCAGGGGAATAATGGAAATCTAATTGGTTTTTCAATGTCAGAATGGAAGGGGAGTACCTTGAGCAGTTCTGGGTGACACACTGGACTAACCGATGGGGGGACAACGAACCAATAATGGTAGACATGTTCGGTCGCCTTTACCGTGGTTCACCCAAAATAGGGCTACATCTACGTTGAGCTCCGATATGGAGAGCTCACTATACTAAGGATAGAATCAAAGAATACACCCACATAAAACCCTCTAAATCTCTCTGTACAAACAGTGGTTCGAGAATCAAACTTGCCCAATAATCACTTAATACAGATTAAGAGGCAAAAACCTATCAAACCATATAACTTAGCAAGCTATACAAACATTTACAGAGAATGAAAGTAACAGAGAAGCAAACCAGAATCCCTAGGTCGAAGACGAAGGCTCTCCCTCTTCTCAAAACCCCTTTTTCTTTCCTTTGATATTTTGTCTCTTTCATCTTAAACATTTGAGCGATGATGGAGGGATGGGATCATGCCTCATAAAGCATAAATGAAGGGCTGGTATCAGATCGTGCAAGCACGATAATTATTCCAACAGAAATGGAAGACGGGCAAGAGAAATTGAGTGGACGAGATAAAAGGCAACTGGACGTCATCAGAGAGTAGCTGATGGTTGCCACGGGGTTCTATCCAACAGCTGCTAGATGGCAGACTGTGGTTGTTGCACGTGGCCCTCCAATAGCTTATTCCAATGACGTCGTTTGGAGCTTCATGGATAACAATCTCCACCTTGAAGCGCCAAACAGTGGGTGAATATGAAATTCTCACAAAGTGCAGCATGCTACAATCCTTACCTTCATCGCTCGGTTGATTAGATCAACCAATTCCCACGTGCAGCAAGTTCAAGCAGTGCTTGAACTTGGTCGCAGTTAGAACTTTTGTTCCCATGTCAGCTGGGTTATCTTCTGTAGGCACCTTCAAAATAGTCACAGTGCCATTAGCTATTAAATCTCTAACATAATGATACTTTACCTCCACGTGCTTGGTCCATTCATGATATACCAGATTCTTGGATAGGTGAATGGCACTTTAACTGTTTGAAAGTACTACCACTTTGCTTTGGAGTAAGTGGATCTCCTTGATTAGGCCTTGAAGCTATATAGGTTCCTTGAAAGCGTCAGTCATAGCAACATATTCAGCCTCGGTGGTGGACAAAGCCACCAGAGGCTGAAGTTGGGATTTCCAACTGATACAATTTCCACCTAAGGTGAAGAAGTATGCAGTTGTTGACTCCCTTGAATCCCTGTGACCTGCAAAGTCAGAATCTACAAATCCCATAAGATCAAGAGTATCAAATCTCCTTTTATAGCACAGGCCAATGTCTACAGATCCATTAATATACCTTAACATATATTTCAATGCATCCCAATGAGGTTTCCCTGGATTTGGCATATATCTACTAAGCAAAGATATTGAATATGAAATGTCTGGCCTAGTACTAATTATTGAATACATAACAATTCCGATAGCATTGGCATAGGGCATATTTTCCATTTTAATTAATTCTGAATTAGATGTGGGACATTGAGATTTAGATAAAGCAAAATGACTAGCTAAGGGAACTCCTATAGTTTTACAATTTTGCATACCAAATCTTTGAACAACCTTAATAAGATAGTCATGTTGATGAATTTTCAAAGTTGATTTACTTTTTTCTCTCTCTATTGTCATTCCTAGAATTTTCCTAGCAGGTCCTAGGTCCTTCATACTAAAATTAGTGTTTAACATTGACTTTAATTCACTATTTTTTTCTTTGAACTTATTGATTATCAGGATATCATCTACGTACAGTAGTAGATAAACAGGAATACCAAAGATAATGAAGTAAAAGCAGTTATCATATTGACTTCTTTCAAAACCAATCCCTAGGATAAAGCTATCAAACTTTTTATACCATTGTCTTGGGGATTGTTTTAATCCATACAAAGATTTTTTCAGTAAGCATACATGTTCAGGATGTGTTTGATCAATATAACTAGTTGGATGAACCATATAAATACATTCATCAAGGTCACCATGCAAGAAAGTTGTTTTAACATTTAATTGTTCTAATTCTAAATCAAATTGAACAACAACAGCAAGCATCATGCGAATGGTCTTAAATTTTACTACTGGTGAGAAAATTTCATTGTAGTCTATACCTTCCATCTGAGTAAAACCCTTAGCAACTAATCTAGCTTTATATCTAAGGGGGTCAGTGGGAGACATACCTTCTTTTAATTTGAACAGCCATTTACACTTGATCAATTTCTGTTTCTGTGGGCTCGGGACCAATTTCCAAGTACCATTTACCTTGAGTGAGTTCATTTCCTCATCCATGGCTTGACGCCATTTAACAGAATCTTTGGAGCTGATAGCCTCCTCATATGAGGGTAGCTCACTACTCCTCAATTCCTTTCCAGCAATTAAAGCATAGTATACTAAGTCAGAGTAAGCATACCTTGTAGGGGGTCTAGTAACCCTCCTGCTCCTATCGTGGGTTAGCTGATAGCCACTGAGATCTTGGGGTGAGCTATGATGCTCCACCTCAATCTCAGGTTCATTCTCTTGTTCCTCTTAATCATCATCATGATCAGAGGTGCTTTCATCATGAGACATAGGCAAGGTAACATTTGGTTGATTTTGATCAGGTGAGGCTGGAGCAGCTGGCAAGTTATTACTTCTTGCTAGTTGCTCCACCTCAATCTGAGATCCCCCTAACACAACAAAATCATCTAGATTTTGTTGAGTGCTTGTTTCTTTTAGCTTGATGGTTTTACAAGGGAAAACATTTTAATTAAAGATAACATCTCTACTGATTATAATTTTGACTCTAGCAGATTCCCTATCCCATAACCTATGTCCCTTGGTACCTTCTTGGTACCCAACAAGCACACATTTGATGGACCTAGGTTCAAGTTTACCTTCAAACTTATGAGCATAGGCTTCACAGCCAAATACTCTTAGGTAATTTAAATTTAAGTTCCTACCAGTCCAATTTTCCTCAGGGCATTTAAAATTTAAAATAGTAGAAGGACTTCTATTTACTAAATGAGCTGCAGTAGATAGAGTCTCACCCCAAAATGACTTAGACATGTTAGATGTGAATAATAGGCACCTAACTTTTTCAAGTAGGGTTATGTTCATTCGTTCAGTTACCCCATTTTGTTGGGGAGTGTTCCTAACTGTTCTATGTCTAAGTATACCTTGATTATTACAGAAAGTATCAAAGGCTCTATTACAGAACTCAAGCCCATTGTCAGTTCTAAGAGTTTTAATTTTCCTATCTATTTGGTTTTCTATCATTGTTTTCCAGGTTTTAAACCTCTCTAGGGTCTGATATTTTGATTTTAATAGAAACACCCAGACCTTTTGAGTAAAATCATCCACAATAGATGGAAAGTACCTGTTACCACCAAAGGTGGGGACGTGAGAAGGCCCCCATAGGTCAACATGAAGATATTCTAGGCATGCCTTCACCAAGTGAGTTCCCTTATGGAAACTCAACCTGTGTTGCTTGCCCAGAACACATGGTTCACAAAAGTCGAGGGACCCAACAGGCACTGTTCCAAGCTAACCTTGGTTTGACAATGCCTGAAGACCTTTCAGGCTCATATGGCTAAGCCTCAGGTGCCATAGATCTATCTTATCAGTATTAGCTATGCAGGCAGAATGCATGTTAACAGAGGAAGAGTAACAACCATTCAAAATGTACAAGCCATTTTTCTTAGTACCAGACAAGATAAGATTATCATCTTTAAGAACATGTAGAAAACCGTTTTCTACTCTATATGAATAACCTAACTCATTAAGTGTGCCAAGGGATATTAGATTTCTTTTTAAGCCTGGTACATACCTTACATCAGTTAGAATTCTGGTTTTGTTGTCATGCAGTTTTAAATATATATTTCCAATTCCTTGAACACTACATGATTGATTATTACCCATGTAAACAGTACCAGTTTCCCTCTGGTTAAAATTTTGAAACCATTCTCTATTTGGGCACATATGAAAAGAGCAACCAGAATCCATTACCCATTCATGTTCAGTAGATAAACAAGAGACATTAAGTACTTCAGCTAAACAATTAGAGGTTCCTACATTTACATTTGTATTTCCCCTTTGTTTTTGTTTCTTAATAAAATCATAGCAATACTTCTTAATGTGACCCTCCTTTCCATAGTGTTAGCACTTCCATTTTTGTTTACCCTTCTTGTCTTTCTTCTTACCCTTTTGCCCTGACCCGTTAGTGTGATCATTGTTACTGGTAAAAGAAATTTTTCTCATTCTTACTGGCTGCACTCCTCACCCTACAATTTAGATAGCCTTAATCAGTTTGGATGTTCAGTGTTGAAATGGTGAGGAGGTTTAAACTCACCAGTGTGTGAGTGTAGTTGTAGCACAAATATAAATTCCGGACAAGTCCGGGTCGATTCACTGGGAGGTTTATTTAACAAAAGAATTGTTCATTCGGGTTGATTTATCCAAAGAGAGATAAGTTTTCTTGATTGTGAAAAGGTTTTTTGGAATATTAAAAAGGTTTTGGGTTAAGGCGAGTTCAGAACCAATGCCTAATAAATCTCTTATAGCAATTTAAACAGCAACATTAATCTGAAATAAACAGAGGATCGTTTGGTAGTTATAATTCAAGATACGAATGATTCTCAACTAAGCAACCCTCATACATGATATGAGGGTTCTAGGTTAAGATGTCACTGTAAATTGTATTATACTACAGACTATGATTTGATCATCTGAGCTTGGGTATATCTCATCTCCAATTCTAGCAACTCTCATACATGGCATGAGAGTTCTAAGTTAGGATGATGACCTAATCCAAACTCACAAAACCATTTACACACTCAACTTGAGTTTAACTCAGATAAATCTTGCATTCATCGAGGTTTGGCTTATCTTGAGATTCAAGAACATTGGACACTGTCCTCGCCTTAACCCAAGATTAGATTTAGCTACTTATTTCCATTTAAAAGTTAATTGACAAGAATTTAAATGACGTAATTTAAATAACAGAATTTAAATGATAAGAATTAAATGACAGAAACTAACCGGCCATTTAGGCAGTAGATAATTAAAAGACAAGAATTAAAATTACAGAAATTTAAAGGCAGAAATTAATCGGCCATTTAGCCGATGGATAATAAAGTAACAATAAATGAGATAAGATTTTAAAAGAAGAAAGAAAGGATGTAAGAGAAAACAAGAGAGAGAATAAGAGCAATTTTCTAAGAGAAACTCTAAGAATAAAACTAAACTTTGATTCAAGTAATAACCACCTCCTCACAAATGCACCAAAGTGAGCTATTTATAGCTCACAAGATGCAATACAAGCCACACAATTATTCAACAAAACATTCACCTAACTAGTGGAAGAAAATTAGGTAAAAGACAAAAAATACAAAAGACTTTGTGTGGTGGACTTCTCATAAGAATACAAAAGACTTTAGGTGGTGGACTTCTCATAAGAATACAAAAGAATTTAGGTGGTAAATCACTTATAAAAAAAATACAAAACAAAGAAAAGTCTTCTACAAATTGGGCTTTGTTGGGCCTTTGATTGGTCTTGGGCCTTTGGTTGATCTTGGGCCTTTGGTTGGATTCCATTTGATAGTTGGTCCAAGTGCACTTGAAACATCCTCTAGACTCCATAATTGGCCTTTGAATTTGAGCAATAAAAAATAGGTAATCCAATGTCTTCGATTATGCCCCTAATTAATTGTAGAAGCCAACTTCCTTGATTCATCCTGAAATAATATGTAATACGAATAATTATTTACTTTAAGCATAAATATAAAGCCAAAATAGGGATATAATTCATTAGGATATAAGAAATATTGACCCCTCATCACTTACTCTTTACAAACAAATTATTTCTAGACTTCTTAGATGTTCCTAGTTCCAGTTCCCTAGCTTTGATACCCGAGATAACAAGGTCCAAACTAGGAATAATGCCAATATACCTTAATGCATGCTTTACTACATCATAGTCATCAGGTAATGAATTTAACAGAATCATAGCTTCACTTGTGTCACCTAATGCTTGATCAGTATCTCTAAGTAATAATGCAAGTCTAGTGAATTCGTCTATGTTTTCATCCATTGACTTAGATGTATTCATTTTGAAATTAAACAGCATGCCTTTCAAGTAAACTAAATTAGGTGCAGACATTACAGAGTATAATGAATCTAATTTATTCCATAAATCAATAGGATTAGACATACCATGTACCTTGCGTATGACAGTGTCACCAAGGTGAAGGAAAATGAGGTTGAATGCCTCTTCTCTTACCTCCTGGGTTCTTGCAAGCTGATCAGGTGACCATTTTCGGTCATTAGCTTCTAGTTCTATCAACACCTTATGATGAGAGAGTAAGACTCTCATCTTCTTTTTCCAACTTCTGAAGTCTCCTTTTCCATCAAATATGTCGATTTCAAATCGGGTAGACATCATATTCGCCTTGCATGAAGTTAACCTAGGTGGCTCTAGACAATGATGAGAACTAACACAGCAAACACTTGCTGACAAGGACTCTTAGAGAAACCCTAGACCACCCGCAAATAAATGACAACCCCAGAAATGAAATAGAATAACCGATTGAACTTACAAACCCTAAGTGCCGATCTAAAACACGGCTTTGATACCACTGTTGCGAACTGATATGCAAACCTTAGGGTATTTCCAAATGCTTCTCAATCACAGACTCACGATGACCAAAAGACAGGAAGCTAAACTACCATTCATACATAAACAGAATGAAAAACAGAAATGAAAAGAGAAAGAAGACAAAGAATTTTACCATGGCTCACCCAAAATAAGGCTACGTCCACGTTGAGCTCCAATATGGAGAGCTCACTGCACTAAGGATAGAATCAGAGAATACACCCACATAAAACCCTCTAAATCTCTCTGTACAAATAGTGGTTTGAGAAACAAAACTTGCCCAATAATCACTTAATACAGATTAAGAGGCAAAAACCTACCAAACCATATAACTTAGCAAGCTATACAAACATTTACAGAGAATGAAAGTAATAGAGAAGCAAACTAGAAACCCTAGGTTGAAGATGAAAGCTCTCCCTCTTCTCAAAACCCCTTTTTCTTTCCTTTGATATTTTGTCTCTTACGTCTTAAATGTCTGAGCTGTCCATATCTCGAGGGAGAAATAAATAGTGATGATGGAGGGCTGGGATCATGCCTCATAAAGCACAAATGAAGGGCTAGGATCAAATCATGCAAGCACGATAATTATTCCAACATAAATGGCAAACGAGCAAGAGAAATTGAGTGGGCGAGATAAAGGGCAACACTACAAGAATTTTTGCTTCTTGTGATAAATTAATTTCTCACAATAACTATGAAAATTGTCACAACATACTTATTGGGACGAAATTAGTTCGTCACACATTAGTCACAACAAGTTTGTCTTAATAAGTATATTGTGACAAAATTGAATTTTGTCACAATATCACCAATTTTATTGTGACAAAGAGTATTTTGTCACTTAAATTAGTTTGTTATGACAAATTATTTTGTTATATAATAAAATATTTTTGTCACAATAGATACTATTTAGTCATAATAAATCTAAACTTTAAATACAAATCATATGTTTTATCGTGACAAAATATATCTTGTGAGAAAAAATATTGTCACAATTTAAATAGTGACAACTTATTTAGCATAATTTTTAATGTTTCAAAATAAATTTTGTCACTTATTAGCTATTTTGAGAATAAATTTTGTTACACATTTTATAATGATAAATAATTTTGTCAGTCATTTAATTTTGCGACAAATATTTTTTTGATAATATAAAAATAGTGATAAAATAAATTTTTCAAAATTATTCAATAGTGATAAAATATTTTTGTCAATATCCCAATAGTGACAAATATTTGTATTAATAATTTATACAAGTGACAAATTTTTTTAATAAGAAAATATTAAATAAAATTATTTTTTTACAAAATCATAAAAAGTGACAAAAATATTTTTTATCAAAATTAAAATATTTTTTAATAATCTAATATTGCCTGATATTTTTAAGAATTGTACACCAATAATAATTAGCAACAAAGCAATCCAAACAAGGAAAGAGAAAATGACAACTCAAATAAGAACAACATAACATATTGAACAAGATAATGATATTGAACAATCTAAACAAAAACAAATATGTTGTTCCTCCTTTCATAAGCTAAAACTCACATAAACTAAATGAACTAAAACAAAATTTAAAATGAAAGAAAATTATTTTATTTAACAAATGAACTCAATAACAAATCTCTTGAAGAGAGTCCTGTAACCACTAAACTAGAAAGTCCACTCAAAGGCATCGATTGTCTAGCTCTCTTTGCTAAGGCGTGCCTGCAATTGAAACAAAAAAAACAATTAGAACAAACAAATTGTGCAAACCAGGATTATAGTCAAATCTTTGCAATGCATATTATTTAATGTATGTGCTTCCTCTGTGCTTCTTATGTGATAACATTTGGGAGTTCATATAGATAATCAAATATAGTAATTTGTTGCTAAAAATTTAATCAAAAAGGCTACATATTATGAGATCCATTCACAAATAATACAATGATAATAATAACAATTAAGGACAAGTTCTAAATAATAGAAACATAGAGACAAGAAATAGAGCCAAATCATCCAAATGGAAAACATTCGGGAACACAAAATCACCATTCACCCATTGGCTCTATCATTAATTGTGGCATCAACATGGAATGATAAAGGTTTTGACTTTTGAGCCAGCTTCTCCTAATAATAAATGCATCTGTACAACAAAAACTGAAGCTCAAGTACTGGTGCTGTCTAGTGTGCTGGATCATCTAATATATATATATATGGATCAATCATAAAACTACTAGCATAATTACTAATCATGAGCTAATGAGCCGACACTAGTAGGAAAACCAGAGACCAAAAGATGGGGGTATAACCGAAAACCCTGTTGGGTCTTATTGTTTACTAATGGGTAAAACTGTCTAACACAAAAAGGTTGGCCAAGGAGAAGCTTTGGTGAACATGAATGTGAAAGTTGTTCTACACTTTACAAGTTCAAGGCACCCAATAGGGCAATAATAGTAAGCTTGCAGCAAATGCACTTGCAAAGTGTAAATACCATTGTAAATAACTTGCAGGAACCAAGTTATTAATACAGTACCAGACACAGTTATTAAATTGTTTCCAATTAGAAATCAAAAAGATTATTTAACAGTAAAAAATTTCATCCAAGAAAATAAGTTCTAGGACAAGGTAAAAGCCTATAGTTGAACTATGGTTAGTAATTCTCATGGTGGCATGATCAGGGTAGGACTTCAGGACAAAGTGTTCCTAAAAGGTTCATCAATGATTGAATTCCATCCTTTAGCTATCTTTTGCATTATTTGAGACAATTGTCTCGGAACATCTCTGACAAACTTCATTCCTCACACCTGCAATTGGTATGCACAATATCAGAGTAATTTCCACTCAATCGCTAAAGAAAAATGAAAGACTAAATGCAGAGTCACATTTTTATTTGGCTCTGCACTCTGTAAGGGTAGCGCAGATGCACATTTTTATTTGGATTTCCTTTGATTTTGGCATGAGTAACAAAAACTATTCCCTAGACCAGATTTGAAACAAGGAGGTGTTGGACTTGTCAAATGAGTCCATGCTTCTCCAAACCTATGGTTGGCCCAGAACTCATGCAAACCTTTTAGTTAAGATACCAAAAGAGTGTAATATTTTTCCATAGCCTTCATAAATATAAAGCGTGTTACAAGTTTAAAAAGTAAAATTAAAAATCTACTGATAAGATAAATGCATGCAAATATATACCTACAAATCCCTTTTTCCTTAGACATTTCATTAAGTAACTCTAGGATTCAAGACGTCTAACTCATTTGCAAATAGAGACCTATGGAAAATATATCTGATCTTTTTGTTCATACTTTTCTAATATGAAGAATGTAAAATTAATTACTTATTTACTTGACAATAAAATATAATAAAATGTCTATTACTATTTGTATGCATGTATGCTTTCCCATTTGATCGAATGAAATAGTTTAGTAAATAATTAAGCTATGGCATAAATCTTTTTGTTTTTAATTATGGTTAGTTTGTATGTTTCCATCTTTGAATTAAATATTAAAATGAAAATATATATACTTCTGTCATATCCCTTTCATATCATTTTAAATACTTTTTGATAATCACAATGCCAACATATTGTTGTGTTGCTTCATAGCTTATAAGATGAAGTGATTTTTGCAAATCAACAATTGATACAAGTAATATTAGAGCATAACTTTTTATACCCACTCCTTCCCCCAAATAACTCACGGAAAAATATGATATAAAATTGTTTCCAGCTTTTCTTAAACTAAAGCAAATTTTGGACTTCTTATTCTTAACCTATTCTATTTTTCATTTACTGCAATGATCTTACATGGATTAAATTTCTAGTTCCAGTGAATACTAATGTAATACCCGGGAAATTATTAAGGGTATAAATGGTATTTGATGAAGGGTATAACTGGAATTATCAAAAGAATGAGGCTTTAGGGTACATTATCGCAGTCTTAAACGACTGAATCAATCAGAGGAAGTACCCCGGATAGTAGATAGCCAAGGAAAATTGTATAGTATCGACAAGTGATTCGAATTATGATTTTTAGTGATGAAAGAAGTGAGATCGGGAACAGTTTTTGGTACAGCTAAAATGCAGCTGCAAATTAGGCTCAGAAACCGAATTGTTATAGGGGACTTTCAGGAAGTCAACAGAAGTCTAAGGAGGCTCTTATTTTTCATAAGGAACAACCCTTCAATGGTTTCAGGATGAAACGATAGCCCGATGAGAACACTGTGGTGAAATCGTCATTATCGAGTAACTTTAAAGTTATTAATTTTCTGTTTTTGGTATTATAATAAAAATTAATTTGAGGTTTAAGGACATAATTGCAATTAGAGATTTAGCCGAGGGAAATTGAGATAAAAATTGGGGTTTAATGTGCAATTTTCTTTAAATCATAATATAATATATAGTTTTTATATATATATATACATATATATGCGCATATGTGCACTATGGCAGCTTCCGAGAAGCTTCATGGCCGAAATTTCTTGGAGTAATGGCCAAGTTTTGATGCAAGTGGGAGCAAAAAGTGGTGGCCAAGACTCTTTAAGGCGATGGGTTGCCTATAAATAGCGGTAGAAGTCGAGAGAAATGAAAGAACGAAGCAAAGAGGAAATGGAATGGAAATGAAAGAAGGAGAAGTTGCAACAAATGGCCGAGAGCTTGAGGGAGTAGCTGGGAGCTTGAGGAGTCAAGAAGGTAAGTTAGAGGCGATGCTGGAGGCCGGAGGAGGCCCGGAAGCCACCAGAGTAGGCTGCAATAGCAAGCCGTGGCCATAGCCGCGAGCTTACTGCGGCTGGGCAGCGTCCATGGCGGACAGAGCAGCCGCGACGAAGGCTAATGGTTCATGGGCAGCGACTGGAATGGCCGAGGGAGGCTGGCGAGAGGCCAAAGCGGCAGCCGACGAGGCCGGAGGTGGCCAAAGCTGGCCGTATAACAGCTTCGGCCATGGCAGCCGCTGCAAGGTTGCAGCGTGTAGGAGGGGCTGCCGCGGTGATGGCGGCCGACGGCGTCGCTATGGGTGCAGCGGAGGAAGCCGACGAGGGCAGCCGTGGCCAGTGTGGGTGGCGGCAAGGCCGAAAACAAGGCAGAGCGGTGGTGCGGCGAAGCTGGTCGTGCGTGCAGAAGTTGCAGGCGCAGGAGGAAGAAGAAGCAGGGGAGAAGAAAGAAAGAAAAGAAAAGAAAGAAAAGAAAAGGAAAATAGAGAAAAAGGAAATAAAAAAATAGGAAAAATTCTCAAAAAAATTCTAGAAAATTCTGAGGATTAATTTGAGGCTATAGGAGCATGCCAAAGCCAGGAAATTACTCGGACGCGCATTTCGAGGCTTAGCATGCATTACGAGGCAAAAATTGACTTTTCGCATAAGGTGAGTGGTCTGACTCTAGTTTTACCTTTATTTTTGGATATGTCTTGGTGTGAGTGTAGTGAGTTCAGGTGAACGAGTGAAACAGTAGGGCACTCGAGACTAGAACTCGGGATGCTATGCTTATGCATTTTATTCATATATATATGGCATCATTTGCATATTGATTATGTGGTATATTGCATCAACTATTTTTACTTGCAAAAGAGTCGGTGCATGGCGTGTGATTTTCATATCATCGGGATATTGATTTTCGTGTCATTATTGGGTCCATATGGGACGGGATAGGGTCTTCTTGAGAATGGGACAAGGTTAATCCTGGTGAACGAGTGACACGGTGGGGCACTCGAGAGATTAAGTATGTCGTGGCAAGGTCAACCCCAATGGTATGTGGAAGGTGTTTTCCATGGGAGGTTGAGTATGCTAGGGAGATTTCTCAAGATAGACGTGTTTGCATGTCATTTTGTCTGTGTATGCCATGCTCGTATATTTGTTCATGTATCATGTAAATTGTTTCATGCCGTCACTTAGATGTTTGTCATCTAACCTGGGTTATGCCCTGGAACATTCAATGTTCCAGTCAGGGACTGCTACGAGGGCAAGGACATGGCCAGTTGAAGGTCAACGGTGCTTAGATTGATAGTTGTCATAAACTTTGGGTTTTAGTATGTATTTCAGCTTGTGTATGAACAGTTATACGATAATGTTGTTATCATTTGGTCATTTGTATTACATATTTTGTTATGGAAATACTACGTAAGAACCTCGGTGTTTGATGTTATTGTATCCGCTGCGTTATTATATGTCTCGTTTAATTGTTAAGATCATTAATCTTGTTAAGTTAAATGGGTAAGACTGGGGCTTTTGGGATCTTGTGTGTGCATGTGAAGGTTGTCCATGAAGCACCACGCATGATGATGTTAATAAAAAAAAAAGATTTCCTAAAATACCTTTATAGTGACACGCCTGGCGAGGTGGGGTGTTATACCTAAGATTGAAAATAAGTATCAGTCAGTAACAAGTGATGGCCGCAACAAATTTCTGTGCCAGAAAATATTTAACTTTGAAAGTAAATAAAATAGGTATGGAAGGTCAAAAAAAGTGTGGGTGTGTGTGTAGCAGGTTAATAGATACACTTTATAAGAAAAACATAAAAATGGAGCACTACCTTCTATCGTTTTTGATCAGGAAATGATATCCCATACACTTTTTGTAAACTTTCACGATCTTTATTTCCCCTCCAATATGCTGATGAAGCCTGAAGATTAGATACATAAATAACAGAGATAAAATGCTTACAGGTAAAAGAGAACATGAACAGAAACTGAATAATAATAATAATAATAATTTCCAGTAGAAGAATCTCAAAAATTGTTTTCACAGATAAAAGTGAAGGGAGGCACCTGAATCTGTCATTCTAATGAATCTACCTGTTGGCTATTTGAGATGGACATCTAGGTGAGGATTTGAACAACCGAACCACAAATCGAAATTCTGTGTTGGGGAAAGAAATGAAACCCTAAGAGAAAAACACCATTTTTGCGGTCACCTAGATTACAGTCTCTGGTACGTAGAGCACTGCCATCATCTATGGTAGTTTGGGAGCGATCGTCGAAGAGAGGCAGGATTGAGAGAGAGGGTGAGACACAGACGGCTGTAGCGGGAGGGGGAGAGAGAAAAAATGAGAGGGTGAGAGATTGGGTTTGGGATTTGGGGGGGCGGATTTGAGAATTGGAGGAAGGTGGGATTTGGCTAGGGAAAGAGGTGGGGGAGATTCCTGCCTCTTTAATTCATTTTTTTTAATATTTAATAATTAAATAAAAAAATAATATAATTTATAAAAAATATTTTTTTATTAATTATTTAATTAATAAAAATAATATAATTTAAGATTATGATAGTTACAAAATAATTTAAATTATGATAATTATTAAATAATTTAAACAATAATTTATTGTAATAAATATATTTATTAAAAAAGTAAATATGAAATAATTAAAAGAGACATTAAGAGTGCAGAAAATAAATTAAAATAAGAGAATTGTTCTACTATGATTAAAAAAATATATAAAATAAATATAAATATAAATAATTAAAAGAGACATTAGACATGATTAAAAGTAGCATTTTCCAATTTCAATTAATCATATTTCAAGTTGCAATTTGCAGAAGTAATGATGTGCTTGCTGGAGTGCCCTTGCCCTCTTTTGATAAAGCCTATCCCTACAAGCATAGTGCACATGTTTAGTAGCCCTCTTTTAGTTAATCTGTTTATTAAAAAAATAAATATATATTTAGATAAAAAAAATTTTGATTCACTGCTCTTAATAATTTTTTTATAATAATATATATATATTTAGATAAATTATTTTTTTATTTTTTTTTCTTCTCTTCTTCAACACCCACGCTGACTGTCTCTCGAGCCTTCGCCGTTGTCGTTGTTGCTGCTCATGCCTGCTCAAGCTGCAGCTGTTACCTTCACTAGTCGCTGCCCATCGCTTTCTTCAGATCTGTCTCTCTGTCGTCACTACCTTCAAATTGCAGCTTCTGTTGCCACCGCCTAGATCCAACACCGCCTTCCAGATCTGCACTACTTTCCAAATCCACCAGTCGCCACGCACCTTCTTAATCTTTCATATTTTCACCATTTTTAATTTAGATTAAGGAAGTAATTAGATCAAACCTAAATGAAGTACAATTATACTTCAAAATGAACATCAACATTATATTTCTAGTAGCAAAGATTGTTATCAAGGTTAACATGTTCTAATAAATCATAACATATCAAAAATGGGGTATAAGTTTACTATCATTCTAATGGCTCAGTACAATACTAATTAGAGTTAAATTTCATAAAAATACTAAGATAGTATTTGTTAACCAAGATATAGATTGAAAAAAGTGAGACATGAAAAGCATTTTAGACAAATGTGTTTTCCATTGTGTTCGTTAAATTTGACCATTGGAAAAGAAGTCATATGACTTCTTATATGGGCTTTTCTAGATAAATTTATCTCTCTCTCCTCTAGATAAATTTATCTTGGTCCTTACAAATAAGAAAAAATAACGCATGTGTCATCCAGTGCATTCCAAAAAATTAATAAACATTTTGATAAAAATATTGAAATGCTTCTCACCCTTATCTTGGCCATTCCATATCTTGGTCTGAAAAAATGTTAGACTTTATCTTACTCATTTGAATAAACGATACTTAAATGTGGAACTTATACAAAACTAGTGACCTATTGGTTTTATAAGAAAGAAGGTCATCTTAGGAGAAATTGTCTTTCGAGGCAGAAAGATTATAAGGAAGAAAATGCAAATCTCTCAGAGGGATATGAGAGTGCGAAAGGGCTGTTTATCTTTAGAATCTAGGCATTAAAAGGCTAGGGCACATTGGTCATAAGAGGGTTGTTAGAGTTAAGTATGTTAGGCATGATTGGATTCGATTAGGTTAGTAACCTAGAGAGTTTTATGAATCCAGTGTTATGGGGTGTAGGTTCTCATAGATGCTTGTGTTATAGGTGATTTCCATGCACTATAGGTTTCTTTCTCTGTCTTTTGGGGTTTGTTCCCGTGTCCTTGTTTTCTTTCTAGGGCCTAATATTTTTCTTTCCTTTGTTGGTAAATATTCTGTAAAGATTTTGGGTATTTTTTCTTAGGCGTAAAAAAGAAGCTTTTGAGAAGTTTAACGAGTGGAAAGTCTTTGAATATTAAACCGGAAATAGAATTAAGTATTGTAGAACTAATGTAGGTCTAGAAGTTGATGTCTGCCTAGTCTTGTAGAATTAGAAGAACCTAAACAAACTGATAATGTAGAGTTTGAGATGGAAATTTGTCAGTCTTAAGTTGGAACCTTAGGAAATTTTCGTGTCTAATGAATGTCCTAGAGTTAGCCCTAATGTCCTATTTATAGAATTCTTGATAAAGGTTTCTGTTACCTATAATGAGGCATGTATTAGTCGAGTTTGTCTCGAGTCAAAAGTTTGAGCAAGCTTTTTCATTGCTCAATGTGCTCCTGTTGTAGCTGGGAGAGTTACAGGGGTCTTTAGTCAAATCCATTATCAATCCATTCTTGAGTCAAGGTGTTAAAAGCCCAAGTCTGCTTTATTGTTCTTTTGTTTTAATCCCAGTCATGTCCCTTGGTCCACACATATATATAGAGAGAGAAGAATTGGGAGCATTTGCTACATACCAGCATATTGAAATTGCATAAAAGAAGGCATGAACAGTTGCCCTAATCTTGAAAGAAAAAGAACAGTGCACACGCAAAAGAATCACGCAAGAGAGGAAGAGCAGAAGAAATCTGAAATTTGGTATGTATCTTTTTCTGTTAACTCATGGGATTTGAGTGTGAGAGATAGGTTTAGAAGATTGGTTGTGAGAGTGTTGTAATCGTTGGTTTGGTTTAGCGTTGTATTCTCGGTTTGTATTATCTTCTTGATCCTATTGTTGATTTCAAATTGGCTTGTATAATTGTTGTAAATCTCGTGTACATATTTCTAGTGGATTAACTAGGGACAAAACCCTTGCCGTGAGTAAGATTCTTTCGAATCCAAACATGTACATGCCTCCATTTTCTGTTTTCTGTTGAATTTGTGTGTGTGAGTTCATACTTCATTTCTTTTAATTTGTTTGGATACTCTTGGATCTTTGGTATTGCCGAGGCTTTGGTTGTGTGTTGGTTTACACAGATTTCTTAACAAGTGGTATTAGAGCCGGAGTTGGCTTCGAGATCAGAGAAGGCAAGTTTGGAGAGTCAAGAATGGTCAAGAATGTGTGAAACCAGATCGAAGGTGATCAGATCCAAGAACTCGATCCTGAAGGCAATCAATAAGATCCGAAAGATTGGAACCATGGCCCAGGCGGCAGTGGCGGCGGCTACCCCAAGAAAGGCTGCAGCAGAAGCTGTTGCCTCAAATGCATCTGCTGCTGCTACTACCTCCTCTTCCTCACTATCTTCATCTTAGCTGGAATCACCATCTATCTCTACACCTTCTTCAACCCCAAGATGCCCAATTACCAGGTGAACTGCCTGAACGTCACCACCTTCAGCTTGTAGCAGGATTTTAGCCTCCTCATCGAGTTCGTTGTGTCAGTCAAGGCCAAGAACCCCAACGACCTCATCGGCTTCATCTACGGCCATGACAGCGCCACCATAGTCACCTACCGGGACTCCAAGCTCTGCTCCGGTAAGCTACCGTCGTTCGAGCAAGGCCATAACAACGTCACCCTGATGAACATCACCATGAAAGGAAGAGCGAGTTCGGCAACGGCCTCCAGAAGGCTCTAATGCAGAACAAGAACTGCAGGAAGATTCCATTGCTAGTGCAGGTCAAGGTGCCGGTGAGCATCGTGGTGGCTAACTCGCTGTTGCGGCAGTTTCTGGTCTTCGTCAACTGTTCTCTGGTCATCGATAACTTGTCGCCGAACAAGAAGATCCGCATCTTATCCAGTGAATACACTTTGCATTTTGCATTCTGAGATCGATACATACAATATATATATATGAGTTGTAAATTAACAAAACAAAAAAAGTATGAATATATATACAAATATATAGGGCTTCTCTACATTATTGTTGGGATGGTGATTGAAGATTAGTTTTGTAACTAAAATGTTTATTTAGTTTAGATTGGATTTGACTGGGATTTAGATTTTTAAAATTCTTGGATTGAATAGTGAAACAATTATAGATTGAAACTCAACTAGTTCAGTCATTAATATTTGTTTTTCTATTTTTAATATAAAATTTTTAAAATGCATGTATTATATGCGTATTTAAATTTTTAAATAGGCACATGATATATTTAATTTTTTAAAATCTAATATACTAGATATTATATATGTACATTATTAATACATAATAATATTATATTAATTGTAACTGGTTTTTCTACCTTGGACCAAAGGAAAACTAGTTGATGCCTATAAGTGGATTGAAGATCGATCGATTTGGGCCAAAATTTGATCACTCCTACTTCTAATGCAAGAAATATTATGATTGATGAGGTTTATGTAATATTTGAATCGAAGACATATATGATCAATCCTAAATGATCATCAGTTGTATTCTATAACGCCAAAAAGACTGTGTTTTCATCCATGGTTGTTGCTTTCTAGCTAGTTGTGATTAGGCATGTAAATGGTTTAACCTCAACTTGGACGTAAATATGACAGATAATGGTTAAGTTTAGAGTCGTTTATATTCGAACCAAATATCATAAATTTGAGTTCAAATGAAAAATAAAAAGAGAAAAATTTTCAAAAAATAAGAAAAGAAGAATTTTCTAATAATAACTAAGAAAAAACTTTCAAGAACTAAAAAGGGAAAGAAAAATAATAGCGAGTCATCACAAGTTGATGTGGATGAGATGGCTTTAGCATTTTATGAAAAGTGCAATTTGGGCGATTTTAAAGGCTAATTTCAAGGGAATCGGGCTAATGATTCCAAGTCACCAACTTCACTGGTGAGATTTATGCTTTTTTGGGCAAATTCCTTCGTTTAGGCCTCGAAATTAGCAATTTTTCTATTTTAGGAAATAATTGATTTGCTAATAACTTTCATTAGGAAGTGAATTTTAACATGTCGTTTTGAGGGATTTTCCTTATTTCATGCTGATTTTTAATTTTGTAATGAAATCTCAATCTTGCCTTTTTTGGTAAGATTCGAGATTTAGGGTTTTGGGATGTTTTCCAAGTTATAGCCTATAAATTCTATGTTTATAGAAGGTTTTGCAGCGATTGATAAATTTTCAATAAAATTTATGTTGAAATTTTCCCTTAATTCTCTTCAATTTATTCGGTATTCTTTAGAATCAACGAGTTATTGATTGAGTCCTATAATCCAGTATTCATGAGTGAATCAACGGGTTATTAGAAGGCTTTCGCTAAGTCACAAGTGTTCGATCTCAATCTCAAGAATTGAAAGTTGGTGTTCAACAAATGAGAGAGAAAGAGAGAGATGGCATTATAGGCATCGATTATCTAATTTTGATGAATAGAGAGCCAAGAACCTTGAGAAAAGAATTGTTATACCTTGCCTTATACTTTACTATGCTTGTGAGCTAAAAAATTGGGAGCCCTGAGAAGAGAATTGTTTGGCAAAAGTAGAGAGATGCGATCCTTCTTGAGTTTTGATGGGTTACTCCAGATCTATACAACTTAAAAAGTTGGATATGACAAGTTTAGACCATATGTGTAATGCCTCGCTCTTTCCTAAGTGTTATTCTTGCCCAAAATCAATAACTTTTTCAAATAAATAATTATTATAATTTAATAAATATAACAACAACAACCTCCCACTTACCTTTCTTGAGCTTACTTAGACGCTAAACCTCCTTGTCGAGTTAAGTTTACTCTTTTAAATATTCAAGTGGACAACATCCTTAAAAACCTATCTTTAATCTAGGGTAAGAGTTGTTAAATTTATGAAAGCATAACGTCATGAGCTTAATCTTGCAACACTCATGTTACACTTAAGCTTCTTGATTCCTTCAAGAAAGCCTAAGTTCAACCTTACTCCTCTGTGGATTTGTACAAGTTGGAAATTGGTGAAGGAATGGGCTAACCCATGCACCTTTTGAAGGTACTTAATTAGTGTGAGATCCCGAGTCTTGTATATGTAATACCCCAAGAGTCCAGAGAAGAGTAGTATATATCGAGGATAAGTAAGAAAGGAAACAATACCGACTTGATACCTTTTGGGTTGAATATAGCTAAGAAACTCCCGAGTTAAGTGTGCTTGAGCTGGAGAATCTCAAGGATGACAGCCTCCAAAGGAGAGAAGATTTGGAACCAGTTGTAAGGTTGCATGACGAGGAAGTCATGTGCTCAAGAGGGGAGAATGTAATACCCCATGAACCTAAAGAAGGGTAGTATATATCGATAATAATTAAGCAAGAGGAAACAACACCAGTTGAATATCTTTTGGCCTGAATGTAGGTAAGGAACTATAGGGTTAAGCGTGCTTAAGCTAGGGAAGCTCAAGGATGGGTGACCCCTTGGGAAGTTGGCGTAGATTCATTAGCGTAAGTTGTTCTGGTCCTTCCTATAGCTCGATGCGGGATGTTACAACTACTTACCTTGAATAAAACCCAAAATACCTCGATTATCACCCAACCTTGCTTCTAATGGTTCTCAAATCTGAGTCTCAATGTACCCTGGCTATCGTATATATTTAATCTTTCTCCTTTCTCCATTCCTTTGCAACTTCTCCAAATGGTGCCTCCTATTTATAGGCCTTAAAACTTAACCATCAAATATGTTGTATTATATTATAATATTTTTTAATCATTTCAATTTTTTTCCAAATCCTTCAAGATATTTCAATCATTTAAGATCTTTCCAAATCTTCCGAGATATTCTAATCATTTTAAAATTTTCTCAAATCTTCCATAATCTTTTATAATCATTCCAAATCTTCTAAAATCTTCTCCAATCATTCCAAATCTTCTAAAATCTTCTTCAATCATTCCAAATCTTTTAAAATTTTCTACAATCATTTTAAATCTTCTAAAATCTTCTCCAATCATTCTAAATCCTCTAAGATTTTCTACTACACCTCTCATCATTAACTTAATAATCATTGAGATATTTAAAATTCAAAATTAATAACTCAAAGTTACTCGATGAGTACGTGTTTGCCCTAGTGTCCTCACAGGACTATCGTTTCATCTTAAAACCACTTCAGAGTTGATCCTTACATAAAACTGGAGCCCCTTCAATGTTCTATTGGCTTTTCGGAAGTCCCTTATGATCATTCAATTTTTTAGGCCGTATCAAAGTTGTACAAAAAATTGTTTTGTTTTGATTTCTTTCAGATTCATAAATCTTGTCTTGAGATGCTCGTCAATGTGATACCATTTTCTTTAGACATCTAAATTACGAGATGCTACATGTCGTTGATTTGGTGACTTATTTTACTATCAAGCCAATTTTTCGGTATTTCAAACTTATTTAAATTGCGTAACAACCTCAATGGGGTATTACACCTAGTGCATTAATTAATTAATTTTTCTGATAAAAAAAATCATTTTTTCATTTTTTTATCTATCCAATTAATTAATTAGTTCAACTTAAATTAAATTAAAATTATTTTGGTATTGTGATCTAGTTCTTGTAGAATCAACATTCGTTTTATCATTATAAACATATTTGACAATGGTACACTTGTCTAAATTAATTGTGTATAAATCACACATCATTAATCAATTAAATTGTTTTGGAATTAAAAATAATACATTTTGTCTTAAAATAAAATGCATTAATTGAAATTCAACCATTACATTCAGAACAATAGTTAACATTATCCATAAAGGAATTAGTAAAATATTTAATAGAAAAGATTTTAATGGACTAAGAATTATTAAAAAGACGCAATTTTTGATAAGTCTTAGGGGTTTAGCTATAATTTTCCCATAGTACTATTAATATTTTTTTATGTATTTAATTTTAATTTTAAACAAAAATGGTAAGAAAAAAACCAAAGAAAGTTCTCGACAAAATGGGACCCACATAGCTCGAATTCCGAAGTTAAAACCATGTGTGGGTGGTTGAAAAGGTTTTAATGTCAACCCACTAACCATGCATGTAGAAGTCAAACTGTGGGCCATTGTGGGCCCACTTGAGTTATAAACAAAAAAACAAATATCACTACCTCCTTCCCTTCTCCTAACCCCCAACCTTCCTCATCCTACCTTTCTTATCTCCTAACCCCCAACCTTCCCCACCCTACCTTTCTTACCTCACCCGGCTCCACAATAAAAAAAGTATTGACATTTTATCTTTTGTCAATCATTATAAACATCAAAATTTAACAAAATACATTCATATTGGCAAATATTTAAAATTTTAAAAATATAAAATATAATTTTTATAAAATAAAAATTTTTAATAATATTTTTTTTCACAAAAATTACTAATAGAAAAATTTTAACAAAACATATAAAATATACGTTATACCTTCGTATAGGGTTATAATCTACCCACATCGAGTTAAGTTTTACTCTGTTCAACCTTGGTTCATCAGGAAAAAATTGAGCTTAAAATTTTGTTCGAACTCAAGTTTGTTAAGGATTTATTGAGCTTGAGTTTGGCCCAATAACTTGTTTATTATGTTAAACAAAGTCGAGCTTAAACCAGCTCGTTTAACATAATAACTGAGTTTCTGGTGACAAAGAAAATAGAGTAGGGACACAAAATGATGGTGGAGGCAGTGACGAAGGCAACAAAAGAGGTGACAATTCCATGAAGAAGGCATCGACGACAAAGGAGACAAATGGCGTTGATAGTGAGAATGGTGAGAAGGAGGCATCATCAATGAGGGAGATAGAAGGCAAAGGCGACAACAACTGAAGTGTCGATGGCGAGGGGACAGATTGTGGAGGCGATTGAGGTATCGATAGCAAGGAGACGAATGGTGGAGGTGACTAAGATCTGACCTAGGGTTAGAATATGCTTCACAAATCGATAAATGGAGAAGAAATAAGGAGATTTGAGATTAAACCTAGAGTTGTTCATGAGCTTTGTTCGCGAGTCGAATTGAGCCAAGCTTTCCCATGCTCAAGCTGTACTCGTTTATAACAAGAGATGAATATGAAAAATATTTTACTAAGCTGAACGCAACATCGCTTACAAGCGGCATGGCTTATTTGCAACCCTACCTTTGTATAGAAACTATGTAGCCTGTGAGCGAGGAAATGTGAAAGAATAATGATATAAATAATAATATATGTAATATTATTGATAGTTCATGATCTCAATAGAGAAATATATATTTTACATATTAAGAAAATTTTATATGATTTTCTTTGTTCATTTTTTATTATTTGATAAGAATTGAAAATGTGTTTTCTTTCCTTAACGAATGTGCTTTTGTCAAACATTTTTGTAAAGTTGTTATTTGTGTATCTTTTCAAACATAGCGAAAACATGATAACATTAAGATGTTTAAAGATGAAAATTGTTATTAACATTTGCAAGTCTCAGCTTAGTGGATGGTATCTAATGCTTTCCCAACAAAAATCAATCTAGTTGATAGAACACAATTCTTCTTGTTCATGAGGACTCTACAAATAAGAAGAATGAAATGTGGCTTGATCTTTTTTACCTCTCTCTCAAAGTGTGCAATCTTCTATGTCTCTTATAACTTAATTACTAAAGGGTTTCACCTATTTTGATGTGGAACAAAGCAATTTATCTTTTCTAATCAATTGGAGAATTCGGTATACTTGGAACTTGTCTATCCTATCATGGCCATGTCATTCAAGTGATCCTGAATTCTTTGAACTCTTCTATGTGTTAGGATTAGTTATGTTCGAAAAGAGGACCTTTCTTCTTTTAGGTTAAAATAGGTTTTAGAATACCTAAAAAAACTTATGTGGTCGGAGAAGTTTCTTGAGAAACCTCTCTCTATTGCCCAAATATAGTTATTTGATGCTTTCGTTAAATGCAGTTTAATGTAGTGCTTTTCTTATTTTACCGGTATATTAATGTTGTATTAACTAAAAGGAGGTCGATAAAAAACAAAAAGGCCATAATACCATCGCCAATCGACATCTTCTCTTTACGAAAAATATCTTATTACTAAATGCAATTGAAGAAGAAAGTCATAAAATTAGTGCACCTATTTATACGGTTATACTTCCACATAGTCTGGTTACATAAGAGACTCTTGTTCCTTCTCCACGTGGATGTAATGGCCTTATGACCACTACCTCCCCATGTGGAAGAGGCAACAACTGGAAGGGGACAAGGAAATAACCCCCTCAGTTATAACCATGAGATTTCATTACTTGGTACATGGTTAAGGACTATTCCCCTAGCTAAGCTTACATGGAACCACCCAAGGGTGACAAAGCATAAGTGAAGAAAAAGAAAATTGGTTTTTTTTGCTCATTTTTATTAAAATATTAGCCCAAATGAAAGCTTGAGGAGGGTGAATTAAGTTGTACAATTTTTTACCAACTAAAATTTTGCTAAAAGTAATGAATGTAAAGAGATGAAAGTTAAAGAGAGATTGCACCAGATTTATAATGGTTCAACAAATAGCCTATGTCCACTACCTTGATTCCTCCCCAAGTATCTTCCAAATTCACCAACTAGAGTGCTTCTTAGAAATAGGCAAGCATTATCCTCTATACATCTTGTGTTTTTAAGGGCTCAACACAAACCTTACACGGTTGCTTTTCAAGGCTAAGTAATAACCTCATAGGTCACTTAACCCAATGATCTTTTCTACTCATAATGAATGAATAAATGATAATGCGAATAAAAATACAAAGGAATCTCACAAAAAAGATAACACTCAAGGTGTTTTATAACAAGCTTTCAATAAGACTCTTAAATTTGAAACTTAAGAATGAAAACTAAATAAAATGATTACAGATAGGGTTTTTAGAATAAGGATGAAGTTGAAGATCAAGAGTATTTGGACATATTGGCTTGTTCTTTGCCTTCTTCATTTTTCTTCAAGAGTATTTGGACTTCTTTGCCTGTTTCCAACGGTTGCTTTCCAACCAAGAGGAAGGATAGAAATAGGTGAAGATAAAACAATTTGAACTTGAAGCTCGAGAATTGATCCATTGGAAAGCAACCGTCAATAACAAGTGACATTAGCATGTCTCCCATGTTTGAAAATGACTCAGTCTTTTCCTTTAATCAGATAAAACAATTTGAAAATTGAAATTATCAACCTGCAACATCAAAGAGATGTTAGAAGAAGATTTGAAAGGATTTCTGATTCAAATAGTTTCTTTCCAACAACTTGATTCTTGAATTTTTCTGATTGAGGATTTCTAATACTCGAGTATTATGGACCTGGTAGTTGAGTATTTTGTATTGAATTTTTTTAGATTTTAATATATAGTTTCAGGTAGTCTAGTATTGAAATTTAGTACTTGAGTATTTTTGATGGATTGTTTCAAATAGTTTAGTATTACCCTTTGGTAGTCGAGTATTTTTGAAACTGAGACTTGCATACATTATGTGCTTCAGTGCAGTAATACTCAAGTATTTTATTCCTGTACTTGAGTATTTTCGAATTGCATTCAACCAACATTCTATGCTATAGTACCATACTTGAGTGTTAAATCATTGTACGTGAGTATTGTTAGACTGTACTTTAACATATTTTGATCTATAGTAAAATACTCGAGTATTGTACTTCAATACTTGAGTATCTGTTACCAACACATTGATACTTGATTGTTTACACATAATACTCGATTATTCACTTAAATTCTCAATTATATCTTTATTTAAACCTCAAGTACTTCAATTTATTTTTGCCTATACGTCAAATACTTTGATAATTCATCAACCTTAAGTATAATTGTTTTGCAACTCATATTTTCAAAATATAAATTGCTAAAAAAAAAATTATTTAGTTTGTGAAATTGAAGTTAGACCCCATTATTTTTGTTATATAAATTTCTAGTTTCGCTACCACATTCATCTTTCCTAGTTTATTTTTACTCTCTTTCCTTGCGTCACATGACGCTTCATCCATTTATTCACATGCAACCAAAAAAGTGCAAGTAACCATGTCATTTCTTCATCTTACCCCTTCTCTTTCCTTTTATTTCAAAAATTACTTTCCCTTAAAAGAGCGAGTGAGCAATACATAATATCATGTGGTAAATATACATAGAGTTTAGAAAGAGACAAAAAAGAGGAGTAAATGCTGTTAAGTCAATGAATAAATAGCAACATTAGGCAAATAGAGGGAGATAGAAGAAAAATCATGTCTAACGTTGAGGAAAAAGAAACATCGAGCGATCGAGAAGGCAGAAGCAACGCTTGTTATGACGGTGGTAGCAGTCATTTAGACGAAGAGTTGAAGAAAGGGCAATGGTCACCATCTGAAGATGAGATCTTGGTTGAGTATGTGAAAAAGAATGGTGAAGGGAATTGGAATCAAGTGCATAGGAAAACTAGTCTGAAGAGATGTGGAAAGAGTTGTAGGCTGAGATGGCTAAACCATTTGAAGCCTAATCTGAGGAAGGGTGCTTTTTCTGTTGAAGAAGTGAAGCTAATCCTTGAACTCCACAATAAGTATGGTAACAAATGGGCTCACATAGCCACTAAGGTAATTTTTCTTTTCCTATTCATAGATAATTCACTTTCCTATCATAAGCATGTATGTTCTTTGTAATTTTTATTTTCATCTTCCTCTTCCTCTTCCTCTTTTGTTCTTGCCTTGATTTTCTTGGTTAAATATATTGATAAGTTTTTTTTTTTTTTTACCTCTTTTAACCCATAGAAATTCCAATCTGGGTACGAATTAAACCTTTTGAAGCTTTTCCTTAATTTGGTATGTATATGTACATATGTTCATACTACACACACACTCTCTCTATTTACTTGGTTTAATATATGGGTTAATCTACGTTTTCTACTTCTTCTTTTAACCTGTAGAAGCTTTGATCTAGATTGGAGTTAAATGTTTAGCCAGAAGGCCAATTTATCCAAGTAATATATGTTAATACCCAGTTTAGTACCTATCTTTTTTTTTTGTCAATTAAACACTTGAATTTTCATAATTGTCCCAATTTAGTACTTGATATCAATAAACTATTAATCATTATTAATCAATCTAATTGTTGACTCACAAGCATGAAATTGACATTTTTTATGAAAGTATTAATTATTAGACCAATTGTTTACTTTAGACAAATATTTAGATTATTTAGCACTAAATTTTACCAAATTATTTTATTTCCCTTCTAACTTCATGGTTAAGTAATAAGAACAAACCAAATATAAATTATACTAGGCAATGGCACATAATACAAGGAGCAAATTGATCTTTTAGCCTAAATGTTTTCAAGCCCCCCCTCCCACCCTCTCGCTTTCTATATAAATACACTATTATCTATCTATCTATCTATTTTATAGAGATTTCATATTTGCCTTATCTTTCCTATTTGGTCTATTAAATGTTCGTCTTAATTTCTTTAGTCTCTTTATTTGATCAATTTTTCTATTTTGGCATCCAGGTTCCTGGTAGAACAGATAATGAGATAAAGAACTTTTGGAACACCAATGTTAAGAAACTCCAACAAGTCGATCATCATCAAAACACCCGTTCTAGTTCCTCTTTGCCCCGTTCTCATTTCTCTAACTCTCTTCAAACATCAAATCCTTCGCCAATAACATTCCATACTTTTACATCTCCTTCACCACCATCAAGTTCTTTTAATCAAAACTTTCAAGGTCAATTACCACTTGCTTGTTCTCAAACCAAGTTTACTGGTTTTGACTTCACTCCATCAACCACCATGGAAAACTTCTCATATCTGCATCAAACTAACTCAAGAGGTTTTGACTTCAACACACTGCCAACTTTGGAAAGCTCCTTTAATCAACTTGACACTAATGCTTTTATTAGCTTCAACACATCAACAACTCCAAAAGGCTTTTCGAACCCATTCGGGTCTAGTACTAATTTTGGGTCCAACACTATACCGTCCTTGGGAGGCTCTTCCAACTCACTTCAAACCATGCCTATCTTTTCTCAATTCCATACAATACCAAGTGTGGGTCGCTCTTCTAAATCATTTGAGACCACACCTGGTGGTTTTACTACATCTGTAGAAGGTTCTTCCAACATGATTAAAATTGTGCCCAAAAGTGTTGGGTTGAATACTACATCATCCATGGGAAGCTCAACCAACCCATTTCAAGCCATGCATTGCTCCAACCCCCTTCAAAGCATGCCTAGTAATTTTGGGTCACCATTTGTTGGAAGCTCGTCTGATCACATTCAAACAAATGCTAGTGGTTTTGGTTTCTTAACTACAACATTAGTGGGAAATTCCATTAACTCATTTCAAACCAAGCCTAGTGGTTCTGGATTTAATGTGGATAAGGCTTCCAATCCACTTCAAAACACATATATTGGTTTTTCCTTAGATCCAAAACCAACCATTGAAGGCTCTTCCAATCCACTTGGTTTTGCCCCCATCTCACAACCAGAATCTGATCAAAATCAATCACTAGTTAAGGGGGAGACTGCACAACCTTCTCATGGGCATATAAATGCTAGTTACATGACAGAAACACTTGAATTGGATGATGAAAGAGAGTTGGAAGAAGTTATTGGGAAGTCCAAGGTGTTGATGCATTTCGAATGTCAAAAGAAAGAAACTTCCTTGAAAGGTAAAGATAAGGTCATATATGAATCAAATGCAGAGTTTATGGACGTTCTTGCACAACCAGTAGCTGATTCAACTTTACCTTGTTCATCCGTGGGTGAGTTGAATTCATTTATTATGTTTTTAATGTTACAACTAAGCATGCATATAAAATTAAAGAATCTTATTTAATGATATTGCTTCTAAACTTTGGTAATTTATTGAAAGACATTTCTTTAGTAATAAAAAATTTTAAATGAACATTTAATTTTGATAAAACTATATAATATCTATTTAGTAAAAAAGTAAAATAAAAAATTAGAATTAAAAAAATGTCATTGTTACTTATAACCCCATATATATCATCTTGTCAACATATAACTACATATTAATAACAAAAAATGTCATTGTGTTGAGGGTTTAATTGAGTTTTTAAGTTAATTTACACTTGAGAAAGAGGTTGCATGGCTAGTTTGTGCTTCTTTTAAACTCACTACAGTATAAAGAACATTAGATTTACATAATAGTATAAAGAGGTTGCATGGCTAGTTTGTGCTTCTATTTGTTAATTATTTCATATATTATCATTTTTTTATTTTTATAAAGCATGTATAAGTTTAAGTTAACTTTGTTCATATATGCAGAGATCAAAGAAAAAGGGCCACTAGAAGAGATCAACCCACTTGATGATGATCTATCGTTCTTGCTTGATGCACCAATTATTGAGGATGACCTTGCTTTGTTTCTTGAAACATCAAATGCTTCAATTGGACAATCACCAAATATGGAAGTAGCAGTTGAAGATTCATCAATGGGTCTGACGTCACCCTCTCAATTACTTCTTAATGACACCATGGCAGCAAACAACAATGAGAATGAAGGCTTCTAAAATGTTACTCAAATAACAATCCAAGAGGGAGGGGTGAAACTTATGGATGTGCTAAGAGTTTGTTTCTTATGCTTTAAAAGTTTGTATTTCTATAACTTTTGCTTGCTTGTGGGTGTTTTACTTTCATCTTCTACTAAGAGACTGCTTGGTCTTTTGTCAAACATAACGTTATTTCCTATGTGGTAAACTCAGCCTAATTCTTCTAGCCATGAGACTTTCATCATTGGTTGGGGAATTTGGTTATTGTGGTGCTCTTAGATTATCATGCAATTGTTATGGGTATCAAACTTATTCTAGTTGGTGTGTCTATGCATATATGCATTGACTATTTTAGTTCAATATTTACCTAATACTTGACAATAATTTCTTATGGTGCTAAATCCTATTGCTAATGATTATTGACAGTACTAACTATTTGTTCTTTTGGTTGCCCAAAACTATGTTGAAGATGTTATCACAAAAGGCACTTGCAAATTGTGCTACATTCCTCTGGTCAACAGTGCCTATTTTTGGGAAACAATTTAATTTAATTGCCACTTGCTAAATATTATGTTTGCTTATGATATTAATTTCATATTACTTATTATTGAACCATTAAAGTCAATTACACTTGTTGCACACAAAATAGTGAACAGTTTGCTAGGTACATCGAATTACTCTATTTGCTAATGAAGTTATTGTTGTTGTACATATTTTGCGAGGTTCTCATAAATGTTATTAAGAAATGGACAATGGTTTTTCTTTAAACGCATAAAGATAAGGTAAAAGACTAAACATATATATATATATAGAGAGAGAGAGAGAGAGAGAGTTGATGAATGGTAGCATTTTCTTCTTTGGGTTTCTCTTCTCCCTCTTAATAATTATAAAATTGCGTTGTCTTTCTTTTCTTTCACCCTAAATTGCTAATGCTCTTCATTCAGCGCCTGAAACATCACTCGAATGATTATCACATAACTTCAAGCATCATAACAGGGGTTTAACTACATCTTTCATCAATAGCCTATAAACATATCAATTGTTGCGTAGCATATCAGGACATGATCAACTATTTTATAACTATATTACAAAAAAAAAGTTATTAACGACCAAAAGTTAACGACAGGATTAATTTTAGTGATTAATATAATATTATTAATAACTAAATATAAATCTTGTTGTTATAATATAAATATTAACGATAGACTAAATAAGTCGTCGTTAATGAACTATTTTCCTGTTGTTATTGACTTAAATTTTTAATTCTAACCATGAAATAATAAAAAAATTATTAAGATTTAGGTACTATTTTATATTATTAAGTAATTCTAATATAATTATATTTTTATGTAAATACACAAATATAATTATTAAACTATTATAATTGGGTATTACTTATTTATTGGTAATACAATATATTGAAAAATTATGAACATATTAAAAATAATATAATATATCAAACTAATTAATTTTTTTCATAATTTTTATTTTTGTTAATTAAATAATTAATAATATTATTTACATAAAATCTTTTATTTTTATTTAACAAATAAATATTAAAAAAAAAACTAAAAACTGGGTGGGAACTTGTAACACCCCGTCTCGCCAGGCGTGTCACTATAAGGGTATTCCCGGGATTTCTTTTTTTTTTCTCCTTAAATTCAACACGCGCAGTATATCAAGAACAATCTTCACATGCAGATACAAAACCCCGCGAACCCTAGTCTTGCCCGTTTAACTATCAAGATCAATAATCTTAAACTAAACGAGACATTGTACAACGCAGCGGATACATTAATATCAAAAACCGTAGTTCTTACATGGTACTTCCTTAACGTAATACAGATCAGATGACAACAATGCTACTTTACAGTTGTTCATTTACAACCTGAAATACATACTAAGAACGTCACATTGACTATTAAACTAAGCACCATTGGCCTTCAACCGGCCACGTCCTTGCCCTTGCAGCAGTCCCTGGCTGGAACATTAAACGTTCCAGGGGCATAACCCATATTAGATGATAAAACATCTAAGTGACGGTATGAAACAGTTATACAATGCATGAAAGACATACGAGCATGGCATACTATACGACAACATGCAAGACACTTCTAACTCGAGATATCACCTTGACATACTTAATCCCTCGAATGCCCCACTGTGGCACACGTTCACCTGGTCCAATGTTAATCCCTCGAGTGCACCGTCGTGACACCCGTTCACCTGGTTTAACATTATTCCCTCGAGTGCCCCAGTGTGACACCCGTTCACCTGGATTAACATTGTCCCAATCTCAAGTAGACCCCATCCCGCCCCATACGGACCCAACGAGGCAATTAAACTTGACCCCAAATAATATGAAAATTTACACGCCATGCACCAACATTTTAAAATAAAACAGTTAATGCAATGTAGCAAATTTCGACACAATGATCATAAGTAAAAGCCTTGTAAAACAATCTATGTCTAGGAGGGTATAACCGCTCACTAGAACCCACCACAAGCACCTAAAAACACTTCCAAGACAAGGAAAAGCTGGAATCAAACCACTCACCTAGAATGTATTCAGATCGCCTCAATCCTTGTGCAACGCCTCGGTTTGCGTGCCAAATCCCAAATGCTTGAACATATACTCAACTTCGAGCCACAACACTTCCTAAACACCATATTTAATTAAGAAAACATTAAAATCCATTTTCCTCAATTATTTCATAATTTCCACTATTTTTTCCCAATTTTCACCTAGATAATTCCAAAATAATTATCTCCTCAAATATTTTCCAAAATATTTTAACATGTTAATTCCTAAAATAAATCAACAAAAATACTGGAATTTGAATTATCGAAATGCCCCCATCCACGCGCCATCACGCGCCTAGCGCGTGGGTGCGAGTGAAGACTGGCGCGTGCAGCCACGCGCCACCGTCTTCTTCCTTACATCCGGCCGTCGCCGACTCCTCAGATGACCAAAATAAGGGTACAACCTTGAAGCCCTTCTTGAATTGATCTCATTGGCACCGGTTTGAGGCCGAAAGGCCACCGGAAAATGGCCCAAACGGCTAGTTGCAGGTCGGCGGTGGCGGACCGCCTCCGATTCTCGGTCAAACTCGAACAACCCTCAAACTCACACCAAAATGCTTCAAATTACTCCCAATCTCTTCTCCTCGATGCAAGGATCAAAAGCCCCTTAATCACTCTCTCAAAAACATCCAAAAACACGATCGATTTTGAGCTCCAAAAGTCAAAACCCTCGACCCCTATTTAAACTAAAAAATCCGATCCTTTTCCGGCCAATCACCGGCTATAGCTTGGTTACCAAGCATCCTCGCGCCGGCTACCACCTCCCCCAGGTCGCCCTTGGCCATCCCTTCGTCGAGATCGGCCTCCACGTGCAAAGATTTGCGGCGGCCGAAATCTGGTTGCTATGTTCACACTATGCAAGTTTGATAATTTGCACTTTCACCCCCTTGACTTTCCAAATGACATTTCTGCCCCCTTCCAAAGCACCCCTAATAAATCCAATTATATCACCATGTCCCGCAAGTTTAGTACATCTCATTAGACCCTCGAAACTCCTGAAAAATTACCATTTTGACCTCCCTTGGGCAAAATTAGAAACTGCACTTTGGCCTGACTGGTCAAATTGACCTTAAATCCTTTTGATTCAACCTGAAATCGCTTAAGGGTTGTTCTACACATTAAATATTAGTCCTTGACATGCTTCATTGACCATCCGAACGTTTCTTATGTCGATTCGGTTTTCTCAGCCCGATCGACAGCTGTACCGAAAACTGTTCCCGATCCGTCTTCTCTCATCACTAAAAATCATAATTCGAATCACTTGTTGATACTGTACAATTTTCTTTGGCTATCTAAGGTCCGGGTTACTCCCTCCGACTAATTTGATCGTCTAAAACTGAGTTAGTGTGTCATATAGCCTTATTCTTTCAATAATTTCAGTTATACCCTTCATTAAAAATCATTTATACTCTTAATAATTTACTGGGTATTACATCCTCCCCCCTTTAATAAATTTTGTCCTCGAAATTTGATCCGCGATAATTGTATCACCACTATTAAGAATGACTTCCGATTGCAATGTCCTAAATACCATTCTTTAGTCCTTAATAGTCATTCATAGCTTATGTCTCCATACGGTTTGAGTTTACCAAACTAGTTTCTTATCTTCCAGAATATCCCGTTGTAGCTCCATATTGGCGGCTACTCAACTCTCTAAATAATTTATAAACCCTAATATCATTCCCAATCGTGTCCTCAAATTACTTTTTATCTGGCTCTTAAATCTCCTAACCCAATGATCACACCAAGATTGAACTAACTCGGCTGCCATGATGGCACAGAAATTGATAACATTGGACTTACTCAGTGTATCTTTCAATTATCTCGATCACATATTATCTTTAGGGGTAATTTCTTAGCCTCCTACGGCTGGTCATGCAAATTATCCACTTAGGTCTCCTAACAATTTTTCTTACAACAGCCTAACATTCTAACATGTTACTATTTTTCTTTTAAATACCATCAATCAAATCAGTTTATCTTAGCACAGAACTCCCATGTCGTTTCTTTTATCGACAACCTTCCATATTTATACACGTCCTTCATTTGTGGCTCCTCAACTCAGTATCGATAAATGTTCTATTTCATCTAAATGGTGCTTTCCATATTTCTCCACATGAGAAATAATTTTTCTATTGACTTAAACAAAAATCCCCTTTTTTCTCGATTCTTGGAATAGATTTATTCTCGTCTCTCTTAGGCGATCTACTTTCCACACTACTTCATTAAATGAAAACTTTGTTGTACAACTTTTGATTCTCACCGGGTCTTTAGTAACACTTAACATAACTTAAATAGCTTAGCCTACTATCTTATGACCCAAATAAAATTTTCATAGTGCAACTAAAACTCACTTCTTCCTTTATAACAACTCACTTTATGTTTCCTTAAATCGTAATACATCTTTCAGAAAGAAAAACACGTTAGTTTATTTATCAACTTATAACTTACCATATCTCTATGTTGACTACGACTTATTTTAGAGATCAACTCATCTTCTCCAGGGTACCTAGGTATACTTACTATTACTCCAATCTTTTTATGTCACCGAAGGCAAGGTTCGAAACAATTAATTTGGAGCCAATTGCTCACAATTCCTAGGGTGCGTACCAATAAGCACACGAAACTAAAAGTTAAGTCAATAACTAGAGTTAAATTTCTTCCAAATACCACATTCAGGAATCAAATTTACCTAAGTAAGTTTGCAACTCACGCTTATATCAAGGATCGTTCCGTTCCTGATTAGAACCTACCTTGGCCTATGTACACAATTACTATTTCACCACAACTCCTAAATTTCTTGAGCGCACTCCTCTCTTCTTGGTAACCTTAACTTCACGAACAACTCCTAAATTTCTTGAGCGCACTCCTCTCTTCTTTGTAATTATCTTAGAAGAATCCTTTACAAATCTCCGTTAACAGCTTGTCCAACATTGTTTCGTCACTCGAGATTACTTTTTCCTTCTTTTGATTCTCTTTTGATTATCGACTACCATATTCCACATTGCAATTAACCTGCTTAGGTCATCTTCCAATCCTTCAACCTTTCCATAATGATTTAGGGATCCTACCACGATGCTCTGGTCCCTTGGAACTTGGACTCTAAACCATACATAACATCCTCAGTGTCGCCCAAACTTTGGCACCTGACCGTCTCCATAGTTCACTGTGTTGCTCCGACTCGTAGGTATCACACCCCAAACCGTGAGCCAACCACCAGTCCTCTGCCTTGGTCCCTAGGCTCAGATCCATTGTTACAAACCAACATCAATGGTGTTATCGTTATGCTAGAATTCCTCATTCCATCTCTGAGAGCTACAGTGGTTCTATTGGTACTAATCCAACTCCCTGATATTTTGGATTCCTAATGTTCTTTTCTAGAGTAACACTCAATCCTATCGAGCACCCTTATCCTAACCATTCCTAAGACTTCGGATTTCTTTCTCACAATTTAATCTCTTTTACTTTCCAAATTTGTTACGCATGTGACTGAACCTCGCGCTTCTGTTGCTGCTCTTGCAGACGTTCATAATTTATCAAACACTCCAACATCAATTATATTTCCAGTTTATCATTTTCTAAACTTATACTAGATCGTTCAACCATATTCTCGTCACGGCCGTATGCTTAATCTATTACAAGATTGGCTTAGAAATTTCATTCTCCTTATATGTTTATTCCACGGTTGGCTTTCAACTAACACTCACTCTATAGGTCATTATGTCAATCATTCCTATTTCTTTGAATCTATTAGGATCAACTTTAATTTTGTTAAGACCTAATCAAGTCCCAAGATATCTTTACGAGCTTAATCAAGCTTTAGCAAGCCTATCCCACTGCTTGGTGCCTTAAAACTCAAGCCAAGACTTTTATGACTACCCCTCGGTCCTTGACAATCATCGTTATGCTAACTATCTTCTTTTGAGTTTGAATCTTCTTAAATCGGCTAGGGTCATTTCAAGCTTAAAATATAATCGTCTCCACAGGTTGAAATACCATTTTATCTCCAAGTATATACAGTACGCATAAATTTTCTTTTAGCAACATCAAAGTCATACTCACAATTCATTGAGTTTGAATCTTCTTAAATCGGCTAGGGTCATTTCAAGCTTAAAATATAATCGTCTCCACAGGTTGAAATACCATTTTATCTCCAAGTATATATAGTACGCATAAATTTTCCTTTAGCAACATCAAAGTCATACTCACAATTCACTTATCCCAAAATTTTTCTAATTTCCAAGGTTCGTCTTAAATCACAAATCTCTAATCTATCGTTGTTCCTTATATTACTTACAATCTCAAAATCATCAAGTAAGGTTTCATTTTGCAAATCCTCTATAAGCCAAAAGATTCTCTCAAATTTCCAATTTAACTGAAAAGTTCTAATCTTCAAAACAAGCGGTTCTTGCATTTGATATCCAAATAATTTTTCGGTCGCACCTTGACCCTAACTATAGCTAATTTACAGTCGATCCCTCTTTGTCTCGTAGTCACTATTTGAAATTCCAAAATCCTAAATCATCAAAATTTTAGTCAAAAGGAAAATTCCCACTATAACCTGAGCATTTTATTCAAGCCAATTACTACCAAGAAAAACTTCTAAACACCTCAAACAAGAATTCGATCCTCAATTAGTTCCGATTCATTTTCCTCGTCTGATCCTAAACTAATATCCTCGATATAGTTCTTTTTTCTATCATCTCCCAAAACTTCCATAAGACTTAAATCTACGCCTTAACTCTCTTTGTCCTTGAATAACATATGAAATCATACGACTCGTCCTTATGAGTCATTTTCTTAAGGTAATATTTCCTTATTTCCACTACCAATAATTCCGGTTTCTCTATCTCAATATCCCCATCAACAATTTCGGACTCCTAAAATCCTCGAATTCTATTTTCAAAAGCTTTTATCGAATCATCCTGGGTTTCTTATCGGGTCGTTCCTTAGGATTCTCGATCTATACCAAGTCATTCTTTCCCTTGAATGCTTATACCATTCGATCAAAACCTGACTTACAATTAGGTTATGTCATATCAAACTAATCGTCCACAACTTGTTTCTTCTTAATAACCACCAGTTATCCCAACATTTAGTGAGATTGATTTTAACTAATGATCTCCAATCTATGGTTTTTGATTCTTACGAATCCTCAGTTATGGTTTATCGAACCAACCTTACATTCAACCCATATTGTTCGATGCTAACTCCCAATCCAATGTTTCATCACTCAGCAAAATCTAGTATTCTCCAATTAATAATTTCAAAGACTTCAACCGACAAACCCTTAAATCTCCAAGCAGGGATTTTGTCTTTATGATCTACCAATTCCTTTCCCCTAAGTCTCCATTCGGGATTTTCACTAGTTAGTCCTAACTGAATCCGTTCTTCTTAAGTCCTCAATTCGGATATCTAACTTAACCTTAAGATCTTCAAGTCGTTCTTCTTTCCCACGCCCTTGAGAGGCTCTCCTGATAATCTCCGTCGTTTCACTTATCTTTGTCAGGGCATGACACCACCATCATTTAACATGTCCCAAACGGGAGGGTACTAAGACGATTCACTAACATTCTTCCGAGAGAGATTTTATGCTATGCTTCAAGTTGTACCAGAATCACCAACGTACTTATTCTTCTAACATTTTGTTGATCATATGTCTATGTCCTTTCAATAGCTCTTATAACTGGCTCTCTCACCTTCTACTAATGCACCTAAAGTAGAATTTGTCCATCTCCTATTGTTGCTGAATGTATATTCAAATTAAAACCTCAAATTTCTCTTCTCTAGAGTCTCCATACCACTTTCAACTATGTTCCGAATGTCTCTTAGAATCCATAATCCTATTCTAAGTTCTCATTCAATGGTTCTAACCATGTTAAGTTTAACAACCTAGCCAAATCATCCTAGGGTTTTAACCTAGGGCTCTGATACCAATTGTAACACCCCGTTTCGCCAGGCGTGTCATTATAAGGGTATTCCCAGGATTTCTTTTTTTTTTTCTCTTTAAGTTTAACACGCGCAGTATATCAAGAACAATCTTCACATGCAGATACAAAACCCCGCGAACCCCAGTCTTGCCCGTTTAACTATCAAGATCAATAATCTTAAACTAAACGAGACATTGTACAATGCAGCGGATACATTAATATCAAAAACCGTAGTTCTTACATGGTACTTCCTTAACGTAATACAGATCAGATGACAACAATGCTACTGTACAGTTGTTCATTTACAACCTGAAATACATACTAAGAACGTCACATTGACTATTAAACTAAGCACCATTGGCCTTCAACCGGCCACGTCCTTGCCCTTGCAGCAGTCCCTGGCTGGAACATCAAACGTTCCAGGGGCATAGCCCAGATTAGATGATAAAACATCTAAGTGACGGTATGAAACAGTTATACAATGCATGAAAGACATACGAGCATGGCATACTATACAACAACATGCAAGACACGTCTAACTCGAGATATCACCTTGACATACTTAATCCCTCGAATGCCCCACTGTGGCACACGTTCACCTGGTCCAATGTTAATCCCTCGAGTGCACCGTCGTGACACCCGTTCACCTGGTTTAACATTATTCCCTCGAGTGCCCCAGTGTGACACCCGTTCACCTGGATTAACATTGTCCCAATCTCAAGTAGACCCTATCCTGCCCCATACGAACCCAACGATGCAATTAAACTTGACCCCAAATGATATGAAAATTTACACGCTATGCACCAACATTTTAAAATAAAACAGTTAATGCAATGTAGCAAATTTCGACACAATGATCATAAGTAAGAGCCTTGTAAAACAATCTATGTCTAGGAGGGTATAACCGCTCACTAGAACCCACCACAAGCACCTAAAAACACTTCCAAGACAAGGAAAAGCTGGAATCAAACCACTCACCTAGAATGTATTCAGATCACCTCAATCCTCATGCAATGCCTTAATTTGCGTGCCAAATCCCAGATGCTTGAACATATACTCAACTTCGAGCCATAACACTTCCTAAACACCATATTTAATTAAGAAAACATTAAAATCCATTTTCCTCAATTATTTCATAATTTCCACTATTGTTTCCCAATTTTCACCTAGATAATTCCAAAATAATTATCTCATCAAATATTTTCCAAAATATTTTAACATGTTAATTCCTAAAATAAATCAACAAAAATACTGGAATTTGAATTACCGAAATGCCCCCATCCACGCGCCATCACGCGCCTAGCGCGTGGGTGCAAGTGAAGACTGGCGCGTGCAGCCACGCGCCACCGTCTTCTTCCTTACATCCGGCCGTCGGCGACTCCTCCGATGACCAAAATAAGTGTACATCCTTGAAGCCCTTCTTGAATCGATCTCATTGGCACCGGTTTGAGGCCGAAAGGCCACCGGAAAATGGCCCAAACGGCCAGTTGCAGGTCGGCGGTGGTGGACCGCCTCCGATTCTCGGCCGAACTCGAACAACCCTCAAACTCACACCAAAATGCTTCAAATTACTCCCAATCTCTTCTCCTCGATGGAAGGATCAAAAGCCCCTTAATCACTCTCTCAAAAACATCCAAAAACATGATCGATTTTGAGCTCCAAAAGTCGAAACCCTCGGCCCCTATTTAAACTAAAAAATTCGATCCTTCTCCGGCCAATCACCGGCCATAGCTTGGTCACCAAGCATCCTCGCGCCGGCTACCACCTCTCCCAGGTCGCCCTTGGCCATCCCTTCGCCGAGATCGGCCTCCACGTGCAAAGATTTGCGGCGGCCGAAATCTGGTTGCTATGTTCACACTATGCAAGTTTGATAATTTGCACTTTCACCCCCTTGACTTTCCAAATGACATTTTTGCCCCCTTCCAAAGCACCCCTAATAAATCCAATTATATCACCATGTCCCGCAAGTTTAGTACATCTCATTAGATCCTCGAAACTCCTGAAAAATTACCGTTTTGACCTCCCTTGGGCAAAATTAGAAAACTGCACTTAGGCCCGACTGGTCAAATTGACCATAAATCCTTTTGATTCAACCTGAAATCGCTTAAGGGTTGTTCTACACATTAAATATTAGTCCTTGACATGCTTCATTGACCCTCCGGACGTTTCCTATGTCGATTCGATTTTCTCAGCCCGATCGACAGCTGTACCGAAAACTGTTCCCGATCCGTCTTCTCTCATCACTAAAAATCAGAATTCGAATCACTTGTTGATACTGTACAATTTTATTTGGCTATCTAAGGTCCGGGTTACTCCCTCCGACTAATTTGATCGTCTAAAACTACGTTAGTGTGTCATATAGCCTTATTCTTTCAATAATTCCAGTTATACCCTTCATTAAAAATCATTTATACTCTTAATAATTTCCTGGGTAATACAGAACTACTCCCGTCATCTCTCTCCCTCCCCCCTCCTTCCCCAAATTGACAAATCGATCCCCAAATCTAACCCTAACTCCCCCTCTCCCCCCCCCTCTCTCTCTCTCTCTATGTAAACTACTCTCGAGCGTTGACCATCTGTTGTTGCCTTCGCCTTCATCTCCGCCTCTTGTCGTCGCTGTTGCCTCCGCCTCTAGTTAGGGCCAACCCAAGGCCCAGTGGGGCCCTAGGTGATAATAATTTTTTTGGGGGGAGGGTGGGGCGTTGTATTTTTTGGAGGCCCCCAATTTTTTTTTCTTTTTTTTTTTGGGGGGGGGGGGGGAGAGGGGTGCTTTGTTCTCTCAAATGGCTATTGTATTTTTCTTTAGGAGGGGGGCGCTATATTTTTTGGGGGCCCTAGGCATAGGCCTTAGTGGCCTATGACTTGGGCCGGCCTTGCCTCCAGTCGCCGTCGAAGCCGCCTCCAGCTCGGTCGAGCTCCACATCCGCGTCCGCCGTTGCTAGATCCGCCTTCACTTCCGGCACCTCAAAGGTATATGTATATATATTCTCTGTGTGTGTATATATATATGTATATATATATTGTGTGTGTATATGTATTACGAATACAAATTTCTATATTATGTGTGTATGTATTACAAATACAAATTTCTATATTTGTATATATATATATATGCTGAATTTGGGTTCTAGCTAAATATAAATTTCCTCTGTATTCCTTTGGTGTTTACCCCATTATTTTTCCATATTCAAATTTCTGTTCGCCTTTATCATGTGTGTTCATGTCGAAAGCTTTCTTCTAATTTGTTTACAAAATTTGGGGTTTGTTCATATTTCCATACTTGGAATTATCCCTTTAAGAAATAATAATATACAAGTGAATATACTTATTTATGATGTAAAAAAAAAAAAAAACCATGGGATCTTTCTTTGGAGAGGTTACAGATATATTCCAATACAGCTTTCTGTCTTTTTCCAGAGCACCAATCCAAAACAAAATTTGAAATTCTTAGTCGTGATCCATTTCTTTTTATCTCATCTGAGAGTCAACTGTAATACCCCTAGTTTAGATTTAAGAATGTTGGATGAATAATGAACATAGAAGAACTGACCTGAACCTTGACCAAGTTTGACTTAATGTATCAGCTGATGGATGGAATTATCTGTTAGCATCACCAGTTAGATATTGGCTGGTGAGGAGGTGGTGGTCTATTGGTAGCAGCAATTGAGCAAAAGTCGACTTCTGAAGCCGGCATTCACCCAACCAAGAAATTTCTTAATATGGACAAGGTGAAGGGTCAACTTTGAGGGCCACTTTGGGAGGCCAAATGGATGGAAATTTTGATTAGAATTGATTTATCAGGAATAAAATTAGACTAAATCATTCTCGTTAAACTAATCAAATTGCTGGAACACGGACAATGTTTTAGAACCAAGTAGTGTGCAGAGAGGTTTGCTTCAGCTAAAGCAGCAGCTAAGTGGCCACTTTGAGAGGTTTGCTTCAGAACTATTTACAGCAGATGTTACCTGCTATCCTAGATGGTAAATATTTGGTTTCACCTCATGTTCTATTTTTGGGCATGTTTACACATATCTTAATTCACTATACATTTTAAATTTGCAATGTCTCTTCCAATTATTCTGTCTGTTTTCTATATTGTCTCCTTCCAACATTATACAGGACTTGCTGATGAGAATGAATCTGTACGAGATGCTGCTCTCAGTGCTAGTCATGTCTTGGTTCAGCATTATGCAACAACGTATGGTTTTTGTGCATTTTTTTTTTTTTGACCTGTGATCCTATATACTTTCTTCAATTAAATCTGGAGTGGAGTATGTGATTAATAAACAACAATATATCAAGCCTTAATCTCACCAAGGACTTGGAAATAAGTTGCAAAGAAATATAATGTTGCCAATTTTAGTCTGTAATAACATTGCTGTCTCATGTCAGGTCTTTGCCTTTGCTCCTTCCCGCTGTGGAGGATGGCATTTTTAGTGATAGTTGGCGTATCAGACAAAGCTCTGTAGAATTGTTGGGTGATCTGTTATTCAAGGTATATGCTTTGCATCCTTTTCAAAGTTACCTTTGTGAAATTTTTTGTTGTTTATCTATGTCTCCTCCTTAACTCTAATGCTGCATACACCAAGTTTCTTTCGAAGAAACTCAAATCTTGCTGTAGGAAATGCTTTTGTTAGAACATCAGCACTTTGATCCTCAGTTTTGCAATAAACCAGCTGCACCTCTCCTTGTTTCTGTACCTCCCTTAGAAAGTAAAGCTTTATCTTGAAGTGTTTTGTTCTGCCATGAAACACCGGGTTACTGGCGATAGAGATTGCATCTTGATTGTCCACAAAGATAGTTGTACTTTTTTTCTACTCCATCTGCAAATCAGTCATGAGTTTTCAAAGCCAAAGGGCCTGATTTGCTACTAAAACAACAGCTACATACTCTGCCTCAGCTGTGGATTGAGCTATGATTTCTTGTTTCCTTGAACACCATGAAAAAATCCCAGATCCAAAGCTAAAGCAATAGCCTGAAGTACTCTTCATATCATCAGCACATCCAGCCCAGTCGCTATCTGAATAGCCTTGAAGACTGAATTTATCCACATGCTGAAATCTTATTCCAAAATCAACTGTGCCTTTGACATATCTGAATATTCTTTTTGCTGCTTGAAAATGAATCTCACTTGCATAATGCATGTATCTTGATAGAAGACTTACAACATACACAATATCCGGTCTTGTAGCAGTGAGATACATTAGGCAGCCAATTAAGCTTCTGTACAACCCTTCATCAACTTTTCCAGCTCCATCTTCTTTGTTGAACTTCTCTTTTTGATTCATTGGGGTACTGGTTGGCTTGCAGTCCTCCATTTTGATTTTTTTGAGAATTTCCTTTGCATACTTTGATTGAGTCACAAAGATTTCATTCTGGTTCTGCTGTACTTGCATCCCAAGGAAAAAGGACATTCTTCCAAGATTTGTCATCTCGAAAGCTCTCTTCATTTCTTCTTTAAACCTGTCAATCAGTTGCTTACTACTCCATGTGACAAGTAAATCATCAACATAGAGAGACACAACTAAAATATCATGATGAGTCTTTTTAACATATAAAGTGAATTCACTTAGACTTTTTTCAAAGCTTAAGTTCATCAGATGTGCATCCATTTTGCTGTACCATGATCTTGGAGCCTGTTTTAAACCATACAAGGCTTTTCTTAGTCGATACACCTTGTCTTCTTGCCCTTGAACCAAAAAAGCTTCTGGTTGCTCTATATAAATTTCCTCCTCCAAGAATCCATTTAAAAAGGCTGACTTGACATCCATTTGGTAGACAATCCAACCCTTGTGTGCAGCAAGCGCCAGAAGTAGCCTTATAGTATCCAACCTAGCAATAGGAGCAAATGTTTTAGAGAAATCAACTCCAAAAATTTAAGCATACCCCTTAACAACCAGGCTTGCCTTATACTTGTTTACAGATCCATCTAGATTGAGTTTGGTTATGTAAACCCACTTGACTCCTATAGGCTTCTTATTTTCTGGTTTGTCCACCAGCTCCTATGTCTGATTTTTTTCAATCATGTTGAGCTCTTCCTCCATGGTATGTATCCACTTCTGGTCTGCTGCAGCTTCTTCATATCCTGAAGGCTCCATCAACGCTACCTTGCACCTTGCATAGATGTCAGAAAGTGATCTGGTTCCTCTGACAGGATAATCATCTATATCTTCATTCTCCTCTTGAGACTCAAGTTGCACTTTGCTTTCCCAGTTCCACTTATCTGACTCAAAGAACTTCACATCCCTGCTCACAATAACTTTATTTCTTTGTGGTACGTAAATCCTATAAGCCTTTGATGTTAAGCTGTAGCCCACAAAGATTCATGTTCAGCATTTTTATCCAGCTTATCTCTCTTAATCTGAGGGATGTAAGAAAAACACAAGCAACCAAATATTTTAAAGTTCTGCAGCTTTGGTTTGAATCCATACCATGCTTCAAATGGTGTTTTTCCAGGAAGAGCCTTTGATGGCAATCTATTTAGTAGAAACATAGCTGTACTTGCTGCCTCGGCCCAAAGCATCTTAGGTAGACCCTTGTCATGTAACAAACATCGAGCCATCTCCATTATTGTTCTGTTTTTCCGCTCCACAACTCCATTTTGTTGTGGAGTGTAAGGTGCTGTCAATTGATGTCCAATCCCTGCATCTTCACAGAACTTGTTAAACATTTGAGATGTGTATTCAGTTCCATTATCAGATCTTAACATTTGCATTTTCCTTCCACTTTGAGTTTCTATCTAAGCTTTAAGCTTGCAGAAGATATCAATAACCTCATATTTGTATTGCATAAAATAAATCCAGCACATTCTTGTATGATCATCAATGAATGCAATATAATACTTACTGCCATTCAAGGATGGTGTTCTCTGAGGTCCTCCCACATCTGTGTGCACCAATTGCAGCTTGTGTGTTGCTCTCCATGCTTTGTTCTTGTGGAAGGGCAGCGTTGTTTGCTTGCCATATTGGCAGGCAACACATGCTAGTAAATCTTCTTCAATATCAGGCAGCCCATCTGCAAGCTTGTTTTTCTTTATGTAGATCAGGGCTTTGGAATGGAAATGCCCCAATCTCTTATGCCAGAGCATCGAGCCACTTTCTTCTTTATGCATTGCAGCCTGCTTTTCTTCAAAATTCAAAGCAAAACTTCTGCCTCTCATCCGAATCTTGAATAGTTCTTTGCCTATTACATCTCTGATACCAATTTTGTGAGTGTAACTCTATGTAAGAATGTTTGGATGGAAGCTGTAATACCTGGTATTACATGGTATTGGAAAATAAATAAATTTTGATTATTTTGTCAGGACCTCGGGTGGTCCAGGAAGGCCAAAAATAAATTTCGAGCAATTAATTAATAAAATTGTCGAATTGACGGCTGGGAGTGCCTCGGGACTTGGATGTCCAGGGAAGAGGGCAAGAGATTGGTGAGTGTCTCGAGATGAGATTAATGACGCTGGAAGCGGTCCGACCGGGAATAATTTTCGGAATAAATTTTGTATAAGCCCGAGTGGGTGCCAATACCGAATAGTCGGAGGGGACCTCCTGGAAGCTGAGGGGACCCTAAGGGTGGTTCGGTTTTCTGAGTAAGGCAACCCTTAAGTGTCTTCGGGTCGAATAAAGGTCCCGTGCAGGCGCAGGGACAAGGTCGGTATTCCCAAGTAGCGGTCGGCTATTAATTTTTGATAAATCGAGATGTGGTGTGGCTTGATGATAATTTAATTAAGGTATGGAGGGTCAAAATGCAATTATTTAAATTTCTAATTGCAATTAATAAACCCTCAAGTGTAATTAAAGTGAATGGGGAGGGTTTAATATGTAATTATATGTATATATATATAGAGGCACCCGTGTAAGGAAGCTTCAAGGAAGCTTCCTAGCCTCTGTAATTTTGAAATGGGAGTGAAATGGAGCCGAGTGAGAGAGCATTTCCGAGAGAGATGGGAGCTTGGCCAAGGCATCACGGGAAAGAGAGTGAGGCGAGAGAGAGCAATGCGAGAACGAGAGAGGAAGGAGATAGCTGGTGGCTGGAAGAAGCCGCTGTGATGGCGGCCATGGCCGACGCGAGGCAGAGCAGAGGCGGACCAGCTAGGGGTGCGGTGGAGCTCATGGAGGCTGGAGGCGATGCTGGCTCGCGATGGCGCACGATAGCTACTTGGGTGCGTCGATGGCTAGCCAAACAGCCAGCGAGGATGGCAGCGGCTGAAGCTTCTGCAATGGCGTCTTGAAGCTGCAGGGGTCGGCGATAGCAAGTGGCTGGTGCGAGCGAGGAGTCTCAGGAGGTCGTTGGGGTGCTGCTCGCAGCGGCTGGAGGTCGAAGGTGGTGTCGATCTTGAGGCGATGGTGGCCGAAGGTGTGGCTGCGACTGGTTGTCACGGCCATGGCTGCAGCGAGAGGTCGGGCCGCAGTGCGGCTGTTGTGCGCTCGGGAGGCCGACGGTGGTTGCTGCTCACGATGGCAGCAACGCGGCAATTGGAGGTGGTCGGAGGCAATGGCAGGTCGAGCAGGGGCGGTGGCCGGCTGGTGTGCGCGAGCGCTGTGCGCGCCAAGGAAGAAGGAGGAATAGTGGCCGAGCGTGGGAGAGAAGAAAGGGAGAGGAAATGAAGAATAAAAGAAAAAGAAAAAAAAAGGAAATTCTAAAAAATAAAGAAAAAGGGGGGGAAAATGCCATAAAATTCCAGAAAAATGGGGAAAGTTCTGGAAATTATTTTGGGGCTTGAGGAGCATGTCGGAAGCTCGAAAATGGGGTTTTGGGCGCAAGTGGCAGCTCGGGAGCCAACGTCGGTGTGGGCGTTTGATCGGTCTTCTTCTTCAAATTAATCAAGGTAATTAATTTAATTATTTTAAAAATATTTTCATTATGTGAGATAATGAAATGTGATCAGTTGAATGGTTTATGCCTTGGTTGGGGTTATTTTTATTGAAGTTGTTGTCGGGGGTTTTGCGGTATACTGCGTAGTTGAGGGCATCGGTTGAATGCCGGATGTTAATGGAGGTGGGGTTTTTGTGTGTTTGCCTCTAGGTTTGACTGGGAAGGCGGTGATCCTAGAAGAGCTCGGAGTTCGGGCTGGCGTTCTCGCGGAGGCAGAAATGAGGCTTCGAGCCAGGTAAGGGATGGCCCCATGTGGAGGTGGCCTTGCAAGTTGGTAAATGTGTTTGATAATGTTTTTATGTTGCATTGGCATGTAGTGGTTATATCTTGTGTGATGCAAGACCTAGTGGACCTATGGCCATATGGAGGACTAGTGTGGTAGGGGCTGATAGGTTGATGCCTCAAACCTTGGAGGGTTGTGAGGATGTGTGAGCCTAGCCTCATTTGCATGCAATTGGCATACATAAACATGATTATACTCATATTTACATGCATTGCACCCTTACTGAGTCTTTATGACTCATGAGGTTTTACCTCATGTGTAGATATTGCAAGTCCAGAAGCAAGCAGGGATGGCGCCGTGAGGCTGTTGTGGCAATTAAATTTGTTGCCCGAGATGTGTTGTTGTGTATTCCCTTGTAAACTTTTATACGTATTCATGTAATTGAGTGTAAGCGATATTGAGCATTAGATGTATTTAATTATTATAATCATCATAGTGTGATAAATGATTGTGAGATGGTTCTTTGGATATGGCTTAGTTGGCCAAGATGAGTTTCAAACCAAGTAAAGATCAGCAAGGTACGTTCTCATAAATCCCCAATACTCAGCGAAGTGTTTGTATGCTAGCTTGTGCCTGGGTCACCTCTGGCTTGCTATGGGGCGAGCTGAAGAGAGATGAAGCTCACTCGGGTTTCGGGTCTCAGTCCGCTGTGTCTTCTTGATTGAGTTAGGACCGATTCCTGAGTGGAGCGAAGGGAAGGACGAAGCCTAGTTCCCACCTAGGGCGTTTCTCTTGAAACATAGTCCAACCCTTCAGTTGTGGTTTGATAGGTGAGTAATCTGGTCGATTATTTACCAGTGGCACCCGTAAGTTGGAGCGGGTCGTTACAGAAGCTGATATATTATTTGAACATAGATATAACTTATTTATACAGGAAGGTGTTAACTAAAATGCTAGAAAATAGGCTTGATATCAGCCAAACTAACTTCCTAACATTATGCTTGCTAACATCCTGAATATCAGCAACTAATCCTAACTATTTGACTAATTCAGCATCTTGAGTTAAATGAGTCAACAATCTAACTTTGTCTATTTCTCCAAGTTGCTGGGACTTCTAGGAAAGCACTTCTCGAGGGTGGTAGTGATGATGAAGGTGCAAGTACTGAGGCACATGGGCGTGCGATCATTGAGGTGCTTGGTAGAGAGATACGCAATGAGGTCCTTACTGCATTATATATGGTTCGAACTAATATGAGCATAACAGTGCGTCAGGTAATGCTAATAATGTCCACATTTTTATTATTCTGTGTGTTTATAAATTATTCCACTTCTATATTTTTTACCTGGAGACTGGACGGCTCTCTCACTCCCACAACCTGCTCTTACAGGTTGCTTTACATGTGTGGAAGACCATAGTTGCAAATACTCCCAAGACACTGATGGAAATAATGCCAGTTTTAATGAACACTTTGGTTACATCTATCATCATCATCCTTAGAAAGGCGACAGGTATGTTATTTCTTATTATTTATTTTTGCCAAGGTAAAATCTCTGAATCAAACACCCTAAACTTGATACAATTTTTTAGTTATGATATGGTTTGGTACTTTTTCAAGTATTAGAATCAATTCATGTTTTTATAGGCTGCTGGGCTAGCACTTGGCGAACTTGTTTGGAAGCTTGGGGAAACTGTGCTACCACTGATCATTCCCATTTTATCCCACGGTTGAAATGACCCCGATGCAAGCAGAAGACAGGTTAGGCTTTTCCCATCTCAATTTTGCTTTAAGAATCCTACGTCTTTCTCAGCTCTTTATAAGACTTGATAAGACGCTGATAATTAGGTTTCTCTTTTGTTTTGATTGATCGAGTTTTGCAAACATATATTGACTGATGCATGAAGGCATGATTTGTGTACTTTTCCTTTTCTTGTTGCTGGGTAGATTCTTAATGATGTTGTTTCCAGTACCATGATTCCTCAGCTTAGCTCACTTCTTGTTACAAGTCCTGCTAATGTTGCAGAATAGGAAATGCAACGAGTTTGAGGCTTGGAACTCTTCAATCATATAGATAGGCACTGTCATGTACTGGTTATGCTAACAACCTGTACAAGCTTAAAAGGTTAAGTTGGATTCATGTTGGAATGCATGAGCAGTCATGTAATGCACATGGTGGGCAGATTGGCATATGTCAGGACATGACTTCGAGTAACCTTAGTATTTTTCATAGTATTGGATACTATATGGAAGCCACAAAGAGTCCAATGCAACTGCAAGAATTGGATTTCGAGATAAGGGAGTTTTGTTGGGGTTTTGTGGGAAATGATATCAGTGGATGAGTTTTATTTGTGGAGAAATGTCAGGCCTTGCATGGGTTGCCTATGTTTCACATGGCGTGGTGGTTGCCTTGTGATTGTGCATTGTTATGGGAAGGCTTGAAAGGGGTATGCTTGATGATGTGTGTTAGTAGGGCCCTGAAAGGTGGGAATGGCTTGTGGTTTGTTGCTTGAGCGAGGCATTATTTTTGTGGGCTAAAATCAGTATTGTAGAACCCCTAGACACACAAGGGCAAGCATGCTAGATTGCAACAAGGTGGCAGTTAGCTGTTGCAAAGATGGCTAAAAGTTATGTTTATTTATATAAGTTCTTGATGTTGTTTAATAATAGTGTTTATCATCTTTTCAAGATGATACTACACATTTCCAGTTCATACTCTTTAACTGTAAAAGGTTTCTATTATTCATTTAATATCTTTATTTTATAATTTTTTCAATTTATTCTCTTGCAGTTCCTAGAAAACCAAGGGTTTCTGGCCAGTGTCTCAAATGAAAATGAAGTTCAGGTACTGATCTTCTGTCTCAAATAAAATTGATTTTTGCATCTTGTAATTACTCTTTGTCTTTGCTAAAGTCTTTTTATGCTTCTGATATTTGCTGGTTTGGGATCTCAAGCACAGATGTATAGCATCTAATTTGCAATGGGGTTCTAATTACTCAAGCTTGATACTTTTCATTCTTCTCATATAAATTACAGTTAGGCTTGGTGTGACTAATAACTCTCTATTAATTGAGATTCTAATTTGGCTTTAACTATAAGAAGTTGGGGTAAGACATTGATTTTGTCTTGGGTATTGCCAACATTGATTATGCATTACAAAAAAGCTAGTCATTCTTATGGATATAATGAGGAGTATGATTCATGTTTGTCAAATTTTGTTGTGTTTTGGAGCATTTTAGTGGTTGTATGTTATGTAGTTTGTGATGGAGACGTCTTATGCTTTGTTAATTCTATTTCTAATATTTTATAAAGAAAACATGAACACATCTTTGACTCTAAGTTCATGTTTTATTTTTTTATGTAGGTCAATGAGACAACATAACTCTAAAGGAAGCAACTTTTTGTCTTGGACTACATGAACAGTTCTATGACTATAATTTCAATCAATTCTTTTGACTATAGTGTTTTGGTGTACATTTTTGTATAGTATGTACGGTCGTCAAAGTGTTGCTTTTAGTTGAACATCTTTTTTGGTGTAGTTTGTTGGCAATTAACACTTATATAGATACTACTTTTGGTGTGTAAATGCTAATGGATAATGATATTTTTTATTTTGGAAGAACATATATTACTTTGAAGTTAGTTGAATAATAGATTTAATTTTATGAATTTTATTCTAATTTGATATGGATAATGATATATAGGTTTGGTAGTTTACATCAAAATAGGATGTCGTCATCATTGATGACTAATCGTCGTTTTTTCACTATTAACGATGAGAAATACAATCGTTATTGATTTATATTTCGGTAACTAAATAACATTTTTTAACGACAAGAATCATACAGTTGCTAATTGTTCACACTATTAACGATAGGAAATACTATCGTTATTATTAAAGGGTTTGGTAGCTAAAAATTATTTTTAACGACAGAAATCATATGTTGTTAATTATTCACACTATTAACGATGGGAAATATTGTCGTTATTGGGTTATAATTCGATCACTGATAATTATTTTTAACGATGGGAATCATACGGTCATTAATTATTCACACTATTAACGATGGGAAATATTGTCTGTCAGGGCTCACTTCTGGATATACTCGCTAGCATAGGACATCCGAAAGAATGTCCTTCCAAATTGGAACACAGAAACATACATATCCAAAAACTTCATAATATAAACAGGCTCATTTCTAATATCAGCGATAACCATTCTTACAACATTTCTTAAGGTTTTTAAAGCCATGTACTTCTCAAAATAAACAAAGGCGCCATTATCATACAAAGAAATAACCTTCAACACTGGCCTTCCTCACAAGTCCTAAAAATTTTTAGGTCGAGGGAGATCTCTGTACACTATTGAACTCAACTTCAAGCCCCATTCAATTCCCCTTCTGCTATCGATTTTCCCTTACCTAGAATGACAACAAGAAAATAAGTGAGCCACAAAGCTCAACAAGCATAAGTACAGCAAAGGGAATAAGATAGATAGATCCCTGAAGGCATGCATAAAATAAGAGTTAATGAAAGACTTCTACCCGACATTTAGAACAAAGCTTTAGATCATGCCTTCTACATTATTAATACCTCAATAATTGGTATCTTTACTTAGCAACAAGGCACACATGCAACTCATAGAGTGATATTGGCACAATGTAAATGTTGGCAAAAAACCCATTCTTTTCCATATGTGACTCATAACACAAAAAGTCACCAATTCATGCTCATGCAATTTTTATATAATGAGAGAAATACATGCGCCACATTGGCCCTCTAGGCCTCCACATCCATGATTAGAATACATACATATATATATATATATCAAAATCCATCAGCCACCACAATGGCAGGAGCATCATCTGCTGGGTTTATGGCCACCTCACCCGCACCAGGCGCTCAATGGGATATCCTGTCTCACACTTGCAAAACTTAGCCACCTCACCAAAATAATAATAATAAGAGGTGCAAAGGTAATGATAACAATGCATCACCTAAGATAAGAGATTTTTGTGGACATGCCACCCAAAAACATTACTTAACAACTTCCCTAAACAAGCTCGTTATGCTTAATATAGATTTAGGAAAGCCTTAATTGACTCAAATTATATCAAAAGTGTATCATATTATATATCAAATTAAAGCCCTCGAAGTCTAGTTTATGACTCTTTAAACGGATCACAATTTTGAGCTTTACATCAAACGTTATGGTCAAAATAGCGCAACATGCGCAGTGCTAAAAAGTTTATTAGTTGACTTTTGGGAGGGAATGGTCGACTAAAGCTCAGTTGACTAAGGAAATGCTTAGTCGAATGATGAACCCTCATTAGTCGACTGGGCCAAGGCTAGCATCAAAAAAAGAGAAAACAGGTTTTCGTTGAGTCGACTAAACCCCAAGAATAGTCAACTCAACTCACACAAACACACGAAATGACCCCAAAACAATACCACTAGCTTCCTAACCCACAAATGCCATTCCTTGAATGAAAAATAGGGTGAACAAGCCCCATGGAGACCAAAAACAAGACTCCATTATCTCTTGAAGGAAACCCACATTTAAGAAATAAAAAATGGAGACAACCATTAACTCAAGCTTTAAAAACACCACTTGGAGATTTGAAAGTATAAAGTTGGTTACACAAGAGGACATAATCTTGCATTAAAAGATAGAGAAGAGAAGATGAATGCTTACCTTTAAATGGAGAGACCAAGAAGATGATGAAGACCTTCCACTTGAAGCTTTAATCTCCACCAAGAAAAGAGAAGAATGAATGAAGAAGAAGAAGAAGATGATGGAAAAGAAGGAGAAGAAATGAGAGGCTGCTGATAGCACCAAGAAAATGAGAGAGAGAAGGAGAAGATGAATTGAAGAAGGAGCAAGAGGGCATGGCAAGCCCTCACGCCAGCCACCTAACCCAACAACTTCACTCCTATTTTCCACATTTGCCCCTTACACTCACACACACAACACTACTTTATCATGCCCATTTTGGTCTTTTAACTAAATTTCCTTTTCCTTTCCAATTTCTTTATTCACTACATTATGCAATTTACCACATTGCCCTTGTATTTTTCTCTCACCACATACAAAAGATATGCCCTCTTTAGACATTTGCTTCTTATTTCATTTTCTTTCTCTTTTACTTTAATCAAACATTTTACACACAAAACTATATATATAAAATTCATTATCAATACCCACTCGTCTACATGGACCAAGCCTATACAAGGCCCAATTCATTAAAGGCCCATGAAACTATTTAACCCATCACTTTCATTGGGTTTTAAGCACTTGACCCAAGCCCACTTCATAACACATTTTATGCCTTAAATATCACACACAGAATAATTTATTTTCAAGCAAAAATCTTAACGAAAAACATTAATTTTTTTTAATTACATATAACAAATTAAGACTCACATAAAATGCACTTCACCAAAAATATAATTATCATCCAAGACCCATTTAACGATTCGTTACATTGTCGTTATTGGGTTATAATTCGATCGCTGATAATTATTTTTAATGACAGGAATCATACAGTCGCTAATACAATTAACGACAGGTTTATCATTCCCATCGTTAAATGTTTTTATCTGTAAAGGCAATAATGACAGGTGGCGACAGGAAAATTTCCATCGTTAAAATGTTTTAACGATGGGAAATCAACTTTTAATGATTGATTTTCCAATTGTTAAAACCCGTTTTTCTTGTTCTAAACAAACTTTGATGCATTTTTTGCAATAACATGAATAAATTTTCCATTAAAATTAATCGTGCAACATTATATTTTTTGAAATTTAAAACGAATCACTACCTTTGTAGACAACACAAGTAGCTAATTTTTCCTTCCTACATAACCTAGACTAACTAAATATACCTCTTGGTTAATCACTTCTTATCAAGAAAACAACATCTTTAAATCTTTCCAAGCGTGTTATTAATCTCAAGGATTTGATTTTTTTTATAATTACACTTAAGCCTAATAAAATTCCCAAAATTGTCTTGCTAATCCTTCACCCTTGGGTTTCACCATTTTTAATTTAGATTAAGGAAGTAATTAGATCAAACCTAAATGAAGTACAATTATACTCTGAAATGAACATCAACATTATATTTCTAGTAGCAAAGATTGTTATCAAGGTTAACATGTTCTAATAAATCATAACATATCAAAAATGGTGTATAAGTTTACTATCATTCTAATGGCTCAGTACAATACTAATTAGAGTTAAATTTCATAAAAATACTAAGATAGTGTTTGTTAACCAAGATATAGATCGAAAAAAGTGAGATATGGAAAGCATTTCAGACAAATGTGTTTTCCATTGTGTTCGTTAAATTCGACCATTGGAAAAGAAGTCATATGACTTCTTATTTGGGCTTTTCTAGATAAATTTATCTCTCTCTCCTCTAGATAAATTTATCTTGGTCCTTACAAATAAGAAAAAATAACGCATGTGTCATTCAGTACATTCCAAAAAAATTAATAAACATTTTGATAAAAATACTAAAATGCTTCTCACCCTTATCTTGGCCATTCCATATCTTGGTTTGAAAAACGTTAGACTTTATCTTACTCATTTGAATAAACGATACTTAAATGTGGAACTTATACAAAACTAGTGACTTATTGGTTTTGTAAGAAAGAAGGTCATCTTAGGAGAAATTGTCCTTCGAGGTAGAAAGACTATAAGGAAGAAAATGCAAATCTCTTGGAGGGATATTAGAGTGTGAAAGGGATGTTTATCTTTAAAGTCTAGGCATTAAAAGGCTAGGGCACATTGGTCATAAGAGGGCTGTTAGAGTTAAGTATGTTAGGCATGATTGGATTCGATTAGGTTAGTAACCTAGAGAGTTTTATGAATCCTGTGTTATGGGGTGTAGGTTCTCATAGATGCCTGTGTTATAAGAGATTTCCATCCATTATAGGTTTCTTTCTTTGTCTTTTGGGGTTTGTTCCCGTGTCCTTATTTTCTATCTAGGGCCTGATATTTTTCTTTCCTTTGTTGGTAAATATTTTGTAAATATTTTGTGTATTATTTCTTAGGCATAAAAATGAAGCTTTTGAGAAGTTTAACGAGTGGAAAGTCTTTAAATATTGAATATGAAAGAGAATTAAGTTCTGTAGAACTGATGTAGGTCTAGAAGTTGATGTGTGCCTAGTCTTATAGAATTAGAAGAACCTAAACAAACTGATAATGTAGAGTTTGAGATGGAAATTTGTCAGTCTTAAGTTGGAACCTAAGGAAATTTTTGTGTCTAATGAAAGTCCTAGAGTTAGCCCTGATGTCCTATTTATAGAAGTCTTGATAGAGGTTTTTGTTGCCCATAATGAGGCATGTATTAGTTGAGTTTGTCTCGAGTCAAAAGTTTGAGCAAGTTTTGTCATTGCTCAATGTGCTCCAGTTATAGCTGGGAGAGTTGCAGGGGTCTTTAGTCAAATCCATTATCAATCCATTCTTGAGTCAAGGTGGAATTTGTTGATATGTGACTCAAAATGTTTTGGGCCAGTTAAATAAACAAATAAATATATTAGGTTGGGACATTGGTGCTAAAAGCCCAAGCCCACGTCTGCTTTATTGTTCTTTTGTTTTAATCCCAGCCATGTCCCTTGGTCCACACATATATATATAGAGAGAGAAGAATTGGGAGCATTTGCTACATATGAGCATATTGAAATTTCATAAAAGAAGGCATGAACAATTGCCCTAATCTTGAAAGAAAGAAGAACAATGCACACGTAGAAGAATCACGCACGAGAGGAAGAGCAGAAGCAATATGAAATTTGGTATGTATCTTTTTCTGTTAACTCATGGGATTTGAGTGTGAGATATAGGTTTAGAAGATTGGTTGTGAGAGTGTTGTAATCGCCGGTTTGGCTTAGCATTGTATTCTCGGTTTGTATTATCCTCTTGATCGTATTGTTGATTTCAGATTGGCACATATAATTGTTGTAAATCTCGTGTACATATTTCTAGTGGATGGACTAGGGGCAAAACCCTTACCGTGAGTAAGATTCTTTTGAATCCGAACACGTACATGTCTTGTCCATTTTCTATTTTTTGTTGAATTTGTGTGTGTGAGTTCGCACTTCATTTCTTTTAATTTGTTCGGATATTCTTGGATCTTTGGTATTGCCGAGGCTTTGGTTGTGTGTTGGTTTACACAGATTTCTTAACAAGTTGTATTAGAGTCAGAGTTGGCTTCGAGATCAGAGAAGGAAAGATTGGAGAGTAAAGAACGGTCAAGAATGTGTGAAAGCAGATCGAAGGTGATCAGATCCGAGAACTTGATCCTGAAGGCAATCAGTAAGATCCGAAAGATTGGAACCATGGCCCCGACAGTGGCTACCCTAAGAAAGGCGGCAACGGAAGCTGCTGCCTCAAATGCATCTACTACTGCTACTGCCTCCTCTTCCTCACCATCTTCATCTTAGCCGGAATCACCATCTATCTCTACATTTTCTTCAACCCCAAGATGCCCAATTACTAGGTGAACGGCCTCAACGTCACCACCTTCAGCCTGTAGCAGGATTTTAGCCTCCTCATCGAGTTCGTTGTGTTAGTCAGGGTCGAGAACCCCAACGACCGCATCAGCTTCATCTACGGCCACGACAGCGCTACCGTAGTCACCTATCGGGAGTCCAAGCTCTGCTCCGGCAAGTTGCCGTCGTTCGAGCAGGGCCATAACAACGTCACCCTGATGAACATCACCATGAAAGGCAAGAGCAAGTTCGACAATGGCCTCCAGGAGGCTCTGATGCAAAACAAGAACAGCGTGAAGATTTCATTGCTGGTGCAGGTCAAGGTGCCAGTGAGCGTCGTGGTGGCCGACTCGCCGTTGCGGCAGTTTCTGGTCTTCGTCAACTATTCTCTGATCGTCGATAACTTGTCACCGAACAAGAAGATCCGCATCTTGTCCAGTGAATACACTCTACATTTTGCATTCTAAGATCGATACATACAATATATATATATATGAGTTGTAAATTAACAAAACAAAAAAAGTATGAATATATATACAAATATATAAGGCTTCTCTACATTATTGTTGGGATGGTGATTGAAGATTAGTTTTGTAACTAAAATGTTTATTTAGTTTAGATTGGATTCGACTGGGATTTAGATTTTTAAAATTCATGGATCGAATAGTGAAACAATTACAGATTGAAAGTCAACTAGTTCGGTCATTAATATTTGTTTTTCTATTTTTAATATAAATTTTTTAAAATGCATATATTATATGCGTATTTAAATTTTTAAATATGCATATGATATATTTAATTTTTTAAAATTTAATATACTAGATATTATATATTTACATTATTAATACATAATAATATTATATTAATTGTAATTGGTTTTTCTACCTTGGACCAAACGAAAACTAGTTGATGCCTATAGGTGGATTGCAGATCTATCGATTTGGGCTAAAATTTGATCACCCCTACTTCTAATGCAAGAAATATTATGATTGATGAGGTTTATGTAATATTTGAATCGAAGACATACATGATCAATCCTAGATGATCATTAGTTGTATTCTATAACGCCAAAAAGAATGTGTTTTCATCCATGGTTGCATGTTGCTTTCTAGCTAGTTGTGATTAGGCATGTAAATAGTTTAACCTCAACTTGGACATAAATATGACAGATAATGGTTAAGTTTAGAGTCGTTCATATTCGAACCAAATATCATAAATTTGAGTTCAAATGAAAAATAAAAAGAGAAAAAATTTCAAAAAATAAGAAAAGAAGAATTTTCTAACAATAACTAAGAAAAAACTTTCAAGAACTAAAAAGGGAAAGAAAAATAATAGCAAGTCATCACAAGTTGATGTGGATGAGACGGCTTTAGCATTTTATGAAAAGTGCAATTTGGGCGATTTTAAAGGCTAATTTCAAGGGAATCGGGCTAATGATTCCAAGTCACCAACTTCACTGGTGAGATTTATGCTTTTTTCGGGCAAATTCCTTCATTTAGGCCTCGAAATTAGCAATTTTTCTATTTTAGGAAATAATTGATTTGCTAATAACTTTCATTAGGAAGTGAATTTTAACATGTTGTTTTGAGGGATTTTCCTTATTTCATGCTGATTTTTAATTCTATAATGAAATCTCAATCTTGCCTTTTTTGGTATGATTCGAGATTTAGGGTTTTGGGATGTTTTCCAAGTTATAGCTATAAATTCTATGTTTATAGAAGGTTTTGTAGCGATTGATAAATTTTAATTAAAATTTATGTTGAAATTTTCCCTTAATTCTCTTCAATTTATTCGGTATTCTTTAGAATCAATGAGTTATTGATTGAATCCTATAATCCAGTATTCGTGAGTGAATCAACGGATTATTAGAAGGCTTTCGCGATGTCACAAGTGTTCAATCTCAATCTCAAGAATTGAAAGTTGGTGTTCAACAAATGAGAGAGAAAGAGAGAGTTGGCATTATAGGCATCGATTATCTAATTTTGATGAATAAAGAGCTGAGAGCCTTGAGAAAAGAATTGTTATACCTTGCCTTATACTTTACTATGCTTGTGAGCTAAAAAATTGGGAGCCCTGAGAAGAGAATTGTTTGGCAAAAGTAGAGAGATGCGATCCTTCTTGAGTTTTGATGGGTCGCTCCAGATCTATACAACTTAAAAAGTTGGATATGACAAGTTTAGACCATATGTGTAATGCCTCGCTCTTTCCTAAGTGTTATTCTTGCCCAAAATCAATAACTTTTTCAAATGAATAATTATTATAATTTAATAAATATAACAACAACAACCTCCCACTTACCTTTCTTGAGCTTACTTAGACGCTAAACCTCCTTGTCGAGTTAAGTTTACTCTTTTAAATATTCAAGTGGACAACATCCTTAAAAACCTATCTTTAATCTAGGGTAAGAGTTGTTAAATTTATGAAAACATAACGTCACGAGCTTAATCTTGCAACACTCATGTTACACTTAAGCATCTTGATTCCTTCAAGAAAGCCTAAGTTCAACCTTACTCCTCGGTGGATTTGTACAAGTTGGAAATTGGTGAAGGAATGGGCTAACCCACGCACCTTTTGAAGGTACTTAATTAGTGTGAGATCCCGAGTCTTGTATGTGTAATACCCCAAGAGTCCAGAGAAGAGTAGTATATATCGAGGATAAGTAAAGAAAGAAATTATACCGACTGGATACCTTTTGGGTTGAATATAGCTAAGAAACTCCTAGGGTTAAGCGTGCTTGAGCTGGGGAATCTCAAGGATGGGTGACCCTCTGGGAAGTTCGTGTAGGCCTATCAGGATAAGTTGTTCTGGTCCTTCCTATGACTCGATGCAAGATGTTACAAGTGGTATCAAAGCTAACTCTTGGTGAAGGCGATTCGATGAGGGCAGGGAGTGGCGTTGAGAGCGAAGGCCTGAACAAGGAGCGACTCATGGCAAACTTCTAGGACGGCAGCCTCTAAATGGGAGAAGATTTGGAACTAGTTGTAAGGTTGCATGACGAGGAAGTCATGTGCTCAAGAGGGGAGAATGTAATACCCCATGAGCTTAGAGAAGGGTAGTATATATCGATAATAAGTAAGAAAGGAAACAACACTAGTTGAATATCTTTGGGCCTGAATGTAGGCAAGGAATTATCCGGTTAAACGTGCTTGAGCTAGGGAAGCTCAAGGAAGGGTGACCCCCTGGGAAGTTCATGTAGACTCATTAGGGTAAGTTGTTCCAGTCTTTCCTATCGCTCGATGCGGGATGTTACAACTACTTACCTTGAATAAAACCCAAAACACCTTGATTATCGCCCAACCTTGCTTCTAATGGTTCTCAAATCTGAGTCTCAATGTACCCTGACTATCATATATATTTAATCTTTCTCCTTTCTCCATTCCTTTGCAACTTCTCTAAATGGTGCCTCCTATTTATAGGCCTTAAAACTTAGCCATCAAATATGTTGTATTATATTATAATATTTTTTAATCATTTCAAATTTTTTCCAAATCCTTCAAGATATTTCACTCATTTAAGATCTTCCCAAAACTTTTCAAATCTTCTGAGATATTCTAATCATTTTAAAATTTTCTCAAATCTTCCATAATCTTTTATAATCATTCCAAATTTTCTAAAATATTCTCCAATCATTCCAAATCTTCTAAAATTTTCTTCAATCATTCCAAATCTTTTAAGATTTTCTACAATCATTTTAAATATTCTAAAATCTTCTCTAATCATTCTAAATCCTCTAAGATTTTCTACTACACCTCTCATCATTAACTTAATAATCATTGAGATATTTAAAATTCAAAATTAATAATTCAAAGTGACTCGATGAGTATGTGTTTGCCCTAGTGTCCTCACAGGACTATCGTTTCGTCTAAAAACCACTTTAGAGTTGATCGTTACATAAAACTGGAGCCCACTCAAGGTTTTGTTGGCTTTTTAGAAGTCCCTTATGATTATTCAATTTTTTAGGCCGTATCAAAGTTGTACCAAAAATTCTTTTGTTTTGACTTCTTTCATATTCATAAATCTTGTCTTGAGATGCTCATCAATGTGATACCATTTTCTTTAGACATATAAATTCCGAGATGCTACATGCCATTGATTTGGTGACTTATTTTACTATCAAGCTAATTTTTCAGTATTTCGAACTTATTTAAATTGCGTAACAACCTCAATGGGGTATTACACCTAGTGCATTAATTAATTAATTTTTCTCATAAAAAAATCATTTTTTCATTTTTTTTATCCATCCGATTAATTAATTAGTTCAACTTAAATTAAATTAAAATTATTTTGGTATTGTGACCTAGTTCTTGTGGAATCGACATTCATTTTATCATTATATACATATTTGACAATGGTACACTTGTCTAAATTAATTGTGTATAAATCACACATCATTAATCAATTAAATTGTTTTGGAATTAAGATAATACATTTTGTCTTAAAATAAAATGCATTAATTGAAATTCAACCATTACATTCAGAACAATAGTTAACATTACCAATAAAGGAATTAGTAAAATATTTAATAGAAGAGATTTTAATGGACTAAGAATTATTAAAAAGATGCAATTTTTGATAAGTCTTAGGGGTTTAGCTGTAATTTTCCCATAGTACTATTAATATTTTTTTATATATTTAATTTTAATTTTAGACAAAAATGGTAAGAAAAAAAAACCAAAGAAAGTTCTCGACAAAATGGGACCCACATGGCTCGAATTCCAAAGTCAAAACCTTGTGTGGGTGGTTGAAAAGGTTTTAATGTCAACCCACTAACCATGCATGTAGAAGTTAAATTGTGGGCCATTGTGGGCCCACTTGAGTTATAAACAAAAAAACAAATGTCACTACTTCCTTCCCTTCTCCTAACCCCCAACCTTCCCCATCGCGCCTCCACAGTAAAAAAAAGTATTGACATTTTATTTTTTGTCGATCATTATAAACATCAAAATTTAAGAAAATACATTCATATTGGAAAATATTTAAAATTTTAAAAATATTGAAATATAATTTTTATAAAATAAAAATTTTTAATAATATATTTTTTCACAAAAATTACTAGTAGAAAATTTTTAACAAAACATATAAAATATACGCTATACCTTTGTATAGGGTTGTAATCTACCCGAGTCGAGTCAAGTTTTACTCTACTCAATCTTGGTTCATTAGGAAAAAATTGAGCTTAAAATTTTGTTCAAACTCGAGTTCGTTAACGATTTATTGAGCTTGAGTTTGGCTCGCCAACAACTTGTTTATTATGTTAAACAAGCTCGAGGTTAAACTAGCTCGTTTAACATAATAACTGAGTTTCTGGTGACAAAGAAAATAGAGTAGGGACACAAAAGGATGGTGGAGGCAGTGACGAAGGCAACATAAGAGGTGACAATGCCATGAAGAAGGCATCGACGACAAAGGAGACAAATGGCGTTGATAGTGAGAATGGTGAGAAGGAGGCATCATCAATGAGGGAGATAGAAGGCAAAGGCGACAACGACTAAAGTGTCGATGGCGAGGGGACAAATGGTGGAGGGGACTGAGGTATCGATAGCGAGGAGACGAATGGTGGAGGTGATCATATCCGACCTAGGGTTAGAATATGCTTCACAAATCGATACATGGAAAAGAAATGAGGAGATTTGAGATTAAACTTAGAGTTGTTCATGAGCTTTGTTCGTGAGTCGAATTGAGCCAAGTTTTGCCATGCTCAAGCTCTACTCGTTTATAACAAGAGATGAATATGAACAATATTTTACTAAGTTGAATGCAACATCGCTTACAAGTGGCATGGCTTATTTACAACCCTACCTTTGTATAGAAATTCTGTAGCTTGTGAGCGAGGAAATGTTAAAGAATAATGATATAAATAATAATATATGTAATATTATTGATAGTTCATGATCTCAATAAAGAAATATATATTTTACATATTAAGAAAATTTTATATGATTTTCTTTGTTTCTTTTTTATTATTTGATAAGAATTGAAAATGTGTTTTCTTTCCTTAACGAATGTGCTTTCGTCAAACATTTTTGTAAAGTTGTTATTTGTGTATCTTTTGAAACATAGCAAAAACATGATAACATTAGGATGTTTAAAGATGAAAATTGTTATTAACATTTGCAAGTCTCAGCTTAGTGGATGGTATCTAATGCTTTCCCAACAAAAATCAATCTAGTTGATAGAACACAATTCTTCTTGTTCATGAGGACTCTACAAATAAGAGGAATGAAATGTGGCTTGATCTTTTTTACCTCTCTCTCAAAGTGTGCAATCTTATATGTCTCTTATAACTTGATTACTAAAGGGTTTCACCTATTTTGATGAGGGAGATTTTGAAATCTAGGGTTTGATTATTTGAAGCAGTGTTCTGGCAAGGCTAGGCTAGTTTCAGATTTTCGCGCCCAAAATCAACAATTTCCTTCCTTTTCATTGAGATAGCGATCATTCAAAGAACAATGGAGTCATTATTAAATTTTTTGAAATGTATTAATTGGCATATAAGTTATTTTTTTATTTATAAGTTTTAAGATAAATTTATTGAGTAATGCTATTTGGCCACTCTTAATTCCACCCTTAGAGCCACCACACGAAATCTCATAATATTTTGGTGAGATATCGCGATATTTAGAAATAAAATTTTATAAGCAACAAAATTCAAATTGCTTCTTTTCTCTTTTTCGCTCTTTCCATGCTTCTCTTTATGTGCATTTTTCTTCTCGCCCCTTCTCACCCCTCCCTTTCTGTGCATTCTTCTTCCCCCTCCCACCCCTCTCTTTCTCTCCCCCTCTCTCTCTCTCTCTCTCTGGCCTATGTGATCGAGCTTCTTCCATTACAATAGCTTCGTCCTTCTCTTTTTCTTTCTCTCATCCATTACACGTCTTTATTGGCATCGATCTAGAAGGAGGTAAGTCTTTTAAACCTATTCACAATGGACGTTTCTAACCCCATCTTGCCCCATGGTCCCCGGCCCAATCTTGGCCCATCGCCCTTAGCCCAATCTTGGATCCTAGCTCGATCCTGGCCCTACACCAGCCTGCAACAATATCATTACAATCATATGTTGAGTGTTTGCATGCCCGCTTGAAATTCACCCTCATTTATGGCAGATCCCATCTTCATTAATGGCGGATCCCATCCACATTAATGAAGTTCTCGTCAACATCATTCCATCATCAGGGAGCCCTCACCAGCGCCGAATACTCAATCTCATCACCCTACAAGCACACGACACATGCATGTAGGGGAACCTCTCCTCATTCTATATGAACTAGCTCTCTTTATAGGTAAGGTATGTTCTCTTTCTAGCCTACTCACACACTGTCATTTCATCCCTTTACTCACTTGAGCTTTGGAGTGTTTGTAGATGCCAGCCGCCCCCCGACGGACCAAACCCCAAAACTGATCATTGTCATTGCAAACCCACCTCCGATTGCCCCCATTGTCCAGGAAGGAACACACAATGATTTTTCAACACACATTTATGATATATACATATATATGCATTATTTGGGTTTGGCCAAAATTTTAAACTTAGATCTACGGAGATTCGACTGTTGGATCTTGTTGGTTTTTGGGTAAGTTAGTTGATGGGCCCTTGGGTGTAGGGTGGTTGCCTCTGATAGTTGGAAATCACCGGCCACAGTGGCCAGTGGCGACTGGCAGTGCATATATACGTGCTATGGGTTTGGCTGAAACTTTAAGTTTAGATCTACGAAGTTTCGACTGTTAGATGTTACTGGTTTTTGGGTATGTTGGTTGATGGGCCCTTGGGTGTCGGGTGATTGTCTCTAATCATCGAAAACCACTGGCCACGGTGGCCGGTGGTGGCTGGCAGTGCATTTTTAAGTTTGCTCGAAAATTAAAAATCAAATCTACTAAAATCCAATAGTTAAATATGGCCAATTTTTTTTGTATGTTAACTCTCTTAACTTGGTGTTTTTAATGGTAGGCTTTGATTGTGAAAATCTTTGCCCGGTGGTGGTCGCCGGCAGTGTTGGTGGCGGTGGTTGTTACTTCCGTACATATATGCATACATATATTTATATATATTTACATATTCCCTTTTCTACATTAATTTTTCTTGTTTGCTTAATGTTGTTTTTTTGACTCGGTGATGATGATAATTTGTTTGTTGAAGTGAAAATTAAATACTTGATTTGTTTTTTTATTGTGTTTTGTGTGCATCCAGATGAGAAGGAGTTTGGGGTCTCACAAATGAGAGCGAGAAGAATTAGGCCTATATAATGAGAGCTTCACAAATTAGTGTTTAAATATTATTTTGTAATTATTTTAATTTATATTGTGAATGTTGATATTTAATATGATATTTAATTATGCATTTGTATTGAAGATGTTGAAGTTGAATATTGAATTTGTGATCTTCGAATATTGTGAAGGTTAAAATGAAATCATTGATTGAAATTTAAATGTTAATAAATTAAATTGGTTTGTATTTATTTTGTGAATCTTTGAAGTGAAATTATTAAATTTATTTAAGAATTGAATGATAAATAGTTATTTTTAATTTTATTTGAATTTAGATATTTATTAATGTGTATATATATATTTTTTAAATTTATATTAAATAAAATTTAAATTATGTCAATCTTTTTTTATAATAAATTAAAGATTTTAAAATGAAAAGTTTTAATTTTAATTTGTTAACTATATTTAGATACATATATAATATAATAAAAAAACAAATTATGTTTTACAATTTAAAATAAATTATATTCTTTAATATTTATTTTAACTATTTAAATCAAACTTACTCAATATAAGAATTTAAATATAATTATATAATTTTAAGTAAAAATGTTTGTTGCATCTTGTGGCGCTCTCACCCTTAAGTACCCTAGCTCAGGGACCCAAGGAGGAAGTGTCAATAAGGATGGTACATGTTACTCACATAAATAGAAATGCCAAACAACAGAACTGGAAACCCTTGACAAGGGTACAAAATAACATACATATCTGTGGCAAATCTATGTATATCAGGGTCATATATACATAATAAATCTCAAAATACATTGATTTGACTCGTACATAACAAAACAATTGAAACTGACATCAAAAGAAGCCTTTAACTCTAGATTACTCTGTACACGTCTAGGCTTAGCACTCAGACTCCACTAGGCTCGACATCCCCTCTAGCCTTGCTCATGCCTAGAATGACATAAGCAAAGTGGTCCACAATGCCCAGCAAGCAATATAAAATAACTGGAAGCTGGAATCACTAAACTGAAACATATAAATGAATCTCACGCATAGCATATCTGAAATACACCATACTTATGGAAAGCTAAAACCCACTAAAAACTGGCATAAGCCATGATATCACATGCAATATATTGCTGACACCCACAATAAACTGACGTGGGGCTTTAAAATGTCATGCAACTGAAACATGACTTATGCTTATATAATAAATACATAATCAGGATGCATGCAATACATAAATAGGCTCTGGAGCCAATAAGCTCTGCACTGATTTGATCTGTGGGGTTCACATACCATATAAGCCCGGCCCCTAATAACCCATCGGCTGACTAACGTGTGTATGCCCCAGCGGAATAATCCGGAGCATGCTTTACCCACTCAGCTTAAAATATAGGCGCTCTAATCTTGATAATAATAATCTATGAATAAACACATGCTTGCACACCTTATCGTGAACCCATGTATGTATAGTAATCTTAAACTTTAACCATGCATTTAATCATACTTAAATAATATAGCATGCTCTAATAATATAAAATGCTCCATAAAATACCTCATATAATTCTCGTGCATTTATATAAATCATATGTGTAATCCATAATCGAATTTGGAGATTTTCGTGAAGCATATTCAGATATGGGGGCATTATTTAAAAAAATTGGAAGTTGGACAGTTTTGACATCCCTTGGTATTTTGGGCATAACTCTCTCATCTAAACTCTGATTTAGCTTATTCAAGATGTTATGAAAAGAAAAGAGGAAGATATACAACTTTTATGTTTTAATTTTTGAGATATTTTGTAATATCTTGATAATTTGGAAATAATTAATGATTATTAATTTGATTGGGAACAGTTAATAATTGTTAAATTAATTGGGAATAGAAAATATTTAGTAATTTAAATAAGAAATGGTTAATAGTTATTAATTATTGTAATTAAGGTAATTATTAATTATTGTAGTTTTGGTAATTATTGAATATTTATGAGTTTAAGGCAAATACTAATTTATTTTATGTTAGAGTGATGGGTAATTAATTGTTGAAAAATGTGGGTATAAGAGTTATTAATAAGTAGGGTGTATGTGGAAGTTTCTGAAAGTTGTGGGTTTAAATGTAAAATTCTGAAAGTGGCGGAGGACTTCTTTAAGTTTAATGAAGTGAATGTATTAGTTGAGTGAAGGCAATTAGAGCGGACAGTTGTGCACCGGAGGGACCAGGTGGAAAACATGGGATCGAGGCTTAGGGGTTACGCGCGCTGGAGGGGATTTTGTTGGAATTTTCCAGCCAATGCCCCCCCCCCCCAAAACGTCGTCATTTTGGGGCTAAAGGCAGTGCAATTGGGAAGCCACGTGACAACTGGTGGGCCTTCTTTTTACCCTTTAAATTCCTCATTTCAGCTTGTAAACGGGGTAGAATTAACAGTAATAATGAAGGGAAAAATTGAAGAGGAAGGAGCAACGCACCGACGTGAAGAAGGTGGGAGAATATGAGGGAAATTCAAGATTAAATTTGGTTTAATCCAAGTTTAAATAGCCAAGTAAGTCTAGAAATGTGTATTAATTAATCTGTACGATTGAAATTTAATTTAGGGTGTAATTTTATTAATTTTAGATGAATTAAACTATTAGCGACGTGTGGGTATAAAAACCCTAAAATCTGCAAATTAAAGGCAAGCTCTTTACTCCCTTCGTGATTCTCATTCGATTTATGAATTCTATATCCTTCCTCAACTTGATTTGGTTCTAAAAATTAATTGTGTACTTTATAGACAATTATTGTGTGAATTAAATTTAATTAAATTAAATAGAAGACTTTTGGGGTTTAATTTTGTAAGTGCTTGCAGGGTATTGTATCTCCCCTACTTCCTTGGGAATGATGTCAAACCTGGTTGGTGTTAGGTTCTTAATGAGTCAGTGGTGGTTATGGGTATCCTCCGGGGTAAGTTGTTGTAACCGGAAGTCTCAGGATCTGTTTGTGTGAGTTATAGGGTATGGGATACATAGCTACTGATCGTCGATCATTGGGTCATGGCAGTTGATGGTTTGATATATGGGCGCCTGTTATCAGCCGTTACGAGAGACTATAGACGAGTTGGGGAAGCTAGTATCGCCGGACACCCACTCCTGGTGTTATGCATATCATGATGTGATTGTGGTTTTATATGGGCGTGAGTGGTGATAACAGACGACATGAGCTGTCGTCCGGTAAGGTAATGTGTTGACTATTTAGTGACACTAGGATGAACCGTCATCGGGCCTAGGGCAGCTATTGATTGGTTGTTCCTGGTCATAGATTGTCGACCGGTACCTTGGTCACTGTCAATCGGCTCTGCCATTATGTGGCATATTGCATGACATGATATTGGGTGGGAACGGGCTTACATTTATTGGGGGTCATGCTTGTATGTACGAGGAAGTGTGCACATTGGCATAACTCGGTTGGCCTGTTGAGTGCCAATTTGGGTATGATAGGTGAGCACGTGCATTTAGAGCATTTTGCCTGTATGAATTCCTATGTGGGTATAGCATAGCCTGATGCTTGGTTTATGGGAGTGTTGCCATCATACCAATGCTACAAGAGCCATTGCATTTATTATCTGTTGCATTGCATGGTTATTGTTTGATGTGGACTGTGGTATGGAGTTGGCCCTCGATAGCTATGAGTGGATGCTGGGCTCCAGATAGCTATGGCTCGGGAACTCCGATATGTGATTGTGATGGGAGCCTTGGCCACTACAAGAATTTTTGCTTCTTGTGATAAATTAATTTGTCACAATAAGTACAAAAATTGTCACAATATATTTATTAGGACAAAATTAGTTTGTCACACATTAGTCACAATAAGCTTGTCTTAATAAGTCTATTGTGACAAAATCGAGTTTTGTCACAATTTCATCAGTTTCATTGTGAGAAAGACTATTTTGTCACTTAAATTAGTTTATTATGACAAATTATTTTGTTGTAAAAGAAAATATTTTTGCCACAATAGTACTATTTAGTCACAATAAATCTAAATTTTAGATACAAATCATATGTTTTATCGTGACAAAGTGTATCTTGTGAAAAATTATTTTGTCACAATTTAAATAGTGACAACTTATTTAGTATAATTTTTAATGTGATAAAATAAATTTTGTAACTTATTTGCTAATTTGAGAATAAATTTTTGTTACATATTTTATAAAGAAAAATAATTTTGTCAATCATTTAATTTTGTGACAAATATTTTTTTGACAATATAAAAATAGTGACAAAACAAATTTTTTAAAATTTTTTAATAGTGATAAAATATTTTTGTCAATGTCTCAATAGTGACAAAAATATTTGTGTCAATAATTCATACAAATGACAAGTTTTTTTAGTAAGAAAATATTAACAATGATGAAATTATTTTTTCATAAAATCATAAAAAATGACATATTTTTGTTAAAATTGAAATATTTTTCAATAATATAATATTACCTAATATTTTTAAGAATTGTGCACCTATAATAATTAGTATCAAAGCAATCCAAGCAAGAAAGAGGAAATGACAGCTCAAATAAGAGCAATATAAAGCATGACAAATATTAGAACTAATATTACTCAATAATTGATAATTACTTTAAATAAGTTAATGATATTGAATCATTTAAACAAAAACAAATATGTTATTTCTCCTTCCATAAGCTAAAACTAACTCACATAAACTAAATGAGCTAAAACAAAATTTAAAATAAAAGAAATTATTTTATTTAACAAATAAACCCAACAACAAATCTCTTGAAGAGGGTCTTGCAACCACTAGACTAGAAAGTCCATTCAGAGGCATCGATTGTCCAACTTTCTTTACTAAGGCTTGCCTACAATTCAAATAAAAGAAACAATTAAAACAAACAAATCGTGCAAACCACTATATCATGAGATTATAGTCAAATCTTTACAATGCATATTATTTAATGCATGCGCTTCCTCTGTGCTTCTTATGTGAAAACATTTGGGAGTTCATATAGATAATCAAATATAGTAATTGGTTGCTAAAAAATTAATCAAAAAGGCTACATATTATGAGATCCATTCACAAAGAATACAATGATAATAATAACAATTAAGGACAAATTCTAAACAATAGAAACATAGAGACAAGAAATAGAGCCAAATCATCCAAATGGAAAACATTCAAGAACACAAAATCACCATTCACCCAGTGGCTCTATTATTAACTGTGGCATCAACATGGAACGATAAAGGTTTTAACTTTTGAGCCAGTTTCTCCTAATAGTAAATGCATCTATACAACAAAAATTGAAGCTCAAGTACTGGTGTTATCTAGTGTGCTGGATCATCTAAAAATATGTATGTGTATATATATATATATATATGGATCAATCATAAAACTACCAGCATAATTACTAATCAGACTAAATTTTTTTGCCTTCCTAAACACATTCTAAGCTTTGAATATTTTCATTCCAATGGCAAACAATCATTATCTGATGAGCCAACATTAGTAGAAAAACCAGAGACCAGAAGATAGGGGTATAACAGAAAGCCTCAAAACATCTACATCACAAGCTACATAACATACAACAAATAAAAGCATGTTTATAAAGTACCTGGAGGTATGAAGACATGTTTACCAATTTTTGAGCCTTCCTTCTTGTCTTTGTCTATTTCATATTACTACAAAGCACAACGAAAATAAATTAGTAACATATATCAAAATAAACATGCATGAACATAAGTGATTGTTTACCTTAGAAGTTTTTAGGAAATGAAATCTTTCTCACCAATCTAAGAATAAGATATGCAAGCCCACAACTGAGATGTTGATGCTAGATGTAAACTTTTCACTTATTTTAGGCAAGCTAAATCAAATATTACCAAATCTGGTTTATTTTCTATGCATGAAATGAAGTACTGGAAAATATGAAAATAAAATATAATATAAAAGAAAGAAAAATGTTAACAGACAAAACAGTTTTTAATATTAACTATATAATCCACTTGTGTCACAACCCTACATCGTGACTATACTTCTAATTTCCCTGACTAATATAATTGTTTCCCCTTTGAAATAATAGAGTGTGAAATAAGAGAGTGATTGGCAGAGTCCTTAGCTATGAACTGCAGAAGTACTTGGAATTAGACTTTAAACTTGTATGAACTTTTTTAAAAAAATATGATCTTTCCATATCTAACTAGATAATGCACACACATAGATGCATTTTAGGTTCAATACTCCAAATATTTTTAGCCACTTCTAAGTTGTTTTTTTGTTCTTTTCACTTCCTGATGTTCATAAAATGTTCTAGAAACAATTCTATCTCTACTAAAACTGAAATATTGGAGAAAATGTTCTCTTGATCATTGGATTCTGCGGAATGTGAGGTTAATTTGTAATGTACTGAATCTCAATTTACAAACTCACAAAATATTTTCTCAACTGAAACTATGTTCCATATAATTGAAAATTATTTATATAATAAATGGGTGTTTAGGGTAATTTATATAATCTCTATAACCTCAAACAAAAATACAATCATTGTTGCATATAATTGAAAGGACTATCAAAATATGTTGTAAGAAAGATACAAGCAAGTTCATCATGTCTGAAATAAAATAAAAAATAATTAATACAAAAATTATCAATGATTGAGCAGAAAAAAAATAAGAAAACAAAAAAAAGTGAGATTAATAAGAAAGCATTCACAGTCTCTGAAGATTAAAAACAAAAAAAGTGAGATACAAGCAAGTCCATCACGTCTCTGAAATGACTCTGTGAGTCTACATGTGCAGCTTAATAAGAAGGCATTCACAGTCATAGTGAATCATAAATTCAGAAAAAGAAATAAAAACATATAAAAAATCGAATCTAAAAAATATAAAACCAGTTGTGTGAGATGAAGAGACCTAGTTAACAGCGATGGAGCAAGAGGCGGTTGCGGCATTGAGGAGGCAGCGACGGAATTGCGGAGGCGATGCAATGGGCTGGAAGTCGCGGCGGAGGAGACGACCAATAAACGATGGGAGATGGACACGGCAAGCGTAGAGGCAGCGATCAAGAAGGCGATAGCGGTGGCATTGAGGAGGCAGATGTAATGAGCTAGAGGTCACGGCTGCGTTGAGGCGGCGAAGGCGACGACCAGCAGGCGATAGAGCTGGAAACGATTGGGAGTATGGGAGAGGGAGATTTAACAGTGGAAGAAATTAGGGATTTGGTATCCCAATGGAAAGAGGTGGGGATTTGGTACCCCAATAGGAGAAATAAGGGCTTGGGATTTGGGGAAGAATGCGGGGATCACTCGCCCATATTTTTTTCTTTCTTATTTTTTTTAATATTTATTTATTAAATACAAATAAAATAATTTATAAAAATAATATTATTAATTATTTAATTCATAAAGTTAAAATATTTAATTTTTAATATTACATTAACGACCAAAATTAAAGTCGTAGTTAGTTTTTGTTAAATAATATTTTATTATTTTTAATATTTCATGATTATGATAACTAATAAAATAAATTTGAGATGGATTAATTTTCGTCTCTAAATTCGTTTTAACTTTGAGATGGAATTTTTTTTCGTCACTAAATTTGTCTTTATTTTTCCATAATTTTTCTTTTTCTTCTCCTTCTACTCTTCTTCTTCCCTGTGTCTTCTCTCATTCCAAATCCACCAGTCACTTCTGGTCTTGGTGCACCTTCCAGATCCACCGCCTTCTAGATCCATCGGTCACTCCCGATCACCGTGCACCTTCCAAATCCACCGGCACCACCTTCTAGATCCACCGGTCAGTCCCGATTACCATGCAACTTCCAAATCCACTATTTTCCAAATCCACTAGCATCGCCTTCCAGATTCACTGACTCCGCCTTCCAGATTTGCATCGCCTTCCAAATCCACCAGTCACCATGCACCTTCTAGATCCACCGCCTTCTAGATGATATCAATGAACTTGGATCCGTTGTGTTCAGCAATCATCATCAGCACTGAGTATCGACAAAATAAAAAACTATTAACGTGAGTGAATTAGATTATTCTGTAATAAAGTTGTACCCCTTGAATATTCTATAATTACTTTCTTAGATGTTGTGTAACTTTGGATCTATGGATAGAAAGATTAGCACGTAATTCTCTGACAGATGACCTGCAATCATTGTTTTTTTTGCCATTATAGATAAACTAAAATAAATATATATTTTTTAAAATTTTGAAATAAATTAATTAAGTAAAAAATAAAAAGACGATTTGTATTTATTTTTAAAAAATTAATAATATTCTATAATTAATATTTATTTTTAAAAAAATTATATTTAGAAATTAATATTTAATATTTATTAAATTAGTTAAAAAAAAAACATGTGATGGCCACCTTCGTATATTTGTAAACTTAATGGGTTGACCAATTAAAGTTTAATAAATTTAAATATTTAATATTAATAAAAATTTAAATTGGTTTATATATATATAGATATATAGAAAAGATGCAAACTTTCCCACGTTAAGTAGACGCCACAGGGCTCTCAATTTGGACTCCTAATTTGTCACTCAATTAGAGAAAGCTTGGGAGATTAGTTTTAATACATCAGTCAATGCATGGCTTAAAATTTTAATATATAAATTGGTTTAAAATAAAAATTTATTTATTTGTTCATCTTGACTGTACATAGCTCAGCTGGCATCATAATATTAATGTTATTTTAATTTTTTTTTCTTAATTTTGAAAATTTTTAATAAAAACTAAAAATATTATTTTATTAAAATTTTTAAAAATAATATTTTTAATGAAAATTTAAAATTATAAAAAAAAATATTATTTTATTATTTTTCAAAATTTCTAATCAATATTGACATAAAAAATTTGGCATCAATATTTTATGACAAAATATCTTAATAAAATATTGACAAAATATTATAATAAAATATTTTTGTCAGTCTTTTATTTTTTATTATGACAAAATATTTTTAATTTTTTTCACTATATTATTATTTTTTATTCTTAATATGATGTATTTTTATGAAAAATTAAATTTAATAAAATTATTTTTGTCACAAAAAAAATGAATTTATTGTGACGTACTTATTTTTTTCATATATTTTTTTATAATATTATGTTATGACAAACTATTTTTGTTATAAAAAATATTACTTATTGTGACTAAAAAATTTTGTAATTACATCTTATATAGTTAAATATTGTGATAAAATTTTTTATGACAATTATTTTCTCATAATATGTAAGCTGAATTTTTGGCGCCAACTTGATGTGACAAAAATTATTTTGTCATTATAAATTATCTATATCGCTATATTATGACAAAATATTTTGTCAAAATATTATTTGTCACAACTTTACTCACATTTTGAATTTGGCATGAGAAAACTCTATTTTGTCATAATTTTGTCACAAAAAAGATACTTTTTGTGAGGGTGTACTTTGGGTGAGGAATGTATTCCCAGCTTTGTCATTGTTATGTAACAATGTGTACTTGATTGTGGTTTATTTCTGGATTAATTTAGTCTAGCGAGGCCTATGTCGAGTATGATTATTTTTGGTTTTGGTCTGTCTTACCTGTTGATAGTGGAATGTGTTCCAGTGTGGGAGATCCGTGCCTAACCTTACCTCCATTCTTTTATTATGCTTTCTAAGCCTTATGGCTCATTTTATTTTTACCATCATTCCAGGTGTGGGAGTTGATGCAGTGACTAGACTATTTGGCTTGTTAGTCTTGGGTGGCTGTGTGTATAGGGCAATCCCGACTAAAAGATCCGTGAAGTACAAATTTTAATCAGGGGCATAGTTATTGTGGTTTGTCGAATTTGATCGATTGCTGTGTTGTCTTGTATGATTGAGCCCCTGAGCGATTGTTCTACGTTCATTTTCTTCCGCTGTTGTATTATTTTGGGGCAAAACCCCGCCCATGTATTTGGGATATTAGTTGAATTGTAATTTAAAAATTGAGGAAAATTTTCAGATCGTCACATATTCGGATTGTAATAGGGTCAGAATTGAGCTGCAAAGTGAAAACAGAGTGCTGGAATTGACCGTAATTTTACTGTTCATCATCCTCTTGGCAAAACCAAATTTAAAACTCCGCCAACTCTAAAACCCTATCAAAAATAGCACCATCCCCAATGGAATAGGGGTAAACAAGACCCCTTGGACCGGTTACAACAAAGTTTAACCACAAAACAAAATCAAACAAAGCTTTTGATACAAAATGATATATTTATATATACATATGTATAACTGGAAAAACGTAGCTATATGGATGAGAATGCTTGCCTTTTCTTGCTTCTAACTTGCTGATAAACCACCTAACCTTACTTTTCCACCTTCCTTGCTTGCTAACTCTTGAAGAGACAAAGAAACAAAGACGCCCCAAAACTCTCTACTTTCTGCGCGTATTCCTTCCTCTGATGGCCGAAAATATCACCACTTCCTCATCTCTCTAGTAGATGAACACATGGGCTCTTTGGGTGCATTTAATTCACATGCAATGATTCCAAAAGCAACAATCTCACGTGCTTGGAAGCATTCAGAAGCTAGAAGAAGGAACTTGGCCTCCAACTCACGCGCATTACTCTCTGCTTCCACATAATTAAACCCACATCACTTATATAATATAACACTTACACCACATTGCCATCCAAATACATACACCACATAATTAACTTAATAATATAATTTATTTATTTAACAATCTCCACATATTACATAAATTACCATATACTCTTACACTAGATATCACAATATTTCTAGGGCATTACACATCTATTGTTTGTTTCTTTTTTATGTAAATAATTATAAAATATTGAAAAACTTTGTTAGCAATTTGACATACAAAAAAATATTTGAAAAGTACAAATATTATTTAGTTACATATATTTTTAAAATAGTTAAAAATTTAATTAAACATTTTTTACAAAAAAATATTAAAAAAAATTTAATCAAACATTCAAACATTTGAAAAATATAAAACTATTTAACTAATTGTTACCTTATCAAAATTCAAAAGTTTTGACTTTTACCTTTTGTCTTTCTAAATTTTTATGTTTATGATGAATCAATGTTCAATCTTTAAAATATATAATTTTTAATAACTCAATTTAACTATATCAATTCTTTAAAATATATAATTTTCACATAAATAATTTTTAATTCATTATTAAGCTCTCTACCCTTATTAACAATTATTCATTCTAGCCTCTTTACCCTCTTTGTTAATAATGTAATTGATATTCTTTAATTTATTAAAATTAATTAATAATAACTTAAAAATTGTATTAATACTTATTAAAAATGAAAAGATAATGCAAATAATATTATATTTAATTTATTTTTAATATATTAACATGAATCAACAAAAGATAGGGTGGCATTTCTTGATCGAGATTTTCAAATACCAGTCAGTCCGTTCGGGCTCACGCCCTGATCAGGGAAGACATACATAAATAAAATTAAAAATCTAAAATTATCAAATGATACATTAAATTTTTATTTTAAAAAATTAAACGATATCATAAAAAATCAACACAAACAAAATATACAACAAATCATGGCTCTCTTTTAACACCATTTTGTAATCTGTCTCCCTTACTATCACTAGTGGATGTCCGCTTGCCGGTTTTATCACATAAGCGTAGTTCTCTCTCTCCTTTGTGAATGAGACCCAACCTCCTTTCTAAATATCTGAATACACACACAACACAATATAAAAATAAATTATGATTTTTTACAACTCAAAACAAATCACATTATTTAATTTTCATTTCAATAACAAAATCATCTTCATCATTACCATTAAAAAAACAACATAAACAAACAATAAAAACTAAAGCCCAAAAAAAGGAATATATAGATATATATTTGTATACAAATATACAAAAATAGCCCAAACCAGCCTACCATACCAGCGGTCGTCAACTACCACCGCTGACCAGAGATTCCCACGATCAGAGCCTACCATTAGAAACACCAAGTCAAGGGGGTTAACGTATACAAAAATGGGCCAAATTTAACAGTTAGATTTTTGTAGATATGATTTTTAATTTTTGGCCACAACTTAAAAACGCATTGCCAGCCACCGTGGCCTGTGGTTTCTGCTTATCAGAGGCAACCGCCCGACACTCAAGGGCCCATTGACCAATATACCCCAAAACCAACAAGATCTAACGGCCTAATCTTCGTAGATCTAAGTTTAAAGTTTTAGCTAAACCTAAATAACGCGTATATACGCACTGGCAATCACCATTGGCCACCGTAGCTTGTGGTTTCTGGCAATCAGAGGCAACCACTCAACACCTAAGGGCCCATCGACCAACATACCCAAAAACCAATAAGATCCAATGATCGAAGCTTTGTTGATTTACGCTTAAAGTTTTATCCAAACCTAAATAATGCGTATATACATATATATGATGGATGTGTGCTGAAAATCATTGTGAGAGAGACTTACCTCCTTATAGATCAGAGCTAATGGAGATATGTGATGGATGGTAGAGATAGAGAGAAGGCCAGAGCAAGCCCAAGAGATGCCGGAGATGAAGTCGCATGGGCAGGAGATCGAGAGAAAGATAACCAAGCTTTGGAGGCTTGGTTGCACAGGCGGGAGATGATGAGCTTAATGGCCAGAAGGGGAAGAAGGAAAGCACGTGCTGGAGTGCGCAAGAGAGAAAGAGAGAGGAATGGTCACCCGGGAGATAGCGAAAGAGAGAGAAGAAGGGTGGGATTAGGCTTCTAGATTAGAATTGAGGGTATGTTAGTAATTGGCTCAATGGGTAAATTTATAATTTAGTTGAGGGTGGCATTGAGGGTGGCCGAATAGCATTACTCAAATTTATTTGAAGGGGGAGAGTTCATTTAGATAATCTTAAATAAGAAGTTACATGACTTCTTTTTTAAGAGTTACTAGATAAATTTAATAAATATAATGAAAATCACTTTTGTTTGAAATAATTTTCATATCTCACTTTTTCTAACTCATATCTTAGTTAACAAACACTGCCTTAATTTACTTTTTTGAATTAAAGATCAAATTAATGGACGATTTTTTAATTTATGGCATTATAAATCTAATACTTTTATTTTTTTAGCTAGTTAAATCTAACATAGTCTTTCCTTAAGTGTGTAACATTCACTAGGGTAAAAAAAAAAAAATTAATTTACTTTCATTAAAATATTTTTATAAATACATCATTATATAATAATATGTATTGTTGTATTATTGTCATATAAATATTGTTGTTGTATATATACATACATATATATATATATAGATTTAGGTACCGTTTGTTAAAATAAGTAAGATATGAAATGATCAAGATAAGGTTGAGAAACATTCTAAATTTTTTATCGATTGTTTATTAATTTTTTTGGAATGCATTGGAGAACATGAACGTCATTTTTTCTTATTTGTAAAGATCAAAATATGTTTATCTTGAGGGGGGTGGAGAGATAAGCATATCTAGAAAATCTAGATAAGAAGTTATATGACTTCTTTTTTAAAAGTCGGCAGATAAGTATAACAAATACATTGAAAATGACAAAAGTCTAGAATGCTTTCTATATCTTACTTTTTTCGATCTATATTTTAGCTAACAAACACTACCTTAATAAGATCAAACTAATTTGGTTTGATCCAATCTCGTCCTTACATGTAGATTTGGAGGTCGATTTATCAAGAGAAGGAAATGCTAATAAACTTATAATTAGTATTTTTATGAAATTGACTTCTAATTAGTATTGTACTAAGCCATTAGAATGATAGTAAACTTATACATCATTTTTTATAGTGGACCGCACTAATTCCATTGGGCTTGGCCCAACGATAAGCTTATAGCTCGGTGGGCTTGGTCCCTAAGCCCCATCCAATTAAAGTTAGCTCAACAGCTAGCATCCTTCATCCCATCAATGCCATACCAAGATCTCGGCGCCCATAACAAGCTTTGTTGAGAAGAAAACTTACCAAAACAGAGGGTTAGAACAAAATATATGTAAAACCAAAGAGATATCGAAACAACCAAGATTCCAGAAGAGTAAACAAGAAAACTCCCTATAAAAGATCTCTTCAAGGCTCAGATCTAAATCTGTCCAGTGTGTACCACCTAGGTAACTCCAAAAAATAGGGACATCAAGCCTCATGGAAGCACACAAGAACCAAGCCACGAGAACCCCCAAATCGGAGCCCAAACCCTCTTGGCCAGAACACCAAATCTTCTCCCCAAAACCACATAGGTTACATTCACAGCAAGATCCACCAAGGAACAAGAATAATCACGAAGATATGGGATGAAGAGCAGTACCAGAAAGCTTACCCTTAAGGGATCTGCCGAACCGAATAAATAAGGGTTACTCACCGATCGACCAAGGGCTTCTAAAGGGAAGGAAGACCACTACCATGGAAAGGGAGATCTAGTAGAAAAGGGAAGAACCGACTCACGAAGATCGGCCATCAAAGGAAAAATATCAGGAGAGTAAAGAGAGAAAGAGAGAGAGAATTCGGCCGTCAAATAAGGGCAACAGAAAAGCATAAGGGGCCTTATATATGACAATGCTAGAGCAAGGCAGAGAGGCTAAGTGGGCTTGGGCTTGAGCTTCCTTAAGCCTTGAGCAAATGGGCTCGACCCATTTCTCCTCCAAAGACTTAATTAAGGGCTTATGACCCGACTTCTTTAATGGGTTGCCAATGGGTGGTACGAAATATGGACGATACTTCAATCCTTGGCCGAAGCCTATGAAGATAAACCCAAAAAATTCATCATAGCCTTAGGCCTCACTGGGAAACAAAAAACAACAAATCTCCACCTGATTCCTAATGAGGCCAACAAACACAAACAGAAAAATAGCAAGCACGTGCAACAAAATGCAAATGATGCAACAAATGCATAAGCAATTATCAAGTAACCTTACCAATGTTAAGTAGATCTAGGAAGCTTTTAAATTTAGCGACAGGCAAAATTTTAGTTCCCATATCAGCAGGATTATATTCAGAAAGCACCTTTTCCAGTCTAATAATGTTTTGAGATATAACATCACTAATGAAATGCAGTCTCATATCTATATGTTTAGTGCGTTCGTGAAAAACAAGATTTTTACATAAGTGAATTGCATATTGACTATCAGAGAAAACAGTTACATTTTCATTAAGAACACATAGTTCATTTAGTAGTCCCTTAAACCACAAGGCTTCCTTAATAGCCTCTATAGCAGCAATGTATTCAAACTCGATGGTAGAGAGGGTAACAATATGCTGAAGCTTAGACTTCCAACTAATGCACGATTCACATAAAGTAAATACATAGGATGATGTGGACTTCCTATTATCTCTATCACCAGCATAGTTTGAATCAGTAAACCCTTTTAATCTAACATTATTAGACTTATGCTTATATATTAATCCTACATTGTAGGTGCCCCTTAAATACTTCAATAACCATTTCATTGCTTCCCAATGATAGGGACCTGGGTTTGTCATAAATCTACTAAGAGTACTAACAACATAGGCTAGGTCTGGCCTAGTGCATACCATAAGATACATGACAGAACCTATTGCATTTGAGTAAGGAATTCTATTCATATATTCCTTTTCTTCCTCATTATCAGGAGATTTATCTTTAGATAATATGAAATGGTTTCCTAAAGGTAAAGATACTAATTTACTATCATGCATGTCAAATCTTTTTAGGATTTTTAACACATATGTTGTTTAATGCAAAAATAACATAGAATTTGACCTATCTCTTTCAATTTCCATACCTAGGATCCTCTTGGCCATTCCTAGGTCTTTCATGTCAAATTCTCCACCTAATGTAGATTTTATGCTATTTATCTTTTTAACATCAGGACCAATAAGAAGCATGTCATCAATATAAAGTAAAAGAAACACACAGTCATTTTTATTTTTATGCTGAAAATACAAGCAATGATCAAACTCACTTCTTTTAAAACCAATTGATTTAACAAAGAAGTCAAAACGTTTATACCACTGTCATGGTGACTATTTTAAACCATATAAGGATTTTTTTAAGAAACACACAAAATCTGGTTTTCTTTTGTCTTCAAAACGTTTGGGTTGATACATAAATTTTTTTTCTTCTAAATCACCATGCAAGAAAGCAATTTTTGCATCTAGTTGTTCAAGTTCCCAATCAAAATATGCAACTAATGCAAGCATGCCACGAATGGTAGTGTACTTAACAACCGGTGAAAAAATCTCATTATAATCTACCCCTTCCTTTTGTGTGAATCCCTTGGCTACTAACCTAGCCTTAAACCTTATTGGTTCTCTATCAGTTGTACCCTCATTAACCTTATAAATCCACTTGCAACCTACAATGGACTTATCCTTAGGTCTAGGGACTAATTCCCAAGTTTGGTTCTTGTTGGGGGAACTCATCTCCTCTTTCATTGCTTCTATCCATTCTTTTGAATATTTACTTCTTATGGCTTCCTCATATGTGTTAGGCTCATTTTCAGCTAAGTCTTGATAGCTAGCATAGGCTAATTCGAAATCTGATGCTAACCTTTGAGGTAACCTATGAGACCTTCTTTCCCTATCCCTAGCTAGTTGATAATCAGAAACTGATGGCTGGTCACTAGGGAAATCTTCTACTATTTCTCTCTCCTCATCTATTTAAGGCTGATTTTGACTGTCCACTTCACTAGAGGTTGAGGGAGTGTTCTCCACCTTATCTGAGTTTATAGGAGCTTGAGTTCTTGAGTTTTTCAACTCTTCTTGAGGACTCTTGTCCTCACTAATTTTGTCACCACTAGGCTTAGTACAAGGCATTTCAGATTCATTAAATGTGACATCTTTACTGACAATAATCCTTATTCCCTTTTGGTTTATATCCCATAACTTATACCCTTTTACTCCCTCAGGATATCCTAAGAAAACACATTTCCTAGCTCTAAGCTCTAATATTCCCTCATTTTGATGAGTGAAGGCAGCACAACCAAAGGTTCTAAGAATTGAATAATTGACACATTTTTCATGCCATTTTTCATAAGGAGTATCACCATTTAAAGTAGCTGAAGGAGTTAGATTAACTAGGTAACATGCAGTCATAACTGCTTCTCCCCATAATGACTTAGGTATGTTTGAACTAATCATCATACACCTATAACCTTGTCTAAAGGGTCCTATTCATCCTCTCGGCTACTCCATTATATTGAGGAGTGTAGGGGACTATTTCTATGCCTAGTAACTCCATATTCCTTGCACAAATTATCAAAATCTGAATTGCAAAATTCTAAACCATTGTCAGTCCTAAGGTATTTTATCTTCTTGTCAGTTTGATTCTCTATTTGAGTTTTTCAGTTTTTAAAACTTTTAAAAGTTTCAGATTTATCTTTTAAGAGAATAACCCAAACTCTCCTAGAGTAATCATCAATTATAGACATAAAATACCTATTACCACCTAATGTGGGATTTGATGCTGGCCCCCAAAGATCAAAATGAATGTATTCTAAAGCTCTAGAGGCTCTATGGACATTAGAAGAGAAAGACAACCTATGATGTTTTCCAAGAACACAATGATCACAAAAAGGGATATCAGACACAAAGTCTTTATCAAATGCATCTTTATCACTTAGCAGTTTAAGCCCTTTGACCCTCACATGTGCTAACCTATTGTGCCACTTGATAGTGGCATCAGGATTGATTGATGCAATATAGGATCCTAGATTATTAATTACCTCATCATTTAATACATAAATCCCATTTCTTCTTACCCCCTTACAGACTACCATTGCTCATTTAAACATTTTTAACACTCCATTTTCAATTTTTCCAGTAAGACCACTCTTTTCTAATTCTCCCACTGAAATTAAATTCCTAGCCATTTCCGGTATATACCTAACATCTTTTAATTTTAAGACATAACCAGTGTCTAACTTAATAGAGATGTCTCCTACTCCAATGATTTTATATGCTAGGTTACTGCACACTATGGCATGCCCACCTTCATATTCATATAGATTTTCAAACAAATATTTTTGTTATGTAACATGAAATGATGCACCTAAATCTAAGATCCATTCATGCATGTTTAACCTAGCTGCAACATTTATTTCAGTGGAATCAGAATCTAAGAGCATGTATACTTCATTAGGATCATATGAGGTTACTACATTAGCTTCTTCTTGATCCTTACCCTTTTCTTTATTTTTATTTTTCTCTACATAGCAATCTTTAATAAAATGCCTAGTTTTACCACACCCATAGAATTTTTTACCCTTCTTTCAATTTTTGGATTTGGACCTACTTCTACCCTTTTTCTTACCACCTCCCTCTTGATTCTTAGATTGGGACCTACCTCTCATCATATGGACCTCGCCATGTCTTTTCTCATGTTTAAGTTCCATTTCTTTACTTCTTAAAGAATCTATGACAATTTCTGGTGTTAAGGTATCCCTACCATACTTAATAGCATTTAATAAAATTACAGCCTTATATTTTTCAGATATTGTTTAACCACAATTAGTGATATCTTGAACTAATTTGTTGAAGACATCTAAGTTGTCATCTAGATCCTTAGAGGGGGTCAATCTTAAAACTAAAACAATTCTCTAACAAATAGAGTTTATTTGATGTGGACTTTTTCACATATAATTTTTCTAGTTTTTCCCATAACTCTTTAGTTGTGTCAAGTTTTCCTACTTTTCTTAACATTGAATCAGAGAGATCGATGTAAGATTATTGAAGTGTATGCCAATTCATCAGCTTTTAGTTTTTGCTCTTCTTTAGTACCTTCAGGGTATTTACCATCTATGGCCTTAGATACTTTCTATTGTACTAAAATTCCCTTCATTTTTTGTTACCAAATAGAAAAGTCCCCCCTCCCATTGAAAACCCCCAATTCGAAGTGTGTGGTCATATTCACTAAGTATATGAATTTCACACAGAATATGCAGCCTAATTAAATTGATACAAAACACACAATTTTAGATTTAACTCAGGCAACAGATTCACAGAGGGATAATAAACTGAACTGGAATAGGACTAAACAGGGATAGAAAAAAAAACTAATTTACAAAGTAAATAGTATTCTAAACCTGTTTTGCACACAGCCAAATAACTAATATCACACACATCAGATTATCAGGATGCACTCAACAAAATGTATATCGGCACAACAAAAAACATTTTAGAGAACAGTAACTGCAGGATAACCAACTCAAACAAGCTGATACAAAATTTACCGAGCTAGATCTCAAGATGAGATCTAGAATGAAATCAAGTCGGATCTCGAGGACCTGCCGGCCTCCATGTGCCAAAGTCTGCCAACTACACGTGTCATCACTGGCCGGAGAGTAGACTGGAACGTGTCGGTCAGGGCGAAGCTACTTGGACGAACAATCAAGGATCTGGGGTTGGTTTACCCCGAATCACTCACTGCACAAAGCAATAGGAGTTAAACGATTCGGGTTCCAACGTAAACCCTAGAACCACTTACCGTGTAAATCGATCGAGAAAACCAGAGGGGTTTTTCGATTTGGTTTTGATTTTGCACAACCCAGGAGCCACACGAGGCTCTGATACCATTTGTTGCGGAAGAAAACTTACCAAAACAGAGGGTTAGAACAAAATATATGTAAAACCAAAGAGATATCGAAACAACCAAGATCATAGAAGAGTAAACAAGAAAACTCCCTGTAAAAGATCTCGTCAAGGCTCAGATCTGGATCTGTCCAGTGTGTACCACCTAGGTAACTCCAAAAAATAGGGACACCAAGCCTCACGGAAGAACACAAGAACCAAGCCACGAAAACCCTCAAATCAGAGCCCAAACCCTCTCGGCCAAAACACCAAATCTTCTCCCCAAAACCACACAGGTTACATTCACAGCAAGATCCACCAAGGAACAAGAACAATTACGAAGATATGGGATGAAGAGCAGTACCAAAAAGCTTACCCTTAAGGGATATGTCGAATCGAATAAATAAGGACTACTCACCGATTGACCAAGGGCTTCCAAAGGGAAGGAAGACCACTACCATGGAAAGGGAGATCTGGCAGAAAAGGGAAGAACCGACTCACGAAGATCGGCCATCAAAGGAAAAATATCGGGAGAGCAAAGAGAGAAAGAGAGAGAGAATTTAGCCGTCAAATAAGGGCAACAGAAAAGCATAAGGGGCCTTATATATGATGGTGCTAGGGTAAGGCAGAGAGGCTAAGTGGGCTTGGGCTTGGGCTTCCTTAAGCCTTGAGAAAATGGGCTCGGCCCATTTCTCCTCCAAAGACTTAATTAAGGGCTTATGGCCTGACTTCTTTAATGGGCTAGCAATAGGTGGTACGAAATATGGACGGTACTTCAATCCTTGGCCGAAGCCGATGAAGATAAACTCGAAAATTTTGTCATAGCCTTTGGCCTCATTGGGAAACAAAAAACAACAAGCTTCAATTGTCCCAAGATCCTCAGCTCCTAATCCACTTGCAATAGTTGATGACACGCAAGGGGCTCTCCCCTTCTCTCTTATATAAGCTAGTCGGCCACCGGTCAAGGTATATTTTTTTCAGTCAGATAGAAACTCTACCACCTTAACCTCTTATTTACTTGACCATCCAAGTGCTTGCAAGTGCCACCCTCATTCCCCTCCGGTCCATTGTTGATCAACGTTGCCTTAAGCCATCCGTCCTATCATCCTCTTAGACCGGAAGGAACACATATGTTATGATTTATTAAAACATGTTAACCTTGATAACAATATTTTCTATTAGAAATATAATATTGATGTTCATTTTGAAGTGTAACTGTACTTCATTTAGATTTGATCTAATTACTTCCTTAATCTAAATGAAAAAATGGTGAAACCCAAGGGTGAGGGATTAGTAAGAGAATTTTGGGAATTTTATTAGGCGTAAGTGTAATTATGAAAAAAAAATCAAATTCTTGAGGTTAATAACACACTTGGAAAGATTTAAAGATGTTGTTTTCTTCATAGGAAGTGATTAACCAAGAGATATATTCAGTTAATCTAGGTCATACAAGAAGGAAAACTTAGCTACTTGTGTTGTCTACAAAGGTAGTGATTCGTTTTTAATTTCAAAAAGTATAATGTTGCACAATTAATTTAAATACAAAATTTATTCACATTATGGCATGTTATTGCAAAAAATGCATCAAAGTTTGTTTATATACATTACAAAGGCTATGGTTATAAAATAGTTGATGATGTCATGATATGCTAGGAAACAGTTGATATGTTTATGTTATTGATGAGAGATGTAGTTAAACCCTTATTATGATGCTTGAGGTTATGTGATAATCATTTGAGTGATGCTTCAAGTTGGTAAATGTAGAGTATAAGCAATTTAAGGGTTGTGACATGAAAATTATCTTTTTTAGTCACGCAAACACGAGACATACATACCATTTTCTAACCCCCCCCCCCCGCCACTAAGTAACAATACTCATTAATGCATATTCAATATGCTAAATTTTGCACATACCTCAAAATAAAAAAAACCATTAAAGATATAATAGTTATGTTATTAAAATATATCATGTTAGTATATTTTGACTTTACAAACATGTTGTACTAAGTTTTAAACGCACTACGATCTATGCTATTATGCTAAACCCTAAATTTCATGTCATTAGTGTGATTTATACCATAGTGATGGGCATAATTGCAATAACAAACAACTTATAAGGTACTCGTGAAATTTGAGCAAAATTAGAGGTTATATGCATAAATCACATAAATTACAAAGTCTAAGTGCAATAACCTTGAAGTTTAAGCTAGAAGTGTCACATTGGAAAAGTTCAAACTTTTAAAATAATTTCACTTGTGTCTTTATTTTTCTCCATTCATACCCTTCCATCGTCGACGAGCTTTATCCAATTGCTAGCAATGACCAACAACCTTTTACCATGTTAGAAAATACTATCAAAACCTTTTTGTTGTCACTAACCTCCTTAAACAGTTAAAATCGCCAAAATCTGCCAACCTTTACCACTAAATCAGTCTACTAACGATTGATTTTGTTACTTATTACCACCAAAATTCGATTTTCCAATCACTAAGCTCACTAAAATTCTCATTTTTTTCACATTTTCATGTGTCTATTCACTTAGAATGCTCGAAAATAAGCTTTTTATAATGAAAACCTTTCGATTCTAACTTATTGACTTACTATATCATTTGCTGATTTCTTGTCAGAAATTTTGTCAATCCATCCAAATTCTCTATCCCATAGTGATTCTTTATCAATTAAAACCTTAATTTGGAAAACTCAACAATATTTCAAAGACTTTAACGATTACATCCATTCCTCAATTTTGTTTTGGTAATTTTTTTAATTCTCTTACTTCACCTATTCATGTATGTTTCGAAATATGAAAACTTTATTTCAAAATATGAGATTCATATAAAGATTTTTCATGCTAAGATAGGTTTCTCATATAGGTTTTTCATCAAACACATTTTCTCATATATCAAAAAATATGATACAACACAAGGTAAAGTTGAAACAACTACTGGTTGTGCAAGAACATCCATAAACTCTGCATTTGATTCATATATGACCTTATCTTTACCTTTCAAGGAAATTTCTTTCTTTTGATATTCAAAATGCATCAACGCCTTGGATTTTTCAAGAACTTCTTGAAACTCTCTTTCATAATCCAATTCATGTGTTTCTGTCATATAACTAGCATTTATATGCCCATGAGAAGGTTGTGTAGTCTCCCCCATAACTAATGATTAATTTTGATCAGATTTCAGTTATGAGATGGGGGCAAAACCAAGTGGATTGGAAGAGGCTTCTGTGGTTGGTTTTGGATCTGAGGAAAAACCATTATATGTGTTTTGAAGTGGATTAGAAGCCTTATCCACATTAAATCCAAAACCACTAGGCTTGGTTTGAAATGAGTTAATGGAGCTTCCTATGTTAGACAAATAAAGTGATCTAACATGCTACAAATATCAAAATAGCATTTAGATCAATGCAAAAAATGAATAATATTACCTCCAGCCATTGCTGTTTTGATATGTTTCTGCTAGTTTGGCTCTTCCAAGCTCTTAAGCACCCCAAATGATGGTGTATGATGAAGAGAAAGGGATGATAAAGCTTAGGGATCAAAACCATGAATTTATACAACATTCTTTCATCAAGAACATGCATCTATTACCACTTTACAACTCAATCAATAAGAAACATAATTGGCATAAATATGTGTTATATCATATTTTTTTATCTATGAGAAAATGTGTTTGATGAAAAACCATATAAAAATCTCATATTTCGAAATAAGTTTTTCATATTTCGAAACATGCATGATTAGTATTTTGGCGCTAAAGGTCAAATGTTTAAAAAATCCAAATTTGATGTATCATGTTTCGAAACTATGTTTCAATGTTTCGAAACATAGTTATGTTATGTTTCTATACATATTCGAAATGCTCTTTGATATGTTTGATTAAATTCAATTTTTTATGCATCACGTTTCGAAACAAAGTTTCCATGTTTCGAAACATCAGTCTGTCATGTTTCTAAACATGTTTTGAAATGTATATTGATAAGGTTTCAAGTTTTGTTAAATCTATATGTTGTATTTCAAATGCTATTTGAAAACTAAGCTTATGTTTCGAAACCTATATAGTATATTTCGAAACCTCTGTCAGTAGTGTTTTTAAAATCCTTGTTTAACATGTTTTGAAACATGTTTCTGAAGTACGTTTCGAAACCTTCTTTTCATGTTTCGAAAAATCTAACTCTGTCAGAAGAATAGTTGAAAAATCTGTCATGATTTTGCACTTTATTTCAAAAGCTATTTTTAAAAGCTTATTTTTGAAATTATCCCCATACCTTGATGATTTAACTTTAGATATGTTTTAAGTGGAGAATAAAACCAAATCATTTTGTTTTTAAAAGATGTCTTCCACTTATTTTGTCTCTTTGTGCATATCTAGCTGTAAAGGCTGTATGTTTCGAAACATCTATGTAAAAATGTGCTATTTCGAAACCTAAAATATGTGTTTCGAAACCTACTTTATTATCTTCTCTCTAATGGTTATAATTAGAAAAAAATCTACCTCTCTAATATATATATATATATATATCAGTTCTTTGAAGACAAGAATAACCTCTCTAAAAAGCATACACAAGTTTACACATCTTCAAGAGATTTTTGCCACAAGCACAAGCGAACGAAGCTCTTCTAACAAACTCTCAAAGAAGATCCTTTCAATCATTTCTTGGTGTGCATTGTGGTGTAAAAAGGAGAAGCAAGTCGAAACCAAAGCTCTCATTCCTTCAAGCTCTCCTCACTCCATACTAATAGGTTTGTAATAACTATTTGGTAAGGTGTTTTAATTACATTCAAATTATTGGGTTGTAAAAGATAAGTGTTATTTATATTGTTGTAAGGTTTGAGTTGAGCCCATAAAAACTCATTGTGTAAGGTTTTAGGGTGAACCGTGGTAAAACCCTTGGTATCGTTGATCGTTAGTGAAAGTGATTGTGGTTTGCAAATCCTTCAAGTGGGTAAGCTTGAAGGTAGTGGAGTAGGTAAGTGTCGAATTATTATAAATATTGTGTGTACTTGATTTCTCATTCCTACTCATTGTTATCATTGTTCATGCTTTTAAAAATAATTGTTTTTGAAAATCTAAAGGAGTTACAAAATTTGCAAATCAGTGAGCAAGGTTTCGAAACATACCATAGTAGGTTTCGAAACATACCTATCAGTAAGTTTGATTTCAAAACATACTCATCTATATTTCAAAACATACTTAACAGAAAGGTTAGTTTCGAAATATACTCCCTCAAGTTTCGAAACATAATGTCCTGCAAGCCAGAGTTTTTTAAGTTATTAAAAATTTACCCAAATCCCAATTCACCCCCCCTTCTTGGGATATACTTGCCATTATATAGAACTAACAATATGGAAATATAATCATGAAAATATTTAGGCCATAATCAATCAAGGAATTCCTTTACAACCCATAACCAATACAATAATGGAAAAATGTTTGGGCCACCTTAAGGAACTTTACATTCTCTCACTTGGTCCAAATGTTTAACTTGATGCCTTAACTTAATCTTATTGATTTTTGTTTCTTAAGAAATAAATACATGAATCATGGCGGTAAGTCCTCTAACAATGAGTATTACCTTCCATGTATTACAATGCATTTAGTTTCTTAAGAATTATACTTTATGTGGCAACATTACTTAATGAATAAACCCTATGTTTATTCTTAGTCCTATACAAATGTGTTTTCTTAAATAAATTAAGGTGCATATGAATATGAGAAAACATCACAATAAATAAGAGTTTCATTCAAATACCAAATGTATACAATTACATAGTGGAACCAAGTACCATCTATATAATAAAACAGGATGGTTTTTGAAAAATGTCTCACTTGAGACATTTTAACGGCTGGGATCATTCCTGATATATTTGATGGCTAGGATTGAAATTTTTCCCGCCCAAGCGCACAGCCATCTCAATGTCTCTCCCCCTCTTCCTCTGTCTTTCTTCCTCTCCCTCCCACCCATCCCGTCTCCAGCCCCCTTCTTTCTTTCTCTCTCTCTTCCTCCCACCCCTCTCCAACCCCTCTCATACTCCACTCAAAGCTCTCCGCTGCCTGAAGCTCCATCGTGGCCTCCTCGCTGCTATATTTAAAGCCATCGCAGTAGACAGTCGCTGCCTCAAAGAACGCAAAGATCAAGAAGAACTCGGCCACCCCCGGCATAGCCAGCGCTCCGGCAAGACCTGTGCCCCTCCACCGCCCCCGTGAATTGTATGTTGCTTCTCTGTTGGGGTTATTTGGACATATCTATTATTTTTTTTTTGGTTATTTGGACATCCACGCTTGCAGGCTCTAGACGTGAGGATGGAAATCATGGAATCGATGAATCAAACCTAGTATGCGTGTGTCGACTACACCGTCGTTCTCCCCGTATAAATGCACGAAGAAAAGCGTCGTCTTCAAGATTCCTTCTCTCATGAAACATTAATTCATTCGTTCAATGGAAGAGGAGGAGGATCGAAGGCTCCCATCATCAGACAGCGGAGGCGGAGGACGACGATCTATCGGCGACGACGGTGCTGGACCTCACCAGCTTCCAGCTCCACGATTTAAACTCGATGGAGTTCCCTCCGAGTCTCACTGAGTTGGACCTCACTGCCAATCACCTATCTGCTTTGGACCCTCAAATTCGTCATCTCTCCGGCCTCAAGAAGCTCTCTCTCCACCAGAACCTGTTTGAGGACGCCGTCGTCGAGTGCCTCTCCAGCTGGGACCGCATTTTAGGCCTCGAGGTATCCTCGCTCAACCCTAACCGCTTTTCTCTTTGGTCTTTGTTTTGTTGCTTTTGATTGTGGATTCTGCTGCTATGCTTAGTCTATTCTATCTTGGAAAATGTCTATCCAAACTGAAACTTATTGAATCCTTTGCATTTGTCCAGTCTCAAAATTCCTTTCTGCTTACCGTTGTTTCAGTTTTTCAGTGTTATATTGGGTTGCCGAGTAAGCGTAGGAAAGTTGGAGGACTTCCTGTAATCTATCTTCCAAAAGAAACCTGAAAAAATAAATTTTGACTTAGCTGAGCCTATCAAACTATTTGTGTTATGGTTTTGTTTGTGGTTTTCCTTTGATACGTTTGTTTGGAGAAAATTTAGGAATAACTGGAGGATTTATTATACTCTTTATCTTAGAGAATAAAGCATCCGCTCAGCTGACTCTATTAACTTATATTAATTGGATTAAGCTTTTCATGTGTTTATCCTCTACTTTCCTACATGCAGTTTATTTGTAAGTTGATGATTTTGCTGTGGTTTTTCTCGCTTCTACCTTTTGTTTGTTTGGAAATAAAATGTAGGAAAAATAAAAAAAATTAATTCACTTTCATGCATTGGTTGACTTGAGACCATTACATATAAATTTATACATTACATTGCTAATTTTTGTCTATATTTACTCTTAAAATGTTGCAAATGTTGATTGTTTTTGTTATTTTCCTTTTATTCTATAGGCTCTTTCAATTATATTATTAAAGTAATACGTATTGTTTTTGCGCCTTTGCGCTTCTGTGCATTATTTGAAACCCCACGGCCTGTAGCGTCGTTAGCGACCAAATTTGAGGCCTCTCAGCACTCAGATAGAACCTGACTGCACATATGCATATATATATTATATGCATAATTATGTAGATAGAAGAGAGAGACGATAGTGAAGCAGATTACAGAGGCTTTATTTTATTTTAGTTTGATGTTCGTTTGTCTATTATATTTACCTTTTCTGCCTATGCTGGGGTTTGATTATTGTGAAATAATTTTTCCTTTTTTAACAATTATTATTAAGAAAATGTTTAGTACAGCTTCCGTTTTTCATTTATGATAATAATTTAAAGTTTATTACTACTTCATTTAATTAATTAATTAATCCCCAGTACTCAACCTGTGTTTGTAAACAGATACTTTGTTTCTCTGTTATTAATTAATATACACAACCTAACCAACTAACTATGTATATTAATAATTTATCACTGAAGTGGTCCGTTTTTCTAATTTACCAAATTGAATCAAAAGTGAAGCGCTCAGTTTGGTTGGATTCACAAAAACAAATGGGTATTTGCAAAATAAAAATAAAACATAGCTGGAGGAAGGACTGGCATGACAGAAGATGATCGAATGGATAGTTTTGTGGCAGACGAACTGGTGGTGACGGTGAATATTGTGCCTTGAGGCACGGGTACACGCTAGAATTCCCACTTACCCCCAATCCTAAAGTTGGCGGGGGGTAATGGCGGTCCGAGAGGCGATGTGTGTGTGTGGGGGGAGGGGGGTGACCGAGTGAGGCAGTGCGAGCGACCAATGGAGGGGCATGACGGATGGTGCTTAAGGCAAAGGGGCCACGAAAGACAAACACTGTACGCTACAAGGGGGACAACGGTGCTCGCAGAAGTGGTGGGGCGATAGTTTGAGAGAGAGAGTGGTGGGTTTGAGAGAAAGAGAGAGTGGGAGAGAGAGAGAGTGACAATGGGCAACCGGGATGAGAAGAACCAGATCTGGTGAGAAGAAGCAGCGTAGCTGCGCTGGAGAATAAGCAGCTCCGGCTACCAGCAGCAGCGACTCTAGCAACGGTGGCGGCGGCTCCCTTCTCCAACATCCACCGACTACCTCTTCAATATGGATTTGCGAAATCTGGGTTTGTAATTTTTATTTATGTATTTTATATAAATTTTGTATATATTGAAGTATTGAGTTTTAGTTATATTTTGATTAATTTGTGTATTTGATTATACATTTGTTTGTATGCGAATATTTGATTAATTTGTGACATTTGAAAAAAATTAGTAAATTTATTTAGTGACCCAACGTTGGAACTCGAGAATGACTTTGCATGCCTTGATGTTAATCTGATTATAATGTAATGTTGTGAGATTTAATGGATTTGAATGTTGATGTTAGGTGTAAGTTGCTTGGGTGTTATGTGTAAGTGGTGTGAGTGTGATCGAGTGTATAAGGAAGAAAATGATAGTGTTTAACCTAAGGCATTCGAATAAGGCTTGAGCCATTCGAATGTGTTGGATGATTGGCTACATTTGGACGAGGCATGATGCAATCGGATGGCTTAGGGAAGCATTCGGATGGAGAGGCCACCCATTCAGATGTCCCTCACATGGGTTTCTCACCCTTTGTGTCTAACATTCGAATGGGGCATGGAGCACATCCAGATGTCACTCTCATGCGTTCTCTTCTTTTCTATCATGCATTTGGATGTGGGCTCTGTATCATTTAATATAATGATATCAAAGCATGAAGCTTTGATATCATTATTAAAGATGAAAATATTTAAAAGAATTTATTTATTTGTATTATTACAATACATTTTTTTAATTAAAATAATATAAAAATTAAAGAGCTCCCGACCATGCATGGTCAGGGAACCCAAGGTTGAGGAACACAAGGGTTTTTGACCACTCACGGTCGAGAACCCAAGGCTTCTCTGATCGTGCGAGATCGGGGAACCCAATGTTCTCCCGTTGATGTCAGAAACACTAAGCATTTTGATTAATTTTTTTTTACTTATTCTTATATTTTGATTTACAATATTGGTAAACATTATAAATTTTATATATTTGTTTCTTATTTGAGTTTTGTAAAACATTTAATACAAACAAAATTGTTAGAAGTTTTTCACAAATTTCAATATAATATATATAAATTATAATTATATTTTAATCTTAATATTATTTACACCGTGCCTTTAAGCACGGGTATATGCTAGTTTTATCTATATGATCCTTGAATTTCATTGGTGGCATGCCTTTAGTTAAAGAATTAGTAATCATCAACTCAGTACTGACGTGCTTAATGATCACTTTCTTTTCTTTAACACGTTCCCTTACGGCTAAGTACTTAATGTTGATGTGTCTACTTGGACTTCCACTTTTGTTGTTCTTAGCCATAAAGATAGTAGTTGAATTATCGTAGAAAATTCTTAATGGTTTAGAAATGGAATCCATAACCCTAAGCCCATATATGAAACTCTTGATCCATACACGTGTGAAGTAGCCTCAAAACAAGAGACGGACTTGGCTTCCATAGTGAAAGTAGCAGTCAATGTCTACTTGACACTCCTCCATGATATAGCTCCACTGTCCATCTTAAAAATGTATCCTGATGTTGATTTATGAGAATCAACGCAGCCAGTAAAGTTAGAATATGAGTAGCCAATCACTTCCAAATTAGCCATCCATCTATACATAAGCCTGCAGTCCTTGGTCCCTTGAAGGTACCTCAATACTTTTTTTACAGCTCTCCAATGGTCCATACCTGGATTACTCTGATATCATCCTAACATTTCTTCAACAAATACAATGTTAGGCCTTGTGCAAACTTAAGCATACATCATGCTTCCAATAACATAAGCATATGGAATGTTCTTCATTTGTTCCCTTTCAAAATCATTCTTTGGGTATTGGTTTAAATTGAACTTATCACCCTTCACAATAGGAGCTACATTTGGTGAGCAATTCTTTATCCAAAATCTCTCTAAAACCTTATTGATATAGGTTTCCTGAGACAAACCTAAGATGCCTTGAAATCTGTCTCTATGGATCTTAATGCCAATGACATAAGATGTCTCACCCATATCCTTCATATCAAAATTTTTAGAGAGTAAATGCTTTACCTCATGTAGCAAACCCTTATCATTGGTTGCAAGCAAAATGTTATCCACGTATAAAACAAGAAAACAAATCTTACTCCCACTGGCCTTTTGGTATATACATTGATCCATGAGGTTCTCAACAAATTTGAATGAATAAATTACTTCATGGAATTTAAAATACCATTGACGGGATGCTTATTTTAACCCGTATATGGATTTGTTGAGCTTGCAAAGTAAATGTTCACCATCATTAGAGGGGAATCCTTCAGGTTGTTTCATATAAACCTCCTTCTCTAGATCTCCATTGAGAAAAATCGTTTTCACATCCATTTGTTGCAACTTAAGGTCAAAATGAGCTATTAATGCCAAAATAATGTGCAAGGAATCTTTCTTAGATATCGGAGAAAAGGTCCTCGTGTAATCGATTCCTTCTTTTTGAGTGAATCCCTTAGCAATGAGTCTTGTCTTGTATCTCTCAATGTTGCCTAATGAGTCATTCTTAGTCTTAAAGACCCATTTACAGCCAATGGCTTTTGTACCATAAGGCAACTCAGCAAGATCCCAGACTCTTTTACTTTTTATAGAATTCATCTCTTCTTTCATGGAATTATACTATAATTCTGACTCTTTATAACTCATGGCTTATGAAAATAACTCAGGATCATTTTTGGCTTCAATGCTGTAGTTAGATTCTGGTAGCTATACTATATAATCACTAGGGATTGCTTACCTCTTAGTTATAGTGGATCACCTTAATGTTGTATCACCATCCTCCTGAGAAGCTCGTGATTTAATCAGCTATTCAGGAGGTGCTGGTAATTCCTGAACTACTTGATCTACTGGAATGTTGCCAAAAATTTGTGGAACTTCGTTGATTGGTTGTTCAACACCAGTTGGAACTTGAGGGGTGTTGTGAACTATAACCAATCTATCATTTGAGGTGAAAGGTTAATTCTGAATGATCATATTCAGGAATTTTGTTCCTAATCATATGATCGCTCTCACTGATCAAATTGTTCTCAAGAAACTTAGCATTTCTTGATTCCTTAATCCTAGTGCTGTGAGATGGACAATAAAATTTGTATCCTTTAGAACTTTCAACATATCTAACGAAAAACCCACTAATGGTCCTCAGGTCCAGCTTCTTCTCTTATGGATTATAAATTCTCACTTCAGATGGGCATCCCCAAATGCGCATATATCGCAAACTCGTTTTCCAACCTCTCCATAATTCAAATGGTGTCTTTGGAACAACCTTGGTTGGAACCCGATTTAATACATACACAACTGCCTTCAATGCTTCATTCCATACGGATTTAGGAAGATTGGAGCTGCTTAGCATACTTCGCACAATGTCCAATAATGTTCAATTTCTTCTTTCTGCCACACCATTCTGGTCTGGTGATCCAAGCATGGTGTATTAAACAACTATTCGATGCTCTTGAAGAAACTTAACGAATGGACTAGGTAGTTGTTCATCATTAATGTATCTACTATAATATTCTCTACCTCTGTCTAATCTCATGATTTTTATTTATTTCCCATATTGTTTCTCTACTTCAGCCTTAGAGATTTTAAAGGCATCTAATGCTTCGCTTTTATTATAAAGCAAGTAGAGATACATATATCGTGAGTAATCATCAATAAAGGTGATGAAATATTTCTGACTATGTGAGTCCATGTCTGGACTACATATATCAGTATGTATGATTTCTAATATGTTTGAACTCCTATTGGCACCTTTCTTAGACTTATTGGTCTACTTTCCCTTAATGCAGCCCACACATATTTCAAAATCAGTAAAATCTAGAGTACTAAGTACCCCGTCATTCACTAATATTATAATTCTCTCTATGGAGATATGCCCTAATCTCTAGTGCCATAATACAGAGGAGTCCTCGTTAATAATACATCTTTTAGTACCAATTTGAACATGCATTGAACTGTAAGTGGTATTGTGTTGTAAATTAATACAATAAAGACCATTAGATAAAATACCATTACTAGCACAATCAGAGTTATAAAACAAACTAAATGATGTGTCTGAAAATTTTAAGGAATATCTGAAAGGCACAAGTCTGGAAACTAAAATCAAGTTTCGTGCAAAACTTGGAACATAAAAGGTCCTATCTAATTTTAAAATAAAACCACTATTTAAAGTCAAAACACATGTTCCTATAGCCTCCACATGTGAGCCCATCTTGTTTTCAGATAAGATGCTTTTCTCATTTCCCACTGGCTTCCTTAGGTTTTGCATGCCCTGCAAGGAGTTTCCATTATAGATTATAGAGTCAGAGTCAATCCATTAGGTGTTAATTATAATACCCGAGATCTTTCATATTCAAGGAAATATAATATCTCCAATTGACTATAAAAAGTTAAGGGCAAAATCGTAATTTTATAGTTCGGGTAGGAGTGCAATTTTCAAAAAAAGAACCAAGGAACAAGTTTCAATACTAAAGACCTAGGAATTAGTAAGATTCAAGGATAGTTCAGGGACCTAAATGAAATGGATTTCAAAACTTATTAAATATGACTTTCAATTTCAAATAACATTCTAATTTTGCTTTGGATTTCAAATAGAATTCCAATATAGTTTGAGACATATGGCGAGATAGGATTGGGACAAGTGGTAATGTAATGATTATGGTTCTAGGTGGCTGGACACTTGGCGGAAGAGGGTTGGTCAGAAATTCTATAAATAGGACCCTTAAGAAGGAAGAAGAAGCATTCAAGAGAGCTTTAGGTGAGATTTTGGGACAATTTTGGGTCATTTGAGAGGGTTTGAGGTAAGGGATAAGATCTTGAGGGTGTGGGAGAGATTATACAAAAGGAAGGAGCAGAATCGGTGAAGAAATGAGCTTCGTTGAAAAGTTTGATACTTCACTAGAATCTAGGAAGAAACTACTAGAAAACAATGAGGTAAGTTTGATTAAAGTTTATATTCTGGTAGAGGGGAGAGAGATGAACATGTAGGAAGAAACAGAGGTTAAATCAGAGTTAAAATGAGAGAGATATGGCCAAAAAATCTAGAGGTTATCACCTCGTTACCAGAGAAGACAGTGGCGGAACACGCGCCGGAAGGAGTAGCACGTGCAGGTGCATGGCTAGACTTTTTAGGGCATGTGAGGGCTAGTCCCAGCTCCTTTTCCCCTTTAATTTCACACACAAACAAGTTAGATCATGTAGAACAATTCTATATAAAAATATTTGATGTTTGGTTTACAGGAATTGGTGTTTTCTGTAGAAAAATCGTTGGATCCGCCATTAAATAGGCAAACTCCCACTCCTTTATTTCTTTTATGCAAGCTCCTAACTCTCTTTCCATGTTTTGGATTCGTGTGCAAGCTCCTAACTCTCTCTTACAGATTCTGAGTTATTCATTTTTTCAGTCTCAGTTATAAGCTCTTCTTGCACTATTCTCTTCAGTATTGAATAGTCTGGTCCAATTAATTTATTGGTCTGTAATGTTAAATCCGGTTGAGCCATGTTTGTAATCTCAACGAGGGTCTCGAATCACCCTCAAGTTCCTAAGGAATGTTGCATTTTTGTTAAGGTCAGATGACATAGGGAATTGTGTCTCCTTGTGAAAGGAATGTTATGCGTGGGTTTATGAGTGTTTAAGGGTATGGGATACAAAGCTACTAGTTGTCGACCGCTGAGTCGTGACAGTAGATCGTTGGATGTATGGGCGTCAACTATTGACTGCTGTGACAAGCCACAGACGAGCTAGGAAAGCTAGTAGTTTCAGTCACCCACCTTTGTTATTGTGCATATCATGATGTGTGACACATGGGGTTGGGTTGCATTCATTGGGGGAAACATGCTTTGTGTGTGTGGGGATGTGTGTGTGTAATACCCCAAAAATTTAATGTAAAGGTTGGGTGATGTAATAAAGTGTTTTAATGGAAGTTTTGGATTTAGGTGCAAATGAAAATGGTTTTAAGGACCTAAATGCAAATAAGAACGGATAACTTCTCCAACAATAAGAATAATTGTAATTATAAATGCTTATTTAAGAAGTTTTGAGTTGGAGAAATTGGATTGGAGGGTTAACTTAAAAGTCTTAAAGTTTTGGTGATAACAATAATTACTTACACCTTAAAGTCAAAGTAAATAAACTTGGAAGAATTCTATTGGTTCACCAAAAGAAAGGGATAAGAAGGATTGCTTTGAAGGCCACGTGAGGGGCAATTGGAGGCATGAGATTGGAAGAATGAAAAGCTTTCAAATGAAAGAAGAATCAAGTGGAGAAAATTCAAAGCTAGTCATTATTACTTGGGTAGAAAAATGGCTAACTTAAGGGTTAAGTGTGACCTTGGAAGACTAAGACTGGCTAGGGGTTGCTTGCAAGGAAAGAGGATGATAAGGCTTATCTTGAAAGAGTATTTGGTGGCCTAGGATTGGAAGAAGTGGAGGCTTGCTTGAGAAGATTGGAAAATTTTCAAAGTGTGATGATTACTTGGGTGGAAAATGAGCAACTTGGTGGCCAAGTAAAATCTTGAGGATTTGGGCATTTAAAGGCTATATAAAGGGAAGGAATTAGGTCCATGAGAAGCCAAGGAGAAAGGAAAGAAAGAAAGTGCAAGAAAAAGCAAAGAAGAAGGAAAAAGAGACCTGGCTGGAAAACTTCCAAAATAGAAGGGAATTCGAAGAGTTAAGCTAATTTTCTTTCCATAGGATCGTAGATCATGAAAATAGGAGTCCATAGGTTCAAACGGAGAGCAAATCGGAGTTAAAATGAGCAAGATATGGCCGTTTTAATTTTGGGATTGCAAAATAGAGAAGGGGCAGCATGTGGCCACCCTTCTGGGGGCACGTGAGGGGTCATCCGGCCTTCGATTGGCCTGAAATTTTCACCGTTGTTCTCCTATTTTAATTACCTACAACCCTATGTAAAAATATTTAAGGGTTGATTACTTAAATGTGTGATTTCTGTAGAAACAGCCCCTAGTGCTTGAAACCGGGCTGTAAAACCGTGCTCTCGAAGAGAAACGATCAAGGTGAGTGGTTCTTGTGCATGCTTCCTCTTGATCATTCTTAGTTTCATTTGTGCATGCTTCCTCTTGTGCATGCTCCTTGATTCCTATTGATCACTCTTGGTTTCCACTTGTGGATGGTTATTGCTTACATCTCATGTTTCCTCACTTTCGAGCGTTTCTTTCCTATTTTGCTTGCATCACGGAGTTTGTTGTTATGATTCATCGATGGGATTAAGCATGACTACTCTTACTCGTAGCTTGTGGATTGCATATCATATTTTCCTTGGTTTGTGTACCGTGCCTACTTGATATTCCTTAGTTTGTACATACTCCTTTTGCTTTGTCTTCAACATGTTGTTTGGTGATAGTTGCTATTGGTGGAACGGGAACTTATATATGATGGTTGGCCGCTTGTTGGTGGAACATCATGATGATCGGGGAGGGGGGCAATCCCGTGCCTAGAGGTGGGGCTTAGCGTAGAGGTGAGGCTGAGATGTTTCACACAAGTGTTGGCAAGGATGATGGTGACTCGGTGGCTTGTGATCATATTCCTTCTGCTTTTTCATACATCTTGTCATTTGGTGGCTATGGCTAGTTGGTGGCTTATCATGTGTGAACTACCACGGGGGCCTGTGTAAGGGGGCTGACCACGTGGGCCTATGTAAAGGGGCTACCTCGAGCTTGTGTAAGGGGGCCGAGGGGTTCATACATGGCAAGTAAGGAGGATATCTCGGGCCTGTGTAAGGGGGCTGACCACGCGGGCCTGTGTAATGGGGCTACCTTGAGCTTGTGTAAGGGGGCCGAGGGGTTCATACATGGCAAGTAAGGAGGATATCTCGTGCTTGTGTAAGGCAGCTACCTCGAGCTTGTGTAAGGAGGCTGAGGGGTTCATGCATAGCAAGTAAGGAGGATATCTCGTGCCTGTGTAAGGGGGCCGAGAGGTTATATCTTATGTGTTTGTTGTGTTTGAGTAAATCTTGCCTATTGCACATACATCTCGGTGTTTATATTTGTGGCTATTGTTGGGGTATCACAGAGGATCTCATGCTCTTGCAGTGAGCTGTGATCTTGGGAGATTTTGTTCTTATTTCTACATGTCTCTTGGTAAAACTACATATTGCTCTTGCATGCATAGTTTCTTTCCCTGTACCACTCACTTAGATATAATTATCTAACTCGGGTGTTTCTTACCCCTGGGGTATTCATCGTCCCAACTTTGTCAAAGCATCAAGTGTTTCAGGTTACAAGATCAAAGCATGGGCAAGAAGGTGGAGCTTCGCTAGCTTTGGGATTTTGATTTCATTATTACCCTTGTAACCAAGTGATGTATTGTAAATGGTAGCTAGGATACTCAAGGTTGTAAAGGGTGTGTGGGGGTGTCCTACAATTGTATCCACTATGATGTGTTGAGTTATTTTTCTGGAATGTTGGAAGTCATGAGCATCTCTTGTACTTGGAAATGAAATCTAGTGGAAACCTGTTTATTTAGCTTTGATTAAGCTTGCTGGTTCGATCCAAATGCTTCCGTTAGTAAGGGTTTCCATAACGCCCGTAGGTGACATCTCAATTATATTTCAAGTTACTGCGTATTTGGAAAAGTGGAGCGTTACAGTGTGCATTAACATAACCCTATTGGTCTAAAAGCCAACTTGGGTACCTTAGGTGAGCATATGCGTTTAGAGCATTTTGCATGTGTGTGTTCTTATTTGGGTGTAGCATGGCCTGATGCTTGGTTTATGGGGACCTTGACATCATGTTTATGATGCAGATGCTATTGCATTTCTTATGTGTTGCATTGCATGGTGAGGAAGAATGGTTATGAGAGGTGGGTGAGGCCGACGACGTAAGACTGTGGATCGGATCCACAACAGCGACATGTTATAATGATAAGTTATGAATGACAGGAAAAGCCAATTGTGGCAATATGTTATGTATGATAGGAAAAGCATGTTATGGATGTCAGGAAAAGATGACCAAGTTCAGGAATGATGATATGGTAGCCTATATTGGGTGCTAGTATGTGTGTCTTATGTGGGCCTCAAGGACTCTCTATGTGCAGTTTACTTTATGTTTATGCATTTAGGGCTAATGCACGTATTGAACTTGGCTGATGTGTTATTATATTGACATGATACTTATGTGGTATGGGGAAAACTCTATTCTTAACATGTTCTCTTTATTCTATTATGTTTGTTGAGTCTTGTGGCTCATGTTTTCTTGCATCATTCTAGGTAAGAGTAGGGTACCAAGCAAGGGCAAGGTAGGCAGTGCTCGAGGCAGGGGTTAGATATGTACAGAGTAGTCTTGACCAAAAGGTCCTGGTGGTGTCTTCTTGCTACAGATAATGTAATGGGATAATGTGTTAGATTCAGTATTGCTTAATGTAATTGACCTCGATGTATGCTTAAGGATGTGTTAAGTGATTGATGAGGCAATAGCAAAGTTTTGTTATCAGGAGTAAGTATGTTAGCGATTGTGTTTTCATTAAGATTCTAGCAGGTGCGAACTATTCTAATGCTTCTCCTTGAATTCCTCAGCCAGGGTTTCTAAGGAAGAGGTCGCCATGAGTTTTTGGTAGTTGTGCTGGCATCACGTCCCCAGGGAAAATATATAAATATTAACTATAAAAAATGGGGATGCTACATTAATATTAACATTAACCATATTAGATTCATAACAAACAAACGAGGTTGGATTACCTTTATCCTCATGCCATTTGTTGAATTTAGCGTAGTCTTTCTTCATGTGTCCCTTCTTATAAAAGAAACACTTGGACTCATTCATAATATTAGTCTAGGGTGGTATTTTCCCCTTCCCCTTCTGATTGGCCTAAGATTTTCCTTTTCCCCGGTTGTAGTCAACATTGCACTTTCATTGATTGACTATTTATCCTTATGTGTGTTGTACGAGATTTTGAATGGCCCGTACTGTGGTGGGAAAGTGTTCAAGATATAGTGCACCAGAAATGAATAAGACATTATAACCTCAGGTTTCTTAAGTTGAGCCACAATGTCCCTCATATGCTCACGCGCACCTTTCACGCTAGTGAGCCTCAAGGATGAAAACTTCATAATTAGGGTGCTTGCCAGGGCCTTCTCTGAAGTGATGAATTGATCATCAATCACTTTCAACAAGTCCTAGACCTTTTCATGCTGATTGATAGAACCATGTATACCAGTAGAAATTTTAGTCTTAATGATCATTACACTAAGGCAATTGGATTGCTTACAACGTTCATAAAGTGCGATGTATGCTGCAGTGCTGATATTAGTGATTGCTGGTGGCTCGTCTTTCCTAATAGCATGGCTAATGTCCATCCACCCTAAATGGAGAAGAATTATCACTTTCCATATCTTAAAGTTATCACTCATTAATTTGGGAATATCATAACGAATATCAGAGAAATTAATAGGTTGTGAAGCTGCATAAATATTATAAATGCTTATGTCAAAATTTTGAGGTCTAAATAAATTGCATGTTTTACCAATGTAAATCATACATGAATGAATCTAATGACACAAAAATTGCCTGTGGGCTAAATTTTTAATTCAAGCAGATTTATATGTTCTTTATAATAGAATTATCAAATTATGTACTCAATTCATAATTTATTAGTACATTATGAGAATAATTCTATCCAAAATAAACTTTATGATATCAAATTATGTACTAACTCATAATTCCTATGGGAATATTATGAGAATAATTTGATATTTAATCTTTATTAATTATATAAATATAATAAAAGTTTTTGTGGGAAAAAATTATTATATTAAATATAATTAATTACAATGAATGTCTATAATTCTTTATGTGATCCTAAACATAATATATAATTTTATTTAATTAGGGATATTGTGGCTAATCCTTGGTTAATTAAAATTATATAGATCAACAGACATTTAAATAATATGCATAAAATTAAATTTTATGCGAATAATCTTTATTGCATATTTTAACTATGCACAATACATATTATATTATGCACCAAAAATATTCTCATATGTCATGCAATAAACACAATATTACATAATTAAATCATAATATTATGCACATATTATTAATTTTATGCAAATGAACTCATTCAACATATGCATAAATTAATATGGACATAATAAATTAATTTGTGCAAATATTTGAACGAAATAATCACAAAATTATTTATTTTAACAGAAATGGGCTAACAACATTCTTCATTTTGCAGGCTAAAACAATAAATGCAAGCCTAATAGTGAATTATAACTTGCAAGGCCCGAGCCCAGTAATGGATTAAAATAACAGTCCATGAAAACAGGCCCAAATTAAAATACCAATAGCAGAGCCCATCCCACTTAATAGCCTACAGAAAAATAGCCTAGCCAAATTTAAAATAAACAAAATAGTGTCATCTTCAACACCCGGTTTCAACCTGTCAAATAAACCCGATTAAATCTCATGATTTCAACCATTAAATTTGATGATTTAAATTAAATAATATTAAGAAAAAAAATTCCTAAATATTTCTAAACTCAAAACATCAAAATACTGTAGAAAACTACAGATCAAATATAAAATTTAATAGAAATCTGTTTCTGATTTTTTTTTTTTCCAAAATTTTGAAAACGCAAGGTAAAGGCAAATAATGGCTCAGATACCAATTGTTAGACAAATAAAGCGATCTAACATGCTACAAATATCAAAATAACATTTAGATTAATGTGGAAAATGAATAATATTACCTCCAGCCATTGTTGTTTTGTTATGTTTATGTTGGTTTGGCTATTCCAAGCTTTTAAACACCCCAAATGATGGTGTATGATGAAAAGAAAGGGATGATAAAGCTTAGGGACCAAAACCATGAATTTATACAACATCCCACTGATGTTGTAGTTAAGAAACCAAAACAACTAGCATTTGTTAGAATGTGGTCAGACCAGCCTCCAACAAATGGTGTACTATTGAACCCAAAATTACTAGATGTACTTTGAAAGGGGTTGGAGGACTTTCCCAAGAATGGTGTTGTGTTGAACCCAAAGTTGTAGCAAGGCATGGCTTAAAGTGGGTTGGTTGAGCCTCCCATGGATGGTGTAGTATTCAACCCAAGACTTTTGGGCACAATTTAAATCATGTTGCTATAGATGTAGCAAAACCACCAGGTGTGGTTTGAAATGGGTTAGAGGAGCTACCCACCCTTGGTATAGTATGGAATTGAGAAAAGATAGACATGGTTTGAAGTGAGTTGGAAGAGCCTTCGAAGGATGGGGTAGTGCTGGACCCAAAATTAGTAGTAGACCTAAATAGGTTTGGAAAGCCTTTTGGAGTTACTGATGGGTTGAAGCTAAAAGTATTAGTGTCAAGTTAATTAAATGAGCTTTCCAAAGTTGGTGGTGTGTTGAAGCCAGAACCTCTTGAGTTAGTTTGATGCAGATATGAAAAGTTTGAAATGGTGGTTGATGGAGTGAAGTCAAAACTAATCAACTTGGTTTGAGAACTAGCAAGTGGTAATTGACCTTGAAAGTTTTGATTAAAGGAACTTGATGGTGGTGAAGGAGATGTAAAAGTATGGAATGTTGTTGGTGAAGGATTTGATGTTTGAAGAGAGTTAGAGAAATGAGAACGAGGCAAAGAGGAATTGTAACTAGTGTGTTGATGATGATCAACTTGTTGGAGTTTCTTAACATTAGTGTTCCAAAAGTTCTTTATCTCATTATCTTTTCTACCTGGAACCTGGATGCCAAAATAGAAAAAATGATCAAATAAAGAGACTAAAGAAATTAAGACGAACATTTAATAGACCAAATAGAAAAGATAAGAAAAATATGAAAGCCCTGTAAAATAGATAGATATATAATATTGTATTTATATATTTATATATATATATAAAGAGAGAGAGAGAGAGGGGGGCGTTCAAAACATTTAGGCCAAAAGTGTAATTTGAGAGAGAGACATTTAGGCGAAAAGGTCAATTTGCCCTTTGTATTATATGCCATTGCCCAGTATAATTTATATTTCTTTTGTTAACAAAGGGAAATAAGATAATTTGGTAAAATTAAGTGATAAATAATCCAAATCTTTGTCTTAAGTAAAAAATTGGTCTAATAATTAAAACTTTCAGAAAAAAGGTCAATTTCATGCATGTTGTGAGTTAACCATTAGATTGATTGATAATGACTAATAGCTGATTGATATCATGTACTAAATTGGGACAATTATGAAAATTCAAGTATTTAACTGACCAAAAAAAAGATAGGTACTAAATTGGGCATTAACATATATAGTACTTGGATAAATTGGTCTTTTGGCTGAACATTTAAAGCCAATGTAGATAAAAGCTTCTATAGGTTAAAAGAAGTAGAAAGCACAACTTAACCCATATATTTAACCGAGTAAGTAGAGAGAGAGTATAATATGAACATACGTACATATATATACCAAATTAAGGAAAAGCTTCAAAATGTTTAATTCCTACCCAGATTGGAATTTCCATGGGTTAAAGGAGATAAAAAAAAAATAAACTTATCAATATAATTAACCAAGCAAATCAAGGCAAGAACAAAAGAGGAAGAGGAAGATTACAAAGCACATACATGCTTATGATAGGAAAGTGAATTATCTATGAAAAGGAAAAGAAAAATTATCTTAGTGGCTATGTGAGCCCATTTGTTACCATACTTATTGTGGAGTTCAATGATGAGCTTCACTTCTTCAACAAAAAAAAACACCCTTCCTTAGATTAGGCTTCAAATGGTTTAGCCATCTCAGCCTACAACTCTTTCCATATCTCTTTAGACTAGTTTTCTTATGCACTTGTTTCCATTTCCCTTCACCATTCTTTTTTACACACTCAGCCAAGATCTCATCTTTAGATGGTGACCATTTCCCTTTCTTTAACTCTTCATCTATGTGACCATTACCACCTTCATAGCAAGTGTTGCTTCTACCTTGTCGATTGCTCAATGTTTCTTTTTCCTCAATGTTAGACATGATTTTTCTTCTATCTCTCTCTATTTGCCTGATGTTGCTATTTATTCAATGACTTAACAACATTTACTCCATTTTTTTCACTTTCTAAACTCTATGTATATTTACCACATGATGTTATGTATTGCTCACTCGTTGTCTTTAAGGGAAAGTAATTTTTGAAATAAAAGGAAAGAGAAGGGGTATGATGAAGAAATGACATGGCTACTTGCATTTTTTTGGTTGCAAGGAAAGGGAGTAAAAATAAACTAGGAAAGATGAATGTGGTAGTGAAACTAAAAATTTATATAACAAAAATAACTTAAACCAAGTAGGTCCTCTAGACCGAGACTATGAAAATTACAAAACCTCCCACTCAAATGGGCCCTCTAGCTACACAAGCTAGGAAAATAAAAATGATACAAATCAAAGAGAGAAACTAAGAGTTAACACTCTTAGTTACAAGATCTCTCACAATGAAAACAAGGCTTAAGAATATATTAACAATCATAGAACGAAGCCTTGGAGAGAACAATGAAAGCACAGAACACTGTAAGCTCGAATAAAATGATTTGCAATATTTAGATCATCTCATTTCCGTCCATTAGCCTCTTCTTGATCATCCATGAGTTGTATATATAGGCATCCATAAAGATTGAAGAGGAAACTAGCCGTTTGTGACCGTTGGAGTTTGAAAAATTAATCGTTGGAAGCTTTCTACAAAAGAGATAGTCGATAGAATATAATGCATAGTCGTTTATATTTTCAAGTAAAACAAGCCATAGTCGATAGACAAGAAAGCATAGTCGACTATTGTCTAACAAAATCTACTAATAGTCGACTATCACATTCACATAGTCGACAGATTCGAAAATATGAAGAAAATTTTGAATATCATATACAAACATAGTCGACAGAAGAAATAGCATAGTCGACTATCCTTACACAATAGTCGAAAGAATGAAATATAGTCGACAGAAGCCACACTAGTCGATAGATCATTCAAGCATAGTCGACTATCTTAGGGCATAGTCGACAGCACAGAACCACATAGTCGACTATCCATTATGAAAAATTGAAAAACTCAACTAATAACATGTAGAAGCACATTTCATTGATACAAAACATCACAACATATTTACATTTCTTTAGTTTAAGTAAATGTCCTCATTTTGTTTAATTTATATTTTACCTTCCATTTACTTTAATACATAAATGTAAATAAGAAAGTACCCCCCCATTTGAATTCAATAAAAATATCTAAAAAATCAAAATCCATAAGAATAAGAAAGTAGAATTTGGGTTTTAGTAGAAACTTAGGATTTTGCAATTTTACCACCTCCAAGATATACACTTTCTATTTCTTGAAAAATTCATTAAAAATCATTTTATCACTAATGAATGTTAGCTATTGAATTACCGGGAATTAGTTTTCTAAAAGAAAACATTTTCATATATGTCTCCTTATAAGGTGCTAACCTTCTAGACTTAGAAAAAATATAACTTTGAAATCTCAATACTTGAAATTTATTTGGTTTTCATTATCACAAAGTAATACTTGATATTGAAATTGATTCATGACTTAGGGATTAAATAAAATATTATTTTTCATCATCAAAACTAAGTATACAAAAGTAAAACAACAAATTTCACAAACTAAATAATTTTTTTTGTCTTTTTTACCAATTTATATTTTGAAAATACGAGTTGCAAATTTTTAGTGAACAAGTTATTAAATATGGCTTGATGAATTTCTTGTGTAATATAAATTTAAAAATTACAACCATTTTTCAACACAACTTTATCAAAAATAAATTGTTAAATCCTTTGCATGATTAATGATGATTTTGATGCTTAACAAAACAATTATACTTAAGGTTGGTGAATTATCAAAGTATTTGATGTATAAACAAGAATAAACTAATGTACTTGAGGTTTAAATAAAGATATAATTGAGAATTTAAGTGAATAATTGAGTATTAGGAGTAAATACTTGAGTATCAATGTGTTGGTAACAAATACTCAAGTATTGAAATAAAATACTCCAGTATTTTACTATAGATCAGAATGCATGTTAAAATACAATCTAACAATACTCAAGTACAATGATTTAACACTTAAGTACGGTACTATATCATAGAATGTTGTCCAAAAAATACTCAAGTACATGAATACAATGCTCGAGTATTGCACAGAATGTATGCAAGTCTCAGTTTCAAAAATACTTGACTACCAAAAGATAATACTAGACTATTTCAAGCAATCAATCAAAAATACTCGATTACTAAATTTCAATACTCAACTACTCGATTAAAATCTGAAAAAAAAAAATCACTACAAAATACTTGACTACAAGGTCCACTATACTCAAGTATTGGAAACCCTCAATTAGAAAAATCCGAGAATCGAGCTATTGAAAAGCAACTTATTTGAATCAAAAATCCTTTAAAATCTTCATCTAACATCTCTTTGATGTTGTAGGTTGATAATTTCAATTTTCAAATTGTTTTATCTGATCAAATGATAAGATTGAGTCATTTTCAAGCATGAGAGGCATGCTGATATCACCTGTTATAGATTGTTGCTTTCCAATGGCTTGATTCTCAAGCTTCAAGTTCAAATTGTTTTATCTTCACCTACTTTTTTCTTTTTTCTTAGTTGGAAAGCAACTATTGGAGACATGTATGGTACAAGATTATTTGACCTACTTTCTGTCTACTTTTTTTTGCCTATACAAGGACAAGAAAAATGAAGAAGGCAAAGAACAAGCCAAGAAGTCCAAATACTCTTGAGCTTCAACTTCATCCATATGACTCATTAGGTTTTTGAATATGTTGGCAATGTGTTGGTATGGACACATAAGACAAGATCAACCCCTAGCAAGGTATCATGCCTACCCAATTATTCAAAAGAATTTATAATCCACAAATAACCTTTCACAAGCATAGTTACCGTGTAATTTGATCCTCTCATTAATGTATCTTATGTGATCTCAAGTCTGACGATGTGTTACTTGATTACAATCACATGAGTTTTCTTCAATCCCTCGGATATCTTCACTCAATAGAAAGTAAATCAATAACTCCTTATTGATCTCTTTCACCATGTAGCCATGGATTTAAAGTGAATATCCATCAAGGGTGCCTTAGATACATCATCCTCTATCAAGGGATATACGATTCCTATCTTGGTTATACACCCATCTCCATAAGCCTCACGATATGCCCAACGATCGCCCACATGTAGCCTTTATCTAGGCCCATCGAAACGATGTCATAGCATACCGGTCTTCTTATGAGATAACCCTGACAACCTCAGGTCCAATAATTAGTTACAACCATCTCATGAGAATTCCATCAACATATAACAAAAATAGATTCTCATAGTAAGTTATGTCTAGTGACACATTCTCTAACATTGGTCACCTATGTATTTTTCTAGGCATCTCCATGCCTATGGTTGTGACACCCCTATTGTTATCACATAGTAAAAACCTAGCACATACAAGTCTTATCGCAATTATCAATGTCCATTCTTGATATTGCTACTACTTGGGACATTTAATGATGTCTAGAAATGCATCATCTCACATCTTTATAGATTAATCATAATATACATCATATGGACTTCTATCTAGTTTCATCAAGTTATTACAATAATAACAAGAAACTAATAGAATGACTTCTTGTAAAATTGAATAACTCTTTATTCAATAATAAATATGATTGCAATTTTTAATGTACAACATGCCCAATCTGATTGGGTCTAGAGCACCTACACTAACAAGAGGTTCCTCAAGAAACTTCTCCCACCACACAAGTTCATTAGGTATTCTAAAACCTATTTTAACCTAAAAGTAGGGCCCTCTTTCTGAACATAAGTAACCCCAACACACATTGAAGAGTTCAAAGAATTCAAGATCACTTAAATGACATGGCCATGATAGGATAGACAAGTTCCAAGTGTACCAAATTCTCCAATTAATTAGAAAAAAATAAATTGATTTGTTCCACATCAAATAAGTGCAACCCTTTAGTAATAAAGTCATAAGAGACATAGAAGATTGCACACTTTGAGAGAGAGGTAAAAAAGATTAAGCCACATTTCATTCCTTTTATTTGTAGAGTCCTCATGAAGAAGAATACTTGTGTTCTATCAACTAGATTGATTTTTGTTGGGAAGGCATTAGATACCATCCATTAAGTTGAGACTTGCAAATGTTAATAACAATTTTCATCACTAAACATCCTAATGTTATAATGTTTTCACTATGTCTAGAAAGATACACAAATAACAACTTTACAAAAATATTTAACGAAAGCACATTTGTTAAGGAAAGAAAACACATTTTCAATTCTTATCGAATAATAAAAGAGGAACAATTAAAGAAGATAATATAAAATTTTACGAAATTTCTTAATATTTAAAATATATATTTCTCTATTAAGATCGTGAACTATCAATAATATTACATGTATTATTATTTATAGCATTATTCTTTCACATTTCCTCGTTAACAAGCTACATAGTTTATATACAAAGGTAGGGTTGTAAATAAGTCATGCTGCTTGTGAGCGATGCTGTGTTCAGCTAGGTAAAAGCTTGTCATATTCATCTCATGTTATAAATGAGTAAAGCTTGACAAGGAAAAGCTTGGCTCAATTCAACTCGCAAACAAAGCTCAAGAACAACTCTAGGTTTAATCTTGAATCTCTTCATTTCTTCTCCATTTGTTGATTTGTGAAGCATATTTTAACCCTAGGTTGGATCTTAGTCGCCTCCACCATTTGTCTCCTCGTTGTCGACACCTTAGTTGCCTCCACCATCCGTGCCCTCGCTATTGACACCTTAGTTGCTTTCACCTTTACCGTCTATCTCCCTCATTGATGATGCCTCCTTCTCACCATTCTCACTATTGACACCATCCTTCTCCGCCATATGCCTACGCCATTTGTCTCCTTTATTGTTGACGCCTTCGTCATCGCCTCCACCATCCTTCTATGTCCTTACTTTATTTTCTATGTCACCAATATCGCCAAAAGCTCATTTAGTATGTTAAATGAGCTAGTTTAAGCTCAAACTTGTTTAACATAATAAACAGGTTGTTAGCAAGCCAAACTCGAGCTCAATATATCCTTAATGAACTTGAGTTTGAACATAATTTTAAGCTCACTCTTTTTTGATAACTAAGATTGGGCAGAGCAAAACTTGACTCAACTTGGGTTGATTACAACCCTATACAAAGGTATAGCATATATTTTATATTTTTTGTTAAAATTTTTCTACTAGTAACTTTTGCGAAAAAAATACTATTAAAATATTTTATTTTATAAAAATTATATTTTCATATTTGTTTTAAATTTTAAATATTTGCCACTATGAAAGAAAAACCTACCATTCATCAACTCTATATATGTTTAGTCTTTTAACTTATCTTTTGGTGTTCAAAGAAATATCATTAGCCATTTCTTAATAACATTTATGAGAACCTCACAAAAAATGTACAAGAACAATAACTTCATTAGCAAATAGAGTAACTTGATGTACCCAGGAAACTATACACTATTTTTGTGTGCAACAAGTGTAATTGACTTTAATGGTTTAATAGTAAGTAATATGAAATTAATATCATAAGCAAACATGAGATATTGCACATTAGAATTTAGAAAATGGAAATTAAATTAAATTGTTTCCCAAAAATAGGCACCGCTGACCAGAGGAATGGAGCACAATTTGCAACTGCTATTTGTGATAACATTTTCAACATAGTTTTGTGCAAGAAAAAGAACAAATAGTTAATATTGCCAATAATCATTACCAATAGGATTTAGCACCATAAGAAATTATTGTCAAGTATTAGGCAAAAATTGAACTAAAATAGTCGATGCATATATGCATAGACACACCAACTAGAATAAGTTTGATACCCAGAAAAATAGCATGAAAATCTAAGAGCACCACAATAACCAAATTCCCTAACCAATGATCAAAGTCTCATGGCTAGAAGAATTAGGTTGACTTTACCACATAGGAAATAACGTTATGTTTGACAAAAGACCAAATAGAGTCTTAGTATAAGACAAAAGTAAAACACCCACAAGCTAGCAAAAATCATAGAAATACAAAATTTTAAAGTATAAGAAACAAACTCTTAGCACATCCATAAGTTTCACCCCTTTCTCTTTGATTGTTATTTGAGTAACATTTTAGAAGCCTTCATTCTCATTTTTTTTTTTTTTTTTTTGTTGCCATGGTATCATCAAGAAGTAATTGAGAAGGTGACACCAAACCCATTGATGAATCTTCAGCTGCTACTTCCATATTTGGTGATTGTCCAATTGAAGCATTTGATATTTCAAGAAACAAAGCATGGTCATCCTCATCAATTGGTGCATCAAGCAAGAAGGATAGATTATCATCAAGTGGGTTAATTTCTTCTAGTGGCTCTTTTTCTTCCATCCCTACATATATTAACAAAGTTAACTTAAACTTATACATGCTTTATAAAAATAAAAAAAATGATAATATATGAAATAATTAACAAATAGATTTTAATAATAAATTTCAAGTGGAGTAAAGTTATGTAAATCTAATGTTCTTTATAGTATAGTGAGTTTAAAAGAAGCACAAAAGAAGCACAACTAGCTATGCAATCTCATTCTCAAGTGTAAATTAACTTAAAAAGTCATTTGACCCTCAACACAATGAATGATAGTGCTATTATTATGTGGTTAAATGTTGACAAGATGATACATATGGGGTTATATGTAACAATGATATTTTTTTAATTTTAATTTTTTACTATGATTTTTTTAGTAATTAGATATTATATAGTTTTATCAAAATTGAATTTCCATTTAAAACTTTTTATTACTAAAGAAATGTCTTTCAATCAATTACCAAAGTTTAAAAGCAATATCATTAAATAAGATTCTTTAATTTTAATGCATGCTTAGCTGTAACATTAAAAACATAATAAATGCTTCAACTCACCCACGGATGAACAAGGTAAAGTTGAATCAGCTACGGGTTGTGCTAGAACGTCCATAAACTCTGCATTTGATTCATATATGACCTTTTTCTTTACCTTTCAAGGAAAATTGTTTCTTTTGATATTTGAAATGCATCAACGCCTTGGACTTCTCAGTAACTTCTTGCAACTCTCTTTTATCATCCAATTTTGGTGTTTGTGTCATATAACTAGCATTTATATGCCCATGAGAAGGTTGTGTAGTCTCCCCATAACTAGTGATGGACTCTGATCAAATTTCAGTTGTGAGATGAGGGCAAAACCAAGTGGATTGGAAGAGGCTTCTGTGGTTGGTTTTGGATCTAAAGAAAAACCATGATATGTGTTTTGAAGTGGATTGTAAGCCTTATCCACATTAAATCCAGAACCACTAGATTTGGTTTGAAATGAGTTAATGGAGTTTCCCACTAATGTTGTAGTTAAGAAACCAAAACCACTAGCATTTGTTTGAATGTGGTCAGACGAGCTTCCAACAAATGGTGTATTGTTGAACCCAAAATTACGAGATGTACTTTGAAAGGGGTTTGAGGACTTTACCAAGGATGGTGTTGTGTTAAACCCAAAGTTGTAGCAAGGCATGGCTTGAAATGGGTTAGTTGAGCCCCCCATGGATGGTGTAGTATTCAACCCAAGACTTTTAGGCACAATTTGAATCATGTTGGAACAACCTTCTACAGATGTAGTAAAACCACCAGGGGTGGTTTGAAATGGGTTAGAGGAGCTACCCACCCTTGGTATAGTATGGAATTGAGAAAACATAGACATGGTTTGAAGTGAGTTGGAAGAGCCTCCCAAGGATGGTGTAGTATTGGACCCAAAATTAGTATTAGACCCGAATAGGTTCGAAAAGCCTTTTAGAGTTGCTGGTGGATTGAAGCTAAAAGCATTAGTGTCAAGTTGATTAAATGAGCTTTCCAGAGTTGGTGGTGTGTTGAAGCCAAAACCTCTTGAGTTAGTTTGATGTGGATATCAGAAGTTTCCCATGGTGGTTGATAGAGTGAAGTTAAAACTAGTAAACTTGGTTTGAGAACTAGCAAGTGGTAATTGACCTTGAAAGTTTTGATTAAAGGAACTTGATGGTGGTGAATGAGATGTAAAAGTATGAAATGTTGTTGGCGAAGGATTTGATGTTTGAAGAGAGTTAGAGAAATGAGAATGGGGCAAAGAGAAACTGTAACTGGTGTTTTGATGATGATCGACTTGTTGGAGTTTCTTAACATTGGTGTTCCAAAAGTTCTTTATCTCATTATCTGTTCTATCAGAAACCTAGATGCCAAAATAGAAAAATTGATCAAATAAAGAGACTAAAGAACTGATCTGGGTTTTGTTGGCCCACTAAACCCAATACGCCAACTAAACTCGAAACTAAAATTAAATCACTTTTTATTTTATTTTTTTATTTTTTTTTAAATGAGTTTTCCTAGTTACCTAGAGATCATTTTAGTAATAATGGAATCCTCGGATTGAAAGAAAAAATTAAAAAAATGAAAAAAAAAATTAGTTAGGCTTTGTTGGGCACTAAACTCGATGATCAAATTTGGTGGGCCAACGAAACCCGATGGGCCAATTAAACCCAAAATTAAAATTAAACCTTTTTCTTTTTCTTGCCATGGTGTTTTCCTAGTTACCTAATAGGCCCAAAATTAAATTATTGTTCAAGAAATGCACTTTTATTTGGATAAAATGATATCATAACATTATCTTGGTCCAATGTTCATGGTTAGTAGGAAGTTAAAACACTTGATCGATAGTCACCTAATGGCATCCCATGCACCAAGTGACGATTTTGTTGGCATTCTATATTCAATTAACCTAGATAACATTACTAGAAATCATTTTAGTAATAGTGGAACCCACGAATTGAAAACAAAAAATAAAAAAATGAAAAAAAAAATAATCGGGCTTTATTGGGCACTAAACCCGATGACCGGGTTTAGTGAGTCAACGAAACCTGATCTGGGTTTTATTGGCCCACTAAACCTGATGGGCCAACTAAACCCAAAATTAAAATTAAATCAATTTTTATTTTTTATTTATTTTTTATCATGAGTCTTCCTAGTTACCTAGAGATCATTTTAATAATAATAGAATCCTCGGATTGAAGGAAAAAAATAAAAAAATGAAAAAATAATTAATTGGGCTTTGTTGGGCACTAAACCTAATGACTGGGTTTGGTGGGCCAACAAAACCTGATCCGGGTTTAGTTGACCCACTAAACCCGATGGGTCAATTAAATCCGAAATTAAAATTAAACCATTTTTTTTCTTGCCATGGTGTTTTCCTAGTTACCTAATAGGCCCAAAATTAAATTATTGTTAAAGAATTGCACTTTTATTTGGATAAAACAATATCATAACATCATCTTGGTCCAACGTTCATGGTTAGTAGGTAGTTAGAACACTTGATCGATAGTCATATAATGGCATCCCATGCACCAAGTGATGATTTTGTTGGCATTCGATGTTCAATTAATCTGGATAACGTTACCAGACATCATTTTAGTAATAGTAGAATCCAAGGATTGAAAAAAATAAAAAATAAAAAAGGGAATAATTGGGCTTTATTGGGCACTAAACTCGATGACCAAGTTTGGTGGGCCAACGAAACCCAATACGGGTTTTGTTGGCCCACTAAACTCGATGGGCCAACTAAACCAAAAATTAAAATTAAATCACTTTTTATTTCTTTTCTTTTTTTCGTTTTTTTTTTTTTGTCATGGGATTTTCTTAGTTACCTAGAAATCATTTTAATAATAATGGAACCCACAAATTGAAAGAAAAAAATAAAAATAAATAAATAATAAAATAATCAGACTTTGTTGGGCACTAAACTTGATGACTGGGTTTGGTGGGCTAATGAAACCCGACCCGAGTTTAGTTGGCCCACTAAACCCGATGGGCCAACTAAACCCGAAACTAAAATTAAACCTTTTTTTTTTTGCCATGGAGTTTCCTAGTTACCTATTAGGCCCAAAATTAAATTATTGTTTAAAAATTACACTTTTATTTGGATAAAATAATCTAATAACATCATCTTGGTCCAATGTTCATGGTTAGTAGGTAGTTAGAACACTTGATCGATAGTTACCTAATGGCATCGCATGCGCCTAGTGATGATTTTGTTGGCATTCTATATTCAATTAACTTGGAAAACGTTACTAGAGATCATTTTAGTAATAGTGGAACCCACAGATTGAAAAAAAAATAAAAAAATGAAAAAAAATAATCGGGCTTTGTTGGGCACTAAACTCGATGGGCCAACTAAACCCGAAATTAAAATAAATCAATTTTTATTTTTTTATCTTTTTTTACCATTGATTTTCTAGTTACCTAAAGATCATTTTAGTAGTAATGGAACCGATTGATTGAAAGAAAAAAAAAAGTAATCAGGCTTTGTTGGGCACTAAACCCGATGACTGGGTTTGGTGGTCCAACGAAACCCGATAGGCCAACTAAACTTGAAACTAAAATTAAACTATTTTTTTTTCCCATGGGGTTTCCTAGTTAACTAATAGGCCTAAAATTAAATTATTGTTTAAGAATTGCACTTTTATTTGGATAAACAATATCATAACATCATCTTAGTCTAATGTTCATGGTTAGTATATACTTAAAACACTTGATCGATAGTCACCTAATGGCATCCCATGCACTAAGTGATGATTTTGTTGGCATTCTACGTTCAACTAACCCGAATAAGATTACTAAAAATCATTTTAGTAATAGTGAAACCCATAGATTGAAAGAGAAAAATAAAAAATAAATTAAAAGAATAATCGGGCTTTGTTGGGCACTAAACCTAATGATTGGGTTTGGTGGGCCAACAAAACCCGAATCCGGGTTTTGTTAGCCCACGAAACCCAAAATTAAAATTAAATCAGTTTTTATTATTATTATTATTTTTTTTTTGCCATGGATTTTCCTAGTTACTTAGAGATCATTTTAGTAATAATGGAACCCACGAATTGAAAGAGAAAATTAAAAAAATGAAAAAAAAAATAATCGGCTTTGTTGAGCAAAATTAAAAAAAATAAAAAAAAATAATCGGCTTTGTTGCGCACTAAACCTGATGGGCCAACTAAAGCCAAAAACTCCATTACCAAAAAATAAAAAAATAGAAAAATTTGTTTAAAGAAACTTGGTGAATATGGCTTCAACGAGGTCTCAAATGCGATTGGTGAAAAAAGTTGAATAACTCAACAAGTAAAAAGATTGAATGGAGGAATAATGGTTGCGTTTAGATGGTTTCGAGAATAGAGAAAGTAAGAAACATTAAATGTTGAAAAGAGAAGGTGATGTGAAAGAGACAAGAATATTTTGGTAAATGAAACTAAGGGTAATATGAGCTTTCTATTTTAAAATCTCATTAAGGGTATTTTAGGTATCTTACATATAAGTGGCTATAGAGTGTAATTAGTTTATTTGAGTGGCTAAAAATATTTTTTTTTCAAGAAAGTCACTAAAAACATTTATATCCATTTATTTTGGGTTAATTATGAATTCTTGTCTTTTAAAAACATGTAAATGGAACTGCTTAAGATGGCTTTCCAACTACATAAACCAAATGAAATAGTAAATGGGCAGAAAATAAAGTGTCACTTTCTGGTATGTTTCATACTGAAGTACCTAATAAAAAGACACGGAAAAGAGACAATATCACTTTCATTATTACCGAACAAGAACAACCTTTCTTGATGTCTTTGCGATCATTTTCACTGATCATTCAAATTTTAATAAGGAAGTCTGTTACAAGTTTCTATATTTTTCTTGGTGAGTCACTGGTATTTGGGAGAGTTAAAAAGCTAAGGACCATCTCTCGCTCATCTGCTGAGGCTGAATATCGTGCTCTTGCTTCCACTACTAGTGAGCTTGTGTGGATCACTCAGCCATTGTTGGATTTTCAGGCTTCTTTTCCACCTCATCCTTTGTTCTTTTGTGATAATCAAGCATGTGATGACCCAGAATTTTCTCAATTTAAATTTACAACCAATTGATAACTTAAATACATTGGCTGTAATCTTGCCCCATAACTATATAACAACGAAAGCAATTTAAATATAAATACACATCTTAGCGACATTTCCTTACATAATAGAACATCAAACAATCCAAATACATTATGTAACGACCCAAAGATGGGGTGTGATATCAATGAATAACACGGTATTATTTTATGTCTTGTGGGTAGAATTATTCGTTAAATTGGGTTTTGGTGCGGTGTGAGTGTGTATGTAAGTGTTTTGGAAGGTTTAGAATGAGTGGTTAAGAGTTAGGAGGGTTTATGAAGAGGCATTCGAATGTGTGGGGCTTTGGGAGGCTAGATATTCAAATGGAGGAAGCATCATTCGAATGAGAGGAATCCCATTTGAATGGGGTGTGAGTCATTCGAATGGGGGGTGATCCATTCGAATGACCTGTTTTGCTGGGTTAAAACATGAAAGTTGTAGATCTTTCTCTTGTCATTCCGAAGCATCTTGAATCATCTCAATCAGAGTTCGGATGAGAGAGTTATGCCCAAAATTTGAAAGGGTGTCAAAGCTGTTCAGAATCCATTTGAGCCTTTACATTCGAATGAGCTACCTTTACATTTGAATGAGTCATGAGAAAATTGAAAAATTCATCCGAATGAGGGCACTGTTGCATTCGAATATCCCTTTTTTTTTCAGCTTTTCATTCAACTATTCAAAATTCATTCGAATGCTTTGCTGTGGCATTTGAATGTCTTCTCCATTTTATTAATTCCTCTACCAAAAGCCTCAAAACCCATTCGAATGTGCCCAGATCATCCGAATGACTTTCATACAACCACCTATATATGTATATATCATCCAAATGCCTTAAATTATATTTGAATGCCTCCCTCAGTGATTCAAAATATATATATATCACTCGATACCTCATTAACTCTGAAAACGCGTAGAAAATTCTAAAACTGGAATATCAAAAAAACATATATAATAAATATATAGATAATTTGGGAAATAATTAGATGGATAAAGATGACTTATGAAGAAAATATAAAAGAGGAATTCATGAGAAAAATCTCACTGGAACATAACACTATTTTTCTCTTTCTCGTAAGTTCTATGTTCTTCTTCAAACCCTCATTCTTCTTCTCACAGCAAGCTAAATCCTGCTATCCAAGGAGTTCTTAGTGGTTGATAGGTGAAATAAAGGCAAGTTCTCTCTTCCTTCTTCTTTTCTCTTGGATTTTATTGTGTTATGGGTTGGTTACGTGTCTTAAGAGCTTGATTGGGGTTAGGGTATTTAAGCTTGAGGGAAAGTTTCTAACAACCATGTGGGGCTTGTTTCTCCCCACAAATCCAAAGGAATGGAGTTTTAAGTGAAATTTTGCATGGGAGACTTGTTTCTTCTCCATGCCCTGACTAGCATACCTCGCTATGATCTTGAAGCTTAAGTAAGAAATCCATATTTCAGTGTTATTGGCTAACTGTGTTAACATGTTTGTAAACTGAAAATAACTTTAAATTGCTCATATACATACTGTCATGGCATGTCTTGAAAGAATGGTAATTATGCATCATGAGCATGTCTTGGTTTGACCTCCTGCATAACATCTCATGAGTGTGCATGAGCATCAGTTCTTATTTTTAGCACACGTGCAATTTGTATGTGGCCACTTTATGTGTTGCATGTGCATTGGAAAAGGCATGGACAGAAATGATTATGCCCGCTGCGGTTGTGTACTGCCGAGATATATCCCCCAAAACTAGTAGGCATTAACCTGACTGGGGTTACGCTCCTGCGGTGACGACTGAGGGGCGCGCCCAGTGGTGACAACCATGGGTGAGATTATATATATATATACATATTTATGGCTATAGCTTAGTATATGAGATAGGACCTATGGTCCACATGGTATCACAGTTTCTCTGGTTGCCAGACTTAGCTACAGGTTGGTATGTATTGTGATGCATTTTATATTGTTATATGAGGCCACTAGCCAGCTATGTGCTGATAGACTTTTATGTGTGTTATGCATGACATTATGATTATGGGTGTGTGTGTAACTCTGAGTTATCGCCTATCATTTCCGTTGATATGCATGTTCACCACACTTGTATCCTATTATCATATGCCATGCTCTTCCTTCTTATTTCTTATGATTGTTGAGCCTTGTAGTTCCCTTTGTACTCTCCTCCATTCCAGGTAAAGGTAAAGAGGTGGCAGGTGGGGAGTCAAGCAAGAAGGATGGGTAGACATGTGCGCGTGCGGGTCCTCTCTTAATCTAAATGGTCTTGGGAAGCTGTGTTGGGAGATGTATAGACTTTATTTTGTGTGTAATGTACTAAAAGAAGAGTTGTGCTTGTAACTCTTGGAAGTATCTGTTTTGGGTTTGAGTTTGATGGTTGTCAAATGTATGCATGCTTGTGACTAAGTGTTGTTTTGTCTATGTTCCCTAACACCCGCTCTTCCAGGTTGACTTAGAATGGGATAGCTTGGGAAGGGGGGTGTTACACATTATCTGAGCCCCTGTTCACAACTCACACCCCAAAGATCTTTTCAGTTGGGATTGCCCTGTAATCTTAGCCACTTAAGACCGACATGTCAAAAGATCTAATCATGACATCACCTTCCCCACCTGAAATGATGTTAAAAACAAGGTGAGCCATAAGACTCAGCAAGCATAATAGAAGAACAAAGATAAGACTGGGGATAGATCTCCTACACTGGAATACATCTTAAAAATATAGGTAAAACAAAGATAAAGCTGGAAATAAACCACATTGAAAATACGCCCCACAATATAACAATGATAAGACTAGGAATAAATCTCTCACCCAGAATATGCCTCACGAAGTGCAATGCCGCATATGATAATGCCACACCATACCATGCAACAGGATATCTAGTGCTCAACATAAATATACCAATGCACATAACGGTCCTTGGGGCCCACATAAGAAATGCACATCTTAGCACCCAAGTCCTAGTATACAAACTTGCCATAGCCATGACTGAATGGCCTAAGATACATGAGCCCAAGGCTCCTATAACAGGATCCACATGAGCCAAAGGCTCCCACAACACGGTCCACATGAGCCTGAGGCTCCCATCACAACCACATATCGGAGTTCTCAAATCATAGTTATCTGGAGCCCAACTCCCACTCACAGCTATCGAGGGTCAACTCCATACCACAATCCATATCAAATGATATCCATGCAATGCAATAAATAATAAATGCAATAGCTTTTGCAAAATTAATGTCATGGCAAGGCTGCCATAAGCCAAGCATTAAGCCATGCTATGCCCATGTAAGAATTCACACAAGTGAATGCTTTAAATGCATATGCTCGCCTACATACACAAGTCAGCACTCAACAGACCAATTGTGTCATGCTAATGCTCATACTCCTAACACATACAAGCATGAGCCTCAATGAATGCAAGCCCAATCCCATGCACTACAATGCCATGCAATATGTCACATAATGGCAGAGTCGATCGACAATCCGTGACTAGGGACAACTGGTCGATAGCGATCCTTGGCTCGGTCGATGGTTCGCTACAGTGTCACCAAATGGTCAACAGGTGATCTCATTGTATGACAATCATGCCCCCTTTTATCATGACTCACATCTGCGGGAAATCATAAACACAACTAAATCCCTCCAACCCTCTAAGAACCTAACCCCAAACGAGTTCGGCATCGTTTCCAAGGAATTAGGGGCGGTACATTACCTCGTAAGCAGTTACCAAATAAAACCCCAGAAGTCCCCTATTTAATTTAATTCAAATTAATTTACACAATAAATATCCATAACACATACAAATAATTTTTGGTACCAAATCGGGTTAAGGAAGGAGATGGAATCAGTAAATCGAATGAGACTTGGAAAGGGAATAAAGAGCTTGACTTTAACTGGCAGATTTCAAGGTTTTATACCCACACGTCGCTGAATTAATACGTGTTGCGTACCAAGATATAATCTCCCAAAATTAGAAAAATCACACCTAAAATTAAATTCCAACCATATAAATTTATTCACATAATTTACACCACTTACCTATATATTTAAACTCTGATTAAACTGCATTTTTTCCTATTTTTCTTTGAGTTTTTCTCCCCCATTTTTAACTTCCGCGTTGCTGCTTCTTTTCAAATTTCCCTTCATCTGTTTGCTATTTAACCCATGACAATTACACCTCATTCTCGGCCTTAAAAGGAAAAAAGAAGGAAGTCGTCTAAAGCTGCCACGTGGCAGCCAGCGTCCACTGCCTATAGCCTCAAAACAACGCCATTTTAGGAGCCCTTGGCTTCGTAAAATTCAGCTTAATTTCCTTCCAACGCATGCACCACTTGTGGTACGATCTCGCGTCACCTGTTGGATGCCTCACATGCATGCACGACCTACTCGCATTGGCTGCCATTGTCAACCCACGTATACACACCATTAAAGATAAGGAACCCTCCACCCATTTCCAAAATTTACATTTAAACTCCCACACTTCCAGAAATTACCACTTACACACCAACTATTAATAACTCTTATATCCCCAAATTTCCAATAATTACTTACCCACCTCTTTAATACAAAATAGTTTAATATTTCCCTTAACTCCCCCAAATATTTAATAATTATCTCAAGTACAATACAATAATTATTCCTTCCATTAAATTATTTCAAGTTATAAAATTCCAATAAACCACAGTTCACTTCAAATACAAAAATTAATAATTATTATTTGTTCTCGAATTATTGGGATGTTACAAAGCAACAATCCACATTGTTACTAATCCTATCTTTCCTGAGCGCAAAAAACACATCGAGCTTGACTGCCACTTTATTCAAGACAAAATTACTGATGGCCTCATCAAGCTCTTTCCTATCCACACTCAGCATCAATTAGCTTATGTGCTTACTAAGCTTCTACCAAATCTAATCTTGTATCTAATCCATCTTGAAGGGGAGTAACAGATATTGGCTCAAGCTCATCAATAGTTACTGATAGTTTGTTTGTACAATTAGACAGTTAGTTGGTTGGTTATTTTGGTTAGTTGATTAATTAGTTTCTTCCAAATCTAATCTTGTATTTAAAAGCTGCAAGCAACTCTTTTGGTAATAAGATTTCAAGTTTTCATTTTCTTCCTAATATGGTATCAGAGCAATAATTCACTTCATTCACCAATCTTCATGGAAGTTCTCCATCAACCTTAACAACGTTCAATTTTCTTGTTCCCTCGTCATTATTCTCCGTTGACCTTGACAACATCCGATTCCTTTTGTTCATCACTCTACATTCTTTGAGATCTTTCATTCTTGTTGTTTATTCATATTTTTTCATGGAAATAGTAGTTCGATTGCTTGCAAATTCATCATCGTCAATGAGTAATTCCTCCATTGACGATGGTTCCAGTCCATATTTCCTTCATCATTTCGATAGTCCTAGCATTTTCTTGGTCTTTCAACCACTAACAAGAGATAATTATAACTCTTGGAGTTGCGTCATGTTGATTGCATTTTCAGTAAAGAACAAGCTAGGGTTCACCAATGGATCTATTTGTTGATCAGCAGGTAATGATCATCTTTTCAATGCATGGATCTGCAACAATCATATGGTCATTTCTTGGATTCTTAATTCGGTGTCTAAGGAGATTTCTATAAGTGTGATCTATTCAGAATCAACACATGAGATATGGATAGATCTTAAGGAGTGATACCAGTAGAGTAATGGACCTTGCATCTTCCAATTGATATGTGAGTTGATGAATTTGACTCAAGGCCAGCTCTCTATAAGTTCTTATTTCACTAAACTTAAAATAATTTGGGAAGAACTTACCAATTATAGGCCTGTGTGTTCATGTGGGAAGTGTTCTTGCAGAGGGTACTAAAGCCCTTGTAGATCACTATCAAATTGAGTATGTCATGTCCTGATGGGACTACATGACTCGTTTACGCAAGTTAGAGGTCAATTGCTCCTCATGGATCCAATTCCTCCTATTAATAAAGCCTTTGCTCTTATCTCTTAAGAAGAGAATCAAAGAAACGTAGCTAAATCTGTTGGTGGAAATGATTCGGTAGTGTTCTCTATTAAACATGATGCAAGTAAATCTCTCCTGGTAAAATTTGAAAGAATGTCTTATTTGCACACATTATAGGTAAAATGGGCATATTATTGATAAGTGCTACAAATTGCATGGTTATCCTCCGGGATACAAATCTAAACAAAGGACTAACTCATATAGTCAAGAAAATTCTACCATTGTTAGTTAGGTCTCTGAATGTGTTCTTAATCAGTCTAAAAATCATGAAAATTTTGAAAGTTTTATGCATACTTTGAATCTTAATATCAACATTTGATGAATATGTTGATTTCACATCTTTCTGCTATTAAGACGAGCATAGAGGCTGATGCTTCTTGATTGATGCTCAAAAATGTTAAAATTTTATTATATTTATACCCCTAGTTTAATCTTAAAATTAGTTTTAATTGAATATTTATATGCAATTTGTGGTTATATGCAGGTTTAAAAAATTAATATAAAAATATATATAGTATATAAGAAAAATAGTAATAATAAAATAAATATAATAAAATATATATAATATATATAAATATAATACCTATATAAATATAAAACATATATATATATGTCATATAAGTGCATGTGTGAAGCATATATATAATATAATATATAAGCATATAATATATCATATAATATATATAACATTATAACATATTATAATGTCTTGGCAGCCATGCGTGAAGCTCAATCCGATAAAGCCAACATTCATTTGGATGCTTCACAACCCATTCGGATGGATGAAGTCCAAGTACTGTTGAAGATCAAACTCATTCGAATGACTCGTCTCTCATCCGGATATGCCCTCTCCAAATTGTTCAACGCTGTTTCCATCACCATCATCGGAATCCCTTTTTGAAGATTTTGTCAGAGCACGCGCAAATGACCATGGTGGCACACAACGTAATTTCTTCTTTGACCAGGGCCATTTGCAGAAGATGAATATATATATATCTATCGTCAGCTTCACAAAAAGGAGACCCCATCCGCCATTTTTGCAAGAATAAGGGGAAGAGAGCATTGTTTACGTTCTGTTTTTCTTTCATTCCAATAGTGTTGTTCATTTACTTTGTTTCATCAATACAGTGTTCTTCATTTTCAGTTACTTACATTCTGCAATTTCTTTTCATGCTTGTTTACATTTTGTAATGTTCTTTAACTGTTTATTTACGTTTCTGTATTACATTCTAGCATTTTACTACCTGTGTCTTTAATTTTTAGTTGGAGATGTGTGGCTAAGCTTAAGCTTGGGCCAAGGCAAGGACTGTGTCCAGTGCCACTGCTTGCCCAAGAGAGCCGAACTCCGATTGAATTAACAGAATGCTTATTTGAATTGAGAAATGTGTGTGTATTGAATCTTTGGGTTTGAGTTGAAACATAAGACTAACTTAGAGTCTCCATGCCATGTATGGAGGTTACTTAAACTGGAAATGGTTTCATACTCAAGCTGGAATGATTAATCTGCGATCCAATTTATGGTGGTTTCTTAATTTAGACTCTCTCATGCCATGTATGGAGAATGCTTAACCTAGAACTACCATGACCTTGAGTTGTGGTTACTTATCGGATCTCAAATGTGTGTTAATCTGTATTTCAATTTATGATAGTTACTTAATCCAGACTCTCTCATGCCATGTATGGAGAGTGCTTAACTTAGAACTATTATCATCTTGGGATACAGTTAACTGCATAACCTCAATTTAAATCAGTCGATGTTAATATTTTGATATCTCTTTGGTAAATCAGTGGGCTGGCACATAAATTGCTTTGTCCCAAGATTGCTTCCATACACAAACATCATCTTATTTTTAATCTTGAAAAAAAAATCATTTAGCTGAATTGGTCTGACAAACTCATTCAGCGCATAAAAATCTTTCGCCGCATTTCATTTCTGTTTTGATCTCCCAGTGAATCGACCTGGACTTTCCCAGAAAATTAAATTGTGCTACAGCGCACACTCGTACACTGGCGAGTATAAACGCCTTGTGCCTGCATGCTTGTTTCTTCTTTGTTTATTTTGTATGTGTTTGTTTGAAATAAATGCACAAGGTTAAGCGCAGCCACTTCTCCTGATCAAGCATCAGGTACTTGCTTCTCAATTTCCATTAGTCCAGTACTTAGTTATCCTAGGTATTGGATTATTGATTCGAGTGCCACAAGTCATATATGTTTCAATCAGTCTTCATTTGAATATATGAGACCTATTCAGAATGATTTTATTACATTACCAAATCATAGTTGGAATCTTATACATTTCATTGGGACTGTGAAGCTTAATCCTTATCTATTGCTTGAGAATGTCGTTTATGTACCTCAATTCAAATTCAACTTGATCTCTGTGAGTGCATTGACTGGGAAGACTTCTTTGTATCTCAATTTCTTTAATCATGTTTGCATTATTCAAGATGTGCACCACTTGAAGATGATTAGGAGGGGTAATCTCATTGAAGGTCTTTACATTTTTTATGCTGACTCATTGGGGCATGGCAATCAAATCGTAGCTAAGGGTTGCACTTCTACTGTTTCTGTAGCTAATATAGTTAGTAATCATACATGACATAACAAACTAAACCATCTTTCTTTTAAGAAGTTGGCAAAATTAAAGGATATGTTGCATTTCTTCCATGACTATAAGAACACCGAAAGCATTCCTTGTTCAATTTGCCCTTTAGCTAAATAGAGATAGTTGTCATTCATTTCAAATAATAATTTGTCTCAATGTGCTTTTGATATCATCCACTGTGATAGTTAGGGTTCATATCATGTTCCAACTTATGTTGGTTACAGATATTTTTTGACTTTGGTTAATGACTACACACATTTTACTTGGGTTTTTCTCATGAGGCATAAGTTTGATGCTAGATCCATCATTCCCAAGTTTTTCTCACTTGTTGAAACACAATTTAACACATTAGTTAAAAGGTTTAGATTTGATAATGCTCCTGAGTTACTGTTCACTGATTATTTTGCTTCTAAAGGGGTTATTCATCAATTCTCATGTGTTGAGAGACCTGAGCAAAACTTAGTTGTAAAGCATAAGCACCAGCATCTTCTTAATGTGGCTAGGGCATTATTTTTCCAGTTTTGGGTGTCATAACCCATAACCCAGAGCAACTCACTAGCAAAGGTGTTCCGTGAAAGGGTCACTTGGAAATGGTACATGAAACAAGATAATAGAACATGAACATAATAACCAATAACAATAAAGCCCTTTTTGGAAAATTGATTACATACCATCAAAATACATCCAATTCAAGGCACAACTGCCCAATTACATCTCAAATGATAACAAAATCTAGGGCATCAAAATAAAATTACAAAATCTACACTATCCACAAGGCCTGACAAAATCTACTCCTAGGCTCGATAGGCTAGAAATGGCTCTGTACATGCTAGACTCCCCTGAAATCACCCGCGACTAGACTCACTGCTATCATTTTCCTTACCCTTATCTAGGATGACAAAGAGTACAAGGTGAGCCACAAGACTCAGAAAGCAATAATAGAAAAGAGGCATCAAACAACCAAGGAATAAGGACATGATCAATAATGCAACAATATGATCTATACCTCCCACAACATCCCAAGAGAATAAATACAATTCAATTTCATGGTTCATATCAAAATCACTGTCTCACCATAATTTGAATAAGCATATGATGTTGTGGAAGCATTTCATAGCATACCATTTGCAATTCTCATTTGTTTTATCATGTCCCATCCATTTATGATTTAGGAATGATAGGGTATTTGATATTCCAATATAACTCAAATGACCAGCATATATATATATATCATAACCTGCTCCTACATAGGCAACATAATCAACAATACCCCATATCATTCCCCCATGTGGACCTATGTCCACCCCTGCCCTAGCTATAACCAGTCAAGCATACAAAGTCTAAGCTCTCCATGCGGACATACCGTCGCGCAGAATAATAAGTGCGCTAATCCCCAATAATATAATAAGTCGAGCATATAATATCTGAACCATAACTTGGGAGTTCGGTATTTTCATTCCAAATGGATTTATAGGATTTTCATTATGGGATATTTGGACATTTAACTTGATGTGATACACCCCCAACCCATTTAAATTGGACTTAAACCTCTCTTTTATGATTTTGTAGGGAAAAAAAATAACTTTGGAATAAACAAGTTGACTTGGGCATGCAACAAGTCGTCTTGGCAAAGGGACGAGTTAACTTGGCTGATGGGCGAGTCGACTTGACAGAGGGACAAGTCAACTGGACGGAGCAGGCAAATCTCCCCAAAATGAGTCGACTGGACGAGCCAGTCTAGTTGACTCATGATGAGTGGACTGAACTCCCTTGGAGTCAACTCAAGAAGAGTTGAGTTGAGCTCCACTCAAGTCAACTAATCGGAGCCCCGAACACCCGACATCGTGAAAACCCATCGAAAAATTCAAACAACCAATTCCAAACCCTCAATCCGACCAAAACTCATGCATGAAAGGTTATAACAACAAAAATCTGCCATTCCACAAAGAAATACAAGGAGAAACAATGCCCCATTCAAGATTTTTGGATCAATCTAGCCTCAAAACCCATAAAAATCCTACCAACCCATTTTTGACAAAACTTGCCTTTTTCAACATGAAACTCTAGGAATTCACTATCCAACCCAAGAGAGAGAAAAAACCCGAACTGAAAGAAAGGATCAATGGCTATTTCCAAAAATTTGGGGAAAACTAGGGTTTCCCCATTTCATGAAACAAGAGAAGATAAATTTGATTAAAAAGGGAAAAAAATAGGGATAGATGCTTGCCTTTAAATTTTCTTTGATGATCAACCTCAACCCAAATCCTTGCCTAGCAATGCCTTCAATTTCTCAAGAATGAAGAGAAGAAAATAAGGAAGAATAAGAAGAAGAGGTAAAATTGCCTCTCACAGCTAACCCCCCCCCCCCCCCCCCCCCTCAATTTAACATTTCACTTTTCCCTCTTCCAATTTTAGCCCCAATTTTTCTTATTTAATAACCCTTATATCCTTATATTATTTTCCTTCATTAAAATAAATAAAAAAACATAATTTATAAATACCCACACATTTAAATACACATGTATTTATAACCTTTCCTCCCTTTTTATTTTAAGTTCAACTCAAATTGAATTAATGGCAACGATGCCCATGTTTACCAACATAAACCCACATATTTTCAAATAAATAAACTTCACATATGTAACACCCCATCTCGCTAGGCGTGTCACTATAAGGGTATTCCCAAGATTTCTTTATTTTTTTTTTTCTTTCTCCAAACTCAACACGCGCGGTGTGTCAAGAACAAACTTCACATGTAGATACAAACCCCGAGAACCCCAGCCTTGCCCGTTTAACTATCAAGATCAATAATCTTTAAACTAAACAAGACATAATACAACGCAGCGGATACATTAACATCAAACACCGTAGTTCTTACATTGTGTTTTCCTTAGCAAAATACGCAATACAGATCAAATGATAACATTGCTATACAACTATTCATTTACAACCTGAAATACGTACTAAGGCCTCCAAATGTTACAACGGCTATCAAACTAAGCACCATTGGCCCTCTACCAGCCATATCCTTGCCCTCGCAGCAATCCCTGACTGGAACATTAAGCGTTCCAGGGGCATAGCCCAGGTTAGATGATAAAACATCTAAGTGACGGTATAGAAACAGATTATACAATGCATGAGAGACACACAAGCATGGGATATTCAGACAAGCGGCAACATGCAAAACACGTCTATCTTGAGAAATTTTCCTGACATACTTAATCCCCGTGTGCCCTACCGTGTCACTAGGTTACTAGTCCCGGATGCCCTACCGTGTCACCCGATCACCAGTACCGGCCCCGGGTGCCCTACCGTGTCACCCGATCGCCAGGATTAACCGTGTCCCATTTTCAAGAAGACCCCAACCCGTCCCACACAAAAAATAATATTGACACGAATATTAATACCCCGATGATATGAAAATCACTCGCCATGCACCGACTCTTTTGTAAGTAAAAACAGTTGATGCAATATATCACATGTACAATATGCAAATGATGTCATAAATAAATAAGTGAAATGCTTTCGCAGAACAACCCAAGTTCCGGAGGGTAAAACCGCTCACTAGAACTGGTCCTATTTGCGTGTAACCTAAGTTCGAGAGGGTAACACCGCCCACCTGAACCCACAACACACCTTCCAACATATTTTCAAGATAAGGTAAAGATAGGATCAGACCACTCACCTTGAATGTATTCAAATCGCCTCAATCCTCGTGTAACGCCTCGGTTTGCGTGCCAAATCCCAAATACTTGAGCTTATACTCAACCTCGATCCTCAACACATCCTAAACATCATATTTAATTAAGGAAGCATTAAGATCCATTTTCCTCAATTTTTCCATAATTTTCTCTATTTTTCTCCCATTTTTCACCTCAGTAATTCCAAAATAATTATCTCCTCAGATATTTTTCAAAATATTTCAACACAATAATTCCTAAAATAATTAAATAAAAATATTAGAATTAAAATTACCAAAATGCCCTATTACACGTGCTCTCACGCGCCCTGCGTGTGGCTGTGCGTGAAAGCTGGCGCGTGCAGCCACGCGCGTCGTCTTCTTCCTCAAGACCGGCCGACGACGACCCCTCCGATGACCGATCTGAGCATACCCCCTTCAAGCCTTCGATGAGTCGATCCCATTGGCACCATTTTTAGGCCGAAAGCTCGCCGAAAAAAGCCCAAAAATGGCAGTTGTAGGCGGCTCGCGGCAGTTCGCCACCAACCCTCGACCGAGCTTCAATCGGCCTCTACACTTGACGAAAATGCTTCTAAAGCCTCCCAAAATCTTCCTTGATGCCTCGTGACCAAAAGCCCCTTATTCACTCTCCTGAAATCATTCAAAAACTCGATCGATTTGAAGCCCAAAAATCAAAACCCGAGGCCTCCTTTTATACTCGAAATTCGGCCAAAATTCGGCCAATCACCGGCCACAACTTGGCCTACAAGAAACCCACCGCCGTATAAGACCTCCCCCAGCTCCTCCCCGGCTGTCCCATCGCCAGATTCGGCCTCCACGTGCGAAGATTTGCGGCGGCCGTTTTGCTGCGTTCACATTATTACACTTTTGATTTATTACACTTCCACCCCCCTACTTTCATCAAATGCCATTTTTCTTCTTTCCATGATACCCCTGATAAATCCAACTACACCATTAAGACCCTCAAGATTAGTACTCTTCATTTGGTCCTTGAAACTTCTGAAAAATTACTATTTTGACCTCCCTCGAGCAAATTTAGAAAACTGCACTTAGGCTCGGCTAGTCAAATTGACCTTAAACCCATTTGATTCAACCCGAAATTGCTTAAGGGTTGTTCTACAAGTTAAATATTAGTCATTGACACGTTCCATTGACTTTTCGGATATATTTAACGTCGATTCGATTTTCTCAGCCCAGTCGACAGTTGTACCGAAAACTGTTCCGGAACCAATTTCTTTCATTACTAAAAATCATAATTCGAATAACTTGTCGATATTATACCATTCTTCTTGGCTATCTAAGGTCCGGGTTACTCCCTCCAACTGATTCGATCGTCTAAAACTACGTTAGTGTGTCATATAGCCTTATTCCTTCGATAATTCCAGTTATACCCTTCATCAAATATCATTTATACTCTTAATAATTTCCCGAGTATTACAACATAAATATGCCTCTTGGCTTTTTCCCTCCTTCTAATTTCCATATCCACATACATGAATTTATCCATTTGCCCACTTCCAATTATCTTCATTTTATAATCCCATTTTATGTCAATCATACATAACCAAATATTCATCTTTCTTTTAAACCATTCGTTACCGAAAGCAAATGCTTACCAAAAATATAATGTATTTCAAAAATAATAGCAATTTAATTCAGACCCACTAATGGGTTGTTACATTGGGTCCCTATTAAGTTTTGGGCAGATTGTGTCCTCATTGCTGCTTTTTTTATTAATAGGACCCCAGCCTCTATTTTGCATGTCATATATAGAGACTCCAATTTTAACCATACCTTGGTTGTAGTATAGTTGTCACTTAGCTGTCTGAGTATGTTGTCTGACAAGTTTAAGATGAGCAAGCTATAAGCCAGCTTTTGCATATCCAACTTCTCTTGAGAGGATATAGTCTCTGGTTTGTCCTTCTCTTCTACCAGGGCTTTTACATATTTATGTTGCACAAGGATTGCCCTTATCTTTTTCTGCCACAGGTTAAAATCACCATGGCTATCAAATTTTTTGATCTCCAACTTCAAAGATCCCATTTACCTTTATGGTTCTTGGCCCTTCTTGGATCGAATATTCTATCTCCTTCAATCTTGAAGCCAACAACGGCTCTGATACCACTTGTAGTACCTATTTTCTTAACACAAGACAAACACCCACATAAAAGCAAAGAAATAGAAATGTAAACACCAACTCATGCACACAAAGAGGCAACAACACTTAGTGTTCAGACTCGTAAATAGGTCCTACTCATGACAAGGACGTTTAACTCCTAGGAAATCCAATAGATCGAAGAACAAGGGATAATAAATAAACGATTATAAAGAAAAAAACTCAAAGAAAATTAAAGAACTTACAGTACTAATACCAATGATAAACTAGAGTATATGCTCAATAATCCCAAGCGATTCCACTCTCAACAATCATCTCACTCTCTCCCAAAACATCCCAGAACATAATCGGGAAAAGGGTTCAGGTTTTCCTCTCGGTGAAAGCAGTGAATAGTGTGGCCCTTGCTCTTCTCACTTTGCTTTATATATGCAAAGAATACATGGCAGAAACAAATCAACAAACATGATTAAAAGAGGCCCAATTTGATTGCCACTTCTCAGTCATCAAGTCATTAGTCATAGAAATATAAATACATATATAAGGAAATTAATAAAATCAACTAATTTGAATCAAAATATAACACCTAGATTTCAAAATCTCCCTCTATATATTTTGAATGCATCGGAATTGAGACTTGCATTGCCAGATTGAGGAAGAATGGAGAGAGGTATGGTGTTCGTGCACTAGTGGTCCGGCGGCTCTCAGCCGTATTTCCTGACGCACCTCCACGCCGACCATATCGTCAGTTTCTCTCCGACCTGGAAACAAGGCCCGCTCTTCTGCTCTCGCACCACCACCAAGCTCTTCCCCGTCAAGTTCCCCGGCTTCAACCTTTCTCTCCTTCGAGTACTTGAGATCGGCCACTGGCATTCTCTTTCTTTGGCCTCTCCCTCCATTGGATCCGACACTACCCTTTAAGTCATGGCCATCGACGCTAATCATTACCCCGGTACGCCTTAGTATGAATTTTTGATCCAGCTTCTGCATGAATGCTGTCTTTCACTTGATGTCTGAAACCTCTTGCAACTGCCGAGATACGGCTATTTCATAGGAGCCGTTCACATTTTCTTTTCAACAATGTAATATATCTGTTGTGCGGCCTTGAAAAAGATATGAGTGTAGTTAACTGTTCTTGTATTATTACTATTGATATTTATTTGTGGTTATTGTAGTCCCTTAATTAGTTTGTTTTAACTTATATGTAAACATGATTGTGTGTGTGTATAAAGAAAGAGACGCTAGCTATGCTTTAATCAGCTGCATCAGTTTTGTGCTGCATTTTTTCTGGATGGAAGAGAGATGAAGCAACGGAAATCTAACTGAAGTAGCTGCATGACACGCTGTTCTATAACTTTAGATGTAAAACTGGACGGTCTGAGGATCTACCAATGTCAAATGCCAACATAAAATTGAAAATTTCTAATCATTGAAAGGTTATCATTTTCATATTCATATATAGAAAAGAAAGCTAACAGCATATGTCTTGTATATGATTTGTAATATAAAAAATTTAGAAGACATGATTTTTTGTAAATGAGATTTTATAATTCTAGGATCATCTTTTATTTGATCATGTAGAATGAAATTCAACAGCAATTCTCCTCAAAGATTTGATACTCTTAGTTAAAATATAGGGGTAGAAATATATTTTTAAGTTTCTTACTAGTGAATTCGAAAATTTGTTACTAGAAGATTGATCCTATTCTATCTGTAGAAGAAATTAGTTCTACAACAGTGACATCCCCTCTACATCATGTAGAATCTAGGGTACATCAACAGTAAGGTTGATGTACCCTAGATTCTAAGATTTAAAAATGTTGTGTAAAGCAACAGAAGTGAAGCAGTATGTTGAAAGAAGGCGGCATAATAACATGGTTAATTCAAAAAATACAGATTTAACAATTATAAGGCTTAATAATAAGTTATGAAAATTTGTGTTGGATATTTTCAAATTTTGATATGTGAGATTGTAAGAATCGATCGAGGCCTTGAATCAATGACAATAGATTGCTGCCTGGAACAAAGCACCTGCTTTTAGAGAAACTATATCTATATTTTTCTTTTCTAAGCCAAAGCAGAGAAGGTATTGTTTTTACTCAAAGCTTAAGAGTCTATACATTTGTAAATGGGGTGGGGGTGGGGAGAGGTCAGAAACTGGTGTTTTTCAAGCCATTTTTTAACTTTCATCTTTCTATAAACAACCAGTTAGGTCAAGATGACAAACTGGATGTGATATGGAGCAATGGTTAGAACCTTCTATTCATAAATTAAAAGCCCTAGGACAGGGGTAACAATGTTGGCCTAGAAACTGATAATTAGGGAGTTGAAAAGAGATTCTTTGAGCTACCATTGAAACTTAATTTTATTATAACCATCAATAAGGTTCTGAGCAAGAGGTTAGATTGGGAACAATGTGGAACAAGGTTTAGAACCTTTCATTAATAGTTCAGAAGTCCTTAAAGGAAAAGGGACAAGGGTATTGACTAAGGAACACATAATTAGGGCACATAGCTCATGTACATTTCTTCATTCAAGAAAGTTCCATATTTGTGATTTGGTTGGCAGCAAAATTTTTCCTATTTACATTTCAATTCATTTGATGAAATCATCCCAGCTTTTGCTTCTTCGCCCTGGGAATAGAAAGCAAGTATTTACCCCTTCAAAATGAGGAAGATCATGATAATAGTTGGTTAGGCAAGGGGAATCCTTTTGACTAACAAGTGTCCAATTTCCATATGGCTGGTGTAATCCGCTCGTAGTATCTTGTTTAACATTTGTATTTACCTATGTTACCTTCTATAATCCGGAGAGTTGACTTGACTCAGTTCTTAGTATTGGGCTTAATTAGGGACCAAATAACAGCCTAGAAATGGGATGAAAAAGGCCCAAAAGAGTGGGCTAACTAAAACTGGCATATTTTCCTGTTCCCCGTACCAGTTAGTTGTTCTAGGCCCAAGCCCCTATCAAACCAATGAATTTTCAGGCTAAAATTCGGTTGGGATAAGTTGACTTGTGAAGCTAACAGTAACAATGCGGTCAAATTTTCTTTGCATTAATACTTAAAAAGATAAAAAGAGGCTTTCATTTTGGTAAATGGAATATCTGTAGGCAGGTTAAATAGGGCTGCAAACTGGAGTATCCGGTTTGTCCTGCAGTTGGAGGTGCCCTACTTTGCCAAGGCAGAACCCCCTCTAACAAGAGAATTTAAAACCCAACTTTTTATGGTATGTAGTTAACTTATGGCCAAAATTTTGGTTGAATTGAAGTTGGAAGTAGTGTGCTGCTCTTCGAACACCCCCCCCCCCTTTTCAACTGATTGGAATAGTTTTCTGATGTTTATATTACTTTAATCGTCTTGGCCAATTCCTCAAATCACTTTCCTATGGGGAACGTGAAGACTAATTTGACTTAACTTTTTTGTTCTAACTTGGGTTTTGGGTTTAATTTAATTTGATAGGCGAGTTTTAGACAGAACATGGCTCAAGTTTGGGCTGATCCTTTTGGATTGAGTCTACTTGGGCAGAACAGGCAATGTGATTTCTGGGTTAACCTCACTCAGGTTTTATTTTTTAAAGCCTTGGGCTGGTCCTTTTTTTTTTTTAAACCCTTGTGTTTGGGCTTATTGGAAATATGACTTGTCTTTTTTTTTTTTTTTTTTACTTTAGAATTTAGATTTCATCTTTTTATGTTTGAGGAAGATTTGATTATATTTTAGCTTTATTTTTAGTATGTTTTCTTTAAGAATAACCTATAAATAAGCTTTGTGGACGTAATTAATCGGTGATTGACTAGGAATATACATAGAGATTTCTTCGCTTTACTTCCCTGCTGACTTTCAGCTCTCTCGTCTCTCTCTGACCCTTAGCTTCCATAGACTTGATTTATCAATAAAAAGAAATAAAAATTAAAACCCATCGTTGTGCTTAAATTTTATGTGGATTTCACAAACTTACACAATAATATATATGGTTTTTCCTGCAAGAAGATTGGTGTGGTGAAAAAGAATGAAGTATTATTTTTATTATTCTTATAATTCTTGTACATAACAGTTTTTTAATGAGTTGTGGTTTATTACGAAGAAAAGGAATACTTGAAATCTTATTACCGAAAGAGCTAAAGAGCTGCTTGCAACTTTTAAATAAGAAACTAATTAATCAACTAACCAAAATAACCAACCAATTAACTGTCTAACTTTACAAACAAACTATCAATAACTATTGATGAGCTTAAGTCAATATCTGTAACTCCCCCTCAAGATGGACCATGAATATTAAGAAGAGTAAAAGAGTAGCTAGTAGAGGCTTAGTAAGCACGTCAGTTAATTGATATTGAGTGCGGATAGGAAGGAGCTTGATGAGGCCATTAGTAATTTTGTCCTAAATAAAGTGACAGTCAAACTTGATGTGTTTTGTGTACTCATGAAAGACAATATTAGTAACAAAGTGGACTGCTATTTGATTATCACAAAAGAGCAAAGCATGAGGTGGAAAAGTGTTAGTTCCAAATGATAGAAAATATCCCAAGAGGGGGGTGAATAGGGATTAAGATAAATTATTTGATAGTTTAAAGACCTATTGCTTGCAAAACACTGTATTTCGAAATATGAAAAAAAATGTTTCGAAATCAACCTTTCTGTTAAGTATGCTTCGAAACCTATTATATATGTTTCAAAATGTTCCTCTCTGTTTTGCTTATTTTGAAACTTTTCGCTTTTTGAAAATAATTCTTTTAAGAGCATAAACAATGAGAATAGGCAACTAAAATAGTAAAGCAAGTGCACACAAGATTTATAATGGCTCGGCACCCCGCCTAGTCCACTACCTTTAAGCTTACCCACTTGAAGGATTTTCAAACACAATCACTTTCACTAATGATCAACCACAACAAGGGTTTTACCATGGTTCGTCCTAAAACCTTGTATATGATGAGTTTTTATAGCTCAACTCAAACCTTACACCACAATGAGTTTTAAGACTAAATTCAAACCTTACAACCAATAACAAGATAAATAAAACTTATCTTTTACAACCCAACAAATTTAATGCAATAAAGTGTCTTACCAAATGGCTTTAAAAACCTCTTGGTTTGAGGTAAGGAGAGCTAGAAGGATGAGACTTCGAATTTCAGCTTGCTTCTCATTTTCACACCACAATGCACATCAAGGATTGTATGTATATATCTTCTTTGAGAGCTTGTCAAAAAGATTTCGTTCACAAGTGCTTGAGTATGTATCTTATGTCTCTTGTATGTGTGTTTTCGTGTATGTGCTTGTAAGTAAGTTGTCCTTGTCTTCAAAAACCTGCTATATATAACAAGAAAGAGATAGAGATTTGGCTAATTATAATCGTTAGGGATAAGATATTAAAGTAGGTTTCGAAACAAAGCTTATACGTTTTGAAACAATACACTTTTACACTATGGTTTCGAAACATACATCACATGTTTCGAAACATCCAACATTTACAACTGATTATGCACTTAGAGATAGAATAAGTAGGAGATAATGCTTTATGCCTACTTATGATTTTGTTTTGTTCTCCACTTACAAAATTTGAAATTGAAATTATGGAGATAAAATAAAAAGTAAGCTTTTTGAAAAACTTTTGAATATAAAGAGAATGAAAAGCAAAAGCATCTCGGGTTTTTAAATATTCTGCTGACAGAGTTAGATGTTTCGAAACATGCTATGAAGGTTTCGAAACATACTTCAAAAACTTATTTCAAAACATATGCAACTCAGATTTTAAATGCTTTGCTAACAGAATTTTCAGAGGTTTTGAAACATACCATATAGGTTTCGAAACATATGCTTAAATCTCAAACAAGTTTTGAAATATAGCATACAAACTTAGCAAACATTGAAACCTTCTCAAAAAGCATTTCAAAACAAGTATAGAAATATGGAAAAATGATGTTTCAAAACATAGAGACTAAGTTTCGAAACATGATGCATGAACTTTGGATTTTTCAAACATTTGAACATTCGCGCCAAACACTATTAATGCATGTTTCGAAATATGAAAAGTTTATTTCAAAATATGAGATTCACATAAAAGATTTTTCATTCTAAGATAGATTTTTCATGAAATACATTTTCTCATATATCAAAAAATATGATACAACAAAAGGAAACCTAAAAATCCAATAATAACTGAGTGAGCCACATAAGTGGAAGCAAGAGCATGATATTCAGCCTCAGCAGACAAGCGGAAGATAGTGCTCTGCTTCTTAGCTCTCCAGGATACCAGTGACTCACCAAGGAAAATACAAAAACCTGTAACAGACTTCCTTGAGTCCAAACACGAACCCCAATCAGCATCAGAAAATGCACAAAGCTAAAGAGATGATGATACTGAGAAAAACAACCCTTGACCAGGGCTAACCTTTAGATACTATAAGAGGTGATGAGCTATATCAAGGTGAGGTTGTCTAGGTTGAGATACAAATTGACTTAGCTTGTGAATAACAAAGGTAATATCAAGCTGAGAAATAGTTAAGTAAAGTAATCTTCCAATAAGTCTTCTATACACAGAAGCATCCTAAAGTAAATTTCTCTCAAAAGAACTCAACTTGGAGTTAGGAATCATGGGCAAAGAACCTGACTTGCAAGCTAGAAAACCAATATTTTCAAGGAGCTGTAAACTATAATGCCTTTAGGAGAAAAATATACCTTTGGCAGACTGAGTTATCTCCAAACCAAGAAAGTACCTCAAACAACCAAAGTCCTTAACTTTGAACTAACTATGAAGAACAACCTTGAGAGAGTCTATGGCTACAACATTAGGACCGATGATAATGATGTCATCAATATAAACAAAAAGGGCCATAAAGGAATTAACAACACCCTTAATGAAAATAGAGTAGTCAGACCTAGACTAATGAAAACCATGCTGAACAAGAACAGTAGCGAATTTAGAAAACCACTACCAGGAGGCTTGTTTCAAGCCATAGATGGACTTGTGTAGTTTACAGATGAGTCACTTCCCCTGAGAAGAAGCATGATTCTGGGCCAATAACCAAGAGGAAGATCCATGTATACTTCCTCAAAAAGATCAACATTAAGGAAAGCATTATCAACATCAAGCTGAACTAGAGACCGCTTGTTAATAGCAGCAAGAGCAAGTAAGACTTTAACAATAACCAACTTTGCAACAGGAGAAAAAGTGTTAACAAAATCTAAAGTTGCATTCTCTTTGTTGTTTTCAGTCCATTTTCATTTTTCAATTTTTTAAAACACTTAAAAATGCGTTTACTTTGCTGTTTTTAAAAACGTATTTTCGAAAACAAGAAATGTTTTTGTAAAGAAAACCCAAAACAATAAAAAGTTGAAAACAACCAAAATGCGCCGCATTTTCTAACTTCTACGACAGCTTCTCTTCTTCCTTCTTTTCTCTTTTTCTTCTTCTCCTTCTTGCATGTAGTTGAGCGCAACGACCAACAACAGCAGATCCAGTGGCAGCCATTTCTTTCCCCTTTCCCAACGGCCATCAACGAATTCTAGATCCAGTGGTGGCCAAACATGAGGCAGGCTGAATCAGCTAGAGAATAACCACCACCAGCAATGGCAACGACAAGGACGAGTAGCAGCAGCAGCGACATGGGTTTCTTTGTGATCGATGATTGCTTCATGGGTTTCCTTTAAATTTTGGATTGGAATCTCCAGAAAGTGGAGACCAAATTTCTAGAGGTGAGTTTGTGGGATTTTGATTTTTTTTTTTATTTATCAATGTATTGGATGATTGATACTGTATATTTAGTTATTGATTTGTATATTTAATTATTAATTTCATAGATGTGCACATTTAATTATTTTGTTTATGCGTGTATCTAATTTTTTTGTGTATTTGGTTATTAATTTGTGTATTTGATTATTAATTTTGTGTATGTGTGAAAATTATAAATAAGGTAAAATAAATAGAATTGAAATTGTTCCAATTTATTACTTAATAATATGCTAGTATTAAATTGTTCCAACTTATTGAATAATTAAATTCATTAAATAAGATATCATAAAATATTTTTTTTTTCAAAATTTCAAAATAAACACGCTTTCCAGTTTTCTTTTTTAAAAAATAGCTTTTCAGAATGACAAATAGAACTCATTTTCATTTTTTTAAAAATAAACTATCAAAATAGAAAATTGAAAATGAATTCAAAACTCAAAATTGAAAATTGAAACTCAAAAAGAACACAACTTAAGCCTTCTTGCTAAGTGTACCCTTTAGCCACTAAATGGGTTTTATACTGTTCTGATGTTGTAGCTTTTTATATATTAGTTTTGATGATGAAAAGTATCTATTAGCTTAATCCCTAAGTCATGAGTCAAGATTGTGATTTTCAACACATATCAATTTCAATATCAAGTATTACTTTGCAAAAATGAAAACCAAATAAATTCCAAGTATCGAGGTTTGCAAAACCTTATTTTTTCTATGTCTGAAAGGTTAGCACATTGTAAGGAGATCTATAAGAAAATGTTTTCTTTTTGAAAAACTATCTCCCAATATTTCAATAGCTAATATTCATTGGTGTTAAAATGATTTTTAATGAATTTTTCAAGAAGTAGAAAGTATATATTTCGGAGGTGGTAATATTGCTAAATCTTGAGTTTGTACTAAAACCAAAATCCTACTTTCTTATTGTTATGGATTTTGAATTTTTGGATATTTTTATTAAATCCAAATAGGGGTACTTACTTGAACTAAAGAAATGTAAATATGTTGTAATGTATACATACTATGGATTGTGTTGTCAAGCAAATCCTTATGAAAATCTGTCATGTTTCTGTGCAGGTTTCGAAACCCCTTTGAAAAGGTTTTCATGTTTTCTAATTGTATATGCTATTTCAAAATATCTATGTAATGCATATGTTTTCAAATCAGGTTTTGAAGTATGTTTCGAAACCTATATGTTATGTTTTGAAACCTCTGACATTTCTGTCAGCAGATCATTTAAAAATCGAGATGCATGTGAGTTTTAGGCTCAACTCAAACCTTACAACATTAACAAGATAAATAGAATTTTATCTTTACAGCCCAATAAATTTATAGCAATGAATATCTTACCAATGGCTGGACAAATCTCTTAACTTGAGATTGGGATTGAACCTAACACTCAATTGGTGTAAGGTTTGAGTTAAGCCCGTAAAAACTCATTGTACAAGGTTTTGGGGTGAACCGTGGTAAAACCCTTGTTGTGATTGATCACTAGTAAAAGTGATTAGGATTGAAAAATCCTTCAAGTGGATAAGCTTGAAGGTAGTGGACTAGACGGGGTGTCAAACCACTATATATCTTGTGCGCAGTTAATCTTTTGCTTTTACTTATCCTTTATTGCTTATGCTTTCAAAAGAATTATTTTCAAATTCTAAAACACATTCTCCTTGAGCATTAGCTTATACACATTCATATAAACATAAGTACCTATCTTTGATCTCAAACACCTTTGGTATACTCTTACTTATATAAATCATCTTTGCCAAAGATCACTATTTTAAAATACAAGTTAAAAGATTTTGAATCAAGCAAAATAGAAAAGTACATTTTGAAACATACATTCTATATTTTGAAACAAGCTATAACAGTAAGGTATATTTCAAAACATATATAGTAGGTTTCGAAACCTACTTAATAGAAAGGTTTATTTCAAAACATATACCCTATATTTTGAAACATAGTGTTCTGCCATCAACCATTGTTTTAATTATCGAAAAATTTATACAAATCCTAATTCACCCCCCTCTTAGGATATATTTGCCATCATTAGAACCAACATGTTCTATACTGCCATCAGATTTTTACTTGATTTTGTACACCTACTTGCATCCAATAGAATGTTGTCATGTGGAAGAAGAGTAAGAGACCAAGTATTATTTTGTTGCATAGCATCTAATTCAGCAGCCATAGCATCCCTCCAATGAGTATATTGGATAACTTGATGATAATGTTGGGGTTCAAATGTGGAAGACACTATAAGGAGAAATGAGATATGAGAAAAAAAAAATTGGTGTAGGAAAGATAATTATGTAAAGGGTATGGTGTCAGGAAAGGGATCTATCACTTCATCAAAGTGTTGGAAATGTATGCCCTAAAGACACGTTTTGTTTAATTTATGGTAATGATGTTTCTTTTATTCAGTTTATGGCACATATATTATTTGCATTTAATTGTTGGAAAGGTGTCCATGCTATTAAGTAAGTGATTCATGTGATGGGTCGTTCTTCACAGTTAGGCATGAATCATGGGTACTTAATAAGCAAGAAAATATTACTCTTGATCTTTTGATAGAACTGGGCATTCTATCATGATAAGATCATTGTGCAATAGATCCTAATGGAGGATGGCTTGCCTTAGCCAGTAAACAGTCCGTCTCGTGTATGATCCTTCACAAAGGTAGTGACAAAATGAAAGGGAAATATATGATCATGGAATACAACATCACGAGAAACAAAAATGGCTTAAGTGGAAATGTCATATAATTTGTATCCTTTTATACCTGGAGGTAGCTAATAAAAACACAAACTATAGCTCTAGGATGGAATTTGGTTCTATGAGAAGGAAAAGTGAAAGCAAAACATAAGCTTCTAAGCACTCTAAATGAATCATAGTCAACAGGGGAATGATATAGCAATTGATAAGGGAATTGATGATGCAAAATAAAGGCTGGGGTCCTATTAATCAAAAAAGCAGCAGTGAGGACACAATTTTCCCAAAACTTAATAGGGATCCAATGTAATGACCCATTAGTGGGTCTGAATTAAATTGCTATTATTTTGAAATACATTATATTTTTGGTAAGCATTCGCTTTCAGTAACTAATGGTTTAAAAGAAAGATGAATATTTGGTTATGTATGATTAGCATAAAATGGGATTATAAAATGAGGATAAATAGAAGCGGGCAAATGGATAAATTCATGTACGTGGATATGGAAATTAGAAGGAGGGAAAGAGCCAAGAGGCATATTTATGTGAAGTTTATTTATTTGAAAATATGTGGGTTTATGTTGGTAAACATGGGTATCGTTGTCATTAATTCAATTTGAGTTGAACTTAAAATAAAAAGGGAGGAAAGGTTATAAATATATGTGTATTTAAATGTGTGGGTATTTATAAATTATGTTTTTGTATTTATTTTAATGAAGGAAAATAATATGAGGATATAAGGGTTATTAAATAAGAAAAATTGGGAAGTAAAATTGGAAGAGGGAAAAGTGAAATGTTAAATTGGGGGGGGGGGGGGGGTGTTAGCTATGAGAGGCAATTTTACCTCTTCTTCTTATTCTTCCCTATTTTCTTCTCTTCATAAGGCAAGCATCTATCCTTACTTTTTTCCCTTTTTAATCAAATTTCTCTTCTCTTGTTTCATGAAATGTGGAAACCCTAGTTTTCCCCAAATTTTTGGAAATAGCCATTGATCCTTTCTTTCTGTTAGGGGTTTTGCTCTCTCTTGTGTTGGATAGTGAATTCCTAGAGTTTCGTGTTGAAAAAGGCAAGTTTTGTCAAAAATGGGTTGGTAGGATTTTTATGGGTTTTGAGGCTAGATTGATCCAAAAATCTTGAATGGGGCATTGTTTCTCCTTGTATTTCTTTGTGGAATGGTGGGTTTTTGTTGTTATAGCCTTTCATGAATGAGTTTTGGTTGGATTGAGGGTTTGGAATTGGTTGTTTGAATTTTCAATGGGTTTTCACGATGTCAAGTGTTCTAGGCCCCGATTAGTGGACTTGAGTGGAGCTCAACTCAACTGGTCTTAAGTCGACTCCAAGGGAGTCCAATCCACTCATCATGAGTTAACTCAACTGGCTTATCCAGTCGACTCATTTTGGGGAGATTTGCCTTCTTTGTCAAGTCGACTTGTCCCTCTGTCAAGTCGACTCGCCTATCAACCAAGTCAACTCATCCCTCTGCCAAGTCGACTCGTTGCATGCCCAAGTCAACTTGTTTATTCCAAAGTTATTTTTGTTTTCCTCCAAAAATTATAAAAGAGAGGTTTAAGTCCAATTTAAATGGGTTGGGGATGTATCACATCAAGGTAAATGTCCGAATATCCCATAATGAAAAGCCTATAAATCCATTTAACTACATGGTGGATAAAATATGTGATGAGTATTGGAATGAAAATACTGAACTCCCAAGTCGTGGTTCGGATATTATGTGCTTGACTTATTATATTATTGGCGATTAGCGCACTTATTATTTTGCACGATGGTATGTCGGCATGGAGGAGATGAACTGGATATCCAAACCAAGTCGGTGGCACTTGCCATTTATGAGAGCTTAGACTCTGTATGCCTGACTGGTTATAGCTAGGGTGGGGGTGGACATAGGTTCACATGGGGCAATGATATGGGGTATTGTTGATTATGTTACCTATGTATGAGCAGGTTATGATATATATGATGTTCTACCCTTGTGCTTAGTTTTGATGATGAAAAACATATGTTATTAAATCCCTAAGTCATGAATCAAGGTGGTGGTTTTCAACAAAAATCAATTTCAAGTGCATTGTTAAAATGAAAACCAAAAAGATTTATGATTTTCTATTTTAGTTAGAGTTTGCAAAGTCAAGTTTTTAGTCTTAAAAGAATCTCCTAAAATGATTTTCAAATTAGCTTTGAAGTCATTGGTCAACATAGAGCTAAAATTGTTCTAAGGCAAAATACCAACTTGAACATAAATGTGTTTGATGAAAATCCAATCTTAAGTATAAAAAATCATTTATGTTAATCTCATACTTCAAAATAAGCTTTCATATTTTGAAACGTGCATGTAAGGTTTTGGCTTGAAACTTAATCATATGAAAAATCCTTTAGTTCATGCATCATATCTTGAAACTCATTTTGATAACGTTTCAATATTTTTTTCTAAGTCTGGAAGACTAACACCTTATAAGGAGACATATATGAAAATGTTTCCTTTTTAGAAAACTAACTCCCGGTAATTCAATAGCTAACATTCATTAGTGATAAAATGATTTTTAATGATTTTTTCAAGAAATAGAAAGTGTATATCTTGGAGGTGGTAAAATCGCAAAATCCTAAGTTCCTACTAAAATCCAAATTCTACTTTTTTATTCTTATGGATTTTGATTTTTTAGATATTTTTATTGAATCCAAATGGGGGGTACTTTCTTATTTACATTTATGTATTAAAGTAAATGGAAGGTAAAGTATAAATTAAACAAAATGAGGACATTTACTTAAATGTAAATATGTGGTGATGTTTTGTATTAATCAAGTGTGCTTCTCATGTTATCTATTAAGTTTCTAGATTTTCCAAGAAGATAGTCGACTATGTTGTTTAGTGTTGTCGACTATGTATAAGGATAGTCGACTATACTGATTTGATCTGTCGACTATTTAAGGCTTCTGTCAACTATTTTTGTATCTGTCGACTATCAAATAAGGATAGTCGACTATAGCTTTTCATCTGTCGACTATTTTTGTTCATAAAATTCAAAATTTTCTTCACATTTTTGCAATAGTTGACTATGCATATGTATCTGTCGACTATGGGATTTTTGTGTTATAAGATAGTCGACTATGCTTTTCTGTCTGTCGACTATGGCTAGTTTTATTTGATAAAATAGTCGACTAATCTATTTTCCTTGTCGACTATGTGTTTCGCAGAAAGCTTCCAACGGCTATTTTTTCAAATTCCAACGGCTCCAAACGGCTATATTTCTCTTCAACTTTGTGGGACACTTATATATACATGTCATGGATGATCAAGAGAAGGCTAATGGATGGGAACGAGTTGATCTAAAGAGTTCAAATCATTTTTACTCGAAGCTTACAATCTTTGTGCTTTCACTGTTGTATTTTCTCTCCAAGGCTTTGTTCTATCATTGTAAATCCATTCAATTAAGCCTTATTTAATCTTGAGAGACATTGTAACTAAGAGATTCATCTCTTAGATTCTCTCATTTTCTATATTTCTAAATTTTTCCTAGCTTTGTGCTAGAAGACTTGCTTGTTGAAGCAAGTGGCTGTTTTTCCTAGCTAGGTGCTAGAGGGCTTGCGTGTATGAGCAAGAGGTTGTATTTTCTAGCTAGGTGCTAGAGGGCTTGCGTGTATGAGCAAGAGGTTGTATTTCCTAGTCTTGGACTAGAGGACCTACTTGGTTTAAGTAGGGGGTTTTAGTGGATGGTTTGAAAAATCCTTAGTGAGGAGCTAAGGTAGTGGATTAGGCTTGGTTAAGCCGAACCACTATAAATCCTTGTGTTTTCTTATGCTTGTGTACTTTGATATATTTATGATTGCTAGCATTTCATTATCCTCACTTGCATTGAATTTTTACTTTCAATCAAAAGGATTTCAAAGTTTTAAATCAAGTTTTTAAAATAACCAATTCACCCCCCCTCTTGGTGTGTGCCATAGAACCTACTGTTCTAACAATATATATACATATATGCTGGTCATGCGAGTTATATTGGAATATCAAATACCCTATCATTCCTAAATCATAAATGGATGGGACATGATAAAACAAATGAGAATTGCAAATGGTAAGCTATGAAATGCTTCCACAACATCATATGCTTATTCAAATTATAGTGAGATAGTGATTTTGATATGAACCATGAATTGAATTGTATTTATTCTCTTGGGATGTTGTGGCAGGTATAGATCATATTGTTGCATTATTGATCATGTCCTTATTCCTTGGTTGTTTGATGCCTTTATTCTATTATTGCTTGCTGAGCCTTGTGGCTCACCTTGTACTCTTTGTCATTCTAGATAAGGGTAAAGCGAATGATAATAGTGAGTTTAGTCGTAGGTGATTTCAGGGGAGTCTAGTGTGTACAAAGCCATTTCTAGCCTGTCGAGCCTAGGAGTAGATTTTGTCAGAGCTTGTGGATAGTGTAGATTTTGTAATTTTATTTTGATGCCCTAGATTTTGTTATCATTTGAGATGCAATTGGGCAGTTGTGCCCTAAATTGGATGTATTTTGATGGTATGTAATCAATTTTCCAAAAATGGGTTTATTGTTATTGGTTATTATGTTCATGTTCTATTATCTTGTTTCATGTACCATTTTCAAGTGACCCTTTCATGGAACACCTTTGCTAGCGGGTTACTCCAGGTTATGGGTTATGACACCTAAGACTGGAAAAATAATGCCCTAGCCACATTAAGAAGATGCTGGTGCTTATGCTCTACAACTGAGTTTTGCTCAGGTTTCTTAACACATAAGAATTGATGACTAACCCCTTTATAAGCAAAATAATCAGTGAACAGTAACTCAGGAGCATTATCAGATCTAAACCTTTTAACCAATAATGTATTAAACTTAGTTTCAACAAGTGAGAAAAACTTAGGAATGATGGATCTAGAATCAAACTTATGCCTCATGAGAAAAGCCCAAGTAAAATGTGTGTAGTCATTAACCAAAGTCAAAAAATATCTGTAACCAGCATAAGTTGGAACATGATATGAACCCCAAGTATCACAGTGGATGAGATTAAAAGCACATTGAGATAAATTATTATTCAAAATGAATGACAACTATCTCTATTTAGCTAAAGGGCAAATTGAACAAGGAATGTTATCAGTGTTCTTATAGTCATGAAAGAAATGCAACATATCCTTTAATTTTGCCAACTTCTTAAAAGAAAGATGGTCTAATCTATTATGTCATGTATGATTACTAACTATATTAGCTACAGAAATAGTAGAAGTGCAACCCATAGCTACAATTTGATTGCTAAGCCCCAATGAGTCAACATAAAAAATGTAAAGACCTTTAATGAGATTACCCCTCCTAATCATCTTCGAGTGGTGCACATCTTGAATAATGAAAACATGATTAAAGAAATTGAGATACAATGAAGTCTTCCCAGTCAATGCACTCACAGAGATCAAGTTGAATTTGAATTGAGGTACATAAACGACATTCTCAAGCAATAGATAAGGATTAAGCTTCACAGTCCCAATGAAATGTACAAGATTTCGACTATGATTTGGTAATGTAACAAAAGCATCCTGAATAGGTCTCATATATTCAAATGAAGACTGATTGAAACATATATGACTTGTGGCACTTGAATCAATTATCCAATACATAGGATAACTAAGTACTGGACTAATGGAAATTGAGAAGCAAGTACTTGATGCTTGATCGGGAGAAGCATCAACCTTTGTGCTTGTCTTAATAGTAGAAAGATGTGAACTCAGCATATTCATCAAATGTTGATATTGAGTAAGATTCAAAGTATGCATAAAACTTTCAAAATTTTAATGATTTTTAGACTGATTAAGAACACATTCAGAGACCTAACTAACAATGGTAGAATTCGCTTGACAATATGAATTAGTCCTTTGTTTAGATTTGTATCCCGGAGGATAACCATGCAATTTGTAGCACTTATCAACAATATGCCCATTATACCTACAATGTGTGCAAATAAGACGTTCTTTCGAATTTTACCATGACCAGATTTACTTGCATCATGTTTAACAAAGAACACTACCAAATCATTTCCACCAACAGATTTAGCTACGTTTCTTTGATTCTCTTCTTAAGAGATAAGAGCAAAGGCTTTATTAATAGGAGGAATTAGATCCATGAGGAGCAATTGACCTCTAACTTGCGTAAACGAGTCATGTAGTCCCATCAGGACATGACATACTCAATTAGATAGTGATCTACAAGGGCTTTAGTACCCTCTGCAAGAACACTTCCTGTAATACCCCAGAATTTAATGTAAAGCTTGGATGTTGCAATAAAGTGTTCCAAATGGAAGTTTAGAATTAAAGTGTAAACAGAAAAGGTTTTAGGCCATTAAACCGAACCTAAGTGCAAATATCACAACTTGTAAAAGGATTATCTTGTTTCCAACAAAAGGAATGAATGCAATAATGAATCCTTATCCTAGAATCCATGTGTTAGAGAGATAGGATTGGTTGAGAATTTTTCTAAAGTCTTAAAGGGTTATAATTGTAATGATTGATTTTTATCCTAAAAGTCTAAACTTGAAAGATTAGGATTGGCTAGGATTTGCTTGCAAAGGAAGAAGATGATAAGGGCTTATCTTGAAGGTGTATTTGGAGGCCTAGGATTGGAAGAAGTGGAGGCTTGCTTGAGAAGATTGGAAAAATTTCAAAGTTGTGATGATTACTAGGGTGGAAAATGAGTAACTTGGAGGCCAAGTGAAATCTTGAGGATTTGGGAATTTAAAGGCTATATAAAAGGAAGGAGGTAAGGCCATGTGAAGCTAAGGAGAAAGGAAACAAGCAAGTGCAAGAAAAATCAAAGAAAAAGCAAAGAAGAAAGGATAGAGAGACCTGGTCAGAAAACTGTCAAAACAAAAAGGAAACAGAAAAGTTAAGCCAATTTTCTTTCCATAGGGTCGTAGAGCATGAAAATGGGAGTCCGTAGGTTCAAACGGAGAGCGAATTGGAGCAAAAATGAGCAAGTTATAGCATTTTTAATTTTAAGTTGCAAAATTCGTAACAAGGAGGGAGGTGGCGAGTGGCCAACTTTCCGGGGGCGCGTGAGAGCGCGTCTGGTCTCTTTTTGGCCTAAAATGTTCACTGTTGTTCTCCTATTTTAATTACCTACAATCCTATGTAAAAATATTTAAGTTTTGGTTCACTAAAATCCGTGATTTCTGCAGAAACGGCCCTAGTGCTCGAAACCGGGCTATAAACAGTGCTATCGAAAGGAAACGATCAAGGTGAATGATTTTTGCATGTTTTGTGACACTTTGAGCATTGTTTGCTTCACTTGTGTATGGATGTTGCTTGCATATCATGCCTTTATGGCTTACATGTCATATTTTTCCTTGGTTATGCATATTCCTTATGCTTTATCATATATCATGTTTGTGTTGGTGACTGTGGCTAGTTGTTGGGCCATCATGGAAGAACTCGTGCTCTTGCGGTGAACCAAGGGGTGACTATGATGACAGCGGGGGTGATTGCAACACCCTGGCATTGCTACCACAGGGGTGGATTTCATAATGGCATTATTGCATTTTCACGCATGTACTTTCCTTTTCTGAGTCACTCACTTAGATGTAATTATCTAACTCGGGTGTTTCATAACCTTGGGACATTCAACATCCCAGCTTTATCAAAAGCATCAGGTGTTGCAGGTTCCAATTCAAACGTGGGCAAGGAGGTGATGCTTGGCTAGATCCGGGTAATGTATTGTAACAAGGATGCTCGAGCTTGTAATAAGTGTGTGAGCGTCCGATGGTTGTACTAAGGGTTGTAGCTTTGTTGTACGAGCATGGGCAATATCTCAATTGATGCACTTTGAATGTCATATAGGGAGGCTTCCATGATAAGGGTTTATTCGCTAGTTTGGGCATGTGTTGCAATTGTAACTTCAAGTAGTGAGTTGCGTCTTTTACGCAAAGCTTGAAAGTTGTGTGCATTTCTTGTACATATAAAGGAAATATAGTGGAAACCCCTTTATTTAGCTTTGATTAAGCTTGCAGGTTCGATCCAGTGCTTCCGTTGGTAAGGGTTTCCATAACGCCCGTAGATGATGTTAGCTTATATTTGTTATCATTGTGTATTCGAAAAAAGTGGGGCGTCACACTTCCCACATGAACACACAGGCCTATAATTGCTAAGTTCTTCCCAAATTGTTTTAAGTTTAGTGAAATAGGAACTTATAGAGAGCTGGCCTTGAGTTAGATTCATCAACTCACGTCTGAATTGGAAGATGTGAGGTCCATTACTCTACGGGTATCACTCCTTAAGATCTATCCATATCTCATGTGTTGATTCTGAATAGATCACACTTACAGAAATCTCCTTAGACACCGAATTAAGAATCCAAGAAATGACCATATGATTGTTGCGGATCCATGCATTGAAAAGATGATCATTACCTTTCGGTCGACAAATAGATCCATTGATGACCCCTAACTTGTTCTTTACTAACAATGCAATTAACATGACCCAACTCTAAGATTCATAATTATCTCTTATTAGTGGTTGAAAGACCAGGAAAAGGCCGGGACTATCGAAATGATGAAGGAAATCTGGACTGGAACCATCGTCAATGGAGGAATTACTCATTGACGATGATGAATTTGCAAGGGATGGAACTACTATTTCCATGAAAGAAGATGAATAAACAGCAAGAATGAAAGATCGCAAAGAATGTAGAATGATGAACAAAAGGAACTAGATGTTATCAAGGTCCATAGAGAATAACAACGAGGGAATAAGAAAATCGAACGTTGTTAAGGTTGATAGAGAACTTCCATGAAGATCGGCGAATGGAGCGAATTATTGCTCTGATACCATATTAGGAAGAAAATGAATACTTGAAATATTATTACCAAAAGAATTGCTTGCAGCTTTTAAATACACGATTAGATTTGGAAGAAACTAATTAATCAACTAACCAAAATAACCAACCAACTAACTGTCTAATTGTACAAAAAACTATCAATAACTACTGATGAGCTTGAGCCAATATATGTTACTCCCCTTCAAGATGGATTAGATACAAGATTATATTTGGTAGAAGCTTAGTAAGCACATCAACTAATTGATGCTGAGTGCGGATAGGAAAGAGCTTGATGAGGCCATCAATAATTTTGTCCCGAATAAAGTGCAGTCAAGCTCGATGTGTTTTTTGTGCTCATGAAAGATAGGATTAATAGCAATGTGGACTGCTGCTTTGTAACATCCCAATAATTCGATAACAAATAATAATTATTAATTTTTGTATTTGAAGTGAACTACGGTTTATTGGAATTTTATGACTTGAAATAATTTAATGGAAGGAATAATTATTGTATTGTACTTGAGACAATTATTAAATATTTAGGGGAGTTAAGGGAAATATTAAACTATTTCATATTAAAGAGGTGGGCAAGTAATTATTGGAAATTTAGGAGTATAAGAGTTATTAATAGTTGGTGTGTAAGTGGTAATTTCTGGAAGTGTGGGGGTTTAAATGTAAATTTTGGAAGTGGGCGGAGGGTTCCTTAACTTTAATGGTGTGTGTACGTGGGTTGACAACGGCAGCCAGCCCGGGCGGTCGTGCACTCACGCAAGGATGTGTAGTTCTTATGTGGGCCCCAATGACCATTATGTGCATTGGTATATTTATGTTGAGTACTGGATATCCTGTTGTATGGTATGGTGTGGCATTATCATATACGGCATTGCAATTCGTGAGGTGTATTCTAGGTGAGAGATTTATTCCCAGTCTTATCATTGTTATATTGTGGGGCATATTTTCAGTGTGGTTTATTTCCAGCTTTATCTTTGTCTTACCTATATTTGGTAGGATGTATTCTAGTGTAGGAGATCTATCCCCAGTCTTATCTTTGTTCTTCTATTATGTTTGTTGAGTCTTGTGGCTCACCTTGTTTTTAACATTATTTCAGGTAGGGAAAGTGATGTCATGATTAGATCTTTTAGCGTGTCAGTCTTAGGTGGTTATGAGTACGGGGCAATCCCAATTGAAAAGATCTTCGGGGTGTGAGTTGTGAACAAGGGCTCATATAATGTATTTGTTGTATTTGGATTGTTTGATGTTCTATTATGTAAGAAAATGCCCCTGAGATGTGTATTTATATTTAAATTGCTTTTGTTGTTGTATAGTTATGGGGCAAGATTATAACCCATGTATTTGAGTTATCAGTTGGTTGTAAATTTAAATTGAGAAAATTATCGGTCATCACATGCTTGATTATCACAAAAGAACAAAGCAGGAGGTGGAAAAGAAGCTTGAAAATCCAACAATGGTCGAGTGATCCACACAAGCTCACTAGTAATGGAAGCAAGAGCATGATATTTAGCCTCAACAAATGAGCGGGAGACACTCTCCAGGATACCATTGACTCACCAAGAAAAATACAAAACACTGTAACAGACTTCCTTATTAAAATGTGAATGATCAGTGCAAATGATCGCAAAGACATCAAGAAAGGTTGTTCTTGTTCGGTAATAATGCAAGTGATATTGTCTCTTTTCCTTGTCTTTTTATTAGGTACTTCAGTATGAAACATATATACCAAAAAGTGACACTTTCTTTTCTGCCCATTTACTATTTCATCTGGTTTATGTAGTTGGAAAGCCATCTTAAGCAGCTCCATTTACACGTTTTTAAAAGACAAGAATTCATAATTAACCCAAAATAAATGGATATAAATTTTTTTAGTGACTTTCTTGGAAAAAAACATTTTCATCCACTCAAACAAACTAATTACACTCTATAGCCACTTATATGTAAGATACCTAAAATACCCTTAATGAGATTTTAAAATAGAAAGCTCATATTACCCTTAGTTTCATTTACCAAAATATCATTGTCTCTTTCACATTACCTTCTCTTTTCAACATTCATTGTTCCTTACTTTCTCTATTGTCGAAACCATCTAAACGTAACCATTATTCCTCCATTCAATCTTTTTACTTGTTGGGTTATTCAACTTTTTTCACCAATCACAGTTGAGACCTCATTGAAGTCACATTCACCAAGTTTCTTTAAACAACTTTTTTTTATTTTTTTATTTTTTGGTAATGGAGTTTTTGGGTTTAGTTGGCCCATCAGGTTTAGTGGGCCAACCAAACTCAGATCAGGTTTCGTTGGCTCACCAAACCCGATCAACGGGTTTAGTGCGCAACAAAGTCGATTATTTTTTTTTTCATTTTTTCTTTCAATCTATGGGTTCCATTATTACTAAAATGATCTCCAAGTAACTAGGAAAATCCATGGAAAAAAATTAAAATAAAAACTGATTTAATTTTAATTTCGAGTTTAGTGGGCCAACAAAACCCGGATCCGGGTTTTGCTGGCCCACAAAACCCAATCATCGGGTTTAGTGCCCAACAAAGCCGATTATTTTTTTTAATTTATTTTTTATTTTTCTCTTTCAATATGTGGGTTTCACTATTACTAAAATGATTTCTAGTAACGTTATTCGAGTTAGTTGAATATAGAATGCCAACAAAATCGTCACTTAGTGCATGGGATGCCATTAGGTGACTATCGATCAAGTGTTTTAAGTATCTACTAATCATGAACATTAAACTAAGATGATATTATGATATTGTTTATTCAAAAAAAGTGCAATTCTTAAACAATAATTTAATTTTGGGCCTATTAGGTAACTAGAAAACCCCATGGGAAAAAAATAATAATAATTTAATTTTAGTTTAAGTTTAGTTGGCCCATCGGGTTTCTTCAGACCACCAAACCCAGTCATCGAGTTTGGTGCCCAACAACGCCCGATTACTTTTTTATTTTTATTTTTTCTTTCAATCAACGGGTTCCATTATTACTAAAATGATCTTTAGGTAACTAGGAAAATCAATGGCAAAAAAAGATAAAAAATAAAAAACTGATTTAATTTTAATTTCGAGTTTAGTTGGCCCATCGGGTTTAGTGCCCAACAAAGCCTGATTATTTTTTGTTATTTTTTTTATTTTTTTTTTCAATCTGTGGGTTCTACTATTACTAAAATGATCTCTAATAACGTTATCCGGGTTAATTGAACGTAGAATGCCAACAAAATCGTCATTGGGTGCATGGGACGTTATTAGGTGACTATCGATCAAGTATTCTAACTACCTACTAACCATGAACATTGGATCAAGATGATGTTATGATATTATTTTATTCAAATAAAAGTGTAATTTTTAAACAATAATTTAATTTTGGGCCTATTAGGTAACTAGGAAACCCCATGGCAAAAAAAAAAAAAAAAAATAAATGGTTTAATTTTAGTTTTGGGTTTCGTTGGCCCATTGGGTTTAGTGGGCCAACTAAACCCGGGTCGGGTTTCGCTGGGCCACCAAACCCAGTCATCGGGTTTAGTCCCAACAAAGCCTAATTATTTTATTATTTAAATTTTTTATTTTTTTCTTTCAAATTTGTGAGTTCCATTATTATTAAAATGATTTCTAGGTAACTAAGAAAATCCCATGGAAAAAAAAGAAGTAAAAGTGATTATTTTAATTTTTGGTTAGTTAGCCCATCAAGTTTAGTGGCCCAACAAAACCCAGATCTGGTTTCGTTGGCCCACCTAACCCAGTCATCGAGTTTAATGCCCAATAAAGCCCAATTATTCTTTTTTATTTTTTTTATTTTTTTCAATCCGTGAATTCCACTATTACTAAAATGATGTTTAATAACATTATCCAGATTAATTGAACATCGAATGCCAACAAAATCATCACTTGGCGCATGGAATGCCATTAGGTGACTATCGATCAAGTGTTCTTGGTACCTACTAACCATGAACATTGGATCAAGATGATGTTATGATATTGTTTTATCCAAAAAAAGTGCAATTCTTAAACAATAATTTAATTTTCGGCCTATTAGGTAACTAGGAAAACACCATGGCAAGAAAAAAAAATTGTTTAATTTTAATTTCGAATTTAATTGACCCATCGGATTTAGTCGGTCTAGTAAACCCGGATCGGGTTTCATTGGTCCACCAAACCTAGTCATTGGGTTTAGTGCCCAACGAAGCCCAATTAATTCTTTTTTTCATTTTTCCTTCAATATGAGGATTCCATTATTATTAAAATGATCTCTAGGTAATTAGGAAAACTCATGACAAAAAATAAATAAAAAATAAAAAATGATTTAATTTTAATTTTGGGTTTAGTTGGCCCATCAGGTTTAGTGGGCCAACAAAACCCGGATCAGGTTTCATTGACCCACCAAACCCAATCATCGAGTTTAGTGCCCAACAAAGCCCGATTATTTTTTTCATTTTTTTATTTTTGTTTTTCAATTCGTGGGTTCCACTATTACTAAAATGATCTCTAATAATGTTATCCGGGTTAATTGAACATAGAATGCCAACAAAATCGTCACTTGGTGCATGGGATGCCATTAGGTGACTATCAATCAAGTGTTCTAACTTCCTACTAACCATGAACATTGGACCAAGATGATGTTATGATATTGTTTTATCCAAATAAAAGTGCAATTCTTAAACAATAATTTAATTTTAGGCCTATTAGGTAATTAGAAAAACACCATCGCAAGAAAAAAAAAAAGGTTTAATTTTAATTTTGGTTTTAATTGGCCCATCGGGTTTAGTACGCCAACTAAACCCAGAACGGGTTTCGTTGGCCCACCAAACTTGGTCATCGAGTTTAATGCCCAACAAAGCCCAATTAATTTTTTTTTCATTTTTTTATTTTTTTTTTCAATCCGAGGATTCCATTATTACTAAAATGATCTCTAGGTAACTAAGAAAACTCATGGCAAAAAAAAATAAAAAATAAAAAGTGATTTAATTTTAGTTTCGGGTTTAGTTAGTCCATCGGGTTTAGTGGGCCAAAAAAACCCGGATCAGTTATTTAGTCTTTTTATTTGATCAAGTTTTCTATTTTGGCATCCAGGTTCCTAGTAGAACAGATAATGAGATAAAGAACATTTGGAATACCAATGTTAAGAAACTCCAACAAGTCGATCATCATCAAACCACCAGTTACAGTTCCTCTTTGCCCCATTCTCATTTCTCTAACTCTCTTCAAACATCAAATCCTTCGCCAACAACATTCCATACTTTTACATCTCCTTCACCACCATCAAGTTCCTTTAATCAAAACTTTCAAGGTCAATTACCACTTGCTAGTTCTCAAACCAAGTTTACTAGTTTTGACTTCACTCCATCAACCACCATGGGAAACTTCTGATGTCCGCATCAAACTAACTCAAGAGGTTTTGGCTTCAACACACCACCAACTCTGGAAAGCTCGTTTAATCAACTTGACACTAATGCTTTTAGCTTCAATCCATCAACAACTCTAAAAGGCTTTCCAAACCTATTCGGGTCTAGTACTAATTTTGGGTCCAATGCTACACCATCCTTGGGAGGCTCTTCCAACTCACTTCAAACCATGTCTATCTTTTCTCAATTCCATACTATACCAAGGGTAGGTAGCTCATCAACCCATTTCAAACCACCCCTGGTGGTTTTGCTACATCTGTAGAAGGTTGTTCCAACATGATTCAAATTATGCCTAAAAGTCTTGGTTTGAATACTACACCATCCATGGGGGGCTCAACCAACCCATTTCAAGCCATGCCTTGCTACAACTTTGGGTTCAACACAACACCATCCTTGGCAAAGTCCTCCCCTTTCAAAGTACATCTAGTAATTTTGGGTTCAACAATACACCATTTGTTGGAAGCTCATCTGACCACATTCAATCAAGTGCTAGTGGTTTTGGTTTCTTAACTACAACATCAGTGGGAAACTCCATTAACTCATTTCAAACCAAATCTAGTGGTTCTAGATTTAATGTGGATAAGGCTTCCAATCCACTTCAAAACACATATCATGGTTTTCCTTTAGATCCAAAACAAACCACAGAAGCCTCTTCCAATCCACTTGATTTTGCCCCCATCTCACAACCAAAATTTGATCAAAATCAATCACTAGTTATGGGGAGACTACACAACCTTCTCATCGACATATAAATGCTAGTTATATGAGACAAACACCTGAATTGGATGATGAAAGAGAGTTGCAAGAAGTTATTGAGAAGTCCAAGGCATTGATGTCTGGGCCCGCTCCCAGATTTTCCTACTAGCATAGGAAGTCCAAGAGAAGGTCCATTTAAGATGGATACAAATACTCAGAGTTTTCAGGAAATTTCTTTTCCGAATTTGCTCACTAACAATAGGAGCCAAAATAAATTATATAACATTCATTACATCATCATCTTGGGCTTACCACCCATACATTTTGAAAATAAAAGGGCACTAGGCTTTAAAAATACAATAAACCCTCTATTTCTTACCCCCAACATACACCTATGAATCTTTGAGGCTGGGACATCTCTGTACACATCTATCCAAAACTCGCCCAAAATATCTATCTTCCATTACTTGGAATGACAAAAGAAACAATATGAGCCACAAGTCTCGGCAAGTATATAGCAAAAGAAAGTATCCATAGAATGATATATGAAGGCATGAATAATTCCAAGCCAAAGAAAATCATTACCCAACATCTAGACACCCATTGGTTTCATGCCTTTTGGACTGAACAACACATCCTCAAAGAAATACACTTCCTTATGCTTTATCAAAACCCATATTTCAAAGTAGGCCATAAGGCTCGGCAAGTATATATATATATAAATCAACGGAAACAAGAAGGAAGGGATGAATAACAAAATAGAGCACACTCGACTCCCCAATACAATTTAAATCCATCCTTTAATTCTCATTAATAATATCATTCCATAAGTAAGCATATATTACAATAAAGGCAACAACAGGGTTAAGGCATGGATAAATCAAAGTGGAATAGACCCTACTCCTCAAGTACAAGTAGCATTTCCCATTTAGTTCCCATCAATAAAATCATTCCCATGCCATTGCCATTATGCATTTTATGCACCATTTCATTACTCATGAATACATAGATCTCCATACATCATAGTGGCTCACATAGCCTTCCATATACATGGATCACATTGGCTCTCAAAGCCTTTTATTCATACGCATGAATGCATACACACACACACACATATATATAGATCAATTTGCCACTCATTGGCTTGAGCATCGCCTACCGGGTTTATGGCCACCTCACCCGCGTCAGGCGCTCTTTAGGATATCTTTTTCTTTCCTCATCTATAGAACATAGCCACTGCGCCAAAATAATAGCAATAGGGCACAAATCATAATGCCATGCAATGTTCATGGAATCTCACATAAGTATAACATGCATGCTCCATTATAAAAATGTACACATCATGGACATCATGTACATTTAAAATTTTCAATAACATGTTCACTCATGAGCCCATGCATGCACATATGCGTATCTTCAATCACATCCTAGCATTTTGGAGGGTTGAGTGATGCTAGAGAAAGCAATTAATAGTAACTTAGATCAACAATCATGCTTAATTTGGATTAAGAAAAGCCTTCACCCACTCAAATAATAATCAAAGTATATGATATTATATATCAAATCAAATCCCTCGAAGTCTAGTTTAAGACTCTTCAAACAGATTGCGATTCTGAGTTCTACATCAAAAGTTATGGTCAAAAGAGCACAACGCGCGCAGTGCTAAAATAAAAGTGATTAGTCGACTTTTGGGAGGTAATAGTTGACTAAAGCTTAGCCGACTTAAGAAAATGCTTAGTCGATTCATGAACACCCATTAGTCAAGTGGGCTAAGGCTAGCACTGAAAACATGACAAAACAGGCTTCCAATGAGTCGACTAAGCCCTAAAAATAGTCGACTCATCGCACACAAACACACAAAATGACCCCAAAACAAACACCACTTGTCAGGGCCCGCTCCCGGATTACCCGCTAGCATAGGAAATCTATGAGAATGTCCATACAAGATGGATACAGATACAAACATCACTTACATTTTGCCAAAAAATCTTTTCATGCCTATATTTGCTCACTATCAATAGGAGCCAAAATAACATTATACATCATCTTTACATCATAAACTTGGGTTTACAACCCATACGTTTTAAAAAATTATAGGGCATCAAGGTTTTAAATACAAAAATGAAACCCTCTAATCATGCCCTCAACTACACCCATGGATCTTCAAGGCTGGGATATCTTTGTACACATTTAACTAGAAACTCACCCCATTTTCTTATCTTCCATTTACTTGGAATGACAAAAGGAACAAGGGTGAGCAGCAAGGCTCAACATGCATATAACAAAAGGGAAGTATCAACTAGATAATATCTTAAGGCATAAACCATTTAAAGCAAAGGAAAAATCACAATCCCCACAAGTAAACCTCGCTTGAATCCATGCCTTCTACACTTGACAACATCATAACCCAAGAATTTATAATTCATTACATTTCACCAAAACCCATTTTTCAAAGTGAGCCCTAAGTCTCGACAAGTGCATAATCCAAAGAAAACTGGATATGATTAGACTTCCCTAAACATCACTTATACCATGCCACATATGGACACACACAGCCCCAAAAGCATATACGACACACAATCCTTGCCATGTAACTATATCACATGTTATCTAATCTAACATCAACGCATGGATGCACACATAATGCACACATATGGTGCTTGGGCCCACATAAGAAAATGCACATAATGGCGCCCAAGACCCTGTATACAAACCTATTGTAGCCAATGACAGGCTACTAAAATAGAACATGAGCCCGAGGCTCTCATCACACACCCATCACCATCATCTTCATGATCACTAAAAATCTCATCAAGGTCACAAGCTACTGTGGGCCTCCACCCACAGTCTTACGTATCACAAGATCCAACTGCTGTGGGCCTCCACCCACAGTCTTACATGTCACAGGATCTAGCTGTTGTGGGCCTCCACCCACAGTCTTACGCGTCACAAGATCTAGCTGCTGTGGGCCTCTACCACAGTCTTACGCATCACAGGATCTAACTGTTGTGGGCCTCCACCTACACTCTTACGCACTACCAACACAAGCCAATTTCCACCACCAACACCCTTGCGCACCAAGGAACCATGCAAAGCAACATATAAGGAATGCAATGGCTCTTATGCATATGCTCTCCTAACATACACAAGTCAGCACTCATAGGCCAATCGGGTTATGCTAAAGCTCTTGCTCCCATCACATATAATGCATAACCCCCTAATGATTGTAACCCATGATCCAACATCACAAGGCGAGGCAATATAGAAACACAATTAGAGCTCTTGGCTCTTCCACACATTTCATATTGATCAAGGGTAATTATTCATACAATAACAGTCATGCATCAAGCATGAGTTACTATGGACATGCCAACTAAGATCACTTCTTATATATCTCCCAAAGGATTATCATCATGCTTCCTCATGCAACTCAATTACATTTTATCTCATGAACCCCACGAATATACATATAGGTGCTTTAAACCATATTTTATCATTATAGGGGATTGAGGGATATCAAAGGAAGCATTTAAAAACATTTTACTTTAGCCATCATACTTACTTTAGATTAAGAAGAGCCTTAACCCATTAAATTCATAACCAAAATATATGTATTATATATCAAATCTAATCCCTCGAAGTCTAGTTTATGACACTTCAAACAGATTTCAAATCTGAGTTTTACATCAAAAGTTATGGCCGAAACAGCGAGACATGCGCAGAGTAGTCAAACCGCAGCCGAGTCGACTCGGCGGAAATCCAAGTCGACTTGGCCCGAGTCGACTTGCCCAAAATCGAGTCGACTCAGCCTAAGTCGACTTGGCCGAGAACGATGGAAAAAGGCTAAAAAAAACCACTAAAAATGCTCAAAACGGACACCAAACACTTCAATACACCCATTCTAGCTTCCTAACCCACCAAAGTCATTCCTTGAAGAAGAATGGGGTGAACAAACCCTAACGAAACTAACATCAAGACCCAACAAAAGCTTTGACACAACTCAAAGTTTAAACGAAAGTGGAAACAACAACTTCCATCTGTTAGATATGAGCCCTAAAGACCAGTTCCAGTGACACAAAGGGACTCGATCTTGTAATTCTTTAAATATTATTTAAATGGCAAGTTTATGTTTTTATTTAAATTGCAATATGGTTTAAATTATAAAACATATATCCATTAGTATAATAAGAAGTGGATACCATTCTTAAGTGTTAAGAATACGAGTTACGGATAATCCACAATTTGTTATACTATAAACATGTTCCTGGCCATAGAATTCCTATCATGGATGATAGCAACTCGTAAAGGCCAGCACATTGTCTTCCTCCTTGTTTCAGTATGAGATACTGAAAGATAAGGTTGGTGAGTCTCGTGCCATTCTATATGAGCTATAGAAGGAAGATAAGTGGGTGCTCGTTACAAGAACGAGTTCACTGAACGGGACTGTTAACATTAAATCACATGGGTTATTTCTCACGGGTCAATGATTTAATGTTAGCTGCGATTTTACAACTAGTCCTTAGACCTGAGATGACATGGATATCTGTGTATTGGTGGATTAGGATATCAACGATATCATGTGGTTGTTCTAATCAAGGATAATCATACGTATCTATGTGCCTGATTCAGTGATACATGAGGTATGTGTGCATTAGACATGGAATCTATCACCTCGAGATTTATGAGGAAGATATCCTATGCGATCCAGTAATCACTTGACGATAAATCCTTGGCCGAGGTAATATGACGATGGAATTTGTTCCATACGGGTTGTGTCATAATTTGTCAAGATTGATTTTGGATTTGGTCATATGACAAGATTAAGAGATTCGACCTACTGACCATGATCTCATATCTTGTCGGGATATAGGATGATAGAAGGACCGTATTGTATGGTAACGTAGTAAAAGGTTCACAATACCCGCTTCACAATAAATTGGGTAATCATGATATATTGCTAGATGTCACTCATGATTTACGAGAATTAATTGTTGATTATTCTTGTTGCCAATTTATTTGTGGACCCAGAAAGTCCCACCCAAAAAGAAATTACTTTCAAAGAGAAAAATAAATAAATTAGTAATTTTATAATTACTAATTATAGTGCATTTATTTATTGGATAAATAAGAATAATTAAATAATTATATTATGAATGTAATTATTTAATCATAGATTGGGTTGGGCCTTTTGCTAGTACATTAGGCTTGGCCCAATGGCACTATTGGATTCAAATAAATTCCATTGGATTGGGCTTGGTCCAATTGCATTAAATGGAATGGGCTTGAGAAGCCCAACCCATTTAATGAAGAATAGTTTTTAATTGGAACTATAAATAGCTCCAAACTCTTATTTTCTCTCATAAGTGTCTTCTTGATTCACTTGAATGTAGAGAGAATTTTGGAGAAGTGTTCTTGAATCCAAGAGGTAAGTTAGAAATTTTTGTGAAAAATTTCTTCTACTTATCTTCTCTCTTTGATATTCTTGAATAGAAGTGATTTCGGGTGGACCGACTCGGCATCCTACACTTGGAGGATTATACGGCGGGAAATCTAACGGTGAAATAAGATTTCATCAAAGAGGTATTTTTCGTTTATGCCTTCGTTTTATTAAACCATAATTTCTGAAAAACGGGATACCTCCAAATTAAATTTTAATTTCCGCTGTGCATATGATAAGATCTATGTAACTCAACACCATCAATACGAGAAATCATTTTTACATCAAAGGATGAAATACCAATATAGATCTTCGACAATACAATCAAAAGAGAGAAATAACTTGCACAACATAGGGAAAAAGAGTGCAAGAGGAAATTGCCATTGATGATATTTGAACCGAAGAAGAAGAAGCTTGGTCTTCTTAAATATGAAAATCCTCCTTCTTGAAGCTTCACCAAGAGAAGAAAATGGAGAAAATAGCAAGGAAAAGAAATGAAGAAAGGGAAGAAGAGGTTCACGAGAGAGAGAGATTGGGAGATGAAGAAATGAGGAGTTAAACAAGGCATGGAGAGGTAAGGGGGAGAGAATGGTCTGCTAACCACTCTCCCTTTTACATTTACCATACTACCCTCCTCCTATCATACACACACCAAAAGTATCACATGCCCCTTATAGACAGTTGCATTTTCTCATTTTCTTTTCCCATTTATATAATTCCATCTCTCACTATCATACACATGGGCCTAAGCCCAAATCAAAAAGTCCATTTATATAAATGCATAGGCCCAAAACCCACTCATTGGCCCAGTTAAATATGATGGCCCATTTCCATTAGACTACTCAAAAGGCCTCAACATATCCTTAAGCCCAATGGGCTTCACAACATTATGAAAATTAAAATATACAAAATCTCCTCTTGTTTCAACCAAAGCTTCCAAAGCCCAATCTATTAATTTAATACTTAATTTATTTACATAAATTTTTCCACATAAAAATATGCACATATGTATACATATATATATAATGCCCAGGCCCACTTTACTAATGACCCAATTCATTTTAAGTCCATGGGATTTCTCTAAACCCATCCCAGTCATTGACCTTAAACACTTGGCCCAAATGGGCAACCCAAACCATTAATTTAATTACATACAATTTAACACATAAGAATATTTCCCAACATTTAATTTAATAGGAAAAATTTCTAAATTCCCATAAATAAATATTAATAACTCCTAGACCCATTAATGGGTCGTTACACCACTAGCTTTCTAACCCACAAATGTCATTCCTTAAATGAAAAATGGGGTGAACAAGGGCCAACAAGACTATCACAAAGACCTGACAAAAGCTTTAATACAACTCAAGATTTGAATGAAAATGAAGATAACATATTCCGCCAATACAAAAAATCATTTTAACATCAAAGGATATAATACCATGATATATCTTCGACACTACAACCAAAAGAGAGAGAGAACTTGCACAATATAGGGAAAAATAGTGCAAGAGAAACTTGTCTTAAAAGAAAATCGAAGACGCTCGCCCGGATGCCAAACAATCCATTTTCTTAAAGCTCCAAATATAGCAACAAAAATGGAAGAAGAATAAGAAGAAGAAGAAGAAGAAGAAGAAGAAGAAGAGAGAGGAAAAATGGGGAGAATGGGAGAGAAAAAAAAGACAAAGGGAATGTGGTCTCCAACTACCACCCCAAAAAATGACCATTATGCCCTTCACATTACACGCACAACACAAAATATCCCATACCCATTTTAGACTTTTGCCATTTTCTATTTTTCTTTCCCATTTTCTTTATTCAACCCCATTGTGAAATTCCCTAATTGCCCTTACCTTTTTCAATAAAGCAAGGACCATTTGGTCACTTTGCATTTTACATTTTCTTTCTTCTTTTCTTTTAATCCACATAATACACAAATGATATATATAATTCCATTTATTTAAAAACAAACATTATGCACATGGGCCTAAGCCCAACACATTCTTAGGCCCAATGGGCACTCTTTCAACTTGGGACACAACCCATTCCATTTCAATTCAATTAAACATATCACAATACACATGGGTTTAGGCTCAATTAAATAAAATGACCCACTTCCATTTTAGGCCCAAATAAAATAACACACAACATATTTAATTCATTTTAAGCCCAATGGCCTCAACCCAATTCATTTCCAAATCTTTCTTCATTCTCTTGCTCCATCACATAATAATAATAATAATAATAATAATAATAATAATAATAATAATAATACACAAAAATATTAACCCATTTACATTATAATACCACAAAAATATTATTTCCTTTAATTCACTTCATTACCGACACATACAATATTTTCACAAATTAATAACTTAGAAAAGGCAAAATTCTAATGCTCAAAATAAAATATCAATAATGCTTAGACCCAACAACGAGTCATTACAGTTGATGCATTTCAAATAGAAGAAGAAAGAAATTTCCTTGAAAGGTAAAGAAAAGGTCATATATGAATCAAATGCAGAGTTTATGGACGTTCTAGTACAACTAGTAGCTGATTCAACTTTACCTTGTTCATCATGGGTGAGTTGAAGTCATTTATTATGTTTTTAATGTTACAGCTAAGCATGCATTAAAATTAAAGAATCTTATTTAATGATATTGCTTTTAAACTTTGGCAATTGATTGAAAGACTTTTCTTTAGTAATAAAAAGTTTTAAATGGAAATTTCATTTTGATAAAACTATATAATATCTATTTACTAAAAAAATCATAGTAAAAAATTAAAATTAAAAAAATATCATTGTTACGTATAACCCCATATATATCATCATGTCAACATTTAACCACATAATAATAGCACTATCATTCATTGTGTTGAGGGTTCAAATGACTTTTTAAGTTAATTTACACTTGAGAAAGAGATTGCATAGCTAGTTGTACTTCTTTTGTGCTTATTTTAAACTCACTATATTATAAAGCACATTAGATTTACATAACTTTACTCCACTTGAAATTTATTATTAAAATCTATTTGTTAATTATTTCATATATTATCATTTTTTTTATTTTTATAAAGCATGTATAAGTTTAAGTTAACTTTGTTAATATATGTAGGGATTAAAGAAAAAGAGCCACTAGAAGAGATCGACCCAGTTGATGATAATCTATCCTTGTTGCTTGATGCACCAATTTATGAGGATGACCATGCTTTGTTTCTTGAAATATCGAATGCTTCAATTGGACAATCACCAAATATGGAAGCAGCATTTGAAGATTCATCAATGGGTCTGATGTCACCTTCTTAATTACTTCTTGATTATACCATGGCAGAAAAAAAAAAAAAAAAAAAAAAAGGAGAATAAAGGCTTCTAAAATGTTACTCAAATAACAATCAAAGAGAAAGGGGTGAAACTTATGGATGTGCTAAGAGTTTGTTTCTTATGCTTTAAAATTTTGTATTTCTATGATTTTTGCTAGCTTGTGGGTGTTTGACTTTTGTCTTTTACTAAGACTCTGTTCGGTCTTTTGTTGAACATAACGTTATTTCCTATGTGGTAAAGTCAACCTAATTCTTCTAGCCATGAGACTTTGATCATTGGTCGGGGAATTTGGTTATTGTGGTACTCTTAGATTATCATGCAGTTTTTCAGGGTATCAAACTTATTCTAGTTGGTGTGTCTATGCATATATGCATAGACTATTTTAGTTCAATATTTGCCTAATACTTGACAATAATTTCATATGGTGCTAAATCCTATTGGTAATGATTATTGACAATACTAACTATTTAATTTTTTTTAATTTAGCGGCAGTTTTCAAAACCGTCGCAAATGTTAATTTAATTTTAATTTTAATTTTTTTTTAAATTTAGCTGCGGTTTTCGAAAAACTGCCGCTAAATTTAAGTTTTTTTTTTAATTTTGAAATAGTTTTTGAAAACCGCCACAAATGTTAATTTAATTTTTTTTTAATTTAGCAATGATTTCTCAAAAATCGCCCGAAACAGAATGTAATTTTTTTATTATTTAATTATTTTTTAAATTTAGCGACGTTTTTTTGGAAACCACCACAAAAAAACATGTTTTACTAATTTTTGTGGCGGTTTTATGAAACCGCTACAAAATTTAAAAAAAAAATGCCTCAAAAAAATCGTCGCAAAAAATCAATTTTTTTGTAGTGTTTGTTCTTTCGCTTACACAAAACTATGTTGAAAATTTTATCACAAATAACACTTGCAAATTGTGCTCCATTCCTCTAGTCAGCGGTGCCCATTTTTGGAAACAATTAATTTAATTTCCATTTGCTAAATTCTAATGTGCAATATCTCATGTTTGCTTATGATATTAATTTCATATTACTTACTATTGAACCATTAAAATCAAGTACACTTGTTGCACACAAAAATAGTGCATAGTTTCGTGGGTACATCAAGTTACTCTATTTGCTAATGAAGTTATTGTTGTTGTACATTTTTTGCGAGGTTCTCATAAATGTTATTAAGAAATGGCTAATGATATTTCTTTGAACACCAAAAGATAAGGTAAAAGACTAAAATGTTATTAGAGTTGATGAATGGTAGGTTTTTCTTTCATATTGGCAAATATTTAAAATTTAAAAAAAAATATGAAAATATAATTTTTATAAAATAAAAAATTTTAATAGTATTTTTTTCACAAAAGTTACTAGTAGAAAAATTTTAACAAAAATACAAAATATATGCTATACCTTTGTATAGGGTTGTAATCAACCCAAGTTAAGTCGAGTTTTGCTTTGCCCAAGCATAGTTATCAAAAAAAAGTTGAGCTTAAAATTATGTTCGAACTTGAGTTCGTTAAGGATATATTGAGCTCGAGTTTGGCTTGCTAACAGCTTGTTTATTATGATAAACAAGTTTGAGCTTAAACTAGCTCATTTAACATAATAAATGAGCTTTTGGTGACAATGGTGACATAGAAAATAAAGTAAGGACATAAAAGGATGGTGGAGGCAGTGACGAAGGCAACGGAAGAGGTGATAATGCCATAAAGAAGGCGTCAACAATAAAGGAGACAAATGGCGTAGGCATTGAGAATGGCAGAGAAGGATGGCGTCAATAGTGAGAATGGTGAAAAGGAGGCATCATCAATGAGGGAGATAGAAGGTAAAGGTGAAAGCAACTAAGGTGTCGATAGAAAGGGGATGGATGGTGGAGGCAACTAAGGTGTCGACAACGAGGAGACAAATGGTGGAAGCGACTAAGATCCAACCTAGGGTTAGAATATGCTTCACAAATCAACAAATGGAGAAGAAATTAAGAGATTTAAGATTAAACATAGGGTTGTTCTTGAGCTTTGTTCGCGAGTTGAATTGAGCCAAGCTTTGCCTTATCAAGCTTTACTCATTTATAACATGAGATGAATATGACAAGCTTTTACCTAGCTAAACACAACGTCGTTCACAAGCAGCATGACTTATTTACAACCCTACCTTTGTATAGAAACTATGTAGCTTGTTAACGAGGAAATGTGAAAGAATAATGATATAAATAATAATATATGTAATATTTCATGATCTCAATAGAGAAATATATATTTTAAATATTAAGAAATTTCATAAAATTTTATATTATCTTCTTTGTTCCTCTTTTATTATTCAATAAGAATTGAAAATGTGTTTTCTTTCCTTAACAAATGTGCTTTAGTTAAATATTTTTGTAAAGTTGTTATTTTTATATCTTTCCAGACATAGTGAAAACATTATAACATTAGGATGTTTAGTGATGAAAATCATTATTAACATTTGCAAGTCTCAACTTAGTGGATGGTATCTAATGCTCTCCCAACAAAAATCAATCTAGTTGATAGAACACAATTATTCTTCTTCATGAGGACTCTACAAATAAAAGGAATGAAATGTGGCTTAATCTTTTTTACCCCTCTCTCAAAGTGTGCAATCTTCTATGTCTCTTATGACTTTATTACTAAAGGGTTGCACCTATTTGATGTGGACCAAATCAATTTATTTTTTTCTAATTAATTGGAGAATTTGGTACACTTGGAACTTGTCTATCTTATCATGGCCATATCATTCAAGTGATCTTGAATTCTTTGAACTCTACAATGTGTGTTGGGATTACTTATGTTCAAAAAGAGGGCCCTGCTTTTAGGTTAAAATAGGTTTTAGAATACCTAATAAACTTGTGTGATGGGAGAAGTTTCTTGAGGAACCTCTTGTTAGTGTATGTGCTCTAGACCCAATCAGATTGGGAATGTTGTACACTGACAATTGCAATCATATTTATTATTAAATAAAGAGTTATTCAATTTCACAAGAAGTCGTTCTATTAGTTTCTTGTTATTATTGTAATAACTTGATGAAACTAGATAGAAGTCCATATGATGTATATTATGATTAATCTATAAAGATGTGAGATGATGCATTACAGTTTCTAGACATCATTAAATGTCCCAAAGAGTAGCAATATCAAGAATGGACATTAACAATTGTGATAAGACTTGTATGTGCTATGTTTTTACTGTGTGATAACAATGGGGGTCTCACACCTATAAGCATGAAGATGCCTAAACAAGTACATAGGTGACCAATGTTAGAGAATGTGTCACTGGACATGACTTACTATGAGAATCTATTTTTGTTATATGTTGATGGAATTCTCATATGAGATGGTTGTAACTAATCCTTGGACTTGAGGTTGTCACGGTCATCTCATAAGAAGACCGGTATGCTTCGACATCGTTTTGATAGGCCTAGACAAAGGTTGCACATGGGCGATCGTTGGGCATATCGTGAGGTTTATGGAGATAGGTGCATAACCAAGATGGGACTCGTCTATCCCTTGATAAAGGATGATGTGTCTAAGGTGCATTCGGTGGATATTCACTTTAAATCCATGGCCATGGTGAAAGAGATCAATAAGGAGTTATTAATTTACTTTCTATTGAGTGAAGATATCCAGAGGACCGAAAAAAACTCATGTGATCGTAATCAAGTAACACATCGTCATACTTGAGATCACATAAGACACATTGATGAAAGGCTCAAATTCCATGGTAACCATGCTCGTGAAAGGTTGTTTACGGATTATGAATTCTTCTAAATAATTAGGTAGGTATGACGCCTTGTTAGAGGCTGATCTTGTCTTATGTGTTCATACCAACACATTGCCAACATATTCGGAAGCCTAATGAGTCATATGTAATAGATACGGTCCCTGGCTTAAACCAGGAGAGCGGACGTATGGTTAAATGGGACACTTCGACAAGAAGTTGTGCCATCATAGGTTCTCACAAAAAAATAATAAATAGATGTAATGACGTCGATATGACGAGAGTCGTCATAAAGGAAAAAGTTTCCTAAAATGGCAATTAATTAAATTAGAAAGAAATTTCTAATTTAATAATTTTCTATTTGTTGGAAGGACAAATAAGAAATAATATATATTTGTGCTTAAATTAATATTTGGGCTAAATAAAGTATTTGGGCCAAATATTAAATTAAATATTATATTTGAGTTAAATTAGATTTAGATTAAATATTTTATTTAAACTTATAATTAAATTTGGGTCACTTAATTAATTATCAGTTGGATTAGGATAAATGGACCAGCCCATATCGATTAGGGTTTAAAAAACCCTAAGACTCCTCTATAAATACCTCTTTAAGGGTTGTTGTAACATCCCTAACCCTAAGGGAAATTAATCTGTGTATTTGAGAGAATTATTTGTGATTTATCGAGGATTTGAGATTTTAAGGAATTTAATTAAGGATATTAATTATGTTCGAATATGAGGGAAATATTTGGGAATTTATTAACCTTGTGGGTTTATGATAAATTATTGGGAATTAGTGGTTTTTAGGAAATTAATGGAAAATATTTGATTTCTAGGTGTATGAGAAATTATTTAATGAAATTATCCAATTCAAGTATTTTTGATGATATATATTAAGAAATTATAACTTTGGGAGAAGTAATTGGAATTTTGTGAAATAAGGGAAAATAATAAATTATATTGTTTTGAGAAAATGGGTAATTAATTATTTTATTTGGGAATATTTATGGGAATAATGAAAGAATTGAAAAAATTAAATTAGTGGATTTTTAGAAATTTAAGGGTGTCAGTGAAATAAAGATAAATAAGGTGTGGGTGGGTGTGTGTGAATTTCGAAAGATTGGGGGTTGTGGTGCGATTTATGAAAAATGGGCCGAGGGTCCCCTTAAATGCAAATGTGTGCGCATATTTGGTGAAGGCAAGTGCTACCGCGAGCGGTCGCGAGCGGAGGAGGTGGAGGCGAGGTCGCGGGTTCAATCTCGCGTGGGCACGCGCGAGGCTAGGGAATTTTGGCTAATTTTTAATCAGCATCAAGGCGCCCAAAATGACGCCATTTCATAGAGGCTAAGTGCTAGCCTTGCGTGGTCCAATCGTGCCACATGGCGTATGCTGGTGTTTCCCCTGCCACCCATCCGTTTTACCCTCAATTTGTTCTCCATTGTTTGCTAAATTTCAGCCACGTAACAGGGTAAAATCAAAACATTTATTAACCTAATTCAGCAAGTTAAATTCTTGGTTTGGGATGGAAATCAAGGGGTGGCCGAGCCTATAAATAAGCAAGCATGGCCATGGGAAAGGAAGCATGGAGTGAAGAAAGAATTCAGTCCATAAGCTTGTAAAGGAAGAACTCGACAAGTAACAAAATTTATTTATTAAGTTAAAGTAGTTAGTTTAATTAATAAATTAAATTGGTAGATAATGTTTGGAATTTGTTAAATTAGTAAACTTAATCCATGGTTATGTAATGGATTACTTAGCCTTATGGATATATATAATTGTGATAAGGGTGTTGCGGGTACGCTACCTGTTTGTACAACAAAATAGAGTTAAACACCTAGTGACAAACAATTTAAGGTAAGGGTTTAATATTCTTTGTATGTAAATTACTTTTGTCATGGCTTGCATAAGATATTGAGGAAGTGTCTAGGCATGGGGCAGTGGATTGTTGACTGTGAGAGTTCTAGGACAAGGTCATAGAAGGAACCACTAGGGGTCACCTAGAGCCTAAGATAGGTGCGATGGACGGGCTTGCATGCATGCTGCATTTCATTTTTATCTACGATGTCATGTTCATTAATTTATTGCATTGCATATTGCCTTTACTGAGTCCTCAAAATCACCCATTAACCCAACAAATGGCTCGAGAATGTGGTTCGTGTTTTGGTGGAAGAGTCATCGGTTAACAGTGATTGTGGACAGTGAGAATGTGGGTCGTGTTTTGTGTCGTTTATGTAATTTATATATGCTCTGTATTTGACTATGGGAGATGGCTATGATTTAAATAAAATTTGATTAAAATCAAATTAAGGTTCCCACTATGAGTAACTTAGTGTGTGTTGGGTGTTTAAATCGATCAGTGGCGATCGGGATATAAAATCTATTTAAATATGCTTAACTATTAGGGTATTTTATTGAGCATGTTGGAACTTATTTTGATTTGTTTGCGAAAATTGGATTTATATTTTAAAGGCCTAATCAAGTACGAGAATCAGGTAAATTTTTGTTGCCTATGTATTTTAAACCCAAGTTCTCAACAATCTAGACCTCACCCAAGGCGCCCATATTATTTTAATACTTTATGTTGGCAGGGCATAGGTCGGGTTGTTACGGTAACACCCAGTAGTGGGGGTCAAGGAGGATTGTAATCTAACCGAGTCGAGCCGAGCTTTGGAAAGCTCAAGCTTGGCTCATTTATAAACAAGCCTATTCATTTATAATCGAGCCGAGTATCTTGTGGCTTGCCTTATGTAACACTCCCTCCCCCAAGCTACCCTATTCCCTGGGCAACCTGGAAGAAAGGGTGCTATGGATAATGCAAGGATTAGTAACCAGCCATAGGCATACATACATAAAGCATCCACCACCAAACCCACATCAATATAACAAACCTCAAAGATTACAAGCACGGATCTATTTAGGTTACACAAAAAAAATAGGGTTCTATACAATCACAACATCATCTCCCAAGACCTTTAACAAGAGAGTAGACCCACACGCGCATACTACTACCCATCCCTCATTCTTGACTCCTCGCCAGCTATACCTTTATCTTTACTTGAAATGGAGGAGAGTACAACGTGAGCTACAAAGCTCAACAAGTATAAGAAACGGAAAGAAAAAACATGGTAGATAAAAATATGATACAGGTATGGTGGGCGGTATCCGATAAGCATATAGATGCGGATGATAGATTATATAGCGTGGACCACGCACCCACCCATGAGGATAATGCTATGCATATCACACATAAAAGCCGGTAAGCACATAACTGGCCAGTGGCCTCACATAATAATATAAAATGCATCACAATACATACTGGCCTGTAGCTAATACCTGTACCCAGAGAAACTGTGATAACATGTGGATCATAGGTCCTATCTCAAATACTTGGCTATTACCATACATATATACATAATCTCACCCATGGTCGTCACCACTAGGTGCGCCCCTCAGTCTTCACAGTAGGAGCGTAACCCCAGCCAAGCTAGTGCCTGCTGGTTTTGGGGGATATATCCCAGCAGTATACAATCGCAGCACGCATAGTCATCTCCACACTTCTCAATGTATATGCAACACGTAGGGTGGCCACATACCAATGCAAGTGAAATGATAATATAAATGTTTGCTCATATTCACCCATGGGATGTGATGAAAAGAACAAGCCAAGTCATGCCCATGATGCACCGTTATCACAATCTCAAGACATGCCATGACAGTGAGCAATAGATGCAATTTAAATTTATTTTCAGTTTATGAACATGGTTAACATGGCTAAGAAGCAACACTAAAACAATAATTTCTTGCTTAAGCCTCAAGAGCACAGTAAGATATTTTAGGGCATACAAACGATAACCAGGCATGGAGAAGAGACAAGTCTCCCATGCAAAATTCCAATCAAAATCCCATTTCTTAGGAATAGTGGGGAGGAACAAACCCCACGTGGTCGTTAAAACATCTCATTTAAGTAACAAAGTCACAGCTAAGATCTCAGAGCCCATATCCCAACTTAACAGCAAGATAAAGTCTAAGAAAAAGGAAGAAAGAAGAGGGACCTTTCCTTCTTGCACCTTTTATGTTGCTTAATAGTGGCTAGATACTCCTTAGAGGGTAGGGTTTAGCTCGTTGTTGAAGAAAAGGAAGAGGTTTGAAGAAAACATAGAGACTAACGAGTTTATCTCATATCCTCTGTTATTTTTTATATTTTCCCACAATTTTTCTCTTTTATATTTTCCTCATAAGTTATGCTTATCCATTCATTTACTTTTCCAAATCTAGAAGTTTCTATGTATTTCCTGAGTCAATGGAGGTTCGGATAATATATATATATACATATATTCGTCGTGTGCGCGAGATATTCAGATGTGACATTTAAGAAATGTGAGAGCCATTCAAATATAGCTTAGGCCATTTGGATGAGAGACCCAAGCATTGTGAGGGTCATTCGAATGATACAGTGAGTCATTCGGATGGCTCACTTAATTCTACTCCTAACTCATTCGAATGGAAAGCGGCAACCTCGACACCTCAATGAATTTTGGGCATAACTCTCATCCAAGCTCCAATTTAGGTGATTCAAAATGATATAGAATAACAAGAGAAATATCTACAACTTTTATGTTTTGAATTTTGAGATATTTGGACTGTAACATGGTCAAAATCGGGTTGCAAGGTTAAACTCGTACACAGAAAAATGGGCAATCCGAATTGCTCCACACCCCATCCAAATTGCTCACAAGCAATCCAGATTGGCCACTGTAGCATCTGAATCAGCCCTCCCTAACACTACATTTGAATGCCCTCAAGCCATCCGGATGGCCTTGCTCTCATCCGGATGCTTCCTCCCTCATCTGAATCCTATTTTCAACCATTTGGATGCTCTTCCACCATCACTCTTAAACTTTAATAATTATTTTCCTAAGTCCCACAAAACACTAACATACATACTTATTCACACAACACTAAAAATCTAGCTTAATCACTTAGCTTACGCACTTAACCCTTATTCCACACTTAGAAAATAATCATCAAAATAACATATTAAACATCAAGACTAACCAACTCAATCCTCAAGGTATGACACAACATTGAATAACTAAATTCGGGTTATTATACCTTAAACACACGAGCCTAAACAAGCCTTATCAAGTTTCAATTTATTTAATAAAATAAATAATAAATTCAACTAATGATAAATTTATTCAAGAATTTCAATATTTAGTATATAATTATATAAATTCATGAAGTATTATAACTTTTCTATACATATTTTTTAATAAAATTACTTAAAATATATGATTTTGTAAATATTCTAAATAAATATATGAAAAATTCAAAGTATATATTAAATTATTCATGAATTTTTATACGAACTAACTCACGAACCTATAATCGAGCAGCTCACAAGCCTTATCGAGCCGAGCTTTTCCTAGCTCAGGCTTAGCTCATTTATTAAACTAGCTCGAACGAGCTTTTATCGAGTCGAGTCTCAAGTAGCTCACGAGTGGCTTGGCTTATTTACAGCCCTAGGCATCACAATTGCCCAATTAATGAAATTATTTTTGTGTGATTTTTCAAGAGTTGAAAAATAACTATCGTTTACTCTCTCCCATTTCCTTCCGTATCTATTCGAAATGAGGAGGTTCTTTTCATCCATACACAAGTCGCAAAAAGGAAAGGGAGCTAGCACTCCCATTCCGCTTTCCTAGCCAACAAACGCGTGTTGCATATCACTAGCTAGAGGCCGGATACTTGGACCACTTGAATCCACAAACGACTCAGAAATCTAAAGGTTAGATTTATTTTATTATGTATGTGATTGTTTTGATTTGAACGTTGATCCAATCGCAGGGTTCGGGGTAAGGTTCAAAATTTTTGAACTACGCTACTTGTCCTGTAGTGATCTTGCTTTACTTTAACCTCTCTCTATTTCCCTAATATAGTTATTTGATGCTTTTGTTAAATGCAATTTAATGTAGTGATTTTCTTATTTTACTGGTATATTAATGTGGTATTAACTAAAAGGAGGTCGACAAAAAACAAAAAGGCTATAATATCATCACCAATCATCATCTTCCCTTTAGGCAAACTATCTCATTATTAAATGCAAATGAAGAAGAAAGTCACAAAACTAGGGCACCTATTTATATTGTTGTACTTGCACATAGTCTAGTTGCATAAGAGACTCTTGTTCCTTCTCCACATGGGTGCAATGGCCTTGTGACCATTGTCTCTCCATGCAGAAGAGGCGACATTTGTAAGGAGACAAGGAAATAACCCCTTTAGTTATAATAATGTGGTTTCATTACTTGGCATGTGCCCAAGGACTATTTCCCTTGGTAAGCCTACATGGAACCACCCAAGGTGTAACCACCCAGATTTTCACCTCAATTTTTATTTACAAAACACCCCATCTGAGCCCATTTCAGGGGCTCTTACATACACTTCATAGCACCAGCTAATCAAACCTAACAAAACACCCCATCTGTGCCCCTACCTACACTCATCTCCAGAGATCTTTTCGATCAAGAAAGCCACGTACACATAGCTATCGACAAGGTTCTGACACCACTGAATCCAACCTCGAACTTCCCCTTCCTCAACCTAAAATGACAATAAAACAAAGTAAGCCACAAGGCTCAACAAGTATAATGGAAATAAACGGGGCACAACAATAAGCTAAAATCAAAAGGGACTAGCCATAACTAGCCATAACAAAGCTTCCAACACACGTTCACACATCATGTTATACATTATTGTCATACATCATCTTACACATCATGCCCCGGTCATGTTCTAGGTTTGTATGCCACGTATTCATAATTATGCAAATAGTTATTCGGGCATAATTCATATTGGATGTCGTGCACCGTTATACACATTCATGTTCACATTGCTTTTAGCATCATGTACCCTCATGAGAGGTTTCATATCATAATGCAACACATGCACATGCTCAATTAAATACAAGTAGCCCTTAGGCTCACACTTGTCAATATGCTCAACAATAACACGTGCAATATCAAAACCAATAATACTCATCAACGATACTTCACCCTCTTTAGCATGGAAGCACAAGCCTAACCTACCCGGACGTCACCAGCACAACGATAGTAGTGCCCTCGCTTAGAGGTTGAGGGGACAAATACCTGACATAAACCTCACATGATAATCATATATACAATGCCATGCATGATCATATGCAACTCACATCTTCATGTATATGCAAGGGTTTTTACACAGTTGTTATGGGAACATTTATTCAAGTAGTTTAAGGGCAAAAGCCTACATGTTCCACGTTATGCAGATCACATCATTGAACCCATATTTGTACATTTCCCAACATAGTTTTGGCATAAGGCTTAGGCACAATATTCACAAGTTAATATATTGATATTTGACATTATTCTAACATATAGTTATGAATCCCCCGTATGGGTATCTATTTGTACCATGCTTTCCCAAGGTTATAAATAATGTCTCTTTTTTCGAACCCCGTCGATACCCAAATTATTAAGTGATCCAACATATTTAATAATATTGAAGATTGGACAGAGATAGATTGATTGACTACCAATGCAGTTATATGCAAAACCCATAATGTTCATCAACCATACTAAGTCTCCCTGACTCTCTAAGAACCTAACCCCACATTGGTTCGGCATCATTCCCAAAGAAGTAGGGGTGATACAAAGCCCCGTAGCAGTTAGAATCGAATATCACTCGGAGTCACATATTTAGTTTAAACCCACTATCCACAGACTCAACAATAGCTTACATATTATAAAATGGTTACCACGTGTATTTACATAATTAATACGTGGAACCAAATCATGGCAAGGGGGGAAATAAAATATGTAAAATAATAGGGACTTGCATAAAGGTCAAAAAGCATGAAAAGAATATTAGGAACTTGCCTTTAAACAACCGTTTCCTGCTCTTTTTGAGCTCCTGCTGTGAAGTAATACGGTTTAATAGAAATTAATAAGATTATGGCTCCCAAAATAACTAGATTGAAGCGTGAAAAATATATAATTAACACATACAATGCTTCTAGTAATTTTACTCATTTAACTAACCGAAAAATAATCCCAAAATCCCTTAGTTTTCCTCCCAATCTTTCCCACTTTTCTCCCATTTTTACTGTTGGCCGAGCCCCTTCTTTTTCTCCAATTTCTTCCCCTCAATTCCCCTATCTTTCCTCTCTGTTTGGCCTCAAAAATGGCCCAGTTTGGCCTTAAGAATGAAGCAAAATGACTACTTATAACGCAAGGAGAAATGGGCAGCCTAGGGGCCTCAACATGGCCCGCCTACAACCACGCATGGCTGCCACCGCTCTAACCTGAAAAAACGTCATTTTAGGTTGACCTTGCTGATTAAAATCAACATTTTCCTCCAACATACATGGCTTCCCATGGAATCAAACCCGCAACCACCGCCTTCACCCCTTGCACATGTGCCACCCGAACTATTGCCACATTCAACATATATATGCATTTAATTACCTTTAAGCTAACCCTTCGCCTACTTTTTGAAATTGCGCCTAAGCCCCCATAGTTTCTAGAAATCCCACTTACACCCTAGATTAATAACTACACTTATACCCGAATTTACCAAATATTTTCCTATTTCCTCAAATTAATATTTTCCCTTAAATCCTTAAATATTCAATAATCACCTCAAACACTAAAATTAATAATTATTATTTATCTCCCAAAATTATGGGATGTTACACGAGGGACAAAGCATAAGTGAAGACATAGAAAATTGGTTTTCAAATGAAAGCTTAAGGGGGGTGAATTAAGTTGTACAATTTTTACCAACTAAAATTTTGCTAAAAGTAATAACTGTAAAAGAGATGAAAGTTAAGAGAGATTGCATCAAATTTATAATGGTTCAACAAATAGCCTATGTCCACTAGCTTCCTTACCAAGTATTTTCCAAAATCACTAACCGCAGTGATTTTTTGAAAGAGGCAAGCACTATCATCTATACATCTTGTGTTTTTAAGAGTTTAACACAAACCTTACAAGGTTGCTTTTCAAGGCTAAGCAATAACCTCATAGATCACTTAACCCAATGATCTTTTCAACTCATAATGAATGAATAAATGAGAATGAGAATAAAAATACAAGGGAATCTCACAAAAAGATAACACTCGAGGTGCTTTACATACAAGCTTTCAATAAGACTCTCTTAAATTTGCAACGTAAGAATGAAAACTAAATAAAATGATTGTAGATAGGGTATTTAGAATATGGATGAAGTTGAAGCTCAAGAGTATTTGGACTTCTTAGCTTGTTCTTTGCCTTCTTCATTTTTCTTATCCTTGTATAGTCAAAAAAAAAAAAGTAGACAGAAAGTAGGTCAAATAATCTTGTACCATACCTTTCTCCAACAGTTGCTTTCCAACCAAGAAAAAGGAAAAAAACAAGCAAAGATAAAACAATTTGAACTTGAAGCTCAAGAATCAAGCCATTGGAAAGCAACAGTCTATAACAGGTGATATCAGCATGTCTCTCATGCTTGAAAATGACTCAATCTTGTCATTTGATCAGATAAAACAATTTGAAAATTGAAATTATCAACCTACAACATCAAAGAGATGTTAGATGAAGTTTTTAAATGATTTCTGATTCAAATAAGCTGCTTTCCAATAGCTCGATTCTTGGATTTTTCTAATTGAGGGTTTCCAATACTTGAGTATCGTGGACCTTGTAGTCGAGTATTTTGTAGTGAATTTTTTCAGATTTTAATCAAGTAGTCAAGTATTGAAATTTAGTAATTGAGTATTTTTGATTGATTGCTTCAAATAGTCTAGTATTATCTTTTGGTAGTCAAGTATTTTTGAAACTGAGACTTGCATACATTCTGTGCAATACTCGAGCATTGTATTCATGTACTTGAGTATTTTTTTGGACAACATTCTATGATATAGTACCATACTTAAGTGTTAAATCATTGTACTCGAGTATTGTTAGACTGTATTTTAACATGCATTCTGATCTACAGTAAAATACTAGAGTATTTTACTTCAATACTTGAGTATTTGTTACCAACACATTGATACTCGATTATTTACTCCTAATACTCAATTATTCACTTAAATTCTCAATTATATCTTTATTTAAACCTCAAGTACATTAGTTTATTCTTGTTTATACATCAAATACTTTGATAATTCACCAACCTTAAGTATAATTGTTTTGTTAAGCATCAAAATCATCATTAATCATGCAAAGGATTTAACAATTTATTTTTGATAAAGTTGTGTTGAAAAATGGTTGTAATTTTTAAATTTATATTACACAAGAAATTCATCAAGCCATATTTAATAACTTGTTCACTAAAAATTTGCAACTCGTATTTTCAAAATATAAATTGGTAAAAAAGAAAAAAAAATATTTAGTTTGTGAAATTGAAGTTAGACCCCATTATTTTTGTTATATAAATTTCTAGTTTCACTACCACATTCATCTTTCCTAGTTTATTTTTACTCCTTTCCTTGCAACCAAAAAAGTGCAAGTACCCATGTCATTTCTTCATCTTACCCCTTCTCTTTCCTTTTATTTCAAAAATTACTTTCCCTTAAAGACAGCGAGTGACCAATACATAACATCATGTGGTAAATATACATAAAGTTTAGAAAGTGAAAAAAAAAAAAAAAGTGGAGTAAATGTTGTTAAGCCATTGAATAAATAGCAACATTAGGAAAATAGAGAGAGAGAAGAAAAATCATGTCTAACATTGAGAAAAAAGAAACATCGAGCGATCGAGAAGGTAGAAGCAACACTTGCTATGACAGTGGTAGTGGTCACGTAGACGAAGAGTTAAAGAAAGGGCAACGGTCACCATCTAAAGATGAGATCTTAGCTGAGTATGTGAAAAAGAATGGTAAAGGGAAATGGAATCAAGTGCATAGGAAAACTAGTCTAAAGAGATACGGAAAGAGTTGTAGGTTGAGATGGCTAAACCATTTGAAGCCTAATCTAAGGAAAGGTGTTTTTTTTTTTTTTGTTGAAGAAATGAAGCATATCATTGAACTCCATAATAAGTATGGTAACAAATGGGCTCACATAGCCACTAAGGTAATTTTTCTTTTCCTTTTAATAGATAATTCACTTTCCTATCATATGCATGTATGTGCTTTGTAATCTTCCTATTCCTATTCCTCTTCCTCTTTTGTTCTTGCCTTGATTTTCTTGGTTAATTATATCGATAAGTTTATTTTTTTGGATTTCCTTTAACCCATAGAAATTCCAATCTGAGTAGGAATTAAACATTTTGAAGCTTTTCCTTAATTTGGTATATACATGTACGTATGTTCATATTATACTCTCTCTCTACATATTTGGTTAAATATATGAGTTAAGTTGTGCTTTCTACTTCTTTTAACCTATAGAAGCTTTTATCTACATTGGAGTTAAATGTTCGGCCAAAAGAGCAATTTATCCAAGTACTATATATGTTAATGCCCAATTTAGTACCTATCTTTTTTTGGTCAATTAAATACTTGAATTTTCATAATTGTCCCAATTTAGTACCTGATACAATCAACTATTAGTCATTATCAATCAATCTAATGGTTAACTCACAACAGGTATGAAATTGACCTTTTTTCTAAAAGTATTAATTATTAGACCAATTTTTTACTCAAGACAAAGTTTTGGATTATTTATCACTTAATTTTACCAAATTATCTTATTTCCCTTTGTTAACAAACCAAATAAAAATTATACTGGGCGCATATAATACAAAGGGAAAATTAACCTTTTGGCCTAAATGTTTTGAACCCCTCTCTCTCTCTCTATATATATATATATATAAATACACTATTATATATCTATCTATTTTATAGGGCTTTCATATTTTTCTTATCTTTTCTATTTGGTCTATTAAATGTTCGTCTTAATTTCTTTACTCTCTTTATCTGATCATTTTTTCTATTTTGGCATCCAGGTTCCAGGTAGAACAGATAATGAGATAAAGAACTTTAGAAACACTAGTGTTAAGAAACTCCAACAAGTTGATCATAATCAAAACACCAATTACAATTCCTCTTTGCCCCGTTCTCATTTCTCTAACTCTCTTCAAACATTAAATCCTTCGCCAGCAACATTCCATACTTTTACATCTCCTTCACCACCATCAAGTTCCTTTAATCAAAACTTTCAAGGTCAATTAGCACTTGCTATTTCTCAAACCAAGTTGACTAGTTTTGACTTCACTCCATCAACCACCATGGGAAACTTTTCATATCCGCATCAAACTAACTCAAGAGGTTATGGCTTCAACACACCACCAACTTTGGAAAGCTCATTTAATTAACTTGACACTAATACTTTTAGCTTCAACCCATCAACAACTCCAAAAGGCTTTTTGAACATATTTAGGTCTACTACTAATTTTGGGTCCAGCACTACCCCATCCTTAGGAGGCTTTTCCAACTCACTTCAAACCATGTCTATCTTTTCTCAATTCCATACTATACCAAGGGTGGGTAGCTCCTCTAACCCATTTCAAACCACACCTGGTGGTTTTGCTACATCTATAGAAAGTTCTTCCAACATGATTCAAATTGTGCCCAAAAGTCTTGGGCTGAATACTACACCATCCGTGGGAGGCTCAATCAACCCACTTCAAGCCATGCCTTGCTACAACTTTGGGTTCAACACAACACCATCCTTGGGAAAGTCCTCTAACCCCTTTCAAAGTACATCTGGTAATTTTGGGTTCAATAGTACACCATTTGTTGGAAGCTGGTCTGAACACATTCTAACAAATGCTAGTGGTTTTGGTTTCTTAACTACAACATCAGTGGGATGTTGTATAAATTCATGGTTTTGGTCCCCTAAGCTTTATCATCCCTTTCTTTTCATCATACACCATCATTTGGGGTGTTTAAGAGCTTGGAAGAGCCAAACCAACATAAACATAACAAAACAACAATGGCTGGAGGTAATATTATTCATTTTCCACATTAATCTAAATGTTATTTTGATATTTGTAGCATGTTAGATCACTTTATTTGTCTAACAATTGGTATCAGAGCCATTATTTGCCTCTACCTTGCGTTTTTAGAATTCTGGAAAAAAAATCGAAAACATATTTCCATTAAAATTTATATTTGATCTGTAGTTTTCTGCAATATTTTGATGTTTTGAGTTTAGAAATCTTTAGGAAATTTTTTTATGAATACTCTTTAATTCAAATCATCAAATTTAATGGTTGAAATCATGAGATTTAATCGGGTCTATTTGATGGGTTGAAACTGGGTCAAAACGACCCAACTGAGGTTGAAGATGACACTATTTTGTTGTATTTTAAATTTGACTAGGCTATTTTTCTATGGGCTATTAAGTGGGATGGGCTCTGCTATTGGTATTTTAATTTGGGCCTATTTTCATGGACTATTGTTTTAATCCATTATTGGGCTTGGGCCTTGCAAGTTATAATTCACTATTGGACTTGCATTTATTATTGGACATGTTTCAATTTTAGCCTACAAAATTAAGAATGTTGTTGGCCCAATTCTGTTAAAATAAAAATTTTGTGATTATTTGGTTCAAAAATTTGCACGAATTAATTTATTATGTCCATATTAATTTATGCATATGTTGAATGAGTTCATTTGCATAAAATTAATAATATGTGCATAATATTATGATTTAATTATGCAATATTGTGTTTATTACATGACATATGAGAATATTTTTGATGCATAAGATAATATGTATTGTGCATAGTTAAAATGTGCAATAAAGATTATTTTCATAAAATTTAATTTTATGCATATTATTTAAATGTCTAGTGATCTATATAATTTTAATTAACTAAGAATCAGCCACAATATCATTAATTAAATAAAATTATATATTATGTTTAGGATCACATAAAGAATTATAGACATTAATTGTAATTAATTATATTTAATATAATAATTTTTATCCCACAAAAACTTTTATTATATTTATATAATTAATAAGGATTAAATATCAAATTATTCTCATAATATTCCCATAGGAATTATGAGTTAGTACATAATTTGATATCATGAAGTTTATTTTGGATAGAATTATTCTCATAATGTACTAATAAATTATGAATTGAGTACATAATTTGATAATTCTATTATAAAGAACACATAAATATGCTTGAATTAAAAATTTAGCCCATAGGCAATTTTTATGTCATTAGATTCATTCATATATGATTTACATTGGTAAAACATGCAATTCATTTAGACCTCAAAATTTTGACATAAGCATTTATAATACTTATGCAGCTTCACAACCTATTAATTTCTCTTATATTCGTTATGATATTCCCAAATTAACGAGTGATAACTTTAAGATATGAAAAGAGAGAATTCTTCTCCATTTAGGGTGGATGGACATTAACTGTGCTATTAGGAAAGATGAGCCACCAGCAATCACTAATATCAACACTACAGCGGACATCGCACTTTATGAATGTTGTGAGCGATCTAATTGCCTTAGTGTGATGTTCATTAAGACTAAAGCTTCTACTGGTATACGTGGTTCTATCAATCAGCATGAAAAGGTCCGGGACTTGATGAAAGTGATTGATGATCAATTCATCACTTCAAAGAAGGTGCTAGCAAGCACCCTAATTATGAAGTTTTGATCCTTGAGGCTCACCAGCGTGAAAGGTGTGCGTGAGCATATGAGGGACATTGCAACTCAACTTAAGAAACTTGAGGTTACAATGTTTGATTTATTTCTGGTGCACTATATCTTGAACACTTTCCCACCACAGTACGGGCCATTCAAAATCTCGTACAACACACATAAGGATAAATAGTCAATCAATGAAAGTGCAATGCTGACTACAACACAGGAAAAAGGAAAATCTTAGGCCAATCAGAAGAGGAAGGGGAAAATACAAGCCCAGACTAATATTGAGAAGGAGTCCAAGTGTTTCTTCTGTAAGAAGAAGGGACACATGAAGAAAAACTGCGCTAAATTCAACAAATGGCACGAGGATAAAGGTAATTCAATCTCGTTTGTTTGTTATGAATCTAATATGGTTAATGTTAATATTAATGTAGCATCCCCATTTTTTATAGTTAATATTTATATATTTTCCCTGGGAACGTGATGCCAGCACGGCTACCAAAAACTTATAGCGACCTCTTCCTTAGAAACCCTGGCTGAGGAATTCAAGGGGAAGTGTTAGAATAGTTGGCACCTACTAGAGTCTTAATGAAAACATAACCGTTAACATACTTACTCTTGATAACAAAGATTTTCTATTGCCTCATCAATCACTTAACACATCCTTAAGCATACATCGAGGTCAATTACATTGAGCAATACTGAATCTAACACATTATCCCATTATAATATCTATAGCAAGAAGACACCACCAGGACCTTTTGGTCGGGAATACTCTGTACACGTCTAACCCCCGCCTAGAGCACCGCCTACCTTGCCCTTGCTTGGTACCCTAATCTTACCTGGAATGATGCAAGCAAACGTGAGCCACAAGACTCAGCAAGCATAATAGAATAAAGAGAACATGTTAAGAATAGAGTTTTCCCCATACCACATGCGTTTCATGTGAATGTAATAACACATCATGCCATGTTCAATATGTGCATTAGCCTTAAATGCATAAACATAAAGTAAACTGCACATAGAGAGTCCTTGAAGCCCACATAAGATACACATATGGGTGCCCAAGTTCCACATACAAACCTGCTAGTAGCCCAATACAGGCTACCATATCATCATTCTTGACCTACCTTTTCCTGAACTTAGTCAGCTTTTCCTGACATTCATAACATGTTTTTCCTGTCATACATAACATATCGCCACAATTGGCTTTTCCTATCATTCATAACTTATCATTATAACATGTTATTGCTATGGATTCGTTCCACGGTCTTACGTTGTCAGCCTCACCCACCTCTCATAACCATTCTTCCTCACCATGCAATGCAACACATAAGAAATGCAATAGCATCTTCATCATAAACGTGATGTCAAGGCCCCTATAAACCAAGCATCAGGCCATGCTACGCCCACATAAGAACACACACATGTGAAATACTCTAAACGCATATGCTCACCTAAGGTACCCAAGTTGGCTTTTAGACAAATAGGGTCATGCCAATGCACACACATCCCCCCACAAACAAAGCATATTTCCCCCAATGAATGCAACCCAACCCCATGTGTCACACATCATGATATGCACAATAACAAAGGTGGCTAACTGGAAGTACCAGCTTTCTTATCTTGTCTGTGACTTGTCACAGCGATCGATAGTTAACGCCCATACATCCAATGATCGAATGTACTTAGCAGTAGACAACCAGTAGCTTTGTATCCCATACCCTTAAACACTCATAAACCCACACATAACATTCCCTTTGCAAGGAGACACAATTCCCTGCGTCATCTGACCTTAACAAAAATGCATCATTCCTTAGGAACTTGAGGGTGATTCGAGACCCTCATTGAGATTACAAACATAGCTCAACCGGATTTAACATTACAGACCAATAAATTAATTGGACCAGACTATTCAATACCAAAGAGGATAGTGCAAGAAGAGCTTACAACTAAGACTGAAAGAAGGAATAACTCAGAATCTGTAAGAGAGAGTTAGGAGCTTACACAAGAATCAAAAACATGGAAAGAGAGTTAAGAGCTTGCATAAAAGAAATAAAGGAGTGGGAGCTTGCTTGTTTAAGGGCAGATCCAACAATTTTTCTGCAGAAAACACCAATTCCTGTAAATCAAACATCAAATATTTTTACATAGAATTGTTCTACATGATCTAACTTGTTTGTGTGTGAAATTGAAGGGGAAAAAGAGATGGGATGGGCCCTCACATACCCTAAGAAGGCTGGCTATGTGCCTGCACAGGCAACTCCTTCTGGCACGTGTTCCACCACCGTCTTCTCCAGCAACGGTGCAATAGCCTCTCGATTTTTTGGTCTTATCTCCCTCATTTTAACTCTGATTTGATCCCTGTTTCTTCCTTCATGCTCATCTCTCTCCCCTTTACTAGAATATAAACTTTAATCAGACTTGCCTCATTGTTTTCTAGTAGTTTCTTCCCAGATTTTAATGAAGCCTCAAACTTTTCAACGAAGCTCATTTCTTCATCGATTCTTCTCCTTCCTTTTGCATAATCTCTCCCACACCCTCAAGATCTTATCCCTTACCTCAAACCCTCACAAATGACCCAAAATCTCACCCAAAGCTCTCTTGAATGCTTCATCTTCCTTCCTAAGGGTCCTATTTATAGAATTTCTAACCAACTCTCTTCTGCCAAGTGTCCAGCCACCTAGAACCATAATCATTACATCACCACTTGTCCCAATCCTATCCTACCACATGTCTCAAACTATATTGGAATTCTATATGAAATCCAAAGCTAAATTAAATGTTATTTGAAATCTAAAGTCATATTTAATAAGTTTTGAAATCCATTTCATTTAGGTCCCCAAGCTATCCTTGAATCTTACTAATTCCTAGGTCTTTTAGTATATGACACTTGTTCTCAGGTTCTTTTTTTGAAAATTGCACTTCTACTTGAACTACAAAATTACAATTTTGCCCTTGACTTTTTATAGTCATTTGGAGATATTCTATTTTCTTGAATATGAAAGATCTCGGGTATTAAAATTAACACCTGGTGGATTGACTCTGACTCTATAATCTATATTGTAAACTCCTTGCAGGACATGCAAAACCTAAGGAAGCCAGTGGGAAATGAGCAAAGCATCTTATCCGAAAACAAGATGGGCTCACACATGAAGGCTATAGGAACATGTGTTTTGACTTTAAATAGTGATTTTATTTTAAAATTAAATAGGACCTTTTATGTTCCAAGTTTTGCACGAAACTTGATTTCAGTTTCCAAACTTGTGCCTTTCAGATATTCCTTAAAATTTTTAGACACATCATTTAGTTTGTCTTATAACTCTAATTGTACTGGGAATGGTATTTTGTCTTATGGTCTTTATCGTATTAATTTACAATACAATACCACTTACAGTTCAATGCATGTTCATACTAGTACTAAAAGATGTATTATTAACGAGGACTCCTCTGTATTATGGCACTGGAGATTAGAGCATATCTCCATAGAGAGAATTAAAATATTAGTGAATGATGGGGTACTTAGTACTCTAGATTTTACTGATTTTGAAACATGTGTGGACTGCATTAAGGGGAAAGCAGACCAACAAGTCCAAGAAAGGTGCCAATAGGAGTTCAACATATTAGAAACCATACATACTAATATATGTAGTCTGGACATGGACTCATATAGTCAGAAATATTTCATCACCTTTATTGATGATTACTCATGATATATATATCTCTACTTGCTTTATAATAAAAGCAAAACATTAGATGCCTTTAATATCTCTAAGGCTGAACTAGAGAAACAATGTGAGAAACAAATAAAAATCATGAGATTAGACAGAGGTGGATAATATTACGGTAGATACATTGATGATGGACAAGTACCGGGTTCGTTCGTTAAGTTTCTTCAAGAGCATGGAATAGTTGTTTAATACACCATGCCTAGATCACCAGACCAGAATGGTGTGGTAAAAAGAAGAAATCGAACATTATTGGACATCGTGCAAAGTATGCTAAGCAGCTCCAATCTTCCTAAATCTTTATGGAATGAAGCATCATCAAAGGTGGTTGTGTATATATTAAATTGGGTTCCAACCAAGGCTATTCCAAATACACCATTTGAATTATGGAAAGGTTGGAAACCAAGTTTGCGACATATGCGCATTTGGGGATGCCCATCTGAAGTGAGAATTTATAATCCATAAGAGAAGAAGCTGAACCCGAGCATCATTAGTGGGTTTTTCATTAGATATGCCGAAAGGTCTAAAGGATACAAATTTTATTGTCCATCTCATAGCATTAAGATTAAGGAATAAAATTCTTGAACATGATCATTTAGAATTTCAACCTTCCACCTCAAATGATAGATTAGTTATAGTTCACAACACCCCTCAAGTTCCAACTGGTGTTAAACAACCAATCAACGAAGTTCCACAAGTTGTTGTCAACATTCCAGTGGATCAAGTAGTTCAGGAATTATTAGCACCTCCTGAACAACTAATTGAATCACAAGCTTCTCAGGAAGATGTTGATACAACATTAAGGTGATCCACTAGAACTAAGAGGTCAGCAATCCCTAGTGATTATATAGTGTACCTACAAGAATCTGACTATAACATTGAAGTCGAAAATGATCCTGAGTTATTTTCACAAGCCATGAGTTGTAAAGAGTCAAAATTATGGTATAATTCCATGAAATAAGAGATGAGTTCTATAAAGAGTAAAAGAGTCTGGGATCTTGCTGAGTTACCTTATGGTAAAAAGCCATTGGGTGTAAATGGGTCTTTAAGACTAAGAATGACTCATTAGACAACATTGAGAGATACAAGACAAGACTCATTACTATGGGATTCACTCAGAAGGAAGGAATCAATTACACAAGGACCTTTTCTCCAATATCTAAGAAAGATTCCTTGCACATTATTTTGGCATTAGTAGCTCATTTTAACATTAAGTTGCAACAAATGGATGTGAAAATGGTTTTTCTCAATGGAGATCTAGAGGGGGAGGTTTATATAAAACAACCTGAAGGATTCCCCTCTAGTGATGGTGAACATTTGCTTTGTAAACTCAACAAATCCATATACGGCTTAAAACAAGCATCCCATCAATGTATATACCAAAAGGCCAGTGGGAGTAAGATTTGTTTTCTTGTTTTATACATGGATGATATTTTGCTTGCAACCAATGATAGGGGTTTGCTACATAAAGTAAAGCATTTCCTCTCTAAAAATTTTGATATGAAGGATATGGGTGAGACATCTTATGTCATTGGCATTAAGATCCATAGAGACAGATTTCAAGGCATCTTAGGTCTGTCTCAGGAAACCTATATCAATAAAGTTTTAAAGAGATTTCAGATGAAGAATTGCTCACCAAATATAGCTCCTATTGTGAAGGGTGATAAGTTTAATTTAAACCAATACCCAAAGAATGATTTTGAAAGGGAACAAATGAAGAACATTCCATATGCTTCTGTTGTTAGAAGCCTGATGTATGCTTAAGTCTACACAAGGCCTGACATTGCATTTGTTGTAGAAATGTTAGGACGATATCAAAGTAATCCAGGTATGGACCGCTGGAGAGCTACAAAGAAAGTATTGATGTACCTTTAAGGGACCAAGGACTACATGCTTATGTATAGACAGATGGATAATTTGGAAGTGATTGACTACTCATATTCTAACTTTGCTGGCTACGTTGATTCTCATAAATCAACATCAAGATACATTTTTAAGATGACCAGTGGAGCTGTATCATGGAGGAGTGTCAAGTAGACATTGACTGCTACTTCAACTATGGAAGCCAAGTTCGTCTCTTCTTTTGAGGCTACTTCACACATGTATGGATCAAGAGTTTCATATATGGGCTTAGGGTTATGGATTCCATTTCTAAACCATTAAGAATTTTCTACGATAATTCAACTGTTGTCTTTATGGCTAAGAACAACAAAAGTGGAAGTCCAAGTAGACACATCGACATTAAGTACTTAGCTATAAGGGAACGTGTTAAAGAAAAGAAAGTGGTCATTGAGCACGTCAATACTGAGTTGATGATTGCTAATCCTTTGACTAAAGGCATGCCACCAATGAAATTCAAGGATCATATAGATAAAATGGGACTTGGTTCCACTATGAAATTGTATACATTTGGTATTTGAATGAAACTCTTATTTATTGTGATGTTTTCTCATATTCATGTGCACCTTAATTTATTTGAGAAAACACATTTGTATAGGACTAAGAATAAACATAGGGTTTATTCATTAAGTAATGTTGCCACATAAAGGATAATTCTTAAGAAACTGAATGCATTGTAATACATGGAAGGTAATACTCATTGTTAGAGGACTTACCACCATGATTCATGTATTTATTTCTTAAGAAACGAAAATCAATAAGATTAAGTTAAGGCATCAAGTTAAACATTTGGACTAAGTGGGAGAATGTAAAGTTCCTTAAGGTGGCCCAAATGTTTTTCCATTATTGTATTGGTTATGGGTTGTAAAGGAATTCTTTGATTGATTATGGCCCAAATATTTTCATGATTATATTTCCATATTTATGCCAATTATGTTTCTTAGATTGAGTTGTAAAGTGGTAATAGATGCATGTTCTTGATGAAAGAATGTTCTATAAATTCATGGTTTTGGTCCCTAAGCTTTATCATCCCTTTCTCTTCATCATACACCATCATTTGGGGTGTTTAAGAGCTTGGAAAATCTAAACTAGCAGAAACATATCAAAATAGCAATGGCTGGAGGTAATATTATTCATTTTTCGCATTGATCTAAATGCTATTTTGATATTTGTAGCATGTTAGAACACTTTATTTGTCTAACATAGGAAACTCCATTAACTCATTTCAAACCAAGCCTAGTGGTTTTGGATTTAATGTGGATAAGGCTTCTAATTCACTTCAAAACACATATAATGGTTTTTCCTTAGATCCAAAACCAACCACAGAAGCCTCTTCCAATCCACTTGGTTTTGCCCCCATCTCATAACTAAAATATGATCAAAATTAATCATTAGTTATGGGGGAGACTACACAACCTTCTCATGGGCATATAAATGCTAGTTATATGACAGAAATACATGAATTGGATTATGAAAGAGAGTTGCAAGAAGTTCTTGAAAAGTCCATAGCGTTGATGCATTTCGAATATCAAAAGAAAGAAATTTCTTTGAAAGGTAAAGATAAGGTCATATATGAATCAAATGCAGAGTTTATGGATGTTCTTGCACAACCAATAGTTGTTTCAACTTTACCTTATGTTGTATCATATTTTTTAATATATAAGAAAATGTGTTTGATAAAAACCTATATGAGAAACCTATCTTAGAATGAAAAATCTTTATGTGAACCTCATATTTCAAAATAAATTTTTCATATTTCAAAACATACATGAATAGGTGAAGTAAAAGAATTAAAAAAATTACCAAAACGAAATTGAGGAATGGATGTAATCGTTAAATTCTTTGAAATATTGTTGAGTTTTCCAAATTAGGGTTTTAATTGATAAAGAATCAATATGGGATAGAGAATTTGGATGGATTGGTAGGGATTGACAAAATTTCTAACAAGAAATCAGCAAATGATATAGTATGTCGATAAGTTAGAATTGGAAGGTTTTCATTATAAAAAGCTTATTTTCGAGCATTCTAAGTGAACAAACACATGAAAATGTGAAAAAAAATGAAAATTTTAGTAAGCTTAGCGACTGGAAAACCGAATTTTGGTGGCAATAAGTAACAAAACCAATCGTTAGTAGACTGATTTAGTGGTAAAGGTTGGTAGATTTTGGCGGTTTTAACTGTTCAAGGAGGTTGGTGACAACAAAAAGGTTTTGATAGTATTTTCTAACATGGTAAAAGGTTGTTGGTCATTGCTAGCAGTTGGATAAAGCTCGTCGGCGATGGAAGGGTATGGATGGAGAAAAATAGACACAAGTGAAATTATTTTAAAAGTTGGAACTTTTCCAATGTGACACTTCTACCTTAAACTTCTAGGTTATTGCACTTAAACTTTGTAATTTATGTGATTTATACCTCTAATTTTGCTCAAATTTCATGAGTACCATGTAAGTTGTTTGTTATTGCAATTATGCCCATCATTATGGTATAAATCACACTAATGACATGAAATTTAAGGTTTAGCATAATAGCATAGATCAAAGTGCGTTTAAAACTCAGTACAACATGTTTGTAAAGTCAAAATATACTAACATGATATATTTTAATAACATAACTATTATATCTTTAATGGCTTTTTTTTTATTTCGAGATACGTGCAAAATTTAGCATATTGAATATACATTAATGAGTGTTGCCACTTAATAGGCATTAGAAAATGGTATGTATGTCTCATGTTTGCATGACTAAAAAAGATAATTTTCATGTCACAACCCTTAAATTGCTTATACTCTTCATTTAATGGCCTGAAGCATCACTCAAATGATTATCACATGACCTCAAGCATCATAATAAGGGTTTAACTACATCTCTCATCAATAACATAAACATATCAATTGTTGCCTAGCATATCATGACATGATCAACTATTTTATAACCATAGCCTGTGTAATGTATATAAACAAACTTTGATGCATTTTTTGCAATAACATGCCATAATGTGAATAAATTTTGTATTTAAATTAATCGAGCAACATTATACTTTTTGAAATTAAAAATGAATCATTAGCCTTGTAGACAACACAAGTAGCTAATTTTTCCTTCTTGTATGACCTAGACTAACTGAATATATCTCTTGGTTAATCACTTCCTATCAAGAAAACAACATCTTTAAATCTTTCCAAGCGTGTTATTAACCTCGAGAATTTGATTTTTTTTTTTCATAATTATACTTAAGCCTAATAAAATTCCCAAAATTCTCTTGCTAATCCCTCACCCTTGGGTTTCACCATTTTTTCATTTAGATTAAGAAAGTAATTAGATCAAACCTAAATGAAGTACAGTTACACTTCAAAATGAACATCAATATTATACTTCTAATAGCAAAGATTGTTATCAAGGTTAACATGTTCTAATAAATCATAACATATGTGTTCTTTCTAGTCCAAGAGGATGATCGAACGGATGGCTTGAGGCAACAGCGATCAACAATGCATCGCGGGAGAAGGGGGGAAGGGGGTGGCACTTGCAAGCACTCATACGCTCAAGTAAATAAAAGGTTAAGGTGGTAGAGTTTTTGTTTGACTAAAAAAAACATACCTTGACTGGTGGCTGGCTGACTTATATAAGAGAGAAGGGGAGAGCCCCTTGCGTGTCATCGACTATTACAAGTGGATTAGGAGCTGAGGATCTCGGGATAGTTGAGGCATGTTATGGACGTAGGGATCTTGGTATGGCATTGATGGGGTGAAGGATGTTGCTGAGCTGACTTTGATGGGATGGGGCTTAGGGACCAAGCCCACTGAGCTATAGGCTTATCGTTGGGTCAAGCCCAATGGAATTAGTACAGTCCAATATCAAAAATGATGTATAAGTTTACTATCATTCTAATAGCTTAGTACAATACTAATTAGAAGTTAATTTCATAAAAATACTAATTATAAGTTTATTAGCATTTCCTTCTCTTGATAGATTGACCTCCAAATCTACATGTAAGGACGAGATTGGATCAAACCATATCAGTTTGGTCTTATTAAGGTAGTGTTTGTTAGTTAAAATATAGATCGAAAAAAGTAAGATATGGAAAGCATTTTAGACTTTTGTCATTTTCAATGTATTTGTTAAACTTATCTGGTGACTTTTGAAAAAAATGTCATATAACTTCTTATCTAGATTTTTCAGATATGATTACCTCTTTACCCCCCTCAAGATAAAAATTTCTTGGTCTTTACAAATAAGAAAAAATGACGCTTATGTTCTCCAATGCATTCCAAAAAAATTAATAAACAGTTTGATAATAATTTTAGAATGCTTCCCAATCTTATCTTGACCATTTTATATCTTAGTCTATAAAACATTTCAATATTATCTTAATACAACCTTATCTTATTCATTTTAACAAATGGTACCTAAATATATATATATATGTATATATACAACAACAATATTTATATGACAATGATACAACAATACATATTATTATATAATGATGTATTTATAAAAACTATTTTAATAAAAGTAAATTAATTTTTTTTTTTTTACCCTAGTGAATGTTGCATGCTTAAGGAAAGACTATTTCAGATTTAACTGGCTACAAAAATAAAAGTATTAGATTTATAATGCCATAAATTAAAAAAACATCTATTAACTTGAAATTAAGGTAGTGTTTGTTAACCAAAATATGAGTTAAAAAAAGTGAGATATGAAAAATATTTCAAACAAAAGTGTTTTTTTATTGTATTTATTAAATTTATCTAATAACTCTTAAAAAAGAAGTCATGTAACTTCTTATTCAAGATTATCAAAAAAAACTCTCCCCCTTTAAATAAATTTGAGTAATACTATTCGGCCACCCTCAGTGCGACCTTCAACTAAATTACAAATTTACCCATTGAGCCAATTACTAACATACCCTCAATTCTAATCTAGAAGGCCAATCCCACCCTTCTTTTCACTCTCTTGCTATCTCCTGGGCAACCATTCCTCTTATTCCTCTCTCTCTCTCTCACGCGCGCGCGCGCACGCACTTTTCTTCTTCTCTTTCTGGCCGTCAAGCTCATTGTAATACCCCAAAGAGCCCAGAAAATGGTAGTATATATCGAGGATAAGTAAGGAAGGAAACAACACCAGCTGGATACCTTTTGACCAGAATATAGGCAAATAACTCCCTAGTTAAAGCTGGAGAAGTTTAAGGATGGGTAACACCCTGGGAAGTTCACGTAGACCCATCAGGGTAAGTTGTTTATGTCCTTCCTATCACTTGATGTGGGATGTTACAAGTGATATTAGAGCCAGCCATTGGTGAAAGCAATCTAATGAGGGCGGGGAGTGGCACGAGGGCTCGAAGGCCTGTACAAAGAGTAACTTCTGACAGGCTTCTTGGATGGCAGCCTCCAAATGGTAGAAAATCTGGAACTAGTTGTAAGGTCACATAACAAGGACATAAAGGGGGATAATGTAATACTCCAAGAGCCCAAAGAATGGTAGTATATATCGAGGATAAGTAAGAAAAGAAACAACATCAGCTAGATACCTTTTGGGCTAAATGTAGGCAAGGAACTCTCGAGTTAAGTATGCTTGACCTGGGGAAGCTTAAGGATGGGTGACCCCTAGGAGTTCGCATAGGCCCATCAGGATAAAATATTCTGGTCCTTTTTATCACTCGATATAGGATGTTGCAGGTGATATCAGAGCCGACCCTTGGTGAAAGCGATTCGATGAGGGTGGGGAGTGGCGTGGGGGCTCAAGGGCTTGAACAAGGAGTGGCGCTTGGTAGGCTTCTAGGATGGTAGCCCCTAAAGGGGAGAAGGTCTAAAACTAGTTATAAGGTCGCATGACGAGGACATCATGTGCTCAAGGGGGGAGAATGTAATACCCCAAAAAGCCCAGAGAATGGTAGTATATATCGAGGATAAGTAAGAAAGGAAACAATACTAACTGGATACCTTTTGGGTTAAATGTAGGCAAGGAACTCCTAGATTAAGCATGCTTGAGCTAAGGAAGCTTAAGGATGGGTGACCCTGGGAAGTTCGCGTAGGCCCATCAGGGTAAGTTGTTCTGGTCCTTCCTATCACTCGATGCGGGATATTACACTCGTCATCTTCCGCTTGTGCGACCGAGCCTCCGGAGTTTGGTTATCTTTTTCTCGATCTCCCACCCGTGCGACTTCATCTCCAGCGTCTCTTGGGCTCACTCTGGCCCTCTCTCTGTCTCTCCCGTCTGTTGCATATCTCTAAGTCTCTCTCACAATGATTTTCAGCACACATACATCATATATATGTATATACACATTATATCTGGGTTTGGCCAAAAAGTTAAGCTTAGATCTATGGAGTTTCGGCTATTGGATCTTACTAGTTTTTGGGTATGTTAGTCAATGGGCCCTTAGGTGTTGAGTGGTTACCTCCAATCTCCAGAAACCACCGGCCACGGTGGCGAGTGGCGAATGACAGTGCATATATACGCGTTATTTGGGTTTGGCTAAAACTTTAAACTTAAATTTACGGAGATTGGGCCGTTGGATCTTACTGGTTTTTGGGTATGTTAGTCAATGGGTCCTTGGGTGTCGGGTGGTTACCTCTAATAGGAGGAAACCACTGGCCATGGTGGCTAGCAGTACGTTTTTAAGTTGTGGCCAAAAATTAAAAACCAGATCTACAAAAATCTAACTGTTAAATTTGACCCATTTTTGTATATGTTAACCCCCTTGACTTGGTGTTTCTAATGGTAGACTCTAATCGTGGGAATCTCTAGTCAGCGGTGGTAGCCAGCGACCGCTGGTGCTGGCGGGTTGTTTTGGGCTATTTTTGTATATTTGTATACATATATATATCTATATATTCATTTTTTTGTGCTTTAGTTTTTATTGTTTGTTTATGTTATTTTTTTAATGGTATTGATGAAGATGATTTTGTTATTGAAATTAAAATTAAATAACGTGATTTGTTTTGAGTTTTAAACTATCATAATTTGTTTTTATATTGTGTTTCGTGTATTTAGAAGGAAGTTTGGGTCTCATTCTCGAAGGAGAGAGAGAACTGGATTTATGTGATAAAGTCGGTAAATAGACATCCACCGATGATAGTAAGGGAGACAGATTACAAAATGGTGTTAAAAGAGAGCCATGATTTGTTGTATGTTTTGTTTGTGTTGATTTTTTATGTTATATTTTAATTTTTTAAAATAAAAATTTTATCTATCATTTGATAATTTTAGATTGTTCAATTTTATTTATTTATGTCTTCCCTGATCGGGGCATGAGCCTAAACAGATTGATTGGCATTTGAAAATCTCGATCAAGAAATGCCACCCTATCTTTTGTTGATTCATCTTAATATATTAAAAATAAATTAAATATAATTTTATTTTCATTATCTTTTCATTATTAATAAGTATTAATATAATTTTTAAGTTATTATTAATTAATTTTAATAAATGAAAGAATGTCACTTACATTATTAACAAAGAGGGTAGAGAGGCTAGAATGAATAATTGTTAATAAGGGTAGAGAGCTTAATAATGAATTAAAAATTATTTATGTGAAAATTATTTGAAATAATATTTATTATTTTAAATTTAAAATATATATTATCAAAAAGAATTGATATAGTTAAATTGAGTTATTAAAAATTATATATTTTAAAGATTGAACATTGATTGATCATAAACATAAAAAATTAGAAAGAAAAAAGACAAAAGTCAAAACTTTTGAATTTTGATAAGATAACAATTAGTTAAATAATTTTATATTTTTCAAATGTTTGAATGTTTGCTTAATTTTTTTTAATATTTTTTTGTAAAAAATGTTTAATTAATTTTTTAACTATTTTTAAAATATATCTAACTAAATAATATTCGTACTTGTCAAATATGTTTTTTACGTCAAATTGCTAACAAAGTTTTTGAATATTTTGTATTTATTTATATATGAAAGAAACAAACAATAGATGCAACAAATATTTTTACTTAAAATTATATAATTATATTTAAATTCTTATATTGAGTAAGTTTGATTTAAATAGTTAAAATAAATATTAAAGAATATAATTTATTTTAAATTGTAAAACATAATTTATTTTTTTATTGTATTATACATGTATCTAAATATAGTTAACAAATTAAAATTAAAACTTTTCATTTTAAAATCTTTAATTTTTTATAAAAAAAGATTGACATAATTTAAATTTTATTTAATATAAATTTAAAATCTATATAATAAAACAGCACTGTTTTTGAAAATGTCTCACTTTTGAGACATTTCAATGGCTGGGATTCTTTTTACTGTATTTGATGGTCGAGATTAAAATTCTTCCCGCCCAACAATTCTTCTCCAATTTGATGGCTGATTGATGGACATGTGGGCGGCTGCCTCTCTCTTTCTCTCTCTCTCCCACTCTTTCAGTCACATTTGGTCTCACTCACTACCTCCCTTTCTCTTTTTCCCTCTCTCCCAATCCCTCAACTATCCGTCGAAGCTGTCCGCGCATGAAGCTCTATCGCTGCTCAAAGTCATATCTGTGTGTCTCTCATTCACTGTGTGTCTCTCTCATCTCTTATCTCTCTCTCCATCGCGACTGTATGTATATTTATTCACTGTGTATATCCATCGCGACTGTATATATATAGATAGTCACTGTGCATTTTCTGCTCTTATCACGGCTTTAGATTTTGTGTTTTTATGTGCATTTTCTGCTCTTATCACGGCTTTAGATTTTGTGTTTTTATGTGCATTTTCTGCTCTTATCACGGCTTTAGATTTTGTGTTTTTATGTGCATTTTCGTTATGTTGTGTTTTTGTTATTCTATTCGTTTTGCTCTAAGGTTGCTGATCTTCATTTCTGTCTGCCGCCGCGCATGAAGCTTTAAGTCACTGTATGTATCTCTCATTCTCTCTCTCCTCATTGTATGTATATCGCGACTGTGTGTATGTATATATATTCCTGTATATATTCTTCTTCTTCTAGAAAATATAATGTGGGTCTCAGGTAGATGGAGAGCGCAGTGGGTTTTTTGTGCAGCATGGTTCCTGGGTTTTGTTCTCTTGCAAGCTGATTCAGATTTTTGGTCTCTCTCTCTCTCTCTCTCTCCATATTTGTGGTGAGTCTGCTGCAAATTTTGAGTGTGTCAATTTATTCTAGGTTTTGTTTTGATTTCTCAGTCACTCTCTCTCTCCTTCATAAATGTAATATGTATGTATAAAGATTAAAGAAGCAAGGCAGCACTCTGCCGTGCTTGCATATATGTATGTATATGTATATATAATAATCCATATTATATATTAAAGAAGCAAGGAAGCACACAGTATGCGTCTTCCTTGCGTGTGTATATTTCTGCTGTGTGTGCGTGTGTATTTTGTGTGTATGTTTTTCAGCATTGTGTGTGCGTGTGTACATTCTGCTATATATTATAAAATGTGTATACTCCTGCAACAAAATTCTTAGTGTATGTATACGCACTGTGTGTATCTAATGAAAAATTTTGTACCCATTATGTGTGTCTGTGTGTGCATACGCATTGTATATTTTTAGTCATTCAATCGCGGCCATTGAGGGCAATTAAATCTCACTAGAAACAAAGATTGGGACCATAATAATAATTTATATAATAAATACTTAGGCAGTGGGCCATTTTATAATAATTATAATTTAAGATAATTATAATGTAAAATAATAAATACGAATTCATAATAATTATATTTAAAATTAGTAATAATTTGTAAAATGAAATTAAAAATTAAGAATTTAGGTAATGGGCCATTTGATCTAATTCAATTAAAATGAATTAAAGTTGTTTAATTAAGTACCTTGATTAGAGATATTAAATTTCATCTCACCCATTCATATACATTTTCATGTAATATAGCTTTAGTTTTAATTGAGATTTTTTATATTAATTTTAATAACAAATTAAATTTAAATTTTAAATTAGTGTCATGTGTATGTGTATTAATTTAAATAATAAATTAAATTTAAATTGTAAATCAGTGTCATATATATGTGTATCCATGTAAAAATTGTAAATTGTAATTTTTGTCATCTTTCCAGATAAAGGAAATTTAGTATTGGAAGAACAAAAAAATATAACAAAAGAAAAAAAAATAGGACGTTGGGTACAATTTTATTCAAAAAAAATTTTAAAAATTTTAATTTTAACAATTTCTAACATTGGGTACAATTGAGTTTGACCCAAATATATAATTTTATCTTTTAAAAATTTTATGGGACGAAAATGAGTTGGATCCATTTATGTGTTTATACAATTTTTTTTTTTCATGAGTTGGACCCAAATATGTGTTTATTTTTTTTTATATAATATAACTTATTTAAGTTTCTCTGAGAAAAATTATAACTCATAGGAGTAGTGTAATTAAATTATAACTCAATAAAAATTGTAAATTTAAATTAAGCAACTAAAAACAGTCAATGATAATTTCATGTACCAAGCAAATTCTTTATCAAGACCCAATTTGCCTGAAAGCTCATTTAATCCAACATAAATGCTATTTTATTTTTATTTTTATTTTTATAAAAAAAAAATTGGGTGTAAAAAATTAGGGTCATCATCTTTCTTAATTTTACTTTTCAATTATTCTTTTTAGACTTTTCAAGTGATAATTATTTATACCAAGTTTTGATTTTGATTTTAATGTGATTGTTAAAATAAATTTATTCTAAACATTGGGTTAGCCTTTTATCATTTTGGTTTATATTTTTTTTCTTCTTCTCATCATCTATTATATTATCTGATTTGGTTATTTATTTAAATAAAATATTTAATTTTATTATTTGATTTGGTAGCAACTGATTTATTTTTTAGGTTGAAGTGCAACAGTTATGGACAATATTACTATTTTTTGTTAAGTAAATTTTTTTTTCTTCATATAAATTTAATGTAAGGCCTATTCTTTTTTTTAAAAAAATACTTATCATGTCTAATTTTTTTCTTCATACTTTACAGGTGGATGGAAACTTACATCGAATCGTAATATCAATTTCGTTTACTAATTTTTTTATTTATGTGTATAAAGTTTTATTTATCACTCTAAAGTGTTTATATGTATAGGTTCGATTTTTTCAAGAAAGAAATATTAATTTTTGTTTAGATTGTAAAACACTTTTTTTAATTTAATTTTTTATTATAAAACGTTAAGAGAAAAGAAATAAATAAATAATAACTTTAATTTAATTTTTATTTCTTACACCGTGCCTTTAGACACGGGCATTCCCTAGTATATATACACATTAATAAATATATAAATTCAAATAAAATTAATTATAACTATTTACCATTCAATTCTTAAATAAACTTAATAATTTCACTTCAAAGATTCACAAAACAAATACAAACCAATTCAATTTATTAATATTTAAATTTCAATTAATCATTTCATTTTAACCTTCACAATATTCAAAGATCACAAATTCAATACAAATTTGATATTCAACTCTAACATCTTCAATACAAATTCATAATTAAATATCATATTAGATATCAACATTCACAATATAAATTAAAATAATTATAAAATAATATTTAAACACTAATTTGCGAAGCCCTCATTGTATAGGCCTAATTCTTCTCGCTCTCATTTGTGAGACCCCAAACTCCTTCTCATCTAGATACACATAAAACACAATAAAAAAAACAAATCAAATTTTTAATTGTCACTTCAACAACCAATTTATTATCATCACCAGTCAAAAAATAACATTAAGCAAATAGGAAAAATTAATATAGAACAAAAGAGAATATGTAAATATATATAAATATACATATGTATGTACGTATTGAATTCACAACCGCCACCACCAACGTCGCCGGCGACCATCGTTGGTTGATGATTCTCACGATCAGAGCCCATTATTAGAAACACCAAGTCAAGACAGTTAACATACAAAAAAATGGGCCAGAGTAAACTTAAAAATGCATTGCTAGCCATCATTGGCCACTGTGGCCGATGATTTCTAGTTATCAAAGGTAACCACTTGACACCTAAGGGGCCATCGACCAACATGCTCAAAAATCAACAAGATCTAACGGCCGAATTTCTGTAGATTTAAACTTAAAGTTTCGGCCAAACCCATAACACATATATACGCATTTTCAGTCGCCATCGACCACTGTGGTCGGTGGTTTTCATCAATCAGAGGCAACCACCCGACATCCAAGGGTCTATCGACTAACATATCCAAAAACTAGCAAGATTCAATGGCCGAATTTTGGTACATCTAAGCTTAAAATTTCTGCCAAACCCCAATAGCGTATATATACCTATTATATATACCTATATATCATAGATGTGTGTTGAAAATAATTGTGAATAGATTTAAAAGACTTTTCTCCTTCTAGATCGAAGCCAATAGAGATGTGCAACGAACAAGAGAAAGAATGGAAGAGGGTTGGAACTATTGCAATAAAAGAAGCTCGATCCCACAAGCAAGAGAGAAAGCAAGAGAGAGAGAGAGAAAGAAGGGTGGGAGGGGAAGAATGATGCACCAAAAAAGAAGGGTGGAGAGAGGAAAAAGAAAGATGCACAAAAAGAGAAGCGGAGAAAGAGAGGGAGAGAGAAAAATAAGAAGCAATTTGAATTTTGTTGTTTGCAAAATTTTATTACTAAATATCACGATATCTCACCAAAATATTGCGAGATTTCGGTGGTACTAAGAGTGGGCAAATAACATTACTCAATAAATTTATCTTAGAATTTATAAATAAAAAAAATAACCAATACGCTTAATACATCAAAAAATTTAACGAACAATCCATTGTCCTTTGAATGATCGCTGCCTGAATGAAAAAGAAGGAAATTGTTGATTTTGGACGCGAAATTCAGAAACTGGCCTAGCCGGCCAGAACACGCCATGTTCTTTGCCGCTTGCTGCTTCAAATAATCAAACCCTAGATTTCAAAATCTCCCTCTATATGTTCTGAATTCATCGGAATTGAACTTGCATTGCCAGATTGAGGAAGAATGGAGAGAGGTATGGTGTCGGTGGACCAGTGGTCCGGCGGCTCTCAGGCGTATTTCCTGACGCACCTCCACGCCGACCATACCGTCGGTTTGTCGCCGACCTGGAAACAAGGCCCGCTCTTCTGCTCTCGCACCACCGCCAAGCTCTTCCCCGTCAAATTCCCCGGCTTCAACCTTTCTCTCCTTCGAGTACTTGAGATCGGCCACTGGCATTCTCTCTCTTTGGCCTCTCCCTCCACTGGATCCGATACTACCCTTCAAGTCATGGCCATCGACGCTGATCACTGCCCCGGTACGCCTTAGTATGAAGTTTTTATCCAGCTTCAGTATGAATGCTGTCTTTCACTTGATGTCTGAAACCTCTTGCAACTGCCGAGATACGGCTATTTCATAGGAGCGGTTCACGTTTTCTTTTCAACCATGTAATATATTTGCTGCGCGGCCTTGAAACAGATATGAGTGTAGTTAAATGTTCTTGTATCATTACTATTGAAATTCATTTGTGGTTATTGTAGTCGCTTAATTAGTTTGTTTTAACTTATATGTAGACATGCTTGTGTGTGTGTATATAGAAAGAGACGCGAGCTATGCTTTAATCAGCTGCATCAGTTTTGTGCTGCATTTGTTCTGGATGGAAGAGAGATGAAGCAACGGAAATCTAATTTAAGTAGCTGCATGACACGTTGTTCTACAACTTTAGCCAAATGGTTTAGATGTAAAACTGGACGGTCTGAGGATCTACCAATGTCAAATGCCAACATAAAATTGAAAATTTCTAATCATTTAAAGGTTATCATTTTCATACCCATATATAGAAAAGAAAGCTAACAGCATATGTCTTGTATATGATTTCCAATATTAAAAATTTAGAAGACATGATTTTTTGTAAATGAGATTTTATAGTTCTAAGATCTTTTATTTGATCATGTAGAATGAAATTCAACAGAAATTCTCCTCAAAGACTTGATACTCTTATATAAAATATGGGGGTAGAAATATATTTTTAAGCTTCTTACTGTTAAATTCAAGAATTTGTTACTAGAAGATTTATCCTATTCCATCTGTAGAAAACATTAGTTCTACAACAGTGACATCCCTTCTAAATTAGTGAGGTAATTTTGTTGCTTTTTAACTACTACAGCTTGATGTACCCTAGATTCTAAGAACTGTTGTGTAAAGCAACAGAAGTGAAGCAGTATGTTGAAAGAAGAAAGCATAATAACATGGTTAATTCAAATAATAAAGATTTAAGAATTATAAGGCTTAATAATAAGTTATGAAAATATGTGTTGGATATTTTCAGATTTTGATATGTGAGATTGTAAGAATTGATCGAGGCCTTGAATCAGTGACAATAGATTGCTGCCTGGAATAAAGGTGTACACATAGGTCACCCGCTTTTAGAGAAATTATATATATATATTTCTTTTCTAAGCCAAAGCAGAGAAGCTATTGTTTTTACTCAAAGCTTAAGAGTCTACATTTGTATATGGGGTGGGGGTGTGGGGATATCAGAAACTGGTTTTTTTCAGGCCATTTTTTAACTTTCATCTTTCTGTAAACTACCAGTTAGGTCAAGATGACAAACTAGATGAAATATGGAGCAACGGTTAGAACCTTCTGTTCATATTTTAAAAGCCCTAGGACAGGGGTAACAATTTTGGCCTAGAAACTGATAATCAGCGGGTTGAAAAGAGATTCTTTGAGCTACTTTTGAAACTTGATTTTATTATAACCATCAATAAGGTTCTGAGCAAGAGGATAGATTGGAAACAATGTGGAACAAGGTTTACAACCTTTCATTAATAGTTCAGAAGTCCTTGAAGGAAAGGGGACAAGGGTATTGACTAAGGAACACATAATTAGGGCACATAGCTCATATACATTTCTTCATTCAAGAAAGTTCAATATTTGTGGTTTGGTTGGAAGCAAAATTTTGCCTGTTTACATTTCAATTCATTTGATGAAATCATCCCAGCTTTTACCTCTTCACCCTTGGCATAGAACGCAAGTCTCAGCCTAGGTGGCATTTCCCCCCTTAAAAAGGAGGGAGATCATGATAAAAGTTGGTTAGGCAAGGGGAATCCTTTTGACTGACAAGTGTCCAATTGCCCTATGGCTGGTGCAATCCGCTCGTAGTATCTTGTATAATACTCAACATATTTTATAAATTAAGCTGTCTGAGGGCAATTCATCTAGTCAGGGTTATATTCATTGCTAATTTGACAATTCACTGCTGTTTGAACTTAAAGGTGTTTATCACAATGATAAACCAGAGCTGTTTTTTGATCAAGTGGTTTCATTATTTAATATAACTTTTATAGGGAAGGCGTTCCAAGAAGGTATACATTTTTGACATGCTCCATAAGCTTCAATAGAAAGCTTTTCTGGCTTTATTGGGAAAAGTTCATATGAAAACTTCCAACAATTTTCTTTTTTGAAAGTCCCGGGGTCTTATATTTAAATTTTAGCAATTGATCCATCATGAGAAATTGTAATTGGTGACTGAATTTTTAGAGTCAAAAGAAAGTTGTCTTTTCTTGCAGTTTTTGCTACTGCATTGTCCTGGATTCCCTTTCAGTGTGCTATTCCTAGCTATTGAAAATATGTTGAATTCTCACTAAAAATATTTTTGTTTAAGAAGTATGGTCAGGATCAAAGATTTTACAATTAAGCTTTGTTCATGGTTTTTTACTTGACAGGTGCGGTCATGTACTTGTTTTATGGTGAGTTTGGTTGCATGCTTTACACTGGGGATTTTTGCTGGGAAACAACTAGCAAGAGGGCGCAGATTGGAAAGAGCATGCTTCTTAATGCTATCGGGCTTAAAAAAGTTGACATTCTTTATTTGGATAACACTTATTGTAATCCATCCTATTGCTTTCCTTCTCGAGAAATTGCTGCTCAGCAGGTGCGCCTTTCCTAATCCTTTGGGATTTTATAGTTTCCTTGTTTCATGTAGTTAGTAGTAGAGCTACCATTAGTTTTGGAACCAATAAAACTTCTCTTTTAATTTTTATGAAATCTTTCATGAGCAATACATAAGGTTGTTTGTCTAAATGTTATTGGGCCAAGCTGCTTGAAACCAATGTGAAGCAGAATAGGGTGAAGCAAGCCAAACAAGAGAGAATGATAATTCCAGGCATGCTTCCAAGAACTAAGCCTCAAGAGGCTTTTTATTAAGGACTTTTAATAAAAGGGGAGTAGATGGGTGTAAAAATAAATTAAATTAAGAGGTTAACTAGCATGCACTTGAGCTCACTAACAATATTTACGTAATTTTCTGCAATTTGGATACAGGAGTTGAGATGAAAAGGACATAAATGGGAATTTGAATGAGTTTAACTTCTTATCTTGGTTTTCTGAACAAATATGAATATTGAATTACTTAGATGGGAATTTGAATGAGTTTAACTTCTTATCATGATTTTCTAAACAAATATGAATATTGAATAACTTAGATGGGCATGATAGGTGTTGAGCCCTCTCTTTCTTGAACTAAACGTGGTCAGAAAATTGTGGAATATTTCTTGAAAATTTCAATTTTGAATAATATTGTTAAACATAAATTTCATGCCTTGTGATATGAAAGTTTTGCTTTTGTCCACTGTTTATCTTCATCTAGTGATTGTCCATGCAGAAACTCAGTAAGAAAATATATACCATTTGGTCTGGTTGTAGGTTGTTGATATCATTACATCTCATCCTGAACATGACATCATTATTGGTATAGACTCCTTGGGCAAAGAAGACCTTTTACTCTACATTGCACGTGTGCTAAATATAAAGGTATATTCACTCCTTGAACAGAAGACTATATGCTACTATTTTGCCTATTTAAATGTAACCTTAACAACACCTATGCAGTACATTTAGACCAGAACTAGCTCATAATTTCTTTTATTCATTTTTCTTCTCTTTGGTTTGAGTATGCTTGTTTATTTTTCCTCCTTTTGAACTTTTGGAAAAAGAATAGAACAAATTATCCAGAATAAGTAATCTGTTACTACTGGAACGTCAAAATCATGAGTGTAGATTGGTTCAACTTGGAATCTACCACAGGTACTTGCTGTTTTCTGCTTGCTTACTGCATGTATAACATTTGTATTTGCCTATCCTACCTTTTATAATCCGGAGAGTTGACCTGACTCAGTCCTTAGTATTGGGCTTAATTAGGGACCAAATAGCAGCCAAGAAATGGGATGAAAAAGGCCCAAAAGAGTGGGCTAACTGAAACTGTGATATTTCCCTGTTCCCCAGACCAGTCAGTTGTTCTAGGCCCAAGCCCCTATCAAAAACCAATCAATTTTCAGGCCAAATTTCGGTTGGAATAAGTTGACTTGTGAAGCTAACAGTAACACATGGCCATGATTTGAGTCAATAACAATGCGGCCAATTTTCTTTGCAATAATACTCATAAAGCTAAAAAAATGGCTTTCATTTTGGTCAATGGAATATCTGTAAGCGGGTCAATTAGGGCTGCAAAACTGGAGTATCCGGTCTGTCCTGCAGTTGGAGGTGTCCTGCTCTGCCAAGGCAGAACCCCCCTAACGAGAGAATTTAAAACCCAACTTTTAATGGTATTTTCTTAACTTATAGCCAAAATTTTGGTTGAATTGAAGTCAGAAGTAGTGTGCTACTCTTCTTTGAGAGGGGGGGGGGGGGGGGGGGGGGGTTGATTTTTTCTTTATCTTCGATTTGTTTTTTAACTGATTGTAATAATTTTGTGATGTTTATATTGCTTTAATCGTCTTGGCCTATACCTCAATCACTTTCCTATGGGGAACGTGGAAATTAATTTGACTTGTACTTTATTGTTCTGACTTGAGTTTTGGGTTTAATTTTATTTGTTAGGCGAGTTATAGACAGAATAGGGCTCAGGTTTGGACTAACCTTTTGGATTGAGTCTACTTGGGCAGAACAGGCCTTGTGATTTCTGAGTTTACCTGACTCGGGTTTTATTTATTTTTTTAGACCCTTGGGCTGCCCCCACTTGGGTTTGGGTTGATAGGAAATATGACTTATCTTATTTTATTGATTTGTTTTTACCTTAGAATTTAAATTTCACCTTTTTATTTTTTAGGAAGATTTGATTATATTTTAGCTTTATTTTCAGTATGTTTTCTTTAGGAATAACCTATAAATAAGCTTTATGGACATAATTAATCGGTGATTGACTGGGAATATACATCGAGATTTCTTCCCTTTGCTTTGGTGCTGACTTTCAACTCTCCCCTCTCTCTCTGACCTTTAGCTTTCATGCACTCTATTTATCAATAAAAAGAAAGAAAAATTAAAATCCATTGCTGTGTTTAAATTTAATGTGGATTTCACAGACATACATAATAATATATATTGTTTTTCCTGCAAGAAGATTGGTGTGGTGAAAAAGAATGAAGTATTATTGTTATTGTTATTGTTCTTATAATTCTTGTATATTACATTTTCTTAATGAATTGTGGTTCCTGTTTTCTTGTTTTATTCTTGAAAGATTTGGGTGTGGCCAGAACGCCTACAAATAATGCATCTTCTTGGGTTCCACGATATCTTCACTACCAACACTTCTTTAACTAGGGTGCGAGCCGTCCCTCGCTACAGTTTTAGCATTGATACTCTGGAAGGACTAAATACCATGCACCCCACTATAGGGATTATGCCATCTGGTCTTTCATGGAAATTGAAGCCCCTTGAAGGAAAAAGCAGTTTTTTTGGTTCTGGTCCTTCAAATCTCCATCACAGCCGTAGCAAATTGTGTACGAAATCTGGGAGTCAATCTGACAAGCTCAAACTGAGTGAAAGTTTCAGTTCTGTGGAAAAATATCATGAATACATATATGCAGTTCCATATTCAGATCATTCATGCTTTGATGAGATAAAAAAGTTTGTTAAGCTTGTCCAGCCATCCAAGTTGAGAGGCATTGTTTCTTCATCGCCTTCTTATGTCAGTCCCCTTTACCATTTGGGAAGACTTTTGCAACCAAACCAAACATCGCAGGCATTGCATCGGAATTTTGAGAAAAGAGGTGATAACAGATTTGAAGCTGTTATTGCTGGATTTGCTCCTGGAAGTGGTAATTCTGCTGCTGCAAGAACCAAAAGAAGAAGAAAAAGAGAATTATTGCGTGTTCGTTTGAGTAGAGTAAAAATACTGAGACGACTAGGGTGTGGCACAAAAATATTGGAGCTTGCTGACTCAAATAGTTAAAAGAGTTGAATGTTGGTAGTGTCTGATACGTGCATAGCCATGCAGCCAGCAAGATTTGCTCAAGCTTAGTGGATGTTAGTTGCTTTAGTGGGTAGATAATCTCTTATTTTCTAGCTTAGTGGAGTCATGTGCAGGTCTTCAGCAGTAGCGGTAGTAGTTCTTCCTATTTTCTTGTTGTGGTTATTTTCTCTTTGCATTGTAAGACTAAATATAAGCAACTAATGGAATAAAAAGGGCAGCGTAGAAAAATTCAGGATACTCCTTTTTCTCTCTAAATTCTGTAGATTCTCAATTCCTTTAAATTTTTTCCCTATCATTTGGGATTAGAGTTGGTTCCAACCATGGACAATTGCGGCCAAACAAACTTTGAATTTTGTAATGAAATCAATGAAATCGTAGCCCGACATGAGTTAAGCTTCGATCATGTTAATGCTACCCTCCAAAGAGTGTTAACTGAGCTTCAAGCTTTATGGATATGTTGTAGCCCATGCACTAGCCACCCTGAAGTTAACTCATTTGCCCCGGGAACATCCTCACTATTGCCACATGCTGTTCGCCCTGACTCCAGCAATGATCACTAGCATCAACACCTAAAATTGTCATTTCCCAAGTTCAATGGCCAGGACCCAATTGGCTGGATTTACAAAGCAAAGCAATATTTTGATTTCAAGGATATTGCACCTGACCAACAAGTCCAGTTAGCATCTTTCCATCTAGAAGGAATATCCCTACAATGGCACTGGTGGTTGATGAAATTTCTCAGACCACTTACATGGGATGAGTTCACCAAAGTTGTACTTCATCATTTTGGTCCAACTATTTACAAAGATCTGTCGGAGGCTCTATCTTGCCATGGATAAACTTCGACAGTGGTAGATTATCAGAAAGCCTTCGTGAAACTCTCCCACTGAGTAGATGGTTTGCCTAAAAAAAATTTAACTGGTTGTTTTGTGGCAACATTTTGAGATGACATCCACTTGAACGTAAAAATCAAACAACCTATGACCTTGGTAGAGACAATAGGAGTTGGTTGGCTAATTGAGGAATGGAATCAGCTACAAGAGATCCCAAGCCAACCACTTAATGTGTAACCAAAATCAGGACCCAACAGTTCTACTGGAGTTTTGGGTCCCCCAGCTGCGCTTAAGACTGGCACTGGCGCCATTAGTAATGCTAGTCCTTTTAAAGGAATTAAGAGCCAAGAAGTCTGAGAGTGTAGGGAAAAAGGCTTATGCTATTACTGTGATGAGAAATTCTTTTCCAAATATTGGTGTTAACGATCTCAGTTTTTCATGCTTGAAGACATACTCGACTTCATCCTTGCGGACAAGGATAATCTGAGTAGGGGGAGGGGGAATGATACGTGCATAGCCATGTAGCCAGTAAGACTTGGTCAAGCTTAATGGATGTTAGTTGCTTTAATGGGTAGATAATCTCCTATATTTTCTAGCTTAGTGGAGTCGTGTGTAGGTCTTCAACAATAGTGGTAGTAGTTCTTTCTATTTCCTTGCTTTGTGGTTATTTTCTCTTTGCATTATAAGGTTATAAATATAACCAACTAATGTGTTGAGTTCCTGTCAACTTGTAGATAGGGATTTGTTGACCGAGGACTCCAAGAACAGATACAAGATAAAAATGAAGAAGAAAAAATACATAACAAAATAAAAACACTCACACATGATAAACACTAGCAACTACATGTTTAGATTCTTGAATGAATCCTACTCACGACAGGCGGGATTCCTCTAATCAGTCCAATATACAGTAACAATAGGATTATAGAATTATACACAATAAGCCTTGTTGACTCAGTCCAAGAATTGACAGAATACAAGCTCTTGCCCGAGTATTCCCAACACTCACATTTCTCTTAATCTTTTTTCTCAATCCCAGCGATACACACTTTAGAGGGTAGGAGATGCAGTAGCTTCTTCATGTGTTTTCTCGCATGCTCTATCTTTATTTATAGAAATCATTCGATACTTTCAAGAGGCAGAATTAGTTACAATTTAGAAATATGGTTAGGAGTTAGCCATTAGAGCTATAGTCTCCAATGACCAATACCAGCTTATAAATTGACTCAATTTTGAGTCACTAGACTCAACAAATTCCACCTTGAATCAAAATTGAAATTGGATATGACTAGACCCGCATCACTCATCAACTACGTAGGAAGAACATTGAGCAAGATCAATACCTTCTCAAACTTAGTTGTTGGAATGGATTTAGTAAGCATGTCTGTAGGATTCACTTTAGTTGAGATCTCTTCAACTTTGACATGCTCTTGAGTAATAATGTCCCTCACAAAATGAAGCCTAACATCTATATGTTTAGTTCTTTCATGAAATGCACTATTTTTAAAGAGATGAATAGCACTTTGTGAGGTCACAAAACACTTTAGCAACCTGCTCAACCATCTCTAGCTTATGGGCGATCCCCTATAGCCAAATGGCTTCTTTAATGGCCTTAGTTATGGCCACATATTCTGTCTCAGTTGTGGAAAGAACCACTATATGTTGGAGATTAGATTTCCAGCTAACAAGGTTTCCACCAATTGTGAAGGCATACCCTGATATGGACCTTCTTTTGTTTAGGTCAGCTACATAATCAAAGTGTCAAAAACCCTTTATGCAGTTTCTTCCTCCAGTGTTTGAACTAAACACTAACCCTATGTTTATAGATTCTTTTAGATACTTAAGAAGCCACTTGATAGCATTCCAATGCTCCTTGGAAGGCTTACCCATAAATCTACTAATCAGACTAACTCCATAGGCTATGTCTGGTGTAGTTCCTATCATAGCATACATAAGGCTTTCCACTATATTAGAGTATGGAACCTTTTTCATGTATGCTTCCTCATCCTTAGGTAAATTTCCTTTCACATCATGCAGCTTAAAATGAGGAGGAATAGGAGTGGAACAGGCTTACAATTATCCATTTCAAATAATTCCACAACCTTTTTAAGGCAGCCTGATTGAGACAAGGTTAAAGTACCTTTCTGTCTATCTCTTTTAATGTCAATCCTAGGTATCCTCTTGGTTGTACCTAGGTTTTTCATTTTAAATTCAGATTTAAGAGCCATGGTTAGCTTACTTATTTCTCCTTTATCCTTGCATGCAATAAGTATATCATCTACATAGATTAGGAGATATATATATATATATATATTGATTTCCCTTGAGTTGTTTGAAGTATACACAATGATCAAAGTTACAACTTCTGTAACTTTTTTTGAGCATAAACTCATCGAACCTTTTATATCATTGCCTTGGGGATTGTTTAAGGCCATATAATGACCTTTGTGATAAGTAAACCATATGTTCTTTCCTTTTTTCTACAAAACCTATAGGGTACTTAATAAAAATTTTCTCTTCTAGGTTTCCATGAAGGAAAACAGTCTTGACATCTAATTGTTTCAGCTTTAAATCATAAAGAGCTACAATAGCCAAGACTAACCTGATTGAGGTATGTTTTACTGCGGGAGAGAATACTTCATGGTAGTCAATTCCCTCAATTTGGGAATAACATTTGGAAACTACCATTGCTTTGTATCTAGCTGGTTCTACCCTTGGTATACCTAGCTTTCTTTTAAAGATCCATTTGTAGCCTATAACTTTTTAATCACTGCGTCTTTTAACTACAGTCTAGGTCTTATTCTTGTTTAGTGAGTCCATTTCCTCTTGCATTGCCTTGAACCAATTGACCTTGTCTTTGTTGTTACAAGCCTCATTAAAACTAATAGGCTTATTTAATTCAATAGACTCTCCTATGTTTTGTTGGACCCCACTAGGAACTTTCAGGACTGAGTGCTTACCATCATGCCAAAAGCTATAGTTGTTAGCATAGGCACAATTTTTTATCCCTATCCACACTGTGGGTGCAACTTTCTCCCCAGGCCTCACAGACAGTCCCATGAAGCAATTGTTGGGGCATGGGCTATGGACCAACAATTCCTCCCTGGAATTGCGTTGGGCCATGGGGTATGGATCACCAAAATTCATTCCCCTTCCCCCCCCCCCCCCAACTCCCCCAGAACTGCCTCAGTGGAGACTCAAACTTGCAACTTACTCTGATACTAGTTGGACCCCACCAAGAACCTTCAAGACTGAGCGCTTACTGTAACACCCCGTTTTTTCTTACTGAGCGTGTCACTATGCTGGGGCCCAAAATATATACAAATTCTTAATTTTTTTTTTCACGGTACATATCTTAAATCTCAAGTACCAAATTCTAAATAAAACCCCCAGCATATCATTCACAATGTGGAAGCAAAAATCAAAACCTGATATGGTACATAATCAATTCACTATAATCATAACATAGAAATCTGTACCATTTTACATCTTCAATACTTAAATACATGGAGACTCGTCATCAAGAGATAACAACTAAGTAATTCAAATGATACAATCTAATGATACCTTAAATAACATCATACATAATCATCTCTCAACTCAACTAAAACATATTCGGATCTTCATACAGGAGCAAATATCGGATCTACTCACCAAATCAATTGGCCACGTCATCAATCATCTCCTTACCATATCTGTAGGTCCTAACTGAAACGTTTGAATGTTCCAGGGGCATAACCCAATTAGAAGATGAACCTTCTAGTGAGCATTTTAAAAACAGTTACATGAATGCATGATGCAAATACATTAAAAAATATTTGCTCTAGTGTAACTTCTCAGGCCCAGCCCGACACAGAACCTTAGGTAGAATCTTAACACCTTCGGCAAGATAATCCTAACTTTGTTCCATCAATTGCCATTGAGGAATTACGGTTACACTATCGGGGCGACATCTCATCCCATGCACAAGTATTAATATGCCAATAATATCATGTAATATAAAAATCATGTCTTTCTATGCAATAATATATGAATAAGTATGACAAAATGCTCATAACTTTTATGAATAACATGCATAACATAAGTTATCATATCATATATAAGTTTTTGGGGAAAAATCACTCACCTTTAGACACAAATTTGAATTTCCTTGAAAAGCGCGTATTACCTCAATTTGCGTGCCAAGCCTAAAAAATCGCACAAATTGCTTAACCTCGAGCATAACGATCCTAGCCTTAGCTTTTAAAGCCTCCTTGATGTGCGTACGTTGACCTCGAAATGGGTGCAAATCCTCGATTCCCTTGCACTTTGCACATGACACCTAGGAGAGACTGGTTGTTTAACTTCTAGCATATAGAGGGTGGGAAGTCCTAATGGGTAATAATCAATCCTACAATGTAACAGGTTTAGGGTCAGTTAGGTTTAAAATGTGGGATGGAGCATATAAGACTTTAGATAATGTAAGATTTGTGCCCAACCTTAGAAGAAATCTTTTTTCCCTAGGTATGTTAGATTCGAATGGAGGGTCTTATAAGTTTGAAAATGGTATCCTCAGTTTTTAAAGGATCCATGGTAGTTCTTAAAGGAATCCGCAAGCAAGGATTGTATATCCTTCAAGCAGAGACTATCTCTGGCAGTGCTGCAGTCTCATCTTCTGAAAATGATGACACAGTTTTGTGACATAGGAGGCTAGGTCATATAGGAATGAAAAGTTTACTAGAATTAAGTAAACAAGGAATCTTAGATCTTAGGAGGATTAATAATTTAGACTTTTGTGAGACGTGCCTTAGGCAAGTCTCACAGGTTGCAGTTTCCTTCTGCAACTCATAAGTCCAAAGATGTCCTAGAGTATGTTCATTCTGATCTTTAGGGATCTCCCCAAGTTCCTAGCTCCCTTTTAGGCGCACAATATTTCCTTTTCTTTATAGATGACTATTCTATGAAGGTTTAGGTATATTTCCTTAAACATAAGAGTGAAGCTTTTGCTAAATTTAAGGAATGGAAGACCTATGTAGAACTGCAATCAGGCAAGAAAATAAAGACCCTTAGAATAGATAATGGCCTGGAATTCTCTAATCAATAATTCTCAAATTTCTGCAAACAAACAGGCATTACAAGGCATAAAACTTGCAGTGAAACACCTCAGCAAAATGGTATTGCTGAAAGCATGAATAAAACCATTTTAAATAAGGTAAGATCTTTTTTAAATACTCTAACTTGCCTAAGAAATTTTGGACTGAAGTAGTTTCAACTGCTTGTTACCTCATAAATAGATCTCCTTCCTCTGCCACAAACTTTAGGACTCCTGAACAGTTGTGGAGTGGGAAGATCCCATCATTAAGTCACCTTAGACCATTTGGATGTATTGCTTATGTCCATAAGAAAAAAGGGAAGTTAAACCCTAGAGCCAAGAAGGCTGTATTCTTAGGATACTCTCAAGGGGTAAAAAGATACAAATTATGGCTGATTGAGGAAAAGAAAATTGTCATCAGCTGGGATGTACTATTCACCAAATATTGTGGAAAATGCCATGGTAAACCAAGCTGATAAATTTTAGTTTGAGGTGGAAAGGGATAACCTTAATGATAAGATAGTAAAGTCTAGCCTAGAGAGTCCTCAAGTGTCTAGTTCTTCAGATCTTGCTGAAATTGAAATAGAAGATGAGAATAATGAAAATTCAGCTAAAATTATACTTGAATTGGATGATTATGTCCTATCTATAGATAGGGTAAGGAGAGAGATTAAACCTCCTACTAGGTATGCTCATGCTGATGTAATTGCCTATGCTCTAAATATTGGAGATTCAATTGAGCATGATGAACCTGTTAGTTATCAAAAAGCTTGTTCAAGTAAGTATAGAACTAATTGGTTAAAGGCAATGAAGGAAGAAATGGAATCTCTCCAAAAGAATAATACTTGGATACTTGTAAATAAACCTAAAGATCAAAAGGTTATAGGCTGTAAATGGATATTTAAAAGGAAGCCAGGTATACTAGGAGTAGAACCACCCAGATTTAAGGCTAGGGTAGTAGCCAAGGGTTTTTCCCAAAGAGAAGGCATATACTAATATGAAGTGTTCTCCCATGTAGTAAAGTATACCTATATAAGGTTAGTTTTAGCCTTAGTAGCTTTACATGACTTAGAGCTTGAGCAATTAGATATTAAGACTGCTTTTCTCCATGGAAACATAGAAGAAAAATTATATATGGACCAGTTTGTAGGTTTCATAGAAAAAGATAAGGAGAATAAGGTTTGCTTGCTGCAAAGGTCCCTTTATGGTCTAAAGTAATCTCCTAGACAATGGTATAGGAGATTTGATGAGTTTATGCTAAAAGAAAATTACACTAGTTGTAACTTTGACCATTGTGTCTATTTCAAACAGCTTAAAGGAAAGCTGTTCATATATCTCTTTATATATGTAGATGATATGCTTATAGCATGTAAAGAAAAGGGAGAAATAGATAAATTGACTCAAGCCCCAAAATCAGAATTTGAAATAAAAACCCTAGGAGCAGCTAGGCATATTTTGTTAGTGTAGGTGCTCTAGACCCAATTAGATTGGGCAAATTGTACGCTGACATTTTTAATCATATTTCATATTGAATAAAGAGTTATTTAATTCTACAAGAAGTCGTTCTATTAGTTTCTTGTTATTAATGTAATGATCGGATGAAACTAGATAGAAGTCCATATGATGTATACTGTGATTAATCTATAAAGATGTGAGATGATGCATCACAGTTTCTTGACATCATTAAATGTCCCAAGTCGTAGCAATGTCAAGAATGGACATTGACAATTGCGGTAAGACTTGTATGTGCTATGTTTTTGCTATGTGATAGCAATGGGGGACTCACACCTATAGGCATGGGGATGCCTAGACAAGTACATAGGTGACCAATGTTGGAGAACATGTCACTAGACATGACTCGCCATGAGAATCCATTTTGGTTAAATGTTGATGGAATTCTCATACGAGATGGGTGTAACTAATCCTTGGACATGAGGTTGTTACGGTCATCTCATAAGAAGACCGATATGCTTTGACATCGTTTCGATGGGCCTAGATAAAGGCTGCACGTGGGCGATCGTTGGGCATATCGTGAGGCTTATGGAGATGGGTGCATAACTAAGATGGGACTCGTCTATCCCTTGATAGAGGATGATGTATCTAAGGCGCCTTCGGTGGATATTCACTTTAAATCCATGGCCATGGTGAAAGAGATCAATAAGAAGTTATTGATTCACTTTCTATTAAGTGAAGATATCCGGATAACCGAAGAAAGACTTATGTGATCATAATCAAGCAACACATTGCCAACTTGAGATCACATAGGATACATTGACGAGAGGATTGAATTACACGGTAACCATGCTCGTGAAAGGTTATTTGCGGATTATGAATCCTTCTGAATAATTGGGTAGGCATAACGCCTTGCTAGAGGCCAATCTTGTCTTATGTGTTCGTACCGGCACATTGCCAACATATTTGGAAGCCTAATGAGTCATACGCAATAGGCACGGTCCCTGGCTTAAACTAGGAAAGCGGACGTATGGTTAAGTGGAACACTTCGGCAAGAAGTTGTGCCGTCGTAGGTTCTCACGGGAAAAGAACAAACAGACGTAATGACGTCGATATGACGAGGGGTCGTCATAAAGGAAAAAGTTTCCTAAAATAACAATTGATTAAATTAGAAAGTAGTTTCTAACTTAATGATTAAATTAGAAAGAAGTTTCTAATTTAATAATTTGGGCTTAATTTAATACTTGGGCCAAATAAAGTATTTGGGCCAAATATTAAATTAAATTAAATATTTGAGCTAAATTAGATTTGGGTCAAATATTAAATAATAAATATTATATTTGGGCTAAATAAGATTTGGGCCAAATATTAAATATTAATTATTTGGGCTTGAATTAGATTTGGGCCACATATTTATAAATGAATTTGGGCCACTTTAATTTCTAGTTGGACTAGGATTAATGGGCTAGCCCAATCCATGTCCCCTAGGGTTTGGGAAAACCCTAGGAGGTTGCTTATTTATAAATAGCCCTTTATAGGATGCCTAAATTATGCCTCTTATTTTGTTGGTTTTCAAGAGTTGAAAATCAATTATTTTCCCGTCCATTCATAAGCCTTGTTAGGAGAAGGAGCTAGCACGCCCATTCCGCTCTCCTCGCCAACGGACGCGCACCGCGTATCACAAGTTAGAGGCCGGACACTTGGACGGCTTGAATCCGCAAACGACTTAAAAATCTAAAGGTTAGATTTACTTTATTATGTATGTGATTGTTTGATTTCGACGTTGATCCAATCGCCGGGATCGGGGTAAGGTTCAAAATTTTGAACTACGCTGCTTACCCCGTAGCGGTCTTGCTTTACTTTCATATTTTAGGTATAGATATCAATAGAGATAGAAAAAGAGGTATTTTGACCTTGTCACAATCTGGTTATTTAAAGAAAGTGATAAATCTCTTTGATATGGAAGGCTATAAACCTGTTACAACCCTTATTCCCCCTCATTTTAAGCTTCAAGCTGTAAAAGAAAGCTTACCTAAGGAAGAAGTTGAGTATATGAAGAAGGTTCCCTACTCTTATGTATGCCATGATAGGTACTAGGCCTGACATAGCCTATGGAGTCAGCCTAGTAAGTATATTCATGTGCAATCCTTCTAAGGAGCATTGGTGAGCTATTAAGTGGGTTCTTAGGTATTTAAATGGGTCAATAGATAAGGGTTTAGTCCTTATATCAAATGCTGAAAATTCCAGTAGCATTAAGGGTTATTGTGATTCTGATTTTGCAACTGATTTGGATAAAAGAAGATCCTTATCAGGATATTTTTTCACTATAGGTGGAAATGTGATAAGCTGGAAATTAAATCTCCAGCACATAGTGGTTTTATCAACCACTGAGGTAGAATATGTTGCCTTAACAGAAGTTATGAAAGAAGCTATCTGGTTGCAGGGAATAGTTAGAGAATTAGGTTTAGGTGACCAGATCTCTAAGGTATATTGTGATTCCCAAAGTGTCATTCATCTCTTAAAGAATAGTGCATTTCATGAGAGAACCAAGCACATAGATGTGCTTCTTCATTTTGTTAGGGATATTATATCCAAAGGGCAGGTTAAGGTAGAGAAGATTTATACTCTAATAAATCCAGTAGATATCCTAACTAAATCAGTCCCAATAACTAAGTTTTAGCAGGCCTTAGTTTTGCTCAATGTTCTTCCAACATAGCTGTGGAAGATTTGCAAGGGTCTCTAGTTATTAATCCACTATTTAATCCATTCTTGAATCAAGGTGGAATTTGTTAATTTTGTGTGATTCAAAATTGTTTAAATGATTTTTTCATTTGCATTTTTGATTTATCAAAATGATTGCATGCTGTTATATGATATTGAGATGCATATTATATTCTTTTTGAATGTAATTGTTATCCATATTAATTGATGTTATATGTTGTTAATTGTAATGCATGCTATTGTTGTGGGCTATTGGTTATATGTGGGCTGTTGAGTTTATTATGGGCCAAGCCCATATCCGTTTCCGTGTTGCATTTGCTGCTAGCCTAGCCCTTTTGTCAGTCCATTTAGCAATGCTATATAAGGGAAATCCGATGCCCTAATCTTCAGAATGTTCTCAGTTTTTCTCTCTTGCACACTCTCTAAAACCTTAATCGGCGCCTCTTGAAGTGAGACACATCCTGTGAATCCTTCTCTCTCATTCGATCGATTTGTTGCTTTTCTGGTAAGATCTATGGTAAGTAAAGTATTGCTTGTAGTCTCTATGTTGTTTTAAGTGCCTGAGGTGTGAGAGATCAGTATATTGAAAAGAACAGAGATCCTAGACTTTGATCTTGAGATCGGTCAGAACAGATCTGCACTTGTTCTTGTTTTTAGATTCTATTTCAGTTGTATTTGTAATACTATTTTTACTTGCTTTCTTGAGATCTTGTATTCGGTTGTAAACTTGAGAAATCTAGTGGATTGAGTAGAGGTAGAGCCTCTGCTGTGAGTAGGATCTATTGATCCGAACACGTATCTCGTTGTGTCTCTATTTGTGTGTGTGAGTTGTGGTTGTGATTTTCATTTATGCGTTCTTGTTTACTGCGCTTGATCTTTGTTTGGCCAAGAAATAGGTTGGTTTGAAAACCAACACCATCTACTAAAAGGACATGTCTTATAGTGGTGAAATGAGGTTTACTGACCGTGTCAATTCCAACCACTTTACCTTTGTCAATGTCACCAAACGTGACTAATCCTCCATCTTGGTGAGTGAGATCCAGTAATAGGTCTCGCTTACCAGTCATGTGTCATGAGCATCCACTATCCATATACCACTTGTTGCTCATTGTGGTCCTCACGCACATCTGCACATATAAAATTACCTCTTAGTTTTGGGCACCCATCTAGTGACAGGTCCCTTATATCTTACTTCATTAAGATCAAAAGATTGAGTGACTTTGGATGTGCTTGCATGTGACACATTAGCAATTTTGAACATTTCCTTTTCTAAGTCTCTCATGGTTTTGACTAGCCCTTTGGGTATCCATATCCTAATTTCTTTGATCTTCTTCGGTTGAGACTACCACCTAGGTTGTCTCCATTCTCTTTTCGATGCCTTGGGTTTAGGTCTAAGTTGAGCATTCTTCCTAGAGATTAATGTGGCTAGAGATTTTTCAATGCCATTCTTTTCAATCATTAATTTGTTGTTTTGAACCTTTAGTTCCTTAATTTCCTCCTGAAGCTTAATTGATTCATCATCATTCTTGATTTCATTTTCTTTTTAGTTCCATTGTCTTTTCTTCTAAACTCTTTATTTCATTTTTCAAACTTTCATTTTCTTCCCTATGGATTTTCTTAGAATTTTTAAATTCTTTCTTAATAACTTGATATTCCTTATACACTTTTTCGTATGCTTCTTGAAGTTCTTCTAATTCAATGTCATTTTCTTCTTCATCTTCCATGCCCATAAGACATACATGAGCTTCTTCTTCTTCGGATTGAGACGACTCACTTAAGGCATCTGCATCCCATGCCGAAAAGGCATGATTCTTTGATTTTCTAAATCTTTTCTTTTATATTTTCTTATCAGTTTTCTTTTCCTTTATATATTTTCTCTCTTCGAGACAATCATATTACATATGTCCCACCTTTTTACAATTGTAGCACGTAGAAGACACTTTTTTGCCCCCCTTTTCTTTCTTTTTCATTAGTTTAGCAAATGTTCTTGTAAGAAAAGCTATATTATCATATTCTTCTTCTTCGCTAGACTCAGTTTCTTCATTTTCTTTTAGAACTTGTGTTTTCTTTCCTTTTGAGCTATCTCCATTTGATTTATTCAAAATCAACTCATGAGTTAAGAGTGTACCTATTAGCTCTTCCATTCTTAAAACTTTTAGATTTTTGGCTTGAGATATTGTAGAGATAATGATCTAAGGATTTTCTTAACTCGATCCTTTTCAAAGATTATTTTTCCTAACATTTTGAGGTTGTTTATAATTTTTTAGAACCTACCATTCATGTCACTTATGTTTTTATTTTGCTACAATTTAAACTCTTCATATTGAGTCATTAAGAAATTGATCTTAGTATTTTTAACTTGATCAGTTCCTTCATATACCACTTCTAATTTTATCCATATTTCATGAGATGTGGAACAAAAAAATAATTTCTCATATTTGCTAGGAAGTATTGAACATAAAATTATATATTTTGCCTTATGGTCCATTTGGTGTTTTTTAATGTCTTTTTCATTCCATTATTTCTCCTCAAGTTTAGATGTAATAAAACCATCTCTAACAATTTTCCAATATTGATAATCTATAGAGAACAAGTAAGACTCCATTCGCATCTTTCAATAGGCAAAGTTCGTACCATCAAAAAATGGCAGTCTAGAAGGTGAAGGTCTTTCGGGAATGGTTTGATTTGTGAATGATGTCATCTAGATCTCTTTAGGTTGAACTAAAACAAAGTATTCAACTACCTTAGAGGCCTGCTTTGATATCAATTATTGGTCCCTTAGGTAATGGCCACTCAAGAGAGGGGTGAATTGAGTGAAAAAAAAACTTTTCGCTTAGTCGACTAATGCTATATGGATAGTTGATTAATGAACCAAAAATGTTGAAAATAAGTTTTCTCCATTAAAAAATATATTTGCAAAATGATTTGAATAAATAAGCATACTTTATTTGAATTAATACCATAAAAGGTTATTAGAAAATAAAATTGGGGGTTAACAATTTGTACATAGTTCAAAATTGGTCTTTTTGTTAATTATCAAAATCTTAAAATAAATTAAATATATCAAGTTGGCTCAACAGCTTTAGCCATACCTTAGCAGCAGTGTCTTCATCATTTACTTATCGAAGTACGTAGTCCGCGAGATTTAGAATCAAGAGATTGTAGGCAATCTCCATTGTATCTTGTTTTTCTTCAGGGGTCATGGTTGTAGGGAGATCTTTTTCTCCTCCCACAGCCTTTAGGCACCTTTGTTAAACCAGAATTTCCCTCATCTTCTTACACCACATATTGAAGTCGCAACGTTCATCGAATTTCTCGATTTCTATCTTCGTGGATCCTATCTTCTCTTTCTTCTTGATTTTGTCTTGATGCTTAGAGACACCCCTTTGGATCGTGAGGTCTTGGATCTGGCTCTGATACTAGTTGTTGAGTTGTTGTTGACTTGTAGATAGGGATTTGTCGACCGATGACTCCAAGAATAGATACAAGATAAAAACAAAGAAGAAAAAATATATAACAAAATAGAAACACTCGCACACGATAAACACTAGCAATTACGTGTTCAGATTCTTAAATGAATCCTACTCACGGCAAAGGGGATTCCCTAGTCAATCCACTATACAGTAACAACATGATTATAGAATTATACACAAGAAGCCTCACTGACTCACTCCAAGAACTAATAGAATACAAGCTCTTGCCTGAGCATTTCTAGCACTCACTGTAACACCCCGCTTTTCTCTTACCGAGCGTGTCACTATGCTGGGACCCAAAATATACATAAATTATTTTTTTCTTTCTTTCTCGGTACATAACTTAAACCTTAAGTACCGAGTCTCAAACAAAACCCCCAGCAAATCATTAAAAATGCGTAAGCGATAATCGAAACCTGATATGGTACACAATCAATTCACTTTATTTATAACATAAGAATTCGTACCATAGTTAACATCATATCCTCAATATTGAAATACATAAATACATGGGGATTCCATAATATTCTAACAAGACTAATCATCAATAGCTAAAACATATCCGAGTAAGCTCGCTGAATCCATCGGCCACACCATCACGTGCTGTCATATCTCAACCTGCTCCTTGCCTGAGCTGCAAGTCTAAACTGGAACGTTGAATGTTCTAGGGGCATAACCCATTAGAAGATGAAACTTTTAGTAAGGGTCCAAAACATATATACGAATGTATGATGCAATAACATGAACAACATTTGCCCTTAATGTAACTTCCTTGGCTCGCAAGCCCGGCTAGGAATCCTAGGCAAATCCCGAACCTCTGCAGAATAAGCCTAACGTTATTCCCTCAACGCCTTTGGGGAATTACGACTACACTCTGGGGGCGACATCCCATTCCCATGCACAAATATCAACGTGACAATAATATCATGCCATGTAATTATCATGACTTTCCATGCAATATGACAAAATGAATCATATCTTTCGTAAATATTATGCATATATAAGCAATCATATCTTTCATAAATATCATGTATAATAAACAATCATATCATGTAGGATAGGAAAACTCACCTTTTGAGATAAACTTGCATTTTCTCGAAAAGCGTGCATCGCCTCGATATGCTTGTCCCTCCTCGATTTTTGTGCCAACTTTCAAAAGTTACACCAATCTCATCATCTCGATCACCTCAAATATAAAATGATATTTTATTACTAAATATCCTCAATACTCCATTTATTTTCTTTTATTTCCTATTTTCCTTCATTTTTCCTTCTAAAAATCCCAATAAATACATCGAGACTATTTTCTCAAATCTATCTTCACAACAATTCATAATATGCTATGAACTTCCAAGGAAAAATATTGGACTTACCCGGATATAGCATTTTCATGCAAAACGAGATTCTTTGGTGCGAAAACCGAGACATCGGGAATCCCAAATCCCAATCCTTTTGCACACACTTCCATAAAATAATTTTTCTGATTTTTTCAAGATTTTTCCCAATTTTTCCCATGCTCCATGTGCCTGCATGCGCCCCAATATGCTAAGGCGAGTGGCGGCGCGTGAGGAACCGCGCGTGCCGGCCACGGGCCGGTCATCCTCCCTGGCCACGGCGACGCCAGCGATCTAAGATAGCTCCACCACTTGAAAGCCCACATCCAGTCGATCCAAATGGCACCACTTTGGGCCTCAAAGGACAACCGGAGCACAGCCAACCGGCTGTTTGAAAGCTCAGCCAAGCGGACCGCCCTCTTTTCCGGCAACCCTCGAACTTCCATCAATCGGCCATGAAAATGGCTCAAACTCTCTAGAATGAAACTTCAAGCCATGGGAAACAAAAGCCCTATGGTTTTGACTCCCAATTTGTTCATTTTCGAGGTCGATTTGAAGCTCCATTTCCTCTCATTTTCAGCCATTTCGAATGCCTATTTATAGGCAAATCCGAGCACCCAAAAGCCTTTGGCCGCCTTACCCAAGCCTCTAAGAGCATAAACCTCCCCTGGATCGGCCTTGAAGCAGCTTCATCCGACCACAATCTCGATTTGCATGTGCCGCGACCAAGCGACCAACTTTTGGTTAGAAAACTCGAGTATTCGACCATACCAGAGGCTGCTTTCGACCCAAAAGTGATCCCCAAGCATCGCTAAAGCAACCCTGACCATCCCTCGTGCCTTTTCGATGGCAGAAACAGTCGGTCGGTGATCGCCCATGCGTTGGTCAGATTCCATGGCTGCCATTTTTGGTTTTTTTGCAGATTTGCCCCCCATTTTTGGTATTCTCATTTTGGCCCTTTTCCACTTAACCCCTCAACTTTAGACAATTGGATTTAGGTTCCTCAAGTCCTAAAAATTTCATTTTACCCTTGAGGATTCCAAAAAAATATCGTTTCGGCCTCCCTCTAACAATTTCTAAAAACTGCACTTAGGCCCGAATCTTTGTTTTGGCCTTAAACCTCTTTGTTTCTTCCTGAAACCACTGAAGGGTTGTTCCTAATGAAAAAATGAAGCTCCCTCAAGCTTCCATTGACTTCCAGGAAGTCGTCTATAATAATTCGGTAATGCAGCCTAATTGGCAGTTGCTATTTTGCTGTACCGAAAACTGTTCCCGATCTGATTTCTTTCTGCACCATAAATCCTATCTCAGGGTGCTCGTTAATGCCACATTATTTTCTTTTGGGCATCTCGGCTCCAGGGCACTTCCGGCAGTCGATTCGGTCATCCATACAGTAATAAATTACCGTTATATCCTCAATTTATCCTTAAATTCCATTTTTTCCCCAAGATAAATTACCCTTGAGTCCTTTATAATTTCTCAGGTATTACACTCACAGTTCTCTCAATCCCAGTGATTCATACTTTAGATGGTAGGAGATGCAGTAGCTTATTCATGTGTTTTCCCGCATGCTCTATCTCTATTTATAGAAATAATTTGATACTTTGAAGAGGCAGAATTAGTTATAATTTAGAAATATGGTTAGGAGTTAGCTGTTGGAGTTGCAATCTCCAATGGCCAATACCAACTTATAGACTGTCTCAATTTTGAGTCACTAGACTCAACATAATGGAATAAAAAGGGCAACGCAGAAAAATTCAGAATACTCCCTATTCTTTTCTCTAAATTCTGTAGATTCCTCCTTCCTTTAAATTCTTTCCCTATTAATGTCACATTGAAACTGCATGGCTAATGTTGAGCATGCTACTTGATTTAGGAATACATGTGTAAAGTTTTTCGGCTACAAAATTATGAGTTCAAGAAAGTCATGAAGTTCATGGCTTATATCTTGTCATGGATGGTATCATTTCAGGAGGTGTGAAATGTTGGTAGATTGATACTATAAACTTTAATAGATATATGGCTCTTGAAGTTTATAGTTGGTGATTTAAAGATGTCTTACGTACTTAGATTTGTGGACTAACCATCTTAGTTGTGTCATGCTAAGTTGCTGATGGTGATGATGGTGCATTTCACACAATAAATTGAATCTTGTATAACAAGGACGATTAATGATGCAACCATTAATCAAGACTCGACTTCAGGCCGAGCCGATCACGTCAGAACAGTAGCACCAGAATAATATTTTAATATTTCATAAGTTGTAAGATTCTACTTGATTTAAGATTCTACTTCATGTTTGATTACGATTTATTTTTATTAGGATTTTAGTTGAATTTTACTTAGGATTTATTTCTATTAGGATTCTAGTTGACTTTTACTTAGGTTTTATTTTTAGGATTCTAGTTAGATGATTTTATTCTAGTTGAATTTTGTTTACAAATATTAGATGGATTTGGATTAGCCAAACACTATAAATATGCCTAGAACCTAGAGTTTCCAATCAAGTTTTTCTCAATACAAATTTTGGCAACCTATTTGGGTTTTCTTAGCAAAACAATTTTGTTTTTGCATCTTCTTGAAATCTAAATTTCAGCTAGTGAAGTTTGTTCTTTCAATAATTTATTTTTGTGTGTTTTTTCACACCCATACTACATGCTGCTTCAGATGGTATCAGAACGATTAATCAACCAATCAAATGGCCAATCTTGAAGGTAATGGTAAAAACCAGCCTCGTGACGGTGATCGGGGTTGCCCGCGGTTTGAAGTGCAATCGAAGAATAATAGGAAATAACTCGTATAATGCAGCAACAATTAGAGCGAATCACAACTAATTGGGCATTTTACAACGAGTTAATGATAACTAGAACTAGACTAATGACATGAATCAAGCCGGTTATGTTAAACCGTTAAGACCAGCCATTAGTCCTATCCTTGTTAATCCTAGAAGACCAATGATGGATGATAGCAACGATAAGGATGATCTTGGTTGTATGATAGCCAACCTTAGTGGTAGAGAGGTTAAGAAGAATGCGCAGTAACATAACCATTGGGGAAACGATGAGTATAAACTATAGAATGGCTTTTCAGTGAGTTTGAAGCTTGATCTTGAACATTATGTTATCCTAGTAACCTCAACGTTTACAAACTCAGGTTTGGTTTATGCTGCTAACATGACAGAAACTCTAAGGTTGTTGACTCATATTGGGGTATTTTCTAGTTCCGAGGGCTCAAGCATTGCTTCACAATCCAAGGATGGCGTTGTTTCTTCTGATCGGCTTGCGATTGTAAAGGAGATGGTGGCCATGGTAGCAGATCCTTCTACAGTTTATTCAGGCTCTGACATGGTTGAATCAAAGGCAATATGAACGTATTTACCTTTGCGATTGCAAAAACAAGATGGTCACAGGGATCTTTTTTTGGATAGGGGTGTTGGATCTCCCAGGCTAGTTAACTTGGGTAGTGCAATTGCTTTCGGTATTAATTTGAAATTAGATTTCAAAACTAAGAATGTTGTAGTAGCTACTGCTATAGCTAATCAAGTGCTTGGTCCAAATGAGGATTCAAGCATCAATATTTTAAGTGATGAAGAGACTGCTAGTAGTCATAGAATAAGCTTCTATTCAAAATAGTTGCAAAAGAATGCTTCTCCAAGCAAGAAAAATCTACGGATGAATTCGGAAGCTATTGAGGAGTCAAAATCAAGAAAGCTAATGAGAGAAGAAAGACATGTGATAAGATCTACTAGATTAGAGAAGCACTCAAGATGGATTGTTCATCATCCTCAATCTAACAATAATAATACAATGGAGGCAAAGGGCAACAAACATGGTGATGGTTGGACCCATGCCAATGAAGATAAGGCTAAGAGGGGAAGGAATGTCTTTGTTCATGTTCCCTTAGTAGAAAAGTTCAAGTAGTTCAAGAAAATGTCAAGCAAAAGTTGCACAAATAAGAAGTATAAGATGACAACTGGCAAGCATAGGAAGCACAAGGTATTTGAGGTTAGAGATGAAGTTATGATATTTTTGAAGAAGGAACGGATTCCAACATGAAAGCAGAACAAGCTCAAGCCAACGAAGTATGGTCTTTACAAGATTACAAAGAAGATCAATGATAATGCTTATGTTGTGAATTTGCCTAATCATATGGTATTTCCAAAACATTCAATGTTGTTAATCTTTCTTTATATTTGCTAAATGTTGAGTTGTCAGACCTGGATCATAATTTGAGGACGAATTCTTTTCAAGTAGAGGTGAATGATGCGGTCACTAATCAAGACTTGGCTCAAGATCAAGCCGACCACGTCGGAACAGTAATGCTAGAACAGTATTTTAATACTTCATAAGTTGTGGGATTCTACTTGATTTAGGATTCTACTTCATGTTTGATTACAATTTATTTCTATTAAGATTCTAGTTAAATTTTATTTAGGATTTATTTTTATAAGATTTTAGTTGACTTTTACTTAAATTTTATTTTTAGGATTCTAGTTAGATGATTTTATTCTAGTTGGATTTTGTTTATAACTATTAGATGGATTTGGATTAGCCAATCACTTTAAATATGCCTAGAACCTAGAGTTTGTAATTAAATTTTTCTCAATACAAAATTTGGCAACTTATTTGGTTTTTCTTAGTAAAACAACTTTGTTTTTGCGTCTTCTTGAAATCTAAATTTCGGCTAGTGAAGTTTGTTCTTTCAAGAGTTTTTTTTAGTATGTTTTTTTCACACTCACACTACACATTGCGTCAATCAATGCAAAATGATCGCAGAGACATCATGAAAGGTTGTTCTTGTTCACCTGATCAGGTAAGGCAATGCAAGTGATATTGTCTCTTTTTCCTTGTCTTAGAAAGTGATACTTTCTTTTTTGGCCATTTACTATTTCATCTGGTTTATGCAGTTGGAAAGCCCTCTTAAGCAGTTCCATTTACACATTTTCAGAAACCCAAGGTGTCTGCAATACCTGATGAGGTGAGTACATTTCCTTTTATTGTATCATTTTATTTCACAGGCAGCACTTCATTAATAGTTTCAAGTTCAGTAGTTGGAATGTAGGGTCCAATTTATTAGCTATGCTTTCTTCTACTTTACCGAACTAGCCTAGTTAGGATAAAATTGCAATTGTGATGAGTTGGAGCACCTGGTGCTCGATCTGAAGAAACACGGCCGACAACCCAGCACCTAGTAATCCTTTCTAATTCAACGATGGGTTGAGATAGGCGTCAATGAAGAGGTCGCTTCGAAACTCTAGCTCCTAAAACGAAGCTAAGCAGTCACCACCGACAAGATTCGAACCACCAAGTGATCGAGTCTCCCCATTAGGACCCTTCTGACAGTTCTTATGCTGAGCTAGTTCTTTAGAAATTGTAAGCTCCCCAGGGCCTGTGCTCGGACTCGTGGTCTCAGCAACAATAGTGGCAGGTTGCGTGGGGGGAGCAGCAGGTGTCGGCACAGCAAAAGCCTTCCCAGCTGCCTTATTTGTCAAAACGGAGCCTTACACAGCCTTACCTCCCTCCTTGCGAAGCATATCTATCTCTTCCTTGATATCTTTTTTACCATATGTGGAAGCCATTCGCCCTACAAAACACACAAGCGCAAATAGCAATCGAATAGGCTGTCACTTGTAAGGTTCGCCAAAACCTCTGCAACTATCTCCTTCTTCCCGTTATTGAGAAAGTGAGGAAACCCTAGCCAAAAGGGGATCCTTATAAAGATCGCTGAAGAATACCTATGACACATCCCACAGATCTACCATCACCAAGCCGCCACTTGTCACGCATATAGGGAATTCTCAGTTACCACCCAACTAACGCCTTCTCCTTTTAGGAAAAACACCCTCAAATCCTAAAGCCATGCGCAGTGCAGGTTAGCGCGTAGAGAACCCTGCTCTGCTTACTCATCTCGGGCCGACCTCAAAATGACTCCAGGATCGCCATCCCAACAAAGACAAAGTCAACTCGACCGACCGCCTCAACCCCACTTAATTTGACTCCTCAAAACTAACACATGGGATAGAAACTGCCCAGACCTCCATTTTTTAGCTCGAACGCTCATTACTCAAGCATTCGACCTGGGGGGCTATGGATCGTCCGGGCCCGATCTCGGCCCTCTCTTAGGCCTGATCTCAGTGTTCTCCTTAGGACCGATCTCGGCCCAATCTTGGTCCTTCCCTTAAACCCAGCCTTGGCCTAGCGCCAACCTGCTACAGTGTCATTGTGACTCCCACTGGATATCCGCGTTGTAGCCTCAGATCTTGTCCTCATTAATGGCGGATTCCATCCATATTAATGAGGGTCTCGTCGCCACCATGTTACCACCTGGGAATCTCTACTGGCGCCGGATAGCTAGTCTCATCACCTGCAAACGCATGATGCATGCATGCAGGAGGACATCTCTTCCTTTTATATCAACTAGCTCTCTTTAAAGCCAAGGTATGTTCTGATCTCTGACTTACTGATACACTCCTTCTCCTTACTCTCTTACTCACTCGACTATTGGAGTGCTTGCAGGTGCCAGCTGCCCCCCGGATGGACCTATAGCCGGAGCCCGCGTCCCGCCTCCAATCGCCCTCTTTTGGTCAAGAAGGAACATGATTCTTCTCAAGTAGAGATGAATGATGCGGTCACTGATCAAGACTTGGCCCAAGTCCGAGTCGACCATGCTGGAACAATAACGCCAGAACAGTATTTTAATACTTCATAAGTTGTAGGATTCTACTTGATTTAGAATTCTACTTCATGCTTGATTACAATTTATTTCTATTAGGATTTTAGTTGAATTTTACTTAGAATTTATTTTTATTAAGATTCTAATTGACTTTTACTTAGATTTTATTTTTAGGATTCTAGTTAAATAATTTTATTCTAGATGGATTTAGATTAATCAAATACTATAAATATGCCTAAAATCTAGAGTTTGTAATAAAGTTTTTCTTAATATAAATTTTGGCTATTTGGGTTTTCTTAGGAAAATAATTTTATTTTTACGTCTTCTTAAAATCTAAGTTTCGGCCAATGAAATTTATTTTTCGGTTTTATTTTGTTGTATTTTTTTCATGCCCATACTATACGCTGCGTTAATCAATGCAAATGATCGCGAAAATATCATTAAAGGTTATTCTTGTTCTCCTGATCAGGTAATTAGGTAATGCAAGTGATATTGTCTCTTTTTCCCTATCTTTTATTAGGTACTTTAGTATAAAACATACCAGAAAATGATACTTTCTTTTCTACCCATTTACTATTTCATCTGGTTTATGCAGTTGGAAAGCCCTCTTAAGCAGTTCCATTTACACCTTTTTAGAAACCCAACGTTCCTTCTGAGCCAAGATCAAACTCTTTTTTTGACTATGATTGGGCCTTGCAGTGGTACAACCTGGTGAACCAGGCATAGGACTTGACTTGCTCTTTCTTCTCTTACGCCAATTCCACTTTCGAGAGAACTATTTGGATTGACTTGGGCATCAGCGATTTCAATCATCACTTATGACATTTCAACGACTCTTGCTTTTTCTATTTTAAGAGATTTTTTCCCAGAACGAGAATATTGCGAATCTTTTAGATAAACCTCTTAAAGAATTAGAAGGCCTGGTATATTATGATGTGTGATTTGATCAAAATTTTAATTTTACAGATTCGAAATGAGAAACTGTCATCCCATTCAATCCAATTGGGATGCCCTGGTAAAGAAAAATACTAAAACAAAGCACTTGATTCGGATATGAATCATAGGATTAAATATCTTTTGAATTCCTCCATTTGAAATAAAAATGGAATTGTAGGAAAAGCAACGACTGGAGTGGGAGAGTCAGAGTCGAAAAGAGGATTCCTCACTTCTTTCTCTCATTTAAAACCGTGCATGAGACTTTCATCTCACACGGCTCTTAAGTGATAAAACGATGAAGAACTCATCTTCTTTCTTTTTTGATTACCTTCATCACGTATGTATAAGACCAAATCTATTATGGGACAGTTCATGATATTCATATCGATCTATTATGCACCTCTCGAAGAGGCCCGTGCTTCCTTTGTTGAAATAAGGACAAATGGTTTGATTCGAGATTCCCTAAGAATCAAGTTAGTGAAATCCTCTATTCTGTATACTAAAAAAAGAAATGATCCATCGGGTTCAGGATTGATCTCTAATAATGGATCAGATCGCAACAATATCATACCTGATGAGGTACACTTCCTTTTATCGTATCATTTCATTTCACAGGCAACACTTCATTAATAGTTTCACGTTCAGTAGTTGGAACGTAGGGTCTAATTTGTCAACTATGTTTCCTTCTACTTTACAGTATTAGCCTAGTTAGGATAAAATTGCAATTGTGATGAGTTGCGTTATATATTTATAATGTAAAAATAAACCTCAATAAAAAGATAACAATCCCAACCTTCTAAAATGAAAAAAAAATCTCAATATTTGGGTCTCTTATTTTTGCTTTTATATTTTTGTCACTAGTTTTCGGTTAATTTTTTCTAGCAAGATGGGATGGCACAAGGAAAACAGAGAGTTGCTTAGTTGTGGAAAATGATTTTAATTTTTTATTTTTAATTTTTTTAAAAAAATTAAAAAGTGTGTTTAAAGTTAAAAGTACAGAAAAAATAATTTTCAATATGAAATATTTGTTACAAAAGTAGAGATGTTTTAATTTATTTTATATAATTTATATTAGAGAAGGATAAGGAGGTGATTTGAGATTTTTTTTAAAAATGGTGTTTTTTATATCCCTAAATTGATAAGAAAATCTGAAAACTCCTTTTAATAATTTTTTAAGTTCAATTTTAAAAAAAATTATTATTTTTTGAATCTTCACTTTCTAATTGAAATTTTTTTTTATTTCAATAAACTTTCTAATTTTTATTTTTTGTAAATATTTTTTAATTTAAAAAATTAATTTATTTTCCTCCACAAGATAGCTCTGGAAGTCTTCAATTAGGGTGGGGGCACTGCTGAAGGACTGACTGATTGGTATGTATATTTGGACCGAGGTTAAGAATGATATCATACTTTAATTTTTTTTAGTGTTAGATTATGATGCGGAGTTCAAATAATTTGACGGTTGAGATTTCCATTGATACCTTCACATGTTAATAAGGTGGATATATCTACCCATCTTACTAACATTGATTTCTGTTGCCCCCAGTTGGAGAGTATGATAGCGTGCGGTGACCCTTTCAAAAGGACAATGACCCGTCACCTATAGGGACTAAAACCCTGTTCAGTTGTGGAAAATTATTTTAGTTTTTTATTTTTAATTTTAAAAATATGTTTAAATGTTAAAAGTATAAAAAAATAATTTTCAATATAAAATATTTGTTAAAAAAGTAGAGATGTTAAAAGTATACGCGCGATTGAGGTGCGTGAAGGCAGTACCATCATCTTCTTTTTCCTCGTTCTCAGTATTGACAATCTCTTTCCTTTTTTGTTGCCGACAACCTCTTGCCTTCTGCTTGACCTCTCGCCTTGTTCACTATCGATCAATCCTGGTCCCTCTTTCCTTGCTGCCGACCAACCTCTGGTCTTGCTTTCTTTTGTCGGTAGTCGTTGCCTCTCTCTCATTCTTGCTCTTGCTCTATGCTGTTGGTCTCTAGCAACATGGGAGGCAAGCAGTCAGTTAGTCGGTCACCTTTTTCATGCTGGTGGCTGACAACAACGTTGATCGGGGTTGGGAGGGCTGGCGATAGCAGCTGTATGGACGGCCAGATCTGGGTAGGTGACATGGGAGGTGAGTGGTCAGTCGATCTAGTGGCATGGGAGGTGGGCAGACAGCGATGGTCCAGAAGCGTGGGAGGTCGTATTTCTCATTCGTTACCAATAGAAAGGTGTATGATGTTGGATGTTGTTGCACCCTCCTCGGTTCGTTCAACGACGTGAGAGGTGAGCGGGCAGCGACGGTCCTACGGCGTGAGCAGTGGTTGTATTCCCTGTTTGTTGCCGATAAAGAGGTGTGTGCTGTTAGAGGCTGTTGCACCCTTATTGGTTGTCTTTTCAGTGGTTGTTCGACGCCAACCCGCCTCCTCAGTCTTTTCAGTGGCTGTTGCACCCTTATTTGTGGGGAAAAAAATTTCTTCTCTAACCTTTTGGTGGATAAAAATATATTTTTTATATTTTTCTAATATTACAAAATGGATTTGAAATTTTTTTTAAATTTCAAAAATAATGTGAAACTGTTATTTAGATTTTCAAAATCGAAAGCGTTTTCGAAACGTTAAATTGACGTCTCCTATAAATTTCCGTGGATCAGGGCTTAAGTTACGGCTAGATTAGCAACGATTTTTGTTGCCCCCAGTTGGGGGCTATGATGATTTAACAGTTGACCGTAACTGGACTTCCAATGGTGCGTGCTGGAGATCAATAGAGAGAGAAATTGAGAGGGATGGAGAGGTGAGACGAGAGACAAAGAAGTGATTTAAATATAAAGGTAAATTGATTAATTCTTGTACTTTATTAATGGATTAATTTAAAGACAAAGAAGCGGCAACCATTTTATGTGCTTTTTGTTTTCGTGCGTTAACTAGTCGCTGTAGGGTCCTGTGATGGTATTTTGTAAAAATATTTTCCTCATATACAACAACAACAACAATAACAATAATATATTCAGCCTTTATCCCACTATATGGAGTCGGCTATATAAATTCTAGACTTCCATGTATTTCTGTCTTTTGTCATATCTTCGTTTAGATCCATATATTTCATATCAAATTTTAATGTCTCTCCCAAAATCTTCTTGGGTCTATCTCTACCTCTTTTTGTGACTAATTATTCCATTTCATCAACTCTTCTCACAGGAGCGTCTCTTAGTCTCCTTCTCACATGACCAAACCATCTTAATCTAGTCTCTCTCATCTTCTTCTCGATTGGCACTACTCCTACCTTATTACGAATAATTTCATTTCTAATTTTATCCTTTCTTGTATGTCCGCACATCCATCTTAACATCCTCATCTCCCCTACACTCGTCTTTTGCTCATGCTGGTATTTGACTGCCCAACATTCTGAGCCATACAACAAGACTGGTCTTATAACTGTCTTATAAAATTTTCCTTTCAATTTTAATGGGATTTTACCATCACATAACACCCCCGATGCATTTCTCCATTTTAACCAACCTGCCTTAATTCTATGTGCGACATCCTCGTGGATTTCTCCATCTTTTTGAATCACTAATCCCAAATATCGAAAATGGTCTTTTCTTTGTAAGATTTGGTCTTCTAATTTTATTATAACATCATCTACTCTTGCATTTTTACTAAATCTGCATTCCATATATTCTGTTTTCTTTCTACTTAATTTAAATCCCTTAGATTCTAAATTGTTTCTCCACAACTCAAGCTTAGTGTTCACTCCTTCTTTTGTTTCATCCACCAACATTATGTCGTCTGCAAATAGCATACACCAAGACACATCTGTCTGAATATCTTTAGTGAGTTCATCCATTACTAGGGCAAATAAGTATGGACTTAGTGCAGAACCTTAATGCAGTCCTATTGTAGTTGTAAATGGTTCAGTATCCCCTCCGCATGTTCTGACCCTTGTCTCTACATCATTTATGTACATTTTAGCTTACATAAAATACATAAATAATATACATATCTTTCGCCTTATTGTCCTTCACTGTTCTTCAACGCCTTGAATGAGGATATTTTAGACATTGATACATTATTATGTAGTTCAAAATATATACAATGATATATTAATAATATTTTTCATTAAAAATTGACTGAACGTTGCAGCTCCCAAACAAAGAAAAGTTTGAAAAATGGCCTAATGGTCAATTCGCGAAGCCTAATGGACTTCTTATAAGATAGAACGACCGCAACTCCTTCCTTTCCATGACACCAGTTGCATTTGAGTCCCAACTTATTCAAAATATCAAAGCCCGCTCACTCTCTCTCTCTCTCTCCCCTGTAATTCAATCATATCTAGTTCTATTATCACAGCTCCTGCACGAATCTTTCTTGGCAGAAATGGGTTCCATGCTGCTAGTTTTCTTCCTGGCCTTCTCCCTCAACACGCGTCTCTCTTTTGGAGCTGACACCATCTCTGCAAACCAATCTCTGTCCGGGGATCAGACAATTGTCTCTGCAGGTGGGAATTTCGAATTGGGTTTCTACGCACCGAGTAACGCTTCCAAGTATTACATATGCATGTGGTACAAGAAAGTGTCCAATAAAATTGTACCTTGGGTAGCTAATAGAGAATCAGCCGTCTCAGATCACCGTTCCTCACAACTCAAAATCATAGATGGCAACTTGGTGCTTCTCAACGAGCGGAAACTCCAAGTTTGGTCCACCAATCAGAGCTCTACAACTTCGAATTCTGTTGTAGCAGTTCTTGGGGATGATGGTAATTTGGTTCTGAGAGAAGGGTCCAAATCCAATTCCACAGAACCAATTTGGCAAAGTTTTGATCACCCAGCCGATACTTGGTTCCCTGGTGCCAAGATCTCATATAATTGGGTTACTAAAACCCATCAACGCCTTACTTCATGGAAGAATTCTGAAGATCCTGCTCCAGGGATATTCTCTCTTAGTCTAGATGCAAATAAAAGTGAGTATATTATAATGCGGAATGGGACTGAAGTCTACTGGAAAAGTGGTCCATGGAACGGGCAGGTTTTCAGCAAAATCCCAGAAATAAAGAACTATATTGGTTATAATTATAATTTTAGCTTTATCGACAACAAAAATGAGAGTTATTTCACATATTCTGTCGATGATCCTTCAATAATTTCTAGATTTATCATGGATACATCCGGGCAAATAAAGCAAGTCACATGGGTGGAGAACAGCAAGGTGTGGAATTTGGTTTGGTCTTAGCCGCTACGACAATGTGAAGTTTATGATTTCTGTGGGGCATTTGGCACCTGCGATGGGACGACAAAACAAGCTTGTAGTTGTTTGAAAGGTTTCAGACCTAGGTCGGACAGTGACTGGAATTTGAATGATCATTCTGGTGGGTGTGTGAGGAATTCCCAATTACAGTGCGAGACTTCTGGTGCTGTTAATAAAGAAAGAGATAGGTTTTGGAAGTATCCCAACATGAACTCGCCTGAAAATCCACAAACTGTGGCTGTTGGCAGTGAGGCAGAATGCGAAACTTCATGCTTGGGTAACTGTTCGTGCACAGCTTATGCTTATGACAGTAATGCTTGTTCGATTTGGATTGGCGAGCTTGTGAACGTCGAACTACTCTCAGGAAATGGAAAAACTCTTTATATTAAACTCGCTGCCTCTGAGTTTTCGAGTTCTAAAAATAACAAGGGTACTATTATTGGAGTTGTTGCTGGTTCCATTGTAGTGATAGCCCTCCTGGGTGTTGTTTTTGCGGTTTTCTGGCGGCGGCAAAGGAGGTCAGTTGGATCGACAAAAGCTGTAGAGGGTTCATTAATTGCATTCGGATACAGAGATTTGCAGCATGCAACCAAGAATTTCTCTGAGAAACTGGGGGCAGGAGGCTTTGGCTCTGTTTTTAAAGGGACATTACCTGATTCAACTGTTGTAGCTGTGAAGAAGCTTGAGAGCATCATCCAAGGAGAGAAGCAATTCCGAACAGAAGTCAGCACAATTGGAACTATCCAACATGTCAATCTTGTTTGGCTTCGTGGGTTCTGCTCTGAAGGCAACAGGAAGTTGGTGGTGTATGATTATATTCAGAATGGCTCCTTGAATTCCCATCTTTTCCATGAAAAGGATGAGAAGGTTTTGGACTGGAAAACAAGGTACCAAATAGCACTGGGGACAGCTCGAGGGTTGGCTTATCTCCATGAGAAATGCAGGGACTGTATCATACACTGTGACATAAAGCCTGAAAACATCCTTTTAGATGCTGAATTCTGTCCAAAAGTTTCTGATTTTGGACTTGCAAAGCTTATGGGGCGAGAATTCAGCAGGGTTTTGACAACCATAAGGGGAACAAGAGGCTATCTTGCACCAGAGTGGATATCTGGAGTAGCCATAACTTCCAAAGCTGATGTTTTCAACTACGGTATGATGCTTTTTGAGGTTGTATCGGGAAGAAGAAATTCTGAGCACACCGAAGAAGGGAAGCAAAAATTCTTCCCAACCTGGGCTGCAAATGTTGTCATAGAAGGAGGCGATGTCCTTGACCTACTAGACCCCAGACTGGACAAGAATGCAGATGCGGGAGAGCTAAGGCGAATCTGTAGAGTTGCTTGTTGGTGCGTCCAAGACGATGAGAACCATAGACCGACAATGGGTCAGGTAGTGCAGATCCTGGAAGGGATTCTGGATGTGAACCCACCTCCGGTTCCACGATCCCTCCAAGTCTTCGTTGACAACCAGGAAAACATAGTTTTCTTCACAGAGACATCCTCTGGCCAGAGCTCTGAACATCCGAGCAACACTTCGACTGACTCCTCTCAGGCAAAGAGCCCTGCATCCTCGACAGATGCCAAGCCCTGAAGGCCAAAAGGGATTATTAGTATATATAACATGCATGTTCTTCCTTTTTTGTGTTTTCCGTGTCCATTAGCATCATTTTACTTTCACAACCAAAATAAGACCTCAAAGGCTTTTGGGCTGTGTTTGTTTTAAGAAAGCTGTTTAATGAAATCCCTCTATCTAAATGGAACATTGAAATGATGTTTAAGGCGATCTTCATATGTATAACAATTTTAAACTTGAACAAAGACCTAGTGGTAGTGTACACCTAATTTAGAACTCGTATAAAATGCCAAGGATTTTAAAGTCATGCTTCTTTTTTTTTTTGCTGTTTTCAGGCCATTTTCAGTTTTTAGTTTTCCAAAACAGTAAAAATATGTTTACTTTTATACTTTTAAAAATGCATTTTCACAAATAAGAAAAAAAAATTGTAAAGAAAAATTAAAATAACAAAAAGTCATTTTAACTGTTTTTATTATAAACACGCTCAATTTTTTCAAAATGCGAAAAACGTTACAGACAAAAAGAATGCATTTCTTACAATCTCAAAATAGACACTCAAAATATAAAACTGAAAATGAATTCAAAATTGAAAATTAAAATACAAAGAGAACAATTTCTAATACTCTACCTTACTTAGGTAGTGTTTATTAACAAAAATATGAGTAGAAAAAAAATGGAAAATGAAAAATATTCTAAACAAAAGTGTTTTCATTGTATTTGTTAAATTTATCTAGTAATTCACTGATAAGAAGTCATGTGACTTCTTATGTCTAGGATTGTTCAAATAAATTTATCTTGAACTTTACAAATAAAAAAAAGGAGGCATATGACTCTTAATGTATTTCAAAAAATTTAACAAACAATCTAATAAAAATCTTGAAATATTTTTTAACTTTATCTTGTTTATTCCATATCTTAATTCGAAAAACATTTCAATATTATTTTTATACAAGTTTATCTTATTCATTTTAACAAATATTACCTTAGTTAAATAAGGTTTTTAAGATTTATATGCCACTCACCTTCTCATTTATAAAATAGAACAAACTCCTGTCATTATTTATTTACATTTGAAAAAAAAATTAGAATTTAAGCCTTGTTTGGAAATGGTGAGATTTGGGACTATTTTCTATATTTGTCATTATTTACCAACTCTTGTCAAATAATATTGTAATGACTTAATTTCATATTACAAGTATATTGGAAGATTTTTGTTATATTACTCGATCTCATGAATAAAATTATAATTTAACAATATGTTCCTTTAATTTTAGAACCCAACAAAATCCCCTCTTTGGAAAATGTTGTTTTTCCATTTTTATTTTTATTTTTTTGGTGCAACCTAACTCATGGTTGTATTCTTTTAATGGTTAGTTTATGTGTGTAATCAATTATTTAGTTTTTATCTAAATTAAAGAAAATAAAACAATTGGCAGTTATATCTTTTAAATGTTATCGAATGTATTTATAGTTGTTAAACAATGACATGGCACATGTGGGAATGTTAGGTCGGTTGTTCAATTAAATAAAAGTTTGTTTATTACTTTATAGCTACATACTTGTTTAATTTATAAACGAATTTCTTGTATTTAACTCACATGCTAAACAATACACTGATAATTTCGTTGCAAGAAGAACAGGAAAAAAAATCTTATTAGGGGATATGGTAGAGGGCATATCTGCTTAGTAGTTGAGACATAAAATTAAGTATTTTATGTAGTGTTTGTTAATTAAGATATAGATCGAAAAAAATGAGATATGAAAAGTATTTCAAACAAAAGTATTTTTTATTATATTTGTTAAATTTTTCTTATAACTCTTGAAGAAGAAGTTATGCGACTTCTTATCTGAATTTTTTTAAATAAATATATCTTTCCTCCTTTAGATAAATTTATCTTAATCCTTACAGATAAGAAAAAAAATGACACACATGTGTCTTCTAGTGCATTTTAAAAAATTTAACAAACAGTTTGATAAAAATCTTGAAATACTTACAAACCTTATCTTGATTATTCCTTTAGCGGCTCACTCCCGGATTATCCCGTTAGTAAAAATCCAAAAAGAAATTGTCACAAAAATGATATAGAACAACACTTAAATAAAACACTCAACTTTTTTTCCCGCTCACTAAATAACATGAGCAAAAAATAATACATTTCATTCATAACTTGACTTACATAATCCCTTATGCCAAATGGCCATACCATCCAAAATAAAATGGCACTATTGCAAATTGCATAATAAATTTTTCATTCTACAAGCCCTCAAACAAAATACTTCCTGAACCTTTTAGTTGGGAACGTCTCTGTACACCTTTAAATCTGGGCTCTAGCCCCACTAGACTCGCCCTCTGCAATTTCATTTCTCTTACCTAGAATGGCAAGAGTAAGCAAGATGAGCTACAAGACTCAATAAGTATATATAATCAACAAGTGAGATTGTAGAATTAAGGTATGGATAGACCAAATGAAGTATACTCGACTCCCCAAAATACAATAACAATTTTATTATTAATTTCCCATCATTAATACTATCACATATCATCATCATAATGCATTTTATGCAACATTCCATTTCCCATAAACATATAGATTTCGATGCATCACATTGGCTCTCAAAGCCTCCATTCACATGAATCATATCGGCTCACATAGTTTTCCATTCACATGCATGCATATATGTGTCATCTAATGCATCTTAAAAAATTTAACAAACAGTTTGATAAAAATTTTGAAAACCTTCCGAAACTTATCTTGACCATTCCTGTAGCGGCTCACTCTCAAATTATCCCCCTAGCATAGAAAAATTTGAAAGGAGCTTGTCACAAAAATAATATAGAACAACACTTAAATAAAATACTCAAACATTTTTTTCCTTGCTCACTGAATAATAGGAGACAAAAATAATACATTTCATTCATAACTTGACTTACATGATCTCTTAGGCCAAATGGCTATACCATCCAAAATAAAAGGGTACTATTGCAAATTGCACGATAAATTTCACTCTACAAACCCTCAAACAAAATACTTCCTGGACCTTTTAGTTGTGAACATCTTTGTACACCTCTAAATCTAGGCTCTAGCTCCACTAGACTCATCCTCTACAATTTCTTTTCCCTTATTTGGAATGACAAAAGTAAGTAAGGTAAGCCACAAGACTCAGCAAGTATATATAATCAACAAGTGAGATCGTAGAATTAAGGCATGGATAGACCAAATGGAGTATACCTGACTCCCCAAAATACAATAAAAATTTTATTATTAATTTCCCATCATTAATACCATCCCATACCATCATCATTATGCATTTTATGCAACATTCCAGTTCCCATAAACATATAGATTTCCATACATCACATCGGCTCTCAAAGCCTCAATTCACATGAATCATATTGACTCACATAGCCTTCCATTCACATGCATGCATATGTGTATACATATATATAGAAACATCAATAAGCCATTCACTTGGGTTGAGCATTGCCTACTGGGCTATATGACTACCTCACCAGTGTCAAGCACTCTATAGGATATCATCTTCTTTCTCATCCCACGGAACATAATCGATGCACCAAAATAATAATAGGAGTGCAAAAATAATGCCATGCAATTCTCATGAGGTCTCACATAAATATAACATGCATGCTCCATTATAAAAATGTTCACATCACAATCATCATGTAAATTTAAACACTTCAATATCATTTTCATTCATAAGCCCATGGTATTTTCATCCACGATATTTAACATCCTTCATTGGGTTTCATTTTCACACCATTTCTCAATATCAAAAAAATTGATTACATATATTCATCATAAAAGTTTCATGGCTTTCATTTCTTATTACACATGATAAATTTATCCCCTGTAAGGCCCCCACATATCATCAAGAAGCATTTTTATACTCATTTTAACTCTATAAGATGTTTGGGGAAGAGATTATAAACATTTAAGAAGCTGAAAATTTTTAGATTTTAGGCTCGGATTAAAAAGGGAACTATAGGCTCAATTTGAATCCAAATGATTCAAATCCTATCTCAAAACGAAGCTTATAAAGTTAGGTTTAGTCAAACAAAATATCTTAATTCTGATATTAAAACAAAAAGTTATGGTCAAAAGAGCACAAAATGTAAATAAAGGGCTTAGTTGATTAATGGAAGGCTTAATCGACTAAAGCTTAGTTGACTAAAGAAATGCTTAGTCGACTGAGTAGATTGTTGAGTTGACTGGGCCAAGGGATGACACAAAAATATGAGAAAACTAGCCTCTGCTGAGTTGACTAAATCTAAAGATCAATCGACTCTGATATTTTACTCTTGTATTGGTTTTGATGATGAAAAACAAATAATTTATATCTTAAGTCAAGTATATGTTTTGGAAATAACAATCAATTTCAAATATCTTTGTGAAAATGAAAACCAAATGATCTATAACTTTCTATAGATGGAGATTTGGGCAAACAAATATTAAGATTTAAAGGAATCTCCTAAATAATTTTTTAAATTAGTTTTGATTTATTAGATAAATGAAGTAAAATATTTCAAAGGCAAAAGACCATGTTGTTTAGTCCAATTGCTCCATTCCCCTAATGGAATTTTTATATGACTTATAGTGGAAAACATATTATAAGTATTATAGTATTTTGTGTATCAAAATGAACCAACAAATGCTATTTCTCTAATTCTGAAAGATTAGCACATTATAAGGAGATATATAAGAAAATATTTTTATCTTGAAAAACTATCTCCTGGTATTTTGATAGCTAATATTCATTGTTGTTAAAATAATTTTTAATGAATTTTTCAAGAAATAAAAGGTATGTATTTTGGGAGTGGTAAAATTGTAAAATTCTGAATTTGTACTAAAACCAAAATTTTATTTTTTTATTATTATGAATTTTGATTTTTTAGATATTTTTATTAAATTCAAATGAAGAGTACTTTCTTATTTACATTTATCTATTAAAGTAAATGTCCACATTTTTTTTAATTTATATTTTACTAAATTAAAAAAAATATGGACATTTACTTAAACTAAAGAAATGTAAATATGTTGTAATATATACATGCTAAATCTAATATTTATAATCTATTGATCGACTATATCCCATCTATCGACCGACCAAAACCATTTGTTGATCAGCATAATGCAAGTTTTGAATTTGTCGACCATTTTTTTAATTTGTCGATTGCTTTTTGAATTTTTACTCATCTGTCTACTGATATCTTGCATCTGTTGACCGTTTGTGTTGTAGAAACACCCAATGACTAGTTTTTCCACTTACCCAAAGTGGCTTTTCCATTACTAACGATAAGATTCGTGAATGGACTCTCAAGGCACTATAAATACAAGACAAATGGGTGATTCAAATCAACCAAGAGGATTGATTTCAAGCTTTCAAGTGTTCATTCTTTCAAGAGCTTAATGGTTTCATTTGTGCTTCATTTTTCTCTCTAAAGACTTTGATTATCATTTGTATTATCTTGTTCAAACTTTGTATTTATATTGAGAGATCTTGTAACTAAGAGTGTCTACTCTTAGATCATTTCATTTTATTATTTTTTCTTTTTCTAACTTATTATTAGAGGGCTTGCTTGTTTAAACAAAAGGTTGTGATACCTAGCTTGGTACTAGAGGACTTGTTTGTCTGAGGGCAACATAATCACATGACACATTGGCACAACACAACCCTAGCTTAAGAGGGGCAACATCAACGCATCTCTCCAACACCTTGGGAACAATGGTTACCACTCCCGACATGGGAAGGTCAACATCAATGTAGGAACCCAGCTCACCAAAATCACGTCAGAGATTACGTTCCCACTCAAAAGCATCCCTTAAACACTACCCATGTCCCATACACATGCCAATGCCATAACCACAACATGAAATGATGCATTATATAAGATAACATTTTAATGCACATGTAAATAAACATTTTGGATGAACCATCCACATGAAATCAACCATTCACATGCCAAAACCATTTGGATGAAACAAAATCAAGTTTCGAGAAACCACTCAAGTTTGAAGTAGGAACTCTCATGTAATATCCCATATTTTTCAAAAGTGCTCAAAAGTAATTTTAATGCTGGTCATAGGTGAAATTATCAAAAGAGTTGGGACTTAAGTATAATTTCTTACAGTTATCAGTACGGAATTGACTGCAGGGAATGCTTCGGAGTGTAATTGTCTAAGGAAAATGATATGGTCTCAATGAGTGTTCCGAGATAGGATTTATGGCAATAAAAAAAATTGGAATTAAGTTAGTTTTCAATACAGCTAAATTACAGCCATGATTCAGGGTGAAAAATTGAATTATCGTAGGAGACTTTCGAGAAGTCAATGGAACCTTGAGGGGTGTTCGGTTTTTCATAACTATCAACCCTATGGTGATTTCAGGATGAAACAAGGGTCCGGTGAGAGCGCAGGGACGAAATTGACCTTTATCGAGTAATCGCCGAATATTAATTTTGATAAATCAAGATATTGTGGGACTTGAGGGTAATTATCTTAAGGTCTTGGAGGGTCCAAGAGCTATTATCCAAATTTATAGTGCAATTATCAAAATCCCTAAGTGCAATTAAGGAGAATTAGTAAGAGTAGATGCGTAATTAGTGTATATATATATAGTGTTATATAAAAATAGCTTTTCGCATGGGACACGGGGGACAAATATGTATCATTGAGAGACAAATTGCCACCAATTGAGGCATTGGGATAAGAGATTGGCTACATGATTTGAGGAGAATTATTCATTATGTGATATAAAATATATATATATATATATACATATCTATGCTATGTATGTATGAAGAAGCAAATAGCTGACAGGTTTGAAGGAGAGAGTGGCCGAATGAGAGTAGAGAGAGAGGGAGGGAAAGAGAGTTGGGCAATGAAGGATGGTCAAACTCGACCATGGCAGCCCGTAGCAGCAACAAATAGGTGAAGTAGGACTAGCGGCAACAGCAATTGGCTGGTGCACAATGGTCAGGGGTAGCCAAGGGCTGGCCGATGTGGCCATTTTCTGATGGCTAGAGGTGCAAGTAGGGGCGACCATGGTCGCGAGCTCGCTGCAAGCTAGATGCACGGGGATGCTAGCCGTGACGGTGGAGGCCATTGGGGCGACCGGTGGCGAGCTGCGAATCACCGTGGTGGCAAGTGGCAGCGCTCTGGTGACGGCTGGTGAGCGGGTGGAGGTGGCCTCGAGGAGGTAGTGCATAGGTCGCACGTTGTAGGTGTTCGTGCGTAATAGGGAGCATGGAAGGAAGGAAGAAGAAGAAAAGAAGAAAAAGAAAAAAAGGAAAAGAAAGGAAAAAAAAATAGAAACATATGGAGAAAAATTCCATAAAATGTCAAAGCTAAAGGAGTTTTTCGAAGTCAGGAAATTGTTCAAACATGTTATTTTATGAATTGTTATAGTGAAATATTTGAGAATATATTTAGTTTAGATTTATTGAGGAAAAATATAAAGAAATAGAAAGGAAAATAAAGAAAATGCAAGAAATTATGGAAAAATAGGTTTTAATATTTATTTAAATAAATATGGTGATTAGGATTCCTTAAGGCTTAAGTTGAAGTGACTTGTGCAAATTTTGAGGTTGGCACGCAAATCGAGATGATACACATATTTTGAGATAAGGGGCCAATATAAAGGTATCCGGATAAATTTGAGAATGTAAGTAGTACTTCCCAACTGGATTTAGTTTTATGAAAATGCTTGGTTTGTAAGTGGTTCAACCCAAAAAAAAATTCAGTTTCATGTAAACGTTTTATTGTCATGTTGTCATGTCTAGGTATGCTATGCATCATGTAGAGTGCATTTACATTTTCTGATGATGAAATATGCATATCAGCATAATGAGATTCATGGTTGTATGTTGCATGGGTTTGGGATTAGGAACTGACTCTGTTACTTTGCCAAGGGTGCACCCATACACCTCGGTCTGGCAGAGAGAGTATAAAAATGGCGAGTAATCTTAAGGTGTAGTCGACGCAAACATAAAAGTTATGATGTTATGTGCATTGCATTCATACATGTGCATTAAATGTTTCCCTTACTTAGATGATTCATCATCTAACTTGCACTTTGCCCCTGGAGTATTCAAACGTTCCATATGGAGATTGTAGCAAATACGAGGATGATTGAGGCATGAAATTACACTTAGGAAAGTGTATGATAAATTGAATGTATGTTATGTAGCTCATGTATTTAAGTTTTGCTACTTTGAATTCTGAACGTATTGAGGAATGATGATGTATAACCCTATTTAGGGTTATTGTTAGTTGAGAACTTATGTTATGTATTAAGTCATGTTGAGAAATTTATGTCCCCTTAATATAAGAACTGATTTATGATTAATGTTAAGATGTTAGGTTCGATTCTAACTTCCGCATTTGATGTATATGATGATTCTCTTTGTAGATAAATTAATGAAAATTTTGGAATGGGTATGAGGAATGATGTGGTTTAGTATTAGTTTATAAGAAAAAAAAATTTATTACCCTAGAGTTGTCCCAAGCTATAACGCGCCCGAAAAATGAGCCGTTACATCTCACATGCAACAAAACTAGTTTTTTGGTAGAACTATTCACCTTGAATAAAACCCAGAACACCTTGATTATCGCCTAACCTTACTTTTAACGGTTCTCAAATCTGAGTCTCAACGTACCCTGGCTATCCTATGTATTTAATCTTTCTCCTTTCTCCATTCCTTTGCAACTTCTCCAAATGGTGCCTCCTATTTAGAGGCCTTGAAACTTGACCACCAAATATGTTATATTATATTATAATATTTCTTAATCATTTCAAAATTTTTCCAAATCTTTCAAGATATTCCAATCATTTAAGATTTTCTCAAATCTTCTGAGATATTCTAATCATTTTATGATTTTCTTAAATCTTTCATAATCTTTTATAATCATTTCAAATCTTCTCCAATCATTCCAAATCCTCTAAGATTTTCTACTACACCCCTTATCATTAACTTTATAATAATTGAGATATTTAAAATTCAAAATTAATAACTCAAAGTTACTCGATAAGTACATTTTGCTCTAGTGTCCACACAGGACTATCGTTTCGTCTTAAAACCACTTCAAAGTTGATCCTTATTAAAAATTGGAGCCTCCTCAGTGTAAGAACTCATATTTTCCTGAGGTTGCCACATAATTTAAGCAAGTTTATAATGCCAAAAAATTTCTTGATAGCAGTTATCAATACCGAATCAACTGCAGGGAGTGTCTCGGAGTGAAATTGTCTAAGGAAAATGATATGGTCTCGATGAGCTTTCTAAGATAAGATTTATGGTAATAAAAGAAATTAGAATTGAGGTAGTTTTTGGTTCAACTAAAATGTAGGTGCCATTTAGGATGTAAAATTGAATTGTCGTAAGGGACCTCCAAAAAAATAACGGAAGCCTGATGGGCTCCAATTTTTCGTAATGAGCAACCCTTCAATAGTTTCGGGATGAAACGATAGCCCAGTGAGGATACTGGGACAGAATCGTCATTATCGAGTAAGCTTTAAGTTATTAATTGTGGATTTTCGGTATCAAAATGCAAATTAATGTGATGTTTAAGGGCATAGTTGTAATAAAGAAATTACTCAAGTGAAATTAAGAAGGAAATTGGGGTTTATGTGTAATTTTCTTTAGTTTAAATATGTAATTTTATTATGTAATATGTAATTAATATATAGATAGGTTGCGTGCTGTGTGTGCGTGTGCGATGGTCGTCCATCCTCTGCAAACTCCAGCAGCCATACCTCTGCAACTCCATACTTCCTAGCCATTCCCTGAAAGATTTAGAGGAGTTCACACGTAATAGGTGATGGGCGAAGCTGGTTAGGTAGTGAGTTGGCTTATAAATAGCAAGAAAATAAGAAGTGGAGGATCAGAGAGTTGAAGAGAGAGCTTGGCCGAGAGATGCAAGCGAGAAAGAAACAGAGTTGGGATGGGCAATCCGAGAGAATGCAAGAGAGAAAGAGATCAAAAGAATGAATGGTGGCCGAAGAAAGCAACCAGCGCGGCCATGGCAGCTAGCTAGGCGGCCATGGCCACGGGCAGCAACCAGCCGCTAGCGGACAAGCACAGCAATAGCTGCGACGGAGGCCGACGAGGCATGGGCAGTAGCCGGAGAGGCTGTGGTGGTCGACGGCTGTAGCAGCAACAATGTGAAACAGCTGGAGCTGGTTCACATTGGAGAGGAAGGCAGGGGAGGAAGACGATGGAAGAAGAAGAAGAAGGAAGGAAAAGAAGAAAAGAAGAAAAGAAGAAAAAGAAAAAAAAGAAAAGAAAAAGGAAGAAAAGAAAAGAAAAGAAGGAAGAAAAAACAAAACAAAAAAAAGAGAAGGAGAAGAAGCATGCATGAGTTGCAGGAAGAAGTAGGGAAGCAGAAGGAGGAATATGAGAAGAAAGAAAAAGAAAAAAAGATAAAGATAAAATTAAGGGAAAAAGGAAATTTAGGGAAAAAAATAGAGAAAAATTTCAAAGAATGCTAGAAAATCCTAGAAAAAAGGAAATGGATATTTATTAATGTAGCATCCCAAAAATTTGGAGACAAGTAAAAACAATTAATTTGGGTGTTTGAGGATATTTTAGAATATTTGGAGATTTTTGAAAAAATACTTATCTATGATATTTTGAGGAAATATGAAATTAAGGGTAATTAATTAAATTATTTGGGGATATTTATGAAATTAATGAAATAATAAAATAAATTAATTTAGTAAATTAATTTGGAAGTCTTAGGGTGTAAGTGAAATAAACGGAAATTGGAATTTGGGGTGTGTGTGTGTGTATTGGAAGTGCTGGGGGTGTTGGTATAATTTTGGAAAAGAGGCAGAAGGTTTCTCTAAAATTAATGGGCCGCGTATAGTAGATGAAGGAAGCGGCTAGCCCAGTGGTCGTGCGTGTGAGGGAGCAGGTGGGGGATGCGGGTTCGAGACCTGGGGCTTGCGCGCGTTGAAGGGAAATTTTGGCTATTTTTCAGCCAAAATCTTGCCCAAAACGACGTCGTTTGGGCAATGCGATGGCACCAGCTAGGCTGCCACTGGTAGTCCCTTTTCCCTTGATTTTTAAGCTGCAAATTGCAAGAAGAAATTGGGTCAAAATGGGGCAGAAACAGGGAGGAAGAAAGGAAGAAGAAGATGGCGCGCAGAGGTGAAGAAATGAAGAAAAATTGGGAGAAAGGTCAAGATCAAATGCAGTTTAAGTGAGTTTTAATTAGTCAGGTAAGTAAAGAAATATGTATTAAACATTATGTGCGGTTAGAATTTCATTTTGGGTTTTATTTTGTTAATTTTGGGAGTTATACTATTTTAAAGCGTAGACCTTTGCGATCTGTTTTCATTTTAAGAATCCCTCACCTTCCCTTAATTCGTCTTGGTGTCGTGTATTAATTATAAAATGAGGATGTTATTAGCGTGATTTAATTTAAATTAAATATGAGACTTATTTGGATTTTATTTGTGGTGCGCCTACGTGGGATTTTAGACGGCTAAATTATTTATATTACACGGTAGATTTATTTAATTAAAGTTATGATTTATTAATTACTAAAAAATGCTTTACTTCGCAACGGGAGCACAAAAGAGCAGGAATTAGTCGATTTCAAGCAAGTTCCTAACCCCCTCCTCATGTTTTTCATTTCCTGCGAGAGTCTTCGTTATTTTTCATATTTTAAACCCTCACTCACCGTGACTCGGTTTCACGCATTAATAATAATAATCCGCGTGGTAATCACTTTATGACTTTTATTTTATTAATGGGTCTACTATTAATGGAATGAACTAAACAATGATATATGGGTGTCTTTCATTTCGACCGTAATGGAGTTTCATATCGCTCCGCTTTCCTTGGGAATGATGCCGAACCCATTGGGGCTAGGTTCTTAGAAAATGATATGGTTTAGATTATGGAAACATGTTAAGAGTTTATTTTGCATGTTGAGATGGTTTTATGAAAATTAGTAGGAATGAGAACAAGCATGGTATATTAATGGGTATGTTACGAGTGCATGAGATGTCATGGGAATAGCTTAATAAATGTTAAGTTGGAAGTGTATAAGTTTGATACTGTTAGCAAGTGTGTCTAAGGGTATGGGGTACAGAGCCACTGACTGTCGATCGTGGGTCATGGCAGTTGATGGCTGGATGTATGGGCGCCAGTTATCGGTTGCTACGATAAGCATTAGACGGGTCAAAAGAGCTAGTACTCTAGATTCCCGCCTTGACTTGTGCATAACATGATGTGCGTGCTACATAGGGACATGATTGCATTCACGTGGGAACATGCTTTGTGTGTGATGCGATACGTGAGCATTTGCATGATCTGGTTAGTCTAAGAGCCAACTTGGGTATCCTAGGTGAGCATATGCATTTAGAGCATGCCGCATGTGTGTATTCCTATGTGGGCGTAGCAGGGCCTGATGCTTGGTTTATGCCTTGTCATCACGTTTATGCTACAGAAGCCATTGCATTTCTATTTGTTGCACTGCATGGTGAGAATGTGCGATTTTAAGTAATGAGTATGGGTGGCGGCGTGGTCCACGGTAAGACTTTGGGAGTGAGACCCAAGGCGGCATGGCCACGGTAAGACAACGGTAAGGCCTTAGAAATTAGCTCGGGGTTGGCCCGAGGGAAGACCAAGATCGCGGAAGTATATGATAATGTGATGGATGATAGGAAGAACACATGAGGGTATGATGGGTATTAGGAAGAGCTTGTAACGAATATCAAGAAAAGCCAACTAATGTCAGGAAAAAGGCGAGTCTTTATGGATAATAATATGGTAGCCTATGTTAGGCTGCAACAGGTTTGTATGCAGGACCTAGGTGCCAATGTGTGACTTATGTGGGCCCCTAGTTCCTTATGTGCAGTTAACTTTATGTTATGCATGTAGAAGTAAGGCATGTATGGATCATGATATGGTGTGGTTGGATTGGCATGAATTGCATGGGGTGTCATGGAAAGAGTCCTAACTTAAACCTATAGCCTTTCTTTCATGAGCTTGCTGAGTCTCGCGACTCATGTTTGCTTTACATCATTCTAGGTAAGAGAGCTATCCAAGGGAGCAGGTATGTTTAGCGGGGTTTGGGTTTAGGCCGTCGAGTCATGGTAGCAAGTGCAGAGCTCTCCCGAGACTAGGGTTGTGTGTGTGTTGTAGATGCGTCACTGTTCGGTATCATTTTAGTAATGACCTTCTCACGGATCCTCTATCTGCGGTAGGGGCTCCGGGAGGCGGGCCGTTACAATTAATATTCTAGAGATTTTGGCGAGAAAAATTATTCAGGAGCTCATTTTGAGGGTATAACACACATACCGAGAAAGCTTGAGGGGCTAAATCAAGGTGAGTAAATTTTTCTATAAAATTCAAGAAATTCAAGAATATTACTTTACGAATTTTCATAGTGAAATATTTGAGAAATATTTAGTTTGGATTTATTGAGGAAAAATAGGAAGAAATAGAGAGAAAATAAAGAAAATGCAAGAAATTATGGAAAATAGGTTTTAATGCTTATTTAATCAAATATGATGATTAGAGTGCTTTGAGGCTTAAGTTGAAGTGACTTGTGTGAATTTTGAGGTTGGCATGCAAATTGAGATGATACACGACACGAATATCGAGGTAGCCCGATACACTTGAGAAGGTAAGTGGTATTTTCCAACTGGATTTAGTTTTATGAAAAATGCTTGGTTTGTAAGTTGTTCAATCCAAAAACCTAATTTTAAGTAAATGATTTTATCACGTTGTCATGTCTTGATGGGAATATGTCATATAGATTTCATTTACTTGATATGATGAAATGTGCATATGTACACGATGTTATTATTGATCATGAATCGCATAAGGGTTTGCGATCACAGACTAGCACCCCTGCTCTGCCAAGGGTGCACCCATACATCTCGGCCTAATAAGGAGGCTGTAAAAATGGAGAGCAATAGTTGGGCGCGGTCAACTCAAACCGAAATGATATAGAAAGGACATTTTTCATTTTGCATTCATGTACAAAATATGTTTATTGTTCCCTTACTTAGATGATTCATCCTCTAACTTGGGCTTTGCCCCTGGAACATTCAACGTTCCAGTCGAAACTTGCAATTTAGGCAAGGAGTAGGTTAAGATATGACGACACAGGATGACGTGTCCAATGGATTCAACAGGTAGTTCCAGTAATTTATCTATTAGGAGATGTTTCAGGAGTTAGGAAATGGCTACGTATTTGAGGTATCATTTGATTACACTTAGGGTGTTTAGATGTTATCTCGAGAATCGAGTCTCCATGTATTTATGTATTAAGGCTGTTATAGATATGATATTAAATTATGGTATAGATTTTTATGTTATGATTAAAGTGAATGTACCATATCAGGTTTCGATTTTAGCTTCCACAATTTGATGTGTATAATGATTCTCTTTCGAGAAAATGTATGAAAAATTTGGAATAGATATGAGGAATGATATGATTTAACTTTAACTTTGAAGAAAAAAATTTATTACCTTAGAATTGTCCCAAGTTGTAATGCGCCCGAGAAAGCGGGGTGTTACACTCAGGGTTCCGCTGGCTTTCCGGAATTCCTTTAGGATCATTCGATTTTTAGGCCGTATCAAAGTTGTACCAAAAACTGTCTTTGTTTTGATTTCTTTCAACTTCATAAATCTTGTCTTGAGACGTTCATCAATGTCATACCATTTTCTTTAAACATCTAAGTTTCGAGGTGCTTCCTGCCGTTGATTTGGTGACTTATTTCATATCAAACTAATTTTTTGATATTTTGAACTTATTTAAATTACGTGGCAACCTCATAAAAACATAGGGTATTACACCTAGTGCATTTATTAATTAATTTTTCTCATAAAAAATTCAATTTTTCATTTTTTTATCCATCCGATTAATTAATTAGATCAAGTTAAATTAAATTAAAATTATTTTGGTATTATGATCTAGTTCTTATAGAATCGACATTCGTTTTATCACTATATACATATTTGACTATAGTACACTTGTCTGAATTAATTGTGTATAAATCACATATCATTAATTAATTAAATTATTTTGAAATTATAAATAATACATTTTATCTTAAAATAAAATGCATTCATTGAAATTCAACCATTACATTTAGAACAATAGTTAACATTACCCATAAAGGAATTAGTATGATATTTAATAGAAAAGATTTTAATGGACTAAGAATTATTGAAAAGACGTAATTTTTTATAAGTCTTAGGTGTCTAACTTTAATTTTCCCATAGTACTATTAATATTTTTTTATTTAATTTTAATTTTAGACAAAAATGGTAAGAAAAAAACTAAAGAAAATTCTCGACAAAATGGGATCCACATGGCTCGAATTCCAAAGTCAACCATCTGTGGGTGGTTGAAAAGTTTTTAATGTCAACCCATTAACCATACATGTAAAAGTCAAACTGTGGGCCCATTTCAGTTATAAACAAAAAAACAAATATCACTTCTTCCTTCCCTTCTCCTAACCTCCAACCTTCCCCATCTTACCTTCCCTATCTCACGCGCCTCCACAGGAAAAAAAAAAAAAAGTATTGACATTTTATCTTTTGCCAATCATTATAAACATCAAAATCTAAGAAAATACTTTCATATGGGCAAACATTTAAAATTTTAAAAATATAAAAATATAATTTTTATAAAATAAAAATTTTTAATAATATTTTTTTCACAAAAATTACTAGAAGAAAAATTTTAACAAAACATATAAAATATACACTATACGTTTATATAAGGTTCTAATCTACCCAAGTCGAGTCAAGTTTTACCCTGTTCAACCTTGGTTCATCAATAAAAAATTGAGATTAAAATTTTGTTCGAACTCGAGTTCGTTAAAGATTTATTGAGCCCGAGTTTGGCTCGCCAACAGCTTGTTTATTATGTTAAACAAGCTCGAGCTTAAACCAACTTATTTACCATAATAAATGAGCTTCTGGTGACTGTGGTGACAAAGAAAATAGACTAGGGACACAGAAGGATGGTGGAGGTAGTGACAAAGGCAACGAAAGAGGTGACAATGCCATGAAGAAGGCATCGACGATAGAGGAGACAAATGGCGTCGATAGTGAGAATGGTGAGAAAGAGGCATCATCAATGAGGGAGATAGAAGGCAAAGGCGACAATGACTAAAGTGTCGATGGCGAGGGGACAGATGGTGGAGGCGACTGAGGTGTCGATAGCGAGGAGACAAATGGTGAAGGTGACTAAGATCCGACCTAGGGTTAGAATATGCTTCACAAATCGATAAATGGAGAAGAAATGAGGAGATTCGAGATTAAACCTAGAGTTGCTCGTGAGCTTTGTTCGCGAGTCAAATTGAACCAAGCTTTTCCATGCTCAAGCTCTACTCGTTTATAACAAGAGATGAATATGAACAAAATTTTACTAAGATGAACGCAACTTCACTCACAAGCGGCATGGCTTATTTACAACCCTACCTTTGTATCGAAACTATGTAGCTTGTGAGCGAGGAAATGTGAAAGAATAATGATATAAATAATAATATATGTAATATTATTGATAGTTCATGATCTCAATAGAGAAATATATATTTTACATATTAAGAAAATATTATATGCTTTTTCTTTGTTCCTTTTTTATTATTTGATAAGAATTGAAAATGTGTTTTCTTTCCTTAACGAATGTGCTTTCGTCAAACATTTTTGTGAAGTTGTTATTTGTGTATCTTTCAAGACATAGCGAAAACATGATAACATTAGGATGTTTAAAGATGAAAATTGTTATTAATATTTTCACGTCTCAACTTAGTGGATGGTATCTAATGCACTCCCAACAAAAATCAATCTAGTTGATAGAACACAATTCTTCTTCTTCATGAGGACTCTACAAATAAGAGGAATGAAAAGTGGCTTAATCTTTTTAACCTCTCTCTCAAAGTGTGCAATCTTCTATGTCTCTTATGACTTAATTACTAAAGGGTTTCACCTATTTGATGTGGAACAAAGCAATTTATCTTTTCTAATCAATTGGAAAATTCGGTATACTTGGAACTTGTCTATCCTATTATGGCCATATCATTCAAGTGATCCTAAATTCTTTGATCTCTTCTATGTGTTAGGGTTAGTTATGTTCAAAAAGAGGGCTTTTCTACTTTTAGGTTAAAATAGGTTTTAGAATACCTAAAAAAACTTGTGTGGTGGGAGCAGTTTCTTGAGAAACCTCTCTCTATTGCCCAAATATAGTTATTTGATGCTTTTGTTAAATGCAATTTAATATAGTGTTTTTCTTATTTTATCGGTATATTAATGTTGTATTAACTAAAAGGAGGTTGATAAAAAACAAAAAGGCCATGATACCATCACCAATCGTCATCTTTTGTTTACGAAAAATATCTCATTATTAAATGCAATTGAAGAAGAAAGTCACAAAACTAGTGCACCTATTTATACGGTTATACTTCCTCATAGTCTGGTTATATAAGAGACTCTTGTTCCTTCTCCACGTGGGTGTAATGGCCTTGTGACCATTACCTCCCCATGTGGAAGAGGCGACAACTACAAGGGGACAAGGAAATAACCCCCTTAGTTATAACCATGAGATTTCATTACTTGGTACATGGCTAAGCACTATTTCCCTAGCTAAGCTTACATGGAACCACCCAAGGGCGACAAAGCATAAGTGAAGACAAAGAAAATTTGTTTTTTTTTTCTCATTTTTATGAAAATATTAGCCCAAATGAAAGCTTAAGGAGGGTGAATTAAGTTGTACAATTTTTTACCAACTAAAATTTTGCTAAAAGTAATGAATGTAAAGAGATGAAAGTTCAAGAGAGATTGCACCAAATTTATAATGGTTCAACAAATAGCCTACGTCCACTACCTTGATTCCTCGCCAAGTATCTTCCAAATTCACTAACTAGAGTGTTTATTTGAAATAGACAAGCACTATCCTCTATACATCTTGTGTTTTTAAGGGCTCAACACAAACCTTACACGGTTGCTTTTCAAGGCTAAGTAATAACCTCATAGGTCACTTAACCCAATGATCTTTTCTACTCATAATGAATGAATAAATGATAATGAGAATAAAAATACAAAGGAATCTCTCCAAAAAGATAACAGTCAAGGTGTTTTACAATAAGCTTTCAATAAGACTATTAAATTTGAAACTTAAGAATGAAAAATAAATAAAATGTTGCAGATAGGGTTTTTAGAATAAGGATGAAGTTAAAGATCAAAAGTATTTGGACATCTTGGCTTGTTATTTGCCTTCTTCATTTTCCTTCAAGAGTATTTGGACTTCTTTTCCTATTTCCAATGGTTGCTTTCCAACCAAGAGGAAGGATAGAAATAGGTGAAGCGAGGGCTGAAGGTGAGGGTAGCAACGTCTGAGTGCTTGGGTAGCTGTTTGTATAGGGTTGTCCCAGCCGACGATCATGGGGTTGTTTTGTTTTGTGGTTTTGGCGTACAAGAGATTACTAGTTGTGCTTACATGTCATGATTCTTATGCCCAGGCTTTGTTGGAGGGTGTGCAGATGTTGCCACCCCACTACCTTGCTGTTTGTATGTATGTATATACCATGCTTGTGTTGTGCTAGTACATTACTCCCTTACATGTTGTTCTATCAGGGATTCCTTTTAGTATTTCTAACCTCCTTTTTCTGAGACTTTCGTCTGGGGCTCACGGGTTTTCAGGATCTTCAGACGGGGGATCTCACACTTGAAGCTCGAGAATCGAGCCATTGGAAAGCAACAGTCAGTAACAAGTGACATCAGCATGTCTCCCATGTTTGAAAATGACTCAATCTTTTCCTTTAATCAGAGAAAATAATTTAAAAATTTAAATTATCAACCTGCAACATCAAAGAGATGTTAGATGAAGATTTGAAAGGATTTCCGATTCAAATAGTTTCTTTCCAACAACTTGATTCTTGAATTTTTCTGATTGAGGATTTTCAATACTCGAGTATTGTGGACCTAGTAGTTGAGTATTTAGTAGTGAATTTTTTAGATTTTAATATATAGCTTTAGGTAGTCGAGTAATATTGAAATTTAGTACTCGAGTATTTTTGATGGATTGTCTCAAATAGTTTAGTATTACCCTTTGGTAGTCGAGTATTTTTGAAACTGAAACTTGCATACATTATGTGCTTCAGTGCAGTAATACTCAAGTATTGTATTCTTGTACTTGAGTATTTTTGAATTGCATTCAACCAGCATTCTGTGCTATAGTACCATACTTGAGTGTTAAATCATTATACATGAGTATTGTTAGACTGTACTTTAACATATTTTGATGTACAGTAAAATATTTGAGTATTTTATTTCAATACTTGAGTATTTGTTACCAACACATTGATACTTGATTATTTACACATAATACTTGATTATTCACTTAAATTCTCAATTATATCTTTATTTAAACCTTAAGTACTTCAATTTATTTTTGTTTATAAGTCAAATACTTTGATAATTCATCAACCTTAAGTATAATTGTTTTGCAACTCATATTTTCAAAATATTAATTTGTAAAAAAAAATTTATTTAGTTTGTGAAATTGAAGTTAGACCCCATTATTTTTGTTATATAAATTTCTAGTTTCACTACCACATTCATCTTTTCTAGTTTATTTTTTACTCCCTTTCCTTGCGTCACATGACGCTTCATCCATTTATTCACATGCAACCAAAAAAGTGCAAGTAGCCATGTCATTTCTTCATCTTACCCCTTCTCTTTCCTTTTATTTAAAAAATTACTTTCCCTTAAAAGAGCGAGTGACCAATACGTAATATCATATGGTAAATATACATAGAGTTTAGAAAGAGACAAAAAAGTGGAGTAAATGCTGTTAAGTCAATGAATAAATAGCAACATTAGGCAAATAGAGGAAGATAAAAGAAAAATCATGTCTAACGTTGAGGAAAAAGAAACATCAAGCGACCGAGAAGGCAGAAGTAACGCTTGTTATGACGGTGGTAGCAGTCATGTGGACGAAGAGTTGAAGAAAGGGCAATGGTCACCATCTGAAGATGAGATCTTGGTTGAGTATGTGAAAAAGAATGGCGAAGGGAATTGGAATCAAGTGCATAGGAAAACTAGTCTAAAGAGATGTGGAAAGAGTTGTAGGCTGAGATGGCTAAACCATTTGAAGCCTAATCTAAGGAAGGGTGCTTTTTCTGTTGAAGAAATGAAGCTAATCCTTGAACTCCACAATAAGTATGGTAACAAATGGGCTCACATAGCCACTAAGGTAATTTTTCTTTTCCTATTCATAGATAATTCGCTTTCCTATCATAAGCATGTATGTGCTTTGTAATTTTTATTTTCATCTTCCTCTTCCTCTTTATCTTTTGTTCTTGCCTTGATTTTCTGGGTTAAATATTTTGATAAATTTATTTTTTTCTTACCTCTTTTAACCCATAGAAATTCCAATCTGGGTAGGAATTAAACCTTTTGAAGCTTTTCCTTAATTTGGTATGTATATGTACATATGTTCATATTACTTTCTCTCTCTCTCTCTCTTCATTTACTTGGTTAAATATATGGGTTAAGTTGTGTTGTCTACTTCTTCTTTTAACTTGTAGAAGCTTTGGTCTAGATTGGAGTTAAATGTTTGACCAAAAGACCAATTTACCCAAGTACTTAATGTTAATACCCAGTTTAGTACCTATCTTTTTTTTTAGTCAATTAAACACTTGAATTTTCATAATTGTCCCAATTTAGTACCTGATATCAATAAACTATAAATCATTATTAATCAATCTAATTGTTGACTCACAAGCATGAAATTGACATTTTTTTTTATCAAAGTATTAGTTATTAGACCAATTGTTTACTTTAGATAAATATTTGGATTATTTAGCACTAAATTTTACCAAATTATTTTATTTCCCTTCTAACTTCATGGTTAAGTAATAAAAACAAACCAAATATAAATTATATTAGGTAATGGCATATAATCCAAGGGGCAAATTGACCTTTTAGCCTAAATGTTTTCAAGCGCCCCCATCTCTCTCGCTTTCTATATAAATACACTATTATCTATCTATTTTATAGAGCTTTCATATTTGCCTTATCTTTCCTATTTGGTCTATTAAATGTTCATCTTAATTTCTTTAGTCTCTTTATTTGATCAATTTTTCTATTTTGGCATCCAGGTTCCTGGTAGAACAAATAATGAGATAAAGAACTTTTGGAACACTAATGTTAAGAAACTCCAACAAGTCGATCATCATCAAAACACCAGTTCTAGTTCCTCTTTGCCCCGTTCTCATTTCTCTAGCTCTCTTCAAACATCAAATCCTTCCAATAACATTCCATAATTTTACATCTCCTTCACCGCCATCAAGTTCCTTTAATTAAAACTTTCAAAGTCAATTACCACTTACTTGTTCTCAAACCAAGTTTACTGGTATTGACTTCACTCCATCAACCACCATGGGAAACTTCTCATATCCGCATCAAACTAACTCAACAGGTTTTGACTTCAACACATTGCTAATTCTGGAAAGCTCCTTTAATCAACTTGATACTAATGCTTTTAGCTTCTGTTGTTTTTTGTTTCCCAAAGAGGCCCAAGGCTATGACGAAATATTCGGGTTTATCTTCATAGGCTTCGGCCCGGGATTGAAGTACCGTCCAAAATACCACCCATTGGCAGCCCATTAAAAGTCGGGCCATAAGCCCTTAATTAGGCCTTTTGGAGGAGAAATGGGCTGAGCCCATTTGCTCAAGGCCTAAGGAAGCCCAAGCCGAGCCCAAGCCCAAGCCAAATGGCCCTTTGCAACCGTGCCCTAGTACCACCATATAAAAGGCATCTTTTCTGCCTTCTTTGTCCTCATTCGGCGGCCTCTCTCTCTCTCTCTCTTCTTCTCTTTGCTCTCCCGATCCTTTCCTTCGATGTCTGAGATCCGTAAGCTGGTTCTTTCCTTCTTCGGTCAGATCTCATCTTCTTGGAGTGATCTTCCTTTCCTTTGGGAAGCCGATGGTCGGTCGGTGAGTAGCCTCTATTTACTTGGCTCGACAGATCCGTTTGGGGTAAGCTCTCGGATACTGTTCTTCGTCTCATATCTCTGTGATCGTTCTTGTTCCTTGGTGGATCTTGTGATGAACGTTACCTGTGTGGTTTTGGGAGAAGATTGGTGTACTGGCCGAGAGGGTTTAGGGTTCCGATTTGGGGGTCTTGTGTGGCTTGTCCCTTGTGAGCTTCCGTGAGGCTTGGTGTCCCTATTTTGGTGTTACCTGGGTGGTATAATCTGGACTGACCCAGATCTGAGCCTTGACAAGTTATTTACAGGGAGTTTCTCTTTGTTCTATCATGTTCTTGGCTGATTTGTTCGATATCTATTTGGTTTGATTATATATTGCTCTAACCTCCTTTCTGTTTTGAATTACATTATCTTCCGCAACAAATGGTATCAGAGCCTTGTGTGGCTCCTGGGTTGTGCAAAATCAAACCCTAATCGAAAAAGCCCTCTGGTTTCTTCGATCGATTTTTTCACGGTAAGTGGTTCTAGGGTTTACTTGAAACCCGAATCGGTTAACTCATATTGCTTTGTGCAGTGAATGATTCTGGGTAAACCAACCCCAGATCCGTGATCATCAGTCCGAGTAGCTTCGCCCTGACCGGCGCGTGCCAGTCTACACTCCGGCTGGTAATGACGCGTGTAGTGACAGACTTTGGCGCGTGAAGGTTGGCAGGCTCGAGAGATCCGACCCTATTCCATTCTAGATCTCTCTCTTGAGATCTAGCTCGGTAAAGTTTGTATCAGCTTTAGTTATTTGTTCTGTTGTTACTGTTCTCAATTTTTTTTTGCCGATACATTCCTAGTGCATTCTGATAATTTACTGTGTGTGATATCAGTTATTCTTGGCTGTGTGCAAATCTATAATACTGATTACTTTGTAAATCAGTCTTCACTACTCTGTTTAGTCCTGATCAGTTCTGTTTTATTAACCTCTTGAGAATTTGCTGCCTGACTTAATTTAAAACTGTGTGTTTGTATTAAATTTAATTAGGCTGCATATTCTGTGTGAAATTTATATACTTAGTGAGTATGAATACACACTTTGAACTAGGGGTTTTCAATGGGAAGGGGGACTTTTCTATTTGGCAACAAAAAATGAAGGGGATTTTAGTACAACAAAAGGTATCTAAGGCCATAGATGGTAAATACCCTGAAGGTACTAAAGAAGAACAAATACTAGAAGCTGATGAATTGGCATACACTTCAATAATCTTACACCTCTTTGATTCAGTGTTAAGAAAGGTAGGAAAACTTAACACAACTAAAGAGCTATGGGAAAAATTGGAAAAATTATATGTAAAGAAGTCTACACCAAATAAACTCTATTTGTTAGAAATTTTTTTCAGTTTTAAGATTGACCCCTCTAAGGATCTAGATGACAATTTAGATGTCTTCAACAAATTAGTTCAAGATATCACTAATTGTGGTGAAACAGTATCTGAAGAATATAAGGCTGTGATCTTATTAAATGCAATTCCAGATATCTATAAAGAGGTAAAAAATGCCATTAAGTATGGTAGGGATACCTTAACACCTGAAATTGTTATAGATTCTTTAAGAAGTAAAGAAATGGAACTTAAACATGAGAAAAGGCATGGTGAGGTCCATATGATGAGAGGTAGGTCCCAATTTAAAAACCAAGAGGGAGGTAGTAAGAAAAAGGGTAGAAGTAGGTCCAAATCCAAAAACCGAGGAAAGGGGAAAAAGTGCTATGGGTGTGGTAAGATTGGGCACTTTATTAAAGATTGCTATGCAGAGAAAAATAAAAATAAAGAAAAGGGTAAGGATCAAGAAGAAGCTAATGTAGTAACCTCATATGATCCTAGTGAAGTCTACATGCTCTTAGATTCTGATTCCACTGAAATTAATGTTGCTGCAAAATCATACATGCATGAATGGATCTTAGATTTAGGAGCATCATTTCATGTTACATCACAAAAACATTGGTTAAAAAACTTGCATGAATCTGAAGGTGGGCATGCCATAGTATGCAGTAACTTAGCATATAAAATCATTGGGGTAGGAAACATCTCTGTTAAGTTAGACAATGGCTATGTCTTAAATTTAAAAGATGTTAGATATATACCTGAAATGGCTAGAAATTTAATTTTAGTTGGAGAATTAGAAAAGAGTGGTCTTACTGGAAAAATTGAAAATGGGGTGTTAAAAATGTTTAAAGGATCAATGGTAGTATGTAAAGGGGTAAGGAGAAATGGGATCTATGTATTAAATGCTGAGGTAATTAATAATCTAGGATCCCATATAGCATCAATCAATCCTGATGTCACTATCAAGTGGCACAACAGGTTAGCACATGTAAGTGTTAAAGGGCTTAAGTTGCTAAGTGATAAAGGTGTTTTTGGTAAGGACTTTGTGTCTGATATCCCTTTCTGTGATCATTGTGTCCTAGGAAAACATCATAGGCTATCTTTTTCCTCTAATGTTCATAGAGCCTCTAGAGCCTTAGAATACATTCATTCAGACCTTTGGGGGCCAGCATCAAAACCCACATCAGGTGGTAATAGGTATTTTTTGTCTATGATTGATGATTACTCTAGGCGAGTTTGGGTTGTTCTCTTAAAAGATAAATCAGAAACTTTTAAAAGTTTTAAAAACTGGAAAACTCAAATAGAGAATCAAACTGACAAAAAAATAAAATACCTTAGGACTGATAATGGCTTAGAATTTTGCAATTCTGATTTTGATAACCTATGCAAGGAGTATGGAATTACTAGGCATAGAACAGTCCCCTACACTCCTCAACAGAATGGAGTAGCTGAGAGGATGAATAGGACCCTCTTAGATAAGGTTAGGTGTATGATGATTAGTTCTAATATACCTAAGTCATTATGGGGAGAAGCAGTTATGACTGCATGTTACCTAGTTAATCTTACTCCTTCAGCTACATTAAATGGTGATACTCCTTATGAAAAATGGCATGGAAAATGTGCCAACTACTCAATTCTTAGAACCTTTGGTTGTGCAGCCTTCACTCATCAAAATGAGGGAAAATTAGAGCCGAGAGCTAAGAAATGTGTTTTCTTAGGATATCCTGAGGGAGTCAAAGGGTATAGGCTATGGGATAGAAACCAAAAGGGAATAAGAATTATTATTAGTAAAGATGTCACATTTAATGAATCAGAAATGCCTTGTACAAAGCCTTGTGGTGACAAAATTAATGAGGACAAGAGTCCTCAAGAAGAGTTGAAAAACTCAAGCACCCAAGCCCCTACTAATTCAGATCAGGTGGAGAACACTTCTTCCACCTCTAGTGAAGTAGAAAGTCAAAATCAGCCTGAAGTAAATGAGGACAGTGAAACAGTAGAAGATTTTCAAAATGACCAGCCATCAGTTTCTGATTACCAACTAGCTAGGGATAGGGAAAGAAGGCCTCATAGGTTACCTCAAAGATTAGCCTCAGATTTTGAATTAGCCTATGCAAGCTATCAAGACCTAGTTGAAAATGAGCCTAACACATATGAGGAAGCCATAAGAAGTAAATACTCAAAAGAATGGACAGAAGTAATGAAAGAGGAGATGAGTTCCCTTAACAAGAACCAAACTTGGGAATTAGTCCCTAAACCTAAGGATAAGTCCATTGTAGGTTGCAAGTGGATTTATAGGGTTAAGAAGGGTACAACTGATGGAGAACCAATAAGGTTTAAGGCTAGGTTAGTAGCCAAGGGATTTACACAAAAGGAAGGGGTAGATTATAATGAGATTTTTTCACCAGTTGTTAAGTACACTACCATTCGTGTCATGCTTGCATTAGTTGCATATTTTGATTGGGAACTTGAACAACTAGATGTAAAGACTGCCTTCTTGCATGGTGATTTAGAGGAAAAAATCTTTATGTATCAACCAAAAGGTTTTGAAGACAAAAGAAAGCCTGATTTTGTGTGTTTCTTAAAAAAATCCTTATATGGTTTAAAACAGTCCCCAAGACAGTGGTATAAACGTTTTGACTCCTTTGTTAAAACAATTGGTTTTAAAAGAAGTGAGTTTGATCATTGCTTGTATTTTCAGCACAAAAATAATGATGACTGTGTGTTTCTTTTACTTTATGTTGATGATATGCTTCTTATTGGTCCTGATGTCAAAAAGATAAATAGCATAAAATCTGCATTAGGTGGAGAATTTGACATGAAAGACCTAGGAATGGCTAAGAGAATCCTAGGTATGGAAATTGAAAGAGATAGGTCAAATTCTATGTTATTTTTGCATCAAACAGCATATGTGTTAAAAATTTTAAAAAGATTTGGTATGCATGATAGTAAATCAGTATCTTTGCCTTTAGGAAACCATTTCATATTATCTAAAGATAAATCTCCTGATAATGAGGAAGAAAAGGAATATATGAATAGATTCCCTTACTCAAATGCTATAGGTTCTGTCATGTATCTCATGGTATGTACTAGGCCAGACCTAGCCTATGCAGTTAGTACTCTCAGCAGATTTATGACAAACCCAGGTCCCTATCATTGGGAAGCAGTGAAATGGTTATTAAGGTATTTAAGAGGCACCTATAATGTAGGATTAATATATAAGCATAAGTCTAATAATGTGATATTAAAAGGGTTTACTGATTCAGACTATGCTGGTGATAGAGATAATAGGAAGTCCACATCATCCTATGTATTTACTTTGTGTGAATCATGCATTAGTTGGAAGTCTCAACTTCAACATATTGTTGCCCTCTCTACCACCGAGTCTGAATACATTGCTGCTACAGAGGCTATTAAGGAAGCTCTGTGGTTTAAGGGATTGTTAAATGAACTATGTGTTCTTAATGAAAATGTGACTGTTTTCTCTGATAGTCAATCTGCAATTCATTTATGTAAAAATCCTGTTTTTCACGAACGCACCAAACATATAGATGTGAGACTGCATTTTATTCGTGATATCGTATCTCAAAACATTGTTAGATTGGAAAAAGTGCTTTCTGAATATAATCATGCTGATATGGGAACTAAAATTTTGCCTATGGCTAAATTTAAAAGCTGCCTAGATTTACTTAACATTGGCAAAATTACTTGATAGTTGCTTATGCATCATCTGCATTATGTTGCATCTTGCTGTTCATGTTTCTGTTTGTGTTTGCTGGCCTCTTTGGGAATCAGGTGGAGATTTGTTGTTTTTTGTTTCCCAAAGAGGCCCAAGGCTATGACGAAATATTCAGGTTTATCTTCATAGGCTTCGGCTCGGGATTGAAGTACCGTCCAAAATACCACCCATTGGCAGCCCATTAAAAGTCGGGCCATAAGCCCTTAATTAGGCCTTTTGGAGGAGAAATGGGCTGAGCCCATTTGCTCAAGGCCTAAGGAAGCCCAAGCCGAGCCCAAGCCCAAGCCAAATGGCCCTTTGCAACCGTGCCCTAGTACCACCATATAAAAGGCATCTTTTCTGCCTTATTTGTCCTCATTCGGCAGCCTCTCTCTCTCTCTCTCTTCTTCTCTTTGCTCTCCCGATCCTTTCCTTCGATGTCTGAGATCCGTAAGCTGGTTCTTTCCTTCTTCGGTCAGATCTCATCTTCTTGGAGTGATCTTCCTTTCCTTTGGGAAGCCGATGGTCGGTCGGTGAATAGCCTATATTTACTTGGCGCGACAGATCCGTTTGGGGTAAGCTCTCGGATACTGTTCTTCGTCTCATATCTCTGTGATCGTTCTTGTTCCTTGGTGGATCTTGTGATGAACGTTACCTGTGTGGTTATGGGAGAAGATTGGTGTACTGGCCGAGAGGGTTTAGGGTTCCGATTTGGGGGTCTTGTGTGGCTTGTCCCTTGTGAGCTTCCGTGAGGCTTGGTGTCCCTATTTTGGTGTTACCTGGGTGGTATAATCTGGACTGACCCAGATCTGAGCCTTGACAAGTTATTTACAGGGAGTTTCTCTTGTTCTATCATGTTCTTGGCTGATTTGTTCGATATCTATTTGGTTTGATTATATATTGCTCTAACCTCCTTTCTGTTTTGAATTACATTATCTTCCGCAACAGCTTCAACCCATCAATAACTCCAAAAGGCTTTTCGAACCCATTCAAGTCTAGTACTAATTTTGGGTCCAACATTACACCGTCCTTGGGAGGCTCTTCTAACTCACTTCAAACCATGCCTATCTTTTCTCAATTCCATACTATACCAAGGGTTGGTAGATCTACTAAACCATTTCAAATCACACCTGGTGGATTTACTACATTTGTAGAAGTTTCTTCCAACATGATTAAAATTATCCCCAAAAGTCTTAGGTTGAATACTACACCATCCATAGGAAGCTCAACCAACCCATTTCAAGCCATGCATTGCTCCAACCCCCTTCAAAGTACACTTCAAAACACATATATTGGTTTTTCCTTAGATCCAAAACCAACCATTGAAGGCTCTTTCAATCCACTTGGCTTTACCCCCATCTCACAACCAGAATTTGATCAAAATCAATCACTAGTTATGGGGGAGACTACACAACCTTCTCATGGGCATATAAATGCTAGTTACATGATAGAAACACTTGAATTGGATGATGAAAGAGAGTTGGAAGAAGTTATTGGGAAGTGGCCGGCTGTCGAACCACTCCAGAATTAGAGATCTATGTTTGCATCTCTTCTCTAGTTTGCAGCAAAGTGCACCCTAGGTCATCTCTCACAAGGAGCCTCACTTTCTTCTACCAACAAAGGAGAACCAACATAACCAACAGTTTGTTTAGGGGGGGGGGGTTTGACAGAAAATTAATTGGCAAAACAGAAAGATAAAGATGGATGAAAAATCAGTAAAAGATATGCAACCGGCTGTGTATTTGTCTCCTATATGAAATCTTCCTCGTCCAACCTATATACCTTGGCTTGCTAGATGTTTTGATATCCGGATAACAAACTCAAAGCATCCTCAACAACCGTCCAAGGATTAGAATGATTGGAACAACAAAATGAATACAGAAATCTCTTGTAAACAAAATGCAGCCATTCACTCTCTATTCAACCTATCCGGACCTATGCAAGAACAACCGTTCAAGCACATAATATTCATTTCCTAGATGTTATACCAACCGGCTATAACATTCTGTTCTCTTAAGCATTTAACAGAAAATGAAACCATGCAAATTCACACAAACCTGCCATGAACTCCATGCATTCACAAATCTGTTCAAACTAAACCAAATAGAAATGAATAAGAAACAAACAACAAACCAGATTCTTGTAGCTCATCCGGGACTCAAATTCCACATGGATTCAAGACACACAACCGGTTATAAATGCTCTAGCCTATCATTACAACAAGGAAAACAAAATGGAACAAAAGATGTAGAAAACAGAAAAATGCTACAACAACAAAAACGGGCAGAATCCTCTCTATTTTCTCCTCTCTTTCTATCTCATGATGATCTCTGGAAATTCATGTTAAGAGGCCTTAAATACATGGCTAAGAAAGGAAAGGCTAGGGAGGCTAGGGTTGGGCCTAGCCCAACAGAAAACAAGTGAGCCCAAGTCTGCTCCTTGAAAGTAGGCCCAAGCTCCTTTAGTTGAGCCACTTCTCTAGCCCATCCAATATTCCCTAAAGCCTGGATCCATAGAGTAGAGGTAAGATAGAAAATAGTGCAAGGACAATTTGAAGCATAATAAAATAGAAACAATGAAATATCAGCAAAAATTGCTTCAAATGGCCTAATAAGAATGAGGTGAAATGCCAAAATATGGTATAAATATGCCAAAATATGGTATAAATATGCATGCTATCAGGAAGTCCAAGGCGTTGATGCATTTCAAATATCAGAAGAAAGAAACTTCCTTGAAAGGTAAAGATAAGGTCATATATGAATCAAATGCAGAGTTTATGAACGTTCTCGCACAACCAGTAGCTGATTCAACTTTACCTCATTCATTCATGGGTAAGTTGAATTCATTTATTATGTTTTTAATGTTACAACTAAGCATGCATATAAAATTAAAGAATCTTATTTAATGATATTGCTTCTAAACTTTGGTAATTTATTGAAAGACATTTCTTTAGTAATAAAAAATTTTGAATGAAAATTTAATTTTGATAAAACTATATAATATCTATTTAGTAAAAAATTAAAATAAAAAATTAGAATTAAAAAAATGTCATTGTTACTTATAACCCCATATATATCATCTAGTCAACATATAACTACATATTAATAACACTATCAGTCATTGTGTTGAGGGTTCAATTGACTTTTTAAGTTAATTTACACTGGAGAAAGAGGTTGCATGGCTAGTTTGTGCTTCTTTTAAACTCACTACAGTATAAATACTATTAGATTTACATAACTTTACTCCACTTGAAATTTATTTTTAAAATCTATTTGTCAATTATTTCATATATTATCTTTTTTTTATTTTTGAAAGCATGTATAAGTTTAAGTTAACTTTGTTCATATATGTAGGGATCAAAGAAAAAGGGCCACTAGAAGGGATCAACCCACTTGATGATGATCTATCCTTCTTGCTTAATGCACCAATTATTGAGGATGACCTTGCTTTGTTTCTTGAAATATCAAATACTTCAATTGGACAATCACCAAATATGGAAGTAGCAGTTGAAGATTCATCAATGGGTCTGAGCACCCTCTCAATTACTTCTTGATGACACCATGGCAGAAAACAACAATGAGAATGAAGGCTTCTAAAATGTTACTCAAATAACAATCTAAGAGGGAGGGGTGAAACTTATGGATGTGCTAAGAGTTTGTTTCTTATTCTTTAGAAGTTTGTATTTCAATAACTTTTACTAGCTTTTGGGTGTTTTACTTTCATCTTCTACTAAGAGTCTGTTCGGTCTTTTGTCAAACATAACGTTATTTCCTATGTGGTAAAATCAACCTAATTCTTCTAGCCATGGGACTTTGATGATTGGTTGGGGAATTTGGTTATTGTGGTGCTCGTAGATTATCATACAGTTGTTATGGGTATCAAACTTATTCTAGTTGGTGTGTCTATGCATATATGCATTGACTATTTTAGTTCAATATTTACCTAATACTTGAGAATAATTTCTTATGGTGTTAAATCCTATTGCTAATGATTATTGGCAGTACTAACTATTTGTTCTTATGGTTACCCAAAACTATGTTGAAAATGCTATCACAAAAAGCACTTGCAAATTGTGCTACATTCCTTTGGTCAATAGTTTAATTTAATTGTCACTTGCTAAATATCATGTTCGCTTATATATGATATTAATTTCATATTACTTATTATTGAACCATTAAAGTCAATTACACTTGTTGCACACAAAATAGTGAACAGTTTGCTAGGTACATCAAGTTACTCTATTTGCTAATGAAGTTATTGTTGTTGTACATATTTTGCGAGGTTCTCATAAATGTTATTAAGAAATAGACAATGGTATTTCTTTAAACACATAAAGATAAGGTAAAAGACTAAACATATACATATATAGAGAGAGTTGATGAATGGTAGCATTTTCTTCTTTGGGTTTCTCTTATTCCTCTTAATAATTATAAAATTGCGTTGTCTTTCTTTTCTTTCACCCTATCTTTTTTGGGTTATCATTTTTTGGGTGAATACTAGGATTCATAAATGGTATAAATGTAAAACCATATGATGGATACATGTTATAGAAAATTGACAAATGAATAAAAAGTTAGCTGAGCTTGAAGTTGGTTGAAATACACGGTGAGTTAATTAGGTAACTTTGGACTTGAATTTCAGACAAACAAATTTGAAATAGAATGAACCATTTGACTGGCCTAATCAATGACATGTATGAGGACAAAATAGTACATTCAATATGTATTTCTGACCCTTAATAAGAAAGATAGATGAAGTAAAAGATTTTTTAAAAAAAATTACCAAAAAGAAATTGAGGAATGAATGCAATCGTTAGTCTTTGAAATATTGTCGAGTTTTCCAAATTAGGGTTGAAATTGATAAGGAATCAATATGGGAATTAGAATTTGGAAGGATTGACAAAATTTTTGGCAAGAAATTGACAATTGATATGGTAGGTCGAGAATTTAGAATTGGAAGGTTTTCTTTGTAAAAAGCTTATTTTCGAGCATTCTAAGTGAAAAGACATAAGAGAATGTGAAAAAATGAGAATTCTAGTGAGCTTAGTGGCTGGAAGATTGAATTTTGGTGGCAAGCAGTAACAAAACCAATCGTTATCAAATTGATTTAGTGGTAAAAGTTGGCAGATTTTGGTAGTTTTAACTATTCAAATAGGTCGACGACAACAAGAGGGTTTTGACAATATTTTCTAACATGGTAAAAGGATATTTGGAAATGCTAGCAGTGGGATAAAGCTCATTGGCAGTGGAAGGGTGTGGATGGAGAAGGAGAAAGAGAAAGACATAAGCAAGATTATTGTAAAAGTTGGAACTTTTCCAATGTGACACTTCTACCTTAAACTTTATAATTTATGTGATTTATGTTTATAACCTTTAATTTTGCTCAAATTTCATGAGTACCTTGTAATTTGTTTGTTATTGCAATTATGCCCATCATTATGGTATAAATCACACTAATGACATGAAATTTAAGGTTTAGCATAATAGCATAGATCATAGTGCGTTTAAAACTTAGTACATGTTTGTAAAGTTGAAACATACTAACATGATATATTTTAATAACATAGCTACTGTAACGCCCCACTCCCACCTACGGGTGTTACTCACGAATAGCCAACTTACTATTCACATGCTAGGACAAAGATGAAGAGACGGCTACGTTTTAACGGGAAACGACCTAGGTGGGAACTAGGTTTTGCCCTTTCTTCGCTTCGCTCGAGGGTCCGGGAATTATCAAGCGACCTATTAAAACCCGAAACCTCGCAATCGTCACTCCTGCTCAAGCTCTTTAATGAAGAGTTTAGGGTGACCTCCCAGTATCGAAAGAAAATAAGCTATAACTCTCTAGCTTTAAGTAAATTATGGCATAACGCCTTAATTATAAGAAAATAATTTTTCCTTTCTTTGCCCCAACCATTATCTCATTTATCTCACTTTCAATTCCCTTGGAGAATGTTTGGATTAATATTTCTTTGGAAAAATTTAAATAAATTTTCCTCATAAATCTCCATTGATTTTCCCCTTTAATTATTTCAAAATTTCCATAATTTTCCAACCATTAGGAAATTAATTTTTGAAATACAACCTCAAGGCATCCTCATCCAATTTCCAAAATTTAAGGAGAATACTCCATTATTTAATTTTCCAAAATATAGAAAATTTTCCCCACAATTGCCTCAAATTTATATTAATTTAATAATCAATTTAGAGGCTAAATACTCATTTATTTAAATATAAATTATTTCAGAATTTCCAAAATAATATCATATATTCAAATAAACAAAAATTAAATTAAAATAAAATAATAAAGGAAAAAAAAAATACCCAACAGCAGCAAAAGGGGGGGGGGGTGTGCACGGCAGCTGGCCGCGCCCCCCCCCAGCGCGGGGCCGCGCGCGCGCGCATCGGCCACGGCGCCGGCCGCGCGGCCACGCTCGCAGGCCGCGCGCACCAGCCGCGGGCGCTAGCCGCGCGGCCATGCGCGCAGGCCGCGCGCGCGGCTTGGCCGCCCGCGCGCACCACCTGCGCGCGGGCGCGCCCAAGCGCGCCCCCGGCCAGCACACTGCCACAATGCTTTTTCTTTTTTTTTTTTTTGAACTGAAATTCCACATTTTCCAGAACCCTTTCTCATACCAAGGGGGTTCCAAAACATTCAAGTTTGCCCCCTTTTCCCCACATTTAGCCTTCATTACACATTAACAAATAAATACAACACTTAAGCATAAAATACATAAACACTACTTCTCTTGCTTTCTTCCTTGCTTTCAACACTTAACTTTGCAAAACTCCCTTCCTTCTTGCACATGAGATACCTACATGGTGAGGATAAAAACCTCATGAGCTATTAAGCTCAATAAGGGTGCAATGACAATAGTATGAACATGAAAATAAATGTGATGCCAATGCATGTATGCAACATGGTTAGGGCTTCCACATCCTCACAACCACCTTGGTTTGAGGCTTTAATCTACCCTACCCCACTCAACCTCATGGCCATAGGTCCTAAAACACACAACATGCCAATGCACACATAGAAATCATGCATCATACTTACAACTTGCAAGCCACCATCCCATGGGGCTATCCCTTACCTCTATTCTTTTAGATTTTCCACAATCTTTAACTTCAAGAGAGCTTCAACAACTTGACTTGGCAAGACTTCACTTGCTTCCATCCCCTAAAGAAGTAAAAGAAATAACCTTGATCTTTAAAAATCTAATCCTTGAAGATAAGAAGACTAAGAAGTTAGAAGACTTAGATTTCTTTACAAAAACTAAAGAGTTTACCTCTAGGCTTCTTCTTCTTCTTCTTCTTCTTCTTCAAATGGCCAAAGGGAAGACTTGTCTTCCTACCTTGCCAATATATATATTTTCTCCCTTTTTCAAGAATGGATCCTAACCTTTGGATCTTTGTAGGTTTAAGAGAAATAATGTTAGCCTCCCATTACAAGCACAATCCATGTGCTTTGGAGATTTTTAATCTCAACCATCCATTCTAATCATTCAAGATTCACTTCCATTTATGTTGGCAATCCATGCCAACTTTCAAGACTAATTTATGACCCTTGGATCAATTTCCCAATCCAAGGCCAAGTCTCCACCCTTGGATCATCTTGGTCTTCCATTCCAAAATTAGTCATTTTCCTCATTTATTTAATTTGACTAATTTCACCCCATCACATGAGTGACCACTTGAGAGACATATATATTTTCTTTCCCATTTAATTTAATGTGACCATTTTCCATAATCAATGCTTGACCATTTTCCATTTCTTTTGCATTTTCTTTAAATGCAACTTAATTATGCCTCCCATTAATTGCAAGAATGACCATATTTCAATTTCTTTTGAAATTAATTTAAATTTCTATTTGCATAATTGGGACAATTTCACCCATTAATAATATATATGTCAATTGTAAGGCAACTTTCCATTTAATTGCCATTTATTTTAATGAGATAAATTTCACCCATTAACCATGAAAATTTTCAAAATTCAAATTTGAATTTCTTTTCCCAACATCATCATCACCATCATTAATGGCTTGAGTGACTATTAATCTTTTCTTTTTGATTTAAAATAATCACTCTTATCTCTTTCATTTTACTTGGACAAGAAAATGCCAAGTGTCACTCCATGCCACAACCTTGGCTTTCAAGACTTAATCTAAGCCATCCATGTGGCATTTCCACATTAACCCACTATTTTAGGGAAAATCCATTATTTTACTCACATAAATAATTTATGAGTATTTTTCCCCATTTCCATAATTTATTTCCATTATAGAATTTACTCCAAAATTACAAAAAATACCCTTTGTAAATTTTTAATCCCATTTATCTCCACATAATCCAAAATGAGAACTAATTCCCTTTCATACTTAATTCCACCTAGGAATTATTTTCAATTTACCAAATTACCCTTTATTGGACTTCACTATCCAAATTACCAAAATACCCCTCTCATAGGGCACCCTTAATCTCAAGGATCCAATACCTTCTCAAGGGCATTTTTGGAATTTTCTCACTTTCTTTCTCATTCTTTTAACACCTGTAACACCGGGTGTTACATTCCTCCCCCTTAAAAGAATTTCGTCCTCGAAATTCGTTTTACCATCATCTCCTACCCAAGACAATCACATTCTTGGGTTACTTGCCAAATTCTCCTGCTCGAAAATCCCATAGCCTATCCATTCTTCACATTTACCTCGGGTCACACCTACTTCAAGGCTTCACTTTAGGCTTTCGTTCTCCCAACTCTCGAGAACATTCAACAACCGAACACTGCTTTGGCCTCTTGCCAAATTGCTCAACTGGTTGCTGTTCACGCTTATCGCAACGCTATCCATTTCTAGATGAATTTTTTTTTGCTACCTCGAGGATCACTTTGCAGTCCACTTCCATTTTTCCCATCAGTCAGACCACATACGCTAACATTGCATTATTGATCAGTTTATCACGATTTTTACGCCGATCACACACGGCAACGTTTCTCACGGCCAAACACACATGGCCACGATTTTTACGCTGGTCCAACCAGCAACGTCTTAGCACTGATTATTCACCGCAATGTCACATTCTAGTGCCCATTAGACACTCGAACACCCATTCCACCATGGCATACCGCCATTATTCACACGCCTGCATAGCTTGAGTTGATCCTCATGGTAATCTCTCATTACCGATCAACTTACCATGCTAGCACTACCTAGGAAGCACCCATTTGGCTTGCCTGGCCAACTTCGACCATGTCATACATGGTCTTTTTACCTTGACTAGCCGACCCTCACTTATCAGTACGATTACGCTAAATCGACTTACCTAACACCGTGCTAGGCTATCGTACATTTCAACCCTGTGTACTGCCCGAGTTCGCATCAAGCTTGGCGACGTGTGCACCATTTCAATCTCACCTCGAGCCTAAGTATGCTCAGGCCACAACCCTTTCCCAACCGAGAGTTCTTCACATTAAGCACATAACGATACTTACTAGCCGATATCACATGTTAGTAGGGTCTCCTACCCATACCAGGGAACTCTTCACTGAGCAACCCCTCTTCAATTCTTTACCCTATTTCTCAACAAAACCTCTTACTCTTGAGGCACGAACTTCTAGCCATCACACATCAGGTTCATTCTCAACCCGTAATAGACACCTGATTTAAACCATGCATAATGGTTCCTGTTGTCCTCCTTGGCAAGGACATCACCATGACATCAACGAATTTTCTCCCCCCACGATCGTTGCATTTCAAAATTCACCGATACCAGCCTTCATGGCCATTCGCACTCGGCTTCGAGGTCTTACCATGCACGATGGTTACCTTTGACCTTCCGGATAACTTCTCTTCCCTAACCGCGACGACGACACCACCATGCCATCACAAAAGACTTGCTGCTCTTTGAATCTCACTAGTCACCACAACCAGCACGACCCTACTCTTAGGTCGCCTTCCTCACGTCACCTTTTATACATCTAGCATTTAACTAAATCCCTAAGAGACTTTGGCTTCTCCTGGATTTCTTATACACTTTGCTACAGCTTACTCACACCTCTCGGTGAGCAACCACATGGCTCTAACACCACAATAGCTTCACTAGCCGATTTCTTTTTACAACCATTAACCTTAGACACGAGGTTAATTTTTTATTTTTTTTTCAATTGCTCACACTCCAGGGCATCCCTTCAACTGCCTCACTCACAGCCATTAGGTGATTTCATCACCTCAACACTACTACTAGAAACCCATCTCGTCCCATAAGCTCTTTCTTCGAGCTCTCTTTACCCATTGGCGACATCTTAAATTCGCCACAACTTCCATCTAACCAACTCGATTAACTCTAGCCGGATCGCTCGGCTCACAACCCACATAACCTCCCTCTAGGCACGGTACTTGCAATCATCGATTACAGCTTCGATTTAAACTCCAGTCACAGGAAATTACCCCTGCCACCCCTGTGGAATTCACACTTCCACTGGATGCCGTAGGACTCACCTTCCTACTTAGGCACTTGCCATTACGCTGGCCTTTCCCCGGGTGACCTTTCCTGATAGAGTTGTAGCGCCTTAGGAAGTTTATCTCACACTATTGCCTCATGTGCAACTTTTCTTGGGAAAACATCTCAAGTTCTACCCTAACCACAATTCCACTACCATTGATAGCTCTCATTCCAAAGCCACACTCCTCTGAGTGGCACATTTCTGCCTTGACCAACCATCTTCCATCACCTTGCATCTCTTTCTCACAATTTGCATGGTCTAACCACCAGGACCCACTGGACCTTTCTACTAAAGGCATGCACGGTACTAACAAGGCTTTACCTCACTTCCCTCGAGCATCACGTTCCATTATTGCCATCCGGTGCCACCACCTGGCGATTTCTCGTGTGTCATCAACTGGAAACCCTTCTAGTGCCACTTGAGGACACTTCCTCATTTCGCATCGACACAACCAAGACTAACACTAGACTGTGCAATCGCACACCTTCACAAATTTCAAACCGTGCCTTAGCCACACGTTCAGCCTACCACAACTCACATCACTGGATTAGAGATTGCTTTATTTGAAACCTCCGCACGCTTCAATTTCCCTATCTGATGGTTGGCTTCCATTTCGTAAGTCTCGCCCTCCATGGCACTTACGTATCATTCTCGAGCCATTTACCAATTCTACCAATCAATCCCATCTTCATACATTACTGCAAGATCACACTGGGTACATCATCCCAATTTACCAGATCACTACGATCAATTTTAACTATAGCTATATTAGCATCCTTTAGCAAGGAGCATCGCCACACCTCTTGTTATCACACCACAAGATATCACTCCCCCGATTCACAAACTTTCTTGCTGCCTTGACACCCACAGCTCTACCACCATACTTCAACCCTTACGAAATTTTAGGTCTGGCTTAGGCATAACCTACAGCATACCCCAGGTCTTCGGTGTCTAATCGTCTCCACTACAGACAGGTTACTCCACGTGGAGAGCTGCAGTCCCTCCTGTGGACTAACCGTCTGCATCCAGTGGTCCATGGCATTAGACCCGTCACTGGTAGGTATCAACCATAGCAATATTCCCACGCTAGACCCGTTTCTTTTCCCCGGGTTTCTCTCTCAAGCGTCTCACCGATCTTCAGTCCCTGACCATCTGCATAGTCACTGTGTTGCCCTGTGCTTTAGGCGCACCAACACCTTGTCACCATCATCGGGTCACTCCCATACACTGGCCCAACACTGGCTCCCCATCGTGTTGCCTTGTGCTTCGGAGAGTCAACACCCAATCACTTTTACTGTGTTGTCCCTTACACTGGCCCAACAACAGTTTCCTACAGCATGGCTCAGGTCCCACTCTGATCTATTCGCCCCCGTAGTGTGACTTTTAACTTTCCAGTCACACCTCTAATATCGAACACGGTATGACTACTACACCACGCTTGCAGCTATTTACCTAACCAGGCGTCCTACTCGACAGCAATCTATCGGATTCCCTAACGCGCTCCGCGATTCCTCTTTAGGACTACTCTAGGGGTCTTATCCCTGACAGGAGATTCTCGGTCTCACCTGACCAAATCTCCCTAGCTACTGCTCCAGTTCTTCGGCATCTGATCGTCACCTGCAGTTCACTAGGTTGCCCCAGCCCAAGGGCCACTTGCCCTCATCGCGAATCAACTCACTAGTCCTCTGCCATACGATCCATAGCATCAAATCCACCACAACGAGCCTGGCACCCGTAGCATCAATGTTACGACAGACTTTCGCAAGCCACAATGGTTCGGCTCTATCTAACGAAAGCAACCTCTTCAAGTTGTCGCTATTGGGACAAACTCAACCTTACATCATGAGCCTTATTCCTCAAGGCTTTATATCTCTCATCTCAAGAGCGTCCCACACCAGTCCATCCAAGAACAAATGACCCATCTTTTCCATAACAATGGATCTACAACAGTTATGTTGAGCCTACTCAAGTCCTGGCATCCACCATTTGGATCACACATTGTCACCCTCTAGGTGAATCAAGACTTCACGTCTCCTCTCGCATACCCACGTATGCATTCAATCCCTATGCCTAGCTCAGCCTTTTAACACGCCTTGCTCGGCATCCATGACTTTTATCCATAACTCAGGCATTCACGTTACCCGTTACGCCTCACCCACAAAGGCATCCACAATTGGCATCTCCTCCACGTGCATAGCCCTTGGACGTCCTGATGCCTCACTCTAGCCTACCGCTGCTCTCGGCCCACACATCGTTCATACTTTCATTGGGTGACCTCATCATCACCCACATCCAGCATCCCGTGACCTTGGGTGTCATCCCTGACCCCGAGCATCACCAAGAGGGTCTACCCATTCCCCACTTCCCATGACCTTAGGCATCTCACCTTACCCAAGCGTCATCATGAGGATTTAATCTGTCCCCCATCCTTTAATGTATGAATGATTTCATAGCCTTCACAGCGTGGACTACAAATCCCATAGCTTTCACACGTATAACAATACACCCCAACTCATTCAATCCTGACTCGGGTTTCCCCGAACCCCACTTACTCCTTGATCGGGACTCCTCTGAATCTCAACTCACTAGAGATCATCCATTTCATACAATACCCGCTAGGGTCCACTAGCCTCACCTACCTATCTTTCCTTAGGTTAGGCCTTGCTTCATCTTGAAGCTAACTAGGGTCCACTCACAACCTAGGTACATCCCCTTTCGGATCATCATCACGATCCACTCACATCGCACCACATACATCCATCCATCGTGCTTACAACACACACGACTCCCGCTCGAATCTTCCACAAACTATTTTCGTCATGCTTACCTTGGTCGTGACATAGGTATGCATTACATGCACACACCCCTCAGGGCCCCACTGCAAGCCATCTAGTTCGTTACTTGGAGCTCGTCATATAGCCTGTGGACGACTTCTTTCCTTGAGCTTCGAGCTAATTCCTACATTGGCTCACAGTATCTCAAGCACGCAACCTCAACACCTCGCTTCCCAAAGGGAAAACACTCTATCCCCTCGAGCATGCTTAGCCAATTCCCAAACATAGGGACGCTCAACTAAATCCCATCACCGATTAGTTATGCCTCGGGCTTTCTTTGCCCTTTCATGACCCTTGTCATGACTCGGCTTCGTGTCCCCACACGAGCCTTAACGCTTCCATCTTAAGGAGTTCCCATCCTTAGAACACTTAACATGCCCAAATTTCCACATTCGGGTTTCTTGGCACCAACACCCACACTAGGGTTATCGGCTTTTCTTGGCTCAACCAGTATACCTCTCACGGGTATATCGTCTCGACCCATGATACGTTCCTACTTCTCGAACTGGAATACCCGAGCATCCCATTTCAAACCATGACAAGCCTTAAAGCCTCGACCCAAACCCGAGGGTCCTCGGACCAATAGTCCTACCTCGGACCACAAGTACTACCTTTGAGGTCATCGGGTCAACCTCACACTTGAATCTCACTTTAAATTCCGACTCACATCCAAATTATGCCGGACATCTACAATTATAACTCCATCGACCGCTCTGATACCAAACTGTAACGCCCCACTCCCACCTACGGGTGTTACTCACGAATAACCAACTTACTATTCACATGCTAGGACAAAGATGAAGAGACGGCTACGTTTTAACGGGAAATGACCTAGGTGGGAACTAGGTTTTGCCCTCTCTTCGCTCCGCTCGAGGGTCCGGGAATTATCAAGCGACCTATTAAAACCCGAAACCTCGCAATCGTCACTCCTTCTCAAGCTCTTTAATGAAGAGTTTAGGGTGACCTCCCAGGATCGAAAGAAAATAAGCTATAACTCTCTAGCTTTAAGTAAATTATGGCATAACGCCTTAATTATAAGAAAATAATTTTTCCTTTCTTTGCCCCAACCATTATCTCATTTATCTCACTTTCAATTCCCTTGGAGAATGTTTGGATTAATATTTCTTTGGAAAAATTTAAATAAATTTTCCTCATAAATCTCCATTGATTTTCCCCTTTAATTATTTCAAAATTTCCATAATTTTCCAACCATTAGGAAATTAATTTTTGAAATACAACCTCAAGGCATCCTCATCCAATTTCCAAAATTTAAGGAGAATACTCCATTATTTAATTTTCCAAAATATAGAAAATTTTCCCCACAATTGCCTCAAATTTATATTAATTTAATAATCAATTTAGAGGCTAAATACTCATTTATTTAAATATAAATTATTTCAGAATTTCCAAAATAATATCATATATTCAAATAAACAAAAATTAAATTAAAATAAAATAATAAAGGAAAAAAAAAAATACCTAACAGCAGCAAAAGGGGGGGGTGTGCACGGCAGCTGGCCGCGCCCCCCCCAGCGCGGGGCCGCGCGCGCGCGCATAGGCCACGGCGCCGGCCGCGCGGCCACGCGCGCAGGCCGCGTGCACCAGCCGCGGGCGCTGGCCGCGCGGCCATGCGCGCAGGCCGCGCGCACAAGCTGCGCGCGGGCGCGCCTAAGCGCGCCCCCGGCCAGCACACTGCCACAATGCTTTTTCTTTTTTTTTTTTTTGAACTGAAATTCCACATTTTCCAGAACCCTTTCTCATACCAAGGGGGTTCCAAAACATTCAAGTTTGCCCCCTTTTCCCCACATTTAGCCTTCATTACACATTAACAAATAAATACAACACTTAAGCATAAAATACATAAACACTACTTCTCTTGCTTTCTTCCTTGCTTTCAACACTTAACTTTGCAAAACTCCCTTCCTTCTTGCACATGAGATACCTACATGGTGAGGATAAAAACCTCATGAGCTATTAAGCTCAATAAGGGTGCAATGACAATAGTATGAACATGAAAATAAATGTGATGCCAATGCATGTATGCAACATGGTTAGGGCTTCAACATCCTCACAACCACCTTGGTTTGAGGCTTTAATCTACCCTACCCCACTCAACCTCATGGCCATAGGTCCTAAAACACACAACATGCCAATGCACACATAGAAATCATGCATCATACTTACAACTTGCAAGCCACCATCCCATGGGGCTATCCCTTACCTCTATTCTTTTAGATTTTCCACAATCTTTAACTTCAAGAGAGCTTCAACAACTTGACTTGGCAAGACTTCACTTGCTTCCATCCCCTAAAGAAGTAAAAGAAATAACCTTGATCTTTAAAAATCTAATCCTTGAAGATAAGAAGACTAAGAAGTTAGAAGACTTAGATTTCTTTACAAAAACTAAAGAGTTTACCTCTAGGCTTCTTCTTCTTCTTCTTCTTCTTCAAATGGCCAAAGGGAAGACTTGTCTTCCTACCTTGCCAATATATATATTTTCTCCCTTTTTCAAGAATGGATCCTAACCTTTGGATCTTTGTAGGTTTAAGAGAAATAATCTTAGCCTCCCATTACAAGCACAATCCATGTGCTTTGGAGATTTTTAATCTCAACCATCCATTCTAATCATTCAAGATTCACTTCCATTTATGTTGGCAATCCATGCCAACTTTCAAGACTAATTTATGACCCTTGGATCAATTTCCCAATCCAAGGCCAAGTCTCCACCCTTGGATCATCTTGGTCTTCCATTCCAAAATTAGTCATTTTCCTCATTTATTTAATTTGACTAATTTCACCCCATCACATGAGTGACCACTTGAGAGACATATATATTTTCTTTCCCATTTAATTTAATGTGACCATTTTCCATAATCAATGCTTGACCATTTTCCATTTCTTTTGCATTTTCTTTAAATGCAACTTAATTATGCCTCCCATTAATTGCAAGAATGACCATATTTCAATTTCTTTTGAAATTAATTTAAATTTCTATTTGCATAATTGGGACAATTTCACCCATTAATAATATATATGTCAATTGTAAGGCAACTTTCCATTTAATTGCCATTTATTTTAATGAGATAAATTTCACCCATTAACCATGAAAATTTTCAAAATTCAAATTTGAATTTCTTTTCCCAACATCATCATCACCATCATTAATGGCTTGAGTGACTATTAATCTTTTCTTTTTGATTTAAAATAATCACTCTTATCTCTTCCATTTTACTTGGACAAGAAAATGCCAAGTGTCACTCCATACCACAACCTTGGCTTTCAAGACTTAATCTAAGCCATCCATGTGGCATTTCCACATTAACCCACTATTTTAGGGAAAATCCATTATTTTACTCACATAAATAATTTATGAGTATTTTTCCCCATTTCCATAATTTATTTCCATTATAGAATTTACTCCAAAATTACAAAAAATACCCTTTGTAAATTTTTAATCCCATTTATCTCCACATAATCCAAAATGAGAACTAATTCCCTTTCATACTTAATTCCACCTAGGAATTATTTTCAATTTACCAAATTACCCTTTATTGGACTTCACTATCCAAATTACCAAAATACCCCTCTCATAGGGCACCCTCAATCTCAAGGATCCAATACCTTCTCAAGGGCGTTTTTGGAATTTTCTCACTTTCTTTCTCATTCTTTTAACACCTGTAACACCGGGTGTTACAGCTACTACATCTTTAATGGCTTTTTTTTTATTTCAAGGTATGTGTAAAATTTAGCATATTGAATATGCATTAATGAATATTGCTACTTAGTAGGGGTTAGAAAATGGTATGTATGTCTCATGTTTTGCATGACTAAAAAAGATAATTTTGTTGTCACAAATCTTAAATTGCTTATGCTCTTCATTTAGTGTAACACCCATCTCCCGAAAATCCCACTACTAAGAGAACCCAAGGAGGTGGAACGTTAAACAGGGTGGAACATCTGCAACTGATTCAGAACCACTATCATTCTCATTTCCCAAAGGCAAGGCCACAAGGCCAAAATTTTGATCACCCCTACTTCTAATGCAAGAAATATTATGATTGATGAGGTTTATGTAATATTTGAATCAAAGACATACATGATCAATCTTAGATGATCATCAGTTGTATTCTATAATGCCAAAAAGAATGTGTTTCCATCCATGGTTGTTGCTTTCTAGCTAGTTATGAGTAGGCATGTAAATAGTTTAATCTCAACTTAGACGTAAATATGAGAGATAATGGTTAAGTTTAGAGTCATTTATATTCGAACCAAATATCATAAATTTGGGTTCAAATGAAAATAAAATGAGAAAAAAATTCAAAAAATAAGAAAACAATTTTCTAAAAATAACTAAGAAAAACTTTCAAGAACTAAAAAGGGAAAGAAAAATATTGATGGCAGCGAGTCATCACAAGTGTAAGGCCTACTTCCAAATATTCGAAAGAAGGTCTTTACATAGATGATATAGAACAAAACTGAACTCAAATAATAACTCATTTCATTTCTAACAATGAGAATTTAAATAAGATTTAATTACAGTCTCAATATCTCGTGACTTTAGACTCGATGGCCATACAATATAATAGGAGGCTCAAATGCCAATAAACATAACAAATCCTATGGCTATAAATCATTAACTAGGATCTTTGAAGCTAGGACGCGTCTTCGCACACCACTATCCCTTTGTTGTAGTCCTATTGGACTCGCCCCTAATAACATTCTTTTCTTCACCTGGAATGACAAAGAAGATCAAGTGAGCCACAAGGCTCAGTAAGTTCGAGAAACAATAAACAATATATAGGATCCAAGAACATGATGACACCAAGAAGAGTAATCAATGACTCCACAATTATATATAAGATTCATAATTCATGAACTTATCAATTCAACTTAATATATCATGTCACCATGTATCACTATGCAAATGTGCATAAAATTTCAATGTCATTATCAATTCTCATAGGCTCGTAAGCCATCAATCAATACATGCAAGAGTGCATCATTTCATTATCAATATCAATTTCCCAGGCTCTCAAGCCATAATTCGATGCATGCAAAAGTGCATAAGTTTCATAAAACCTCACAATAAATATGGAGCCAACCTGTCAGGCTATGGCCACCTTGTCTCGCACCAGGTGCTCTAGGGTACCCTTTCTCCCTCTGCGCAAAATAATATGTGCATAAAACATATATATATATAATAAAACAGGATGGGTTTTGAAAATGTCTCACTTTTGAGACATTTGAATGGCTGGGATGATTTTTGATGTATTTGATGGTTGAGATTAAATCATTTGCCGCCCAACAGTCCTTCTCCAATTTGTGGCTGCTCAATAGCTGGCTGATTGATGGACATGTGGGCGGCTCTCTCTTTCTCACTCCTTCAGTCCACCCGCTCACCCGCCGTCTCACTCTCTCTTTTTCCCTCTGTCCACCGCATGAAGCTCCATTCAGTGCGTATCTCTTCACTGTGTATCTCTCTCATCCCTTATCTCATCCATTTCTGTTTGCCACTGCGCATGAAGCTCTAAGCCACTACTCAAAGGCACGGTATGTATATAGTCATTCATATTCACATAGCAAAAAGCTCCATTCATATTCACACGGTGTATATAGCTCACTGCTCAACGCACAGTATGTATATAGCTCAATTCATATTCATACAGCAAAGCAAAACACCCACACCCACACCCATTTATATATGTGAGTGTATTTATCTCTCGTGACTGTATTTATATATGTGAGTGTATATATGGAAGCCATTTGGTTGTTTTTAGAGAGGTTCATTCATAGGCAAGGTAGATATTTGTGTGTATTTATATATACACTCATCTGCCGCCGGGCATGAAGCTCTAAGCCACTACTCAAAGGCACGGTATGTATTAGTCAATTCATATTCACACAGCAAAAAGCTCCATTCATATTCACACAATGTATATAGCTCACTGCTCAAAGGCACGGTATGTATATAACTCCAATCATATTCACACAGCAAAGAAAAACACACACACCCACACCCATTTATATATGTGAGTGTATGTATCTCTCACGACTGTATTTATATATGTGAATGTATATCTGTGTGTATTTATACATACACTCACATATATAGTCACTGTGCATGTATAGTTCCTTTAGTTATTTATAGTCACGGCTTTAATTTTAGTTTTTATTATGCTATCTTCATTCTCTCTGTGTGTCTAAGTCATGACTGTGTGGGCGAGAGCGAGAGAGAGAATGGAGGTGGAGACGCAAGGGAGAGTGAGAGTGAGAGAAAGGCGATGTTGGGTGGGTGGGCATGCCCGAGAGGTGAGAGAAACAGAGATGGGGGGAGGGGTGGGTTTGCGCGGGCGAGAGAGATGGAGAGGTGATGGCACAAGGAAGAGTGAGAGTGAGAGAGTGGGGAGGATGGGTGGGTGGGTGGGTTTGTGCTCGCAGTAGTTTGAGGGAAAGAGAGAGAGAGTGAAATGCATGTGCGCGCGTGTGTGCCTGTGTGTGTATATAGATGTATCTATATCTGTGTGTATGCAGGAAGGAAAATGGGTGAAGAATGGTCCACTTGGATGCAAAATAACTATTTTTCAATCACAGACACACGGATTAGTTGTTTATGGGTTTAAAAATGATCCATTTAAAATAACTTTATCAACATTGTGAATGTGAAATATTTGTTGTGCGATAAATTGATTTATGTGCTAAACTTTCATGAATTTTAATTTTTTTTTGAATAAAACTAGGGAATGCTACTCTTGGGTGTACAAGGTCAGGACTCTTTTTCATTTTTTTAAAATTTAATTTGTAAAGCATTTAATACTTAACTTTTAAGTATTCTAAATATCAACATTGTAAGTTTTTGAAATATCATGTAAGTTTTAATACTTAATTTTTGAAATTTTTAAAATAAAAACACCAACAATGTAAGTTTTGATGTATAATAATTTGACATGGATGATTCAATTCCAAAAGAAATAAAAATCTCTTTTTTAAATCATTGATGATCAAATGTTGTTTTTAGTTTAAAACTTTATTCAAATAATGATATCAAAATAGAAAACTTAATTCAAAATTTAAGGTTTCGTTCTCTTTACTGTTTTTAAGTCATTTTTAGTTTTTAATTTTCTAAAATAATAAAAACACGTTCTCTTTGTTATTTTTAAAAATGTATTTTTGAAAACAAAAAAAAAAAATTTGTAAAGAAAACTCAAAACAACAAAAAGTTGTTTTGAGTGTTTTTATCTAAAACAAACTTTAAACTCAAAACATATTTATTTATTTATATTTTATTATTGTAATGGAAAAAAATATTACAAAATTCATTAAGAGAAAGGAAACAAATATATAATAATTTTTATTTTTTATTCAATGTTTAATTTTAATATTATTTAATCGTATATTATATTTACAGCGTGACTTTAGGCACGGGCATTCCCTAGTATATATATGTAACATGTACATTTATGCATCATGTATGCATTTGCTAACCACATGTATTTAAATTCTTGTTTCTCAATATTCATACTTTCAACACCATTTACCCATATCGGGTATTTTACCATCATCAAGTAATTCATCATATCTTACTTCATAACATTTTTCACGTTTAAGATGTAAATTATAACCTAGAAGTAATTTTGGGATATGTTATTTAAGGTTAAAGCTTGATTCAGCATTTGAGGAGTATTAGAGATTTAATATGTTATCTTTCCATTCTTATAATTTCCTTGAATTCACTTAACTGGTTCCAGTATACAGATACTTGCATTTAGGCTCATCTCTCAATCATAAGAAAGAATGACAACCCAAAAAGAATTTCCTCTTACAAGCTGTTGCCATAATTATATATATTTTATGCCTATCTCACAATACTGGATAGTTGTTCACTCATATGAAATGTTGTTTTGTTCAAATGAAAACCAAACTACTTTCATTCTTGTTCATATGAGGAGTTAAAAAAAATATTTAAAAGAACCTCCTAAAGTGAATTTTAAAATTTGCTTTGAAACCTCCGATCAAAATAAATCTAAACTTTTTCTAAGGCGAAGGATCAACTAGAACATATTTTTATAAATGTCTTCATTTTGAAAGAACTAACTCCCGGTATTTTGATAACTAACATTCATTGTTGTAACAATGATTTTTAATGAATTTTTCAAGAAACAGAAGCTATGTATTTCGAGGGTGGTAAAATCGCAATTTCCTGAGTTTGTACTAAAACCAAAATTCTATCTTTTTATTGTTATAGATTTTGATTTTTTCGATATTTTTATTGAATCCAAATGGGTGGTATTTTCCTATTTACATTTATGTATTAAAGTAAATGAAAGGTAAAATATAAATTAAAGAAAATGCAAACATTTACTTAAGTTAAGGAAAGGTAAATAGATATGGTGTGAGCAAATAGCTCCCATTCAAAGGCTTATGGGAAGAGCTCGGGACGAGCTCGCTGATAAAGGTTTACGAAAAGAGCTTGTAAGGCCCACTTCTGAATATTCGAAAGAAGGTGCTTACATAAATGATATAGAACAAAACTGAACTCAACTCATTTCATTTCTAGCTCCGAAAAAAAAAAAGGATTTAATTACATTCCCATCATCTCATAACTCTAGGCTCGATGGCCATACAAAATAATAAGAGGCTCAAATGCCCATAACATAACAAATTCTCATTGTTACAAACCTCACCAAATCATTAACTAAGATCTTTAAAGCTAGGATGCGTCTCTGTACACCACTATCCCTTGGCTGCAGTTACACTAGACTCGCCCCCAATAACAATCTTTCCTTTACCTAGAATGGCAAAGAATATCAAGTGAGCCACAAGGCCCAGTAAGTTCGAGAAACAATAAACAATATATAGGATTCTGAGAACATGATGACACCAAGAAGAGTAATCAAGGACTCCACAATTATATACAAGATTCATAATTCTTGAATTTATCAATTCAACTTAATATATTATGCCACCATGTATCACTATGCAAATGTGCATAAAATTCCAATATCTTTTATCAATTCTCACAGGCTTGCAAGCTATCAATCAATACATGCAATAGTGCTTCATTTTATTATCAATATCAATTTTCTCGGCTCACAAGCCATAAATCGATGCATGCGAAAGTGTATAAGTTCCATAAAACCTCACAATAAATATGGAGCCAACCTGTCGGGCTATAGCCACCTCGTCCCACGCCAGGTGCTCTAGGGTACCCTTTCTCCCTCCGCGTAAAATAATAGGTGCGCAAAACATATATATATGAAACATGTACATGTATGCATCATGTATGCATTTGCTAACCACATGTATTTAAATTCTTATTTCTGCGATATTCATGCTGTTAACATCACTTATCCATACTGGGTATTTTTTTCTATCATCAGATAAATTCAACATATCTTACTTCATAATGTTTACTACATTCAAGATGTAATTTTTAACACAGAAATTCTTGATGTAATTTACAACACAAGAATACTTCTTTGAGATATGCTATTTAATATTAAATCTCAATTCACTAGTTGAGGAGTATTATAATTTAATAACTATTGTTCCCATCATATGATTGTTGTGATTTCATTTAACTAGTGATAGTATGCATTTACTTGCATTCGTGCTAATAGTTTAAATTCATGATTAGTCCCCATGCATTCAAATGACCACATCACGCGAGATTTTTGGTCAAACAGAAACCTGAAATTTTTTTAAGGCAAAGGACCAAATAGAACATATTTTGAAAATGTCTTCATTTTGAAAAACTAACTCCCGGTATTTTGATAACTAGCATTCATTGTTATAAAAATGATTTTTAATGAATTTTTCAAGAAACGAAAACTATGTATTTCGATGGTGGTAAAATTGTAATTTCGTAAATTTGTACTAAAACCAAAATTCTATATTTTTATTGTTATGGATTTTGATTTTTTTGATATTTTTATTGAATCCAAATGGGGGGGTACTTTTTTATTTATATTTATGTATTAAAGTAAATGAAAGGTAAAATATAAATTAAGGAAAATATAAAATATAGATAGGGTGTGAGCAGATAGCTCCCATTCAAAGGCTTATGGGACGAGCTCGGGAATAGCTTGAGGTCATGAGTTCGCAGCTTACGGAGAGAGCTCGGGAGAGCTTGCGGAAAGGACAAGTGAACGAGCTTGAGGTCACAAGCTTGGGCAAGAGCTCGCTGGACGAGCTTAAGGTCAACAGCTTGAGAAACGAACAAGCAGGAAAGAGCTCACGATTAAGCTTATGGTCAGAGAGCATATAGGTATGAGCTCGCGGCAAGGAGCTGCAACGAGCTCGCTAGAACATCAATGAAGCTGAACGTGTATATATATATATATATATTACTGGGTTTGCCGAACAAAACAGAATAGGGGCATTCGAATGACTGTTTAAGCATGAGTATATGGTGGATTAGCTAGACAGGGCATGCTCTAATAAGCTTTACAAATCTCTGAGGGATATCAGCTCGTTATGCATGTTGTATATATGTATTTATAAGTGGGTCTCATATATGGGCGAACAGTATATATATATTTCTAGTTCAACTTTTGTTGTTTAGTGCGAGACCTCCGAATACCTCAATGAAATCATTCGAAAGAGTGGCAAATAGCATTTTACATCCAACATAGCACACACAACTATAAGAGGCATTTGGAACAGTTAGCTCATTTAGATGTGATATACACACACATATATATATATATACATACATTTAACACTACTTCTTTGGATGCAGAATGAGTAGAGGTTCTCATCCTCACCCAGCTATATAAAATGCCATTCACGAAGAAAGCTTGGAGTGAAAACAAGCCCCCTTTCGAGACTGCAATGAGACTCCAACAGATACCCAGATATGAAGACTCAATGAACACTAGCAGAAAGTGAATCCATACATAGCAACAAGCATATAAATATATATTATACATGTCTATATATATAAGCCCTCAGAATGACTAAAATGAAGAGACTAACAGGGGAACTTGCACGAGAAAATAAATAATAATGGAGCTCGCACTGACAAATAAAGTGGGAGTGCAAGAAGAACTTGCAGAACAATAAATGAGATAGCAGAAAATCCAAGAGAGTGATATACAGGGCATGTAAGCGAGCTTGCACTGAAAATAAAGAGGGAGTGCAAGAAGAACTTGCCTGATGAAGATGCCTCCTCTAGCGAAATGGAAGCCACGCCGTAACAGTAACAAATGAAAAATGAAGAAGAAGAAGAAGAAGGATGCTGAATAGGAAGAAGAAGAAGAAGAAGATAAAGTTGCAGACAAAGATGAATGAGGAAAGAATACAAGCGGGGAAGTTGGGTGCCGGAAATGATACACCAAAGAGGAACTCCTCGGTGTAACAGAGGGGATAAAGAGATGGTTGCAGGTTTAACCCTGCATTCCATGACAGATTACTTAGTTGGCCCTCACCCTTACAATGGTCAAAAGGAAGACAAAGGGCATTATTGACATTTGTTGGCCAATTTAATTTATTATGATTTTCTTTTAAAGATTTCAAATTTCATTTCTCAATTGAGCTCAGCCGATGCCGTGGGTCATTCTATAGCCCAACTCACTAACCCAAATAAATTATCATAATCCAAGCCCATTCATAATATAATTAAAATTCCAAACACATCTCAATGACCCAATTTATTTAGACTTTCCCCCCATTTTTGGGATCCCATTTGAATAGGCTACGAAATTCTTATTTTCACTTACTCTTTATTCTAGTAAGCAAATGAAAAATATTTTCAACCCTCAATTAATTGAAGAAAAATTTTTTGAACCCAAAATAAAATACCCGAAAACACCTAGGCCCTCTAATGTGTCGTTACAGAGCTTGGGATGAGCTTGTGGTCAAGGCTTATGGGATGAGCTCGAGGTTATGAGGTGAACAAGAGTTCGCTGAACAAGCTTGCGGTCAAGGGGTTGGGTAAGTGCTCGCTAGACGAGCTCACGCCAAGAGCTTGAGGTCGGGCGAGCGCTAAGAGCTCGCAGACAAGAGCTTGAGAAATGAACTCACGGGAAGAGCTCGTGATTAAGCTTATGGTCAGAGAGCATATAGGTATGAGCTGGCGGCAAAGAGCTCGCAGAAAGGACAAGTAGAAAGAGCTCTCTAGAACATCAATGAAGCTAAACGTGTATATATATAACTGGGTTTACCGAACATAATAGGGGTATTCGAACGACTGTTTAAGCATGAGTATATGGTGGATTGGCTAGGCAAGGCATGACTCGAATAAGCTTTACAAATCAGTGAGGGGTAACAGCTCGTTATGCATGTATGTATATGTGTATTTATAAGTGGGTCTCATATATGAGTGAACAGTATATATATTCTCAGTTGAGCTTTTGTTGTTGATGCGAGACCTTTGAATACCTCAATGAAATCATTCGAATGAGTGGCATATGACTTAGCATTTTACATTCTAACATAGCACATACAACTATATGAGGCATTTGGTACAGTGAGCTCATTCAAATGTGACATACACGCAAATATATATATATATGTATACATTTAACACTGCTTCTTTAGATAGTGAATGAGTAGAGGTTCTCATCCTCACCTAGCTATATAAAATGTCATTCACGAAGAAAGCTTGGGGTGAAAACAAACCTTATTTCGAAACTGCAAGAAGACCCACAAAGAGATACATAAACATAGGTTGAACACAATGAGATAAAATGAATACAATGAACTAGAATGAACACAACAATCGTAACAGAAGCAAGAAGATACAGGCTAGCTCGCACAAGGATATAAAAGGATGTATAAGAGAACTTGCACTGAAAATCAAAGGGGAGTGCAAGAAGAACTTGCTTGATGACTTCATTATGCAAAAAATCCTCTCTTCCTAAAGCTCCTCTCGGCCAACGCAAAAATGGGACTAAAAGGCAGAAAGAAAAAAAAAAAGTAGGAAGAAAGAATTGCAAAAAAGGAAAGACAGGCACACAACAAATAAAAGTCACTGATGCAAATGAAGCATGAAGAAAGAAATACACAGTCTGCACTTGCAACTTAGTCGAAATGACCTGATTGCCCTTCACCTTTACAATGGTCAAATGGAAGACCAAAGGCACTATTGACTTTTGCTGGCCAATTTAATTTATTATGGTTTTCTTTCAAAATTTTCAAATCTAATTTCCCAATTAGGCTCAGCCCGTACCGTAGGCCATTCCATGGCCTAACTCACTAACCCAAATAAATTATCATCATCCAAGCCCATTCATAATATAATTAAAATTCTAAACACAACTCAATGGCCCAATTCATTTGGACTTTCCCCACATTTTTTAATCCCATTTGGATGGCTACCCAATTCTTATTTCCACTACATTTCATTCAATAAAAAAAAAAAAAAAATTCAATCCTCAATTAATTAAAGCAAAAATTTTTTAACCCAAAATAAAATACCCGAAAATGTCTAGACCCCCTAACAGGTCATTACAACAAGTGTTCGATCTCAATCTCAAGAATTGAGAGTTGGTGTTCAACAAATGACAGAGAAAGAGAGAGATTGCATTGTAGGCATCGATTATCTAATTTTGATGAATGGAGAGTCGAGAGCCTTGAGAAAAGAATTGCTATACCTTGCCTTATACTTTCCTATGCTTGTGAGCTAAAAAATTGGGAGCCTTGAGAAGAGACTTGTTTGGCAAAAGTAGAGAGATGCGATCCTTCTTGAGTTTTGATGTGTCACTCCAGATCTATGCAACTTAAAAAGTTGGATATGACAAGTCTAGACCATATGTGTAATGCCTTGCTTTTTCCTAAGTGTTATTCTTGCCCAAAATTAATAACTTTTTCAAATAAATAATTATTTTAATTTAATAAATATAACAACAACAACCTCCCACTTACCTTTCTTGAGCTTACTTAGACCCTAAACCTCCGTGTCGAGTTAAGTTTACTCTTCTAAATATTCAAGTGGACAACATCCTCAAAAACCTATCTTTAATCTAGGGTAAGAGTTGTTAAATTTATGAAAGCATAATGTCACGAGCTTAATCTTGTAAAACTCATGTTACACTTAAGCTTCTTGATTCCTTTAAGAAAGCCTAAGTTCAGCCTTACTCCTCAATGGATTTGTATAAGTTGGAAATTGGTGAAGGAACGGGCTAAAACACTCACCTTTTGAAGGTACTTAATTAGTGTGAGATCTCGAGTCTTGTATGTGTTGTAACACCCCGTTCCCACTCGCGGGTGTTATCGACGATAATCTCCTGGATTCCTCGCCCCAAAGCCCGAATTTGAAGGGTAGACTACGTTTCATGACGAAACGCCCTAGGTGGGAACTAGGCTTCGTCTGGCCCTCCGCTTACCCAGGATCCATAAACACCCTAGGACCTCGCGAGTTTCTTATGAACGAAGAAATAACTCACTACACCGCCCAAGGGCCTCAAGATGCTTCTTAACACCGGGCTAGACTAAGGGGAAACTTATACTTGGGAAATCCACCAATTTTTCGACATTTCACCACTCGGGGACTCCTTCGGGGAATTTTTATAAATTTTTCTATAGCCCAGAATCTCCCAAAATTGGGCCTAAATATTTCCCCTTTTTTTTTTCCCCGCGCAGGCCCCACTGCCTACTGGGCCCTCCCTGGGCCCGGTCTGGCGCTGGCTGGGGCGGCCGCAGCCCGCAACCGCGCGAGCTGGCCCCAACCGCGGCCACGCGGCCGGGCGCGCGCGCTGGCCGCGCCAGGCGACAGCGCACCCGCGCGCCCCGCTCGCCCGCGCGCCCCTACTGCCTACTGTGGCCCCGCCTGCCATCCGCGGCCCAAACTTGACCCAAAATTATTTCTTGGGCGTTTTTGCCCAAATTTTCCAGATTTCCTTTACAACTTACATACATCAAAATACCACCTTCTTTATTTTTTTTTTTCTACAAAGCTTGTACAACCCTCTTGATGCTTAAATCCCCTTTTATTAAAAATATAGCTTTACAATATGTTTGCTACATCATACATCAAATAAAAAAAATAATTTACAACATGCTTAGGTTTCCAAACCCAAGCTAAATTACATGAGTTCCCTAGGGTCTTCATTTCATCAAGCATGCTTAACCTTCCAAGATCCCTTCCTTCTTGCACATGAGATACCTACATGGTGAGGATAAAAACCTCATGAGCTATTAAGCTCAATAAGGGTGCAATGACAATAGTATGAACATGAATAAATAAATGTGATGCCAATGCATGTATGCAACATGGTTAGGGCTTCCACATCCTCACAACCACCTTGGTTTGAGGCTTTAATCTACCCTACCCCACTCAACCTCATGGCCATAGGTCCTAGAACACAACAACATGCAAATGCACACATAGAAATTCATGAACCATACTTACATCCCTTGCTAGCCACCATCCCATGGGGCTATCCCTTACCTTAACTCCATTCCTTGAAGCTTGAACCCATTCTAGCTTTATTCCCACTCTTCTCCTTGAAAGAACCTTGAACAAAATAAATCCCATGGATTTAGAAGAAATACTCTAGGAAAAAGGAAGGAAACCTAGCCTTTAATGGTTAGAAAAATAATACCTCCCTTACCTTTCTTCTTTCCTTTCTTCTCTTGGGAGAAAATTTTCTTCTCTTTTGCAAAAATGGAAGACTTCTCCATTTCTTTCTCTCTTCTTTCATTCTCTCCCTTTCTTCTTCTTGGAAGACAACTCTTCCTTCCTCTCATTTTCTTTCTCTCTTTGAAATGGCAAAACTTGAGACAAGGGCTTACTTTCCCTTTAAATACTACTCTTGTCTTGAAATCTCAATTTCAAGACTTGATCTTAGCCCTTGATTTCCATTTGCTTTTTGAAAGAAAATCCCAACCACACAAGAAAGCACAATCCATGTGCTTTGGTCTTGATTACTCTCATCCATTGGATTTTATTCACTTTTCAAGAAGAGATCTCAACCTTCAATTAAAAGCACAATCCAAGTGCTTTTGGAAGATTTAATCTCAACCACTCATCTCTTAATAGTTGGCAATCCATGCCATTTCTTCTATTTGAATCCCCACCTTTGGATTCATTCTATTTCTCAAGAATGCATCTAAGCCCTTAGATCACTTGCATTTTTCATTTATTTCTCATTTACTTAAATGAGACTATTATATGCCATTTTCAAGACTTAATCCAAGCCATTGGATATATTTCACCCTTTTCAAGACTTGATCCTAACCCTTGGATCACTTGGAGATTTCTATTTATTTCTCATTTAAATAAATTCTCCCATTTTCACTCATAAATGAGTGACTAATTTCTATTTCTTTCCCATTTAAATTAATGGGACTAATTTCACATCCATCACACTTGAGAGACATAATTCCCTCATTTTTCATTTATATAAATCACCATATTTTCCAAGCATTAATGGGTGACCATTTTCCCATTTTCCATTCCATTTATTTAATTCACCATAATTTCAAACATTAATGGTGACTATTTTCCCATTTCATTTGGATTTTCTTTAATCCAACACCATAATGTCTCTCATTAAATGCTTGAAAGACCAATTATCCTTTCTTTTGCATTGAATTAAATCTCCCATTTATACTTGAACCACAAAATGCCAAGTGTCACAACAAGACACTAACCTTGGCTTCCAAGTTTAATCTCATCTCTCCAAGTGGCATTACCACATTAATTCATAACTTAGAAAAATATAATTATTCTCCTCAAATAATTTAATATCCACCATTTTCCCTATTTCCAAAATTAAATTTCCTTTATGGAATTAAATTCTAAATTCCCAAATATCCCTTGTGAATTTATTAATCCCATATATCTCCACATAAACATCAAATTGGGATTTTATTCACTTACATACCTAATTCCACATAGGAATTATTTCCAATTTACCAAAATACCCTTTATATTGGATTTCACTATCCAATTTACCAAAATACCCCTCTCATAGGGCACCCTCAATCTCAAGGATCCAACACCTTCTCAAGGGCATTTTTGGAATTTTTTCACTTTCTTTCTCATTCTTTTAACACCTGTAACACCGGGTGTTACATGTGTAATACCCCAAGAGCCCAGAGAAGAGTAGTATATATCGAGGATAAGTAAGGAAGGAAACAATACAGACTAGATACCTTTTGAGTTAAATATAGGTAAAGAACTCCCGGGTTAAGCGTGTTTGAGCTGGGGAATCTCAAGGATGGGTGACCCCCTAGGAAGTTCGTGTAGGCCTATCAGGGTAAATTGTTCTAGTCCTTCCTATTGCTCGATGCAGGATGTTACAAGTGGTATCAGAACCGACCTTTGGTGCAGGCAGTTCGATGAGGACAGGGTGCGAGGGTCGTGACGCCCTGTTCCTACTTACGGGTGCCACTCGTGAACAATGACCTGAATTGTCCACCTGCCCAGCCTTAGGTGAAGGGCAAACCATTTTCAAGATGAAACGCCCTAAGTGGGAACTAGGCTTGTCCTTCCCTTCCCTCAACCCCAAGATTCACTAGCAGAATTGGGTTTTATCCACGCCGCATTTGGCTAAAAAGAAAATCTCATTAAGATGCCCAATTGCCATTTTCTCATTTATATTTTATTCTTTTTCCATCCAAGAATTTCACTAGGCTCCAAAAATCCACCATTTCAATCCATACATTGATTGATTACCAATTTTAGAGGAAAAACTCAAAAATTTCAATTTTTCAAAATTCGGCATTTATCTCCAAAAATGCCAGAAAAATCCCTTTATTTTGAAAATTTCTTCGGGGTCCAAAATCAATTAAGAAATGCCCCAAAATCCCCCCAAAATTCAAACTTTTGAAAAAAAAATGGCCGATGGGGCCTGCTGGTGCGCGGGGCCTTACGGTGCGCTAGCCGCGAGGCTGACAGCGAGCCACGCGCGCTTGCCGTGTGCTCACGCGCCTGCCCACATGCCCACCTACTGCTATGAGCCCTGGCCCCCCCTGTTGCCTGCTGTGGCCCCCTGCGGGCCCAGGCTACTGCATTGCTGCCTCCACCTTTTCTTTTTTTTTTTCCCTTTTATTTGGGCTTCCTAACCCTAATTTTCTAGAAATTTAATTAAATAAAAAGACTTCACTTTCATCCAATTTTGCCTCTATTTTTCCAACAAAATCATTTTATTTTACTTCTTGGTTGCTTCCCACAACACACACCCAACAATGAGACTTTCACCCAACCTAGGCTTCAACATGCCATAAGCTAATATCTCATTTTAAAATAAAATCAAACACTCCCAAGATATAAAATACACACATGATTATTGTGCTTCTTTGTATTGTGGAGATTTAATCTCCATTCTTTGATCAAGGGTTGAGATTAAAAATTTTAAAAGGTATGGATTGTGCTAGTTTGGATGGTGGAGATTTTCTCTCATAAAGTAAGATCAAGGGCTAGGATTTGATCTTGAGTTTGTGTGATATCAAGATAAAAGAAGCTTTCTAAGTAAAGAAAGAAAGAGAGAAAGAAAGAAAGAGACAAAGAGAGAAAGAAAGAAGGAAAGAAAAGAGAAGAAGAAATGGGGAAGAAGGAAAGGTTTCTTTGAGTAGGTCTTTGGAAGCCCTTGGAAAGCATCAAAGAAACTTAAGGTAAGGGATGGCCCCATGAGGGGTGTCCTTGCATTGTTTGTAAGTATGTCTCATAAACTCTTTATGTTGCACTTGGCATGCTCTTCTATGTACATGAAACTTATAGCCATAAGGGTAGTTGGGGACATGGTGGGAAAGGTAGGTTAACGCCTCAAACATTGGTGGGTTGTGAGGGTAAAGAGACCTAGCCACACATGCATGCACTTGGAACTACATATTCTTGTTTATGTTCATATTTATATGCATTGCACCCTTATTGAGATTTATAGCTCATGAGGTTTTCATCCTCACCTTGTGGGACTCTCACGTGGTGTGAAAGCAGAAGAGCGGGTCTTGTTTCCAGTCAGAGACAAATCGACGATATGGTTGGCATGGAGGTGCATCACGAAATATGCATGAGAGCCGCCGAACCACTAGTCCACCAACACCATACCTCTCTCCATTCTTCCTCAATCTGGCAATGCAAGTCTAAATTCTGATGCATTCAGAATATATAGAGGGAGATTTTGAAATCTAGGTGTTATATTTTGATTCAAATTAGTTGATTTTATTAATTTCCTTATATATGTACTAGGGATAACCCGTGCCTAAAGGCACGGTACAACTAAAAAAAAATCGAACATTGAATTTGAACGCAAAATAATCAGAGATTGCACTTGAACACATACTAAACTGAAAACCTAAACTCGTCCTGTATCACGTGTGAAGATAATGTATATAGTTCTTAAACACGAATAATCAATCAATGAATATAAACATGTATTAAGTTGAAAATCATTTGATCATTTTTAATGCCATGACTTTAGTGAAATAAAAATGGTCAAAATATGGATACTCTGTCAGAAATTTGACAGGGTATCCTCTAAAAATAAGATCCAAAAAATATATCAACTTGTCTACAAAACTTATATATTTCATAATCATAATCAAATCATGTCATATGCACTGAAATCTTACTATGTATTAATTACCACAACACAATTCTTCCTACACAAACAACTATATTAATACTTGTAAAAGCAACAGACAAAATAAACCTATAAAAATTTTTAATCACAAACTAATTTAATCACAAAATAAAATAATATAAACTACTTATAAATCAATCGCTATCTCAATGAATGAACAAAAACCAAGCAAGAGGTCAATAATTACATTTTGGGTCATTAAAAAAATTTGCTTAATTCAAAAACCATGTAATGAGAGAGTATCCTATGAAAATGTAAATTGAAATCAAAGTAAAAAAGTTTCAATTTTTTGGCAAAATATCCTTTGAAAATATGATACCACAAATATATCAACTTATCTACAAAACTTATATATTTTATAATTATAACCAAACCATGTCATATGCATACCGATTACCATAAAACATCATAATATTAACCATCATCATGCCTAAACAAACTATTTACCAATTGTTTTGGGCATCAAAACAATAATAACCATTGTTCTGCCTATTTTCAACTATTTACCATTGCAAAATAAACTCATAGTTGTGCCTAAACATAAATAAGATTAAAGAATGACCACAAAACGTAATTATATATAGTACATTTGCAAATTGGGTCATTCTTTAATCTAGTTTGTTAAAATGGGTCATTTATCTACATGTCATTGTAAATACTCTCTCTCTCTCTCCATCACAGCTTTGAATGTCATTGTATCAATCCAAATTCGCATCTTCCAACTGGGAGAATGTACAACAATCTAGCATTTATAAAAATAGTTAAATTTAATGATGTCATTGATTTAGGTTTAATCCAGAATCTCATTGATTTCCTCTCTAGACTGAGGCTGAAACATTTTTAAACTAATAAAATAGTCTTAACATATACTAAATAAACCTCAAGAGGTCTCTCCTAAAAATAAACCTGTATAGACAATCAGTAAAATACTAATTACACAATCTACCATCTAATAAACAAACAAACTGTGAATGATATATGAATGAAATGAAACTCATCTTATAGTTTGTTCTAAGTCGTCATCAACCTGTAAAAAGATGCATGAAAATAAAGTGAAATAAATATGTGAATATGTTGCGGTGTCAAAAAAAAAAATAAAAAGAAATAGAAGAGGTTTAAACTTACATGACCAAAAGTGGTGAGATTGTTCATTTTTCAATCTTGTGAGTCTGCATTGGTGGTTAGTACACTATGGTGGCTACAAATATAAGAAACATAGAAATAACTAAACATGCAATTGAAAATATAGAAACTATTACCCACACAATCATGCCTTAGCAAAATTATTTATCAATACGCGTAAGAACGTAATAATATCGATCGTGTAAGCAAGTTAAAAAAAAAATAGATAAATACACTCCTTATGCGACAAACAAAAATAATTTGATAAGTACTAAATATTCAAATAAAAACTTGTAATAATTGGAGGAAGACTCAAAAGTACTAATAACTTTAACATATTCAACTAAGTCTTCACCAACATATCTCAATCACAACACAAAGCAATGAACGAAGGTCTTGAAATACTTATTCACTTGCCCAACTCAAGTATTAAAGTCTTGAAATCCCTTGTACAAACTACTTAACCCAAAAATAAAATTTATACATAACAAAAGGACACAAAAAAAAGTACCGCCCTTTTCCAAGGACCAATATTTTATACCAAGGTTTGCTCTATTTTAATGTTGAGGTGTGGCACAGATGGTATGATACAGAATATAGGGTTCAGATGTATTCTAGGCAACCATGGGAAGATTATATATTTGCCTTGAAAATATGCCTTTTGTTCATTTGGTATACATAGGTAAGTAATGATGTTAAACATATGCTTTATGCTTTATTATTTTTTTTCTATTAGTTAAGAGTGAAGCTGAAGACAAATCTTCATGGCCTTGAGACCTTGTGCATTCCTATTCCCTTAATAGAATTTGGGCGGAACACCAAAGACAATCCATGACAGGATAGACTCAAACATCAGGTCACTTCCTAAGTCATGTAAATAAGCTCTAATTCATTTAAGTCAATAGAAAATTTAGCATGGATATCAAATGCTCACTTCAGAACCCAAATTTAGCTTTCTCCATCTAAAACACCCCTTAAACACATACACACACATGCCCTCATAAACATAGACAGTCATAAATATACAAATAACAACAATAATAGAGCTCGGATGAAGTAAAGTGGATCAATTACGTACTTGAACTCTGGAACCTATATTAAGCTAAATGAACCTTTTCAGGCCACTTTGGAACCTATATAAAATCAAAATCCAAGGAATTATGCAAAAATCAAACAACCCATTACCCACATAAAACCAAGAAACCAAACCCTGTCAGTCATTTTTTCATTGTACATCAGTCTCATACTCATTCTCTTTGCTTCATCACTAATATATTCCACCACAATTACATATATATTAGATCATGAACTTACAACACAATGTGGGAAGGCAAGTTCCAAGAAAATCCCAATCTTGCCACAAACAACAAATCAAAAGATTAGAACTTGCTACACATGCCACATCCATACCCTAAAACTTAGGCTAAATCAAGCAATTCAAGCCCCCTAGATTCCGATGCAACAAATAGTAGTGATAAAATCACGTAAAAATTTAAAAACAAAATTAAAGTTTACATTGTTGGTGTTTTTTTATTTAAAAAAATTCAAATGTTGTACTCGATAAAGAATAGAAGTGGTTGGTTGGAAATGCAAGCAATGAATAATAAGCCCATTACATCCAGTTTTATATATTTTGGGTCTTCAGCAAATAGCTCAAGTATCATCTCAAATATTATTGTTTCGTTACAATCTATATAAAGAACCAAATACACTCACCTTTTTCAATGTCCTGAAAGAATTCGTTGGTATTTGTCTGGGAGATTAACAGAAAACATCAAGCAAAGTCGCACCAAAATCCTCGAATCTCAATCGAAAACCAGAAATTTAAAATTTATTTTGTAAACAGAATCTAAGACACACGATTCTTCATCTCTTTCCCACCTTTTTTCTCAGCAACTAAAGGAACAGAACTAAATATAGCAAATGAAAACATAAAGAATAACCACTTAAATACTCTGCCCAAAACCCTAAAATTCCAAATCTCTAACACAAAACCACCTGCTCTTTCCACAAAATTGATTCGTGCAACAATATCAGATTTCCCAACTAACCGAGAAAAATAAAATGGATGTAATAGGCTTATTATTTATTGCTTGCATTTCCAACCAACCACTTCTTATACTTAATTGATATTTAAAATTAAGTATTTGAGGCTTATGCCAACTGAACTTGTTGTTTGAAGCATCCATATATACATGTGCCCAAAATCTCACATGCAAGCAACCACAAGTAACAGGAACAAATTAGAATTCAGAACATAAGAAATCAAAAAAACAAATTTCCAGTCTCTTCCATTTACAAAATATAAATAAAATCATTTGGTAACTTGATATATACATTTCCTGTTTCTAACATTCAATCTTCACAACCACAAAAAAGTGCATCGATTTAGACGCTCAGATAACAATAACAGAACAAATGATCAGATCTAGTGAAGGACAAATCCATTAGCCCTACCATTCAAAAATTTAACTATAAAAATGGCACTACCACTGTGTTTCAAAATTGTGGAAGCCAAGAAAATGAAACAACAGTAAATGTACTTATATATACATAAAATGTATGTCCATTAGTTATTTTATTTTCTTTGTATTCTTCTTTCCAGCCTATAAGCAAAATCCAAGCAAGGAGAACCACTACAACCCAATTTGGTGACTTAGAACACACAAATGTTTTATAAACAATAAAACCCAACACAAAACAGAACCAAATAGGATAATTCAACACACTCCATTACAAATTCCAACCCAGGAAAAGATTTTAACTTTATTTTTCGTTCCTTTTCCCTTATTTACATAACTTCCAACAAAATCTCAAATGAAACCAAGGGAAAAACAACCAAAAATAGAGAGCCCACAAATCAACTTCCATTTTTCAATTCACCCTAAGCAAATTCAAATGCACATATTAACATAGAGAGCCCACAAATATTTTAGCTTCCAGGTTAAGAATCCGACCTTCATTCTCATTTCTCTTACCTCCTTTTCAAATCAACCAAACAAAAACTCAAACCCACACATTAGCAAATAGAACCCAGAATCTTAAACAAATCGCTTAGTTAAAAACACAAATTCAAGCAAAACGAAGCCACCGACAGATTAGGCACCAAAACTGGCGACACAGAGATCTCTTCACGAAAAATAAGAGATTGAAAGTACATACACAAAAAGAGAATCCACAATGGAGAAAATTTGAGAGATTCACTTACAAAATTTCACTCTACCGATGGCGGTTCTAGGCTGAGAGGGGGTGGCAGCGAACGGTGGAAATGGGGAGCGATGACAGCAGTTCAGGACCGAAAGGCGGTGGCAGCCGTTAAACCTCGATGTAGATCTCAAAGTGGTCCTTCAACTTCTCTTTGGTAGTCTCAAGAGGGGGTTGCGGCAACGATGGTGGGGCTAGACCGAGAGAGGGTGCAACGAACGGCGGAGGGAGGGACGACGACGGGTGGGTGGGTCTATGATGGCTACTGGTTCGAGATGGAGAGATGAGATGGGCGGAAGGAGAGATAAAGTAAGCGGTGTGGGGGGCAATGGTGGTGTTAGCCGGGTTGAATGAGAACAGAGAGAGGATCGGAGATGGTGGAGTGGCGGTCGATCGGCGCAAGGCTAACCGGAGAGAGAGACAGATGGGGAAGGAGAAGAGGGAAAGAGAGAGGTAGTGAGTGAGGGAATGGGAGAGAGGGATCGCATAGTACTGGCGTGGGTGGGGGGTGGGTATGAGATAGAGAGAAAGAGAGAGGGGCAAGACAAAAGGTAGTGAGAATGGGCGGGAAATTGAAATCTGAAAATTGATCCAACCCATTCATTTACACTGAAATTAATTTCAGCCATAGGATCAAAAGACATTTTCAAAAACAGTCCTCCCTTATTATATAGATTTATATTTCCATGGCCAATGACTTGATGACTAACAAGTGCCTCTTTTAATCATGTTCGTTGATTTGTTTTTGCCATGTATTCTTTGCATATATAAAGCAAAGTGAGTAGAGCAAGGGCCACACTATTCACTGCTTTCATCGAGGGGAAACCCTAGAGAGAAAACCTTAACCCTTTTCCCAACTATGTTCTGGGATGTTTTGGGAGAGAGTGAGATGATTGTTAAGAGTGGAATCACTTGGGATTATTGAGCATGTACTCTAGTTTGTCATCGGTATTAGTACTGTAAGTTCTTTAATTTTCTTTGGTTTTTTTTCTCTGTAATCGTTTATTTGTTATCCCTTGTTGTTCGATCTATTGGGCCTAGGGGTTAAATGCCCCTGCCATGAGTAGGACCTATTTACAAGTCTGAACACGCAAGTGTTGTTGCCTCTTTGTGTGCATGAGTTGGTGTTTACATTTCTGTTATTTGGATTTTGCATTTGGTTTTGTTTCTTCGATTTTATGTGCACCAAGCTCTTCCCCGTCAAGTTCCCCGGCTTCAACCTTTCTCTCCTTCGAGTACTTGAGATCGGCCACTGGCATTCTCTTTCTTTGGCCTCTCCCTCCATTGGATCCGACACTACCCTTCAAGTCATGGCCATCGACGCTGATCATTACCCCGGTACGCCTTAGTATGAATTTTTGATCCAGCTTCTGCATGAATGCTGTCTTTCACTTGATGTCTGAAACCTCTTGCAACTGCCGAGATACTGCTATTTCATAGGAGCCGTTACATTTTCTTTTCAACCATGTAATATATTTGCTGTGCGGCCTTGCAAAAGATACGAGTGTAGTTAACTGTTCTTGTATTATTACTATTGATATTTATTTGTGGTTATTGTAGTTCCTTAATTAGTTTGTTTTAATTTATATGTAGACATGATTGTGTGTGTGTATAAAGAAAGAGACGCTAGCTATGCTATAATCAGCTGCTTCAGTTTTGTGCTGCATTTGTTCTGGATGGAAGAGAGACAAAGCAACGGAAATCTAACTGAAGTAGCTGCATGACACGCTGTTCTATAACTTTAGATGTAAAACTGGACGGTCTGAGGATCTACCAATGTCAAATGCCAACATAAAATTGAAAATTTCTAATCATTGAAAGGTTATCATTTTCATATTCATATATAGAAAAGAAAGCTAACAGCATATGTCTTGTATATGATTTGTAATATAAAAAATTTAGAAGACATGATTTTTTGTAAATGAGATTTTATAATTCTAGGATCATCTTTTATTTGATCATGTAGAATGAAATTCAACAGCAATTCTCCTCAAAGATTTGATACTCTTAGATAAAATATGGGGGTAGAAATATATTTTTAAGTTTCTTACTGTTGAATTCGAAAATTTGTTACTAGAAGATTTATCCTATTCTATCTGCAGAAAACATTAGTTCTACAACAGTGACATCCCTTCTAAATTAGTGAGGTAATTTTGTTGCTTTTTAACTACTACAGGTTGATGTACCCTAGATGCTAAGATTTAAAAATGTTGTGTAAAGCAACAGAAGTGAAGCAGTATGTTGAAAGAAGGCGGCATAATAATATGGTTAATTCAAATAATACAGATTTAACAATTATAAGGCTTAATAATAAGTTATGAAAATTGGTGTTGGATATTTTCAGATTTTGATATGTGAGATTGTCAGAATCGATCGAGGCCTTGAATCAATGACCATAGATTGCTGCCTGGAATAAAGCACCCGCTTTTAGAGAAACTATATCTATGTTTTTCTTTTCTAAGCCAAAGCAGAGAAGGTATTGTTTTTACTCAAAGCTTAAGAGTCTATACATTTGTAAATGGGGTGGGGGTGGGGAGAGGTCAGAAACTGGTGTTTTTCAAGCCATTTTTTAACTTTGATCTTTCTGCAAACTACCAGTTAGGTCAAGATGACAAACTAGATGTGATATGGAGCAATGGTTAGAACCTTCTGTTCATAGATTAAAAGCCCTAGGATAGGGGTAACAATGTTGGCCTAGAAACTGATAATCAGGGGGTTGAAAAGAGATTCTTTGAGCTACCATTGAAACTTGATTTTATTATAACCATCAATAAGGTTCTGAGCAAGAGGCTAGATTGGAAACAATGTGGAACAAGGTTTAGAACCTTTCATTAATAGTTCAGAAGTCCTTAAAGGAAAGGGGACAAGGGTATTGACTAAGGAACACATAATTAGGGCACATAGCTCATGTACATTTCTTCATTCAAGAAAGTTCCATATTTGTGATTTGGTTGGAAGCAAAATTTTGCCTGTTTACATTTCAATTCATTTGATGAAATCATCCCAGCTTTTCCTTCTTCGCCTTGGGAATAGAAAGCAAGTATTTACCCCTTAAAAATGAGGAAGATCATGATAACAGTTGGTTAGGCAAGGGGAATCCTTTTGACTAACAAGTGTCCAATTGCCCTATGGCTGGTGCAATCCGCTCGTAGTATCTAGTATAACATTTGTATTTGCCTATGTTACCTTCTATAATCCGGAGAGTTGACTTGACTCAGTTCTTAGTATTGGGCTTAATTAGGGACCAAATAACAGCCTAGAAATGGGATGAAAAAGGCCCAAAAGAGTGGGCTAACTGAAACTGGCATATTTTCCTGTTCCCCGTACCAGTTAGTTGTTCTAGGCCCAAGCCCCTATCAAACCAATGAATTTTCAGGCTAAAATTCGGTTGGGATAAGTTGACTTGTGACGCTAACAGTAACAATGCGGCCAAATTTTCTTTGCATTAATACTTAAAAAGATAAAAAGAGGCTTTCATTTTGGTCAATGGAATATCTGTGGGCGGGTTAAATAGGGCTGCAAACTGGAGTATCCGGTTTGTCCTGCAGTTGGAGGTGCCCTGCTTTGCCAAGGCAGAACCCCCTCTAACAAGGGAATTTAAAACCCAACTTTTTATGGTATGTAGTTAACTTATGGCCAAAATTTTGGTTGAATTGAAGTTGGAAGTAGTGTGCTGCTCTTCGAACCCCCCCCCCCCCCCCCCCCCCTTTTCAACTGATTGGAATAGTTTTCTGATGTTTATATTACTTTAATCGTCTTGGCCAATTCCTCAATCACTTTCCTATGGGGAACGTGAAGACTAATTTGACTTATACTTTTTTGTTCTAACTTGGGTTTTGGGTTTAATTTAATTTAATAGGCGAGTTTTAGACAGAACATGGCTCAAGTTTGGGCTGATCCTTTTGGATTGAGTCTACTTGGGCAGAACAGGCGATGTGATTTCTGAGTTAACCTCACTCAGGTTTTATTTATTTTTTTAAAGCCTTGGGCTGGTCCTTTTTTTTTTTTTTTTTTTCTTTTAAACCCTTGTGTTTGGGCTTATTGGAAATATGACTTGTCTTATATTTTTTATTTTTATTTTTTTACTTTAGAATTTAGATTTCATCTTTTTATGTTTTAGGAAGATTTGATTATATTTTAGCTTTATTTTTAGTATGTTTTCTTTAGGAATAACCTATAAATAAGCTTTGTGGACCTAATTAATCGGTGATTGACTGGGAATATACATAGAGATTTCTTCCCTTTACTTCCCTGCTGACTTTCAACTCTCTCGTCTCTCTCTGATCCTTAGATTCCATGGACTTGATTTATCAATAAAAAGAAAGAAAAATTAAAACCCATCGTTGTGCTTAAATTTTATGTGGATTTCACAAACTTACACAATAATTGATGATGGTTTTTGGGACCGACCACCACGTGTCACCTTTGCGAATGGATCTCGGGAATCGAACCTCGGACTTGGCGATGTCGGACCTCGGTGATAGAGCCTGCAAGACAACGGAATGGCGGGGCTAGGGTCTCCCGGGGTGGACTCCGATGCTCAAATCAGTAGAATAAATGTCAGTCGTAATAAACGTGAGAGTTGTAGAGCTTTTTATACCTGATGAGGACCGGCCCGGATCTTTCGGACTTTGCACAAGATTGTTGACTTGCCACGTGTCAGTCTCTCAGGCCATCCACATGGCGAGCGAGACTATTAGCGCGTAGGGGTATTCTGGTAATTTTAGGTAAAGCCACATCACTTGCCCCCACTCCTTGAGCTGAGCTAAGAATCACGCTAGGTAGAGGAATAATTTAATTTTTGAGGCTATTTAACTGTAGATTTTTCTTAAGATGTGCAGGAGTATTTTAAGTATGAGACAACTAAGCCCCAAACTCTTGAGATTAGTTTTTTTCTCTCTTCTCTCTTTTTTTTTTTTTTTTATTTCTTCCATTGCTTTTTTTTATTTATATTATTTTTCTCCTTATTTGTTACTTGTCTTTTGTTTGTCTATTTGTTTTTTGTTTTTTTTTTTAAAGTCATCTTCTTCCTCGGCCAAGCAAAGGCTTACCTGGCTTGTGGCCGAGCTAAAGCTCGGCCACGCTCGGCCTCGCTAGATCTTGGCGAGGCCGAGCTCTTGGCTTGGCCTGGCCGAATTGGCCATGGCTGACCTCCCTATGGGAACCCCCTTCCTGCTTGCTTGCTTTTTTTTTTTTTTTGGGGGGGGGGGCGGGGGAGATATATATATATATATATAAATATATATATGGGCGCACATTGGGTCGGCCATGGCCGACCCTTGGGGCTTTTGCCCCCCCTTTTTTTTAATATATATAAATATATATATGTATTTTTTTTTGTTAATAATAACAAAATAAGCCTTAACTTGACTAACCCGTTTCTTTGTCTTTTCTTTGTCACATGTGTGGCTCAAGATTTTCTAAGGTATGTCACGCCTATTTGAGCTTCATTTGGTTTGTGCCCAGCTGTGGTTTTCCTTCTCTAACTTTCTGTATTCCTTTAATTCGAGAATGACTTAGGTCTCTTGACCCTTGAATTTTAGCTACTTCCGTGAGGGTGTTCATTTCCTTCTAGCCACTAGTCCGCCTTTGTCTTGGGGACAGCCTAGGGCTCTTGACCCTTGGATTGTCGCCACTCCCACGCGAAGGAGGGTGTTGAGTTTTTTTCGGCCATTAGTCCATCTTTGGCTTGTGGATAGCCTAGGGCACTTGACCTTTGGATTTTCGTCACTCCCTAACCGAGGAGGGTGTTGAGTTTCTTTCGGCCATTAGTCCATCTTTGGCTTGTGGACGGCCTAGGGCGCTTGACCCTTGGATTTTCGTCACTCCCTCACTGAGGAAGGTGTTGAGTTTCTTCCGGCTATTAGTCCACCTTCGGCTTGTGGACAGCCTAGGACACTTGACCCTTGGATTTTCGTCACTCCCTCACCGAGAAGGGTGTTGAGTTTCTTCCAGCCATTAGTCCATCTTTGGCTTGTGGACGGCCTAGGGCGCTTGACATTTGGATTTTCGTCACTCCCTCACCGAGGAGGGTGTTGAGTTTCTTCCGACCATTAGTCCACCTTCGTCTTAGGGACAACCTAGCGCTATTGACTCTTGGATTGTCGCCACTCCGACGCGAAAAAGGGTGTTGGGCTCTGAATTTTTTTTCTTGGCCATTAGTTCACCTTTGGGGATGGCCTAGGGTTCATAACCCTTAGATTTTAGCCACTCCCTCGCAGATGAGAGTGTTGGGCTAGAATTTTTCCTTAGCCATTAGTCCATCTTCAGCTTGTGGACGGCCTAGGGCTCGTGACCCTTGGATTTTAGCCACTCCCTCACGAAGGAGGGTGTTGGGCTAGAATTTTTCCTTGGCCATTAGTCCATCTCCGGCTTGTGGATGGCCTAGGGCTCGTGACCCTTGGATTTTAGCCACTCCCTCAAGGAGGAAGGTGTTGGGCTAGAATTTTTCCTTGGCCATTAGTCCATCTTCGGCTTGTGGACGGCCTAGGGCTCATGACCGATGGATTTTAGCCACTCCCTCACGAAGGAGGGTGTTGGGCTAGAGTTTTTTTTGGCCATTAGTCCATCTTCGGCTTGTGGACGACCTAGGGCTCGTGACCCTTGGATTTTAGCCACTCCCTCGCAGAGGAGGGTGTTGGGCTAGCATTTTTCCTGGGCCATTAGTCCATCTTCGGATTGTGGACGACTTAGGGCTCGTGACCCTTGGATTTTAGCCACTCCCTCATGGAGGAGGGTGTTGGGCTAGCATTTTTCCTTGGCCATTAGTCCATCTTCGGCTTGTGGACGGCCTAGGGCACTTGACCCTTGGATTTTCGTCACTCCCTCACCGAGGAGGGTGTTGAGTTTCTTCCAGCCATTGGTCCATCTTTGGCTTGTGGACGGCCTAAGGCTTGTGACCCTTGGATTTTAGCCACTCCATCGCAGAGGAGGGTGTTGGGCTAGAGTTTTTCCTTGGCCATTAGTCCATCTTCGGCTTGTGGACAGCCTAGGGTTCGTGACCCTTGGATTTTAGCCACTCCCTCATGGAGGAGGGTGTTGGGCTAGAATTTTTCCTTGGCCATTAGTCTATCTTAGGCTTGTGGATGGCCTAGGGCTCGTGACCCTTGGATTTTAGCCACTCCCTCACGGAGGAGGGTGTTGGGCTAGAGTTTTTCTTGGCCATTTGTCCATCTTCAGCTTGTGAACGGCCTAGGGCTCGTGACTCTTGGATTTTAGCCACTCTCTTGCAAAGGAGGGTGTTGGGCTAGCATTTTTCCTTGGCCATTAGTCCATCTTCGGCTTGTGGACGGCCTAAGGCTCGTGACCATTGGATTTTAGCCACTCCCTCACAGAGAAGGGTGTTGTGCTAGCATTTTTCCTTAGCCATTAGTTCATCTTCAGCTTGTAGACGACCTAGGGCTCGTGAGCCTTGGATTTTAGCCACTCCCTCGTGGAGGAGGGTGTTGGACTAGAATTTTTCCTTGGCCATTGGTCCATCTTCGACTTGTGGACAGCCTAGGGCTCGTGACCCTTGGATTTTTCTTTGGCGAAGTGTTAGCCTTCGTGAGATTTCTATTAGATGGAGAGAATCCGAAGTCTTTCCATTAGTCGTAAAAAAAATAGTACAAAGAGGTTCGAGGAATTCCCCTCCTCATTGAAAAAACTTCCTTAAGTTTTGGACATTCCAGGTACGCTTCAAGGACTTGCTTTCCATGTCTTCTAGTCGATATGCCCCCTGGACTTAAGGATTCTATCACCCGGTACTGTCTTTCCCAATTTGGAGTTAGTTTATTCACGTCTCGAGGATGATTCATGTCGAACCATCGCAATACAAAATCTCATGGCATGAAACTCCTAGCGTGGACTCATCGGTTATAGTACATAGTAATGCGCTGATTACATACGGCTTTTCGGATTTGCGACAGGTTTCGGAGCTCATCCATCCCCAACAGGCTGTTTTCCTTCTCTCTGGGATGATGTCCAACTTCACTCTCGGAAGCGATCCCGAGTAGGAGACCTTCTCCTATTATTCGACTTGGACTCAACTCTACCCGAACTCACACCTTCTTGGCCAACAAAATCTAGGAGGTAACCCCAGTTGATAAGCTCCTGAATCTCTTCTTTTAACTGGATGCAGTCCTCTGTAACATGACCATGGTCGCGGTGGAAACGATAATTCTTCCTTTCGCTTCGAGTGTTGGGTGGAGACCTCAGTGGTGGAGGACGTCGCAGATAATCCTTATCCTCTAATGCTAGTAAAATCTCTGCTCGACTGGCGTTGAGGGGAGTATAACTCACCGGGCTGCCATGGGCATCCCCAAAGTCCTGCTCGGGAGGGGCGGTAGTCCGTCTCTTGTTCCACCATCGGTTTTTTCTTCTCCTTCTCTCTTTCTTTCTTGTCAGGTGTTCAACCTGCTTCACCTTCAACACCTCTTTAGCATTGATGTACTTATTAGCCCGTGTAAGGGCTTTTGTGAAAGTATGAGGTGGAGTCTTAGCCAAGGACTGAGCGAATGGTCTAGCCCTCAAGCCATTCTGGAGAGCCACCATTGTGATCCGCTGATCAAACTCGTCAATGCTCAACGCCTCCTCATTGAACTTAGCCATGAAATCCCTTAGGGATTCACCCTGATTTTGTTTTATGTTCACCAGAGCCATGGAAGACTTCCAGTGACGCTTTAAGGGAGCGTAATGGGCTAGGAAACAGGTCTTCAGCTCTTCCCAGCTGTTGATGGAACGATGGGGAAGACATGAGTACCAAGTCCGGGCATGACCTCCCAAAGTAGTTGAAAATGCCCGGCACCACATCGCGTCGGACCCTGATTGCACCAGCATGTGAGAGGAGAAAAGTTATACGTGATCATAGGGGTCTATGCTTCCATCATAGAGCTTGATGGATGGGATACGAAACCTTTCTGGTGAAACCTCTGACATGATGCCTTTGCTCAAGGGTTGGTTAGAGCCGAGGTGGGGCAGCTCTTCCTTTCCCTTTTTAAGCTCCTGGACCTGCCTCTCCAGGAAATGCAATCACCTCTTCTGCGAAGTCCCTCCTTCTCGTGAGGGGGAAGAAGTAGATCCCGCCGCCTCAGAGGGGTGGATTTCCTGGCCCGACTGGCAAGATTGACGAGGCTCCCGAGTAGGAGAAGGTGACTGGTGCTCCGCTCGTTGAGAGGGCACATGTGGACAAGGTTGTTCATTCTGGTGTAAATAACCAGTCAACAACTCAGTTAACTGTTGGACCTAATTCTCTAGCCTGGTGAGTCGGTCCTCGGGTATTGGATTGGCCGGAGGTGGTGGATTCTCCCCTTGCGGTGGGGCCTCTAGATTACTTACTTACACTAAAAAAATGTAAATATGTTGTAATGTATACATGCTATGGATTGTGTTGTCAAGCAAATCCTTATGAAAATCTGTCATGTTTTTGTGCATGTTTCAAAACCTCTTTGAAAAGGTTTTCATGTTTTCTAATTATATATATTATTTCGAAATATCTATGTAATGCATATGTTTTCAAATCAGGTTTTGAAGTATGTTTCGAAACCTAAATGTTATGTTTTGAAACCTGTGACATTTCTGTTAGCAGATTATTTAAAAACTAAGATGCATGTGTGTTGCAATTTTGTTTTTATCAAAATCATTTGTTTAATATATTCTCCATGCTCTAAGAATTCAAATTCAAATTTGAATTGGAGATCATGTGTATAATCATAGTGGGGAATAGATTATGTCTCCCACTCATTACTGTTTCTAAGTGCAAGTCCAGCTGGAAAGGCTGTATGTTTCGAAACCTTAGTGTAAATTTGTGATGTTTCGAAACCTTCTTTTTTGTCTTGTCTCTAATGACTATAAAACGGCTAGATTTCGATCTCTTGATATAAATAGTAGGTGTTTAAAGAAAAGAATAAGACACAACATGTAAGGCCCCCACCTAAGTCCCCAAGGAACCGGAGTAGATGCCCTACTAAAATAGAGACAACTTGAACCTGGATAAACTTGTCATGCATGCGACTTATAGATACTAAAAACCTGATAAAGGAAACTTGGCATCATGACATGAGTGTCAAAACCACAACCTGCTATACAAGGGCTGGCCTCTAGGCTTACATAGCCCAGGCATGCATAACATACAATATTGGCACAACAGCTACAAAATAAAACATAGTCCATACAAACCCAATAAACTGAATCAAAATGCAATCCATAAGCGACAAAATGCATAAAAAGAAACTCCTAGGTTGAGAACTGTTGAGTCTGCATGGCCCTGTACACTGCCTACCCTGGAAGTCGGGAACCGCTAGACTCGCCCGCAACTGGGTCCTTACCTTTACCTGAAATGAAGAGAAAACAAGGTGAGTCCAAATAACTCAACAAGCTCATAATGAAAGGAAGGACGGATAGAATAGGTGCTAAGAGTAAACCTGCATCTCATGTGCACAACAAACCGAAAATCATGCATTGCATGCCAAGCAATCTCGTAAATTGATACAGGTACCAACTGTAAAAATAATAATGCTCACATAAAGGATCTTGAGGCCCAAATAAGGAATGCACTAACACCCAAGTCCATATCACAAACCTGCTACTGCCCTGAAGGCAAGCGGTACTTGTCACTCGAGTCAAAGCTCGCTCGGGTGGAAGCGACCAACACCCGCTGGCACGTATAAGCGTCCAAAATAGAAACTGGGCATGCCGAAGCATCTCTGAATAACTCGATTTGGGAAACCCGACACCGTACAGTTGTATCTCAAGAACTGGTGCCAAGACTGTGCAAATGCAATAAATAAGGAGTAGCGTAGTAGACCGGACAGGATACAAAGCCCCCATAAGCCAAGCATCCCGCCAAGCCTCGCCCAACTAGTAAAACACACGCCAAATGCAAATGCTCGTGTCTACCAACTACAGATAAATATAACATGATCATGTAACAAGAACTCAAGTGTAAATGAACCACACAAAATGCATAAACCCGACTTGAGTGAACGTTTAGCACTTGGTCGAGTAATATGAGTTTAACTAGTTGGGATAGGGGAAACAGTGTTATAAGACATACGCCCGTTCCCTATGGACACTAGCTAACGTTAAACCCGAAAGTACCTATCTTCATTCCTTTTAGAAGGTAGAGAGTGAAGAAGCTCTCTAGAAATGCAGCCAAGACACGATAAATACATTTACAACCTCTATGATCTTATTAAATTATACCTTTATTTTATAATAACTGGTATGGATGAGTTATTACATATAATACATAACTATTAAAAATATATTATAATATATATATATATATATAATTTAATGAATTATGTCACACAATACTTATTATTTACTAATATTATTTCTATTATTATTTTTAAGAAAGAAAGATAATTATAAAAATAATCTTTACTAATATTGTCTATTACTATTACTATTTATTTAGTTACCTCAAATTGTACTTATAGTCTTTAAGCAACATTTACATAAATGTATATATATATATATATCTAAGCACTTCAAGCTCCCAGTGCACAAGGATGTGCTATCTCCACTTTCATCCTTCAACATGCATTACAACATTATATATATATATATATATCACTCCAATTTCTTCCCTACTGAACACACCCAGCAATACACAGCAATACACACTCACACACACAACGAACTCACTTAGCTCCCAGCAAGCTCACCCACAAACTGCACACACACACACAGTGAACTACACACTCACGGCCAATAGCTCATCCGCGAACACACACCCTTACTTATATACAATAAACTCCCCTGTTGCACAGCTCGCATGCTACAGTTTATATACATATATATATACCTGCGTTACATATATATACAGCTTGCTATACATTACACTCACAGCCACTGATTATATCCAAGCCATTACTGAGAAGTCCACCAACTGAGAAAAACATTAGAGGAACAACAGAAAAAGGAGGACGAACCTCTCTCTCCTTGTCGGCCTAACCTGCACGCATGCATACATGTATATATGAACAGAAACCCGCACAAAGCTGAGCTCTCATGCACACTAATGGTTAATAGAGATTGAAGGAAGCGAGAAGAGGAAGGAGCCTACCTGTTAAATTGCAGGTACCTGAAGACAAAAGTTGCTGCAATGTCCGAAGCTCTCCCCTGTTCTGCAACCTCTTCTTCCTCTGCTCACTGCTGGGAGTTCCTCTTCTACGTTTTGCTCTTCTTCATCTTCTACACACTCAGCTGGTCACTCAATTCTCTTCTCTCTCTCTCCCTTGCACTTAACACTCCACTAAACACGTGGCTAACCCTCTTTAAGCTTAGCCACACCACCACCTCAACTGAGCAACTTAATGGCTTGGGAATCTGGAAGCAAAGGGAAGTGGCCACAAAAGTTGTTAGGCCTTTCAACTAATAATAATAATAATAATATCTATATTAACAATAATAGTAATAAATACATTTGGGTCATTACACAACAAGAGAGCACACACTAGAGACACATACACAAGAAAAAGTGGTTATCAAATAGTTTATTCAAATTTTCAAAGAAGATCTTCTACAAATCCTATTCTTCTGCATTGTCAATCAAAAGGAGAAGCAAGTGAAAATTGAAGTCTCATCTTATCCAGCTCTCCTCACCTTAAGTTAAGAGGTTTGTCCAGCCATTGGTAAGATATTCATTGCTATAATTTATTGGGTTGTAAAGATAAAATTCTATTTATCTTGTTAATGTTGTAAGGTTTGAGTTGAGCCTAAAACTCACTTGGTGTAAGGTTTGAGTTGAGTCTAAAACTCACTTGGTGTAAGGTTTGAGTTGAGCCTGTAAAAACTCATTACACAAGGTTTTGGGGTGAACCAAGGTAAAACCCTTGTTGTGATTGATCACTAGTAAAAGTGATTGGGATTGAAAAATCATTCAAGTGGGTAAGCTTGAAGGTAGTGGACTAGGCGGGGTGCCGAACCACTATATATCTTGTGTGCAATTAATCTTTTTCTTTTTCTTCTCCTTTATTGCTTATGCTTTCAAAAGAATTATTTTCAAAGTCTAAAACATATTTTCCTTGAGCATTAGCTTATGCACATTCATATAAACATAAGTACATATCTTTGATCTCAAACACCTTTGGTATACTCTTACTTATATAAATCATCTTTGCCAAAGATCATTATTTTGAAATGAAAGTGAAAAGATTTCGAATCAAGCAAAATAGAAAAATATATTTCGAAACATACATTCTATATTTTGAAACAAGCTATAACAATAAGGTATATTTCAAAACATATATAGTAGGTTTCGAAACCTACTTAATAGAAAGGTTTATTTGGAAACATATACCCTATATTTCGAAACATAGTGTTCTGCCATCAACCATTATTTTAATTATCGAAAAATTTATACAAATCCTAATTCACCCTCCCTCTTAGGATATATTTGCCATCATTAGAACCAACATGTTCTATAGTGTCATCAAATTTTTACTTGATTTTGTACACCTACTTGCATCCAATAGAATGTTGTCATGTGGAATAAGAGTAACATACCAAGTATTATTTTGTTGCATAACATCTAATTCAGTAGCCATAGCATCCCTCCAATGAGTATATTGGACAACTTGATGATAATGTTGGGGTTCAAATGTGGAAGACACTATAAGGAGAAATGAGATATGAGAAGAAAAAATATTGGTGTAGGAAAGATAATTGTGCAAAGGGTATGGTGTTAGGAAAGGGATCTATCGCTTCATCAAAGGTAGTGACAAAATGAAAGGGAAATATATGTTCATGGAATATAACATCACAAGAAACAAAAATGGCTTTAGTGGAAATGTCATATAATTTGTATCGTTTTATACCTGAAGGTAGCTAATAAAAACACAAGCTATAGCTCTAGGATGGAATTTGGTTCTATGAGAAGGCAAAGTGGAAGCAAAACATAAGCTGCCAAACACTTTAAATGAATCATAGTCAACAGGGGAATGATATAGCAATTGATAAGGGAATTGACATCAATTACACCACCAGTGACATCTATTCACCTATCAAAGTTGGTTAAGCTAACTACCCTCTTCTTTCAACCCAGCTATATCCAGTTCCTCTCCAGGCACACTCTAAGAACTCCCAAGGTAAATATCCTGTGGACTTGTTCAAGTTATTTCCTTTACAACACTCCCTATGTTCCAACCCATTGTACATATACTATAGTAGCAACCCACTCAGTTTAGAAAACATCTGAGGTAGAAAGTTCCTCATGCCCACTTCTAGCCTCTAATTCTAGCTGGTAACCTACCAAACATCCCGTCTTCCATGCCACTAAATATGGTTGCGGTTAACCTCGAATGTCACCAGTGAATTTCCCTTACCGGCCAATTAAGTTGTTGTGACACGTAAGACTAACAGTAAATTATATCGAGATGTCAATGGGTTATTCAACTCATCCATGCTATAAGCGTCACCAGCACGTCGGCCATTCTGAACATCATCAAATGAATTACCCCACCCAACCTGGGTAATAGGGTAGTTACACCTAATGTTAACCTCCTCATTCTATACGCGACAATCCTTACCCACTTTTAAATCCTTTTTTTCCCTTCACTTATATAACATGAATTCATCTTAAGAAACAATCTTGGACGAGCTCATAGTCAATGGACTCATGCAACAATTCACTGCTAGCCTCAGCTTTTATTTAGGAAGGTAACTCCCCCCCCCCCCCCGAAATGCACCTAGGTATTCTTTCCTATCCTATCATACTTCCCTACACCTGTCCATCCTTAGCACATTTGAGTTTCCATTAGCTATATAACCACTAATGACCATCTTAGGTGGACCACATAGACCTCATCCATTAGGCCTCATTCACTTAATTACGTGTTTTCCCCCATTATCTAACTATACTAGTCACCGAGACAATAAGCCCTACATAATGCCCTGGCATTAAGGTAGTATTCCAAATTTTCACGTCTACGAGTTCATTGGTAGCACAGTTCAGCCTCAACGCCCACATAATGCCTTTCCCACATCCAAGTAAATGATAAAATGCCATATGGCAGCCATCCTCAAACCACGTTTAGGCTATTAAGTCTCAAAACTTCCAATTTACTACATCATTAAACATAACGGGTAGACTTCAATGTCCACATCTTTACACAACTGGTAACCTCACCATTGTGTTTCACCCCTCACACTACCATCTTCCAATTTCAGCACCACAGATTCGATATCACATATTAACATTCCTTTATATACCTAATCGCTCCATTTCCATCTTTAGATATAAATTACCATTCGGTACATACCTTACATATAGGAATTCTCAACTTCACCTGAGATTTTCTACTTCCCCAGCCAATTGACTGTTCCACATGAGAATAATTTGCTCTCGACTATCCAATTTCACTGACTCTTCCTCTCGTCCGTTCTTTTCAACATCGTAGCAACTCATAAACCTTTGACCACTCTACTCCATCACATTCCATTTATTTAAACATACACCAATTCTTAGCTATCTTAACTTCCCAACTTCATACAAGTATCTCTTCATTGTTGCACATAGTAGATATCGGGTCCCCAGCAAAGTCATCCGACAGATGGAAAGAGAATGGGTGATCTTTCGAGATCGGCCAACATCTCCCTTACCCAAGGTCGACTGCCCGCCATGCCTCGCTATCGCTTCACCTTTTCCTTTATGACTACTGTAACACCCGGTGTTACTGGTGTTAAGAGAATGAGAAAGAAAGTGAGAAACTTTCAAAAATGCCCTTGAGAATAATGGTGTCCTATGAGAGGGGCATTTTGGTAATTTGGATAGTGAAGTCCAATAAAGGGTATTTTGGTAAATATAAAATAATTCCTAGGTGGAATTAAGTATGGAAGTGAATTAATTTCTCTTTTTTGTAAAAATGAAGAGATAAATGGGAGTAGTAATTCACAAAGGGTATTTTGGTAATTTTGGAGTAAATTCCATAAAGAAATTAAATTGTGGAGAATGGGAAAATAATGGATATTCAATTATTTGAGAAAATAATTAATTTTCCCTAAATTGATAAATAAATGTGGTGATGCCAAATGGATGGTTGAGATGGAAGCTTGGAAGCCAAGTATGGTGTCTTAGAGTGACACATGGCATTATACGGTCCAAGATAAATAGAGAAGATTTAAGTAAATGCAAAACAAATGCTAATTAATCTTTCAAGCATTTAATGAGAGGCATGATGGTATTGGATTAAAAGAAAATCCAAAAAGAAATGAAATTAGTCATGCATTAATGGTGAAAAATAGTCTCATTAATTTAAATGGGAAAGAAATGGGAAATTCAAGAGATCCAATGGATGAGATTTATTCTTGAAAAGGGAATGGATCCAAGGGTAGGGATTTAAAGAGAAGAAATGGCATGGATTGCCAAGTATTAAGGAAATAAATGGTTGAGATTAAAGCTTTTAAAAGCACATGGATTGTGCTTCCTTTGGATGGCTAAGATCTTGTCTTAAAAAGTGAGATAAAATTCAATGGTGGATATTAAGCAAGACCTAATGCCATGGATTGTGTTAGTTTGGAGGTATGGGTGACATGTGAGAAATCTGAAAAATTTGGGGTATGATGGCTAAGAAAAAATTTGTGAGTCTTGGAGGCGAGTCGCGGGCAGCCAGCGTGCAGCAGGTGTGCGGCAAGGGGCGCGGGCACACAAGCGAGTCTGCGTGATGTACGAGCGCGAGCGTGGCAGGCAAGTGCGGCCCGCGCAACAGACACACCGCGAGGCCCTACGTTGGCCCCGGGGGCCCCAACAGGCCCCGTCGGCCAATTTTTTGAAAATTTTGAAAAAAATTTGGGATTTTGGGGGCATTTCTTGGTTGATTAGAGGCCCCAGAGGAATTTTCAAAAATAAAGGAATTTTGGGTATTTTTGGAGAAAATGCCAAAATTTTAGAAATTTAAATTATATGAGTTTTTCCTCCAAATTGGTAAAAATCAATGGGTTGGTTGAAATGGTGAATTTTTATGGAGCCCGGTGGAATTCTTGGAAAGAAGAAGAATTAAAATAAATAAAAATGAGGATTGGGCTAACTTAATAGAAATTAATTAGCCAAGTGTGGTATGGTTAAAGCCCAAATCTGGTAGTGGATTCTGGGGTTGAGGGAAGAGAAGGACGAAGCCTAGTTCCCACCTAGAGTGTTTCGTGTTGAAACATAGTCCACCCTTCATGAATGGTCGGGCATGTGAGCAGTTCGGGTGATTGTTCATGAGTGGCACTCGTAAATGGAAACGGGGCGTCACAACTACCCATACGCATACATATGTACACACCTACTAGTAACAATAACCAAGCAAGCCAATAATAATATCATGCCATACTTGTACTCACACGTAATCATATGCCCTAACCATTTTACCAAAAGTTTATATCCAATCACACCCTACTCTCATCATCATGCTCATTAACACATGTTGCACACCCGTGATCCCCTATATTAGTAGCCCTATCACACCACCATAAAAAAACAACACCTGTCCCTCACTGGAACCACATCAGATGAGCATCATGAGCCGCAACTTCATATGCACCAATTCCCCCAGGCAAGTATGTCATACCCTAGATCGCACTAAACACACATCATGTGTGTATGTCAAATATTTATTAAAAACATTATCCTACACCGTCCCATATTATTACTCACCCAACTCACACATAGGCCATTTCCAACACCTCTAATACAATTATAATATTTCATATATGACACGTTAGGGCTCATACCTTACCAATTTCCCATACACATTCCAAACAATCTCACATACCCAAAAAGAGTTAATACAACGCTTATATTTCATTATTGACACACGCCTAATACAACCATTATTCACATCTGCACCATCAACCAAAAGAAAATTCCCACATAATCCATACTTAATAATCAACTTACTAACTCCTCTTTCTACTAACACGAGTACGTACTCGCTAGGTGGTGCTTCTCGCGTCCCTGTAGGCTCGGGACGTGGCCTCATCTGTCAAGTATGCCAACCTCTCGCTGGTTCCTATATTGAAACTGGGTCCAGTTAATTCATCTCTCAAGCGAATGGGACCCCACACCATGACTTTTGTCGGATGTCCTACTGTGGATACTCGAAGTCTCCCCAAATCACTCGGGTCCCAAATCTCCACATGTCACTCTACCGCATAGGAAAACTGCTCATAATAAAGCCAAAGGGTCGCATCCTGCATTAGAATCTAGGTGAGCTGCCTCTACTTCTCGTTCATGTACTTTCTTACGAAAAGTACTTGCTTCTTGAAATACCCCCGCAGGTGCTCATTGTAAGAAAACTGTGATCGTGCCGATGACGCCTTTTCACTATTTCGTTCAGATCCGCAGAGACGCAAATGCGACCTCCTCTAAGATAGTCCACACGATCGGTCGTTTCTTCTCTTTCCATCTTATGAAGTAGTATATTTATAAAGAAATAAACCTAATCATGCCATAACAATATAACCCTAAACATTTTAGGGTCGAGCCCTAATCATATTGGGTTGGTTCTCTCTTTTAATCGTAAAACGGGCTCGATCTAAGTGTGTGACTCCTTAGGTCCACCATTAGACTAGATGTAGGACCCAACTCTACTGGGCTTCTTTAGGGCCCAACTCATTGGTTTAATTTAAACACATCTCATGGGCTTCTTAATTAAACTCTTTAATTAATAGTTTTAGAATTAATTATATTAATTCTAAAATCGCTACATGTCATAGTTAACATTTAGTAACATGCCATGAATACCTAGCCAATGATGAAAAAATGCGGACCTTATCAATTGCAATTACCTTGTAGTAAAATCCTTTCATCAGTCAATGTCCCGATTGAATTTAGGGTATGATTTTATATCGAACCCTAACTATTCAATAACTATGTATCAATTCCAAATTTATGACTTGATAGGTGAAATCAAAACATCTTTTGATTTTCACCTCACATTGGCCAAGGATTTCCACAGTAATGAAATTATAAGAATACATAGGACATCATTTTATCTCGACGATAAGTGATGAATCCTTTATTAACATTCATAAGCCTTTATATGTGACAAGGCTATGCACAGTGACAGTCTGTTAACAATTCCTTTAGAACCCAAATAGCACCAAGGCGTAACCAGTCAAATATAAGACTACCATGATGTCTCAAGTCTAAGGACCAGTCTGCACAATTGCAACACAAGAATTCCAATTCGACATTGAACAATAACCATTAGGAATTCTATAGCAGGTCAGTTCAGTATACTTATTCTTCTAATAAGCATCCATATATATGCACTAGTGTCTGCACACCAAAGTCCATGAAACAAGACATTCTCTCGATTGAGCATGCATCATATGTGCTAGTCTATACGAGTTATTAGCGTCAATTCCTAATAACTCTATGACTAGGAACATTTAAGATCAAGGTTTATAAGGAATATGTTTCATGATCGTCATCTCTATGCATGACCATATTCCATGAGCCTATTTGATCTATGGACTTTGTCAATTATAGATTTCAATAAATAATGACAACAATCATCAACCATAAATAAAACATAATGCTTTATAGTAACAATTGATTGAGGTAAAGAATCCCAATGAAAAATATGATCAATTACATAAATATAATTAGCTTATGGGGCATAACATTAAAACTCATGCGTGGTCAATGGGAACACTTGGTCTATGCGCCACAAGAAACCCATCACATGCTCCCCATCATGTTGCTTACCTCCCATTGTAGGGAGTAGGTCACGGTCCTAACGATTTCAGAATAAATCTAGTGCCCCCAGATTCAGGTCCAGCAACTTAGAACTCGATCCTCCTGGGTCCATACCAAATAACAAGATATCCTATAACCTGCACATAAAGTCAAGTATCAGGTCAATTACCAAATATCTCACTCCTCAACCTAGAATCAAACCCAAATACATATGGTCCCTTACTAGGGTATCCCAACACAAATCTATACCATACTACATACACATTTGGGACACTTCACTTCACTCCCTTCCTATTCGCAACATAAGAATAGGGTCTCTTATTTAGACTCATACCCAGCCGCTAAATGTAACCTAGACACCTCTCAACTTTTCCACGTGTACAGGGGCGACTCATCCCAACCTTGCTCTAATACCAACTATGATAACCTAGAAATTCCTAAATTAATATCTACAACTAGTTAATAACTCAAATGCATGGGCTGGAATGTTTCCTCATTAATATACAACAGCGGAAGAAAATTAATTATAGACACAAACTTCAGGGGTGTTTCCTTACATAACTAGAAATTAACCGATCAAATACAACAAATACATTATCTGAGCCCCTGATCACAACTCATACCCCTAAGATTTTTTCAGTCGGGATTGCCTTGTACACACAGAATCTAAAGAAAAGAATAACAACCTCCATAGAAATCATTCACAAGAACCATTCTTCTCAAACATAGAATGATAGAAAAATAAAGTGAGCCATAAGGCTTAGCAAGCATAACAAAAGAGATATGCTAAGGCTGGGAATAAATCTCTCACACTAAATACCACTCATCAAATGCCATGATGGAAATCAAAGTGTAATGCCATGCCATGTATTACGTTATTAAGCCATTAACATAAATAAATAGATCAATGTACATAATGGTAGTCCTTGAGGCCCACATAAGAAATGTATAACCAAGCACCCAAGTCTCGACATGCAAACCTGTTGTAGCCACGAACTAGCTAGCATAAATCATATGAGCCTGAGGCCCTAGCTAGGATAAATATATGAGCTCGAGGCCCTGGCTAGCATAAATTATGTGGTATCATAACCATGCAATGCAACAAATAACAAATACAATGGCGTAGTGAGCACTAACGTGATACGTCAGCCCCCATAAGCTGGACATGAGGCCATGCTTCACCCATATTGGAATACACATCCAATGTAGTGCTTGTGCACCTAGGCAATCTAATATGCTCATGTCTAGGTGTGATTACTCGCTCCCACCTACGGGTGCCACAAGTGAATAATCGATCGGATTGTTCACCCATCAAGCCATTAATGAAGGGTTGGATTATGTTTCAACAAGAAATGCCCTAGGTTGGCAATAGGATTCGCCCTTCCCTTCGTTCCACTCAAGGATTCAAAAATAAAATACCTGAAAAAGCCCAACGAAAAGAATCTAAAATCCTAAGTGAGCGTCATCCTTCTTTAGCTCAGACCAAATATGAGCCAATGATGACTTGCCCAGAACCCCACAAAATGGTGTTGACATCTCGCTTAATTACTTGAGACTTACGACCACCTTGCTAAAAGGTCAAAATTACCTTCAGTTAGAAAATACTTTGGGTCTCGATTTTAGCTTCACAAATAGCCCAAAGCCTTTATTCTTAGAGGAAATATTTTGGCTTGGCCCATACTGTTAACCCATTTTCTTTTTCCAAAAATCCATAGAAAATTTCGAGTTAAATCTCTTCTTTGAAAAATTCCTAAAATTTTCCTTAACCAACATTTCCAAAAACTCGTCGATTTTCCCAATGTCAAGGAAAAAAACTCAAATATTTTATTTTTCTAAAAATTTTGACATTTTTGCTAAGAATGCCAAAAAATTCCTTAATTTTAAAAATTCCTCCAGGCACAAAATTATTCCAAAATGGCCCCAAATCTCAAATTTATCTAACATTTTTTAAAAAAATGACCGGTGGATCATGCTAGGGTACCCAAGGCCCGCACTATTCCTAGTTGTGTGCTAGCAACGTGCGTTGCGCACACAGCTGCCCTCGGCTATTGCCAGTTCCCACTCTCACACTTAAACATTACAAAATTTAATATTTAATTTTTTCTTCCATTGAAGGCGCAAAATATATAATGAGGGTCCAACCCCCAAACACATGGTTACATCACAATACTTATGCAACTTTAATACAAAACTATAACAAATTCCATCTTAATGCTTCTAAAGCTTCAAGCTTCCAAAAGCCTCTTTCTCTTGACACATTAGAGTCTTACAAGGTGAGGATGAAAACCTCATGATCTATAAAGCTCAATAAGGGTGCAATGCATATAAATATGAACATAAACAAGAATATGTGATGCCAAGTGCATGCTTGTGTGGCTAAGTCTCTTTACCCACACAACCCACCAAGGTTTGAGGTGTCAACCTACCTTTCCCACCATGTCCCCAACTACCCTTATGGCTATAAGTTTCAAGTACTTAGAAGAGCATGCCAAGTGCAACAAAAGAATTTATGAGACATACTTACAAACAATGCAAGGCCACTCCTCATGGGGCCATCCCTTACCTTAAGTTTCCTTGATGCTTTCCAAGAGCTTCCAAAGACCTACTCAAATAAACCTTTCCTTCTTCCCCATTTCTTCTTCTTTTTTCTTTCCTTCTTTCTTTCTCTCTTTCTTTCTCTCTTTCTTTCTTTACTTAGAATGCTTCTTTTGTCTTGATATCACACAAACTCTAAATCAAATCCTAACCCTTGATCTTACTTTATGAGAGAAATTCTCCACCCTCCAACCTAGCACAATCCATACCTTCTCTTTCTTTCTTTACTTAGAATGCTTCTTTTGTCTTGATATCACACAAACTCTAAATCAAATCCTAACCCTTGATCTTACTCTTTGAGAGAAATTCTCCACCCTCCAACCTAGCACAATCCATACCTTTTAAAATTTTTAATCTCAACACTTGATCAAAGAATGGAGATTAAACATCCACTTTACAAAGAAGCACAATAATCCATGCCATTTGGAGGCTTTACTACAAGCCCTTGGATCTTCTCCCATCTTACTTCCAAGACCAAATCTCAACCCTTGGATCATTTAGCCTTCAAATCCCAAAAATGGCATTTTCAAGATTTATTTAATTTTGACTAATTTCACCCATCAGTTGAGGGACAATTTTCCTTTTCTTTTTACATTAAATAAATTCTACATTTTCACACATTAATGCAAGACTAATTTCCATTTTCATTAAAGATTTTATTTAATCACCATAATGATGACCCTCATAAATGCAAGAATCACTATTTTTCTTTTCCTTTTTATTTAATTCAATCTCTCACTCTCTTGAACAAGAGCTTGCCAAGTGTCACTCTTAGACACTAACTTGGCTTCCAAGATTCAATCCAAGCCATCAATTAATTCTCTAATTTCTCCATAAATTCAAGAGAAAATTTCACACATAAAAAAAAATCCATAATGGAATTATTTTCTAAATTACCAAATTTACCCTTAATGGAAATATTATCCATTTTGCTAAACTATCCCTTCCTAAGGCATCTTTAGTTCCATTCATCCCTTTTTCTCCTCAAGGGCATTTATAAAAATTCTCGAAATCTGCATTCCTATTTTATTCATTATTATTTTACAACTCTCGTAACACTAGGTGTTACACTAGGCATACTCAGCTTATGTATCCCCCTAGTGATGTAGACCCAATCTTATGCAATGTCATGCCATGCGATATGCCACATAATGATAGAGTCGGTCGATAGTGACTAAGGACAACCAGTCAATAGTTATCCTCGACCTGGTCAACAATTCACTCTAGTGTCACCAAATGGTCAACACGTCACCTCACTGGTAACGACTCATGCGTCCTGTTATCAAGGCTCCCACTCACGGGAAACCATAACCATAACCAAATCCCGCCAATCCTCTGGAAACCTAGTCCTGGATCAAGCTCGACATCATTCCCAAAGAAATAGGGGTGGTACAATACCCCGTAGCCACTCAACAAATAAAACCTCAGTGAGTCTCTTATTTAATTTACATTAATTTATACTAATAAAATCCTCAATTCATATAATTAATACACGAAATCGAATCGAATTAAGGAAAGTCATGGAATTTATAAAATGGAATGGGCTCACAAAGGAAGTAAGGAGCTTGCCTTTGTTTAGCGAATTTTGGTGTTTACGCCCACACACCGCTATGTCAATACATGCTGCAAAATAATATAACCTTCCAAAATTAGCGCAATTGCACCCAAAACTAAATTCTAACTGTATAGAATTATTAATACATGTTTCCCTACTTGCGTAGCTAATTAATCTTTAATTAAACCAGATTTATTCCCCAAATTTCTCTCATCTTCATCATTGTGCACCTTCTTCTTCCTCTCCTTGTTTTCTTCTTTTGTTGCATGATTTTCTCTGCCCGAAACACATTGAAATTGGGGTTTAAAAAGCAATTTGAAGGGCAGCTCAGTGTGCACCACATGGTAACTGCTGGTTGCCCATCGCCTTGCCCAAAACGACGTCGTTTTGGGCAAGGTGTGGCTGGAAAAATCTAGCCAAAATCCTCCCTTGCAGGAGCACTTGCGAGTTCGAACCCATGTCCTCACCCAGGCCACCATTCGTCAGTGCCAACCGCATCTTGTACCTATAAACACATCAAATTACTTTTAAAGTAACCTTACCATAGTTTCTGGAAATTACATTTAGACCCCAAAACTTCCAAAAATTGCCACATACACCCCACTTAATAATAACTCTTATACCCCGAATTTCCAACAATTAATTGTCCATCTCTTTAATAAAAAATAAATTAATAGTTCCTTTAAACCCACGAATATTCACTAATCACTACAAATACAATAATTATTAATTATTAACCGTTCTCATTTTAAATTAATAATTATTAGTTGTTCCTGAATTATGAGGATGTTACATATTGTATAAGTTCCACATTTAAGTATCGTTTATTCAAATGAGTAAGATAAGGTTACAACGTTTTCCAGACCAAGATATGGAATGGTTAAGATAAGGGTGAGAAGTATTTCAATATTTTTATCAAATTGTTTATTAATTTTTTTGGAATGCACTGGATGACACATGCGTTATTTTTTCTTATCTGTAAGGATCGAGATAAATTTTTCTAGAGAAGAGAGATAAATTTATCTGGGAAAGCCCAGATAAGAAGTCACGTGACTTCTTTTCCAATGGTCGAATTTAACAAACACAATAGAAAATACATTTGTCTAAAATGCTTTCCATATCTCACATTTTCCTATCTATATCTTGGTTAACAAACACTATCTTATATTTTTATGAAATTTACCTCTAATTGGTATTGTACTGAGCCATTAGAATGATAGTAAACTTATACATCATTTTTTTTATGTTATGATTTATTAGAGCATGTTAACCTTGATAACAATCTTTGCTACTAGAAATATAATATTGATGTTCATTTTGAAGTATAATTGTACTTCATTTAGGTTTGATCTAATTACTTCCTTAATCTAAATTAAAAATGGTGAAACCCAAGGGTGAAGGATTAGCAAGAGAATTTTGGGAATTTTATTAGGCTTAAGTGTAATTATAAAAAAAATCAAATCCTCGAGATTAATAACAAGGTTGGAAAGATTTAAAGATGTTGTTTTCTTGATAAGAAGTGATTAACCAAGAGGTATATTTAGTTAGTCTAGGTTATGCAGGAAGGAAAAATTAGCTACTTGTGTTGTCTACAAGGGTAGTGATTCATTTTTAATTTCAAAAAGTATAATGTTGCACAATTAATTTTAATGCAAAATTTATTCTTGTTATGGCATGTTATTGCAAAAAATGCATCAAAGTTTATTTATATACATTATACAGGCTATGGTTATAAAATAGTTGATCATGTCATGATATGCTGGGCAACAGTTGATATGTTTATATGTTATTGATGAAAGATGTAGTTAAACCCCTGTTATGATGCTTGAGGTTATGTGATAATCATTTGAGTGATGTTTTAGGTTGCTAAATGAAGAGCATAAGCAATTTAAGATTTGTGACAAGAAAATTATCTTTTTTAGTCATGCATACCATTTTCTAACCCCTACTAAGTAGCAATACTCATTAATGCATATTCAATATGCGAAATTTTGCACATACCATGAAATAAAAAAATAAAAAAAAGCCATTAAAGATGTAGTAGCTATGATATTAAAATATTTTTCAACTTTACAAACATGCACTAAGTTTTAAACGCACTATGATCTATGCTATTATGCTAAACCTTAAATTACATGTCATTAGTGTGTTTTATACCATAATGACGTACATAATTGCAATAACAAAAACATTACAACGTACTCATGAAATTTGAGCAAAATTAAAGTTTATAAACATAAATCACATAAATTATAACATCTAAGTGCAATGACCCAGAAGTTTAAGGAAGAAGTGTCATATTGGAAAAGTTTCAACTTTTACAATAATTTCGCTTATGTCTTTCTCTTTCTCCTTCTCCATCCACACCCTTCCACTGCCAACAAGCTTTATCCCACTACTATCATTTCCCAATATCCTTTTACCATGTTAGAAAATACTATCAAAACCCTCTTGTTGTCGTCAACCTCCTTAAACAGTTAAAATCGCTAAAATCTGCCAACTTTTACCACTAAATCAATCTGATAACGATTGGTTTTGTTACTCCTTGCCACCAAAATTTGGTCTTCCAACCACTAAGCTCACTAGAATTCTCATTTTTTTTCACATTCTCTTGTGTCTTTTCACTTAGAATGCTCGAAAATAAGCTTTCTAGAAAGAAAACCTTCCAATTCTAACTTCTTGACCTACCATATCAATTGTCAATTTCTTGCCAAAAATTTTGTCAATCCTTGCCAATCCTTCCAAATTATCGATCCCATATTTATTTTTATCAATTTCAACCCTAATTTGGAAAACTCAACAATATTTCAAAGACTCTAACGATTGCATTCATTCCTCAATTTTGTTTTGGTAATTTTTTTTTAAAATTCTTTTGCTTCATCTATCTTTCTCATTAAGGGTCAGAAATACATATTGAATGTACTATTTTGTCCTCATACATGTCATTTATTAGGCCTGTCAAATGGTTCATTCTATTTCAAATTTGCTTGTCTGAAATTCAAGTCCAAAGTTACCTTCCTAAATTGTTTATTGTGTCTTAACATTTATTTTCAACAATCTTTCGAGCCAAATAATTTCCATTCCAACCGTTAATATTGAAATTTTCAGTCATCCTATGTTCTTGGTTATGTCTACTTTGATATCTATCTCTTGATTCATCTTAATCTAACCTTGATTGGATTTTATGTAGGTTCAAAGTAGGCTACTGATTAACTCATCGTGTATTTCAACCAGCTTCAAGGTCAGCTAACTTTTTATTCATTTGTCAATTTTCTATAACATGTATCCATCATATGGGTTTATATTTATGTCATCTATGAATCCTAGTATTGACCCAAAAAAGATAGGGTAAAAGAAAAGAAAGACAACGCAATTTTATAATTATTAAGAGGAAGAAGAGAAACCCAAAAAAGAAAATGCTACCATTCATCAACTCTCTATATATATATATGTTTAATCTTTTACCTTATCTTTATGTGTTTAAATAAATACCATTGTCCATTTCTTAATAAAATTTATGAGAACCTCGCAAAATATGTACAACAACAATAACTTCATTAGCAAATAGAGTAACTCGATGTACCTAGCAAACTGTTCACTATTTTGTGTGCAACAAGTGTAATTGACTTTAATGGTTCAATAATAGGTAATATGAAATTAATATCATAAGCAAACATGATATTTAGCAAGTGGCAATTAAATTAAATTGTTTCCCAAATATGGACACTATCAACCAGAGGAATGTAGCACAATTTGCAAGTGCTTTTGTTATAACATTTTCAACATAGTTTTGAGCAACCAAAAGAACAAATAGTTAGTATTGCCAATAATCATTAGCAATTGGATTTACCACCATAAGAAATTATTGTCAAGTATTAGGTAAATATTGAACTAAAATAGTCGATGCATATATGCATAGACACACCAACTAGAATAAGTTTGATACCCATAACAACTACATGATAATCTAAGAGCACCACAATAACCAAATTCCCCAACCAATGATCAAAGCCTCATGGCTAGAAGAATTAGGTTGAGTTTACCACATAGGAAATAACATTATGTTTGACAAAAGACCAAACAGACTCTTAGTAGATGATGAAAATAAAACACCCACAAGCTAGCAAAAGTTATAGAAATACAAACTTTTAAAGCATAAGAAACAAACTCTTAACACATCCATAAGTTTCACCCCTCCCTCTTGGATTGTTATTTGAGTAACATTTTAAAAGCCTTCATTCTCATTGTTGTTTGCTGCCATGGTGTCATCACGAAGTAATTGAGAGGGTGACATCAGACCCATTGATGAATCTTCAACTGCTACTTCCATATTTGGTGATTGTCCAATTAAAGCATTTGATATTTCAAGAAACAAAGCAAGGTCATCCTCAACAATTGGTGCATCAAGCAAGAAGGATAGATCATCATCAAGTGGGTTGATCTCTTCTAGTGGCCCTTTTTCTTTGATCCCTACATATATGAACAAAGTTAACTTAAACTTATACATGCTTTATAAAAATTAAAATAAGAATGATAATATATGAAATAATTAACAAATAGATTTTAATAATAAATTTCAAGTGGAGTAAAGTTATGTAAATCTAATGTTCAGTTATTAATTTTAAATTTTAAATATCTCAATGATTATTAAGTTAATAATGAGGGGTGTAGTAGAAAATCTTAGAGGATTTGGAATGATTGGAGAAGATTTTAGAAGATTTGAAATGATTGTAAAAAATCTTAAAAGATTTGGAATGATTGGAGAAGATTTTAGAATATTTGGAATAATTGGAGAAAATTTTAGAAGATTTGGAATGATTATAAAAGATTATGAAAGATTTAAGAAAATCTTAAAATGATTAGAATATCTCAGAAGATTTAGGAAGATCTTAAATGATTGGAATATCTTGAAAGATTCGGAAAAAAATTGAAATGATTAAGAAATATTATAATATAATATAACATACTTGGTAGCCAAGTTTCAAGGCCTTTAAATAGGAGGTACCATTTGGAGAAGTTGCAAAGGAATGAAGAAAGGAGAAAGATTAAATATATAAGATAGCCAAGGTACGTTGAGACTCGGATTTGAGAACCGTTAGAAGCAAGGTTGGGCGAGAATCGAGGTGTTATGGGTTTTATTCAAGGTGAGTAGTTCTACCAAAAAACTAGTTTTGTTGCATGTGAGAGTTCCTACTTCAAACTTGAGTGGTTTCTCGAAACTTGATTTTGTTTCATGCAAATGGTTTTGGCATGTGAATGGTTGATTTCGTGTGGATGGTTCATCCAAAATGTTTATTTACATGTGCATTGAAATATGTGCATTAAAATGTCGTTTTATATAATGAATCATTTCATGTTATGGTTATGGCATTGGCATGTGTATGGGATGCTTTTGAGTGGGAACATAATCTCTAACGTGATTTTTGGTGAGCTGGGTTCCTGCGTTGATGTTGACCCTCCTATGTCGGGAGTGGTAACGATTGTTCCCAAGGTGTGGGAGAGATGCGTTGATATTGCCCCTCTTAAGCTAGGGTTGTGTTGTGCCAATGCATCATATGATTATGTTGCCCTTAGAAAGATTGCTCTTTTCTCATTTTATAGGTTAAGCGTTGTATGGGATTCTCTTGGGCTGGAACATGTTGGGATATGTCGGTTTATTCATGGTCTTGCATATATTCATGAAAATATTTTTGAACTCTCACTTAGATGATTCAGTAACTAATTTGGACTATGTCTCTAGAATATTCAAACATTCTAGGTGAAAGCAGTGACGTCAAGGGAAAAAAAGTTTTTGAGATGTGGTCATCATTTACATAGATGATGTTTAGCATATCTTTTGACTATGTTTGAGGTATTCAGTTGTTACTACTAAGAGACTAATCTCCATGTATTTGAAAATGTCATGTTGAATACTGGTACGATGTTTTATAACATGAATAGAGAGTTTAAGGTTTCGTACCGTATCAGGTTTCAATCTTGCTATCGCATATTTGATGATATTGCCTATCAGCTTATTTCTTGTGGAGTTTGATAGGCTGAGCAGGAAAAATGGGATTGTTGGGAAATGGAATAAATGTATGTGGGAAAAAAAATCATGAAAATCACGGATTAATGCCGCGCTTGGAAAAGCAGGGTGTTACACTAGGGTTTAGATTTTATTTAATCTAGGTTATGTAATTATCTATTTAACCCAATTTAAAACCAAAAATACCCTTATAGTATTTTATAATTATTTGCATGTGATGGTGGATTTTCCTCAATTAATTAATAAGTTTTCTCAAGTCATACTAATCCATTATTAATTCAATTTCACGGTCAATTTTGAACAGATGTTAAAAGAATAAAAAAGTATTAAGTTCTTTGGAAACCTCTAATCTCAGAAGGGGATGTGACTCACTGAGCTTTCTCGATTCTCACATATGAGCTAATCATCTTTCGATATCATAGTCAAGCATGTGATTTATATTGCTAATGGATCTAATTTACAACAATCATTTAGTTAATCATGCATAAATCATTAAATCATTAAAAGGTAGCCAATATTTTAAAGCATTAAACATAACAATATAAATGTCTCATGAAAATAATAATCGGGTTTTGAATCAAACTAAACAAATAATCACATAATCCCAAAATTAAAATCCATCCAAACCCTAGCTAAAATAATTATCTAGACATTATTAAAATAAAAATAAAAACATAAATTGAATGGAGAAAAGAAACTTCCTATCCACATCTGGATCGCAATGGAAGTCAGTTGCTTGTTGTTGTTGCATTCCTTCAATTCTCCTTATTCTTCTCAATCTCAATGTGCCTTGCAGCTTCTGCCGCTTCAATTCTTTTTTTTATTTCATTGTGCATTGTAACAAACCGTTGGTGGGTCTAGGTGATATATATATATATATATATAGGGAATGAGATATTTATTTTATGAGAGTAATAACTTGGTGATATATGTGATATTTGTAGGCAACATGCAACGAAAGTGGAAAAGTCAAATATTATAAAGTCTAGAATTTTCATAGGCTTCATGTTGATTTTATCACTGCCTTATCTATTCAAATTGCTAAACTAAATAGGAATTTGGATAATTTGGGGGTTTTAGCTATAAATGTGTGTGCTTCTTCTTCTCATTTTCTTTCTTGTGAGCTTTGTGGGTGAGGGAGACATGCTAGTGTCACTACAAGAAAAGTGACTTTTAGTGGCCACTTTTAGGGGCGGCCAGAAGATATTCGTCACAAATACAACTATTAGTCGCGGCCAACACCACTTGTCACTAGAAAGACATCTTTACTGGCGACCGAAAAAAATTGGCCACTAAAAACCCTTTATTTGTGACAGCTACCATTTGTGGGCACTAAAAGATGGTTATTTGTGACAACCATGACTGGTCGCCATTAAAGGTGGATTATTTGTGACGGCCACCATTTGTGGGCACTAAAAGATGTTTTTTTGTGACAGCCATGACTGGTTGCCATTAAAGGTGGATTATTTGTGACAACAAGATATGGCGGCCACTAAAAGGTTGATGTGATGGCTGACATTGGGCAACTATTAAAACACGATTATTTGTGATGGCCACTAGCGGCCGCCACTAAAGGTGCTCCAACAAGCATTATTTATGACAGTTGGTACCGGTGGCTACTAAATGTTTAATATTTGTGATGATTGGATGTGGCGGCCACTAAAAACTTGAGAGCTTGAGGGCTTATTTGTGAGGGCCGGCGTAGGTGGCCACTAAAAGATACTATTTGTGACAGGCACAAGTGCCGGCCACTAAAGGTGAATTATTTGTGACAATTAGACACGACGGCCATTAAAACCTTGAGATGTTGGCCTGCCAAATCGGCCTTAATTAAAACACGATTATTTGTAATGGAAACTTGTGGCCGCCACTAAACGTGCTCCAACAAGCATTATTTATGACGGTTGGATGTGACGGCCACTAAAAGCTTGAGGATCTGGGTGGGGTCTTATGCTCATTTGTGAGGGCCAACGTGAGCGGCCATTAAAAGATAAGTATTTGTGACAGGCACAAGTGACTACCACTATAGGTGAATTATTTGTGACCACTAGACATGGCGGCCACTAAAAGCAAGTCCGGTTATGGGGCAACTAAAAGCACATTATTTGTGACGACCAAAGCCGGTGGCTACTAAAAGTATACTTATTTGTGACAATCTGTAATGACCCGAAGATGGGTGTTGATATCAATGAATAACATGGTATTATTTTATGATTTGCGGGTAGAATTATTCATTAAATTGGGTTTTGGTGCGGTGTGAGTGTGTATGTAAGTGTTTTGGAAGGTTTAAGAAGAGTAGTTAAGAGTTAGGAGGGTTTATGAAGAGGCATCCGAATGTGTGGGGTATTGGGAGGCTAGATATTCGAATGGTGGAAGTATCATTCAAATGAGAGCAACCCCATTCGAATGGGGTGTGAGTCATTTAAATGGGGGGTGATCCATTCGAATGGTCTGTTTTGCTGAGTGGTGCTTTTTCATTGTAACCAAATTTTGACTATTTTCCAGCCCGAATCTTTCAAAACTTAAAACATGAAAGTTGTATATCTTTCTTTTTTCATTATATAGCATCTTCAATCATTTAAATCGGAGTTCAGATGAGAGAGTTATGCCCAAAATTCGAAAGGGTGTCAAAGCTGTCCAGAATCCATTTGAGCCTTCACATTCGAATGAGTCATGCAAAAATTGCAAAATTCATCCGAATGAGGGCAATGTTGCATTCAAATATCCCTCTTTTTGCTTCAGCTTTTTATTCTACTATTCAAAATTCATTCGAATGGTTTGCTATGTCATTCGAATGCCTTCTCCATTTTATCAATTCTTCTACCAAAAGCTTCAAAACACATTCGAATCTGCCCAGATCATCCGAATGACTTTCATACAACTACATATATATGTAGATATCATCCAAATGCCTTAAATTATTTTTGAATGCCTCCCTCAGTGATTCATATATATATATATATATATCGCCCGATACCTCATTAATTCTAGAAACACGTAGAAAATTCTAGAACTAAAATATCAAAAAAATATAATAAATATATAGAGAATTTGAGAAATAATTAGATGGATAAAGATGACTTATGAGGAAAATATAAAAGAGAAATTTGTGAGAAAAATCTCACTAAAACATAGCACTCTTTCTCTCTTTCTCGTAAGTTCTCTGTTCTTCTTCAAACCCTCATTCTTCTTCTCACAGCAAGCTAGATCCTGGTATCCAAGGAGTTCTTAGTGGTTGATCGGTGAAATAAAAAGGCAAGTTCTCTCTTCCTTCCTCTTTTCTCTTGGATTTTATTGTGTTATGGGTTGGTTACGTGTCTTGAGAGCATGACTAGGGTTAGGGTATTTCAACTTGAGGGAAAGTTTCTAACAGCCATGTGGGGCTTGTTTCTCCCCACTAATCCTAAGGAATGGAGTTTTAAGTGGAAATTTGCATGGGAGACTTGTTTCTTCTCCATGCCCTACTTTATATATGTCATTGTGAACTTGAGCTTAAGCAAGAAATCTGTGACTCAGTGTTATTGGCTAACTGTGTTGAACATGTTTATGAATAGAGAATAACTTCAGATTACGTATATATGTACTATCACGGCATGGTCTGAAAGAATGGTAATTATGCATCATGAGCATGTCTTGGCTTGACCCCCTGCATAACATCTCGTGAGTGTGCACGAGCATCAGTTCTTATTTCTAGCACGGCAATTTCTATGTGGCCACTTTATGTGTTGCATGTGCATTGGAAAAGGCATGGACATAGATGATTATGCGCATTGTGATTGTGTACCGTCGGGATATATCCCCCAAAACCAGTAGGCATTAGCCTGACTAGGGTTACGCTCCTGCGCTGATGATTGAGAGGCGCGCCCAATGGTGACGACCATGGGTGAGATTATATATATTTATATATATGTACATATGGCTATAGCAAAGTGTATCAGATGACTTATGGGCTACATGTTACAATTTCTCTTGTTGCCGGACTCAACTACAAACTAGTATGAATTATGATGCATTTTATTTGCTATGTGAGGCCACTGGCCATTTTTATGTCGATAAACTTATATGTGTGTTATGCATGACATTATCATTACGGGTGTGTGTGTAACTCCTGAGTTATCACCTATCATTTCCGTCGATATGCATGTTCACCACACCTATATCCTATTATTATCTGCCACGCTCTTCCTTCTTATTTCTTATCCTTGTTGAGCTTTGTAGCTCACGTTGTACTCTCCTCCATTCCAGGTAAAGGTAAAAAGATGGCAGGTGGGGAGTCAAGCAAGAAGGATGGGTAGACATATGCACGTGCGGGTCCCCTCTTGATCTAAATGGTTTTGGGAAGCTGTGTTGGTAGATATATAGACATTATTTTGTGTGTAATGTAACTTAAAGAAAAGTTGTGCCTCTAACCCTTAGAAGTATTTATTTTGGGTTTGAGTTTGATGGATGTCAGGTGTATGCATGCTTGTGGCTAAGTGTTGTTTTGTCTATATTCCCTAACACCCGCTCTTCCAGGTTGCCTTGGAATGGGATAGCTTAGGGGAGGGGGTGTTACACAATCAAACATGGCGGCCACTAAATGCTTTTATCTAAATTGGAATATATACTTATTTGTGGCGGCTAGCTCTAGTAATCACAAAAAGTGAATTATTAATAAAAAAAAAAACAACAATGTCTTAATATAAAATGTGACATAAAATATAAAATATATAATTAATAATTAATAAAAAATATTTTCATTCTTAATAACATTTTTCTTCCAATATACTTTTATAATTAATAATTAATAATATACTTATTCTTAAAAAATATACTTTTATATTCTTAAAATATAAATATAATTAATAATTAAAACCACATTGTTTTTATTTCAATATTATTTTTTTACTATTATAAAATTTACAAAAAGATAAAAATATATTTTATTTATTTTTTCCTTCAAAATATAAACAAAAATTATATTTTTCTTTTTAAGAATATTCTTAAGAAGTTATATTTTTACTATTAATAATATTTTTCTTTTCCCTTCATCTCCCTCCCTCGTCTCTCTCCTGCCTCTTTATTCATTTCCTTCCATCTCCCTCCCTCCTTCTTCTCTCTCGCCCCATCTCTTCCTTTGCCGCTTGACTGTCATAGCCCTCTCCTTCTCCGTCTGTTTCCTTCTCTTTCTCCGTCTCCAGCTTCGGCTCCGTCGCAGCCTCAACACTATCATTGTTGCTGCCTCCGCTGCCTCAACGCTATCGCTGCTACTATGGCTACCACCTCCGCTGACTTAACGCCATCGCGTCTCCATCTCTATCATGGCCTCCAGCTCTAGCATGTATCTCTTTGATTTTGTTGCAGTAGACACACCTGTTGGATTAATCTAACTCTAAATTCCTTTCACTCTCCAATCAATCATCACTTATCTCTTTTGGCCTCTCATTTTCCATTCTTTCACATTCTAATTCATATTTCTTATGAATTACATTCTAATTCATATTTCGTTCACATTCTAATTCTGATTTTATGCTCCTAATGTCTATCCATTAAAAAAGAGATAGAAATTTTAGAATATCTGGGATTTATGTCCTCAAAGAAATTCTTGGACACACGTGGAAAGACCTGTTAATTTCTTAGGGTCAGACTAATTAAGGACCTGTTAATTTGTTAATTTCTTAAGGAAGAAAAGGAACAACCAACTACATAGTATATATGATGATAAAGTAATGTGGTTCAGTCTCACCTGTAACGCCCCGCTTTCCTGAGCGCATTATAACTTGGGACAATTCCGGGACAATAAATTTTTTTTCTTTCAAACACTAATGCTAAATCACATTCATTTCTCGTATCCGTCCCAGAACTCCCATCTCTTTATCTCGAAAAAGAATCATTATACACATCAAATTGCAGAAGCAAGGATCAAAACCTGATATCTTAACATTGATCATAAATCAATTCTTACATCATTGTTCCTCAACATAACTAACATTAACCCTAAATAAGGTTATATATCATCATTTCTCAAAACGTTCAGATTTCAAAATAGCAGAACTAAAATACATGGGCTACATAACATACATTTCATTCTTCATGCACTCTAATAAGTGCCATTTCATGCCTCATTTATCCTCGTATTTGCTACAATCTCCATCTGGAACGTTTGAATATTCCAGGGGTAAAGCCCAAATTAGATGATGAACCATCTAAGTAAAGGTACATAATGCTATATCATGTGTGTATGCAATGTCCTTCATCGTAGGTGTCAACTGCACCCCTCATGCTACCTACCATTTTTGCAGCCATCTCTTTCGAAGCCAGGGTGTATGGGTGCACCCATGGTAAAGCAGCGATGTCAATTCGTACTCCCTACGGCCACAATGCGCGTGATCAATGATATCAACGTGTACATATGCATTTTATAGTCATGTCATGTATGCAGTCTACGTGATGGATACATATCAGGGCATGTCAATATAATGAAAACATTCTCGAGGATCGGGTTTTTTAAACATAAATCACTTACAACCAAACATTTTCCATAAAACTAACTTTAATTGGGAAATACCACTTACCTTCTTAAGCTTATCAGGCTACCTCGATATTCGTGCCTTACCTCGTGCATCGCCTCGATTTGCATGCCAACCTCAAAATTTGACAAGTCACTTCAACTTAAGCCTCAAAACATCCTAATCACCATAATTATTTAAATAAACATTAAAACCTATTTTTCATAATTTCAAGCATTTTCTTTAATTTTCTTTTCCTAATTTTTCTCAATAAATCCAAACTAAATATTTTTCAAATGTTTTCTCAAATATTTCACTACGAAAATTCATAAAATAATATTCTTGAATTTCTGGAATTTTCTAGAAAATTTTACTTACCTCAATTTAGCATCTCAGGCTTCCTTGGTATGCGTGCCACCTCCTCGAAACACTTGTCTGGACCATTTTCTCGCCAAAAACTCCAAAATATTAATAAACCACTATTTCCTATTTTTCGGTATTTTTAATATTTTTCTCTATTTTTCTTTTCTTTTCTTCTTTTCTTTTCTTTTCTTTCTTCCTTCTCCCTATTCACCTTCTTCCTCGCGCAGCCCCTGCGCGCGCACAGCCTTCTGCCCAGCCACCCCTTGGTCAGCTTCACCGGCCATTGCGATCACCCCAACAACCACCATTGACGTCGCCGGCTGCTCTGTGCCGGCCGCCGTTCCCACCGCAAGCCACCATCACGAGCTAAAGCTCCAACTCGTGTTGGCCATGGCTGTCTGTAGCTGCCCCAGCACGTGCTGCCATGGCCGACCTCGGCCATTCAGCACCTTCGCGACCTTCGTCGATCGCCACACCACCACCAACAGGCCGCTCTTTGTCGCGAACCACCACCGCCAGCTTCCCCTGCTTCGCGACCAGCCACGAAGCTCGCGGCCATGGCCGCCTGCAACTGTGCGGCCAGCTTTGGCAGCATTCGTCCTAGCCAGCCATCGCTCCTACCTCAACCGAGCTCGCCTCTACCCGCATTTGGCTGCCCTGCTCCCTTGCTCGCGTCGCCCAGCTCACTGTTGCGGCTGCCATGGCCGCGACCCACCTTCCTTCCGGCTCTCTTTCTCTCCCCCTTGTTTTGATGCTCTCGACCACAACTCTCATTCTGATCTCCCTTGCTGCTTCTCAATTGGCCAAGATGCATCCCAATTTATAGCCTCCACTGCCTTAGCCGCTACTCCATTGTTCATCATATTAATTGCTTCATTACTCACTCCATACCTCTTACAGACTCTTTCCTCAATTCATGTTGCCACAATCTCCTCATTTTGCGGCCAAAATCTCAGCCATTAAAGCTTCACAAAAGCTTCGCGAAGCCAGCTTCATATATATATATAACTATTATATAATACATCAACATATACGAGAAATTACATTTTTAATTCCCATAATTCATTTAATATCACTTGGATAATTTTCTTATTGCAACCATGCCCTCAAACATCGGATTAAGTTTGCATTTCAATGCCGAAAACACAAAATTTATAACTTCAAAGTTACTCGATAATGATGATTTTGCCTTTGCGTCTTCTCAGGACCTTTGTTTCATCTCAAAACCATTGAAGGGTTGCTTATTACGCAAAACCGGAGCCCCCCTAGGGTTCCGTTGATTTTTTGAGAGTCCCCTATGACAATTCAGTTTTACAGCCTAAATAACAGTTGTATTTTAGCTGTACCGAAAACTGTTCCCGATTAGATTCTTTTGATATCAAAAATCCTATCTCGAAACACTTATCGAGACTATGTCATTTTCCTTAGACAATTTCACTCTAAGGCATTCCCTGCAATTGATTCAGTACTTATAACTGCTATCAAGCCAATTTTTCGGTATTCTAAACTCATCAAAATTATGTGGCAATCTCATGCGAACATAGGGTATTACATCAGCCCTTATGCACGTATGTAATGAAGTCGTGTTGGTTAGTCTCGAAGGAAATGAGTTATGGGAAGCTTGAGACTCTGCTTTTTTATTCTAATTTTATAGTTGGGAAATCATTGTCACAACCGAAGTACTATTGGAGAGAGTATTGGATAATGACTTGATAATTGCATGGTTTCTACTTTGCTTAGATATGATTCCTATTATTAACTACATCTCATCATTGTCAACACGAGTCATCTAAAAATGTTCTGCCTAGTGTTGATGAGTTTTTTATTAAAGTAAATCAATCAGTGCATGACTAATTGTAATGACCCGAATTTAATTAATTAATATTGTATCATGCCTTGTGGTTGAATTGGTTAGCCTTAATGTTTAAAATGTTATTTTTTGGTATTTATTAATTAAGTATTGCGTATATGTTTGGAGTCACTACAAGAAAAACGAAATTTAGCGATGGAAATATTCGTCGCTAAAACATCAAAATCCATCGCTAAATTTTTTAGCGATGGGCAGCTTCCTGTCTCTCAAAATGGCGTCACTAAATTTTTGTCGCTGATTAAAAAAATAAAAAATAATTAAAAATTAAATATTATTTGAGCGACGGAAAGTTTTCCATCGGTATTTAGCGAAGGAAAACTTTTTGTCGCTGAATACACATTAAAAAATAGAATACTAAAAAAATTAAAATAAATCAGAATTAGTGACGGAACCAATTCCGTCGCTAATCAGCGACGGAACTATTTTCGTCACTGACTTCTATTTAAAAAAAAAAAATTATGGCAAGTCGACGGACGCACACGCGCCCTTGACTTGCGGACGCTAGGTGGCGTGGCAGCTACGCGCCAAGTGGCTCTCCCTTAAGGCGCCACGTGTAGCATTGGGAAATTAATCCCAGCGTACTACTTTCTTCCCTATGCGCGCGTGTGCACGCGCGACCATTCGAGCTGCAAGCCTTCTTGATATATACTCTGCACATATTAAATATATACTACATTTAGCTGCCAGCCATTTTAATTTTATTTTAAATTAAGATTTTAAATTTTAAATTTTAAATTTTAAATGTTTTAAATGCATAAATTAAAACTTAAAAAAATAAATCTCATAAATTTTAACTCAACCAATGTACCATTTAAATGTTGTAATTAATTAATCTCTTAAATATTTAAATTTATTTGATAAAAAATTAGTTTAATACATTTTTATTATTACAAATTTTACAATATCATATCAATTTACATATTTTGGTCTGAAAATAAAATACATAAAATATGCATTTAATACTAAATTTTTTTTATTTTTATTTAATTATTTAGCAATGAGGTACTCCTGCAAATAAAATTTAATTTTTAATTATTAATTTAATTTTTAATTATATATTTAATTTAATTATAATTTTTTTATTATTTAGCGACAGAATATTTTGTCGCTAAATAATATTAATTTAATTAAATAAAAAATTAAAATTTAGTGAAGGGTCAAACCTATTGCTAAAAAATAAAAAATAAAATAAATAAAAAAAATTAGCGACGGGACAACCCTCGCTAAAAAATAAAAATAAAATAAATACAAAATACAAAATTTAGCTATGGGGTCACACTTGTCACTAAAAAATAAAAAAATAAAAGTACAAAATTTAGCTATGAAGCAACCCCCGTCGCTAAAAAATAAAAAATAAAATAAATAAAAGTAAAAAATTTAGCGACGGGGCAACCCTATCGCTAAAAAATAAAAAAAAAATACAAAATTTAGCTACGGGACAATGCCTGTTGCTAAAAAATAAAAATAAAATAAATAAAAAATACAAAATTTAGCAATGGGGTCACACCTGTCGCTAAAAAATAGAAAATAAATAAATAAAAATACAAAATTTAGCAACGAGACAACGCCAGTCGCTAAGAAATAAAAATAAAATAAATAAAAAACGCAAAATTTAGCTATAGAGTCACACCTGTCGCTAAAAAATAAAATATAAAAAAATATAAAATTTAGCGATAGGCCAACCTCCATGGCTAAAAATATAAAAAATAAATTAAATAAAAATACAAAATTTAGCTACAGGGTCACCCATCGCTAAAAAATAAAAAAATAAATTAAATTTTTTTAATTATTTAGGGACAGAATATTCCGTCGCTAATTCCGTCGCCAAATTTAAAAAAAAATAAAAAAAAATTGCGACGAAATATTCCATCGCAAATTTGTCACTAAATTACGGATTTTTTGTAGTGAGTATCCGAATGAATTTAATTATAGCCAACTGTTTATGAGTATGATTCGAACAGGATAGTGAGTGATCCGAATCAAGGCTAACTTGTATGAAATTTTATGAGTTTTGTGAGTGTGATATGAATTGAGAGTGATTGATTCGAATTGGGAGAGAGTGATTCGAATTGGGTGTATGTGATTCGGATTGTCCATATTTTCAGTGTGCGGTTTTTGCATTTCAAGTCGATTTTGACCCTGATATAGCCCAAATCTCTCAAAACCCAAAACAAGAAAGTTGTATATATTTCTCTTAGCTTTTCATACCATCTTAAATAACCCCAATTGGAGCTTAGATGAGAAAGTTATGGTCAAATTACTACGATGTGTCGGAGCTACTCAGAATTTCGTAGATGTTGCGTTCTAGCATTCTGTTTCCACTTTGAAGCTAAATTTAGACTATGATTAAGCCAGAATTGCTCAAAACGTAAAGCATAAAAGTTGTAGATCTATATCGTTTCTTTCCATAACATATTGAATCACTTCAATCGAAGCTCGGACGAGAGAGTTATGCCTGAAATTCGCAAGGATGTTGAATATGTACAGAACCCTTCGTTTTTCATTAAACCCTCTCAAATCCGGATCCAGGCCAGACATCCAGGTATCTTCTTAAATCCAGCAAGTGCACTTTTCTAGAAGCAAGTTGTAGAGAGCATTTTCTTGACTTTAGAGTGGTGGTAGAGGCTTTTGATGCGGTCGGGCACGCGTGTTAGCCATTTCTATTTGTCTCTTGCCTTGTCTATATATTTAGAGAGATATAGAGAGAATGGGAGGAGTTTACTGAGAGTTGTAGAGGAAGAAGGAGAAGAGTTTTGCAGGTGGTTTTCCTCATCGAGTATCAGGCAAGCATTCCCGTTCCCTTTCCTTGCTTACGCAAGTTCCTTCTTCTTCTCCTTCATAGATTATGCAAGCCCCTTCCCCTTCTCTACTCCTTGAAGCACTGTTATTCCGTTCATGGGTCGTGAGCTGTGCGTTTGAGTGGTTGTACAGTTATCAATATATATATTTGCATGCAGGTGGGCTGTAATTCTGTGTGTTTCGATTGGTTCGCGGATATATATATGTAAGATCATGTTGGCTGAGTAGGTTTATGTTTGGTTAATATGTATGTATATGTTCATATGTTGCAGTGGGTCTCGGTGGATAGCTATATTTATACATGAGTGCAGTGGCCCCGTGCAGTGTTATCCATAAGTTTAATTTTCGGTGCATCAGTTCTCGGGTAGGCCACTGTGAGGGATTTTGCTGAGCTTCTCGTTGTGATAGCCATGGTGAGCAAGTATATATATACGCTATTGTACTATGTGCAATGAGTGAGGTCACTGTGTACGTGAGAGTGTAGATTACCTTGTCCATGTGAGTGTGTGTTACTGTGAGTGTGCTGATTTATATATACATAAACGCAATGTGTGGGTGTGTGAATATCACTGTGTGTGAGTTTGTCACCATGTGTAGGTATATATATGTGTAAGTGCGTAGAGTGAGTGTGTGTCTTAGTGTTCATTTAATTTTGGAGTATGGGCAATGATTGAATTGGGCGTGATGAGGTGATAAGCAAAGTAATGTTAGATATATATATATATATGTATGTATGTATGTATGTATGAGGTAGCAGTGAGTTGTGGTTTGCTGTGAATGTAAGAAAAGGGCTTTAATAATACATAAGTGGAGTATATGTTTATTGATAAAATAAAATAATAATGTGAGATAGTTGTGTATGCTGAGGTTCACCGTGGTTGAGTGCAAGAGGTGGGGGGGAATTTTAATAATAACTAGTATTATTATTGTTATTACTACTATTGTTATTGTTATTGTTATTGTTATTGTGAATAGTATTATTAATATTAACACTTTGTTGTTATTATTTGTAAATAATATTAGTAATATGTATTGCTATGTAAATAATAGTAGTACGATTAAAACCATGATCGGTCGGGATAAGTTTCGATGAACAATAACTAGGTTGTGAATAGTAAATTGGGTCATGTTCTTGTTTTCATGGAGAGTTAGTTTGGTGAGGGCAAATGGAAAATTTTATAATTGGAGAGAATAAATAAAAGAAAGAAAAAAAAATGATGCAAAATGGCCAAAATGGGAATGAAATATTATGTGTATGTGTGTGCATGGAGTAGGGGCAAAAGGGTAAAAGAAAGGGGGTGGTTGGCAACCCACTCCTTCCCCCTCACCTCTCCATGCTTTCTTGTTTCCTTCTTCATTCTTCCATTTCCAATGTCTCTTTTTCATTTCTCTCCCTATCTTCTTTGTTCTTTTTCCTTGTTCCTTCTTCATTTGCATTTTCTTCTTCCTCCATTTTTCTACTTGTTTGGAGCTTTAAGGAGTGAGGATTTCAATTTCAACGGAAGACTTCTCTTCTTCTTCTTTAGTTTTCATCAACAAGACAAGTTCCTCTTGCACTTTTTTTTTTTGTTATATTGTTCAAGTTTTCCCCTTATTTCGGTTGGAATGTCAAAATATGTCTTTGTTCTTCATATCTTTGTTGTTAATACTATTTTTGTATTGGTTGTGTGATTATCTTCATTTTTTCCTTAAATCTTGTGGTTTCTCTAAGTCTTTGGTTTGGTCTTGTTGTTGGTCTCATTAGGGCTTGTTCACTTCATTTTTCATTCAAAAAATGACATTTGTGGGTTAAGAAACTAGTGGTGGTCGTTTTGGGGTGTTTCGGGGCCATTTTGTGCTTTCTGTGTGCTTCAAGTCTGTTAGGTTTGAAATGCTATGGCACTAATACCCAAGATTGGGATGAATTGGGTTGTTTTAAAAAATTGATTGAATTTGAAAATCCTATTGATGAGAAATGAGATTTCAGTGCAAGTGAGGATAATTGAAATGTTTGAAACAATAAATGAAAGGAAAACTACAAACAAAGAAGAGACATAACGATATATAGTGGTTCGGCTTAAACCAAACCTAATCCACTACCTTAACTCCTCACTAAGGGTTTTTCAATCAATCCACTAAAAACCTCCTATCTCTCCGGATAGGCCTTCTAGCAACAAGTTATAAATTTACAATCTCTTGCTTAGATAAGCAAGTCCTCTAGTTCCAAGCTAGGTATCACAACCTCTTGTTTAAACAAGTAAGTCCTCTAACAAAAAGTTAGGAAAAGCAAGAATAATAAAAGGAAATGATCTAAGAGTAGACACTCTTACTTACAAGATCTCTCAATATAAATACAAAGTTTGAACAAGATAATACAAATGATAATCAAAGCCTTTAGAGAGAAAAATGAAGCCCAAATGAAACAATTAAGCTCTTGAAAAATGAACACTTGAAAGCTTGAAATCCATCCTCTTAGTTGATTTGAATCACCCATTTGTCTTGTATTTATAGTGCCTTGAGAGCCCATTCACGAATCTTGCTGTTGGTAGTGAAAAAGCCACTTTGGGTAAGTGGAAAAACTAGTCATTGGGTGTTTCTACAACACAAACGGTTGACAGATGCAAGACATCGATCGACAGATGAGTAAAAATTCAAAAAATGGTCGACAAATTAAAAAAATGGTCGACAGATTCAAAACTTGCATTCTGCCGATCAACAAATAGTTTTGGTCAATCGACAGATAGGAGTAGGTTGGTCAACAGATAGGATACAGTAAGTCGACAGATTACATATATTAGATTTAGCATGTATATATTACAACATATTTATATTTCTTTAGTTTAAATAAATGTCCATATTTTTTTTTAATTTAGTAAAATATAAATTAAAGAAAATGTAGACATTTACTTTAATACATAAATATAAATAAGAAAATACCCCTCATTTGAATTCAATAAAAATATCTAAAAAATCAAAATCAATAACAATAAGAAAATAGAATTTTGGTTTTAGTACAAATTCTGAATTTTGCAATTTTACCACTCCCAAAATAGGTTCTATTTCTTAAAAAATTCATTAAAAATTATTTTAACAACAATGAATATTAGCTATCAAAACACTAAGAGATAGTTTTTCAAAATAAAAACATCTTCTTATGTCTCCTTATAATGTGCTAATATTTCAGACTTAGAGAAATAGCATTTGTTGGTTTATTTTGATATACAGAATACTATAATACTTAAAATATGTTTTCCACTATAAGTCATATCAAAACTCCATTAGAGGATTGGAGCAATTGGACTATACAACATGGTCTTTTTCCTTTGAAACATTTTTGCTTCATTTATCCAATGAATCAAAACCAATTTAAAAAATTATTTAGGAGATTCTTTTAAATCTTAATATTTGTTTGTTCAAATCTCCATCTATAGAAAGTTATAGATCATTTGGTTTTCATTTTCACAAAGATATTTGAAATTGATTTTTATTTCCAAAACATATACTTGACTTAAGATATAAATTATTTGTTTTTCATCATCAAAACCAACATATGAGTAAAATATCATAATCGACTAATCTTTATGTTTAGTCAACTCAACAGATGCTAGTTTTCTCATATTTTTGTGTCATCCCTTGGCCTAGTCGACTCAGTAATCTACTCAATCGACTAAGCATTTCTTTAGTCAACCAAGCTTTAGTCGACTAAGCCTTTCATTAGTCAACTAAGCCCTTTATTTCAAACTATACATTTTGTGCTCTTTTGACCATAACTTTTTGTTTTAATATTAGAATTAAGATATTTTGTTTAACTAAATCTAACTTGATAAGCTTCGTTTTGAGATAGGATTTGAATCATTTGGATTCAAATTGAGCCTATAGTTCCCTTTTTAATCCGAGCTTAAAATCTAAAAAATTTCAGTTTCTTAAAAGTTTGTAATTGGCTGCACTCTCACCCTACAATTAAAACACGATAAAAAATCACAATAAAACTTTTATAATTTTTTCTTTATTTTCCGTGAAAGCTTTATACTCATCAGTGTAAGAGTGCAGTTGTAGTCTAAATTTAAATTTGCATTTTTTAGATGAGTCCAGGTCGTCCACTGAGAGATTTATTTATGGTAAAAGAAAAAGAATGTCACACACACGCACACGTATTTGAACGAATTGGCAATAAGATTTTTTTTTATAGTTTTTTAGATAACAGATACTAGGAAATAAAGCAAGACAGAAGTTGAAATAAATGCTGAATGTGAGAATATGAAATTGGATAGCACTTGAGTTAAGACAATTTCTGCACCAACCCGTTGATTCCCAATTTTTAGCAAAAAAGATTAGCAACATTAATTTAATTTCATATATGAGGGTTTGTTATTAAATGCAATTAGAGATGATGAAAGCTCTAAATTAGACTTACGCTCCAATCCAAATCTAGTGATTTCTCAATAATTAATAGACACTCATACTGAAATTTAAATTAATGTCACTCATTTAAAGCGCAGCTTTCTTTGAGAATCATTGGCGTTGGACACTGTCTTTGCCTTAACCCAATATTGAATTTAGCTACTCATCTCCATTTAAAAGTTAATTGACAGAAATTTAAATGGCGTAATTTAAATAACATAATTTAAATGACAAGAATTAAAATAGTAGAAATTAACCGGCCATTTAGGCAGTGGATAATAAAATGACAGGAATTAAAATTGTAGAAATTTAAAGGCAGAAATTAACCAGCCATTTAGGCTGTGGATAATAAAGTAACAATAAATGACATAAGAATTTAAGAGAAGAAAGAAAGAAAGTAAGATCACAAGAGAAAATAATAGAGAAAAGAAGAGAGAACAAGAATAATTCTCAAAGAGAAAATCTAAGAAAACAACTAAACTTTGATTCAAGAATAATAATCACTCTTATAAGTGCAACCAAGTGAGCTATTTATAACCCACAAGATGCAATACAAACCACACAATTTCAATTATTCAATTAGACAAAATTATGTTTAATGGGCACTCACACACTTAAAGTTAAATAGATTTTAGCTATAATAAACACCTAAAGTTAAATGGATTTTAGCTAAAATATACACCTAAAATTAAATGGATTTTAGCTAAAAAACACACTTAATAAAGCACTCATAAAACAAATAATAAAAAAAATAAAAATAAATTTCTGTAATTGGGTTTTTGATCTTCATTAGGATTAAAAATGCTTGGGCCTTCATTAGGATTAAAAATGCTTAGACCTTCTCCAAATGATGTCTTCCATGGATTGTTCAAGTTGGGCCTTAAACATGCACTGGGCCTTGGGCCTTCAATTTAATGGCCATGCGCTGGGCCATTTCTTCATTCCAACTTACAATTAAATGTGGGCCTTCCTTGTTGGGTCTTCTTAATTGGGGTTCAATTGCAATTTTAATGTTTTTATCCTCCAATCAAGTCTTACTTCATGTATGAACATATGTGATGTTAATATATTATATATTATGCATGATTATATGATATGCACCCATGGGGTGCACTTATATGGATATGTATATATATATGTATTATGTTTATATATTATATTATATATTATAGATATATATTATATATATTTATATATATTGTAAATAACTATTCAATTAAACCAATTTAAAATTAAAATAGGGGTTATAATTATAATAAAATTTTATAAAATTAATCACTAATCAATAATCTCTTCCCCAAACATCTTGTAGAGTTCAAATGAGTATAAAAATGCTTCTTTATGATATGTGGGCGTCTTAAGGGGGATAAATTTATCACGTGTAATAAGAAACGAAAGCCATGAAACTTTTATGATGAATATATGTAATCAATTTGCTTGATATTGAGAAATGGTATGAAAATGAAACCCAATGAAGGATGTTAAATATTGTGGATGAAATTACCATGGGCTCGTGAATGAAAATGATATTGAAGTGTTTAAATTTGCATGATGATTGTGATGTGAACATTTCTATAATGGAGCATGCATGTTATATTTATGTGAGACCTCATGAGAATTGCATGACATTATTTTTGGGCCCCGATTATTATTTTCAAGCAGCAATTATGTTTTGCAAGATGAGAAAGAAGAGTGATGTTCTACCCTTGTGTTTAGTTTTGATGATGAAAAACAATACCTTGTTTTATCCCTAAGTCATGAGTCAAGCCTATGGTTTTCAACAAAAATCAATTTCAAATGCTTTGTTAAAATGAAAACCAAAAAGATTTATCATTTTCTATATTAGTTGGAGATTTGCAAAGTCAAGTATTTAGTTTTAAAAGAATCTCCTAAAATGATTTTCAAATTAGCTTTGAAGTCGTTGGTCAACATAGAGCTAAAATTGTTCTAAGGCAAAAGACCATCTTTAACATATATGTGTTTGATGAAAATCCAATCTTAAGTATGAAAAATCATTTATGTTAATCTCATACTTCAAAATAAGCTTTCATTTTTTGAAACGTGCATGAAAGGTTTTGGCTTGAAACTTAATCGTAAGAAAAATCCTTTAGTTCATGCATCATATCTTGAAACTCATTTTGATAACGTTTCAAAATTTTTTCTAAGTCTAGAAGACTAGCACCTTATAAGGAGACATATATGAAAATGTTTCTTTTTTAGAAAACTAACTCCGGGTAATTCAATAGCTAACATTCATTAGTGATAAAATGATTTTTAACGAATTTTTCAAGAAATAGAAAGTGTATATCTTGGAGGTGGTAAAATCGCAAAATCCTAAGTTCCTACTAAAATCCAAATTCCACTTTTTTATTCTTATGGATTTTGAAATTTTAGATATTTTTATTGAATCCAAATGGGGGGTACTTTCTTATTTACATTTATGTATTAAAGTAAATGGAAGTTAAAATATAAATTAAACAAAATGAGGACATTTACTTAAACTAAAGAAATGTAAATATGTGGTGATGTTTTGTATTAATTAAGTGTACTTCTACATGTTATCTGTTAAGTTTCCAGATTTTTCAAGAAGATAGTCGACTATGTTGTTTAGTACTGTCGACTATGCATAAGCATAGTCGACTATGCTTGTTTAATCTGTCGACTATATATAGCCTCTGTCGACTATAATTCATTCTGTCGACTATTGTGTAAGGATAGTCGATTATGCTATTTCATCTGTCGACTATGTTTGTTCATGAATTTCAAAATTTTCTTTGTAATTTTTGATCTGTCGACTATGTAAAAGGATCTGTTGACTATGAGATTTTTGTGTTATAAGATAGCTGACTATGCTTTTCTATCTGTCGACTATGGCTAGTCTTATTTGATAAAATAGTCGACTAACCTATTTTCTTTGTCGACTATGTGTTTCGCAGAAAGCTTCCAACGGCTATTTTTTCAAATCCCAACGGCTCCAAACGGTTATATTTCTCTTCAACTTTATGGGACACTTATATATACATGTCATGGATGATCAAGAGAAGGCTAATGGACGGAAACGAGATGATCTAAATATTACAAATCATTTTATTCGTGCTTACAGTGTTCTCTGTGCTTTCATTGTTATATTTTTCTATGCAAGGCTCTGTTCTATCATTGTAAATCTATTCTTAAGCCTAGTTTTTATTATGAGAGAACTTGTAACTAAGAGTGTTAACTCTTAGCTTCTCTCTTTCATTTGTATCGTTGTTATTTTTCTAGCTTGTGTAGCTAGAGGGCCCATTTAAGTGGGAGATTGTAATTCCTAGTCTCGGACTAGAGGACCTACTCGGGTTGAGTAGGGGGTTGATAGTGGATGGTTTGAAAAATCCTTAGTGAGGAGTTAAGGTAGTGGATTAGGCTTGGGTTAAGCCGAACCACTATAAATCTTTGTGTTATCTCTTGCTTATGTTTCTTTTTATTTGTTTATCACTGCTAGCATTTCATTATCCTCACGTGCATTGAGTTTTTTATTTTCAATTAAAAGGATTTCAAAGTTCTATCAATTAAGTTTTTTTAAAATAACCAATTCACCCCCCTCTCTTAGTGTGTGCCATAGAACTTACTGTTCTAACAAAGAGGATATCCTATGGAGGGCCTGACGAGGGTGAGGCAATGCTCAAGCCAAGTGAATGGCTAATTGATGTTTCTATATATATATATATATACATATATGCATGCATGTGAATAGAAGACTGTGTGAGCCGATATGATTCATGTGAATGGAGGCTTTGAGAGCCAGTGGACTAGAGCCCAGGTTTAGAGGTGTACAGAGATGTTGCCAACTAAAAGGTTCAAGAAGTATTTTGTTTGAGGGCTTGTAGAATGAAAAATTTATTGTGCAATTTGCAATAGTGCCATTTTATTTTGGATGGTATGGCCATTTGGCATAAGGGATTATGTAAGTCAAGTTATGAATGAAATGTATTATTTTTTGCTCATGTTATTTAGTGAGCAGAAAAAAAAAATTGAGTGTTTTATTTAAGTGTTGTTCTATATCATTTTTGTGACAATCTCTTTTTGGATTTTCCTAGGCTAATGAGATAATTCGGGAGTGAGCCGCTAAAGGAATGATCAAGATAAGGTTCGAAAGTATTTCAAATTTTTTATCAAACTGTTTATTAAATTTTTTAAAATGCACTAAAAGACACAGGTGTCATTTTTTTTTCTTATCCATAAGAATCGAGATAAATTTATCCAAAGGAGAAAAGATAAATTTATTTAGAAAAATTCAGATAAGAAATCACATAACTTTTTTTTTAAGAGTTATCAGATAAATTTAACAAATACAATAAAAAATATTTTTATTTGGAATACTTTCATATCTCATTTTTTTTTATCTATATCTTAATTAACAAATACTATATAAAATACTTAATTTTATGTCTCAACTACTAAGCAGATATGCCCTCTATCATATCCCCTAATAAGATTTTTTTTCATGTTCTTCTTGCAACGAAATTATCAATGTATTGTGTAGCATGTGAGTTAAATACAAGAAATTCTTTTATAAATTAAACAAGTATGTAGCTATAAAGTAAAAAACAAACTTTCATTTAATTGAACAACGACCTAACATTCCCACATGTGCCATGTCATTCTTTAACAACTATAAATAGATTAGATAACATTTAAAAGAGATAACTGCCAATTGTTTTATTTTCTTTAATTTAGATAAAAACTAAATAATTGATTACACACATAAAATAACCATTAAAAGAATACAACCATGAGTTAGGTTGCACCAAAAAAATAAAAACAAAAACAAAAACAAAAATAAAAACGAAAAAACAACATTTTCCAAAGAGTGGATTTTGTTGGGTTCTAAGAGGAACATATTGTTAAATTATAATTTTATTCATCAGATCGAGTAATATAATTAAAATCTTCCAATATACTTGTAATATGAAATTAAGTCATTACAATATTATTTGACAAGAGTTGGTAAATAATGACAAATATAGAAAATAGTCCCAAATCTCACCATTTTCAAACAAGGCTTAAATTCTAAATTTTTTTCAAATGTAAATAAATAATGACAGGAGTTTGTTCTATTTTATAAATGAGTAGGTGAGCTGCATATAAGTCTTAAAAATCTTATTTCACTAAGGTAATATTTGTTAAAATGAATAAGATAAACTTGTATAAAAATAATATTGAAATATTTTTCGAATTAAGATATGGAATAATCAAGATAAAGTTAAAAAATATTTCAAGATTTTTATTAGATTGTTTGTTAAATTTTTTGAAATACATTGAGAGTCATATGGGTCTTTTTTTTTTTTATCTGTAAAGTTCAAGATAAATTTATATTGAGAATGAGAGATAAATTTATTTGAATAATTCTAGATAAAAAGTCACATGACTTCTTATCAATGAATTACTAGATAAATTTAACAAATATAATAAAAAATACTTTTGTTTAGAATGTTTTTCATATTTCATTTTTTTTCAACTCATATCTTGTTAATAAACACTACCTAAGTAAGGTAGAGTATTAGAAGTTATTCTCTTTGTATTTTAATTTTCAGTTTTGTATTTTAAGTAAAATGACTTTTTGTTATTTTAATTTTTCTTTACAATTTTTTATTTTTTTTTAAAAAATGTATTTTTGAAAGCATAAAAGTAAACACATTTTCACTGTTTTGGAAAATTAAAAACTAAAATGACTTGAAAATAGCAAAAAAAAAAAAAAAACATGACTTTAAAATCCTTGGCATTTTATGCAAGGAGTTCTAAATTAGGTGTACACTACCACTAGGTCTTTGTTCAAGTTTAAAATTGTTATACATTTGAAGATCGCCATAAACATCATTTCAATGTTCCATTTAGATAGAGGGATTTCATTAAACAGCTTTCTTAAAACAAACACAGCCCAAAAGCCTTTGAGGTCTTATTTTGCTTGTGAAAGTAAAATGATGCTAATGGACACGGAAAACACAAAAAAGGAAGAACATGCATATTATATATACTAATAATCCCAAAAAAGGAAGAACATTCATATTATATATACTAATAATCCCTTTTGGCCTTGAGGGCTTGGCATCTGTCGAGGATGCAGGGCTCTTTGCCTGAGAGGAGTCAGTCGAAGTGATGCTCGGAGGTTCAGAGCTCTAGCCAGAGGATGACTCTCTGAAGAAAACTATGTTTTCCTCGTTGTCAACGAAGACTTGGAGGGATCGTGGAACCGGAGGTGGGTTCACATCCAGAATCCCTTCCAGGATCTGCACTACCTGACCCATTGTCGTCTTGGACGCACCAACAAGCAACTCTACAGATTCGCCTTAGCTCTCCCGCATCTGCATTCTTGTCCAGTCTGGGGTCTAGTAGGTCAACGACATCGCCTCCTTCAATGACAACATTTGCAGCCCAGGTTGGGAAGAATTTTTGCTTCCCTTCTTTGGTGTGCTCAGAATTTCTTCTTCCCGATACAACCTCAAAAAGCATCATACCGTAGCTGAAAACATCAGCTTTGGAAGTTATGGCTACTCCAGATATCCACTCTGGTGCAAGATAGCCTCTTGTTCCCCTTATGGTTGTCAAAACCCTGCTGAATTCTCGCCCCATAAGCTTTGCAAGTCAAAAATCAGAAACTTTTGGACAGAATTCAGCATCTAAAAGGATGTTTTCAGGCTTTATGTCACAGTGTATGATACAGTCCCTGCATTTCTCATGGAGATAAGCCAACCCTCGAGCTGTCCCCAGTGCTATTTGGTACCTTGTTTTCCAGTCCAAAACCTTCTCATCCTTTTCATGGAAAAGATGGGAATTCAAGGAGCCATTCTGCATATAATCATACACCACCAACTTCCTGTTGCCTTCAGAGCAGAACCCACGAAGCCAAACAAGATTGACATGTTGGATAGTTCCAATTGTGCTGACTTCTGTTCGGAATTGCTTCTCTCCTTGGATGATGCTCTCAAGCTTCTTCACAGCTACAACAGTTGAATCAGGTAATGTCCCTTTAAAAACAAAGCCAAAGCCTCCTCCCCCCAGTTTCTCAGAGAAATTCTTGGTTGCATGCTGCAAATCTCTGTATCCGAATGCAATCAATGAACCCTCTACAGCTTTTGTCGATCCAACTGACCTCCTTTGCCGCCGCCAGAAAACCGCAAAAACAACACCCAGGAGGGCTATCACTACAATGGAACCAGAAACAGCTCCAATAATACTACCCTTGTTATTTTTAGAACTCGAAAACTCAGAGGCAGCGAGTTTAATATAAAGAGTTTTTCCATTTCCTGAGAGTAGTTTCACGTTCACAAGCTCGCCAATCCAAATCGAACAAGCATTACTGTCATAAGCATAAGCTGTGCACGAACAGTTACCCAAGCATGAAGTTCCGCATTCTGCCTCACTGCCAACAGCCACAGTTTGTGGATTTTCAGGCGAGTTCATGTTGGGATACTTCCAAAACCTATCTCTTTCTTTATTAGAAGCACCAGAAGTCTCGCACTGTAATTGGGAATTCCTCACACACCCACCAGAATGATCATTCAAATTCCAGTCACTTTCCGACCTAGGTCTGAAACCTTTCAAACAACTACAAGCTTGTTTTATAATCTCATCGCAGGTGCCAAATGCCCCACATAAATCATAAACTTCACATTGTTGCGGCTGAGACCAAAACAAATTCCACACCTTGCTGTTCTCCACCCATGTGACTTGCTTCACTTGCCCGGATGTATCCATGATAAATCTAGAAATTATTGAAGGATCATCGACAAAATATGTGAAATAACTCTCATTTTTGTTGTGGATAAAGCTAAAATTATAATTATAACGAATAATGTTCTTCAGTTCAGGAACTGAGCTGAAAGTCTGCCCATTCCATGGACCACTAGTCCAGTAGGCTTCAATCCCATTCCGCCTTACACGATACTCAATTTTATTTGCATCTAGACTAGGAGAGAATAGCCCTGGAGCAGGATCTTCAGAATTCTTCCATGAAGTCAGGCGTTGATGGGTTTTAGTAACCCAATTATATGAGATCTTGGCACCAGGCAACCAAGTATCGGCTGGGTGATCAAAACTTTGCCAAATTGGTTCTGCGGAATTGGATTTGGACCCTTCTCTCAAAACCAAATTACCATCATCCCCAAGAACTGCTACAAAAGAATTCGAAGTTGTAGAGCTCTGATTGGTGGACCAAACTTGGAGTTTCCGCTCGTTGAGAAGCACCAAGTTGCCATCTATGATTTTGAGTTTTGAGGAACGGTGATCTGAGACGGCTGATTCTCTATTAGCTACCCAAGCTACAGTTTTACTGGACACTTTCTTGTACCACATGCATATGTAATACTTGGAAGGGTTACCTGGTGCGTAGAAACCCAATTCGAAATTCCCACCTGCAGAGACAATTGTCTGATCCCCGGACAGAGATTGGTTTGCAGAGATGGTGTCAGCTCCAAAAGAGAGACGCGTGTTGAGGGAGAAGGCCAGGAAGAATACTAGCAGCATGGAACCCATTTCTGCTAAGAAAAATTCGTGCAGGAGCTGTGATAATAGAACTAGATATGATTGAATTACAGGAGAGAGAGAGGGAGGGAGTGAGCGGGCTATATATTTTGAATAAGTTGGGACTCAAATGCAACTGGGGTCATGGAAAGGAAGGAGTTGCTGTCGTTCTATCTTATAAGAAGTCCATTAGGCTTCGCGAATTTACCATTAGGCCATTTTTCAAACTTTTCTTTGTTTGGGAGCGGCAACATTCAGTCAATTTTTAATTAGTTAACGCACGAAAACAAAAAGCACATAAAATGGTTGCCACTTCTTTGTCTTTAAATTAATCCATTAATAAAGAACAAGAATTAATCAATTTTTCTTTATATTTAAATCACTTCTTTGTCTCTCGTCTCACCTCTCCATTCCTCTCAATTTCTCTTTCTCAATTGATCTCCAGCACGCACCACTGGAAGTCCAGTTACTGTTAAATCATCATCGGATTGCTAACTGTTAAATCATCATAGCCCCCAACTGGGGGCAACGGAAAGCTAATCCAACCGTAACGTAACCCCTGATCCACGGAAATTTATAGGAGACGTCATTTTAACGATTCGAAATCGCATTCAATTTTGAAACTCTAAATAATAGTTTCAGATTATTTTTGAAATTTAAAAATTTTTCAAGTCTATTTTGTAATATTAAAAAAATATCAAAAACATATTTTTAATTTAAAAATATATTTTTATCCACGAAAAGTTTAGAGAAGGAATTTTTTTCGATACAAAATGTCCCTCAACTTTAGGTAAAAGGCCATTTGATCCCCCTCAACTTAAAGTTGAACTTACTGTGCTCCTCAACTTTCAATTCTGTAATAATCACACACCTGAGTCTAGCAAATACTATGCGTGAGTTACACACATAGATGTGGGCCCTACATTGACCAGGCCCATAAGAAAACGCCATGTGCCTTGACACTACAAGAGAGGAGGCGGGTTAGCGACGAACAGCCGCTGAAAGACAATCGATGAGGGTGCAGTAGCCTCCAACAGCACACACCTCTCTGTCGGCGACAAACAAGGAAGGCGACCACTGCCCACGTTGTAGGACTGTCGGTGCCTGCCATCTCTAATGTTGTTGAACCAACCGAGGAGGGTGCAACAACATCCAAAGTCATATACCTCTCTGCCGGCAACGAACGAGAAATACGATCGCCCACGCTATCGGACCGTCGCTGCCCGCCCACCTCCCATGCTAGTAGACTGACTAACCACACACCTCCCATGTCATCGACCCAGATCTAGCCGCCCATATTGTTGCTATCGCCGGCCCTCACAACCCCGATCAACGTTGTTGTTGGCCACCAACATGAAAAAGGTGACCAACTAACTAATTGCTTGCCTCCTATGTCGCCAGAGACCAACAACATAGAGCAAGAGCAATAATGAGAGAGAGGCAACGACTGCCGACAGAAGAAAGCAAGACCAAAGGTTGGTCGGCAATAAGGAAAGAGGGACTAGGATCAGTCGGTGGCGAAAAAGGCGAGAGGTCATTCGAAAGGCAAGAGATTGCTGGCGACAAAAAAGAAAAGAGGTTGTCAATATTGAGGATGAGGAAGAAGAAAATGATGGTGTTACCTTCACACACCCCAATCACTCAATCGCGTGTGTACTTTTAACATCTCTACTTTTTTAACAAATATTTCATATTGAAAATTATATTTTTATACTTTTAACATTTAAACATTTTTTAAAATTTTTAAAATTAAAATAAAAAACTAAAATAATTTTCCACAACTAAACAAGGTTTTTAGTCCCTACAGGTGACGGGTCATTGTCCTTTTGAAAGTGTCACCGCACGCTATCATAGTCTCCAACTGGGGGCAATAGAAATCAATGCTAGTCCAACTATATATGCGTTGCGTGGCCTTGTAAGATGGGTACGTATGTCCACCTTATTAACATGTGAAAGAATCAGGGGAAATCTCAACCGTCATATTATTTGAACTCCGCATCATAATCCAACACAAAAAAAATTAAAGCATGAAATCATTCCCAACCTCGGTCCAAGTATGCATACCAATCTCAGTCCTTCAACAGTGCTATCTTGTGGTGGAAAATAATTGAAGACTTCTAGAGCCATTTTCACCATCAGAAACTTAGCATTGTCATAACAAAGATGGTTAGTCCACAAATCCAAGTACGTAAGACATCTTTAAAGCACCAACTATAAACTTCAAAAGCCACATATCTATTAAAGTTTACAGTATTGATCTACCAACATTTCACGGCTCCTAAAATGATACAATCCATGACAAAATATTAGCCATGAACTTCATTACTAACTTTCTTGAACTCATATTATTTGTTGATCAAAAAACTTTACACATGTATTCTCAGATCAAGTAGGGGCGGATTTAAACGTGAATTGTCCTGGGCTGAAACTTAGGGTAATCCACAACAAAAATTAAATTTATAAGATAAAAGACCAACTCAAATCTAGTACATCCCACCCCTAGGCCAGGCCACTTGCCTGCACACCTTTCTCTTCTCCTTCCTCTCTCAACCTCACTCTCACTCTCTCTCATCTAGGGGTGTGCATTCGGCTACTATTGAAGCTTCATGGAAGGATTTTCAAAATTAGCTGCACCTATAACAAGGCTTATTCAAAAAGATGTCAAGTTTGAATGGACTACCAAGTGCGAGGAAAATTTTCACGAACTCAAAAATCGTCTAACCACAGCACCTATTTTAGCAATGCCAGGTGGGCCCGGAGGATTCATTGTGTATACGGATGCCTCCAAGATAGGTCTAGGTTGCGTGTTAATGCAACACGGACAAGTGATCGCGTATGGATCGCAACAGCTAAAGAGGCACAAGGTAAACTACCTGACGCATGATCTGGAATTGGCAGCTATAATATATGCTCTGAAACTATGGAGACATTACCTGTATGGTGAAACCTTTGAGGTGTTCACAGACCATAAGAGCCTGAAGTATGTGTTCTCACAAAAGGAGTTGAACCTTCGACAACGACGGTGGATGGAGTTTCTGAAGGACTATGACTGCACCATACAGTATCACCCGGGGCGTGCCAATGTGGTAGCTGACGCACTGAGTAGGAATGTGCTTATTTCAATGGTCGGGATGATGGCCCGCAAGTGGCAAATGTTAGAGGCTTTTAGCCATCTGACGGTGAGTGTGGTGCCGAAGGAATCGTCCGTCCTTATCACTGGCATGGTAGTTTAGCTAGATTTGGTGAAATAAATATGGGAGTGGCTGCACTCCCACCCTGCAATTAAAACACAAAACAAAACACAATAAAAATTTTATATTTTTTTTTTATTTAGGTGAGAGGTTTATACTCGTCAGTGTACGAGTACAGTTGTAGTCCAAATTTAAATTTATATTTTCTGAATGAGTCCAGGTCATCCACTGAGAGATTTATTTATGGCAAAATAAAAAGAATGTCACATACAAGTACACACGCATTTGGACAAATTGGCAACAAAGTTTTTTATGGTTTTTTAAACAACAGATACTAGGAAATAAATTAAGGCAGTAATTGAAATAAATACTTAAAGTGAGAATATAAAATTGGATAGTACTTGAGTTAAGACAATTTCAGTGCCAACCCGTTGATTCCCAAATTTTAGCAGAAAAGATTAGCAACATTAATTTAATTTCAGATATGAGAGTTTGTTATTAAATGCAATTAGAGATGATGATAGTTTTAGTTTAAGCAATCCCCATACATGATATGCGGGATTCTAATTTAAGCAACTACCATAAATTCAATTGCAATTAATACACAAAACAACTAAGTTAATCATCCGGGTTTGGGTATGATAGCGTTTCCAGTTCTAGTAACTCTCATGCGTGACATGAAAGCTCTAAGTTAGGCTTACGCTCCAATCATAACCTAGTGATTTCTCAATAATCAAAACATACTCATACTGAAGTTTAAATTAATGTTACTCATTTAAAGCGTAGCTTTCTTTGGGAATCATTGGCGTTGGACACTGTCCTTGCCTTAACCCAAGATTAGATTTAGCTACTCATTTCCATTTAAAAGTTAATTGACATGAATTTAAACGACGTAATTTAAATAACAGAATTTAAATGACAAGAATTAAAATAGCAGAAACTAACCGGCCATTTAGGCGGTGGATAATTTAAATGACAAGAATTAAAATTGCAGAAATTTAAAAGCATAAACTAACTGCCCATTTAGGCGGTGAATAATTAAAAGACAAGAATTAAAATTACAAAAATTTAAAGACATAAATTAACCGGCCATTTAGGCGGTGAATAATAAAGTAACAATAAATGACATAAGAATTAAAAAGAAGAAATGAAGGAAGTAAGATCACAAGAGAGAATACTAAAAAAAAGGGGAAAGAACAAGAACAATTCTCAAAGAGAGAATTATAAGGAAACAACTAAACTTTGATTCAAGAATAATAATCACACATACAAATGCAATCAAGTGAGCTATTTATAGGCCACAAGATGCAATACAAACCACACAATTTCAATTATTCAATTAGACGTAATTATATCTAATGGGCACTAACACACTTAAAGTTAAATGGATTTTAGCTATAATACACACCTAATATTAAATGGATTTTAACTAAAATACATACCTAATAAAGCACTCATAAAGTTAAATGGATTTTAGCTATAATATCCACCTAATAGTTAAATGGATTTTAACTAAAAAACACACCTAATAAAGCTCTCATATAAAAAATAAAAATAGATTTCTATAAATTGGTTTTTTAATCTTCATTAGGATTAAAAATAATTATTGGGCTTTCTCCAAATAATATCTTCCATGGGTTGCTCAAATTGGGCCTTAATTCTTCATGGACTTGAATTCTTCATGGGTTTGAATTCTTCATGGGCTTGATTTCTTCATGGATTTGAATTTTTCATGGACTTTAAGTCTTCATGCCTACAAAAAAAATAAAACTAAAAAAATAATAATAATTTAATGTTATTATATATTATATATATATGTATTACACATGGCACACATATATATTAGATTAGATTATATATATATATATTACATGCATGCATATAATGATGTATATGTATTATATATAATTTTATATATTATTATTATTTACTTTAGAACTTCATTTCATTCATCTTTCAATTTAAACTTGCATATAACCATAAAATATATATTAATATCTAATTTAAACCATATTTAAGATCAAAAGAAGGGTATAATTATAACAAAATTTTTACAAAATTAACCACTAATCATACCCCCCAACTTAAACATTACTAGTCTCTTAGCAATCAGACTATACACATGCCAAGCTTTAATAACTGTATGAATGTAAAAATTTCAAATTTGAAACCGAAATGCATAAAATTGAATAAATAATTTAGCATTCTAAATAAGATTTTTGGTTAAAGGTCATACAATCTCAGGAATAGTAATTAGGATAACCAACACACAGACTTACTCCCTTGAAGTTTTGACTTCAAACCTTACTATGGATTTTCCGTCCAATAAAAAGGATTCCTCAGGTGTACACACAAGGGGGTGCACCATTATAAGAGTAAATGTAGAACAAGTTCAAAACTCGGTGTCATCCCAAATATAAGGAACGTATTTTCATGAAAGAACAAGGAAATTGACATAGCTTCATGATTGGAATAATGCTCTAGATGAGTAACTTCTGAATTTAAACATGATTCCCTACTCCAAACTCGAATTCTGAGATCACATGATTTATAGCATCAAAAGGGACCAAACTGGGTTGTAATGGGGCTATGAGGTTAATACAGGTTGTCAAAGAAAAGGTAGATTGTGCAAAGGTTGTGTCGGGATATATATATATATATATATTTAGCATTTATTTTGAAACAATTATGCTGAATAGCTAAGAGAAATTGCCCATTTTTTTTTTCACTTTTTTTTCTTTTTTTTTCTTTTTTTTTTCTTCTCTTTTTTTTTCTCTTTTTTTTTTTCTTTTTTTTCTTTTTAAATATGAAAATAGATAGACAGATTAATTCTCAAAAACACACCAGGTTGGTCAAAATACATATGGTTTTGGGTAAAACGAGGGTAGCGAAGGAAGTTGTACTACAAATGGCTCAAATGGGCTACCAAAAGAGGTTAATTTAAAGAAAGAAAAAGTTTTAATAAGCTCAAAATGAAAGAATTGATCCTTCTATCATGCTTCTACAAAACGATGATACTCAGTCATCTAATTCAGAGTTTGAAACCAGTCAAACTTATCCGTTATCATACTAGACATTCAAAGCGAATTGATGTTTTGAAGCCATTGAAAAGATAAGATAAACAATAAAGCATATTTAGAGTAAGTGTTATTTCACTCAGAATTAACGGTTATTAGGCTCAAACACTCACTTGGGTAATAGTCTCCACTTCTGTTGAGAGATCATACAGTGTACTAATCAGCTAATTACTATTACCTTTGACTTTATGACCGATAACCAATTTCTAAATTTTGAATCCCTGATAAATGCAAATTACTTATTCTCATGCATATACGTTTTCAAATAAGAAATCAATGCATTCATGTTTCGTATTGCAAACTTAACCGGCTATCAGTGCATAACTTCAAAGCTTTAGGAATAACATTATTTAAAGCACATAATTTTTTTTTTTTATAAGAGCAGATAAAGACAATCAATTCCCACAAGACTACAAACTAGTAATAACAAACTCATAGTTAAATATAAATCAGATGATTCATAACTAGACCTTACACCCCCCAACTTGAATTGCAGTAATAAATTAGGGTTGTTAGGAATACCTGTAACTCCACAAGTCCATAGATTTGCTGTGAACTACTAAAACTTAAACAACAAATGAGCATACCATATAGATATATATTTATATTTTTCACCAAATTAAAAATTTCAAGCAAGTCATAAGATAAGCAAAATGCGTCTCAAGAGTGCAAAAAGTACTCTTTACTCAGCCATCTTATCGAAGACTTTGCTAACAACATTCCACAGTTTTTTTTTTTTTTAAGAACACAACCAAGAAAAATCCTGCAAGTTGTACAATAACTAGATGCATCTCAAGAGTACAAAAAGTACTCCTTACTCAACCATCTTAATAAAAAGCATTTCTCACAGTGATAAATCTAAATTAATTGGACCTCTTTGGCGCTTGTTACTAATTGCCTTAGACCAGTTTATTCGAGGCTCATGAGGATCGTACTGTGGAACATAAGCGTGTAATTTCTCTAGCAGTTCATCAATGGTAGATGCAGAAATGAGAATCTTTCTTGCTGAAAGAGAAATGAACTCTTTGTCCACAGCCTGATCAAGAAAAGAGAGCAACCCATCGAAAAAATGGTTAACATTTAAAAGTCCTATGGGTTTGGTATGGAGATTACTCTTGGCCCAGGAGATTATACAAAAGATTTCTTCAAGTGTTCCAAAACCTCCTGGTAAAGCAATAAAGGCATCTGATTGATAAATCTTACAAGCCATGCGTTCAGACATAGAAGTCGTTTCTATAAGTTGACCGCGTGTAATCCCGGAAATATGTGGTTCAGCCAAAGGGATTGGCATTACACCTACCACAGATGATTTTCCAAGATGTGCATCTTGTGAAACATAACCATTCAATCCACGACTTCCCCCTCCATATACCAAATTAATTTTTTTTTCTCCCAATTTCTGGCCAAGTTCGTTCGCTGTAAATGCGTAACAAATATCGCTCCCAAGTTGAGAGCCACAAAGTACACATATGGTTTTAATTCGACGAACTAACTGGCATTCCATGTTTGTTCCTTTTGTATGCCCTGGAAAGAAGTTTGGCGATCAAAAGTAGCTATATAACAATTCAACAAGAAATAAACACAAAGAAAAATCATGCGTATGTATAAGTAGTTGTGATTGTGGCTCACATCTTCCTCTGGTTTTACGTCTAGAAACGGCTTAAACACTTTCTATGAAGCGGGGATAAGCTTCCCATCCAATTTTCTTATAGATTGGCAAACAGGGTCGTTTTTAGTCAGATTCCCAAGGCTATAGCGTTGGTGGTCACTTCTGAACTGGGTCCATAAAGCAAGAAGTTCTCTTTGCACTATTCCACATGGATGCGTCTCAAGAGTCAATCGGATATCATCCAAAGACTCCTTACTCAGTCCATCATTTATGAAACTAATTTTATCTTCTCGATTTATGGACGTAAACCCCACAGATTTGCATCGTGTGTTACAGGTCCATCGAGCACATTTGTAACAACCATTCACTCTTTTCGCTCTTCTTTTCTTTGCAAAACTGCTCTTCCCTAAGCCTGGAAAATGCTTAAAACTAGGTGAAGTTTCACCAGCTAATCGAACTTTTGCTTCGATCAGCCAACGAATATCTTCAGGGATGTTATTACGCATCAACAGTCTAAGTCTTTCACACCTAGCAGCATAAATTTTTTTCAGATCATTCTGCGGGAGAGATGGATAGTACTTGTGAATTTTTGAGAGATAAAGATCCATTTTTTTTTTTTAAAAAAAAAAAAACTATACTAAGAAGAAAGTAAAGAACAATAAACTTTACAAAAGGGATGAGAGTACCTGATCAGAAAATAACACAAAGGAGAGAAGACTGAGCTCAAAGAAGGGTGGCTTGCCTTATACAGATATGGAGTCTCTTATAGAGCAATGGGCATCACTATTCTACATTCGACTCGAGGCATGCCATAATTGCACCGTCAGACTTGGCGTCTCTTTTTCAACGCTTGGTGCCTCATTTTTCAACATTTGGCAGTGTGCCTCTTGCTTTATAGGGCAGTGTGATTGTACTACCCGAAAAAAAATGGCTACCACCAACATCAATTCTGTCTCTCTCAATTCAAATTTTTTTTTATTAAATTTTTTTGTTTTTTTTTTTTGGGTAAATTTTTGTTTTTGTTTTTTTTTTTTTATGGGCCCAATAAAATCATATATACCACACAAGACAATATTATCAAGTCATCCAAAATTATTTTCACTAATAAATCAATTTTTTAAGTACTACACCTTACCCCCCAACTTAAATTGCGCATTGTCCTCAATCGGCAATAAAATGATAGAAGATAGGCATAGCTGACGGTCTTCAATGCATGAACTCGTATGGAAAAATTTTATTTAGACTGCACACAGAGAAATATTATTTGAATAATGCAGAAAGAAACAATTTATATATATATATATTTATATACTTCCCTTCCTTTTTTTTTTTAATGTTTTTTTTTGTTTTTTTTTGGTTTTTTTTTTGTTTTTTTTGTTTTTTTGTTTTTTTTTTTAATATCCCAAATCTAGAGACATCCATTTAACCTAAATAGAAATGTGGTCTTTTAATGTCAGATTCCCAGACGATAGGAAACTTTCCCTACTCATCAGAAGATGATGGATCATCCAAATCCACAATGCCTTCATTCTCCTCAACACTACCCTGGTATGGTTTCAACCTATGACCATTGACTGTAAGAAGTTGTCCTGACTCTGGATTTTTTATCTCAAAGGCCCCATATCCTGAGATGGACTTGATTACAAAGGGGCCTACCCATCGAGACTTCAATTTTCCTGGGAATAGATGCAATCGAGAATCATACAAGAGTACCTGTTGCCCTTCATTCCGAATTTCCTCAAGCTCATTCAATTGGAGCTTCCTAGATAAGCCTGCTTCAGTTAGACTCTTGTTGATCTTATGAATTGCCCAATATGCTTTATGCTCAATTTCCACTGGCAGATGACAAGATTTACCGTATACTAGCCCATAGGGAGACATTCCCAAAATTGTTTTGTAAGCTGTCATGTATGCCCAAAGAGCGTCTACTAGTCTTAAGGACCAATCCTTATGATTAGCAGCAACAGTCTTTTCCAATATGCGCTTAATCTCCCTATTGGCTAGCTCAGCTTGACCATTGGTTTGGAGATGGTATGGTGTTGCAACCTTGTGCAGCACACCATATTTCTTCATTAATCCTGTCACAACTTTATTACAAAAATGAGAACCCCCATCACTGATGATTGCTCGTGGCATCCCAAATCGACTGAATATGTTTTCTTTCAAAAATTTCACTACCGTCCTATGGTCATTTGTTCTGGCCGGGATTGCTTCTACCCATTTGGACACATAGTCAACAGCAAGTAAGATGTATTCATGACCAAATGAATTGACAAATGGGCCCATAAAATCCATACCCCAACAGTCAAAAACTTCTAACACTTGGATCGGATGTAACGGCATCATGTTTCTCCTTGACAGACTTCCTAACCTTTGACATCGATCACAATTTGAACAGAACTTGTACACATCCTTGAACAGTGTCGGCCAATAAAATCCACTCTGAAAAATTTTTGCAACTGTTTTTTTGACAGAAAAATGGCCTCCACATGCAAGAGTATGACAGAAATTAATGACACTTTGTTGCTCATGATCGGGTATGCATCTACGAATGATTTGGTCAGGACAATACTTGAAGAGGTAGGGCTCATCCCAAAAGAAGGTTCTGACTTTTCTGAAGAATTTATGCCTATCTTGCTTACTCCAATGGTCTGGGATCAAACCAGTTGCCAGGTAGTTCGCAATGTCGGCATACCAAGGGACAACAGATGATGCACGGATAACATTCACTTCAAACAGTTGCTCATCAGGAAAATTGTCATGAATTGGTTCATCAAATTGTGTGAGATCTTGACTTGGAATCCTTGACAAATGGTCAGCCACCACATTTTCTACTCCCTTCTTGTCTCTGATTTCAATGTTGAATTCTTGCAAGAGTAAGATCCATCGGAGGAGACGGGGTTTTGCATCTTGCTTTGTGAACAAATACTTTAGAGCAGCGTGATCAGTAAAAATGATTACTAGTGACCCTACGAGGTAAGATCAGAACTTGTCCAGGGCAAAGACAACTGCTAGTAACTCTTTCTCTATAGTGGTGTAATTCTTTTGTGCCTCATTAAGAGTTTTGCTAGCATAGTATATCACATGAGGTTTCTTATCCTTCCTCTGCCCTAACACAGCTCCTACCGCGTAATCACTAGCATCGCACATAAGTTCAAACGGGAGGGACCAATCAGGGGGCTGAATGATAGGTGCTGAAATGAGTGCATCTTTCAATTTATCAAAAGCATTTTGACAGGCAGGACTCCATTCAAACGGAACATCCTGAGACAACAAATGGCACAAGGGTCTTGTTATGGTGCTAAAGGAAGCAATGAATCTCCTATAAAACCCTGCATGTCCCAAAAAACTTCTGATGTCTTTCACATTCCTAGGGATGGGGAGTTTTTGAATTGTTTCAATTTTTGACCTGTCTACCTCCATCCCCCTAGATGAAATGATGTGCCCCAAGACTATGCCCTGTTTCACCATGAAGTGACATTTTTCCCAATTGAGTATCAGATTTGTTTCCTCACATCTTGCTAAAACCTTTTTCAGATTCTCCAAACAGGCCTCAAAGTTACTTCCATAAACAGAAAAGTCATCCATAAATACTTCAACAATCTGTTCAACCATTTCACTGAAAATGCTCATCATACACCTTTGAAAGGTGGCTGGAGCATTGCATAACCCAAATGGCATGCGCCTGTATGCAAATGTCCCAAATGGACATGTGAAAGTAGTCTTCTCTTGATCTTCTAATGCAATTTCTATCTGATTGTACCCTGAGTACCCATCTAAGAAACAATAGTAGGCTTGGCCTGCTATTCTCTCCAGAACTTGATCCAAGAAAGGCAAAGGAAAATGATCTTTCCTTGTCACAGAATTGAGCTTTCTATAATCAATGCACATACGCCATCATGTCTGGATGCGCGTGGGAATCAGTTCATTGTTCTCATTTTTTACAACAGTGACTCCAGACTTTTTGGGTACTACCTGTGTTGGACTTACCCACTTAGAATCAGAGATTGGGTAAATTATTCCAGCATCCAATAGCTTAAGCACTTCTTTTCTGACAACTTCTTTCATGTTGGGATTTAATCTCCTTTGCATTTGCCTAACTGGTTTTGCTCCTTCTTCCAAGAATATCTTATGAGTACAGATCAAAGGGCTAATACCTTGCAAATCTGAAATGGTCCATCCTAATGACTTCTTGTGTGCTTTTAGAACTTCTATCAGTTGTTGCTCTTGCTGAGGTGTCAAACTTGAAGAGATCACCACTGGGAATGCTTCCCCTTCTCCTAGAAAGACATATTTCAAATCACTGGGCAATGGCTTTCTCTCAGGCGTGGACTGATGGCTATCAGGAGCCATGAGCTTACTGTCCAAGTTCTTTAATGGCTCTAAACCAGGCATCCATGTAGGATTCTCACTTTCTTTGCCTATGACTTCCACTTCTTTTATTTCTTCAAGATCTTGATTTCCTTCTTTGGGTCTTCTCATGAACTCTTCAAAATAGTCATTGGTCAGTGTTTGGATCAAGTCTACCTCCTCCACTTCACTCTCAGTGTCCTGATGTTTGGCTACCCTGAAGATATTCATTTCTACAATCATGTTCCCAAAAGATAGCTTTAACACACCATTCCTACAGTTGATGATGGCATTTGATGTGGCAAGGAATGGTCGACCTAAGATGACTGGCACAGGAGGTTGAGGCCCTTGATGCGGCTGGGTGTCCAAAACGATGAAGTCCACTGGAAAGTAGAACTTATTGATTTGTACCAGAACATCCTCCACAATTCCTCGTGGAACTTTGACTGATCGATCAGCCAGTTGAAGGGTCACTCTAGTGGGTTTAAGCTCACCTAATCCCAACTGTTGATACGCATTGTATGGCAACAAATTGACACTAGCTCCTAAATCCAAGAGTGCTCGATCAACCTTTTGACTTCCTATGATGCATGTAATGGTTGGACAGCCTGGGTCTTTGTATTTGGGAGGAGTTTTCAATTGGAGAATGGCGCTGACTTGTTTAGTCAGGAATGCCTTTTCATGCACATTTGTTTTTCTTTTGACAGTGCACAGATCTTTCAAAAATTTTGCATATGAAGGTGTTTGTTTGATTGCATCCAACAGTAGGATGTTGATTCTCACTTGCTTAAACACTTCATATATATTTGTATTTTGTTGCTCTTTTTTCAAATGATTCAACCTTTGTGGAAAAGGTGGTTTGGGCCTGTATTGAATTTCTTTCTCATCTTCTTTTGTTTTTCATTTTTTTCATTTTTCTCATTTTTCTCATTTTTTTCATTTTTTTCCACGGTGGATTCATGATCTTTTGGTTCTTTTTCTTCATCAACATGTTGGTTTATCCTAGGATCAGTTGGTTTCTCAATTATTCTTCCACTTCTTAGGGCAGTCACTACTTGCACTTGTTCATGAGTGTTGGTTTCACTATTTGAAGCTTCTACCTGGTTGGTTTGTCTAATTGGGTTAGGATTAGTTTGGGATGGAAACCTTCTGGGTTCTCTCACACTCAATGTTTGTGTTATCTTGGTCAACTGGCTCCTAATGTCTTCTATGGCTCTGTTTGTTTGGTCTTGATTTTTTACAAGCTGAGCAACTTGATTGTTGATACCTATTTGACTTTGGATGAACTGGTGCAAGGTATCTTCCAAAGATCTCCTATGAGGAGGTTGGTAAGTATTGGATGAAGAACCTTGATTTTGTTGGAAGGTGTATTGTTGTGCAGGGAAGGGAGGTTGAGAATGATTTCCAGAATCATTTCTCCAAGAAAAATTGGGGTGATTTCTATTATTGGGATGGTATGAATTGTAGTTCTGATTATTCCCATAATAGGCTCCACTTTGATTTTGATTTTGTCTCCCTTCAAAGTTGTGTGAATGATTGTTATTAGTCTGCCCATATAATACCTCCTTGAAAGCAGGTAAGGTAGGACATTCTTCAGTTGAATGATCTGTTGCATCACACACATCACACTTTACTTCCACTTGATTAATAGATTGCACCTTTTTGGGTTGCATGTTTTCAACTTTCTTTGTTAAAACAGTTAATCTTGCATTTAAATCGTCACTCTCACTTAATTGGTATCTCCCTCTAGGTTGTGGATTTTCTCTTGAATCAAGAGTAGATGTTGGACCAACTTCCCAGTTCCTTGTATTCTCAGCCAATGTGTCAAAGAAGTGGAAAGCTTCTTCTGGAGTCTTCTCATAGAATTCTCCATTGCACATTGTAGAAACTAGCATTTTCAATTGGGGAGTGAGTGAATCATGAAAGAAACTGACCACTCTCCATTGATCAAAAGCATGGTGCGGACAAGTGTGAAGAAGGTCTTTGAACCTTTCCCACGCTTCAGCAAAATTCTCATTTGGTTTACAAGCAAAGTTCATGATTTGTCTTTGAAGAGTAGCAGTTCTGTTGGCAGGGAAGTATTTTTTTAAGAAAGTTGTTTGCATTTCTCTCCAAGTTCCTATAGATCTAGGTGGGAGAGTGCTTAACCATATTTTTGCCTTATCTTTCAGTGAGAATGGAAAGAGTTTTAATCTCATGACATCCTCATTTGCTGTATGGTCCATGCAAGTGCTACACACTTCCTCAAATTCTTTCATATGAGTATATGGATTTTCAGAATCCATGCCATGAAAAGTTGGTAACAATTGGATTGTGCCAGGTTTGAAGTTAAACCTATGATGGTTGATGGGAAGAATAATACAAGAGGGGGTTGTCTGCCTAGGAGAATGAAGATACTCTCTAAGGGGTCTGATCATCTCCTGATCAATGGGATCAGGGTCACCGTGGTCACTACCACGTGCAGACATGTTGTGTGCAAGTGGTATGTTCTCATTGTGTTGAGACATGAGTGACTGAATTTCTACAGTTCTACCAGACCTAAGTATCATACACAATGGATAAAAAAATAAAGTAAAAAGAAACAGAGTTACCGAATTTATCAGGAGATGCTTATTCTTAATTTTTTTCCTTTTTGTTTTTGCCTCAATCTCCCCGGCAACGGTGCCAAAATTTGGCTGCACTCCCACCCTGCAATTAAAACACAAAACAAAACACAATAAAAATTTTATATTTTTTTTATTTAGGTGAGAGGTTTATACTCGTCAGTGTACGAGTACAGTTGTAGTCCAAATTTAAATTTATATTTTCTGAATGAGTCCAGGTCGTCACTGAGAGATTTATTTATGGCAAAATAAAAAGAATGTCACACACAAGTACACACGCATTTGGACAAATTGGCAACAAAGTTTTTTATGGTTTTTTAAACAACAGATACAAGGAAATAAATTAAGGCAGTAATTGAAATAAATACTTAAAGTGAGAATATAAAATTAGACAGTACTTGAGTTAAGACAATTTCAGTGCCAACCCGTTGATTCCCAAATTTTAGCAAAAAAGATTAGGAACATTAATTTAATTTCTGATATGAGAGTTTGTTATTAAATGCAATTAGAGATGATGATAGTTCTAGTTTAAGCAATCCCCATACATGATATGCGGGATTCTAATTTAAGCAACTACCATAAATTCAATTGTAATTAATACACAAAACAACTAAGTTAATCATCCGAGTTTGGGTATGATAGCGTTTCCAATTCTAGTAACTCTCATGCGTGACATGAAAGCTCTAAGTTAGGCTTACGCTTCAATCCAAACCTAGTGATTTCTCAATAATCAAAACATACTCATACTGAAGTTTAAATTAATATTACTCATTTAAAGCGTAGCTTTCTTTGGGAATCATTGGCGTTGGACACTGTCCTTGCCTTAACCCAAGATTAGATTTAGCTACTCATTTCCATTTAAAAGTTAATTGACATGAATTTAAACGACGTAATTTAAATAACAAGAATTAAAATAGTAGAAACTAACCGGCCATTTAGGCGGTGGATAATTTAAATGACAAGAATTAAAATTGCAGAAATTTAAAAGCATAAACTAACCGGCCATTTAGGCGGTGAATAATTAAAAGACAAGAATTAAAATTACAAAAATTTAAAGACATAAATTAACCGGCCATTTAGGCGGTGAATAATAAAGTAACAATAAATGACATAAGAATTAAAAAGAAGAAATGAAGGAAGTAAGATCACAAGAGAGAATACTAAAGAAAAGGGGAAAGAACAAGAACAATTCTCAAAGAGAGAATTATAAGGAAACAACTAAACTTTGATTCAAGAATAATAATCACACATACAAATGCAATCAAGTGAGCTATTTATAGGCCACAAGATGCAATACAAACCACACAATTTCAATTATTCAATTAGACATAATTATATCTAATGGGCACTCACACACTTAAAGTTAAATGGATTTTAGCTATAATACACACCTAATATTAAATGGATTTTAGCTAAAATACATACCTAATAAAGCACTCATAAAGTTAAATGGATTTTAGCTATAATATCCACCTAATAGTTAAATGGATTTTAGCTAAAAAACACACCTAATAAAGCTCTCACATAAAAAATAAAAATTGATTTCTATAAATTGGTTTTTTAATCTTCATTAGGATTAAAAATAATCCTTGGGCTTTCTCCAAATAATATCTTCCATGGGTTGCTCAAATTGGGTCTTAATTCTTCATGGGCTTGAATTCTTCATGGGTTTGAATTCTTCATGGGCTTGATTTCTTCATGGATTTGAATTCTTCATGGACTTTAAGTCTTCATGCCTACAAAAAAAAATAAAACTAAAAAAATAATAATAATTTAATGTTATTATATATTATATATATATGTATTACACATGGCACACATATATATATATTAGATTATATTATATATATATATTACATGCATGCATATAATGATGTATATGTATTATATATAATTTTATATATTATTATTATTTACTTTAGAACTCCATTTCATTCATCTTTCAATTTAAACTTGCATATAACCATAAAATATATATTAATATCTAATTTAAACCATATTTAAGATCAAAAGAAGGGTATAATTATAACAAATTTTTTACAAAATTAACCACTAATCAGGGAGGCATATGGGGATGATAAGCAAATGCATCTATGGGTGGACGAGCATGGCCGGCTTAAGAGATCCGACTTTGAAATGCATGATGGCATACTAAGATTTTGGGGAAGGATTTACGTGCCAAACTTGAAAGACTTGAGGCAAAGGATTTTAAATGAAGCCCATAGAACTCGTTATACGGTACACCTGGGTGCCACAAAGATGTATAGAGATCTCTAAGAAGTCAATTGGTGGCCGGGAATGAAAGCAAGTGTGGCAAGAAAAGTAGTTCAATGTGATACATGCCAAAGGGTAAAGATCGAGCACTAGAAACCAACTGGGCTTATGAGACCATTAGATATCCCAGAATGGAAAAAGGGAGCATGTCATAGTGGATTTTGTGACAGGGTTTCCCAGGGGTCAGAAAGGCAACGATGCAATTTGGGTCATCGTAGATAGGCTAACAAAATTAGCACACTTCTTACCTACGCGAATGGATATGCCAGTACGAAAGTTTGCAGAGCAGTATATTAGAGATAATCAGACTCCATGGCACACCGGTAAGCATAGTCTCCAATCGAGATCCAAGGTTTACTTCAAGATTTTGGGGAAGCCTAAAAGAGTGCATGGGGACCCAACTGAATCTTAGCACGGCTTACCACCCTCAAACGGATGGGCAGTCTGAAAGGACCATTCAAACACTAGAAGACATGCTATGGTCACGTGCCTTTGATTTTGAGGGTAACTGGGAAGAGCATTTGTCCTTTGTAGAATTCGCTTATAACAACAGTTACCATAGTAGTATAGGAATGGCACCCTATGAGGCTCTGTACGGAAGAAAATGTCGATCACCTATCTGTTGGACTGAGGTAGGAGAGAGACAAATATTGGGACCTGAGTTGGTTCAGCAAACTACAGAAAAGATCCGAAAGATACAAGAGAGAATTCGAACTGCGCAAAGTCGACAGAAGTCTTATGTAGACAAGAGGAGATGAGATCTGGAATTCGAGGTAGGGGATCATGTGTATCTAAAGGCATCACCCTAGCATTTGGCAATGAGGGGAAAAAAGAAAGGTAAGTTGAGACCCTGATTTATAGGACCTTATCTGGTCAAAGGATGAGTTGGACCATTGGCTTATCGTTTGGAACTCCCTATTAACCTGTCTAACATCCATGATGTTTTCCATGTGTCTCAGCTTCGAAGACATATCCAAGATCCGACTCACGAAATTCGTGTGGAAGTAATCAAGCTAAGAGACGATTGAACTTATCCAGAGTCGCCCGAGCGAATCTTAGATTAGCGCGACCAAACTTTAAGGAATAAGGTCATCCCGCTGGTGAAGATTCAATGGAAAAATCACACTGAGAAAGAAGCTACGTGGGAGCTCGAGGATACTACTAGGGAAAAATATCCCCAGTTGTTTGAGGGAATAGAAGGAGAATAGCCAAACCTTATGGCATTTATATAATGTACCAAGTGTATTGTGAAATAAAAGGATAATTTTGAATAGTATGTTTACATTTGATTAAATATGTGTGACCTATGGTACAAAGGCTACAACGAGACGTTGTATAATGAGCACAGCATGCCCGGTAAGCATTGTTGGTGTAAGAAATACGAATTGACGTGATTGTAAAAAGATCGACAATAATGCTTAGTTGAGAAATAAAAGACGTTGCTCTTATAAGTCGTTAGCAGATATTGAGGTTCTAATAATAAATGCAAAAATTTCGAGGACGAAATTTCTTTAAAGGGGGGGGGGGGGGGGAGAATGTAATACCCAAGAACTTTGGGTTATTATTTTGAAGAAAAAAACTAGAAATTCGAAGAAAAATGGTATCTAAAAAGCCTAAAAAATGTACCAAATCAGTCGAAGGGAAAACCCGAGAGCTTAAATGTCTAAAGAAAAAGGAACGCCTTTAGAAAGCATATCGAGACAGGATTTTTAAGATCAAAAGAAATCAAATAGGGTACAATTTTCGGTATAGCAAAAATGTAGCTGTCATTTAGATTGTAAAAATAGAACCTCTAAATGAGACTTTCGGGAAGTCAACGGAAGCTTGAGGGGGCTTCAGTTGTTCATATAGAACAACCCTTCAGTGGTTTCAGGAAGAAACGATTAGGGTTAAGGTCAAAACGAAGAAACGGGCCAAAGTGTAAATTTTCGAAGTTGCTCGAGGGGGGTGAAAATGTCATTTTCTCAAAAAGTTGCAAAAGGGAAATTTAAATATTTGAACTTGAGGGTCTCAAAGGAAATATTGAAAGGTTCATGGGCTAAGTAAAAGGGGCCAAAAATGTAAAGGCCAAAAGTGGAGGGGCTAAAATACAAAAAACTCAAAAATGGCAACAATGGGAGATCGACCAGGTTACGAGGGGCGCCGAAAGCTTCTAGGATTGCATGGGAAATGACCAGGGAGGGCCAAGTGATGATGATGAGCCGACAACGGCCACCGGAGTGGCCGAAATTTTGAGAAAATCGGTCAAGAAAGCTGGCCAAAAATGGGAGACCTGCAACTCACTTTTGTAGGCAAATATCAGTGTTTTTAGGTCGATCTAGGGGTGATGAAGACTCCTAAGGCAGTGGGTAAGCCATCCAAGGCCATTTCGAAGCTCGACATCGCCTATAAATAGAGCTCTTGATGGCCAAAATTTTCAAAAGTTGGAGGCTCAAATCGAAGGCTATTTCGAATGAATTGAGAGGCAAGGATAGAGGGCTTTTGTTTCCCATAGGTTGGAGATCATATCTGGAGCATTTGGTGAGCAGCGGAGAAGAAACGAAGCCAAATCGAAGCCTCACCGGAAAATGGAACGGACTGCCTAGCCGAGACTTCAAGGCCTCCATTGAGCCACATTTCGACCTCCTTTCGAGCCATCTCAAGTACCCCTAGGATCGATTAATCATGGGCTTCATTTTGGTATAAAAATTGCATTTTTTCGGCAAGCCGTGGCCGGAGAAGATTACCGGCGTGTGGGCCCCATGCACTAGTCTCACTCGCCCTACCACGTGCCAGCGCGTGCGAGCTTGTTTTTTTATGCTATTTTTTTTATATTGCTTATAAAAATATTTTAGAATTTCCTATGTAAAAATATTTGGAGAAAAATAGGTGTAGGTATTTATTTTGGAATATTAGTAAGCAAAAATTGAAGAAAAATAGAGAATAAGGCAAGAAAATTAAAGAAAAATAGGTTTTATTAATTATTTAAATAAATATCTTGCCTAGGGTGCTTTGGGAAGTGAGGTGAAATATTTGGTGCGAATTTCAAGGTTGGCATCCAAATTGAGGCTGTTTGCACCTTTTTCGAGGTATCCCAATAATTGTGAAAGGTGAGTGGTTTTATCCCCATAACCCATGTTCGATATGATTACCTTTCTATGCATGATATTACGTATGTTATGATCATTTTCGTCATATTGATTCATATACTGTTGCATGGAAAGTTGTGATACTCACATGGCATGATATTATCATCATATTGAAACTTGTGCATGGGGCTGGGATGTCGCCCTAAGAGTGTAGCCATAATTCCCGAGGGCAGTTGATGGAACAACGTTAGGGTTATCCTGCAAAGGTCCAGAATTTTGCCTAGGGTTCCGTGCCAGGCAGGTAGACTAGGGAAGTTACACTAAGGGTATCTGTCTATAATTGTCCCTGCATCACTCATTTATCATGTTTATCTAACCCTTACTTAGAAGATTTCATTTTTTATATTGGACTATGTCCCTAGAATATTCCACATTCCAACTGAGGCAAGCAGCCGGAAGGGCAAGGAGGTGATCGAGGCTTAATCGCGACAGAAATTCTGTGGGTCCCATGTAGGGCTAGACTATGTTTCATTTGACTGTATTAATTCGATTTAAAATAAATGTGTTGGGTAAATGATGTTGATGAACCCAGGTTATGTTTTCGAGGGTACATGTAGGTTCTGATCTTGCTTCCGCTTATGTTTAAATTGTATCATTCCTTTACTGTGTTTGGGAGTGTTATTAAATAAAAGTTATGTTTAGGATTTATTGCCAGTTCAAAAAAAAAAAAAAATCCTAACATATATTAATGCCTTGGAAGGTGGGGTGTTATAGTTGGTATTAGAGCCAAAGTTTTATTTTGAGATTTTGGATAGATCATTCTGATATCTATGAAACCAAAGTTTAGAAAAACTTAGATTAAGAAATCCTTATCTAGGGAGTACGAACTTAAGTGTGCTATTGTGAAAGTACATGTATAGAAAAGTTCTAGCTAAGGAAAGACTTGGTACTTAAATGCGTCCGTTTGTGACCCACCTCCCTTTCTTGTGAGCTTACTTGGTGTACTATTCATGTACCGACACTATGTGTCTACTATTCCTGGGGAATAATGGAAATCTAATCGGTTTTTCAATGTCAGAATAGAATGAGACTACCTTGAGCAGTTCTAGGTGACACACTGGATTAGTTGATGGGGGGACAACGAACCAATAATGGTAGACGTGTTCGGTCGCCTTGATCTTCTTGAAGGTATACTAAGAGATGTGCCGCCAAGCAGTTTCGTACGACCAACCTTGATGCTCACCCAAGTGGACTTTTTTGATAAATCACATGGAAGGGGTTTGGAGAGACCTAACAGAAGGACTTCACCTCCAAGGAGATTATGCATCCTTATACTTTTATTGCCAACAGTTCCGCGACCACGCCGCCAACATGTATGAGGGTATTGAAGCAGAAGAAAACGAGATGTTGGACTCAGATGAAGATTGGGATGACATCGAGGCAATTGAAGCCAGTATGGTGGGCGCTGGCTAGCTCAACTTGGACGACGACGACGACGACGAAGAAGAAGAAGAAGAAGAAGAAGAAGAAGAAGCAACTGTGCATGACGACCTCGAGGGACCTACAGCCGAATCTGAAGATGACACAGCGATCGATGATGCTTGGGTCTGGAAGTCAGCTAGCCCATAGGAAGAATCATGGACAATTTTATTTTGCTTATTAATGTGTCTGATGTGTGATGTGTGTTTTCCTAAACGATGTTATATGTATCGTATTTTGAAATGAAATTCCGTTTTGAAGAAATTCTTGTGGAATGAGACTTTGTCTTGTCTTTCAGATTATAACTACAAGACAACAACAGAACATGACTCCTGTTAACCCCAATCGGGAGATCGAGGATGTAAGAAATAGTGAAAATTGTCGCTACAGTAGCGCCGATAGTAGTAACATCTAATCTGAGGAACAAGAGACAGAATCAGCAGTCCCCGAAGGACGATTGGATCGAATTGAGAAGATCCTAGAGAATCTCGTAACCCACACAGCTAGGGGAGAACCGACCAGGCACACTGATAATGTGCTAAAACAGTACCGGCGACAGCGACCGCCATCGTTCAAGGGAAAACCCCATGATGACCCCAGCCTGGCCGAATACTGGTTAGAGCAAATAGAGAAGTTGCTTCAACATCTGCAGTACAATGATGAGGATAAATTGAATTGTGCCACATTCATGTTGGAGGAAGAAGCTAGAAGATGGTGGCAGACAGCTGAACGAACTTTACAACGATCCCACTCAAGGCAAGGGTCAGAATTCGATGAGACGCCGGTATCAGTCTGGGAGGCATTTAAGAAGGCCTTCAATGATAAGTATTTCCCTCTTAGCTGGAGGCAAGAAAAGAGCTGGAGTTTACGAACCTAAAGCAGACTGGGGAAATGTCAGTGGCTCAATATGACACTCGATTCAATTAGCTCATTAAATACGTGCCAATGTATGATGACGACGAATGGCAAAAGGCACAGAAGTTTATGTCAAGGCTTTGAGTAGAACTGCTGAAGGCCTTGAGCACTTGGTCGATCAACTCTTATGATGAGGCCTTGAGTAAAGCTTTGATAACAGAAAGAAATCTTCTTCAAGTGAAGCTCATTAGGTCTGGCGAAACAAAGGGAAACTCGGAACAAAAATTGGGAAGTAAAAACTCCCAAAACAGCAGGCAATGCCCCAAATGCAAGAAGAACCATCTGAGAAAGAAATGTTTGGTAGGGACATCCAGTTGTTACTCATGTGGAGAACGAGGACACATAAGTAAAAACTACTGCAAGAGAAAAGAAACACCCCCAGTGAAAGACCTAACGAAGGTGGTGTGTTTCCAGTGCGATCAACCAAGGCACTATTCCAGGAGCTGCCCAAAGAAGCCGGGACTCGGATAAGCAGAAGGACCAGCCGAAAAAGCAGGGGAGGCTCGCGGGATTCGTCAGGGACACGTCTACAACCTCACCAGGGAAGATGTGGGGGGCAAATCCAATAGTCATACAAGGTACACTCTTTATATTGGATACCCCTGTGCATGCATTGATAGACCCTGGGTCAACGCATTCGTTTATGTCATATGCTTCGGCTGCAAGTTTGGGGGTAGAAACTAAACCTATGGAGTTTTCGATGGTAATTTTGGAGCCTATGGGTAAAAGTGTAAGGTCTTCAAAGGTGTTAGAAGGATGTGAAATTAGTTTAAGTAATGCTCAGTTTCAAGTTGACCTAATTTTGCTAGAAGTATATGACTTCGACATAATCTTAGGAATGGACTTCTTGTCTAGATATGATGCCAGCATAGACTGTCGAAGAAAAATAATGACCATAAAGAAAATCGAAGGTGAATGGGTTAATTTTCGAGGCCAGGGTGACCCCAAGAATGGGGAAATAATTTCAACCAAGAAGGCAGAAAAGTTGATAATCCAAGGAGCCCATAGATGTATAGCTTATGCTCGGTTGGAAGAAAAAGAAGTACCAGAACTCAAGGAGGTGCAGATAGTATGAGAATATGAGGAAGTGTTTCCAGAAGAGCTACAGAGACTACCGCCACCTCGAGAGATCGAATTCTCAGTTAAACTAATGCCAAGAACCAAACGAATATCAATTCCTCCATATCGAATGGCTCCGGCAGAAATGAAGGAATTAAGGAGTCAGCTTTAGGAACTGACGAACAAAGGATTTATTAGGCCAAGCACATCGCCGTGGGGCACATCGGTACTATTTGTAAGAAAGAAGGACGGAAGCTTGAGAATGTGCATTGACTATCGCCAGCTGAATAAAGCCATGGTAAAGAATAGGTATCCACTCCCAAGGATCGACGAGCTGTTCGATTAGTTGTAAGGAGCAAAGTAATTTTCAAAAATTGACTTAAGGTCTGGATATTACCAATTGAGGATTAAGCCTGATGATATTCCGAAAATGGATTTTCGGTCAAGGTATGGCCATTTTGAGTATTTCGTGATGCCATTCGGGTTAACAAATGCTCCAGCAGCATTTATGGACCTCATGAACAGGGTGTTTAAACCCTATTTAGATCGGTTCGTGATTGTATTTATCGATGATATATTGATCTATTCCTCGAATGACAACGACCATGAGGAGCACTTAAGGATGGTGCTAGGAACTCTCAGGAAACATCAGTTGTACGCTAAGTTCTCAAAATATGAGTTTTGGCTACCCCAAGTCACGTTTCTTGGACACGTGATCTCTGCCGAAGGAATCTCGGTGGATCCGGCAAAGGTCAAGGCTGTTTAGGGATGGAAACAGCCAACGAGTGCGACTGAGGTACGAAGTTTTTTAGGATTGGCAGGCTATTATTGAAGATTCATGGAAGGATTTTCGAAACTAGCTGCACCTATAACGAGGCTTATTCGGAAAGATGTCAAGTTTGAATGGACTACCAAGTGCGAGGAAAGTTTTCACGAACTTAAAAAACGTTTAACCACAGCACCTGTTTTAGCAATGCCAGGTGGGCCTGGAGGATTCATTGTGTATACGGATGCCTCCAAGATAGGTCTAGGTTGCGTGTTAATGCAACACGGATGAGTGATAGCATATAGATCGTGATAGCTAAAGAGGCACGAGGTAAACTACCTGATGTATGATCTGGAATTGGTAGCCATAATATATGCTTTGAAACTATGGAGACATTACCTGTATGGTGAAATCTTTGAGGTGTTCACAGACCACAAGAGCCTGAACTATGTGTTCTCACAAAAGGAGTTGAACCTTCGACAGTGACGGTGGATGGAGTTTCATAAGGACTATGACTGCACCATATAGTATCACTAGGGGCGTGCCAATGTGGTAGCTGATGCACTGAGTAGGAATGTGCTTATTTCAATGGCCGGGATGATGGCCCGCGAGTGGCAAATGTTATAGGCTTTTAGCCATCTGACGGTGAGTGTGGTGCCGAAGGAATCGTTCGTCCTTATCGCTGGCATGGTAGTTCAGCTAGATTTGGTGAAAGAAATACCGGAGGCATATGGGGATGATAAGCAAATGCATCTATGGGTGGATGAGCACGGCCGACCTAAGAGATCTGACTTTGAAATGCATGATGGCATACTAAGATTTTGGGGAAGGATTTACGTGCCAAACTTGAAAGACTTGAGGCAAAGGATTTTAAATGAAGCCCACAGAACTCGTTATACAGTACACCCGGGTGCCACAAAGATGTATAGAGATCTTTGAGAAGTCAATTGGTGGTCGGGAATGAAAGCAAGTGTGGCGAGAAAAATAGCTCAATGTGATACATGCCAGAGGGTAAAAATCAAGCACCAGAAACCAGCTAGGCTCATGAGACCATTAGATATCCCGGAATGGAAATGGGAGCATGTCATAATGGATTTTTTGACAAGGTTTCCTAGGGGTCAGAAAGGTAACGATGCAATTTGGGTCATTGTAGATAGGTTAACAAAATTAGCACACTTCTTACCTACGCGAATGGATAGGCCAATACGAAAGTTTGCAGAGCAGTATATTAGAGAGATAATCAGACTCCATGCACACCGGTAAGCAAAGTCTCCGATCGAGATCCGAGGTTTACCTTAAGATTTTGGGGAAGCCTACAGGAGTGCATGGGGACCCAACTGAATCTTAGCACGGCTTACCACCTGCAGACGGATGGGCAGTCTGAAAGGACCATTCAAACACTAGAAGAAATGCTAAGGTCATGTGCCTTGAATTTTGAGGGTAACTGGAAAGAGCATCTGTCCTTTGTAGAATTCGCTTATAACAACAGTTACCATAGTAGTATAGGAATGGCACCCTATAAGGCTCTGTATGGAAGGAAATGTCGATCACCTATCTGTTGGACTGAGGTAGGAGAGAGACAAATATTAGGACCTGAGTTGGTTTAGCAAACTATAGAAAAGATCCGGAAGATACAAGAGAGAATTTGAACTGTGGAAAGTCGACAGAAGTCTTATGCAGACAAGAGGAGACGAGATCTGGAATTCGAGGTAGGGATCACGTGTATCTAAAGGTATCACCCCAGCATTTGGCAACATAGGGAAAAAAGAAAGGTAAGTTGAGACCCTGATTTATAGGACCTTATCTGGTCAAATGACGAGTTGGACTGTTGGCTTATCGTTTGGAACTCCCTATTAACCTGTCCAACGTCCACGATGTTTTCCATGTGTCTCAGCGTCAAATACATATCCAAGATCCGACTCAAAAAATTCGTGTGGAAGTAATCGAGCTAAGAGATGATTTAACTTATCCAGAGTCGCCCGAGCGAATCTTAGATCGGCACGGCCAAAATTTAAGGAATAAGATCATCTCGCTGATGAAGATTCAATGGAAAAATCACACTGAGGAAAAAGCTACATGGGAGCTCGAGGATACTATTAGGGAAAAATATCCCCAGTTGTTCAAGGGAATAGAATGAGAATAGCCAAACCTTGTGGCATTTATATAATGTACCAAGTGTATTGTGAAATAAAGGGATAATTTTGAATAGTACGTTTACATTTGATTAAATATGTGTGACCTATGGTACAAAGGTACAACGAGACGTTGTATAATGAGCACAGCATGCCCGGTAAGCATTACTGGTGTAAGTAATACGAATTGACGTGATTGCAAAAAGATTGATGATAATGCTTAACTGAGAAATAAAAGACGTTGCTCTTATAAGTCGTTAGCCAGATATTGAGGTTCTAATAATAAATGCAAAAATTTCGAGGACGAAATTTCTTTAAGGGGGGAGAATGTAATATCCAAGAACTTTAGGTTATTATTTTAAAGAAAAAAATGGAAATTCGGAGAAAAATGGTATCTAAAAAGCCTGAAAAATGTACCGAATCGGTCGAAGGGAAGACCCGGGAGCTTAAATGTCTAAAGAAAAAGGAACGCCTTTAGCAAGCATATCGAGACAGGATTTTTAAGATCAAAAGAAACCAAATCGGGTATAATTTTCGGTATAGCAAAAATGCAGCTGCCATTTAGACTATAAAAATTGAACCTCTAAAGGAGACTTCCGGGAATTCAACGGAAGCTTGAGGGGGCTTCAGTGATTCATATAGAACAACCCTTTAGTGGTTTCAGGAAGAAAAAATTAGGGTTAAGGTCAAAATGAAGAAACAGGCCCAAGTGTAATTTTCTGAAGTTGCCCGACGAGGGTGAAAATGTCATTTTTTTCAAAAAGTTGCAAAAGGGAAATTGAAATATTTGAACTTGAGGGTCTCAAAGGCAATATTGAAAGGTTTATGGGCTAAGTAAAAAGGGCCAAAAATGTAAAAGCCAAAAGTGGAGGGGCTAAAATACAAAAAACTCAAAAATGGCAACAATGGGAGACCGACCAGGCCATGAGGGGCGCCAAAAGCTTCTGGGATGGCATGGGCAATGACCAGGGAGGGCCAAGGGATGATGATGAGCCGACAACGGCCATCGGAGTGGCCGAAATTTTGAGAAAATCGGCCAAGAAAGCTAACTGAAAATGGGAGATCTGCAACTCACTTTTCTAGGCAAATATCAGTGCTTTTAGGTTGATCTAGGGGCGGTGAAGACTCCTAAAGCAGTGGGTAAGCCATCCAAGGCCATTTCGAAGCTCGACATTCGCCTATAAATAGAGCTCTTGATGGCTGAAATTTTCAGAAGTTGGAGGCTCAAATCGAAGGCTATTTCAAATGAATTAAGAGGCAAGGATAGAGGGATTTTGTTGCCCATAGGTTGGAGATCATATCTAGAGCATTTGGTGAGCAACAGAGCAGAAACGAAGCTAAATCGAAGCCTCGCCAGAAAATGGAACAGATTGTCTGGCCGAGACTTCAAGGCCTCCATTGAGCCACTTTTCGACCTCCTTTCGAGCCATCTCAGGTACCCCTAGGATCGATTAATCATGGGCTTCATTTTGGTATAAAAATTGCATTTTTCCAGCAAGCCGTGGCCGGAGAAGATGACCGACGCGTGGGCCCCACGTGCTAGTCTCACTCACCCTACCACGCGCCAGCGCATGCGGACTTGTTTTTTTATGAAATTTTTTTATATTGTTTATAAAAATATTTTAGAATTTCCTATCTAAAAATATTTGGAGAAAAATAGGTATAGGTATTTATTTTGGAATATTAGTAAGGAAAAATTGAAGAAAAATAGAGAAAAAGGCAAGCAAATTAAAGAAAAATAGGTTTTATTGATTATTTAAATTAATATCTTGCTTATGGTGCTTTGGGAAGTGAGGTGAAACATTTGGTGCGAATTTGAAGGTTGGCACGCAAATCAAGGCAGTTTGCACCTTTTTCGAGGTATCCCGATAATTGTGAAAGGTAAGTGGTTTTATCCCCATAACCCATGTTCGATATGATTACCTTTCTATGCATGATAATTACGTATGTTATGATCATTTTTGTCATATTGATTCATATACTATTGCATGGAAAGTTATGATACTCACATGGCATGATATTATCATCATATTGAAACTCGTGCATGGGGCTGGGATGTCGCCCTAAGAGTGTAGCCGTAATTCCCGAGGGCAGTTGATGGAACAACATTAGGGTTATCCTGCAGAGATCCAGGATTTTTCCTAGGGTTCCGTGCTAGGCACGTAGACCAGGGAAGTTACACTAAGGGTATATGTCTACAATTGTCCATGCATCACTCATTCATCATGTTTATCTAACCCTCACTTAGAAGATTTCATCTTTTAATATTGGACTGTCCCTGGAATATTCCATATTCCAGGTGAGGCAAGCAGCCGGAAGGGCAAAGAGGTGATCGAGGCTTGATCGCGACAGAAATTTTGTGGGTCCCATGTGGGGCTAGACTATGTTTCATTTGATTGTATTAATTAGATTTAAAATAAATGTGTTGGGTAAATGATGTTGATGAACCCAGGTTATGTTTTCGAGGGTTCATACAGGTTTTGATCTTGCTTCCGCATATGTTTAAATTGTATCATTCCTTTACTGTGTTTGGGAGTGTTATTAAATAAAAGTTATGTTGAGGATTTATTGCCAGTTCAAAAAAAAAAAATCCTAGCATATATTAATGCCTTGGAAGGTGGGGTGTTACAGTTGGTATCAGAGCCAAAGTTTTATTTTGAGATTTTGGATAGATTATTCTAAGATCTATGAAACCAAAGTTTAAAAAAACTTAGATTAAGAAATCCTTATCTAGGGAGTACAGACTTATGTGTGCTATTGTGAAAGTACATGTCTAGGAAAGTTCTGGCTAAGGAAAGACTTGATACTTAAGTTTGTCCATTTGTGACCCACCTCTCTTTCCTGGGAGCAGCTTACCTGGTGTACTATTCATGTACCGACACTGTGTCTACTATTCCCAGGGAATAATGAAAATCTAATCGGTTTTTCAATGTTAGAATGGAAGGAGAGTACCTTGAGCAGTTCTGGGTGACACACTGGACTAGCCAATGGGGAGACAACGAACCAATAATGGTAGACCTGTTCGGTCACCTTTACCGTGGTTCACCCAAAATAGGGTTACGTTTACGTTGAGCTCCGATATGGAGAGCTCACTGTACTAAGGATAGAATCAAAGAATACACCCACATAAAACCCTCTAAATCTCTCTGTACAAACAGTGGTTCGAGAAACAAACTTGCCCAATAATCACTAATACAAATTAAGAAGCAAAAACCTATCAAACCATATAACTTAGTAAGCTATATAAACATTTACAGAGAATGAAAGTAATAGAGAAGCAAACAAGAAACCCTAGGTTGAAGACGAAGGCTCTCCCTCTTCTTAAAACCCCTTTTTCTTTCCTTTGATATTTTGTCTCTTTCGTCTTAAACGTTTGAGTGATAATGGAGGGCTGGGATAATACCTCATAAAGCACAAATGAAGGGCTGGGATCAGATCGTGCAAGCACGATAATTATTCCAACAGAAATGGCAGACGGGAAAGAGAAATTGAGCGGGCGAGATAAAAGACAATCGAGTGTCATCAGAGAGTAGCTGATGATTACCACGTGCTGCCATCCAACAGCTGCTAGATGGCAGACTGTGGTTGCTGCACGTGGCCCTCCAACAGCTTATTCCAATGACATCGTTTGGAGCTTCATGGCCAACAATCTCCACCTTGAAGCGCTAAACAGTGGTTGAATCTAAAATTCTCACAAAGTGCAACATGCTACAATCCTTACCTTCATCGCTCGGTTGATTAGATTAACCAATTCCCACGTGCAGCAAGTTCAAGCAGTGCTTGAACTTGGTCACAGTTAAAACTTCTATTCCCATGTCAGCTGGGTTATCTTCTGTAGGCACCTTCAAAATACTCACAGTGCCATTAGCTATTAAATCTCTAACATAGTGATACTTTACCTCCACATGCTTGGTTCGTTCATGATATACCGGATTCTTGGATAGGTGAATGGCACTTTGACTATCTAAAAGTACTACCACTTTGTTTTGGAGTAAGTGGATCTCCTTGATTAGGCCTTGAAGCCATATAGCTTCCTTGAAAGCGTCAGTCACAGCAACATATTTAGCCTTGGTGGTGGACAAAGCCACCAGAGGCTGAAGTTGGGATTTCCAACTGATACAATTTCCACCTAAGGTGAAGAAGTATGCAGTTGTTGACTTCCTTGAATCCCTATCACCTGCAAAATCAGAATCTACAAATCCCATAAGATCAAGAGTATCAAATCTCCTTTTATAGCACAGGCCAATGTCTACAGATCCATTAATATACCTTAACATATATTTCAATGCATCCTAATGAGGTTTCCCCGGATTTGGCATATATCTACTAAGCAAAGATATTGAACATGAAATGTCTGGCCTAGTACTAATCATTGAATACTAACAATTCTGATAGCATTGGCATAGGGGATATTTTCCAGTTTAATTAATTCTGAATTAGATGTGGGACATTGAGATTTAGATAAAGCAAAATGACTAGCTAAGGGAACTCCTATAGTTTTACAATTCTGCATACCAAATCTTTGAACAACCTTAATAAGATAGTCATGTTGATGATTTTCAAAGTTGATTTACTTCTTTCTCTCTCTATTGTCATTCCTAGAATTTTCCTAGCAGGTCCTAGGTCCTTCATATCAAAATTAGTGTTTAACATTGACTTTAATTCACTATTTTTTTCTTTGAACTTACTAATTATCAGGATATCATCTACGTACAGTAGTAGATAAATAGGAATACCAAAGATAATGAAGTAAAACCAGTTATCATATGGACTTCATTCAAAACCAATCCCTAGGATAAAGCTATCAAACTTTTTATACCATTGTCTTGAGGATTGTTTTAATCCATACAAAGATTTTTTCAGTAAGCATACATGTTAAGGATGTGTTTGATCAATATAACTAGTTGGCTGAACCATATAAATACATTCATCAAGGTCACCATGCAAGAAAGCTGTTTTAACATCTAATTGTTCTAATTCTAAATCAAATTGAACAATAACAGCAAGCATCATGCGAATGGTCTTAAATTTTACTACTGGTGAGAAAATTTCAATGTAGTCTATACCTTCCCTCTGAGTAAAACCCTTAGCAACTAATCTAGCTTTATATCTAAGGGGGTCAGTAGGAGACATACCGTCTTTTAATTTGAACAGTCATTTACACTTGATCAATTTCTGTTTCTGTGGTCTCGGGACCAATTTCCAGGTACCATTTACCTTGAGTGAGTTCATTTCCTCATCCATGGCTTGATGCCATTTAACAGAATCTTTGGAGCTGATAGCCTCCTCATATTAGGTTAGCTCACTATTCCTCAATTCCTTTCCAGCAATTAAAGCACAGTACACTAAGTCAAAGTAAGCATACCTTGTAGGGGGTCTAGTAACCCTCCTGCTCCTATCGCGGGCTAGCTGATAGCCACTGAGATCTTGGGGTGAGCTATGATGCTCCACCTCAATCTCGGGTTCATTCTCTTGTTCCTCTTGATCATCATCATGATCAGAGGTGCTTTCATCATGAGACATAGGCAAGGTAACATTCGATTGATTTTGATTAGGTGAGGCTGAAGCAGCTGGCAAGTCATTACTTCTTGCTGGTTGCTCCACCTCAATCTGAGATCCCCCTAACATAACAAAATCATCTAGATTTTGCTAAGTGCTTATTTCTTTTAGGTTGATGGTTTTATAAGGGAAAATATTTTCATTAAAGATAACATCTCTACTAATTATGATTTTGACTCTAACAGATTCCCTATCCCATAACCTATATCCCTTGGTACCTTCTTGGTACCCAACAAACACACATTTGATAGACCTAAGTTCAAGTTTACCTTCAAACTTATGAGCATAGGCTTCACAGCCAAATACTTTTAGGTAATTTAAATTTAAGTTCCTACCAGTCCAATTTTCCTCAGGGCATTTAAAATTTAAAATAGTAGAAGGACTTCTATTTACTAAATGGGCTGCAGTAGATAGAGTCTCACCCCAAAATGACTTAGACATGTTAGATGTGAATAATAGGCACCTAACTTTTTCAAGTAGGGTTATGTTCATTCGTTCAGCTACCCCATTTTGTTGGGGATTGTTCCTAATTGTTCTATGTCTAAGTATACCTTGATCATTATAGAAAGTATCAAAAGCTCTATTACAGAACTCAAGCCCATTGTCAGTTCTAAGAGTTTTGATTTCCTATCTATTTGGTTTTCTATCATTGTTTTCCAGGTTTTAAACCTCTCTAGGGTCACAATAGATAGAAAGTACCTGTTACCACCAAAGGTAGGGACCTGAGAAGGCCCCCATAGGTCAACATGAAGATATTCTAGGCATGCCTTCACCAGGTGAGTTCCCTTATGGAAACTCAGCCTGTGTTGCTTGCCCAGAACACATGGTTCACAAAAGTCGAGGGACCTAACAGGCACTGTTCCAAGGTAACCTTGGTTTGATAGTGCCTGAAGACCTTTCAGGCTCATATGGCTAAGCCTCAGGTGCCATAGATCTATCTTATCAGTATTAGCTATGCAGACAGAATGCATGTTAACAGAGGAAGAGTAACAACCATTCAAAATGTACAAGCCATTTTTCTTAGTACCAGACAAGATAAGATTATCATCTTTAAGAACATGCAGAAAACCGTTTTCTACTCTATATGAATAACCTAACTCATCAAGTGTGCCAAGAGATATTAGATTTCTTTTTAAGCCTGGTACATATCTTACATTAGTTAGAATTCTAGTTTTGTTGTCATGCAGTTTTAAAGATATATTTCCAATTCCTTGAACACTACATAATTGATTATTACCCATGTAAATAGTACCAGTTTCCCTCTGGTTAAAATTTTGAAACCATTCTCTATTAGGGCACATATGAAAAGAGCAACCAGAATCCATTACCCATTCATGTTCAACAAATAAATAAGAGATATTAAGTACTTCAGCTAAATAATTAGAGGTTCCTACATTTACATTTGTATTTCCCCTTTGTTTTTGTTTCTTAATAAAATCATAGCAATACTTCTTAATGTGACCCTCCTTTCCACAGTGATAGCACTTCCATTTTTGTTTACCCTTCTTGTCTTTCTTCTTACCCTTTTGCCTTGACCCGTTAGTGTGATCATTGTTACTGGTAAAAGAATTTTTCTCATTCTTACTCTTTACAAACAAATTATTTCCAGACTTCTTAGATGTTCCTAGTTCCAGTTCCCTAGCTTTGATACCCGAGATAACAAGGTCCAAACTAGGAACAATGCCAGTATACCTTAATGCATGCTTTACTGCATCATAGATCAGGTAATGAATTTAACAGAATCATAGCTTCACTTATGTCACCTAATGCTTGATCAGTATCTCTAAGTAATAATGCAAGTCTAGTGAATTCGTCTATGTTTTCATCCATTGACTTAGATGAATTCATTTTGAAATTAAACAACATGCCTTTCAAGTAAACTAAATTAGGTGCAGACATTATAGAGTATAATGAATCTAATTTTTTCCACAAATCAATAGGATTAGACATACCATTTACCTTGCGTATGACAATGTCACCAAGGTGAAGGAAAATGAGGTTGAATGCCTCTTCTCTTACCTCCTGGGTTCTTGCTAGCTGATTAGGTGACCATTTTCGGTCATTAGCTTCTAGTGCTATTAACACCTTATGATGAGAGAGTAAGACACTCATATTCTTTTTCCAACTTTTGAAGTCTCCTTTTCCATCAAATATGTCGATTTCAAATCGGGTAGACATCATATTCGCCTTGCATGAAGTTAACCTAGGTGGCTCTAGACACTGATGAGAACTAACACAGCAAACACCTGCTGACAAGGACTCTCAGAGAAACCCTAGACCACCCGCAAATAAATGACAACCCCAGAGATGAAATAGAATAACTGATTGAACTTACAAACCCTAAGCGCCGATCTAAAACACGGCTTTGATACCACTGTTGCGAACTGATACGCAAACCTTAGGGTATTTCCAAATGCTTCTCAATCATAGACTCACGATGACCAAAAGACAGGAAGCTAAACTACCATTCATACATAAACAGAATGAAAAACAGAAATGAAAAGCGAAAGAAGACAAAGAATTTTACCGTGGCTCACCCAATATAAGGCTACGTCCATGTTGAGCTCCAATATGGAGAGCTCATTACACTAAGGATAGAATCAGAGAATACACCCACATAAAACCCTCTAAATCTCTCTGTACAAACAGTGGTTCGAGAAACAAAACTTTCCCAATAATCACTTAATACAGATTAAGAGGCCAAAACCTATCGAACCATATAACTTAGCAAGCTATACAAACATTTACAGAGAATGAAAGTAACAGAGAAGCAAACCAGAAACCCTAGGTTGAAGACGAAAGCTCTCCCTCTTCTCAAAACCCCTTTTTCTTTCCTTTGATATTTTGTCTCTTTTGTCTTAAATGTCTGAGCGGTCCATATCTCGAGGGAGAAATAAATAGTGATGATGAAGGGCTGGGATCATGCCTCATAAAGCACAAATGAAGGGCTAGGATCAAATCGTGCAAGCACGATAATTATTCCAACAGAAATGGCGGACGGGCAAGAGAAATTGAACGGGTGAGATAAAAGGCAACACTACAAGAATTTTTGCTTCTTGTGATAAATTAATTTCTCACAATAACTATGAAAATTGTCACAACATACTTATTGGGACAAAATTAGTTCGTCACACATTAGTCACAACAAGCTTGTCTTAATAAATATATTGTGACAAAATCGAATTTTGTCACAATATCATCAGTTTTATGTGACAAAAAGTATTTTGTCACTTAAATTAGTTTGTTATGACAAATTATTTTGTTATATAATAAAATATTTTTGTCACAATAGATACTATTTAGTCACAATAAATCTAAACTTTAAATACAAATCATATGTTTTATCGTGACAAAATATATCTTGTGAGAAAAAATATTGTCATAATTTAAATAGTGACAACTTATTTAGCATAATTTTTAATGTTTCAAAATAAAGTTTGTCACTTATTAGCTAATTTGAGAATAAATTTTGTTACACATTTTATAATGATAAATAATTTTGTCAGTCATTTAATTTTGTGACATATTTTTTTGGTAATAGTGACAGAACAAATTTTTCAAAATTATTCAATAGTGATAAAATATTTTTGTCAATATCCCAATAGTGACAAATATTTGTATTAATAATTTATACAAGTGACAAATTTTTTTAATAAGAAAATATTAAATGAAATTATTTTTTACAAAATCATAAAAAGTGACAAAAATATTTTTTGTCAAAATTAAAATCTTTTTTTAATAATCTAATATTGCCTGATATTTTTAAGAATTGTACACCAATAATAATTAGCAACAAAGCAATCCAAGCAAGGAAAGAGAAAATGACAACTCAAATAAGAACATAACATATTGAACAAGAATCAAGATAATGATATTGAACAATCTAAACAAAAACAAATATGTTGTTTCTCCTTTCATAAGCTAAAACTCACATAAACTAAATGAACTAAAACAAAATTTAAAATGAAAGAAAATTATTTTATTTAACAAATGAACTCAATAACAAATCTCTTGAAGAGAGTCCTGCAACCACTAAACTAGAAAGTCCACTCAAAGGCATCGATTGTCCAGCTCTCTTTCCTAAGGTATGCCTGCAATTCAAACAAAAGAAACAATTAGAACAAAAAAATTGTGCAAACCGAGACTATAGTCAAATCTTTGCAATGCATATTATTTAATGTATGTGCTTCCTCTGTGCTTCTTATGTGATAACATTTGAGAGTTCATATAGATAATCAAATATAGTAATTTGTTGCTAAAAATTTAATCAAAAAGGCTACATATTATGAGATCCATTCACAAAGAATACAATGATAATAATAACAATTAAGGACAAGTTCTAAATAATAGAAACATAGAGACAAGAAGTAGAGCCAAATCATCCAAATGGAAAACATCCAGGAACACAAAATCACCATTCACCCATTGGCTCTATCATTAACTGTGGCATCAACATGGAACGATAAAGGTTTTGACTTTTGAGCCAGCTTCTCCTAATAATAAATGCATCTGCACAACAAAAACTGAAGCTCAAGTACTGGTGCTGTCTAGTGTTCTAGATCATCTAATATATATATATATATGAATCAATCATAAAACTAATAGCATAATTACTAATCATGAGCTGATGAGCCTACACTAGTAGGAAAACCAGAGACCAAAATATGGGGGTATAATAGAAAACCTTGTTGCGTTTTATTGTTTAGTAATGGATAGAACTGTCTACCACAAAAAGGTTGGCCAAGGAGAAGCTTTGGTGAACATGAATGTGAAAGTTGTTCTACACTTTACAAGTTCAAGGCACCCAATCGGGCAATAATAGTAAGCTTGCAGCAAATGCACTTGCAAAGTGTAAATACCATTGTAAATAACTTGCAGGAACCAAGTTATTAATACAGTACCAGACACAGCTATTAAATTGTTTCCAGTTAGAAATCAAAAAGATTATTTAACAGTAAAAAATTTCATCCAAGAAAATAAGTTCTAGGACAAGGTAAAAGCCTATAGTTAAACTATGGTTAGTAATTCTCATGGTGGCATGATCAGGGTAGGACTTCAGGACAAAGTGTTCCTAAAAGGTTCATCAATGATTGAATTCCAACCTTTAGCTATCTTTTGCATTATTTGAGACAATTGTCTCGGAACATCTCTGACAAACTTCATTCCGCGCACCTGCAATTGGTATGCACAATATCAGAGTAAGTTCCACTCAATCGCTAGAGAAAAATGAAAGACTAAATGCAGAGTCACATTTTTATTTGGCTCTGCACAATGCAAGGGTAGCGCAAATGCACATTTTTATTTGGATTTCCTTTGATTTTGGCATGAGTAACAAAACTATTCCCTAGACTAGATTTGAAACAAGGAGGTGTTGGACTTGTGAAATGAGTCCATGCTTCTCCAAACCTATGGTTGGCCCAAAACTCATGCAAACCTTTTAGTTAAGATACCAAAAGAGTGTAATATTTTTCCATAGCCTTCATAAATATGAAGCGTGTTACAAGTTTAAAAAGTAAAATTAAAAATCTACTGATAAGATAAATGCATGCAAATATATACCTACAAATCCCTTTTTCCTTAGACATTTCATTAAGTAACTCTAGGATTCAAGACGTCTAACTCATTTGCAAATAGAGACCTATGGAAAATATATCTGATCTTTTTGTTCATACTTTTCTAATATGAAGAATGTAAAATTAATTACTTATTTACTTGACAAAAAAATATGATAAAATGTCTGTTACTATTTGTATGCATGTATGCTTTCCCATTTGATCGAATGAAATAGTTTAGTAAATAATTAAGTTATGGCATAAATCATTTTGTTTTTAGTTATGGTTAGTTTGTATGTTTCCATCTTTAAATTAAATATTAAAATGCAAATATATATACTTCTGTCATATCCCTTTCATGTCATTTTAAATACTTTTTGATAATCACAATGCCAACATATTGTTGTGTTGCTTCATAGCTTATAACATGAAGTGATTTTTGCAAATCAACAATTGATACAAGTAATATTAGAGCATAACTTTTTATACCCACTCCTTCCCCCAAATAACTCACGGAAAAATATGATATAAAATTGTTTCCAGCTTTTCTTAAACTAAAGCAAATTTTGGACTTCTTATTCTTAATCTATTCTATTTTTCATTTACTGCAATGATCTTACATGGATTAAATTTCTAGTTCCAGTGAATATTAAGATTGAAAATAAGTATCAGTCAATAACAAGTGATGGCCGCAACAAATTTCTGTGCCAGAAAATGTTTAACTTTGAAAGTAAATAAAATAGGTATGGGAGGTCAAAAAAAGTGTGTGGGTGTGTGTGTAGTAGGTTAATAGATACACTTTATAAGAAAAACATAAAAATTGAGCACCACCTTCTATCATTTTTGATCAGGAAATGATATCCCATACACTCTTTGTAAACTTTCATGATCTTTATTTCCCCTCCAATATGCTGATGAAGCCTGAAGATTAGATACATAAATAACAGAGATAAAATGCTTACAGATAAAAGAGATCATGAACAGAAACTGAATAATAATAATAATAATAATTTCCAGTAGAAGAATCTCAAAAATTGTTTGCACAGATAAAAGAGAAGGGAGGCACCTGAATCTGTCATTCTAATGAATCTACCTGTTGGCTATTTGAGATGGACATCTGGGTGAGGATTTGAACAACCGAACCACAAATCGAAATTCCGTGTTGGGGAAAGAAATGAAACCCTAAGAAAAAAACACCACTTTTGTAGTCACCTGGATTACAGTCTCTGGTACGTAGAGCACCGCCATCATCTACGGTAGTTTGGGAGTGATCGTCGAAGAGAGGCAGGATTGAGAGAGAGGGTGAGACACAGACGGCGGTGGCGGGAGGGGGAGAGAGAGAAAGTGAGAGGGTGAGAGATTGGGTTTGGGGTTTGGGATTTTGGGGGGGGGGGGGATTTGGGAATTGGAGGAAGGGGGGATTTGGCCAGGGAAAGAGGTAGGGGAGATTCCCGCCTCTTTAATTCACTTTTTTTTTTATTATTTAATAATTAAATAAAAAAATAATATAATTTAAGATTATGATAGTTACAAAATAATTTAAATTATGATAATTATTAAATAATTTAAACAATAATTTATTGTAATAAATATATTTATTAAAAAAGTAAATATGAAATAATTAAAAGAGACATTAAAAGTGCAAAAAATAAATTAAAATAAGAGAATTGTTCTACTATGATTAAAAATATATATAAAATAAATATAAATATAAATAATTAAAAGAGACATTAGACATGATTAAAAGTAGCATTTTCCAATTTCAATTAATCATATTTCAAGTTGCAATTTGCAGAAGTAATGATGTGCTTGCTGGAGTGCCCTTGCCTCCTTTTGATAAAGCCTATCCCTACAAGCATAGTGCACATGTTTAGTATCCCTCTTTTAGTTAATCTATTTATTAAAAAATAAATATATATTTAGATAATTTTTTTATTGATTCACTGCTCTTAATAATTTTTTTATAATATATATATATTTAGATAAATTATTTTTTTATTTTTTTTTCTTCTCTTCTTCAACACCCACATTGGCTGTCTCTCAAGCCTTCACCGCTGTCATTGTTGTTGCTCATGCATGCTCAAGCTACAGTTGTTACCTTTACTAGTCGCCACCCATCGCTTTCTTTAGATCTGTCTCTCTGTCGTCACTACCTTCAGATTGCAGCTTCTGTTGCCATCGCCTAGATCCGACACCGCCTTCTAGATCTGCACCACTTTCCAAATCCACCGGTCGCCACGCACCTTCTTGATCTTTCATATTTTCACCATTTTTAATTTAAATTAAGGAAGTAATTAGATCAAACCTAAATGAAGTACAATTATACTTCAAAATGAACATCAACATTATATTTCTAGTAGCAAAGATTGTTATCAAGGTTAACATGTTTTAATAAATCATAACATATTAAAAATGGTGTATAAGTTTACTATCATTCTAATGGCTCAGTACAATACTAATTAGAGTTAAATATCATAAAAATACTAAGATAGTGTTTGTTAACCAAGATATAGATCGAAAAAAGTGAGACATGGAAAGCGTTTCAGACAAATGTGTTTTCCATTGTGTTCGTTAAATTCGACCATTGGAAAAGAAGTCATATGACTTCTTATATGGGCTTTTCTAGATAAATTTATCTATCTCTCCTTTAGATAAATTTATCTTGGTCCTTACAAATAAGAAAAAATAACACACGTGTCATTCAGTGCATTCCAAAAAATTAATAAACATTTTGATAAAAATACTGAAATGCTTCTCACCCTTATCTTGGCCATTCCATATCTTGGTCTGAAAAATGTTAAACTTTATCTTACTCATTTGAATAAACGATACTTAAATGTGGAACTTATACAAAATTAGTGACCTATTGGTTTTGTAAGAAAGAAGGTCATCTTAGGAGAAATTGTCTTTCGAGGCAGAAAGACTATAAGGAAGAAAATGCAAATCTCTCAGAGGGATATGAGAGTGTGAAAGGGCTGTTTATCTTTAGAGTCTAGGCATTAAAAGGCTAGGGCACATTGGTCATAAGAGGGTTGTTAGAGTTAAGTATGTTAGGCATGATTGGATTCGATTAGGTTAGTAACCTAGAGAGTTTTATGAATCCTGTGTTATGGGGTGTAGGTTCTCATAGATGCCTGTGTTATAGGTGATTTCCATGCATTATAGGTTTCTTTCTCTGTCTTTTGGGGTTTGTTCCCTGATAGCATGCATATTTATACCATATTTTGGCATTTCACCTCATTCTTATTAGGCCATTTGAAGTAATTTTTGCTGATATTTCATTGTTTCTATTTTATTATGCTTCAAATTGTCCTTACACTATTTTCTATCTTACCTCTACTCTATGGATCCAGGCTTTAGGGAATATTGGATGGGCTAGAGAAGTGGCTCAACTAAAGGAGCTTGGGCCTACTTTCAAGGAGCAGACTTGGGCTACTCATTGTGCTGTTTTGGGCTCACTTGTTTTCTGTTGGGCTAGGCCCAACCCTAGCCTCCCTAGCCTTTCCTTTCTTAGCCATGTATTTAAGGCCTCTTAGCATTAATTTCCAGGATGAGATAGAAAGAGAGGAGAAAATAGAGAGGATTCTGCCCGTTTTTGTTGTTGTAGCATTTTTCTATTTTCTACATCTTTTGTTCCATTTTGTTTTCCTTGCTGTAATGGTAGGCTAGAGCATTTGTAACCGGTTGTGTATCTTGAATCCATATGGAATCTGAGTCCCGGATGAGCTACAAAAACATGGTTTGTTTGTTTTAATCTTTTTCATTTCCATTTGATTTAGTTTGAGCAGATTTGTGAATGCATGGAGTTCATGGCAGGTTTGTGTGAATTTGCATGGTTTCATTTTCTGTTAAATGCTTAAGAGAACAGAATGTTATAGCCGGTTGGTATAACATCTCGGAAATGAACCTTAAGTGCTTGAACGGTTGTTCTTGCATAGGTCCGGATAGGTTGAATAGAGAGTGAATGGTTGCATTTTGTTTACAAGAGATTTCTGTATTCATTTTGTTGTTCCAATCATTCTAATCCTTGGACGGTTGTTGGGGATGCTTTGAGTTTGTTTTCCGGAGATCAAAACATCTAGCAAGCCAAGATATATAGGTTGGACGAGGAAGATTTCATATAGGGGACAAATACACAGCCGGTTGCATTCCTTTTACTAATTTTTCATCCATCTTTGTCTTTCTGTTTTGTTAATTAGTTTTCTGTCAAAAAAAACCCCCCCTAAACAAGCTGTTATTTGTATTGGTTCTCCTTGTTGGTAGAAGAAGGTGAGGCTCCTTGTGAGAGATGACCCAGGGTGCACTTTGCTGCAAACTAGAGAAGAGATGCAAACATAGATCTCTAATTCTGGAGTGGTTCGACAGCCGGCCATTCCCGTGTCCTTGTTTTCTGTCTAGGGCCTGATATTTTTCTTTCCTTTGTTGGTAAATATTCTATAAACATTTTGGGTATTCTTTCTTAGGCGTAAAAATGAAGCTTTTGAGAAGTTTAATGAGTGGAAAGTCTTTGAATATTAAACAGGAAAGAAAATTAAGTTTTGTAGAACTGATGTAGGTCTAGAAGTTGATGTGTGCCTAGTCTTGTAGAATTAGAAGAACCTAAACAAACTAATAATGTAGAGTTTGAGATGGAAATTTGTCAGTTTTAAGTTGGAACCTTAGGAAATTTTTGTGTCTAATGAAAGTCCTAGAGTTAGCCCCGATGTCCTATTTATAGAAGTCTTGATAGAGGTTTCTATTACCCATAATGAGGTATGTATTAGTCGAGTTTGTCTCGAGTCAAAAGTTTGAGCAAGCTTTGTCATTGCTCAATGTGCTCCCGTTGTAGCTGGGAGAGTTACAGGGGTCTTTAGTCAAATCCATTATCAATCCATTCTTGAGTCAAGGTGTTAAAAGCCCAAGTCTGCTTTATTGTTCTTTTGTTTTAATCCCAGTCATGTCCCTTGGTGCACACAAATATATATAGAGAGAGAAGAATTGGGAGCATTTGCTACATACGAGCATATTGAAATTGCATAAAAGAAGGCATGAATAGTTGCCCTAATCTTGAAAGAAAGAAGAACAGTGCACATGCAGAAGAATCACGCACTAGAGGAAGAGTAGAAGCAATCCGAAATTTGGTATGTATCTTTTTCTGTTAACTCATGGGATTTGAGTGTGAGAGATAGGTTTAGAAGATTGGTTGTGAGAGTGTTCTAATCATTGGTTTGGTTTAGCGTTGTATTCTCAGTTTGTATTATCTTCTTGATCCTATTGTTGATTTCAGATTGGCTCGTATAACTGTTGTAAATCTCGTGTACGTATTTCTAGTGGATTGACTAGGGGCAAAACCCTTGCCGTGAGTAAGATTCTTTCGAATCCGAACACGTACATGCCTTGTCCATTTTCTATTTTCTTTTGAATCTGTGTGTGTGAGTTTCATACTTCATTTCTTTTAATTTGTTTGGATATTCTTGGATCTTTGGTATTGCCGAGGCTTTGGTTGTGTGTTGGTTTACACAGATTTCTTAACAAGTGGTATTAGAGCCAGAGTTAGCTTCGAGATCAGAGAAGGCAAGATTGGAGAGTCAAGAACGGTCAAGAATGTGTGAAACCGAATCAAAGGTGATCAGATTTGAGACCTCGATCCTGAAGGCAATCAATAAGATCCGAAAGATCGGAACCATGGCCCAGGCGGCGGCGGCAGCGGCTACCCCAAGAAAGGCGACGGCAGAAGCTGCTGCCTCAAATGCATCTGCTGCTGCTACTACCTCCTCTTCCTCACTATCTTCATCTTAGCCGGAATCACCATTTCTCTCTACACCTTCTTCAAGCCCAAGAGCCCAATTACCAGGTGAACGGCCTCAATGTCACCACCTTCATCTTGCAGCAGGATTTTAGCCTCCTCACCGAGTTCGTTGTGTCAGTCAAGGCCAAGAACCCCAACGACCGCATCGGCTTCATCTACGGCCATAACAGTGCCGCCGTAGTCACATATCGGGACTCCAAGCTCTGCTCCGATAAGCTGCTGTCGTTCGAGCAAGGCCATAACAACATCACCTTGATGAACGTCACCATGAAAGGTAAGAGCGAGTTCGACAACGGCCTCCAGAAGGCTCTGATGCAGAACAAGAACTGCAGGAAGATTCCATTGCTGGTGCAGGTTAAGGTGCCGGTGAGCATCGTGGTGGCTAACTCGCCGTTGCGGCATTTTCTGGTCTTCGTCAAATGTTCTTTGGTCATCGATAACTTGTCGCCGAACAAGAAGATCCGCATCTTGTCCAGTGAATACACTTTGCATTTTGCATTCTGAGATCGATACATACAATATATATATATATGAGTTGTAAATTAACAAAACAAAAAAAATATGAATATATATACAAATATATAGGGCTTCTCTACATTATTGTTGGGATGGTGATTGAAGATTAGTTTTGTAACTAAAATGTTTATTTAGTTTAGATTGGATTCGATTGGGATTTAGATTTTTAAAATTCTTGGATCGAATAGTGAAACAATTACAGATTGAAACTCAACTAGTTCGGTCATTAATATTTGTTTTTCTATTTTTAATATAAAATTTTTAAAATGCATATATTATATGCGTATTTAAATTTTTAAATAGGCACATGATATATTTAATTTTTTAAAATTTAATATACTAGATATTGTATATGTACATTATTAATACATAATAATATTATATTAATTGTAACTGGTTTTTCTACCTTGGACCAAACGAAAACTAGTTGATGCCTATAGGTGGATTGAAGATCGATCGATTTGGGCCAAAATTTGATCACCCCTACTTCTAATGCAAGAAATATTATGATTGATGAGGTTTATGTAATATTTGAATCGAAGATATACATGATCAATCCTAGATGATCATCAGTTGTATTCTATAACGCCAAAAAGAATGTGTTTTCATCCATGGTTGTTGCTTTCTAGCTAGTTGTGATTAGGCATGTAAATAGTTTAACCTCAACTTGGACATAAATATGGCAGATAATGGTTAAGTTTAGAGTCGTTTATATTCGAACCAAATATCATAAATTTGAGTTCAAATGAAAAATAAAAAGAGAAAAATTTTCAAAAAATAAGAAAAGAAGAATTTTCTAACAATAACTAAGAAAAAACTTTCAAGAACTAAAAAGGGAAAGAAAAATAACTACGAGTCATCACAAGTTAATGTGGATGAGATGGCTTTAGTATTTTATGAAAAGTGCAATTTGGGCAATTTTAAAGTCTAATTTCAAGGGAATCAGGCTAATGATTCCAAGTCACCAACTTCACTGGTGAGATTTATGCTTTTTCGGCAAATTCCTTCGTATTTTCCTTATTTCATGTTGATTTTTAATTTTGTAATGAAATCTCAATCTTGCCTTTTTTGGTAAGATTCGAGATTTAGGATTTTGGGATGTTTTCCAAGTTATAGACTATAAATTCTATGTTTATAGAAGGTTTTGCAGCGATTGATAAATTTTCAATAAAATTTATGTTGAAATTTTCCCTTAATTCTCTTCAATTTATTCAGTATTCTTTAGAATCAACGAGTTATTGATTGAGTCCTATAATCCAATATTCGTGAGTGAATCAACGGGTTATTAGAAGGCTTTCACTATGTCACAAGTGTTAGATCTCAATCTCAAGAATTGAAAGTTGGTGTTCAACAAATGAGAGAGAAAGAGAGAGATGGCATTATAGGCATCGATTATCTAATTTTGATGAATAGAGAGCCAAGAGCCTTGAGAAAAGAATTGTTATACCTTGCCTTATACTTTACTATGCTTGTGAGCTAAAAAATCGGGAGCCCTGAGAAGAGAATTGTTTGGCAAAAGTAGAGAGATGCGATCCTTCTTGAGTTTTGATGGGTCGCTCCAGATCTATACAACTTAAAAAGTTGGATATGAGAAGTTTAGACCATATGTGTAATGCCTCGCTTTTTCCTAAGTGTTATTCTTGCCCAAAATCAATAACTTTTTCAAATAAATAATGATTGTAATTTAATAAATATAACAACAACAACCTCCCACTTACCTTTCTTGAGCTTACTTAGACCCTAAACCTCCTTGTCGAGTTAAGTTTACTCTTTTAAATATTCAAGTGGATAACATCCTTAAAAACCTATCTTTAATCTAGGGTAAGAGTTGTTAAATTTATGAAAGCATAACGTCACGAGCTTAATCTTGCAACACTCATGTTACACTTAAGCTTCTTGATTCCTTCAAGAAAGCCTAAGTTCAACCTTACTCCTCGATGGATTTGTACAAGTTGGAAATTGGTGAAGGAATGGGCTAACCCACGCACCTTTTGAAGGTACTTAATTAGTGTGAGATCCTGAGTCTTGTATGTATAATACCCCAAGAGTCCAGAGAAGAGTAGTATATATCGAAGATAAGTAAGAAAGGAAACAATACTGACTTGATACCTTTTGGGTTGAATATAGCTAAGAAACTCCCGAGTTAAGTGTGCTTGAGCTAGAGAATCTCAAGGATGACAGCCTCCAAATGAGAGAAGATTTGGAACCAATTGTAGGGTTGCATGACAAGGAAGTCATGTGCTCAAGAGGGGAGAATGTAATACCCCATGAAACTAGAGAAGGGTAGTATATATCGATAATAAGTAAGCAAGAGGAAACAACACCAGTTGAATATCTTTTGGCCTGAATGTAGGCAAGGGAAACTCAAGGACCCTTGGGAAGTTCGCCTAGGTTCATTAGCATAAGTTGTTTCGGTCTTTCCTATAGCTCGATGTGGGATGTTACAACTACTTACCTTGAATAAAACCCAAAATACCTCGATTATCGCCCAACCTTGCTTCTAATGGTTCTCAAATTTGAGTCTCAATGTACCCTGGCTATCGTATATATTTAATCTTTCTCCTTTCTCCATTCCTTTGCAACTTCTCCAAATGGTGCCTCCTATTTATAGGCCTTAAAACTTAGCCATCAAATATGTTGTATTATATTATAATATTTTTTAATCATTTCAATTTTTTTCCAAATCCTTCAAGATATTTCAATCATTTAAGATCTTTCCAAATCTTCTGAGATATTCTAATCATTTTAAAATTTTCTCAAATCTTCCATAATCTTTTATAATAATTCCAAATCTTCTAAATTTTCTCCAATTATTCCAAATCTTCTAAAATTTTCTTCAATCATTCCAAATCTTTTAAGATTTTCTACAATCATTTTAAATCTTCTAAAATCTTCTCCAATCATTTTAAATTCTCTAAGATTTTCTACTACACCTCTCATCATTAACTTAATAATCATTGAGATATTTAAAATTCAAAATTAATAACTCAAAGTTACTCGATGAGTACGTGTTTGCCCTAGTGTCTTCACAAGACTATCGTTTCGTCTTAAAACTGCTTCAGAGTTGATTCTTACATAAAACTGGAGCCCCTTCAATGTTCTATTAGCTTTTCGAAAGTCCCTTATAATCATTCATTTTTTTAGGCCGTATCAAAGTTGTACCAAAAATTGTTTTGTTTTGATTTCTTTCAGATTCATAAATCTTGTCTTGAGATGCTCGTCAATGTGATGCCATTTTCTTTAGACATCTAAATTACGAGATGCTACATGCCGTTGATTTGGTGACTTATTTTACTATCAAGCCAATTTTTGGGTATTTCAAACTTATTTAAATTGCATAACAACCTCAATGGGGTATTACACCTAGTGCATTAATTAATTAATTTTTCTCATAAAAAATTCATTTTTCATTTTTTTTATCCATCCGATTAATTAATTAGTTCAACTTAAATTAAATTAAAATTATTTTGATATTGTGATCTAGTTCTTGTGGAATCAACATTCGTTTTATCCTTATAAACATATTTGACAATGGTACACTTGTCTAAATTAATTGTGTATAAATCACATATCATTAATCAATTAAATTGTTTTGGAATTAAAAATAATACATTTTGTCTTAAAATAAAATGCATTAATTGAAATTCAACCATTACATTTAGAACAATAGTTAACATTACCCATAAAGGAATTAGCAAAATATTTAATAGAAAAGATTTTAATGGACTAAGAATTATTAAAAAGACGCAATTTTTGATAAGTCTGAGGGGTTTAGCTATAATTTTCCCATAGTACTATTAATATTTTTTTATGTATTTAATTTTAATTTTAAACAAAAATGGTAAGAAAAAAAACCAAAGAAAGTTCTCGACAAAATGGGACCCACATGGCTCGAATTCCAAAGTCAAAACCATGTGTGGGTGGTTGAAAAGGTTTTAATGTCAACCCACTAACCATGTAGAAGTCAAATTGTGGGCCATTGTGGGCCCACTTGAGTTATAAACAAAAAAACAAATATCACTACCTCTTTCCCTTCTCCAAACCCCCAACCTTCCCCATCCTACCTTTCTTACCTCACGCGGCTCCACAGTAAAAAAATATTGACATTTTATCTTTTGTCGATCATTATAAACATCAAAATTTAAGGAAATACATTCATATTGGCAAATATTTAAAATTTTAAAAATATAAAAATATAATTTTTATAAAATAAAAATTTTTAATAATATTTTTTTTCACAAAAATTACTAGTAGAAAAATTTTAACAAGACATATAAAATATACGCTATACCTTTGTATAGGGTTGTAATCTACTCGAGTCGAGTCAAATTTTACTCTGCTCAACCTTGGTTCATTAGGAAAAAATTGAGCTTAAAATTTTGTTCGAACTCGAGTTCGTTAAGGATTTATTGAGCTCGAGTTTGGCTCGCCAATAACTTGTTTATTATGTTAAACAAGCTCGAGCTTAAACCAGCTCATTTAACATAATAACTGAGTTTCTGGTGACAAAGAAAATAGAGTAGGGACATAAAAGAATGGTGGAGGCAGTGACGAAGGCAACAAAAGAGGTGACAATTCCATGAAGAAGGCATCGACGACAAAGGAGACAAATGGCATTGATAGTGAGAATGGTGAGAAGGAGGCATCATCAATGAGGGAGATAGAAGGAAAATGTGACAACAACTAAAGTGTCGATGGCGAGGGGGCAGATTGTGGAGGCGATTGAGGTATCGATAGCAAGGAGACGAATGGTAGAGGTGACTAAGATCCGACCTAGGGTTAGAATATGCTTCACAAATCGATAAATGGAGAAGAAATGAGGAGATTTGAGATTAAACCTAGAGTTATTCATGATCTTTGTTTGCGAGTCGAATTGAGCCAAGCATTCCCATGCTCAAGCTCTACTTGTTTATAACAAGAGATGAATATGAACAATATTTTACTAAGCTGAACGCAACATCGCTTACAAGCAGCATGGCTTATTTACAACCCTACCTTTGTATAGAAACTATGTAGCTTGCGAGCGAGGAAATGTGAAAGAATAATGATATAAATAATAATATATGTAATATTATTGATAGTTCATGATCTCAATAGAGAAATATATATTTTACATATTAAGAAAATTTTATATGATTTTCTTTGTTCCTTTTTTATTATTTGATAAGAATTGAAAATGTGTTTTCTTTCCTTAACGAATGTGCTTTCGTCAAACATTTTTGTAAAGTTGTTATTTGTGTATCTTTTCAAACATAGCGAAAACATGATAACATTAGGATGTTTAAAGATGAAAATTGTTATTAACATTTGCAAGTCTCAGCTTAGTGGATGGTATCTAATGCTTTCCCAACAAAAATCAATCTAGTTGATAGAACACAATTCTTCTTGTTCATGAGGACTCTACAAATAAGAGGAATGAAATGTGGCTTGATCTTTTTTACCTCTCTCTCAAAGTGTGCAATCTTCTATGTCTCTTATAACTTAATTACTAAAGGGTTTCACCTATTTTGATGTGGAACAAAGTAATTTATCTTTTCTAATCAATTGGAGAATTCGGTATACTTGGAACTTGTCTATCCTATCATGGCCATGTCATTCAAGTGATCCTGAATTCTTTGAACTCTTCTATGTGTTAGGATTAGTTATGTTCGAAAAGAGGGCCTTTCTTCTTTTAGGTTAAAATAGGTTTTAGAATACCTAAAAAAACTTATGTGGTCGGAGGAGTTTCTTGAGAAACCTCTCTCTGTTGCCCAAATATAGTTATTTGATGCTTTCGTTAAATGCAGTTTAATGTAGTGCTTTTCTTATTTTACCGGTATATTAATGTTGTATTAACTAAAAGGAGGTCGATAAAAAACAAAAAGGCCATAATACCATCGCCAATCAACATCTTCTCTTTACGAAAAATATCTCATTATTAAATGCAATTGAAGAAGAAAGTCACAAAACTAGTGCACCTATTTATATGGTTATACTTCCACATAGTCTGGTTACATAAGAGACTCTTGTTCCTTCTCCACATGGGTGTAATGGCCTTGTGACCACTACCTCGCCATGTGGAAGAGGCGACAACTGCAAGGGGACAAGGAAATAACCCCCTCAGTTATAACCATGAGATTTCATTACTTGGTACATGGCTAAGGACTATTCCCCTAGCTAAGCTTACATGGAACCACCCAAGAGTGACAAAGCATAAGTGAAGAAAAAGAAAATTGTTTTTTTTTTGCTCATTTTTATTAAAATATTAGCCCAAATGAAAGCTTGAGGAGGGTGAATTAAGTTGTACAATTTTTTACCAACTAAAATTTTGCTAAAAGTAATGAATGTAAAGAGATGAAAGTTAAACAAAGATTGCACCAGATTTATAATGGTTCAACAAATAGCCTACGTTCACTACCTTAATTCCTCCCCAAGTATCTTCCAAATTCACCAACTAGAGTGCTTCTTCGAAATAGGCAAGCATTATCCTCTATACATCTTGTGTTTTTAAGGGCTCAACACAAACCTTACACGATTGTTTTTCAAGGCTAAGTAATAACCTCATAGGTCACTTAACCCAATGATCTTTTCTACTCATAATGAATGAATAAATGATAATGCTAATAAAAATACAAAGGAATCTCACAAAAAAGATAACACTCAAGGTGTTTTACAACAAGCTTTCAATAAGACTCTTAAATTTGAAACTTAAGAATGAAAACTAAATAAAATGATTGCAGATAGGGTTTTTAGAATAAGGATGAAGTTGAAGATCAAGAGTATTTGGACATCTTGGCTTGTTCTTTGCCTTCTTCATTTTTCTTCAAGAGTGTTTGGACTTCTTTGCCTGTTTCCAACTGTTGCTTTCCAACCAAGAGGAAGGATAGAAATAGGTGAAGATAAAACAATTTGAACTTGAAGCTCGAGAATCGATCCATTGGAAAGCAACCGTCAATAACAAGTGACATTAGCATGTCTCCCATGTTTGAAAATGACTCAGTCTTTTCCTTTAATCAAATAAAACAATTTGAAAATTGAAATTATCAACCTGCAACATCAAAGAGATGTTAGATGAAGATTTGAAAGGATTTCTGATTAAATAGTTTCTTTCCAACAACTTGATTCTTGAATTTTTCTGATTGAGGATTTCTGATACTCGAGTATTGTGGACTTGGTAGTTGAGTATTTTGTAGTGAATTTTTTTAGATTTTAATATATAGTTTCAGGTAGTCGAGTATTGAAATTTAGTACTTGAGTATTTTTGATGGATTGTTTCAAATAGTTTAGTATTACCCTTTGGTAGTCGAGTATTTTTGAAACTGAGACTTGCATACATTATGTGCTTCAATGCAGTAACACTCAAGTATTTTATTCCTGTACTTGAGTATTTTTTAATTGCATTCAACCAACATTCTGTGCTATAGTACCATACTTGAGTGTTAAATCATTGTACGTGAGTATTGTTAGACTGTACTTTTAACATATTTTGATCTATAGTAAAATACTCGAGTATTGTACTTCAATACTTGAGTATCTGTTACCAACACATTGATACTTGATTGTTTACACATAATACTTGATTATTCACTTAAATTCTCAATTATGTCTTTATTTAAACCTCAAGTACTTCAATTTATTTTTGCCTATACGTCAAATACTTTGATAATTCATCAACCTTAAGTATAATTGTTTTGCAACTCATATTTTCAAAATATAAATTGCTAAAAAAAATTTATTTAGTTTGTGAAATTGAAGTTAGACCCCATTATTTTTGTTATATAAATTTCTAGTTTCACTACCACATTCATCTTTCCTAGTTTATTTTTACTCTCTTTCCTTGAGTCACGTGATGCTTCATCCATTTATTCACATGCAACCAAAAAAGTGCAAGTAGCCATGTCATTTCTTCATCTTACCCCTTCTCTTTCCTTTTATTTCAAAAATTGCTTTCCCTTAAAAGAGCGAGTGAGCAATACATAATATCATGTGGTAAATATACATAGAGTTTAGAAAGAGACAAAAAAGAGGAGTAAATGCTCTTAAGTCAATGAATAAATAGCAACATTAGGCAAATAGAGGGAGATAGAAGAAAAATCATGTCTAATGTTGAGGAAAAAGAAACATCGAGCGATCGAGAAGGCAGAAGCAACGCTTGCTATGATGGTGGTAGCAGTCATGTAGACGAAGAGTTGAAGAAAGGGTAATGGTCACCATCTGAAGATGAGATCTTGGTTGAGTATGTGAAAAAGAATGGTGAAGGGAATTGGAATCAAGTGCATAGGAAAACTAGTCTAAAGAGATGTGGAAAGAGTTGTAGGCTGAGATGGCTAAACCATTTGAAGCCTAATCTGAGGAAGGGTGCTTTTTCTGTTGAAAAGTGAAGCTAATCCTTGAACTCCACAATAAGTATGGTAACAAATGGGCTCACATAGCCACTAAGGTAATTTTTCTTTTCCTATTCATAGACAATTCACTTTCCTATCATAAGCATGTATGTGCTTTGTAATTTTTATTCTCATCTTCCTATTCCTCTTCCTCTTTTGTTCTTGCCTTGATTTTCTTGGTTAAATATATTGATAAGTTTATTTTTTATTTTTTACCTCTTTTAACCCATAGAAATTCCAATCTCGGTACGAATTAAACCTTTTGAAGCTTTTCCTTAATTTGGTATGTATATGTACATATGTTCATATTACACACACACTCTCTCTCTCTATTTACTTGGTTAAATCAATGGGTTAATCTACGTTTTCTACTTCTTCTTTTAACCTGTAGAAACTTTGATCTAGATTGGAGTTAAATGTTTGGCCAGAAGGCCAATTTATCCAAGTAATATATGTTAATACCCAGTTTAGTACCTATCTTTTTTTTTTTTGGTCAATTAAACACTTGAATTTTCATAATTGTCCCAATTTAGTACCTGATATCAATAAACTATTAATCATTATTAATCAATCTAATTGTTGACTCACAAGCATGAAATTGACATTTTTTATGAAAGTATTAATTATTAGACCAATTGTTTACTTTAGAGAAATATTTGGATTATTTAGCACTAAATTTTACCAAATTATTTTATTTCCCTTCTAACTTCATGGTTAAGTAATAAGAACAAACCAAATATAAATTATACTAGGCAATGGCACATAATACAAGGGGCAAATTGATCTTTTAGCCTAAATGTTTTCAAGCCCCCCCTCCCCCCCTCCTGCTTTCTATATAAATATGCTATTATCTATCTATCTATCTATTTTATAGAGATTTCATATTTTCCTTATCTTTCCTATTTGGTCTATTAAATGTGCGTCTTGATTTCTTTAGTCTCTTTATTTGATCAATTTTTCTATTTTGGCATCCAGGTTCCTGGTAGAACAAATAATGAGATAAAGAACTTTTGGAACACCAATGTTAAGAAACTCCAACAAGTCGATCATCATCAAAACACCCGTTCTAGTTCTATTTTGCCCCGTTCTCATTTCTCTAACTCTCTTCAAACATCAAATCCTTCGCCAATAACATTCCATACTTTTACATCTCCTTCACCACCTTCAAGTTCCTTTAATCAAAACTTTCAAGGTCAATTACCACTTGCTTGTTCTGAAACCAAGTTTACTGGTTTTGATTTCACTCCATCAACCACCATGGAAAACTTCTCATATCTGCATCAAACTAACTCAAGAGGTTTTGACTTCAACACACTGCCAACTCTGGAAAGCTCCTTTAATCAACTTGACACTAATGCTTTTAGCTTCAACACATCAACAACTCCAAAAGGCTTTTCGAACCCATTCGGGTCTAGTACTAATTTTGGGTCCAACACTACATCGTCCTTGGGAGGCTCTTCCAACTCACTTCAAACCATGCCTATCTTTTCTCAATTCCATACAATACCAAGGGTGGGTAGCTCTTCTAAATCATTTGAGACCACACCTGGTGGTTTTACTACATCTGTAGAAGGTTCTTCCAACATGATTAAAATTGAGCCCAAAAGTGTTGGGTTGAATACTACACCATCCATGGGAAGCTCAACTAACCCATTTCAAGCCATGCATTACTCCAACCCCCTTCAAAGCACGCCTAGTAATTTTGGGTCACCATTTGTTGGAAGCTCGTCTGATCACATTCAAACAAATGCTAGTGGTTTTGGTTTCTTAACTACAACATTAGTGGGAAATTCCATTAACTCATTTCAAACCAAGCCTAGTGGTTCTGGATTTAGTGTGGATAAGGCTTCCAATCCACTTCAAAACACATATATTGGTTTTTCCTTAGATCCAAAACCAACCACTGAAGGCTCTTCCAATCCACTTGGTTTTTCCCCCATCTCACAACCAGAATCTGATCAAAATCAATCACTAGTTATGGGGGAGACTGCACAACCTTCTCATGGGCATATAAATGCTAGTTACATGACAGAAACACTTGAATTGGATGATGAAAGAGAGTTGGAAGAAGTTATTGGGAAGTCCAAGGCGTTGATGCATTTCGAATGTCAAAAGAAAGAAACTTCCTTGAAAGGTAAAGATAAGGTCATATATGAATCAAATGCAGAGTTTATGGACGTTCTTGCACAACCAGTAGCTAATTCAACTTTACCTTGTTTATCCGTGGGTGAGTTGAATTCATTTATTATGTTTTTAATGTTACAACTAAGCATGCATATAAAATTAAAGAATCTTATTTAATGATATTGCTTCTAAACTTTGGTAATTTATTGAAAGACATTTCTTTAGTAATAAAAAATTTTAAATGAACATTTAATTTTGATAAAACTATAAATATCTATTTAGTAAAAAAGTAAAATAAAAAATTAGAATTAAAAAAATGTCCTTGTTACTTATAACCCCATATATATCATCTTGTCAACATATAACTACATATTAATAACAAAAAATGTCATTGTGCTGAGGGTTCAATTGACTTTTTAAGTTAATTTACACTTGAGAAAGAGGTTGCATGGCTAGTTTGTGCTTCTTTTAAACTCACTACAGTATAAAGAACATTAGATTTACATAACAGTATAAAGAGGTTGCATGGCTAGTTTGTGCTTCTATTTGTTAATTATTTGATATATTATCATTTTTTTATTTTTATAAAGCATGTATAAGTTTAAGTTAACTTTGTTCATATATGCAGGGATCAAAGAAAAAGGGCCACTAGAAGAGATCAACCCACTTGATGATGATCTATTGTTCTTGCTTGATGCACCAATTATTGAGGATGACCTTGCTTTGTTTCTTGAAACATCAAATGCTTCAATTGGACAATCACCAAATATGGAAGTAGCAGTTGAAGATTCATCAATGGGTCTAATGTCACCCTCTCAATTACTTCTTAATGACACCATGGCAGCGAACAACAATGAGAATGAAGGCTTCTAAAATGTTACTCAAATAACAATCCAAGAGGGAGGGGTGAAACTTATGGATGTGCTAAGAGTTTGTTTCTTATGCTTTAAAAGTTTGTATTTCTATAACTTTTGCTTGCTTGTGGGTGTTTTACTTTCATCTTCTACTAAGAGTCTGTTTGGTCTTTTGTCAAACATAACGTTATTTCCTATGTGGTAAACTCAGCCTAATTCTTCTAGCCATGAGACTTTTATCATTGGTTGGGGAATTTGGTTATTGTGGTGCTCTTAGATTATCATGCAGTTGTTATGGGTATCAAACTTATTCTAGTTGGTGTATCTATGCATATATGCATTGACTATTTTAGTTCAATATTTACCTAATACTTGACAATAATTTCTTATGGTGCTAAATCCTATTGCTAATGATTATTGACAGTACTAACTATTTGTTCTTTTGGTTGCCCAAAACTATGTTGAAGATGTTATCACAAAAGGCACTTGCAAATTGTGCTACATTCCTCTGGTCAACAGTGCCTATTTTTGGGAAACAATTTAATTTAATTGCCACTTGCTAAATATTATGTTTGCTTATGATATTAATTTCATATTACTTATTATTGAACCATTAAAGTCAATTACACTTGTTGCACACAAAATAGTGAAAAGTTTGCTAGGTACATCGAGTTACTCTATTTGCTAATGAAGTTATTGTTGTTGTACATATTTTGCGAGGTTCTCATAAATGTTATTAAGAAATGGACAATGGTTTTTCTTTAAACGCATAAAGATAAGGTAAAAGACTAAACATATATATATATATATATAGAGAGAGAGAGAGAGAGAGTTGATGAATGGTAGCATTTTCTTCTTTGGGTTTCTCTTCTTCCTCTTAATAATTATAAAATTGCGTTGTCTTTCTTTTCTTTCACCCTATCTTTTTTGGGTCAATACTAGGATTCATAGATGACATAAATATAAACCCATATGATGGATACGTGTTATAGAAAATTGACAAATGAATAAAAAGTTAGCTGAGCTTGAAGTTGGTTGAAATACACGATGAGTTAATTAGGTAGCCTACTTTGAACCTACATGAAATCCAATCAAGGTTAGATTAAGATGAATCAAAAGATAGATATCAAAGTAGACATAACCAAGAACACAAGATGACTATAGATTTCAATATTAATGGTTGGAATGCAAATTATTTGGCTCAAAAGATTGTTGAAAATAAATGTTAAGACACAACTAACAATTTAGGAGGGTAACTTTAGACTTGAATTTCAGACAAACAAATTCGAATTAGAATGAACCATTTGACAGGCCTAATAAATGACATGTGTGAGGACAAAATAGTACATTCAATATGTATTTCTAACCCTCAATGAGAAAGATAGATGAAGTAAAAGAATTTTTAAAAAAAATTACCAAAAAGAAATTGAGGAATGAATGTAATCGTTAGAGTCTTGGAAATATTGCCTAGTTTTCCAAATTAGGGTTGAAATTGATAAAGAATCAATATGGGATAGAGATTTTGGAAGGATTGGCAAGGATTGACAATTGATATGGTAGGTCGAGAAGTTAGAATTGAAAAGTTTTCTTTGTAAACAGCTTATTTTTGAGCATTCTAAGTGAAAAGACATGAGAATGTGAACAAATGAGAATTCTAGTGAGCTTAGTGGCTGGAAGACCGAATTTTGGTGGCAAGGAGTAACAAAACCAATCGTTATCAAATTGATTTAGTGGTGAAAATTGGTAGATTTTGGCAGTTTTAACTGTTCAAGGAGGTCGACGACAACAACAAAAGGGTTTTGACAGTATTTTCTAACTTGGTAAAAGGATATTGGGAAATGCTAGCAGTGGGATAAAGCTCGTTGGCAGTGGAAGGGTGTGGATGGAGAAGGAGAAAGAGAAAGACAAGCAAAATTATTGTAAAAGTTGGAACTTTTCCAATGTGACACTTCTACCTTAAACTTCTAGGTCATTGCACTTAGACTTTAGACTTTATAATTTATATGATTTATGTTTATAACCTTTAATTTTGCTCAAATTTCATGAGTACCTTGTAATTTGTTTGTTATTGCAATTATGCCCATCATTATGGTATAAATCACACTAATGACATGAAATTTAAGGTTTAGCATAATAGCATAGATCATAGTGCGTTTAAAACTTAGTACATGTTTGTAAAGTTGACATATACTAACATGCTATATTTTAATAACATAGCTACTACATCTTTAATGTTTTTTTTTATTTCAAGGTACACTACAACAAAAACAGGCATTAACGACCAAAAATTAACGACGACATTAGTTTTGGTCGTTAATGTAATACTATTAATGATTAAATATAAATCCTGTCGTTATAAGATAAATTTTAACGACGAGTTAAATAAGTTGTCGTTAATAAACCACTTTCCCGTCGTTATGACTAACATTTTTAATTTTAACCATAAAATAATAAAAAAGAATTAATAAGATTTAACTACTACTTATATAAACAATTCTAATATAATTATATTTTTTAGTAAATGCACAAATATAATTATTAAACTATTATAATTAGGTATTACTTATTTATTGATAATATAGTATATTAAAAAATTATAAACATATTAAAAATAATACAATATATCAAACTAATTTATTATAATTACTAATTTATTATAATATAATTTTATTTTTAAATAATTATTAATATTATTTTTATAAATTATTTTAATTTTATTAGTTAATAATTAAATATTTTTAAAAAATAAAAAAACTAAAATATTGGCGGGAGTTGCCCCGTCTTTTCCCCTGCAATTCCCACAGAATCCCCCCCCAAAAATCCCTAAATCCCCAAAGCATAGCCTCTAAAGCACAGCCATCACAGCCTCTGAAGCACCACCTCCCTCCATCACCTTAGCCGCCTCAACTCCTCTGTCATGTCACCGCCTCCGTCGCCTCAACGCTGCCTCAACACCGCCGCCTTCTCCAACTCCATCGCGGCCTCCTCTTCGCCGCCTCCAACTCCATCGCCGCCACTAAATCTCCCTCTCACATAGTCCCTGCCATTTCCAGCCCATCGCCTCCGCCTCCAGAATCGCTGTTCAGGTATCGCTCTCTCACAAATCTGCCACTTTCGCTTGGGCAAGTCCCAAATCTCCAACAACTTAGAGATCAACAGCCTCGCGCGCTTCGCTGTCGATGAACACAACAAGAAAGAGCCAACTATCTGTTTCGAATTTTCTGGGAAATTTTGGTTGGCCTGAAAATGTTTGTTTGTCTTTATATCTTCACTCTGGCGTACTGCTATTACTATTATTGTTGTATTTATTTAAGTTAGGAGGATTTCGGAGTAATTAAATGAGCGGCGATCCTTTTCGTTGCTTACTTTTGCGAGTTTCGATATTTTCAATCATTGATCGCTGAAAATTGGTACATGAGTTGCAACTTATGGATTTCTAATTCAACGTGCTCGTTTGTTGTTAGACGAAATGGAATTCTTTCTCGATTTGATAGACAAATTCACAACGGGCCGGGTACATAACAAGAACTAGGGTTGTCATCCTCAACTACACGCTCAAGTAATCCAGAGAAGAAAAATATAATTGTTTTTGGGAAAACAAATAATTCTGTTCCACATCTTCCCACGATGAATTTGAAATTAATTATTCATGTTAACAGAGGTTGAAATGTTTTGGGTTTTTTTCTTTTTGAAAGTTCTCACTTTATGTAATCTACTTGCACTCACTGTTGATTGCAATTTTATATTTTAAGCATGTACAGGTGTATTTCTTTCTTGTGATCATTATCAAAATTTTCAACTATATGGTTCATTGACGAAGTTTTCTTTGCCTTTTCTTATTTTCATTTTATGAGCAGAATGCGCATCTCGAGTTTGTAAAAGTTGTGAAGGCGGAACAGCTGGTTGTTGAAGGAATGTTGTATTACGTACACTGGAGGCGAAGGATGGTACATTGAAGAAAGTTTATAAGGCAAAGGTTTGGAAGAAGATAATGAACCAGCCCAAGGAGCTGCTAGAATTCAATCCCATAATTGGTGATGCTCCCGCTGAGCCTTGTGTTGAAAATGGTAATGTCTTGAGTAAACAGAAGAAAGAAAACTTCATGTTTGGCCATTTATATATTTATTTACAATTTATTGGCCAGACAACTTTTGGACCTTGGTTGTTATATAAAAACTGAAGTTAATAATAATGTAGTTGATTTCTTTAATATTCTTGTTATATAAGAATTGTTTTCTTGAACAGTTAAATATTTAATTGTGATCTAGAAGTCCCATTTTACTCTTTTTAGTCAACGATAGCTTTAAATTTATATTCTTTACCTTTTTCTCTTAATTTTCTTTTGGTTTAGTAATAATAGTTCACATGCGTTCCTTGTGGAATAATTGGAGGTCCTCTTTGAATAGAAAATATGTCAAACCGTACAATAGTGTACAAGACATTCTAAAAAAAATGCTTGAGGAGATTCAAGATCAAGACATTCTAAAAAAAAAGCTTGAGGAGATTCAAGATCAAGAAATTCTATTTACAGTACTATTTTGACAATCAAAATAGAAAAAAAAGAGTTTGATGTCATTCTTTAATGTCATTCTATAAAACATCTCCACTATTATTGTTATATTGTTTAGGTGAAGTACAAGATTTTGTCATTCTTTTATGAGATAATGGCACCTAATAAGGAGTGGATGAATCTTGTCAATGATCGACTTAATGAAGCTTATAAAATAGGGGTACAAAAGTTTCTAGATTATGCTTTAAAGAAGTTGGGTACAAAAGTTTCTAGATTATGCTTTGTTTCTTTTTTGGTTCTTTTGTTGTGAGGTTTGCCATATGCCCTAGTTTTAAATTGTAGATGCTCTGTGTTTTTGTTTCAATGAAATTCTTATTTTTTCACAGAAGGTATCAAGATTGATGCAAAGGCCAAAAAGTATGTTAAAACAGGCTATCAGGGGATGTTCTTTGCAACAAAGTTTTGATGGTTGTCAATTTTTTTTATCAGAATATTAGTATGTTCTATACATTTAATATGATCTTCTTTCATTATCATGGTGTAACCAACATCTAACAGTGCAGTCCTTCACAGAACATCATCCCCCTTTTTGATATATGATTTTTTTTTTGGTTAAGTTTATATATGTATATAACTCGTCTACATTTTTAGTTTTATTTTTTAAATAGCTCTCCAGAATATTTTGTTGTTAGGAGTAAGGCTCAAAATGTTAGTATAATGCCAATATTGTAACAATATTCTGTTTTAGCTCTTTAATTTCATTTTGTGTTCTTAATTTTAGTTGTGTATTAGATAGATTATCATGCATAATGTAGAAGATCTGTCAATCTTAGTTTCAACTCAACCACATTACTTGTTGAGTTTAACAGGTCCCGTCCCTTTAAAGCTTATATAATTGATAATCATTGAATCTTTCGATTTTTACTGCTTATATTTTTATTCACTCAAACCAAAATAATAGTCCAAGTTTTTATTTTTTTCATTTGGACGTTCCGAAATAGTGTCCAATTTATCAATTCAAAGAATATTCAATTTTATAATTTCCATTCTACCCTTAGTTAACTGTTTACACATTTAAATGATCTAAACTCATTAAATAATCAATTTACTCTTCTTTTTATGTATATGGGTTGTAAAGTAATTTTGTGTACTTGGGGGAGGTTGGTATACCAGAAAGGGTAGTTAGCCCTAGTATTAATTATGTTTCATTAATTTGTGTGTTTTGTCTAACTAAAATATATTTTCAAATGGATAGAGTATTTATTTTTTTATCTATATCTTGAACTTGTTGCACGAGGTCTTTCTTTAATTCTCAATTTATGCAGGGTATTCACAATCTACTTCTATTCCCTATTATATTCAACATTTAGTTTTCTTTTTTCTAAAAGCACATCTTGGCATCCAAAAGCCATCAATTTCTAAGTTGCAGTCTTCTTTATGCCTATGCAGGGGAATCAGCAATGAAGAAATAATACATTTGAGACAAAAAATTCTGTCATACTTGAGAGAGGAGAACTATCAGGTTTGCCTAATTAAATTTTGTTGAAAGTTCAATTGTTTGTAAAGGTTGGCATGGCAACCTTTTAGTTTATATACTTTGATTGCTTGAAACAATAAAAATGATTAAGGCATTGATATGATTGGCAACAGATGGAGTGGATGAGATTGTGCATCTGTTTATAAAATATGATTTTTTGGAGCTGCTGATCTTAATAGGTGGATTTTCCTTTTCCTATAGGTTTAGAAAGAGTTAAACTTGATGAACAAGTTTGATGCTGATTTCCATTTTTGGGAGTTGAACTACATAATATTCTCATGATTGTTATAGTGCTAATTTTAAAATATTTGGGCATAATATTCCTATACATCCTGGTCTATGGAGTTTCTGGCACCATGCATGTGTTCGGACCTGAATTATCCAACAAGATATATATGCTTGAGATACAAGTTTATTATGTAGTTCATCTTTAATCATTATCATTTGCACTACAAGTTTTAAATTTATGTTCTTTTGGCAGATATCATCCCAGTTCTTTGATTATAGTTGGCGCCTCTAGCAGATTGCTCTGCAGACCATTAGGATAGTTTATTATACAGATGCAAAGAGTTCTTTGATTATAGTTGAAGTGCAATAAGTACACATGTTAATTAGGATAGTTTATTTTTTGTTAAATATTCATGAAATTATGCAATAGTTTTATTGTGGACCAATTCTTGGGAAATTTGTACAGCAACATCATTTTACATAAACCTTCAACAAGATATCAATGTGAAAGTTATTGATATGTATTGTTTCCAATATGACAAATTTATATAACAAAGGACTTATGAACACAGTGGGAATGTTGTAGATTTTGCTTTTTTAGAAATTATATTACAATAATTGTTATCCTTGTAAGTGTAATTTTTTACTTAGAAGTTTGTGTGTATTTAAGTCTTGTACAGATAGCATCAATTACAAAATTTAGAGTGCGTTTGTCAAATTTTGTTGTGTCTTGGTGCATTTTAGTAGTTGTATGTTATGTAGTTTGTGATGGAGACATTATGGGCTTTGTTAATTCTATTTCTAACCTTTTATAAAGAAAACATGAACACTTCTTTGACTCTAATTTCATGTTTTTTTTTTTTTTTTTTGTAGGTCAATAAGACAACAGGACTCTAAAGGAAGCAACTTCTGTGTTGGACTACATGCACAGTGTTATGACTATATATAGTGTTTTTTTGTACATTTCTGAATAGTATATATGATTGTTAAAGTGTTATTTTTAGTTGAATATCTTTTTTGGTATAATTTATTGACAATTAACACTTATATATATACTACTTTTGGTGTGTAAATGTTAATGGATAATGATTACTTTGGTGTTATTTGAATGATATGTTTAATTTTATGAGTTTTATTCTAATTTGATATGGATAATGATATATAGGTTTGGTGGTTTATATCAAAACATGATGTTTTTGTCATTAATGACTAGCAATTGTTTTCATACTATTAAAAAAAAAATTAAAAAAAAAATTTTAACGATAGGAATATACCGTCGCTAATTGTTCACATTATTAACGAGAGGAAATATTATCGTTATTGGTTTGTGTTTTGATAATTAAAATGTTATTTTTAACGATAGGAATCATACGGTCGTTAATTGTTTAGATTATTAACGACGGGAAATATTGTCGTTATTGGGTTATAATTTGGTAGTTAATAATTATTTTTAACGACGGGTTTATTATTCCCGTCGTTAAAGACTTTTATCTTTGGAGGCAATAACGACGACTGACGACGGAAAAATTCTCGTCGTTATAACTTTTTAACGACTGAAAATCAACTTTCAACGACTGATTTTCCTATCGTTAAAACTCGTTTTTCTTGTAGTGGTATGTGCAAAATTTAGCATATTTAATATGCATTAATGAGTATTGCTACTTAGTATGGGTTAGAAAATGGTATATATGTCTTGTGTTTTGCATGACTAAAAAAGTTGATTTTCTTGTCACAAATCCTAAATTGCTAATGCTCTTCATTCAGAGGCCTGAAACATCACTCAAATGATTATCACATAACTTCAAGCATCATAACAGGGGTTTAACTACATCTTTCATCAATAGCATATAAACATATCAATTGTTGCATAGCATATCATGACATGATCAACTATTTTATAACCATATTACAAAAAAAGAGTTATTAATGACCAAAAATTAATGACAAGATTAATTTTGGTGATTAATATAATATTATTAATAACTAAATATAAATCATGTCGTTATAATATAAATTTTAACGACGGACTAAATAAGTCGTCGTTAATAAACTATTTTCCTGTTGTTATTGATTAAAATTTTTAATTCTAACCATGAAATAATAAAAAAAATTATTAAAATTTAAGTACTATTTTATATAATTAAGTAATTCTAATATAATTATATTTTTATGTAAATACACAAATATAATTATTAAACTATTATAATTGGGCATTACTTATTTATTGATAATACAATATATTGAAAAATTATGAACATATTAAAAATAATATAATATATCAAACTAATTAATTTTTTCATGATTTTTTATTTTTATTAATTAAATAATTAATAATATTATTTACATAAAATCTTTTATTTTTATTTAACAAATAAATATTAAAAAAAAACTAAAAACTGGGTGGGAACTACTACTCCCGTCGTCTCTCTCTCTCCCCCCCCCCTCCTTCTTCCCCAAATCGATCCCCAAATCTAACCCTAACTCCCCCCTCTCTCTCTCTATGTAAACTACTCTCGAGTGTTGACCATCCGTTGTTGCCTTCGCCTTCACCTCTGCCTCTTGTCATCGCTGTTGCCTTCGTCTCCAGTCAGGGCCGACCTAAGGCCCAATGGGGCCCTAGGTGATAATAATTTTTTTGGGGGGGAGGGTGGGGTGTTGTATTTTTTGGAGGCCCCTAATTTTTTTTTTTTTTTTTTTTTTGGGGGGGGGGGGGGTGCTTTGTTTTCTCAAGTGGCTACTGTATTTTTCTTTGGGAGGGGGGCGTTGTATTTTTGGGGGGCCCCAGGCATAGGCCTTGGGCCGGCCTTGCCTCCAGTCACCACCGAAGCCGCCTCCAGCTAGGTCGGGCTTCGCATCCGCCGTTGCTGGATCCGCTTTCACCTCCAACACCTCAAAGGTATATGTATATATATTCTCTGTGTGTGTATATATATATGTATATATATATTGTGTTTGTGTATATGTATTACGAATACAAATTTCTGTATTGTGTGTGTATGTATTACAAATACAAATTTCTATATTTGTATATATATATGTATACTGAATTTGGGTTCTAGCTAAATACAAATTTCCTCTGTATTCCTTTGGTGTTTACCCCATTCTTTTTCCATATTCAAATTTCTGTTCGCCTTCATCATTATGTGTTCATGTCGAAAGCTTTCTTTTAATTTGTTTACAAAATTTGGGGTTTGTTCAAATTTCCATACCTGGAATTATCCCTTTAAGAAATAATAATATACAAGTGAATATGCTTATTTGTGATGTTAAAAAAAAAAAAGAACCATGGGATCTTTCTTTGGAGAGGTTACGGATATATTCCAATATAGCTTTCTGTCTTTTTCCAGAGCACCAATCTAAAACGAAATTTGAAATTCTTAGTCGTGATCCATTTCTTTTTATCTCATCCGAGAGTCAACTGTAATACCCCTGGTTTAGATTTAAGAATGTTAGATGAATAATGAACATAGAAGAACAGACCTGAACCTTGACCAAGTTTGACTTAATGTATCAGCTGATGGATGGAATTATCTGTTAGCATCACCAGTTAGATATTGGCTGGTGAGGAGGTGGTGGTCTATTGGTAGCAGCAATTGAGCAGAAGTCGACTTCTGAAGTCGGCATTCACCCAACCAAGAAATTTCTTAATATGGACAAGGTGAAGGGTCAACTTTGAGGGCCACTTTGGGAGGCCAAATGGATGGAAATTTTGATTGGAATTGATTAATCAGGAATAAAATTAGAGTAAACCATTCTCGTTAAACTAATCAAATTGCTGGAACACGGACAATGTTCTAGAACCAAGTAGAGTGTAGAGAGGTTTGCTTCAGCTGAAGCAGCAGCTAAGTGGCCACTTTGAGAGGTTTTCTTCAGAACTATTTGCAGCAGGTGTTACCTGCTATCTTAGATGGTAAATATTTGGTTTCACCTCATGTTCTGTTTTTGGGCATGTTTACACATATCTTATTTCACTATACATTTTAAATTTGCAATGTCTCTTCCAATTATTCTGTCTGTTTTCTATATTGTCTCCTTCCACATTATACAGGTCTTGCTGATGAGAATGAATCTGTACGAGATGCTGCTCTCAGTGCTGGTCATGTCTTGGTTCACCATTATGCAACAACGTATGGTTTTTGTGCATTTTTTTTTTTTTGGACCTGTGATCCTATATACTTTCTCCAATTAAATCTGGAGTGGAGTATGTGATTAATAAACAACAACATATCAAGCCTTAATCCCACCAAGGACTCGGAAATAAGTTGCAAAGAAATATAATGTTGCCAATTTTAGTCTGTAATAACATTACTGTCTCATGTCAGGTCTTTGCCTCTGCTCCTTCCCGCTGTGGAGGATGGCATTTTTAGTGATAGTTGGCGTATCAGACAAAGCTCTGTAGAATTGTTGGGTGATCTGTTATTCAAGGTATATGCTTTGCATCCTTTTCAAAGTTACCATTGTGAAATTTTTTGTTGTTTATCTAACTTTGTCTATTTCTCCAGGTTGCTGGGACATCTGGGAAAGCACTTCTCGAGGGTGGTAGTGATGATGAAGGTGCAAGTACTGAGGCACATGGGCGTGCAATCATTGAGGTGCTTGGTAGAGAGATACGCAATGAGGTCCTTGTTGCATTATATATGGTTCGAACTGATATGAGCATAACAGCACGTCAGGTAATGCTAATAATGTCCACATTATTTACTATTCTGTGTGTTTATAAATTATTCCACTTCTATATTTTTTACCTGGAGACTGGACGGCTCTCTCACTCCCACAACCTGCTCTTGCAGGCTGCTTTACATGTGTGGAAGACCATAGTTGCAAATACTCCCAAGACACTGAAGGAAATAATGCCAGTTTTAATGAACACTTTGGTTACATCTAGCATCATCATCCTCAGAAAGGCGACAGGTATGTTATTTCTTGTTATTTATTTTTGCCAAGGTAAAATCTCTGAATCAAACACCCTAAACTTGATACAATTTTTTAGTTATGATATGGTTTGGCACTTTTTCAAGTATTAGAGTCAATTCATGTTTTTATAGGCTGCTGGGCTGGCACTTGGCGAACTTGTTCGGAAGCTTGGGGAAAGTGTGCTACCACTGATCATTCCCATTTTATCCCACGGTTTAAATGACCCCGATGCAAGCAGAAGACAGGTTAGGCTTTTCCCATCTCAATTTTGCTTTAAGGATCTTACGTCTTTCTCAGCTCTTTATAAGACTTGATAAGACGCCGATAACTAGGTTTCTCTTTTGTTTTGATTGATCGAGTTTTGCAAACATATATTGACTGATGCATGAAGGCATGAGTTGTGTACTTTTCCTTTTCTCTTGTTGCTGGGTAGATTCTTAATGATGTTGTTTCCAGTGCCATGATTCCTCAGCTTAGCTCACTTCTTGTTACAAGTCCTGCTAATGTTGCAGAATTGGAAATGCAACGAGTTTGAGGCTTGGAACTCTTCAATCATATAGATAGGCATTGTCACGTACTGGTTATGCTAACAACCTGGACAAGCTTAAAAGGTTAAGTTGGATTCATGTTGGAATGCATGAGCAGTCATGTAATGCACATGGTGGGCAGATTGGCATATGTCAGGACATGACTTCGAGTAACCTTAGTATTTTTCATAGTATTGGATAATATATGGAAGCCACAAAGAGTCCAATGCAACTGCAACAATTGGATTTCGAGATAAGGGAGTTTTGTTGGGGTTTTGTGGGAAATGATATCAGTGGATGAGTTTTATCTGTGGAGAAATGCCAGGCCTTGCATGGCACTACAAAAAAACTAGCATTTAGCGGTGGTTAAAAACCACCGTTAAGTGATTTAGCGACGGTTTTGACCAATCGCTGGAATAACCGCCACAAATCATATTTTTTGCAGTGGTTTTAAAATTGCCGCAAAATTAGTGATTTAGCGGCGATTTTTAAAATATATAGCGGTGGTTTTTCAACCGCCGCAAAAATTAAAAAATTAAAAAAAAAAATTAATTTTAGCAACGGTTTTAGAAACCGCCGCTAAAATTAAAACAAAATTAAAATTTTTAATTTCTCCCACTCGCCTACGCCCAGCCACCCGCCCAGTTTCGAACCCACGACCTCCCATGTGCACGTGCATACGTGTAACCGTCTGATTTGCCAAGCTCCCTTATTATATAACTGCATATATAAATAATATACCACTACTTTCCATAATTATATTTTATATTTTTTAATATAGAAAGAAAAACATTAATTAATTTATTATTTTTTAAAAAGAGTAAAGGAATAAATTACAAATAAATTAATTGAATTAAATTAACTAAATTAATTTATAAAAAATAAAAAAATTATATATTTTTTAAAATTATTAAAATTTTGTTAAATTTATTTTTATTTTTATTTTTTTAAATTAAATTTTTAGTTAACTAGTGGTGAACCGTGCGATATATGGGAGAGTTTAATTTAATTTTTTTGTAGGGTTGGTTGCCTGTGTATCACGTGGCATGGTGGTTGCCTTGTGATTGTGCATTGTTGTGGGAAAGCTTGAAAGGGGTATGCTTGATGATGTGTGCTAGTAAGGCCCTGAAAGGTGGGAATGGCTTGTGGTTTGTTGCTTGAGTGAGGCATTATTTTTGTGGGCTAGAATCAGTATTGTAGAACCCTTAGACACACAAGGGCAAACATGCTAGATTGCAATAAGGTGGAAGTTAGCTGTTGCAAAGATGGCTAACAGTTATGTTTATTTATATAAGTTCTTGATGTTGTTTAATAATAGTATTTATCATCTTTTCAAGATGATACTACACATTTCTAGTTCATACTCTTTAACTGTAAAAGGTTTCTATTATTCATTTACTATCTTTATTTTAGAATTTTTTCAATTTATTCTCTTGCAGTTCCTAGAAAACCAAGGGTTTCTGGCCAGTGTCTCAAATGAAAATGAAGTTCAGGTACTGATCTTCTGTCTCAAATAAAATTGATTTTTGCATCTTGTAATTACTCTTTGTCTTTGCTAAAGTCTTTTTATGCTTCTGATATTTGCTGGTTTGGGATCTCAAGCACAGATGTATAGCATCTAATTTGCAATGGGGTTCTAATTACTCAAGCTTGATACTTTGCATTCTTCTCATATAAATTACAATTAGGCTTGGTGTGACTAATAACGCTCTATTAATTGAGATTCTAATTTGGCTTTAACTATAAGAAGTTGGGGTAAGACATTGATTTTGTCTTGGGTATTGCCAACATTGATTATGCATTACAAAAAAAGCTAGTCATTCTTATGGATATAATGAGAAGTATGATTCATGTTTGTCAAATTTTGTTGTGTTTTGGTGCATTTTAGTGGTTGTATGTTATGTAGTTTGTGATGGAGACGTCTTATGCTTTGTTAATTCTATTTCTAATATTTTATAAAGAAAACATGAATGCATCTTTGACTCTAAGTTCATGTTTTATTTTTTTATGTAGGTCAATGAGATAACATAACTCTAAAGGAAGCAATTTTCTGTCTTAGACTACCTGAACAGTTCTATGACTATAATTTCAATCAATTCTTTTGATTATAGTGTTTTGGTATATATTTTTGTATAGTATGTACGGTTGTCAAAGTGTTGTTTTAGTTGAACATCTTTTTTGGTGTAGTTTGTTGGCAATTAACACTTATATAGATACAACTTTTGGTGTGTAAATGCTAATGGATAATGATGTTTTTTATTTTGGTAGAACATATATTACTTTGAAGTTAGCTGAATGACAGGTTTAATTTTATGAATTTTATTTTAATTTGATATGGATAACGATATATAGGTTTGGTAGTTTACATCAAAGCAGGATGTCGTTGTCATTGATGACTAATCGTCATTTTTACACTATTAACGATGAGAAATACAATCGTTATTGATTTATATTTCAGTAGTTAAATAACATTTTTTAACGACAAGAATCATACAGTTGCTAATTGTTCACACTATTAACGATAGGAAATACTATCGTTATTATTAAAGGGTTTAGTAGCTAAAACTTATTTTTAATAACGGGAATCATATGGTTGTTAATTATTCACATTATTAACGATGAGAAATATTGTCGTTATTGGGTTATAATTCGGTCACTGATAATTATTTTTAACGACAAGAATCATACGGTCTTTAATTATTCACCACTATTAACGACGGGAAATATTGTTTGTCAGGGCTCGCTTCCGGATATACTCGCTAGCATAGGACATCCGAAAGAATGTCCTTCCAAATTGGAACACAGAAACATTCATATCCAAAAACTTCATAATATAAACAGGCTCATTTCTAATATCAACTCTAACCATTCTTACAACATTTCTTAAGGCTTTTAAAGCCACGCACTTCTCAAAATAAACAAAGGCGCCATTATCATTCCAAAGAAATAACCTTCGACACTGGCCCTCCTCACAAGTCCCAAAAATTTTTAGATCGGGGGAGATCTCTATACACTACTAAACTCAACTTCAAGCCCCATTCAATTCCCCTTCTGTTATCGATTTTCCCTTACTTGGAATGACAACAAGAAAATAAGTGAGCCACAAAGCTCAACAAGCATAAGTATAGCAAAGGGAATAAGATAGATAGATCCCTGAAGGCATGCATAAGATAAGAGTTAATGAAAGACTTCTACCTGACATTTAGAACAAAGCTTTAGATCATGCCTTCTACATTATTAATACCTTAATAATTGGTATCTTTACATAGCAACAAGGCACACATGCAACTCATAGAGTGATATTGGCACAATGTAAATGTTGGCAAAAGACCTATTCTTTTCCATATGTGACTCATAACACAAGAAGTCACCAATTCATGCTCATGCAATTTTTTATAATGAGAGAAATACATGCACCACATTGGCCCTCTAGGCCTCCACATCCATGACTAGAATGCATACATATATATATATATATCGAAATCCATTAGCCACCACAGTGGAAAAAACATCATCTGCTGGGTTTACGGCCACCTCACCCGCGCTAGGCGCTCAATGGGATATCCTGTCTCACACTTGCAGAACTTAATCGTCTTTCCAAAATAATAATAAGAGGTACAAAGGTAATGATAACAATGCATCACCTAAGATAAGAGATTTTCGTGGACATGCCACCCAAAAACATTACTTAACAACTTCCCTAAACAAGCTCGTTATGGTTAATATAGATTTATGAAAGCCTTAAATGACTCAAATTATATCAAAAGTGTATCATATTATATATCAAATTAAAGCCCTCGAAGTCTAATTTATGACTCTTCAAACGGATCGCAATTCCGAGTTTTACATCAAACGTTATAGTCAAAATAGCGCAATATGCGCAGTGCTAAAAAAGTTTATTAGTCGACTTTTGGGAGGGAATGGTCGATTAAAGCTTAGTCAAGTAAGGAAATGCTTAGTCAACTGATGAACCCCCATTAGTCGACTAGGCCAAGGCTGGCATCGAAAAATGAGAAAACAGGTTTCCATTGAGTTGACTAAACCCAAAGAATAGTCGACTCAACTCACACAAACACACGAAATGACCCCAAAACAATCACCACTAGCTTCCTAACCTACAAATGCCATTCCTTGAATGAAAAAAGGGGTGAACAAGCCCTATGAAGACCAAAAACAAGAATCCATGACCTCTTAAAGGAAACCCACATTTAAGAAAAAAAATGGAGACAACCATTAACTCAAGCTTTAAAAACACCACTTGGAGATTTGAAAGTATAAACTTGGTTACACATGAGGACATAATCTTGCATTAAAAGATAGAGAAGAGAAGATGAATGCTTGCATTTAAATGGAGAGACCAAGAAGATGATGAAGACCCTCCACTTGAAGCTTTAATCTCCACCAAGAAAAGAGAAGAATGAATGAAGAAGAAGAAGAAGATGATGGAAAAGAAGGAGAAGAAAGGAGAGGCTGCTGAGAGCACCAAGAAAATGAGAGAGAGAAGGAGAAGATGAATTGAAGAAGGAGCAAGAGGGCATGGTAAGCCCTCATGCCAGTCACCTAACCCAATAACTTCACTCCTATTTTCCACATTTACCCCTTACACTTACACACACAACACTACTTTATCATGCCTATTTTGGTCTTTTAACTAAATTTCCTTTTCCTTTCCAATTTCTTTATTCACTACATTATGTAATTTACCACATTGCCCTTGCCTTTTTCTCTCACCACATACAAAATATATGCCCTCTTTAGACATTTACTTCTTATTTCATTTTCTTTCTCTTTTACTTTAATCTAACATTTTACACACAAAAATATATATATAAAATTCATTATCAATACCCACTTGTCTACATGGACCAAGCCTATACAAGGCCCAATTCATTAAAGGCCCATGAAACTATTTAACCCATCACTTTCATTGGGTTTTAAGCATTTGACCCAAGCCCACTTCATAACACATTTTATGCCTTAAATATCACACACAGAATAATTTATTTTCAAGCAAAAATCTTAATGAAAAACATTAATTTTTTTTAATTACATATAACAAATTAAGACTCACATAAAATGCACTACACCAAAAATATAATTATCATCCAAGACCTATTTAACGGTTCATTACATTGTCGTTATTGGGTTATAATTCGATCGCTGATAATTATTTTTAACGACAAGAATCATACAATCGCTAATACAATTAACGACAGGTTTATCATTCCCGTCGTTAAATGCTTTTATCTGCGAAGGCAATAACGACGGGTGGCGACAGGAAAATTTTCGTCGTTAAAATGTTTTAACGATGGGAAATCAACTTTTAACGATTGATTTTCCAATTGTTAAAACCCGTTTTTCTTGTTGTAAACAAACATTGATGCATTTTTTGCAATAACATGAATAAATTTTGCATTAAAATTAATCGTGCAACATTATACTTTTTGAAATTTAAAATGAATCATTACCTTTGTAGACAACACAAGTAGCTAATTTTTCCTTCCTACATAACCTAGACTAACTAAATATACCTCTTGGTTAATCACTTCTTATCAAGAAAACAACATCTTTAAATCTTTCCAAGCGTGTTATTAATCTCAAGGATTTGATTTTTTTTATAATTACACTTAGATCAAACCTAAATGAAGTACAATTATACTTCAAAATGAACATCAACATTATATTTCTAGTAGCAAAGATTGTTATCAAGGTTAACATGTTCTAATAAATCATAACATATCAAAAATGGTGTATAAGTTTACTATCATTCTAATGGCTCAGTACAATACTAATTAGAGTTAAATTTCATAAAAATACTAAGATAGTGTTTGTTAACCAAGATATAGATAAAAAAAAAGTGAGATATGGAAAGCATTTTAGACAAATATGTTTTCCATTGTGTTCGTTAAATTCGACCATTGGAAAAGAAGTCATATGACTTCTTATCTGGGCTTTTCTAGATAAATATATATCTCTCTCTCTCCTCTAGATAAATTTATCTTGGTTGTAACACCCCGCTCTCCCAGAAAGGCATTACGTAACGTAAGATTCCGAGGATATAATTTTTTTTCTAACTAAAAACCCATCACAAAAACCGTTCCCCGAAGATCCCGTTACATGCACCTTCTCAGTATATCAACTATGAACCATCGATAAACTAAGACAGGTACATCACCACAAATGCGAAAGCTAGATGAAAACCTTAACAGGTCATAACCGAAACCACTTTATTCATATTATAAAGTCAAACCAACGTTTACATAACGTCATCAAAATAGATGACATAACTGAAAAGACTTAATATAAAACATCCTTCAATCGCCATCACTCCTTGGCAATTCCTTTCCCTTTCGCACCGCTGCCTTCACCTGGAATGTTTGAATATTCCAGTGACATAGTCTAAATTAGATGATGAATCATCTAAGTGAGAGTTCAAAACACATTTTTCATAAATGAATACAAGACATAAAATAAACCAATACACCCGGTAAGCCCTAGTCCAAGAGAATCCCATGTGCTTAGCCCTACCATGGCAAAAGAGCAATCTCTCTAAAAGCTATGCCACCATACTGACTCGACGACATGACGTGATTCTAGCTTAAAAGGGGCAAGCCAATGCATCTCTCTAGATCGCGCTTCCACTCTAAGCATCCGGGAACCACCATACAATCCCAACTCCAAAATTTCACATTGACCACCTAGTCATCCTAGTGCAACTTCCCTGGCCAAACGACCTGGCACGAAAACCAAGGCAGCTATCCTGACATGCACATCAGCATTATATACCCCTATTATTCTGTCACGCCCTTAGAGAATTACAGTTACAATATCCAAACAACATCCAAGGCTGACATCCCACATGAACAACACAGTATAGACCACCTAGTCGTCTTAGTGCAACTTCCCTGACCAAATGGTCTAACACGGAAACCAAGGTGGCTATCCTGATATGCATATTAGCATCAGATACCCCTATTATTCCGTCACGCCCTTGGAGAATTATGGCTACACTATCCAGACAACATCTTAGGCTGACATTCCATACGTACATAAAAAACTCAAGACAATGCCACATTTCACAATTCAATGCATCATATAAATAACAGTTTTATAAAATACGATGCACAATTTCAAAATATTTAGGGACGAACCTCCCTCATAAACCAATCGTCACCGGTTATCATTTGCATGCAACAAAACCATTTTGCATGGATTCTCAACACATTTACGTAACATAAACACTAAGTTTTTAGGGTAGAAATACCCACAGTAAATCAAGTTTTGGGAGTGAACACTCACAACTTAAAACCAAGTTTTCCGGTAGAACACTCACCTTGACGTATTCGGATTGCCTCGATCCTCGTGCACAACCTCAATTTGCATGTAAAAATAAATACTCGTACTTATACTCAACCTCGAGCCACGACACTCCTAAAACACCATATTTAATTAAAGAAGTATCAAAATCCTTTTTCCTCAAATTTTCCATAATTTCCTCCCAATTTCCACCTCAATAATTCCAAAATAATTATTTGCTCAACCATTTTCCAAAATATTTCAACACAATAAATCCTAAAATAATTAAAGGAAAATTCTAGAATTAAAATTACCAAAAAGCCCTTTGTCACGCGCTTAGCGTCTAGGTGCGGGTGGTGTGTGGCGCTTGCAGCTCATGCGCCACCGTCTTCTCTAAAAATCCAGTCGATGACGGATTCTCTGATGACCTCGAAAGTGGTACCCCCTTGAAGCCCACTTGAATTCGATCATAATGTTGCAATTTTCAGGCCAAAACAACACCGGCAAGGCCTCCAAAAGTCAGTTTACAGGCAGCCTTAGGCGGTCTGCCTCCTACTCACGGCCAAGCTTCGATTGGCCACCAAACGAACATGAAAATGCCTCAAAATGCCCCAAAATGATCCTTGGTGCCTTGCGACCAAAAGCCCTCTATCCCTTACCTTCGATTCTCACCAAAACGCGAGCTATTTGATGCCAAAAACTCAAAACTTTCGGCCACTATTTATATCCAAAATCCGGCCAAAATCCGACTAATTAGCGGCTAATCCTTGGCCACCAAGCATCCCTCGGCCGTATACGACCTCCCCAAAGCCAGCCTCGATCGTCCCATCGCCGAAAATGACCTCCATGTGTGGTGGAAGTGCGGCGGCCGTTTTCCCTCACTGTGCGTTCACACTGCAACTTCTATTATTTACACTTTGACCCCATGATTTCTTTAAATGCCATTTTTTCCCTTTCCATGACACCTTTGATAATTCCAACTATACCTCTAAGGCGCACAAGATTATTACTTCTCATTTCACCCTTGAAACTTCCAAAAAACTACCATTTTGACCTTCCTCGGGCAAATTTAGAAAATTACACTTAGACCCGATTGATCGTTTTGACCTCAAATCCATTTGTTTTAACCCGAAATCACTTAAGGGTTGTTCTATATATAAAATATAGGTCCTTGACATGCTCCGTTGACTTTTCGGACGTCTCCTACGTCTATTCAGTTTTCTCAGCCCGATCGATAGCTATACCAAAAACTGTTCCCGATCCAATTTCTTTCATCACTAAAAATCATAACTTAAACCACTCGTCAATATTATACCATTTTCCTTAATCATCTAGGGTTCGGGGTACTCCCTCCGACTAATTCGGTCGTCCAAAGTTGCATTAGTGTACCCTATAGTCTCACTTTTCTGCAAATTCCATTTATGCCCTTCATTAAATACCGTTTATATCCCCAAATCATTCCCGGGTATTACATTGGTCCTTACAAATAAGAAAATATAATACATGTGTCATTCAGTGCATTCCAAAAAAATTAATAAACATTTTGATAAAAATACTAAAATGCTTCTCACCCTTATCTTGGCCATTCCATATCTTGGTCTGAAAAATGTTAGACTTTATCTTACTCATTTGAATAAACGATACTTAAATGTGGAACTTATACAAAACTAATGACCTGTTGGTTTTGTAAGAAAGAAGGTCATCTTAGGAGAAATTGTCCTTCGAGGTAGAAAGACTATAAGGAAGAAAATGCAAATCTCTCAGAGGGATATGAGAGTGCGAAAGGGCTGTTTATCTTTAAAGTCTAGGCATTAAAAGGCTAGGGCACATTGGTCATAAGAGGGTTGTTAGAGTTAAGTATGTTAGGCATGATTGGATTCGATTAGGTTAGTAACCTAGAGAGTTTTATGAATCCTGTGTTATGGGGTGTAGGTTCTCATAGATGCCTGTGTTATAGGTGATTTCCATGCATTATATGTTTCTTTCTCTTCCTTTTGGGGTTTGTTCCCGTGTCCTTGTTTTCTGTCTAGGGCCTCATATTTTTCTTTCCTTTGTTAGTAAATATTCTGTAAAGATTTTGGGTATTCTTTCTTAGGCGTAAAATGAAGCTTTTAAGAAGTTTAACCAGTGGAAAGTCTTTGAATATTGAACAGGAAAGAAAATTAAGTTTTGTAGAACTAATGTAGGTCTAGAAGTTGATGTGTGCCTAGTCTTGTAGAATTAGAAGAACCTAAACAAACTGATAATGTAGAGTTTGAGACGGAAATTTGTCAGTCTTAAGTTGGAACCTTAGGAAATTTTCGTGTCTAATGAAATTCTTAGAGTTAGCCCTGATGTCCTGTTTATAGAAGTCTTGATAGAGGTTTCTATTGCCCATAATGAGGCATGTATTAGTAGAGTTTGTCTCGAGCCAAAAGTTTGAGCAAGCTTTGTCATTACTCAATGTGCTCCCATTGTAGCTGGGAGAGTTGCAGGGGTCTTTAGTCAAATCCATTATCAATCCATTCTTGAGTCAAGGTGGAATTTGTTGATATGTGACTCAAAATGTACTGGGTTAGTTAAAGAAGCAAATAAATATATTGGGTTGGGACATTGGTGTTAAAAGCCCAAGCCCAAGTCTGCTTTATTGTTCTTTTGTTTTAATCCCAGCCATGTCCCTTGGTCCACACATATATATATAGAGAGAGAAGAATTGGGAGCATTTGCTACATAGGAGCATATTGAAATTGCATAAAAGAAGGCATGAACAATTGCCCTAATCTTGAAAGAAAGAAGAACAATGCACACGTAAAAGAATCACACACGAGAGGAAGAGCAGAAGCAATATGAAATTTGGTATGTATCTTTTTCTATTAACTCATGGGATTTGAGTGTGAGAGATAGGTTTAGAAGATTGGTTGTGAGAGTGTTGTAATCGTTGGTTTGGTTTAGCGTTGTATTCTCGATTTGTATTATCTTCTTGATCCTATTGTTGATTTCAGATTGGCTCGTATAACTATTGTAAATCTCGTGTACATATTTCTAGTGGATTGACTAGGGGCAAAACCCTTGCCGTGAGTAAGATTCTTTCAAATCCGAACATGTACATACCTTGTCCATTTTTTGTTGAATCTGTGTGTGTGAGTTCATACTTCATTTCTTTTAATTTGTTTGGATATTCTTGGATCTTTGGTATTGCCGAGGCTTTGGTTGTGTTGGTTTACACAGATTTCTTAACAAGTTGTATTAGAGCCAGAGTTGGCTTCGAGATCAGAGAAGGCAAGATTGGAGAGTCAAGAACGGTCAAGAATGTGTGAAAGCGAATTGAAGGTGATTAGATCCGAGAACTCGATCCTAAAGGCAATCAGAGATCTAAAAGATCGGAACCATGGACCTAGCGGCGGCTACCCCAAGAAAGGTGGCGGCGAAAGCTGCTGCCTCAAATGCATCTATTGCTGCTACTGCCTCCTCTTCCTCACCATCTTCATCTTAGCTAGAATCACCATCTATCTCTGGACCTTCTTCAACCCCAAGATGCCCAATTACCAGGTGAACGGCCTCAACGTCACCACCTTCAGCCTGCAGCAGGATTTCAGCCTCCTCACGGAGTTCGTTGTGTTAGTCAGGGCCGAGAACCCCAATGACCGCATTGGCTTCATCTACGGTCGCGACAACGGCGCCGTAGTCACCTAACGGGACTCCAAGCTCTGCTCCGATAAGCTGCTGTCGTTCGAGCAGGGCCATAACAACGTCACCCTTGATGAACGTTACCATGAAAGGCAAGAGCGAGTTCGGCAACGGCCTCCAGGAGGCTCTGATGTAGAAAAAAAACAGCAGGAAGATTCCATTGCTGATGCAGGTCAAGGTGCCGGTGAGCGTCGTGGTGACTGACTTGCCGTTGAGACAGTTTCCGGTCTTCATCAACTGTTCTCTAGTTGTCGATAACTCGTCGCCGAACAAGAAGATCCGCATCTTGTCCAGTGAATACACTCTGCATGTTGCATTCTGAGATCGATACAAACAATATATATATATATATATATGAGTTGTAAATTAACAAAACAAAAAAAGTATGAATATATATACAAATATATAGGGCTTCTCTACATTATTGTTGGGATGGTGATTGAAGATTAGTCTTGTAACCAAAATGTTTATTTAGTTTAGATTGGATTCGACTGGGATTTAGAATTTTAAAATTTTTGGATCGAATAGTGAAACAATTATACAGATTGAAACCCAACTAGTTCGGTCTTGAATATTTTTTTTTCTATTTTTAATATAAAATTTTTAAAATGCATATATTATATGCGTATTTAAATTTTTAAATATGCATATGATATATTTAATTTTTTAAAATTTAATATACTACATATTATAAATGTACATTATTAATACATGATAATATTATTTTAATTATAACTGGTTTTTCTACCTTGGACCAAACGAAAACTAGTTGATGCCTATAGGGGGACTGAAGACCGATCGATTTGGGCTAAAATTTGATCACCCCTACTTCTAATACAAGAAATATTATGGTTGATGAGGTTTATGTAATATTTGAATCTAAGACATACATGATCAATCCTAGATGATCATCAGTTGTATTCTATAATGTCAAAAAGAATGTGTTTTCATCCATGGTTGTTGCTTTCAGGCTAGTTGTGATTAGGTATGTAAATAGTTTAACCTCAACTTGGACGTAAATACGACAGATAATGGTTAAGTTTAGAGTCGTTTATATTCGAACCAAATATCATAAATTTGAGTTCAAATGAAAAATAAAAAGAGAAAAAATTTCAAAAAATAAGAAAAGAAGAATTTTCTAAAAATAACTAAGAAAAAACTTTCAAGAACTAAAAAGGGAAAGAAAAATAACAGCGAGTCATCACAAGGATTTCAATCTCAATCTCAAAGAATTATAAGTTGGTGTTCAACAAATGAGAGAGAAAGAGAGAGAGATGGCATTGTAGGCATCGATTATCTAATTTTGATGAATAGAGAGTCGAGAGCCTTGAGAAAAGAATTGCTATACCTTGGCTTATACTTTACTATGCTTGTGAGCTAAAAAATTGGGAGCCCTGAGAAGAGAATTGTTTGGCAAAAGTAGAGAGCTGCGATCCTTCTTGAGTTTTGATGGGTCGTTCCAGATCTATACAACTTAAAAAGTTGGATATGACAAGTCTATACCATATGTGTAATGCCTCTCTCTTTCCTAAGTGTTATTCTGTCCCAAAATCAATAACTTTTTCAAATAAATAATTATTTTAATTTAATAAATATAACAACAACAACCTCCCACTTACCTTTCTTGAGCTTACGTAGACCCTAAACCTCCTTGTTGAGTTACGTTTACTCTTCTAAATATTCAAGTGGACAACATCCTTAAAAATCTATCTTTAATCTAGGGTAAGAGTTGTTAAATTTATGAAAGCATAACGTCACGAGCTTAATCTTGCAACACTCATGTTACACTTAAGCTTCTTGATTCCTTCAAGAAAGCCTAAGTTCAGCCTTACTCCTTGGTGGATTTGTACAAGTTGGATATCCCACGCACCTTTTGAAGATACTTAATTAGTGTGAGATCTCGAGTCTTGTATGTGTAATATCTTAAGAGCTTAGAGAAGAGTAGTATATATTGAGAATAAGTAAGGAAGGAAACAATATCGGCTGAATACCTTTTGGGCTGAATATAGGCAAGGAACTCTCGGGTTAAGCGTGCTTGAGTTGGGGAATCTCAATGATGGGTGACCCTTGGGAAGTTCGTGTAAGCCCATTAGGGTAAGCTGTTTCGGTCATTCCTATCGCTCAATGCAGGATGCTATAAGTGGAATCAGAGCCGACACTTGGTGAAGGCGATTCGATGAAGGCAGGGAGTGGCGCCGGGGCACGAGGGCTTGAACAAGGAGCGACTCATGACAAACTTCTAGGATGATAGCCTCCAAAGGGGAGAAGATCTGGAACCAGTTGTAAGGTCGCATAATGAGGACGTCATGTGCTTAAGGGGGGAGAATGTAATACTTCAAGAGTCCAGAGAAGGGTAGTATATATCGAGAATAAGTAAGGAAGGAAACAACACTAGTCAGATACATTTTAGGCTGAATGTAGACAAGGAACTCCCGAATTAAGCATGCTTGAGCTGTGGAAGCTCAAGGATGGGCGATCTCCTGGGAAATTCGCGTAGACCCATTAGGGTAAGTTGTTCCGGTCCTTCCTATCGCTTGATGCAGGATGCTACAACTACTCACTTTGAATAAAACCCAAAATACCTCGATTATTGCCCAACTTTACTTCTAACGGTTCTCAAATCCGAGTCTCAATGTACCCTGACTATCATATATATTTAATCTTTCTCTTTTCTCCATTCATTTGCAATTTCTCCAAATGGTGCCTCCTATTTATAGGCCTTGAAACTTAGCCATCAAATATGTTATATTATATTATAATATTTCTTAATCATTTCAAATTTTTTCCAAATCCTTCAAGATATTCCAATCATTTAGAATCTTCCCAAATCTTTTCAAATCTTCTGAGATATTCAAATCATTTAAAAATTTTCTCAAATCTTCTATAATCTTTTATAATCATTGCAAATATTCTAAAATCTTCTCCAATCATTCCAAATTTTCTAAGATTTTCTACAATCATTTCAAATCTTCTAAAATCTTCTCCAATCATTATAAATCCTCTAAGATTATCTACTACACCCCTCATCATTAAATTAATAATTATCGAGATATTTAAAATTCAAAATTTATAACTCAAAGTTACTCGATGAGTATGTGTTTGCTCTAGTGTCCTCATAGGACTATCGTTTCGTCTTAAAACTACATCAGGGTTGATCTTTACATAAAACTGCAGCCCCCTCAGGGTTCCATTGGCTTTCCAGAAGTCTCTTACGATCATTTGATTTTTTAGGCCATATCAAAGTGGTACAAAAAAATTGTCTTTGTTTTGATTTCTTTTAGATTCATAAATCTTGTCTTGAGACGCTCGTCAATGTCATACCCTTTTCTTTAGACATCTAAGTTCCAAGGCACTTCCTACCGTTGATTTGGTGACTTATTTTACTATCAAGCCATTTTTTCGGTATTTCAAACTTATTTAAATTGCGTGGCAACCTCATAAAAGCATGGGGTATTACACCTAGTGTATTCATTAATTAATTTTTCTCATAAAAAATTCAATTTTACATTTTTTTTATCTATCCAATTAATTAATTAATTCAGCTTAAATTAAATTAAAATTATTTTGGTATTGTGATCTAGGTCTTGTGAGATCGACATTCGTTTTATCACTATATACATATTTGACTATAGTACACTTGTTCGAATTAATTGTATATAAATCACACATCATTAATCAATTAAATTGTTTTGGATTTAAAAATAATACATTTTGTCTTAAAATAAAATGCATTAATTGAAAATTCAAACATTACATTCAAAACAATAGTTAATATTACCCATAAAGGAATTAGTAAAATATTTAATAGAAAACATTTTAATGGACTAAGAATTATTGAAAAGGCGTAATTTTTGATAAGTCTTAGGGGTCTAGCTTTAATTTTCCTATAGTACTATTAATATTTTTTTATATATTTAATTTTAATTTTAGACAAAAATGGTAAGAAAAAAAACCAAAGAAAGTTGTCGACAAAATAGGACCCACATGGCTCGAATTCAAAAGTCAAAACCATGTGTGGGTGGTTGAAAAGGTTTTAATGTCAACCCACTGACCATGCATGTAAAAGTCAAACTATGGGCCACTATGGGTCCACTTGAGTTATAAACAAAAAAACAAATATTATTATTTCCTTCCCTTCTCCTAACCTCCAACCTTCCCCATCCTACCTTCCTTGCCTCACGCGCCTCCACAGTAAAAAAAAATATATATATATATATTTTGACATTTTATCTTTTGTCGATCCTTATGAAATCAAAATCTAAGAAATACTTTCATATTAGAAAATATTTAAAATTTTAAGAATATAAAAATATAATTTTTATAAAATAAAAATTTTTAATAATATTTTTTTCACAAAAATTACTAGTAGAAAATTTTTAACAAAACATATAAAATATACGCTATACCTTTGTATAGGGTTGTAATCTACCCAAGTCAAGTCAAATTTTACTCTACTCAACCTTGGTTCATCAAGAAAAAATTGAGCTTAAAATTATGTTTGAACTTGAGTTCGTTAAGGATTTATTGAGCTCGAGTTTGGCTCACCAACAACTTGTTTATTATGTTAAACAAGCTTGAGCTTAAACTAGCTCGTTTAACATAATAAATGAGTTTTTTGTGACAATGGTGACAAAGAAAATAGAGTAGGGACACAGGAGGATGGTGGAGGCAGTGACGAAGGCAATGAAAGAGGTGACAATGCCAGGAAGAAGGCATCAATGACAAAGGAGATAAATGGCATTGATAGTAAGAATGGTAAGAAGGAGACATCATCAATGAGAGAGATAGAAAGCAAAGGCGACAACGACTAAAGTGTCGATGGCGAGAGGACAAATGGTAGAGGCAATTGAGGTGTCAATAGTGAGGAGAAGAATGGTGGAGGTGACTAAGATCCGACCTAGGGTTAGAATATACTTCACAAATTGATAAATGGAGAAGAAATGAGGAGATTCGAGATTAAACCTAGAGTTGTTCATGAGCGTTGTTTGCGAGTTGAATTGAGCCAAGCTTTGCCATGCTCAAGCTCTACTCGTTTATAACAAGAGATGAACGTGAACAAGATTTTACTAAGCTGAACGTAACATTGCTTACAAGCGGCATGGTTTATTTACAACCCTACCTTTGTATAGAAACTATGTAGCTTGTGAGCGAGGAAATGCGAAAGAATAATGATATAAATAATAGTAATATATGTAATATTATTGATAGTTCATGATCTCAATAGAGAAATATATATTTTACATATTAAGAAAAATTTATATGATTTTCTTTGTTCCTTTTTTATTATTTGAGAAGAATTGAAAATGTGTTTTCTTTCCTTAACGAATGTGCTTTCGTCAAACATTTTTGTAAAGTTGCTAGTTGTTTATCTTTTCAGACATAGCGTAAACATGATAACATTAGGATGTTTAAAGATGAAAATTGTTGTTAACATTTGCAAGTCTCAAATTAGTGGATGGTATCTAATGCTTTCCCAACAAAAATCAATCTAGTTGATAGAACACAATTCTTCTTCTTCATGTGGACTCTACAAATAAAAGGAATGGAATGTGGCTTGATCTTTTTTACCTCTCTCTCAAAGTGTGCAATCTTCTATGTCTCTTATGACTTAATTACTAAAGGGTTTCACCTATTTTGATGTGGAACAAAGTAATTTATCTTTTCAAATCAATTGCAGAATTCGGTATACTTGGAACTTGTCTATCCTATCATGGCCATATCATTCAAGTGATCCTGAATTCTTTGAACTCTTCTATGTGTTGGGATTAGTTATGTTCGAATAGAGGTTCTTTGTGCTTTTAGGTTAAAAGAGGTTTTAGAATACCTAAAAAAACTTATGTGGTGGGAGGAGTTTCTTGAGAAACCTCTCTCTATTGCCCAAATATAGTTATTTGATGCTTTCGTTAAATGCAATTCAATGGAGTGCTTTTCTTATTTTACCGGTATATAAATCTCGTATTAACTAAAAGGAGGTTGATAAAAAACAAAAAGGCCATAATACCATCGCCAATCGCCATCTTCTCGTTACGAAAAATATCTCACTATTAAATGCAATTGAAGAAGAAAGTCACAAAACTAGTGCACCTATTTATACGGTTATACTTCCACTTAGTCTGGTTACATAAGAGACTCTTGTTTCTTCTCCATGTGGGTGTAATGGCCTTGTGACCATTGCCTCCCCATATGGAAGAGGTGACAACTGCAACAGGACAAGAAAATAACCCCCTTAGTTATAACCATGAGATTTCATTACTTAGTACATGGCTAGGGACTATTTCCCTAACTAAGCTTACATGGAACCACCCAAGGGCGACAAAGCATAAGTGAAGACAAAGAAAATTGGTTTTTTTTGCTCATTTTTATTAAAATATTAGCCTAAATGAAAGCTTAAGGAGGGTAAATTAAGTTGTACACTTTTTTACCAACTAAAATTTTGCTAAAAGTAATGAATGTAAAGAGATGAAAGTTAAAGAGAGATTGCACCAGATTTATAATGGTTCAACAAATAGCCTATGTCCACTACATTGATTCCTCGCGAAGTATCTTCCAAATTCACTAACTAGAGTGCTTCTTTGAAATAGGCAAGCACTATCCTCTATACATCTTGTGTTTTTAGGGGCTCAACACAAACCTTACGGGGTCTCATAGGTCTCTTAACCCAATGATCTTTTCTACTCATAATGAATGAATAAATGATAAGGAGAATACAAATACAAAGGAATCTCACCAAAAAAATAACACTCAAGGTGTTTTACAACAAGCTTTCAATAAGACTCTTAAGTTTGAAACTTAAGAATGAAAACCAAATAAAATGATTGCAGATAGGGTTTTTAGAATAAGGATGAAGTTGAAGATCAAGAGTATTTGGACATCTTGGCTTGTTTTTTGCCTTCTTCATTTTTCTTCAAGAGTTTTTGGACTTCTTTGCCTATTTCCAATGGTTGCTTTCCAACCAAGAGGAAGGATAGAAATAGGTGAAGATAAAACAATTTGAACTTGAAGCTTGAGAATCGAGCCATTGGAAAGCAACCGTCAATAACAAATGACATTAGCATGTCTCCCATATTTGAAAATGACTTAGTCTTGTCCTTTAATCAGATAAAACAATTTGAAAACTAAAATTATCAACCTGTAACATCCAAGATATGTTAGATGAAGATTTGAAAGGATTTTTGATTCAAATAGTTTATTTCTAATAGCTTGATTCTTGAATTTTTCTGATTGAGGATTTTCGATACTCGAGTATTATGGACCTTGTAGTCAAGTATTTTGTACTGAATTTTTTTAGATTTTAATATATAGCTTTAGGTAGTCGAGTATTGAAATTTAGTACTCAAATATTTTTGATGGATTGTTTCAAATAGTTTAGTATTATTACCCTTTGGTAATCGAGTATTTTTGAAACTGAGACTTTCATACATTATGTGCTTCAGTGTAGTAATACTCAAGTATTGTATTCCTGTACTTTAGTATTTTTGAATTGCATTCAACCAACATTCTGTGCTATAGTACCATACTTGAGTGTTAAATCATTATACGTGAGTATTGTTGACTGTACTTTAACATATTTTGATCTATAGTAAAATACTCGAGTATTTTACTTCAATACTTGAGTATTTGTTACCAACACATTGATACTTGATTATTTACACATAATACTCGATTATTCACTTAAATTCTCAACTATATCTTTATTTAAACCTGCAGTACTTCAATTTATTTTTGTCTATACGTCAAATACTTTGATAATTCATCAACCTTAAGTATAATTGTTTTGCAACTCATATTTTCAAAATATAAATTGCTAAAAAGAAAGTTATTTAGTTTGTGAAATTGAAGTCAGACCCCATTATTTTTGTTATATAAATTTCTAGTTTCACTACCACATTCATCTTTCCTAGTTTATTTTTACTCCCTTTCCTTGAGTCACATGACGCTTCATCCATTTATTCACATGCAACCAAAAAAGTGCAAGTAGCCATGTCATTTCTTCATCTTACCTTTTCTCTTTCCTTTTATTTCAAAAATTACTTTCCCTTAAAGAGCGAGTGAGCAATACATAATATCATGTTGTAAATATACATAGAGTTTAGAAAGAGACAAAAAAGTGGAGTAAATGCTGTTAAGTCAATGAATAAATAGCAACATTAGGCAAATAGAGGGAGATAGAAGAAAAATCATGTCTAACGTTGAGGAAAAAGAAACATCGAGCGATCGAGAAGGCAGAAGCAACGCTTGCTATGATGGTGGTAGCGATCACGTAGACGAAGAGTTGAAGAAAGGGCAATGGTCACCATCTGAAGATGAGATCTTGGCTGAGTATGTGAAAAAGAATGGTGAAGGGAATTGGAATCAAGTGCATAGGAAAACTAGTCTAAAGAGATGTGGAAAGAGTTGTAGGCTGAGATGGCTAAACCATTTGAAGCCTAATCTGAGGAAGGGAGCTTTTTCTGTTGAAGAAGTGAAGCTAATCCTTGAACTCCACAATAAGTATGGTAACAAATGGGCTCACATAGCCACTAAGGTAAATTTTCTTTTCCGATTCATAAATAATTCGCTTTCCTATCATAAGCATGTATGTGCTTTGTAATTTTTATTCTCATCTTCTTCTTCCTCTTCCTCTTTTGTTCTTGCCTTGATTTTCTCAGTTAAATATATTGATAAGCTTTTTTTTTTTTTTACCTTTTTTAACCCATAGAAATTCCAATCTGGGTAGGAATTAAACCTTTTGAAGCTTTTCCTTAATTTGGTATGTATGTACATAATTCGTTTTCCTATCATAAGCATGTATATGCTTTGTAATTTTTATTTTCATCTTCTTCTTCCTCTTCCTCTTCCTCTTTTGTTCTTGCCTTGATTTTCTTGGTTAAATATATTGATAAGTTTATTTTTTTTACCTTTCTTAACCCATAGAAATTCCAATCTGGGTAGGAATTAAACCTTTTGAAGCTTTTCCTTAATTTGGTATGTATATGTACATATGTTCATATTACACACACTCTCTCTCTCTATTTACTTGGTTAAATATATGGGTTAAGTTGCATTTTCTACTTCTTCCTTTAACCTGTAGAAGCTTTGATCTAGATTGGAGTTAAATGTTTGGCCAAAAGACCAATTTATCCAAGCACTATATGTTAATACCCACTTTAGTACCTATCTTTTTTTTTTTTTTTTGTCAATTAAGCACTTGAATTTTCATAATTGTCCAAATTTAGTACCTGATATCAATAAAGTATTAATCATTATTAATCAATCTAATTGTTGACTCACAAGCATGAAATTAACATTTTTTATGAAAGTATTAATTATTAGACCAATTGTTTACTTTACACAAATATTTCGATTATTTAGCACTAAATTTTACCAAATTATTTTATTTCCCTTCTAACTTCATGGTTAAGTAATAAGAACAAACCAAATATAAATTATACTAGGCAATGGCATATAATACAAGGGGCAAATTGACCTTTTAGCCTAAATGTTTTCAAGCCCCGCCCTCTCTCTCGCTTTCTATATAAATACACTATTATCTATCTATCTATTTTATAGAGCTTTCATATTTGCATTATCTTTCCTATTTGGTCTATTAAATGTTCGTCTTACTTTCTTTAGTTTCTTTATTTGATCAAATTTTCTATTTTGGCATCCAGGTTCCTGGTAGAACAGATAATGAGATAAAGAACTTTTGGAACACCAATGTTAAGAAACTCCAACAAGTCGATCATCATCAAAACACCAGTTCTAGTTCCTCTTTTCCCCGTTCCCATTTCTCTAACTCTCTTCAAACATCAAATCCTTTGCCAATAACATTCCATACTTTTACATCTGCTTCACCACCATCAAGTTCCTTTAATCAAAACTTTCAAGGTCAATTACCACTTGCTTGTTCTCAAACCAAGTTTACTGGTTTTGACTTCACTCCATCAACCACCATGGGAAACTTCTCATATCCACATCAAACTAACTCAAGAGTTTTTGACTTCAACACACCACCAACTCTGGAAAGCTCTTTTAATCAACTTGACACTAATGCTTTTAGCTTCAACCCATCAACAACTCCAAAAGGCTTTTCGAACCCATTTGGGTCTAGTACTAATTTTGGGTCCAACACTACACCGTCCTTGGGAGGCTCTTCCAACTCACTTCAAACCATGCCTATCTTTTCTCAATTCCATACTATACCAAGGGTGGGTAGCTCTTCTAAACCATTTCAAGCCACACCTGGTGGTTTTACTACATCTGTAGAAGGTTCTTCCAACATGATTAAAATTGTGCCCAAAAGTGTTGGGTTGAATACTACACCATCCATGGGAAGCTCAACCAACCCATTTCAAGACATGCATTGCTCCAACCCCCTTCAAAGTACGCCCGATAATTTTGGGTCACCATTTGTTGGAAGCTTGTCTGACCACATTCAAACAAATGATAGTAGTTTTGGTTTCTTAACTACAACATCAGTGGGAAATTCTATTAACTCATTTCAAACCAAGCCTAGTGGTTCTGGATTTAATGTGGATAAGGCTTCCAATCCACTTCAAAACACATATATTGGTTTTTCCTTAGATCCAAAGCCAACCATTGAAGGCTCTTGCAATCCACTTGGTTTTGCCCCCATCTCACAACCAGAATCTAATCAAAATCAATCACTAGTTATGGGGGAGACTACACAACCTTCTCATGGGCATATAAATGCTAGTTATATGACAGAAACACTTGAATTGGATGATGAAAGAGAGTTGGAAGAAGTTATTGGGAAGTCCAAGGCATTGATGCATTTCGAATATCAGAAGAAAGAAACTTCCTTGAAAGGTAAAGATAAGGTCATATACGAATCAAATGCAGAGTTTATGGATGTTCTCGCACAACCATTAGCTGATTCAACTTTACCTTGTTCATCCGTGGGTGAGTTGAATTCATTTATTATGTTTTTAATGTTACAACTAAGCATGCATATAAAACTAAAGAATCTTATTTAATGATATTGCTTCTAAACTTTGGTAATTTATTGAAAGACATTTCTTCAGTAATAAAAAATTTTAAATGAAAATTTAATTTTGATAAAACTATATAATATCGATTTAGTAAAGGATTAAAATAAAAAATTAGAATTAAAAAAATGTCATTGTTACTTATAACCCCATATATATCATCTTGTCAACATATAACTACACATTAATAACACTATCAGTCATTGTGTTGAGGGTTCAATTGACTTTTTAAGTTAATTTACACTTGAGAAAGAGATTGCATGGCTAGTTTGTGCTTCTTTTAAACTCACTACAGTATAAAGAACATTAGATTTATAGAACTTTACTCCACTTGAAATTTATTATAAAAATCTATTTGTTAATTATTTCATATATTATCATTTTTTTATTTTTATAAAGCATGTATAAGTTTAAGTTAACTTTGTTCATATATGTAGGGATCAAAGAAAAAGGGCCACTAGAAGAGATCAACCCACTTGATGATGATCTATCCTTCTTGCTTGATGCACCAATTATTGATGATGACGTTGCTTTATTTCTTGAAACATCAAATGCTTCAATTGGACAATCACCAAATATGGAAGTAGCAATTGAAGATTCATCAATGGGTTTGATGTCACCCTCTCAATTACTTCTTGATGACACTGTGGCAGCAAACAACAATGAGAATGAAGGCCTCTAAAATGTTACTCAAATAACAATCCGAGAGGGAGGGGTGAAACTTATGGATGTGCTAAGAGTTTGTTTCTTATGCTTTAAAAGTTTGTATTTCTATAACTTTTGCTAGCTTGTGGGTGTTTTACTTTCATCTTCTACTAAGAGTCTGTTTGGTCTTTTGTCAAACATAACTTTATTTCCTATGTGGTAAACTCAACCTAATTCTTCTAGCCATGAGACTTTGATCATTGGTTGGGGAATTTGGTTATTGTGGTGCTCTTAGATTATCATGTAGTTGTTATGGGTATCAAACTTATTCTAGTTGGTGTGTCTATGCATATATGCATTAACTATTTTAGTTCAATATTTTCCTAATACTTGACAATAATTTCTTATGGTGCTAAATCCTATTGCTAATGATTATTGGTAGTACTAACTATTTGTTCTTATGGTTGCCCAAAACTATGTTGAAAATGTTATCATAAAAGGCACTTGCAATTGTGCTACATTCCTTTGGTGAACAGTGCCCATTTTTGGGAAACAATTTAATTTAATTGCCTCTTGCTAAATATCATGTTTGCTTATATATGATATTAATTTCATATTACTTATTATTGAACCATTAAAGTCAATTACACTTGTTGCACACAAAATAGTGAACATTTTGCTAGGTACATCAAGTTACTCTATTTGCTAATGAAGTTATTGTTGTTGTACATATTTTGCGAGGTTATCATAAATGTTATTAAGAAATGGACAATGGTATTTCTTTAAACACATAAAGATAAGGTAAAAGACTAAACATATATATATATATATAGAGTTGATGAATGGCAACATTTTCTTCTTTGGATTTCTCTTCTTACTCTTAATAATTATAAAATTGCGTTGTCTTTCTTTTCTTTCACCCTATCTTTTTTGGGTTATCGTTTTTTGAGTCAATACTAGGATTCATAGATGACATAAATGTAAACCCATATGATGGATACATGTTATAGAAAATTGACAAATGAATAAAAAGTTAGCTGAGCTTGAAGTTGGTTGAAATACACGATGAGTTAATCAGGTAGCCTACTTTGAACCTAGATAAAATCCAATCAAGGTTAGATTAAGATGAATCAAAAGATAGTTATCAAGGTAGACATAACCAAGAACACAAGATGACTACAGATTTCAATATTAACGGTTGGAATGGAAATTATTTGGCTCAAAAGATTGTTGAAAATAAATGTTAAGACACAACTAACAATTTAGGAAGGTAACTTTGGACTTGAATTTTAGACAAACAAATTTGAAATAGAATGAACCATTTGACAGGCCTAATAAATGACATGTATGGGAAAAAATAGTACATTTAATATGTATTTCTGACCCTTAATGAGAAAGATAGATGAATTAAAAGAATTTTTAAAAAAAATTACCAAAAAGAAATTGAGGAATGAATGTAATTGTTAGAGTCTTTGAAATATTGCTGAGTTTTCCAAATTAGGGTTGAAATTGATAAAGAATCAATATGGGATAGAGATTTTGAAAGGATTGAGAAAATTTTTGGTAAGAAATTGACAATTGATATGCTAGGTGGAGAAGTTAGAATTGAAAGGTTTTCTTTGTAAAAAGCTTATTTTCAAGCATTCTAAGTGAAAAGATATAAGAGAATGTGAAAAAATGAGAATTCTAGTGAGCTTAGTGGCTGGAAGACCGAATTTTGGTGGCAAGGAGTAACAAAACCAATCGTTATCAAATTGATTTAGTGGTAAAAGTTGGCAGAATTTGGCTGTTTTAACTGTTCAAGAAGGTCGACGACAACAAAAGGGTTTTGACAGTATTTTCTAACTTGGTAAAAGGATATTGGGAAATGCTAGCAGTGGGATAAAGCTCGTTGGCAGTGGAAGGGTGTGGATGGAGAACAAGAAAGAGAAAGACAAGCAAAATTATTGTAAAAGTTGGAACTTTTCCAATGTGACACTTCTACCCTTAAACTTCTAGGTCATTGCACATACACTTTATAATTTATGTGATTTATGTTTATAACCTTTAATTTTGCTCAAATTTCATGAGTACCTTGTAATTTGTTTGTTATTGCAATTATGCCCATCATTATGGTATAAATCACACTAATGACATCAAATTTAAGGTTTAGCATAATAGCATAGATCATAGTGCGTTTAAAACTTAGTACATGTTTGTAAAGTTGAAATATACTAACATGCTATATTTTAATAACATAGCTACTACATCTTTAATGGTTTTTTTTTTTTTTTTATTTCAAGGTATGTGCAAAATTTACCATATTGAATATGCGTTAATGAGTATTGCTACTTAGTAGGGGTTAGAAAATGGTATGTATGTCTCATGTTTTGCATGACTGAAAAAGATAATTTTCTTGTCACAAATCTTAAATTGTTTATGCTCTTCATTTAGTGTAACACCTGCCTCCCGAAAATCCCATTACTAAGAGAACCCAGGGAGGTGGAAACCCAGCATGTATAAACAAAGCATGGAAAATGCAATATGAATTACAACATGGTTAAAAGAACAAGAGTACAACAAGTCAAACCGATCACGTCACCGCACAACCCCTTCTCATACCTTGTCACCTCACCTATCCACAACACTAAAGTACTATTAGGAGGATCAATGACACTGCCACATCTCATGTTAACAACTATATCACATCGTTAAGAAAGCCAATATAGTAAAAGCCACATCAAAACGAGGATCCATGTCCTCTCACACATTGGATTTACACCAGGTGAGCATCAAGGGGGTAACCCTACACGCACTGACTATCTCGGCGAGTATCACATGCATTGGATTATACCAGGCAAGTATCATCCACATGTGCTCAGGCATGCACCAAGTCTCACATGCACCGAACACCCTCGGATCACACTAGGCAAACATCACACCACAAGCACCAGATTACACCAGGCAAGAATCAAGAGCCAACGCTCCATATGCATTAGATTACACTAGGCAAGCATCAAGAGCTAACGCTCCATATGCATTAGATTACACTAGGAAAGCATCATCCACATGCACTAGATCACACTAGGCAAGCATCATCCACATGCACTAGACCACGCTTGGCAAGCATCATCAACATGCACTGGATATCCCAAGGCAAGCATTCAGGTCTCACATGCACTGGTTGTCACGAGGCAAGTATTTGGGTGCATAGTTGTACCCTCCCATACCTTTGTGGATCAACCATAACATAAATGCCCATAAAGGCATATGCAATAAGAATGTAATAGGTGCCCAACCATAGTGAGTATCAACTCTCCATTGAGAATATGCACATGTGATGAAGAGTGCTCGGGTTATTAGCACTGGTAATACGCTAGGGTTAGGCCACGATTGATCTTACATAAAGAATGGAATACACGCCTTTTTAGTTTAGCCACGAACATAATCAAACCAAGGGATCAAAGTCCCACACACTGTCTAAGACATTTCATGACTAGGTCCCATAATGTACCTCACAAGCCCATGTCTTACACCACTTCCAATGTAGTGCACACTGGAAAATGAATGCCAATAAGCCCACACTATGCACATCAACCACATATGTATAAGTATAACACACTCTCATAGCTTCCTCTAACCCCTCTTCAAATGGACACAAAGGGGTTCAATGCCATGCCAATGAATGTATAATCACCCCTATGAACATTTAGACCTGTGTTGGGACCAAGATTAAAATACCCAAAACTTATCCAAATTACTTGAATTCTATGCCAAATCGAATCTTATCTAGTATAGTTTACAACGCTTCAAAAGGTTCACAAATCCAATTTTTTTACAAAATGTTATGCTCAAAACAGGGGAGCATGCGCAGGCTGTAAATGCAAAAAATAGTCGACTAATGGGAAGGCAACTGTCGACCAATAGTGGTATTGGCACCCAAACTGTCGACCGATTAAGGCAATGGTTGACCGATAAAACCCTCTACACCCATCTATCAATCAATCATGGAAAAACAATCGATCAAAAACAAAGCAAAACCCCCAAACACACCCAAATACAACAAAAATGGGGAAAAAGCACACACAAGTGATCCCTTAACCCAAAAACACCACTCATTTTAGGCTTATAGGGTGAAACTAACCCTACTTTGAGGCCCAAAGAAGACCAACAAGATTAAACCAACCGTAAGAGAGATTTACAAAGGTTTCTACATAACCCTCCCAACTAAGAATTCCTTGGGAAATCATGGGATTTTCATACACCATCCCTCCAACAACATAAGTAAGGCTTACAAAAGAGATTAATGGGACTAGAACTTGGCTTAGTTAAGCCTTTCTTGATGCTCCTACTTGAGAAGATGCTCTTCCAAACCCCTTTTACTTCTCACTTCCAATAAGCAAGCTAGCAAGAAGAAAGGAAGAAGAAGAAGAAGAAATCTTTACCTTTACCATCCCTTTGGCACACCAACAATCAAAGGAGAAGAAAGAGAAGAAGCCTTTACCTCTTTGCTCCCCCTTTCTCGTTCGGTTCCCTCCCATTCTCTTTCTTTGCCTCTTACTTGCAAATACAACCCCCCTTCTTCTTATATATATATACACTCCCACACACAATTACTTAAATGTCCCCACTCACCTTTATCTTTTTCCATCATGCCATCACTTGCATACAAACACTTACATATATATATATATATACACTCCCGCTTTTCTTGAATTATTAAACATAATATTATCTTCCACACACTTAAAATAATTCCAACATATTGATCAATTTATGGCGAAAATATAATACGCATAATAGTATTGATAGCTTAACCTAGACCCATTAATGGGTCGTTACAGATTCTCCCCCCGTTAAAAGAATTTTATCCTCGAAATTCACGTTTGACTCAACGAATACCGAAGAATAGACTTGGCACATTTAATTTTCTTCCCAAATTTCCAGGTAACATCATTCAACACTGGGTCTTTCATACATATTGGGTGTAAGTCCTTTTCAACTCCCAAATCATATTTTCATTTGGATCATGGCACTATTATTAACACTCATACACTTCTTACTTCTTTACATTATCACCTATGTCTGTGATACCATAAATGCAATATTATATATCGACATACTTTCCAACATTCACTTCCATAGCTATTGCTCTCAATTTTATCTTCACATATAGCTACTATCACACTTACATCTACATTAGTAAGTTTTAGACCCTTTTTGGGGTTTCTACCCATCTTACTTAAATCGATCATTTCATATTACCCATTTGTATGCATCACCCCATCTGTTCCAATTTTATAATACTACACACACGCACACACACACACACACACACACATATATATATATATATCTTTTTCCCATTACTTCACATAGCAGATGTCGGCCCAGCATGAACAATCGACGAATGGAAGGAGAATGGGTGACAGTTCACGACCGACTAACAACCCCCCTTACACACAGTTGACTGTCCGCTGTGCCTTGCTACTGCTTTCCCTATCCTTTCCAACTACCCACATGCATACACACATACATACCCCTTAACATTAATGACCACACAAGATAACAATATTATCACACAAACATATCCACCCATATGCAGTTATACACCTTACCTATTTTAAGAAAACGTTCATACTCAATCATATATTATTCTCATCATCTCGTTCCCTAGTACTTACCACACACTTATGATTTCTTTTATACTAACAATTTTATCATATCATCATACGAACCAACGTCCTACCACGCGCCAGAATCACCCCGAGCTAGCCTCATGAGTTATAGGCCCACACGCACTGATTTTCCTCAGGCGAGCATCATGAGCTGAAACTCCACATGCACCAAGTTTCCCTAGGCAACCATCACAAATATATATATATATATATACCCACACACCAAACTCATACCCTAAGGTTATTCTCAACATATTTAGTGTGATCATAACATGTCATAAATGCCACTTATAAGGCCCATGCATTACCAATTTCTACCCACATTACAATACCACAATCTTGTATGCCCGATATACTCATATACCATTTCCATGGTAATCAATCAAACACAATGCTCACAATTGAACACTTTGATAATTAAGATAGTTTTGAATTACTTAAACATCTTCCCCCTATAGACATTACTCAACTTTAACACAGTTATAAATTAGCTCTTTGATTAGTGGTTAATTTTGTAAAAATTTTGTTATAATTATACCCTTCTTTCGATCTTAAATATGGTTTAAATTAGATATTAATATATATTTTATGGTTATATGCAAGTTTAAATTGAAAGATGAATGAAATGAAGTTCTAAAGTAAATAATAATAATATATAAAATTATATATAATACATATACATCATTATATGCATGCATGTACTATATATATATAATATAATCTAATATATATGCGTGCTATGTGTAATACATATATATAATCTATAATTTATTAATAATATTAAATTATTTTTTTTATTTTTAGCCATGAAGAAATCAAACCCATGAAGAATTCAAGCCCATGAAGAATTCAAGTCCATGAAGAAATCAAATCCATGAAGAATTCAAGTCCATGAAGAAATCAAACCCATGAAGAATTCAAGCCCATGAAAAATTAGTCCATGAAGAATTCAAACCCATGAAGAATTAAGGCCCAATTTGAGCAACCCATGGAAGATATTATTTGGAGAAAGCCCAAGGATTATTTTTAATCCTAATGAAGATTAAAAACCAATTTATAGAAATCTATTTTTATTTTTTATGTGAGAGCTTTATTAGGTGTGTTTTTTAGCTAAAATCCATTTAACTATTAGGTGGATATTATAGCTAAAATCCATTTAACTTTATGAGTGCTTTATTAGGTATGTATTTTAGCTAAAATCCATTTAATATTAGGTGTGTATTATAGCTAAAATCCATTTAACTTTAAGTGTGTGAGTGCCCATTAGATATAATTATGTCTAATTGAATAATTGAAATTGTGTGGTTTCTATTGCATCTTGTGGCCTATAAATAGCTCACTTGATTGCATTTGTAAGTGTGATTATTATTCTTGAATCAAAGTTTAGTTGTTTTCTTATAATTCTCTCTTTGAGAATTGTTCTTGTTCTTTCCCCTTTTCTTTAGTATTCTCTCTTGTGATCTTACTTCCTTCCTTTCTTCTTTTAAATTCTTATGTCATTTATTATTACTTTATTATTCACCGCCTAAATGGCCGGTTAATTTGTGCCTTTAAATTTCTACAATTTTAATTCTTGTCATTTAATTATTCACCGCCTAAATGGACGGTTAGTTTATGCCTTTAAATTTCTGCAATTTTAATTCTTGTCATTTAATTATCCACCGCCTAAATGGCCGGTTAGTTTATGCCTTTAAATTTCTTGTCATTTAAATTTTGTTATTTAAATTACGTTGTTTAAATTCATGTCAATTAACTTTTAAATGGAAATGAGTAGCTAAATCTAATATTGGGTTAAGGCAAGGACAGTGTCCAACGCCAATGATTCCCAAAGAAAGCTGCGCTTTAAATAAGTAACATTAATTTAAATTTCAGTATGAGTGTATCTTAATTATTGAGAAATCACTAGGTTTGGATTGGAGCGTAAGCCTAACTTAGAGCTTTCATGCCATGTATGAGAGTTACTAGAACTGGAAACGCTATCACACCCAAACCCGGATGATTAATTTAGTTGTTTTGTGTATTAATTGCAATTGGATTTATGGTGGTTGCTTAAATTAGAATCCCGCATATCTTGTATGGGGATTGCTTAACCTAGAACTATCATCTTCTCTAATTGCATTTAATAACAAACCCTCATATCTGAAATTAAATTAATGTTTTATGCTAAAATTAGGGAATCAACGGGTTGGCACTGAAATTGTCTTAACTCAAGTACTATCCAATTTTATATTCTCACTTAAAGTATTTATTTCAATTACTGCCTTAATTTATTTCCTAGTATCTGTTGTTTAAAAAACCATAAAAAACCTTGTTGCCAATTTGTCCAAATGCGTGTGTGCTTGTGTGACATTCTTTTTATTTTGCCATAAATAAATCTCTCAGTGGACGACCTGGACTCATTCAGAAAATATAAATTTAAGTTTGGACTACAACTGCACTCGTACACTGACGAGTATAAACCTCTCACCTAAATAAAGAAAAAAATATAAAATTTTTATTGTGTTTTGTTTTGTGTTTTAATTGCAGGGTGGGAGTGCAGCCAAATTTTGGCGCCGTTGCCGGGGAGATTGAGGCAAAAACAAAAAGGAAAAAAAAAATATAAGAATAAGCATCTCCTGATAAATTCGGTAACTCTGTTTCTTTTTACTTTATTTTTTTTTGTCCATTGTGTATGATACTTAGGTCTGGTAGAACTGTAGAAAATCAATCGCTCATGTCTCAACACAATGAGAACATACCACTTGCACACAACATGTCTGCACGTGGTAGTGACCACGGTGACCCTGATCCCATTGATCAGGAGATGATCAGACCCCTTAGAGAGTATCTTCATCCTCCTAGGCAGACAACCCCCTCTTGCATTATTCTTCCCATCAACCATCATAGGTTTAACTTCAAACCTGGCACAATCCAATTGTTGCCAACTTTTCATGGCATGGATTCTGAAAATCCATATACTCATATGAAAGAATTTGAGAAGTATGTAGCACTTGCATGGACCATACAGCAAATGAGGATGTCATAAGATTAAAACTCTTTCCATTCTCACTGAAAGATAAGGCAAAAATATGGTTAAGCACTCTCCCACCTAGATCTATAGGAACTTGGAGAGAAATGCAAACAACTTTCTTAAAAAAATACTTCCCTGCCAACAGAACTGCTACTCTTCAAAGACAAATCATGAACTTTGCCTGTAAACCAAATGAGAATTTTGCTCAAGCGTGGGAAAGGTTCAAAGACCTTCTTCACACTTGTCCGCACCATGCTTTTGAGCAATGGAGAGTGGTCAATTTCTTTCATGATTCACTCACTCCCCAATTGAAAATGCTAGTTCCTACAATGTGCAATGGAGAATTCTATGAGAAGACTCCAGAAGAAGCTTTCCACTTCTTTGACACATTGGCTGAGAATACAAGGAACTGGGAAGTTGGTCCAACATCTGCTCTTGATTCAAGAGAAAATCCACAACCTAGAGGGAGATACCAACTGAGTGAGAGTGACGATTTAAATGCAAGATTAACTGCTTTAACAAAGAAAGTTGAAAACATGCAACCCAAAAAGGTGCAATCTGTTAATCAAGTGGAAGTAAAGTGTGCTGTGTGTGATGCAACATATCATTCAACTGAAGAATGTCCTACCCTACCTGCTTTCAAGGAGGTATTGTATGGGCAGACTAATAACAATCATTCACACAACTTTAAGGGGAGACAAAATCAAAATCAGAGTGGAGCCTATTATGGGAATAATCAGAACTACAATTCATACCATCCCAATAATAGAAATCACCCCAATTTTTCTTGGAGAAATGATTCTGGAAATCATTCTCAACCTCCCTTCCCTACACAACAACACACCTTCCAACAAAATCAAGGTTCTTCATCCAATACTTACCAATCTCATAGGAGATCTTTGGAAGATACCTTGCACCAGTTCATCCAAAGTCAGACAGGTATCAACAATCAGGTTGCTCAGCTTGTCAAAAATCAAGACCAAACAAATAGAGCCATAGAAGACATTAGGAGCCAGTTGACCAAGATAACACAAACATTGAGTGTGAGAGAACCCGGAAGGTTTCCATCCCAAACTAATCCTAACCCAATTAGGCAAACCAACAAGGTAGAAGCTTCAAATAGTGAAACCAACACTCATGAACAAGTGCAAGCAGTGACTACCCTAAGAAGTGGAAGAATAATTGAGAAACCAACTGATCCTAGGATAAACCAACATGTTGATGAAGAAAAAGAACCAAAAGATCATGAATCCACCGTGGAAAAAAATGAAAAAATGAAAAAAATGAGAAAAATGAAAAACAAAAAGAAGATGAGAAAGAAATTCAATACAGGCCCAAACCACCTTTTCCACAAAGGTTGAATCATTTGAAAAAAGAGCAACAAAATGCAGATATATATGAAGTGTTTAAGCAAGTGAGAATCAACATCCCGCTGTTGGATGCAATCAAACAAACACCTTCATATGCAAAGTTTTTGAAAGATCTGTGCACTGTCAAAAGGAAAACAAATGTGCATGAAAAGACATTCTTGACTGAACAAGTCAACGCCATTCTCCAATTGAAAACTCCTCCCAAATACAAAGATCCAGGCTGTCCAACCATTACATGCATCATAGGAAGTCAAAAGGTTGATCGGGCACTCTTGGATTTAGGAGCTAGTGTCAATTTGTTGCCATATAGTGTGTATCAACAGTTGGGATTAGGTGAGCTTAAACCCACTAGAGTGACCCTTCAGCTGGCTGATCGATCAGTCAAAGTTCCACGAGGAATTGTGGAGGATGTTCTGGTACAAATCGATAAGTTTTACTTTCTAGTGGACTTCATCGTTTTGGACACCCAGCCGCATCAGGGGCCTCAACCTCTTGTGCCAGTCATCTTAGGTCGACCATTCCTTGCCACATCAAATGCCATCATCAACTGTAGGAATGGTGTGTTAAAGCTATCTTTTGGGAACATGATTGTAGAAATGAATATCTTCAGGGTAGCCAAACATCAGGACACTGAGAGTGAAGTGGAGGAGGTAGACTTGATCCAAACACTGACCAATGACTATTTTGAAGAGTTCATGAGAAGACCCAAAGAAGAAAATCAAGATCTTGAGGAAATAAGAGAAGTGAAAGTCATAGGCAAAGAAAGTGAGAAGCCTACATGGATGCCTGGTTTAGAGCCATTAAGGAACTTGGACAGTAAGCTCATAGCTCCTGATAGCCATCAGTCCACTCCTGAGAGAAAGCCATTGCCCAGTGATTTGAAGTATGTCTTTCTAGGAGAAGGGGAAGCATTCCCAGTGGTGATTTCTTCAAGTTTGACACCTTAGCAAGAGCAACAACTGATAGAAGTTCTAGAAGCACACAGGAAGTCATTAGGATAGACCATTTCAGATTTACAAGGTATTAGCCCTTTGATCTGTACTCATAAGATATTCTTGGAAGAAGGAGCAAAACCAGTTAGGCAAATGCAAAGGAGATTAAATCCCAACATGAAAGAAGTTGTCAGAAAAGAAGTGCTTAAGCTATTGGATGCTGGAATAATTTACCCAATCTCTGATTCTAAGTGGGTAAGTCCAACACAGGTAGTACCCAAAAAGTCTGGAGTCACTGTTGTAAAAAATGAGAACAATGAACTGATTCCCACGCGCATCTAGACAGGATGGCGTATGTGCATTGATTATAGAAAGCTCAATTCTGTGACAAGGAAAGATCATTTTCCTTTGCCTTTCTTGGATCAAGTTCTGGAGAGAATAGCAGGCCAAGCCTACTATTGTTTCTTAGATGGGTACTCAGGGTACAATCAGATAGAAATTGCACTAGAAGATCAAGAGAAGACAACTTTCACATGTCCATTTGGGACATTTGCATACAGGCGCATGCCATTTGGGTTATGCAATGCTCCAGCCACCTTTCAAAGGTGTATGATGAGCATTTTCAGTGAAATGGTTGAGCAGATTGTTGAAGTATTTATGGATGACTTTTCTGTTTATGGAAGTAACTTTGAGGCCTGTTTGGAGAATCTGAAAAAGGTTTTAGCAAGATGTGAGGAAACAAATTTGATACTCAATTGGGAAAAATGTCACTTCATGGTGAAACAGGGCATAGACTTGGGGCACATCGTTTCATCTAGGGGGATGGAGGTAGACAGGTCAAAAATTGAAACAATTCAAAAACTCCCCATCCCTAGGAATGTGAAAGACATCAGAAGTTTTTTGGGACATGCAGGGTTTTATAGGAGATTCATTGCTTCCTTTAGCACCATAACAAGGCCCTTGTGCCATTTGTTATCTCAAGATGTTCCGTTTGAATGGAGTCCTGCCTGTCAAAATGCTTTTGATAAATTGAAAGATGCACTCATTTCAGCACCTATCATTCAGTCCTCTAATTGGTCCCTCCCGTTTGAACTTATGTGCGATGCTAGTGATTACGTGGTAGGAGCTGTGTTAGGGCAGAGGAAGGATAAGAAACCTCATGTGATATATTATGCTAGCAAAACTCTTAATGAGGCACAAAAGAATTACACCACTACAGAGAAAGAGTTACTAGCAGTTGTCTTTGCCTTGGACAAGTTTCGATCTTACCTCGTAGGGTCACTAGTGATCATTTTTACTGATCACGCTGCTCTGAAGTATTTGTTCACAAAGCAAGATGCAAAACCCCATCTGCTCCGATGGATCTTACTCTTGCAAGAGTTCAACATTGAAATCAGAGACAAGAAGGGAGTAGAAAATGTGGTGGCTGACCATTTGTCAAGGATTCCAAGTCAAGATCTCACACAATTTGATGAACCAATTCATGACAATTTCCCTGATGAGCAACTGTTTGAAGTGAATGTTATTCGTGCATCATCTGTTGTCCCTTGGTATGCCGACATTGCGAACTACCTGGCAACTGGTCTGATCCCAGACCATTGGAGTAAGCAAGATAGGAATAAATTCTTCAGAAAAGTCAGAACCTTCTTTTGGGATGAGCCCTACCTCTTCAAGTATTGTCCTGACCAAATCATCCGTAGATGCATACCCGATCATGAGCAACAAAGTGTCATCAATTTCTGTCATACTCTTGCATGTGGAGGCCATTTTTCTGTCAAGAAAACAGTTGAAAAATTTTTCAGAGTGGATTTTATTGGCCGACACTGTTCAAGGATGTGTACAAGTTCTGTTCAAATTGCGATCGATGTCAAAGGTTAGGAAGTCTGTCAAGGAGAAACATGATGCCATTACATCCGATCCAAGTGTTAGAAGTTTTTGACTGTTGGGGTATGGATTTTATGGGCCCATTTGTCAATTCATTTGGTTATGAATATATCTTACTTGCTGTTGACTATGTGTCCAAATGGGTAGAAGCAATTCCGGCCAGAACAAATGACCATAGGACTGTCGTGAAATTTTTGAAAGAAAACATATTCAGTCGATTTGGGATGCCACGAGCAATCATCAGTGATGGGGGTTCCCATTTTTGTAATAAAGTTATGGCAGGATTAATGAAGAAATATGGTGTACTGCATAAGGTTGCAACACCATACCATCCCCAAACCAATGGTCAAGCCGAGCTAGCCAATAGGGAGATTAAGCGCATATTGGAAAAGACTGTTGCTGCTAATCGTAAGGATTGGTCCTTAAGACTAGTAGACGCTCTTTGGGCGTACAGGACAGCTTACAAAACAATTTTGGGAATGTCTCCCTATAGGCTAGTATACGGTAAATCTTGTCATCTGCCGGTGGAAATTGAGCATAAAGCATATTGGGCAATTCATAAGATCAACAAGAGTCTAACTGAAGCAGGCTTATCTAGGAAGCTCCAATTGAATGAGCTTGAGGAAATTCGGAATGAAGCATTTGAAAATGCACGATTAGCCAAGGTTCGCATGAAAGAGTTACATGATCGGCACATCATTCGAAAAAGATTTCAGGTAGGGCAACGGGTACTCTTGTATGATTCTCGATTGCATCTATTCCCAGGAAAATTGAAGTCTCGATGGGTCGGCCCCTTTGTAATCAAGTCCATCTCAGGACATGGGGCATTTGAGATAGAAAATCCGGAGTCAGGACAGCTTCTAACAGTCAATGGTCATAGGTTGAAACCATACCAGGGTAGTGTTGAGGAGAATGAAAGAGTTGTGGATTTGGATGATCCATCATCATCTGATGAGTAGGGAAAGTTTCCTATCGTCTGGGAATCTGATGTTAAAAGACCACCTTTCCATTTAGGTTAAATGGATGTTTATAGATCTGAAAAAAAAATAAAAAAAAATAAAATAAAATAATAATAATAATAAAGAAGTATATATATAAGTTGTTCATTTTCTGCATTACTTAATTAACTTTGATTCAAATAGTGTTTCTCTGTATGCAGTCTAAATAAAATTTTTCCATACGAGTTCATGCATTGAAGACAGTCAGGTATGCCTATCTTCTATCCTTTTATTGCCGATTGAGGACAATGCGCAATTTAAGTTGGGGGGTAAGGTGTACTTATTGATTTATTAGTGAACATAATTTTGATTGACTTGATAATATTGTCTTGTGTGATATATATGATTTTATTGGGCCCCTACTAAAAATAAAAAAAAAAAAAATTTACCCAAAAAAAAAAAAATGAATTGAGAGAGACAGAATTGACGCTGGTGGTAGCTATCTTTTCTTAGGCAGTGCAATCACACTACCCTATAAAGGATAAGGCACACTGCCAAATGTTAAAAAATGAGGCACCAAGCGTTGAAAAAGAAACGCCAAGCCTGACCCTGTAATTATGGCATGCCTCGAGCCGAGTATAGAATAGTGATGCCCATTGCTCTATAAGAGACTCCATATCTGTATGAGGCAAGCCACCCTTCTTTGAGCTCAGTCTTCTCTCCTTTGTATTAATCTCCGATCAGGTACTCTCATCCCTTTTGTAAAGTTTATAGTTCTTTACTTTCTTCTTAGTATAGTTAAAAAAAAAAATGGATCTTTATCTCTCAAAAATTCACAAGTACTATCCATCTCTCCCGCATAATGATTTAAAAAAAATTTATGCTGCTAGGTGTGAAAGACTTTGGCTGTTGATACGTAATAACATCCCTGAAGATATTCGTTGGCTAATCGAAGCAAAAGTTCGATTAGCTGGTGAAACTTGACCTAGTTTTAAGCATTTTCCAGGCTTAGGGAAGAGTAGTTTTGCGAAGAAAAGAAGAGCGAAAAGAGTGAATGGTTGTTACAAATGTGCTCGATGGACCTGTAACACACGATGCAAATCTGTGGGATTTACGTCCATAAATCGAGAAGATAAAATTAATTTCATAAAGGATGGACTGAGTAAGGAGTCTTTGGATGATATCCGATTGACTCTTGAGACGCATCCATGTGGAATAGTGCAAAGAGAACTTCTTGCTTTATGGACAGAGTTCAGAAGTGACCACCAACGCTATAGTCTTGGGAATCTGACTAAAAACGACCATGTTTGCCAATCTATAAGAAAATTGGATGGGAAGCTTATCCCCGCTTCATAGAAAGTGTTTAAGCCGTTTCTGGACGTAAAACCAGAGGAAGATGTGAGCCACAATCACAACTACTTATACATACTGATAGCATGCATATTTATACCATATTTTGGCATTTCACTTCATTCTTATTAGGCCATTTGAAGTAATTTTTGCTGATATTTCATTGTTTCTATTTTATTATGCTTCAAATTGTTCTTACACTATTTTCTATCTTACCTCTATGGATCCAGGCTTTAGGGAATATTGGATGGGCTAGAGAAGTGGCTCACTAAAGGAGCTTGGGCTTACTTTCAAGGAGCAAACTTGGGCTACTCAAATTATGCTGTTTTTGGGCTTACTTGTTTTCTGTTGGGCCAGGCCCAACCCTAGCCTTCCTAGCTTTCCTTTCTTAGCCATGTATTTAAGGCCTCTTAGCATTAATTTTCAGAAGATGATGAGATAGAAAGAGAGGAGAAAATAGAGAGGATTCTGCCCGTTTTTGTTGTTGTAGCATTTTTCTGTTTTCTACATCTTTTGTTCCATTTTGTTTTCCTTGCTATAATGATAGGCTAGAGCATTTGTAACCGGTTGTGTGTCTTGAATCCATGTGGAATTTGAGTCCTGGATGAGCTACAAGAATCTGGTTTGTTGTTTGTTTCTTATTCATTTCTATTTGGTTTAGTTTGGGCAGATTTATGAATGCATGGAGTTCATGGCAGGTTTGTGTGAATTTGCATGGTTTCATTTTCTGTTAAATGCTTAAGAGAGCAGAATGTTATAGCCGGTTGGTATAACATCTAGGAAATGAATATTATGTGCTTGAACGGTTGTTCTTGCATAGGTTCGGATAGGTTGAATAGAGAGTGAATGGCTGCATTTTGTTTACAAGAGATTTCTGTATTCATTTTGTTGTTCCAACCAGTCTAATCCTTGGACGGTTGTTGGGGATGCTTTGAGTTTGTTATCCGGACATCAAAACATCTAGCAAGCCAAGGTATATAGGTTGGACGAGGAAGATTTCACATAGGAGACAAATACACAGCCGGTTGCATATCTTTTACTGATTTTTCATCCATCTTTATCTTTCTGTTTTGCCAATTAGTTTTCTGTCAAAAACCCCCCCTAAACAAACCGTTGGTTATGTTGGTTCTCCTTTGTTGGTAGAAGAAAGTGAGGCTCCTTGTGAGAGATGACCTAGGGTGCACTTTGCTGCAAACTAGAGAAGAGATGCAAACATAGATCTCTAATTCTGGAGTGGTTCGATAGCCGGCCACATACGCATGATTTTTGTTTGTATTTATTTCTTGTTGAATTGTTGTATAGCTACTTTTGATCGCCAAACTTCTTTTCAGGACATACAAAAGGAACAAACATGAAAGGCCAGTTAGTTCGTCGAATCAATACCATATGTGTACTTTGTGGCTCTCAACTTGGGAGCGATATTTGTTATGCACTTGCAGCGAGCGAACTTGGTAAAAAATTAGGAGAGAAAAAAATTAATTTGGTATATGGAGGGGGAAGTCGTGGATTGAATGGTTATGTTTCACAAGCTGTACATCTTGGAAATTCATCTATGGTAGGTGTAATGCCAATCCCTTTAGCTGAACCACATATTTCTGGGATTACACGCGGTCAACTTATAGAAACGACTTCTATGTCTGAGCGCATGGCTTGTAAGATTTATCAGTCAGATGCCTTCATTGCTTTATCAGAAGGTTTTGGAACACTTGAAGAAATCTTTTGTATAATCTCCTGGGCCAAGAGTAATCTCCATACCAAACCCATTGGACTTTTAAATGTTAACCATTTTTTCGATGGGTTACTCTCTTTTCTTGATCAGGCTGTGGACCAACAGTTCATTTCTCGTTCAGCAAGAAAGATTCTTATTTCTGCATCCACCATTGATAAGCTACTAGAGAAATTACACGCTTTTGTTCCACAGTACGATCCTCATGAGCCTCGGATAGACTGGTCTAAGGCAATTAGTAACAAGCGCCAAAGGGGTCCGATTAATTTAGATTTATCACTGTGAGAAATGCTTTTTATTAAGATGGCTGAGTAAGGAGTACTTTTTGTACTCTTGAGACGCATCTAGTTATTGTACAACTTACAGGATTTTTCTTGGTTGTGTTCTTAAAAAAAAAAAAAAAAAAAACTGTGGAATGTTGTTAGCAAAGTCTTTGATAAGATGGCTGAGTAAGAAGTACTTTTTGTACTCTTGAGACGCATTTTGCTTATCTTATGACTTGCATGAAATTTTTATTTTGGTATGAAAATATAAATATATATATATGGTGTGCTCATTTGTTGTTTAAGTTTTAGCAGTTCACAGCAAATTTATGGACTTGTGGAGTTACAGGTATTCCTAACAACCCTGATTTATTACTGCAATTCAAGTTGGGGGGTGTAAGGTCTAGTTATGAATCATCTGGTTTATATTTAACTGTGAGTTTGCTATTTCTAGTTTGTAGTCTTGTGTGACTTGATTATCTTTATCTGCTATCATTAAAAAAAAAATTATGTGTTTTAAATAATGCTATTCCTAAAGCTTTGAAGTTATGCACTGATAATCGGTTAAGTTTGCAATATGAAACATGAATGCATTGATTTCTTATTTGAAAACGTATATGCATTAGAATAAGTAATTTGCATTCATCAGGGATTCAAAATTTAGAAATTGGTTATCGGTCATAAAATCAAAGGTAACAGTAATTAGCTGATTAGTACACTGTATGATCTCTCAACAGAAGTGGAGACTATTACCCAAGTGAGTGTTTGAGCCTAATAACCGTTAATTCTGAGTGAAATAACATTTACTCTAAATATGCTTTATTGTTTATCTTATCTTTTCAATGGCTTTAAAACATCAATTCGCTTTGAATGTCTAGTATGATAACGGATAAGTTTGACTGGTTTCAAACTCTGAATTAGATGACTGAGTATCATCGTGTTGTAGAAGCATGATAGAGGGATCAATTTCTTTCATTTTAAGCTTATTAAACCTTTTTCTTTTTTTAAATTAACATCCTTTGGTAGCCCATTTGAGCCATTTGTAGTACAACTTCTTTCGCTACCCTCGTTTTACCTAAAACCATATGTATTTTGACCAACCTGGTGTGTTTTTGGGAATTAATCTGTCTATCTATTTTCATATTTAAAAATAAAAAAAAAGAAGAAGAAGAAAAAAAAAGAAAGAAAAAAAAAAAGAAAAAAAAAAGTGAAAAAAGGGGGGCAAATTCTCTTAGCTATTCAGCATAACTGTTTCAAAATAAATGCTAAAAAAAAAAAAAAATCCCAACACACCCTTTGCACACTCTACCTTTTCTTTGACAACCTGTATTAACCCTATAGCCCCATTACAACCCAGTCTGGTCCCTTTTGATGCTATAAATCATGTGATCTCAGAATTCGAGTTTGGAGTAGGGAATCATGTTTAAACTCAGAAGTTACTCATCTAGAGCATTATTCCAATCATGAAGCTATGTCAGTTTCTTTGTTCTTTCATGAAAATACGTTCCTTGTATTTGGGATGGCACCGAGTTTTGAACTTGTTCTGCATTAACTCTTATAACGGTGCACCCCCTTGTGTGTACACCTGAGGAATCCTTTTTATTGGAGAGAAAATCCATAGTGAGATTTGAAGTCAAAACTTCGAGAGAGTAAGTCTGTGTGTTGGTTATCCTAATTGCTATTCCTGAGATTGTATGGCTTTTTAAAAAAAAAATATATATGATTTAGAATGCTAAATTATTTATTCAATTTTATGCATTTCGGTTTCAAATTTGAAATTTTTACATTTATACAGTTATTAAAGCTTGTCATGTGTATAATCTGATTGCTAAGGGACTAGCAATGTTTAAGTTGGGGGGTATGATTAGTGGTTAATTTTGTAAAAATTTTGTTATAATTATACCCTTCTTTCGATCTTAAATATGGTTTAAATTAGATATTAATATATATTTTATGGTTATATGCAAGTTTAAATTGAAAGATGAATGAAATGAAGTTCTAAAGTAAATAATAATAATATATAAAATTATATATAATACATATACATCATTATATGCATGCATGTACTATATATATATAATCTATAATTTATTAATAATATTAAATTTTTTTTTTATTTTTAGCCATGAAGAAATCAAACCCATGAAGAATTCAAGCCCATGAAGAATTCAAGTCCATGAAGAAATCAAATCCATGAAGAATTCAAGTCCATGAAGAAATCAAACCCATGAAGAATTCAAGCTCATGAAAAATTAAAGTCCATGAAGAATTCAAACCCATGAAGAATTAAGGCCCAATTTGAGCAACCCATGGAAGATATTATTTGGAGAAAGCCCAAGGATTATTTTTAATCCTAATGAAGATTAAAAACCAATTTATAGAAATCTATTTTTATTTTTTATGTGAGAGTTTTATTAGGTGTGTTTTTTAGCTAAAATCCATTTAACTATTAGGTGGATATTATAGCTAAAATCCATTTAACTTTATGAGTGCTTTATTAAGTATGTATTTTAGCTAAAATCCATTTAATATTAGGTGTGTGTTATAGCTAAAATCCATTTAACTTTAAGTGTGTGAGTGCCCATTAGATATAATTATATCTAATTGAATAATTGAAATTGTGTGGTTTGTATTGCATCTTGTGGCCTATAAATAGCTCACTTGATTGCATTTGTAAGTGTGATTATTATTCTTGAATCAAAGTTTAGTTGTTTCCTTATAATTCTCTCTTTGAGAATTGTTCTTGTTCTTTCCCCTTTTCTTTAGTATTCTCTCTTGTGATCTTACTTCCTTTCTTCTTTTAAATTCTTATGTCATTTATTATTACTTTATTATTCACCACCTAAATGGCCGGTTAATTTGTGCCTTTAAAGTTCTGCAATTTTAATTCTTGTCATTTAATTATTCACCGCCTAAATAGACGGTTAGTTTATGCCTTTAAATTTCTGCAATTTTAATTCTTGTCATTTAATTATCCACCGCCTAAATGGCTGGTTAGTTTATGCCTTTAAATTTCTTGTCATTTAAATTTTGTTATTTAAATTACGTCGTTTAAATTCATGTCAATTAACTTTTAAATGGAAATGAGTAGCTAAATCTAATCTTGGGTTAAGGCAAGGACAGTGTCCAACGCCAATGATTCCCAAAGAAAGCTGCGCTTTAAATAAGTAACATTAATTTAAATTTCAGTATGAGTGTATCTTAATTATTGAGAAATCACTAGGTTTGGATTGGAGCGTAAGCCTAACTTAGAGCTTTCATGCCATGTATGAGAGTTACTAGAACTGGAAACGCTATCATACCCAAACCCGGATGATTAATTTAGTTGTTTTGTGTATTAATTGCAATTGGATTTATGGTGGTTGCTTAAATTAGAATCCCGCATATCATGTATGGGGATTGCTTAACCTAGAACTATCATCATCTCTAATTGCATTTAATAACAAACCCTCATATCTGAAATTAAATTAATGTTTTATGCTAAAATTTGGGAATCAACGGGTTGGCACTGAAATTGTCTTAACTCAAGTACTATCCAATTTTATATTCTCACTTAAAGTATTTATTTCAATTACTGCCTTAATTTATTTCCTAGTATCTGTTGTTTAAAAAACCATAAAAAACCTTGTTGTCAATTTGTCCAAATGCGTGTGTGCTTGTGTGACATTCTTTTTATTTTGCCATAAATAAATCTCTCAGTGGACGACCTGGACTCATTCAGAAAATATAAATTTAAGTTTGGACTACAACTACACTCGTACACTGACGAGTATAAACCTCTCACCTAAATAAAGAAAAAAATATAAAATTTTTATTGTGTTTTGTTTTGTGTTTTAATTGCAGGGTGGGAGTGCAGCCACTCTTCATCAGGCATTCACACGTAAGCCATTTCGATTTAATTTAGTCATGCCATATCAGAATTCTTACATATATATATATGTAACCAATTCTAACTTAACAGTCAGGAACTAACCAATCCACACCGTGCACTATGAAACCACTATCCATGCTCACGCTATCGGCTTAGGAAAAATACACATTTATACCACTCTTAATGTTCAACACATCATCTCACAATTTTCCATTTTTACTAAGAAACGCTCATCTCATACTGGCAACCCAAGGTTGAAGACTCTTATTCAGACCCATACGAGATGCTAAACATAACTTAAGTCACCACCCAACACCTCTATGTGTACAGTGATGATCCCCAACCTGGCTTTGATACCAACTGTAACACCCACCTCTCGAAAATCCCACTACTAAGAGAACCCAGGGAGGTGGAACGTTAAATAAGGTGGAACAACTGCAACTGATTCAGAACTAATGTCATTCTCATTGCCCAAAGGCAAGGCCACAAAACTATTACAACTTTTTACTTACTACATTGGCCTCCTCAGCCTAGTCTCTCATCCAACATACAACACAAAGACTTCTAAAATCTATCATCATGCTCCCAACTCACCCACAGATCTTTTGGTTGAGGTGTCATTGTACACATGCTACCCAAGACTTAGGCGCTACCAGTACTTAGCCCTTGCCCTTAGCCATCTTCCTCACCTGAATGATGCAAACAAAGAGAGTGAGTCACATGACTTAGCAAGTATAAACAAAGCATGGAAAATGCAATATGAATTACAACATGGTTAAAAGAACAAGAGTACAACAAGTCAAATTGATCACGTCGCTGCACAACCCCTTCTCATACCTTGTCACCTCACCTATCCACAACACTAAAGTACAATTAGGAGGATCAATGACACTGCCACATCTCATGTTAATAACTACATCACATTGTTAAGAAAGCAAGTATAGTAAAATATCACATCAAAACGAAGATCCATGTCCTCTCACGTACTGGACTTACACCAAGCGAGCATCAAGGGGGTAGCCCCACACGCACCGACTATCACGACGAGTATCACATGCACTGGATTACACCAGGAAAGTATCATCCACATGCGCTCTGACAGGCATCAAGTCTCACATGCACCGAACACCATTGGGCAAGCATCATCCACATGCACTAGATCACACTAGCCAAGCATCACACCACAAGCATTAGATGACACTAGGAAAGCATCAAGAGCTAACGCTCCACATGCACTAGATTACACTAGGCAAGCATCATCCACATGCACTAGATCACACTAGGCAAGCATCATCCACATGCACTAGACCACATTAGGCAAGCATCATCCACATGCACCAGATATCCCCAGGAAAGCGTTCAGGTCTCACATGCACTGGTTGTCACCAGGCAAGTATTCAGGTGCATAGTTGTACCCTCCCATACCTTTGTAGATCAACCATAACATAAATGCCCATAAAGGCATACACAATAAGAATGTAATAGGTTCCCAACCGTAGCGAGCATCAACTCTCCGTTGAGAACATACACATGTGATGAAGAGTGCTCGAGTCATCAGCACTTGTAATACGCTAGGGTTAGGCCACGACTAATCTTACATAAAGAACGGATGCACACCTCTTTAGTTTAGCCACGAACATAATCAAACCAAGGGATCAAATTCCCACACATTATCTAAGCCATTTCATGACTAGGTCCCATAATGTACCTCGCAAGCCCACATCTTACACCACTTACCAATGTAGTACACACGAGAAAAGGAATGCCAATAAGCCCACACTATGCACATCAACCACATATGTATAAGTATAACACACTCACATCGCTTCCTCTAACCCCTCTTCAAATGCACACAAAGGGGTTCGATGTCATGCCAACGAATGCATAACCACTCCCATGAACACTTAGACCTATTTTGGGACCAAGAGTAAAATACCCAAAACTTATCCAGATGACTTGAATTCTATACCAAATAAAATCTTATCAAGTCTAGTTTACAGCGCTTCAAATGGCTTTCAATTATGATATTTCTACAAAACTTTATGCTCAAAATAGCAGAGCATACACAGGTTGTAAATGCGAAAAATGGTCAACCGATGGGAAGGCAATTATCGACCAATTGAGGCAACGGTCAACTGACAAAACCCTTTTGTAACATCCTAAAATTTTGAAGATAATTAGTAATTATTAATTTTTTTATTTTAATTCATTATGAAATATTTGAAGATTTAAGGAAAATTATTAGTTTATACTGTTTTGAGGAAATAGACAATTAGGATAATTGGTTATTTTGTTTAGGATTATTTATGAAAATAATGTAATAGTAAAATAAATTAATTTAGTGAATTTTTGAAAATTCAGGGTGTAAGTGGAATAAGGAATAAAAGAAGTGTGGGGGCGTTAGTGGTAGTTTTGGAAGCCTGGGGGTGTTGGTGCAATTCTGGAAAGAGGACCTAATGTCTCCTTAAATATAATCATGCACGTATATAGGGTAAGGAGGCATCCAGCCCAGTTGGTCACATATGCGCGTGTGCTAGGTGAGGTCGTGGGATCGACCCGTGGCTGCGCGCGCGCGCGGTAGAGGTTTTATTGGAATTTTTCCAGCTCAAGAAGCCTCGAAACAACATTGTTTCAGGGGAGGGGGTGGCCACATGACAGGAGTGGAACGCGCCACGTGGCGCGCCTTAGGCTGCCCATTCGCCTTGTCCTCCAAGCTTCTCTCACTGTGTGTTATAAAGGGCCAAATTTGGCCACTTTTGTGTCCAAATAGAGAGCAAGAGGAGGGGAAAATGTGGGCGAAGAAGGGGAACTCTACCAACAATAGGAAAGAAGGAAAAATAGAAGAAATTGGAAGAGAAATCAAAGAATCCTGGAGTTATTCGGTGTTTAAAATATCCCACTAAGTGACTAAAATTACTAGAAGTATTATATATTAAAGCTATAGGTTTTTCACGCTTAGAGAATGTGGATTATGTGACTAGATTTAATTAATCGGAGTTGCAATCCTGTTATTTTAAATAGAACGTTTTACTTCGCATCAGGAGCATAGAAAAGTCAACAATCAACCGTTTATAGGCAAGCTCCTAACCTTCTCCTCATGTTCTTAACTTCCTGCAAAAGTCTCTATAGTTTTTCATATTTTAATCCCTCCCTCACTGTGACTCGGTTCCACGCATTAATAATGAAAATCCGGGTGGCAACCATTCCATGATTTATATGTTATTAATGATTTTATTGGTGGTGAAAATGGTCAAGTAAATGGTGCCTTGGTGTCTTTGACTTCGTCAATCACAGAGCTTTGTATTGCTCTACTTTCTTTGGGAATGATGTCGAACCTGTTGGGGCTAGGTTCTTAGAAGAATGGATTATGGTTTAATTGGGTTATGTGAAGAGTCTTACTAGAAAAAGTGTAATATATGGTAACATGTATATTGAGATGGTTTCCGATATATGGGATGAAACGAGACCGAGAAGGGTATATTGATGTTTATGTTGCCAAGTGGATAAAGGGTCATGAAAAGAGGTTACGAAATGATAAATATAAAGTATAAAAGTTTAGTGTTGTCTGTATGTGTGTCTAAGGGTATGGGGTACAGAGCCATTGACTGTCGACCGTGGGTTGTAACAGTCAATGGCTGGATGTATGGGTGCCAGTCATCAACTGTTACAATAAGCGCTATAAGGGTCAGAAGAGCTAGTACTGCCAAATTCCTGCCTTGGCCTGTGTATATCATGATGTGTGTGACGCATGGGGATTGAGTTGCATTCATTGGCGGGACATGCTTTGTATGTGACGGAATGTGTGAGCATTTGCATGACCCGATTGGTCTAAGAGCTAACTTGGGTACTCTAGGTGAGCCGGTGCACGTAGAGCATTTCGCATGTGTGTATTCCTATGTGGGCATAGCATGGCTTGATGCTTGGTTTATGAGGGCCTTGTCATTATGTTTATGTTACAAAAGCCATTGTATTTCTTATTTGTTGCATTGCATGGTGAGGATGTGTGGCTATAAGTGATAGGAATAGGTGGCACCCTCCATGGAGCGTATGTTGTGGAAGTGGCCCATGAGGAAAGTGGGATATGACCCACAGTGCGAGTGATTATGGGAAAGTGGGATACGACCCATAGCGTGAGTGGTTATGGGAAGTGGGACAGGATCCACAGTGGAATAATGATAAAGTAGCCTATATTGGGCTAGTAACAGGTTTGTATGTTGGACTTGGGCGCTAGTGTGTATTGTATGTGGGCCCCAAGGATCGTTTATGTGTAGTTTACTTTGTGATTATGCATTTGGAATTAAGGCACGTAATGAGCATGGCATGGTGTGTCGTTGCACTGGCATGAATTGCATAGGGTATTGGGGAAGAGTTTTATCCTTAATTGATATCCTTTCTTTCATGAGCTTGCTGAGTCTTGTGACTCACGTTTGTTTTCCATCATTCCAGATAAGGGATTCGTCTAAGTTGGCAGATACGTTTAGCGGGGTTTGAATCCAAATGATAACAAGTGCAGAGTTCTCCCGAGACTAGGTCCTGGGTGTGGTGTGTCTGGGTCAGAATAATGCTTTTATGTTTATAAGTTAGGTGTATGTTATGAAAGCCTAGGTGGGCTCATGTTATGAATGGTTAGGTAATGATAATTATGAGATGTTATATGATAGAAAGGTTATGGTTTTAATAAGGGTTGTGTGTGAGTTGTAGTTGCATTATTGTTCGATATCATTCAAATAATGACCCTCTCACGGATCCTCTTTGTGCACGGGGCTCCAAGAGGCAGGCCGTTACACCTTTACACCCATATGTTGATCGATTATGGAAAAACAGTCGACCGATAGCAAAGAAAAACCCCGCGAACACACATAAATGTAACAAAAAAGGGGGAAAAGCACACACAAGTCATCCCTTAACTCAAAAGCATCATTCCTTTTAGGTTTGTAGGGTGAAACTAACCTTACTTTGAGGCCCGAAGAAGACCAACACGATTAAACCAACCACAAGAGAGATTTACAAAGGTTTCTACATAACCCTCCCAACTAAGAATTCCTTGGGAAATCATGGGATTTTCATACACCATCCCTCCAATAACATGAGTAAGGCTAACAAAAGAGATTCAGGGGACTATAACTTGGCTTAGTTAAGCCTTTCTTGATGCTCCTACTTGAGAAGATTCTCTTCCAAACCCCTTTTACTTCTCACATCCAATAAGCAAGCTAGCAAGAAGAAAGGAAGAAGAAGAAGAAGAAATGTTTGGCTTTACCATCCCTTTGGCACACCAACAATCAAAGGAGGAGAAAGAGAAGAAACCCTTACCTCTTTGCTTCCCCTCTCCCATTTGGTTCCCTCCCCTTCTCTTCCTTTGCCTCCCACACACAATTACTTAAATGTCCCCACTCACCTTTATCTTTTCCCATCATGCCCTCACTTGCATACAAACACTTACATATATATATATATATATATATACTCTTGCTTTTATTGATTTATTAAACATAATGTTATCTTCCACACACTTAAAAATAATTCCAACATATTAATCAATTTATGGAAATATAATACGCATAACAGTATTGATAGCTCAATCTAGACCCATTAACGGGTCATTACATTTAGCGACTTGAAACATCACTCAAATAATTATCACACCCTCTAGCACCTTAACATGGGTTTAACTACATCTTTCATCAATAATATATAAACATATCAACTATTGCCTAGCATATCATGACATGATAAACTATTTTATAACGATAGCATGTATAATGTATATAAACAAACTTTGATGCATTTTTTGCAATAACATGAATAAATTTCTCATTAAAATTAATCGTGCAACATTTTACTTTTTGAAATTAAAAACGAATCACTACCCTTGTAGACAACACAAGTAGCTAATTTTTCCTTCTTGCATAATAACCTAGACTAACTAAATATAGCTCTTGGTTAATCACTTCTTATCAAGAAAACAACATCTTTAAATCTTTCCAAGCGTGTTATTAATCTCAAGGATTTGATTTTTTTTTATAATTACACTTAAGCCTAATAAAATTCCAAAAATTCTTTTGCTAATCCTTCACCCTTGGGTTTCACCATTTTTAATTTAGATTAAGGAAGTAATTAGATCAAACCTAAATGAAGTACAATTATACTTCAAAATGAACATCAATATTATATTTCTAGTAGCCAAGATTGTTATCAAGGTTAACATGTTCTAATAAATCATAACATATCAAAAATGATGTATAAGTTTACTATCATTCTAATGGCTTAGTACAATACAAATTAGAGGTAAATTTCATAAAAATACTAAGATAGTGTTTGTTAACTAAGATATAGATCAGAAAAAGTGAGATATGGAAAGCATTTCAGACAAATGTGTTTTTCATTGTGTTTGTTAAATTTGACCATTGGAAAAGAAGTCATATGACTTCTTATCTAGGTTTTCTCTCTCCTCTAGAAAAATTTATCTTGGTCCTTACAGATAAGAAAAAATAACACGTGTGTCATCCAGTGCATTCCAAAAAAATTAATAAACAGTTTGATAAAAATATTGAAATGCTTCTCACCCTTATCTTGACCATTCCATATCTCGGCTTGAAAAATGCTGTAGCCTTATCTTACTCATTTGAATAAACGATACTTAAATGTGGAACTTATACAACATTTAACATCCTGATAATTTGTGAACAACTAATAATTATTAATTTAAAACGAGAATAGTTAATAATTATTAATTATTGTATTTGTAGTGATTAGTGAATATTCGTGGGTTTAAAGGAAATATTAATTTATTTTATATTAAAGAGATGGGAAATTAATTGTTGAAAATTTGGGGTATAAGAGTTATTATTAAGTGGGGTGTATGTGGAAATTTCTAGAAGTTTTGGGGTCTAAATGTAATTTTCAAAAACTATGGTGAGGTTACTTTAAAAGTAATTTGATGTGTTTATAGGTAGAAGATGTGGTTGGCGCGAGCGAAGGGTTGCCTAGGTGAGGACACGGGTTCGAACTCACGGGAGTGCTCGTGCGAGGGAGGATTTTGGCTTGATTTTTCTAGCCACACCTTGCCAAAAACAACGTCGTTTTTGGAAAGGCGGTGGGCAGCCAATAGTTGCCATGTGGTGTTCATTGAGTTGCCCTCTAGATGGCTTTTTTAACCCCAATTTCAATGTGTTTCGGGAAGAGAAAATCATGCAACAGAAGAAGAAAACAAGGAGAGGAAGAAAAAGGCGCACAATGATGAAGATAGGAGAAATTTGGGGAATACATCTAGTTTAATTGAAGATTAATTAGCTAGGCAAGTAGGGAAACATGTATTAATAATTTTATATAGTTAGAATTTAGTTTTGGGTGCTATTTTGCTAATTTTGGGAGGTTATATTATTTTGCAACATGTGTTGACATAGCGGTGTGTGGGCGTAAAAACACCAAAATTTTCTTAATAAAGGCAAGCTCTTTATTTCCTTTGTGAGCCCCTTTCATTTTATGAATTCCATGACTTTCCTTAATTCGATTCGATTTCGTGTATTAATTATACGAATTGAGGATTTTATTAGTATAAATTAATTTAAATTAAATAATAGACTCACTTAGGTTTTATTTGTTGAGTGGCTATGAGGTATTATGCCACCCCCATTTCTTTGGGAATGATGTCGAGCTTTATCTGGGGTTAGGTTCGTAGAGGATTGGCGTGATTTGGTTATGGTTATGGTTTCCCATGAGTGGGAGACTTGATAACAGGAGGCATGAGCTTTTGATCGGTGAGGTAACGTGTTAACCATTTGGTGACACTAGAGTGAACCATCGACTGGGCTAAGGATAGCTATTGACTTGTTGTCCCTAGTCATAGATTGTTGACCAGTGCCTGGTCACTGTTGACCAACTCTGTCATTATGTGGCATATCGCATGACATGACATTACATGGGATTAGGTCTACATCACTGGGGGGATACATAAGCTGAGTATGCCTGGTGTAACACCTAGTGTTACAAGAGTTGTAAAATAATAAAGAATAAAATAGGAATGGAGATTTCGAGAATTTTTAAAAATGCCCTTGAGGAGAAAAAGTGATGAATAGAACTAAAGATACCTTAGGAAGGGACAGTTTAGCAAAATGGATAACATTTCCATTAAGGGTAAATTTGGTAATTTGGAAAATAATTTCATTATGGATTTTTTTTATGTGTGAAATTTTCTCTTGAATTTATGAAGAAATTAGAGAATTAATTGATGGTTTGGATTGAAGCTTAGAAGCCAAGTTAGTGTCTAAGAGTGACACTTGGCAAGCTCTTGTTCAAGAGAGTGAGACGTTGAATTAAATAAAAAGGAAAAGAAAAAAAGTCATTCTTGCATTTATGAGGGTCATCATTATGGGGATTAAAGAAAATCTTTAATGAAAATGGAAATTAGTCTTGCATTAATGTGTGAAAATGTAGAATTTATTTAATGGAAAAAGAAAAGGAAAATTGTCACTCAAGTGATGGGTGAAATTAGTTAAAATTAAATAAATCTTGAAAGTGTCATTTTTGGGATTTGAAGGCTAAATGATCCAAGGGTTGAGATTTGGTCTTGGAAGTAAGATGGGAGAAGATCCAAGGGCTTGTAGTAAATGCCTTCAAATGGCATGGATTATTGTGCTTCTTTGTATGGTGGAGATTTAATCTCCATTCTTTGATCAAGGGTTGAGATTAAAAATTTTAAAAGGTATGGATTGTGCTAGTTTGGAGGGTGGAGATTTTCTCTCATAAAGTAAGATCAAGGGCTAGTATTTGATCTTGAGTTTATGTGATATCAAGATAAAAGAGAGAAAGAGAGAAAGAAAGAAGGAAATAAAAGAGAAGAAGAAATGTGGAAGAAAGAAATGTAACGACCCGTTAGAGGGCTTTGAATTTATTTAGCATTAATTAATTATTTAATTTAATTTCAGTTTAAGACTTTTGCCAACTAAATGTTTAATGTGGTAATTTAAAGAATTTTTAATTGAGAAATAGCATTTAATTCTTTTTAAATTGTGGGAATTAAAAGTAGGGACATGTTGGTCTTTTAAGGAGTTCCTATTAGAACTTAAATAATTAATGAGAGTTAATATGATTAAGGGATTAGATTATCCATACGAGAGGATGATTTGGATTGGAAGTCTCCAAATTGAATTAGGAGAAAGAGACCAAGTTATAGAGGGAGTGTGATCTAAGGTTTTAAGGTATATATATATATATATATAACCATTAGCCATAGTTTCTCCTCATGCCGTGAAGGAGCAGTAAGCTAAGAACAGAGAGTTCATTAGTTGCAGCAGTAGCGTTTGATCCGATCAATCTTAAGGCAAGTTCTTCTCCTTGTAATCCTTTCTTACGGGAGCATGTTAGCGTTCGTTCTCAGTTATTCCAGATTTTCGTTCTGGTATTCAAGTGTTATCAGTATTAGTTAGTAGATACGTTTTCATATTTATATATATATACACATATTCAGTAAAGTCATGAGCAAGTAGCTTTCTTGTAATCTTTTAATTCAAGATCCATGTTTTCAGTGATCTCAGAATACCAAGACTCTTTGTTTTGGTTCTCAGTTTAATCAAACAGTATGTTCATACATATATATATATTCATGCGGTATATCAGTATCCAGTGAGTTATGATAAGCTATGCATAATTCTTACAACATTTTCTTTCCTAAATGAATTGATTGATCCATCTTGATATTATTCTATATCAATTGGGATTGTTCTCCCAAGATTTCTTTCGGAATGGTGTAATATTGTTAAGTTTTTGATTCAAGAAAGGGTCTTTGTTATCATAAGTTTTGTGTCGTTTATGTTTTAAACATTCAAATGAGCCTTGTGTCATTCGAATGAGTTTTGAGGTATTCGAATGAGTTCTTAGTGTTATCATAAGTTTTACTCTTATGTTGTTTCAAACATTCGAATGAGTCCTATGTCATTCGAATGAGTCACATGTTATCCGAATGAGTACTTAGCGTTATCATATCATTCGTAAGTGTTCTTGAAGTTTTGAGTGTGTCAGTCGAATAAGTTTTCTTGTCATCCGAATGATTCCTTGAAGATTTGAGTAAAATTTTGCTTTGTATCGTTTAGCATTTGAATGAGTCTCCCTGTCATTCGAATGACCCGTATGAATTCCATTCATTCATTCGAATAGGGTGCTGTTGCATTCGAATGGCCTTGTTTTTTCTCGTTAAATTACTTTAATTCTTTTAAATTCTTTCGAATTAATTTTTGAGTCACTCGAATGGCAGTATTATTATTTGAATGAAATTCTAAAGCATTTGAATGTTTTTCCCCATTCAATGCACCTCAGTGTTACGCCTTGCACCCCGAACGCCTTGTTTATCATCCGAATGTCCTGATCAGTATCTGAATTTCTTGCTCATCATTCTAATGGTTCTCCTTACATTCGAATGATTCCTTCTATAAATTTAATTTGTTGATTAGTAAAACTCCCAACTCTAATTATTATTTCACCAAATAATAAATATCCCCAATATTGGAGTCTTAGGGCATTAATGATAAATGTAACACGCCCATACTCAAAAAATTTACAGAATCTTTGTATTCCAATATATTAAGGATCAAATTACATGTTTAGCATTTATTATAACATAATCAACATTTTTTTCTGTGAGATTACATGCATACATTTTGGTATGAATATTGAGCATGATTTTATATGGAGCAGTACATATCGTGTGCCAACATTTATATGAGCATTACATTATACGCGTTGGACGGCTTGTTTGCGGGGATCCCACCGGCATTAGTTTTAGTTATAGCTCAGTTTATAACTTGCTCTCCTAATGTCGACCAGGGGGCTAAGGTCTTTGCCCACAGTATGTGCTTACAGTTTTTATGTTTGCAGGATTCAAATTAGTCAGGTATGTTTTACAATTATATGGGCCTATGAGCCAAAGCTGCATACCTGCATTTATTTTACAGTTTATGGGCACTACATCTCGTAAATGCAACCTTACAATGATTCTTATATTTCTTAGTACAAGGATAGTTATTATCTTTATGCGTATCGATACTTCTCGATTTAGTTTCAGTTATTCTTTCCAACTTTTTACTTGTTGAGCTTTGTAGTTCACCTTGTACTCTTCACCATTCCAAGTTCTAACAGGGGAGTACCAGATCTAGGGCCTAGAAATAGTGGTTAGTAGTATGTGTACGTGGAGCCGCTCAAGATAAAAGATGTCTGGGAGTTTGTCGGTTATAGTGTCTTGTCAGTTAGGGTTATTTTATATTTTAGTTGAGGGATTGTCCCTTAGGAAGAGTTTATGGATTTCAATTTATGTTGACTCAGAGTTTTATATCAGTTGATTGAGATATTCATTTATGGTATCAGATTTCAGTTTATCAGTGAGTTTATTTTATTTTATCTATTTTCCCTAGCACCTCTTCTCCGGCTATTCTAGGAGAAGGGGTGTTATAGGAAAGGTTTCTTTGAGTAGGTCTTTGGAAGTCTTTGGAAGCCCTTGGAAAGCATTAAAGAAACTTAAGGTAAGGGAAGACCCCATGAGGGGTGTCCTTGCATTGTTTGTAAGTATGTCTCATAAACTCTTTATGTTGCACTTGGCATGCTCTTTTATGTACATGAAACTTATAGCCATAAGGGTAGTTGGGGACATGGTGGGAAAGGTAGGTTGACACCTCAAACCTTGGTGGGTTGTGAGGGTAAAGAGACCTAGCCACACATGCATGCACTTGGCATCACATATTCTTGTTTATGTTCATAGTTATATGTATTTCACCCTTATTGAGATTTATAGCTCACAAGGTTTTCATTCTCACCTTGTAGGACTCTCATGTGCCAAGAGAAAGGGGATTTTGGAAGCTTGAAGCTTTGGAAGCATCAAGATGGAATTTGTTGTAGTTTTGTATTAATGTTGCATAAGTATTGTGATGTAACCATGTGTCTGGGGGTTAGACCCTCATTGTATATTTTGTGCCTTCAATGGAAGAAAAATTTCAATATTAAATTTTGTAATGTTTGGAAGCTAAAAAGTCAAAAGAAAATGTGAAATGGAGCGAGAGTGGGAACTGGCAGCAGCTGCATTGCATAGCATGCGTTGCTAGCACACAACTAGGAACAATGTGGGCCTGGGGTGCCCTAGTAGGCCCCGTTGACCATTTTTTAAAAAACTTTTTGATAAATTTGAGATTTGGGGTAATTTTAGAATAATTTTAGGCCCCAGAGAAAATTTTAAAATAAAGGGATTTTTAACAAAAAATGTCAATTTTTGAAAAAATAAAATATGTGATTTTTTCCCTTGAAATTGGGAAAATCGATGAGTTTATAAAAATGTTGGCTAAGGACAAATTTAGGAATTTTTCAAAGAAGAGATTTAACCCGAAATTTTCTATGGATTTTTGGGAAAAGCAAATAGGTTAACAGTGTGGGCCAAGCCAAAATATTTCCTTTAAGAATAAAGGCTTTGGGCTATTTGTCAAGCTAAAATCAAGATCCAAAGTATTTTCTAACTGAAGGTAATTTTGACCTTTTCGAAAGGTGAACGTAAGTCTCAAGTAATTAAATGAGATGCAACACCATTTTGTGGGGTTCTGGGCAAGTCATCATTGGCTCATATTTGGTCTAAGCTAAAGAGGGATGACCCTCACTTAGGATTTTGGATTCTTTTCGCTGGGTTTTTTCAGGTATTTTATTTTTGAATTCTATAGTGGAGTGGAGAGAAGGGTGAAGCCTAGTGCCCACCTAGGGCGTTTCTTGTTGAAATATAGTCCAACCCTTCATTAATGGCTTGATCAGGAATGGTTGCTATGGTAGTTGTTATTCTTTTCTTTAGATTCTATGTGTACAGGGCAATCTCGACCGAAAAGGTCTTGGGGGTGTGAGTTGTGATCAAGGGCTCAGATAATGTATTTGTTGTATTTGATTAGTTGATTTATGGTTATGTAAGGAAATGCCCCTGAAGTGTGTGTCAATAATTAATTTGCTTCCGCTGTTGTATATTAATGGGGCAAAATTCCAGCTCATGCGTTTGAGTTATTAACCTGTTGTAGATATTAATTCAATAATTTTTAGGTTATCACAGTTGGTATGAGAGCAAGGTTGGGATGAGTCACCCCTGTACACGTGGAAGAGTTGAGAGGTGTCTAGGTTACATTTAGCGGGCGGGTGAGAGTCTGAATAAGATAACATATTCTTATGTTACAAATAGGAAGGGAGTGAAGTGAAGTCTCCCCAAATGTGTATATAGTATGGTATAGATTTGTGTTGGGATACCCTAGTAAGGGACCGTATGTATTTGGGTTTGGTTCTAGGTTGAGGAGTGAGATATTTGGTAATTGACCTGATACTTGACTTTCTATGCAGGTTACAGGATATCTTGTTGTTTGGTATGGACCCAAGAGGACCGAGTTCTGAGTTGCTGGACCCGAATCTGGGGGTAGTAGATTTATTCTGGAATCATTGGAAGCTTGAGCTACTCCCCACAATGGGAGGTGAGCAACATGATAGGGAGCATGTGATGGGTTTCTTGTGGCGCACGGACTAAGTGTTCCTATTAACCACACATGAGTGTTAGTGTTATGCCCGACAAGCCAATTATATTTATGTAATTCATCGTATTTTTCATTGGGATTCTTTACCTCAATCAATTGTTACTATAAGGTATTATGTTTTATTTTTTGTTGATAATTGTTGTCATTATTTATTGAAATCTATAATTAACAAAGTCCATAGATCAAATAGGCTCATGGAATATGGTTGTGCATAGAGATGATGATTATGAAACATATTCCTTATAAGCCTTAATCTTAAATGTTTCTAGTCATAGAGTTATTAGGAATGGACACTAATAACTCGGATAGACTAGCACATATGATGCATGCTCAACGAGAGAATGGCCTTGTTTCATGGACTTTGGTGTGGGGACACTAGTGCATATATGTGGGTCCTTATTAGAAGAATAAGTACACTGAACTGACCTACTATAGAATTCCTAATGGTTATTGTTCAATGTCGAATTAGAATTCTTGTGTTACAATTGTGTAGACTGGTCCTTAGACTTAAGACATCATGATAGTCTTATATTTGATTGGTTACACCTTGGTGCTATTTGGATTCTAAAGGAATCATTAACAGACTGTCACTGGGCATGGCCTTGTCACATATGAAGGCTTATGAATGTCAATAATGGATTCATCACTTATCGTCGAGATAAGAGGATGTCCTATGTATTCCTATAATTTCATGACTACGGAAATCCTTGGCCAAGGTGAGGTGAAAATAAAAAATGTGTTTTGATTTCACCTATCAAGATATAAATTTGGAATAGATACCTAGTTATTGAATAGTTAGGGTTCGACATAAAACCATACCCTAAATTCAATAATGACATTGACTGATGAAAGAATTTTACTGCAAGGTAATTGCAATTGATAAGGTCCGTGTTTTTTCATCATTGGCTACGTATTCATGGCATGTTGCTAAATGTTAACTATGATATGTAGCGATTTTAGAATTAATATGATTAATTCTAAAACTAATAATTAAGGAGTTTAATTAAGAAGCCCATGAGATGTGTTTAAATTAAACCAATGAGTTGGGCCCTAAAGAAGTCTAGTAAAGTTGGGTCCTACATCTAGTCTAATGGTGGACCTATGGAGTCACACACTTAGATCAAGCATGTTTAATGATTAAAAGAGAGAACCTGTAACGTCCCGTTTTCTCAGAACGAGCATTACCTCGAGATTTCGGGAATATTTTTTTTCTTTTCATCATATATACAACACAAGCCTCTTGACATACATACCTTCATCATAATCATTTCCCGACAATCCCGATCGTACCTTTTTAGCATATCAAAATTTAATGAATAATAGACTAAGACAAGCATTATCAATCACATAAGCGGAAGTAAGATCAAAACCTCAATAATATACAACCGACAATTCCTTTTATAATAACCAAATTGATGTTTCACATGAAGATATCAAAATATTACATAACCTCTAAACATAGCAGCTACATCTCGATGACATTCTTTCCCTTGGCGCCACTGCTTTCACCTAGAACGTTTGAATATTCCAGGGACATAGTCCAAATTAGATGCTGAATCATCTAAGTGAGAGTTCAAAAACATTTTCATGCAGATATGCAAAACCATATATAAAACCGATAAATCCCGACATGCCCCAGCCAAAGAGAATCCCACTTAGCACTTAGCCCTAACCGGGAAAAATGCAATCTCTCTAAATGCGACATGACCACACTGACTCATTGGCAAACTAATCCTGCTTAAGAGGGACAACCTTGACATATGAACCCGGGAATCACCCCATTATCATTGTTAGGCTTTACGCTCCTACTCAAAAGCATTCCAAAACCCAACGCAACCCTAGCCCTAAGAGTGCCACATCAATACTATCCCCGAAATCCACGACACCTCGGCCTTAATGCTATTGCTCAAAGGAACCTGGGGTGGTGTCCACTCTCAGCCCCGCCACTTGAGCCAACAATCAGGGTGGTGTCCACTCTCAATCCCGCCACTTGAGTACCGTAAGGTGAAGTCCGTCTTAGCCTCGTCCCAAGTGGGTCAAATAGCATTAACCCTTGGCACGTATTCCGAGTGCTGACACTAGAGAGCTACATCACAGGTTAACAACCAATGTCCCACATGGACAACACAATATGCCAATACCGAAAAATCATAACATGCATAACTTAAAATCAATAGTTTGATGCATGCAATCGTACAAAATTCAATGCATGTGTAAATAACCATTTGGACAGACCATCACAATAAACCAAGCCATAGGGATGAACACTCATAGTAAACCATTCACATGCTACTATAAGTCTTTTCGGGTAGAACCACTCACCTTTGGTGAAATTTTAAATTCTTCTTGACAAGCGCGGTACGCCTCGATTTGCGTGCCCTCTTCAAACTTTGCACGAGTCACTTCGTCTCAACCCTCAAGGCACCCTAATCATCATATTTATCCAACAATTATAATTTTCCTTAATTTTTCTCACATTTTTCTTATTTTTCTCCCATTTTCTTCTCTAATAATCCAAAATAAATATCTACACAACTATTTTCTCAAATATTTTTACATAATAATTCATAAAATAATTTTCCAAGAATTTTGGAAAAAAAAATAGAAATTACCTATGTAGCACGCGCCCCTACGCGCATAGGCACTTTTCTGCGACTGGCAGCTGCGTGTGCACTGCACGCGCCGTTTCTTCTCCAGCGAGCTGGTCGCCAGCCGACATCAAAATTTACCCCCAATCACACCAGCTGGAAGCCCACTTCCATTCGATCACGTTGCCACCGGTTTCAGGCCGAAAGGCCACCGGCAAGGCCTCCGATCGGCCGGTTTCAGTTTGGCCCCCCTTGAATTTCCTTTTACATTTCGGCCCTTATTCTCAAGCCCCTGATATTTCCAACACCATCACGAAGACCCTCAAGATTAGTACTTCTCATTTCTCCTTGGAAACTTCTGAAAAATTACCGTTTTGACTTCCCTCGGGAAATTTTAGAAAATTACACTTAGGCTTGATTGGTCGATTTGACCTCAAATCCACTCGATTCAACCTGAAACCACTTAAGGGTTGTTCTATACATCAAAATTAGTCCTAGAAACACTCCGTCGATTTTTCGGACATCATTTATAACAATTCGGTAATACGACCTAACTAGCAGCTATATTTTTGCTGTACCGAAAACTGTTCCCAATCTTATTTCTTTTATCACTAAAATTCCTAATTTAAATCACTCGTCGATACTATACCATTTCCCTTGGCTATCTAGGGTTCGGGGTATCCCTCTAACTAATTCGGTTGTCCAAAGCTGTGTTAGTGTACCCTATAGTCTTATTTTTTCAAAATTCCATTTATGCCCCATATCAAATATCATTTTTGTCCCTCAATTTATTCCCGGGTATTACAAAACCGACCCAATATGATTAGGGCCTGACCCTAAAACGTTTAGGGTTATATTGTTATGGCATGATTAGGGTTTATTTCTTTAAAAATATGCTACTTCATAAGATGGAAAGAGAAGAAAATTTTTGGTTTCTCTCACTCTAAAACAATCTAGGGTTGTTAGCACAACCAAGGTCATCGTGAAAAGGTCGATCGTGTGGACTATCTTAGAGGAGGTCGTGTTTACGTCTTTGCGGATCTGAACGAAATAGTGAAAAGGTGTTGTCAGCATGATCACAGTTTTCTTACAATGAGCACCTGTGAAGGTATTCCGAGAAACAAGTGCTTTTCGTAACAAAGTACATGAACGAGAAGTGGAGGCAACTCACCCAGATTTTGATGCAGGATGCGACCCTTCGGCTTTATTACAAGCAGTTTGCCTATGCGTTAGAGCGACAGGCGGAGATTTGGGACCCGAGAGATTCGGGGAGACTTCAGGTATCCACTGTAGGACATCTGACAGAAGTCGCAATGTGGGGTCCCACTTGCTTGAGAGATGAATTGACAGGACCCAGTTCCAATGTAGGAACCAGCGAAGAGTTGGCATACCTGATAGATGAGGCCACGTCCCGAGCCTATAGGGACTCGAGAAGCACCACTTAGCGAGTACATACTTATGTTAGTAAGAAGAGGAGCTAGTAAGTTGATTGTTAAGTATGGTTTATGTGTGAATTTTCTTTTGGTTGATAGCGCGGATGTGAATAACGGTTGTATTAGGCATGTGTTTGTAATGAAATATAAGCATTGCATTAACTCTTTTTAGGTATGTGAGATTGTTTGGAATGTGTATGGGAAATTGGTAAGGTATGAGCCCTAACGTGTCATATGTGAAATATTATAATTGTATTAGAGGTGTCAGAAATGGGCTATGTGTGAGTTGGGTGAGTAATAATATGGGATGGTGTTATTGGTCCTAATAATGGACAAATATATCCCAAGAGAGGGGTGAATTGGGATTCGTATAATTTTTTCGATAATTAAAACAATGGTTAATGACTGAAAACTATGTTTCGAAATATAGGGTATATGTTTCGAAATATACCTCACTGCTTTGCTTGTTCCGAAATATAGAATGTATGTTTCAAAATACATTTTTCTGTTTTGCTTGATTTGAAATCTTTTGGCTTGTATTTCAAAATAATGATCTTTGGCAAAGATGATTTACATAAGTAAGAGTATACCAAAGATGTTTGAGATCAAAGATATGCTTATATGAATATGTAAGCTTATACTCATGGAAAATATGTTCTAGTCTTTGATAACAATTATTTTGAAAGCTTAAGCAATAAAGGATAAGCAAAAACGAAAGGACAACTACACACAAGATATATAGTGGTTCGGCACCCCGCCTAGTCCACTACCTTCAAGCTTACCCACTTGAAGGATTTTTCAATCCCAATCACTTTTACTAGTGATCAATCACAACAAAAGGTTTACCAGGGTTCACCCTAAGACCTTGTACAATGAGTTTTTACGGGCTCAACTCAAATCTTACACTAAGTGAGTTTTAAGTTCAACTCAAACCTTTGACACAATGAGTTTTGGGCTCAATTCAAACCTTTCACCACAATGAATTTTAGGCTAAACTCAAACCTTACAATATTAACAAGATAAATAAAACTTATCTTTACAGCCCAATGAAATTTATAGTAATGAAATGCTTTACCAATGGCTTCACAAACCTCTAAGCTTGAGGTGAGGAGAGTTAAAGTGATGAGACTCGTTCTTTGCACTTGCTTCTCCTTTCACACTTGCAATACACAAGATTAAGATGTAGATAGATCTTTTTTGAGAGCTTGAATAAATGATTTGATCAACACTTGTGCTTGTGTATGTGTCTCTAGTATGTGCTCTCTTATTGTAACTTGTTCTTGTCTTCAAACACCTGCTATTTATATCAAGAGATAGAAATCTAGTCGTTTTATACACTACAAGAAAATTAAGTTTTAGTGATGCAATTTAGTGATGAAATTATTCCGTCGCTAATTAGCGATTGAATTTCCATCACTAAATTTAGCGATGGAATTAGCGACTGGTGACCCGTCCGTAAATTTAGCGACGGATTTAGCAACGGGCAGACCCGTGGCTAAAAAACAAAAATTAAATAAAATTTAAATTTTAAATTTTAGCGACGGGAATACCGTCGCTAAAAAGAAAAAAAATTAAAATTAAAATTTAAAATTTTAGTGACGGGCAGACCCGTCGCTAAAAAAAACAAATAAAATTTTAATTTTAATCTTTAGCGACGGGACGAACCCGTCGCTAAAAAGAAAAAAAAATTAAAATTAAAATTTAAAATTTTAGCGATGGGCAGACCCGTCGCTAAAAAAATAATAATAAATTTTAAATTCAAATTTTAGCGACGGGCAGACCCATTGCTAAAAAAAACAAATGAAATTTTAATTTTAAATCTTAGCGACGGGACGAACCCGTTGCTAAAAAGAAAAAAAATTAAAATTAAAATTAAAATTTAATATTTTAGTGACGGGAAGACCCATCGCTAAAAAAAAAAAAATAAATTCAAATTTTAGCCACGGGTAGACCCGTCGCTAAAAAAAAATTAAATTTAAATTTTAAATTTTAGCGACAGGACGAACCCGTCACTAAAAATAAAATAAAAATAACAATTAAAATTTAAAATTTTAGTGATGGGCAAACCCGTCACTAAAAAAAATAAATAAATTTTAAATTCAAATTTTAGCGACGGGAAGACCCGTCGCTAAAAAAAATAAATAAAATTTTAATTTTAATTTTTAGCTTGAAATTTTAAACTTAAAATTTTAGCTTGATTTATATTTAAATTAAAAATATCCATAATTTACATTTAATGTGAAATTCATACTTTAATTTCACATTTTAGCAACTAAATTTATATTTTTTACTCAATTTAATCAAATATACTTTATGCTTTTTATGATAACTTAATTTTTTATTATTTTGTTTACATGTATGAAATTGTATTTATCTTTAATTTTTAATTTTTTTATTAAATTTATCTTTGATTATATCAAAGTAAATGTGTTAAATTGATTAAAAAATAAATATATATAAATTAAATTAACTTAAAACTACAAATAAAGAAGTGTAATTAAATAATAAAAAATTTAAGTGACTTTACAAAAAAAAACATAAAAGTACATAATTGAATAATATGTTGTCCTTTAGTGGATACCATCTTTTTAATTTATCTTTTCTTTTTATTTTAAATTTATCAATTAACTCATTTAATTTAATTGAATTCAAATAATTTATTTTTTAATTAATTCAATTAATTAGTTTAAAAAAATTTAAACTATGAGCTTCCCCACATAGTTTTTATAGTTAAATGTAAAATTTATAAAAATTCCAATTAATTTCAAAATAAGAACAAAATTTTTCGTTGGTAACATAATAATTTATAAATTTCTGTTTGAATTAGTAATGAAATAAAATTAATATTAATTAAATAAGTTTAGAAAATTTTGGAATGTAAATGTGATATTGAAAAGTTTGGAAGAAATACAATAAATATATTTTATGCAAATTAATAATCAATGAGTCTTCCAAGTGGGCTGGTTCACGCACAAGACTTCCTCCCAAGTGGTTGGGGTATCGATTCAAGGGGTAGGCAGCTAAAGGATTATTGCTGGGAACTAATACTAGTGCGGCCACATGGCGACAAGAAGAGAGAGTTGGCGCGCGTGCGAGGGTTGGCCACTTTGCAGCTAGGGCTTAATTCAACGACGGAAACCAATCCCGTCGTTGATCAACGACCGTCGCAAAAAATCGTTCGTCGCTAAATTTTAGCGACACCAAGTTTAGTGACGGAATGCAGGATTTTTTGTAGTGATAGCTGATAGAGACAAGACAAAAAGTAGGTTCCAAAACATACATAACAGGTTTCGAAACATCACAAATTTACACTTAGGTTTCGAAATATACTCTTCATGTTTCAAAACATATAGCTTTTCCAGCTAGACTTGCACTTAGAAACAGCATTGAGTGGGAGACATAATCTATTCCCCACTATGATTAATTAAAAGCACTCACATTCAAATTCAAATTTGAATCTCATAGCATAGAGAATGCATTAATCAAATGATTGAGAAGCTTTTAGATAGATACAAAAATGCAAAGCAAAAGCATCTTGATTTTGAATGATCTGCTAACATAATGTCAGAGGTTTCGAAACATAGAATGGAGGTTTTGAAACATACTTTAAAAACTTGATTCAAGACGAATGCATCTCGGATTTTTAAATTGCTATGTTTGATAGAGACCTGGTTTGAAACTACTATCATAGGTTTCGAAACATAGTCCAAAACCTGGTTTGAAAACATATGCATTGCAAAGATGTTTCGAAATAGCATACTTAGAAAGCATTAAAAACCTTTTCAGAAGGGGTTTCGAAATATGCACAGAAACATGACAGGTTTTTAGAAGAATATACTTGAAAGCACAATCCATAGCATGTATACATCATAACTTATTTACATTTGATTAGTTTAGTAAATGTAAGGTGAACATTTACTTTAATACATAAATGTAAATAACAAAGTACCCCCTATTTGGATTCAACAAAAATATCTAGAAAATCAAAATCCATAAAAATAAGAAAGTAGAATTTGGGTTTTAGTACAAACTCAAGATTTAGTAGTGTTACCACCTCCAAAATACATACTTTCTATTTCATGAAAAATTAATTAAAAATCATTTTATCACTAATGGATATTAGATATCAAAATACCAGGAGATAGTTTTCCAAAAAGAAAACATTTTCAAAGGCATGTTCTAGTTGGTCTTTTGCCTTAGAATATTTTGACCAACGATTTCAAGGCTAATTTTGAAAAACACTTTAGGAGATTCTTTTAAATCTTTAATACTTGGTTTTACAAATCTCCATATGCATAAGAATGAAATTAACTTGGTTTTCATTTGAACAAAATAACACTTGATATTGAAATTGATATATGTTGAAAACCATAACCTTGACTCATGACTTAAGGATTAAGCTAATAGATATTTTTCATCATCAAAACTAAGATACAAAAAGGTGAAACATCAGGTGTAGGATAATGTTTTGAATAAATATATGACATACACACATGATGCGTGTCTAGCACGATCTAGGGTATGACATACTTACCTGGGGGAATTGGTGCATGTGAAGCTGCGGCTCATGATTCTCATCCAATGTGGTTCTGGTGAGTGACAGGTGTTGTTGGTTTTTTATGGTGGTGTGACAGGGCTGCTAATATAGGGGATCACGGGTGTGCAATAGGTGTTAATGAGCGTGATGATGAGAGTAGGGTGTGATTGGATATAAACTTTTGGTAAAATGGTTAGGGCATATGATTACGTGTGAGTAGAAGTATGGCATGATATTATTGTTGGCTTGCTTGGTTTTTGTTACTGGTAGGTGTGTACGTATGTATGCCTATGGGTAGTCACAAAGGAAAAGCTAAAGTAGTAGCGAGGCATAGCGGGCAGTCGACTATGGGTAAGGGAGATGTTGGTCAATTGCGAATGATCACCTGTTTTCTTTCCATATGTTGGGCGTCTTTGCTAGGGACCCGATATCTACTATGTGCAACAATGAAGAGTTACTTGTATCAAGTTGGGAAGTTAAGATAGTTGAGAATTGGTGTATATATAAAGATTCAAATAAATGGAATGTGATGGAGTAGAGTGGTCAAAGGTTTACGAGTTGCTACGATGTTGAAAAGAACAAATGAGAGGAAGAGTCAGTGAAATTGGATAGTCGAGAGCGAATTATTCTCACGTGGAACGGTCAATTGGCCAGGGAAGTAGAAAATCTCAGGTGAAGTTGGGAATTCCTGTATTTAAGATATGTACCCAATGGTAATTTATATTTAAAGATGGAAATGGAGCAATTGGGTATATAAACGAATGTTAATATGCGATATCGAATCTGTGGTGCTGAAATTGGAAGATGGTAGTGTGAGGGGTGAAACACAATGGTGAGGTTACTGGTTGTGTAAAGATATGGGCATTAATGTCTACCCATTGTGTTTAATGATGTAGTGAATTTGAAGTTTTGAGACTTAATAGCCTAAACGTGGTTTGAGGATGGCTGCCATGTGGCATTTTGGCATTTACTTGGATGTGAGAAAGGCATTATGTGGGCATTGAGGCTGAAATGTGCTACCAACGAACTCCTAGACGTGAAAATTTGGAATACTAGCGTAATGCCAGGGCATTGTGTAGGGGTCATCATCCCGGTGACTAGTATAGTTAGATAATGGGGGAAAACACGTAATTAAGTGAACGAGGTCTAATGGATGAGGTCTAGGCTATCCACCTGAGACGGTCATTGGTGATTATATCGCTAATAGAAACTCAAACGTGCTAAGGACGGACAAGTGTAGGAAGTATGATAGGATAGGAAAGAATACCCAGGTGAATTTTTATTATTATTATTATTATTTTTATTTTTTTTTTTGGGGGGGGGGGGGAGAGTTACCTTCCTAAATAAAAGCCGATGCTAGCAATGAATTGTTGCTTAAGTCCATTGACTGTGAGCTCGTCTAAGATTTTTTCTTGAGATGAATTCATGTTATATGAGTGAAGGGAAAAAAAGGATTTAAAAGTGGGTAAGGATTGTCGAGCAAAGAACAAGGAGGTTAACATTAGGTATAACTACCCTATTACCTAGGTTGGGTGGGGTAATTCATTTGATGATGTTTGAAATGGCCAACATGCTGGTGACGCTTATAGCCTAGATGAGTTGAATAACCCATTGTCATCTGGATATAATTTACTGTTGGTCTTGCGTGTCACAACAACTTAATTGTTCGGTAAGGGAAATTCACTGGTGACATTCGAGGTTAACCGCAACCATATCAAGTGGCTTGGAAGATGGGATGTTTGGTAGGTTACCAGTTAGAATTAGAGGCTGGAAGTGGGCGTGAGGCGCTTTCTACCTCAAGTGTTTACTAAACTGAGTAGGTTGCTGCTATAGTATATGTATAATGGGTTGGAACACAGGGAGTGTTGTAAAGGAAATAACTTGAACAAGTTCATAGCATATTTACCTTGGGAGTTCTTAGAGTGTGCCTGGAGAGGAACTGGATATAGCTGGGTTGAAAGAAGAGGGTAATTAGCTTAACCAACTCTAATAGGTGAATAGATGTCACTGGTGGTGCGCCGTTGGGATAAGCCTTGGTGATCATACCGATGATAAGAACTTAAATGTGTTGAACACAAAAGCTTATGGGCGGAGAATGAAGAGACACAAAGAAGGGAGTGTGGAAGAAATAGGGAAAAATTAAGTAGTAGGAGTTCATCTGAAATGCAAATATGTTAGACAAGGGTTTAATTTACCCCCAGGTGATCCTTGAAATAGCTCTCGACTCTATGTGAAATGAATCAAATGAAAAATTAATATGTGCATGGAGTAGTGTGTGATGAGTAAGGTTATTACTTGGATTATATACCCTATGTTCTGAACATATCCCTAGATTAATGTGTGGTAGGGATGTTACCAATTGAGAGTGCAATGCAGGCATGAGGTGGCCTTAGAATGACATTTGGATTATTACAATATAATGTGGATGTTTTGTTGATATCACCTAATGTAATTGTTGGTGACCCTTGAGTTGGTTAAGGTGCTACTTGTAACGACCCGGATTTTTGGGAAATAATATGGAAAATAATATATGTAGTTAAGGTGATCCGTGGCCATGAGGAATTAATGAAAAATGTTAAATTTATTATGTTAGACGAGGGTTTAAATGAGAGTTGGTGGAATTTATTGGGTTTAAATGTAAGTTGAAAAATGAACATTTATTTAGTATAAAATTAAATATGGGGTCTAATGGTTGTGGATGTGATACTTTAATTTCAATTAACTTTTGGATTCCAAATCATATTTCAATTTAACTTTGAATTTCAAATCTCAATTAAATTAAGCTTTGGATTTCAAATTTTATTCAATTTAATTTTGGATGTGATCTCAAATCTTATTCAATCTAGTTTTGGATGTGATCTCAAGTCTCATTCAATTTAGCTTTCTAGGGGATTTCAAGTCCATGGCTTTATATTCTTCTTCCCTTAATTTTATTCTCCGTTCTCTTCTTCTTCTTCTTCTATTGTTATCCATCATTGGAGCTTCAAGCTAAGGAATTTCAAGAGGTTTTTTCTCTTTTTCAAGTAGTATCTCAAGGCAAATTCTTCTTCCTCTTTGTTTCATTTAAGAGGCAAGATCTCAACTTTCTTATTAATATATATTAACGATACAATCCAATCTAATCCTAATGCCACAACTACAATCATGGAACCAAGATTACTCAGTCAAAACAAAAGAGATTGCAACTGATATTCAAAGCCAACAGTTACATTGTGATATTATTTTTTATTTCAAAATAGCTTATGTATAGGAGGAAAGTTTGTATATAAATATTATCTGCTCTATATGTAACATCCCAAATTTTGAAGATAAGTAATAATTATTAATTTCGGTATTTGTGGATATTTTAGAATTTTGGAGATTTTAGAGAAAATATTTATTTATGCTATTTTGAGGAAATAGGAAAAATTAAGGTAATCAATTAAATTATTTGGAAATATTTATGGAAATAATGATGGAATTAAGTTGGTAAATTTTTGGGAATGTTCAGGGTATAAGTGTAATAAAGGGAAATGGGAGTTTGGGGTGTATATGGGATTTTCGGAAGTTTTGGGTGCTAGTGTAATTTTGAGAATTAGCCGTAAGGCTCCTTTATAATTAATGGAAGGTGTTTATTTAATGAGGGAGGCAGTAGCTTGGGCAGTCACGCGTGCGCGTGTGCAGGTGGTTGGTGTGAGATCGAGACCGAGGGGGAGTAGGCGTACCCGAGGATTTTGGCAGAATTTATTCAGCCTCTAGGCATCCAAAATGGCGTCGTTTGATAAGGCAGTAGGGGTGACGTGGTAGCTGCAGGCTGCAACATGTGGCGGCCTCTGGGCCGCCCATCACGCCTTACGCTCCAAGCAACGTTTTGCTACGTTTTTAAAGGCCAATTTGGCCATTTTAAAGCTGATTTCGACCGTTCTTGAAGCATGAGGCAAAGGGAAAATTGAGGGAGGAAAAAGGGAGAACGCAACAGCTAAAGAATGGAGGGAAGGTGAGGAAAATCAAGAGGATTTTGGGATTAATTGGTGTTTAAAATACCCAAGTAAGTGAGTAAAATTAATATAAGTGTTATATGTTCAAATTATGGATTTTATACGGTTAAACTATGAATTTTATGTGATTAGATTTAATTAAATTGAACTATCATTTTATTGCTTCCTATAAAATGCTTTACTTCGCAACAGGAGCATAAAAGATGCTTCAATCAGTTGATTATAAGCAAGCTTCTAACCCTCTCCTCATGTTCTTTATTTCCCATAAGAGTCTCCATGGTTTCTCGTATTTTATTCCCTCTCTCATCGTGATTCGGTTCCACGTATTAATAATAATAATCCACGTGGTAACCACCATATGACTTATATTTTATTAATGGGTTTATTGTTAATGGAATGAGCTGAGCAGCGATGTCTTGGTGTTGTTCATTTCGACCGTCACGGACCTTCATATCGCTTCGCTTTCCTTGGAAATGATACCGAACCCGTTGGGGCTAGATTCTTAGAAAGTGGCTATAGTCAAGATTATGGAGTTATGTTAATAATTTATTATGAATGTGGAGATGGTTTCATGTGTATGAGAAGAGATGAGAATGTGAATGACATAATGGAATCTATGTTATCATGGATAAAGTGTGCGAAATGATAAGCTTAAGTGACTAAGTTTAATGTCATCTATGGGTGTCTAAGGCTATGGGGTACAAAGCCACTAATTATCGACCGTGGCTCGTGACAGTTAATGGCTGGATGTACAGTACAAAAAAATTGATTTTTTGCGATGGTTTCAAAACTGCTACAAAATATGTTTTATGCGGCGATTTTTTTAAAATTTTGCAATAGTTTCATAAAACCACCACAAAATTCAGTAAAACATTTAATTTTGCGGCGATTTTCAAAGAACCGTTGCTAAATTTTAAAATCTATATAATAAAACAAAATGGTTTTTGAATTGTCTCAAATGTATATATATTTTGATGGCTGAGATCAATTTCTCATACATTGATGGTTGAGATTAAAATTTTTCCTACCCATTCACTCCAGTCACTGTCTCTCTCTCTCTCTCTCTCTCTCTCTCCACCACTATTTTTCTGTCCCATAGACCCATACCCCCCCCTCACGTCTCATTTCTCCCACTCCCACTCCCTCACTCACTGTCTCTCTCCCCATCTCTTTTCTCACAGACCCACCCACCCACACCGTGCCGCCTCCCCCCTCCCCCGGTCGCCTGACCAGCGATTGTCGAACCGCTCCAGAATTAGAGATCTATGAATCTCTTCTCTAGTTTGCAGCAAAGTGCACCCTAGGTCATCTCTCACAAGGAGCCTCACCTTCTTCTACCAACAAAGAGAACCAATACCAATAACAGTTTGTTTAGGGGGGGGTTGTTTTGACATAAAACTAATTGGCAAAACAGAAAGATGAAGATGGATGAAAAATCAATAAGAGGAGTGCAACCGACTGTGTATTTGTCTCCTATGTGAAATCTTCCTTGTCCACTCTATATATCTTGGTTTGCTAGATGCTTTAATCTCCGGAAAACAAACTCAAAGCATCCCCAACAACCGTCCAAGGATTAGAATGATTGGAACAACAAAATGGATACAGAAATCTCTTGTAAACAAAATGCAACCATTCACTCTCTATTCAACCTATCCGGACCTATGCAAGAACAACCGTTCAAGCACATAATATTCATTTCCGAGATGTTATACCAACCGGCTATAACATTCTGTTCTCTTAAGCACTTAACAGAATATGAAACCATGCAAATTCACACAAACCTGCCATGAACTCCATGCATTCACAAATCTGCTCAAACTAAACCAAATAGAAATGAATAAGAAACAAACAACAAACCAGATTCTTGTAGCTCATTCGGGACTCAAATTCCACATGGATTCAAGACACACAACCGGTTACAAATGCTCTAGCCTATCATTACAGAAAGGAAAACAAAATGGAACAAAAGATGTAAAAAACAGGAAAGTGCTACAAGAACAAAAACGGGCAGAATCCTCCCTGTTTTCTCCTCTCTATCTATATGATGATATTCTGAAAATTAATGCTAAGAGGCCTTAAATACATGGCCAAGAAAGGAAAGGCTAGGGAGGCTAGGGTTGGGCCTAGCCCAACAGAAAACAAGTGAGCCCAAGTCTGCTCCTTTATTGTAGGCCCAAGCTCCTTGAAAGTAGGCCCAAGCTCCTTTAGTTGGCCCAAGCTCCTTTAGTTGAGCCACTTCTCTAGCCCATCCAATATTCCCTAAAGCCTGGATCCATAGAGTAGAGGTAAGATAGAAAATAGTGTAAGGACAATTTGAAACATAATAAAATAGAAACAATCAACTATCAGCAAAAATTGCTTCAAATGGCCTAATAAGAATGAGGTGAAATGCCAAAATATGGTATAAATATGCATGCTATCAATTCCCCCATACTTAGACTTTTGCACTCCTGGGCAAAACACTAGACTCTATGACTCAAGAATAGAAATGTGGAAAAACACAAATTAGATGCAAGGTAGGTAAGTCTTCAAGAATTCATCATTCAAAGATCATCTTTCCTCTACTTCCAAGAAAACAAGTGACATGGCAATTCATCCAATAAGACAAATCAAAAGTAGAAGCCTCTCACAGGACAAGTGTATGCTCAAAAATCTCTCAAGAGGTGGTGGTGACTGTTTCGCTCAAATTCACCCAATCACAATTCCACTACCATAAGCTTGTTTATCTTCTCAATCTCCACTATCCATGTCAAATGCATGCCACAAATCAAAAGGACTTATTCAGGGTTGTAATGTGGGGAAGAAAGAAATGGAAAGACAACAATGAAGGAAAACATGCCTTAGGTCGAGAAAACATTTCATGCAACTAAGATCAAGAGATAGAATTTCCAAGCATTTATGAAGAACATTGCATCTTTATTCGGTTGAGTGCGTTTTACGCTCTGTCTCAACTTTGCTTTCTTCTTTTTCTCATCAATTTTTTTTTTTTTTTTTTTTTCGAAAGAGGTGAGTGCGTTTTACGCTCCTTCTCACCCTTCTATCCTTTTCTTGCTTTTCTTTTTCTTTTTCATGGATGCAAATGGCCTTTGGCCTTATGACTTGCTCGATGAATTCAATCTCTCTCACTAGAATGCACTTACTATTCCTCTTCCTAAGGTTGGAAGGTCCAAAAAGGGTGTATGAGAATGAAGGGTAAAACTGATGGCTCTAAGTGGCAAGCGAAAGAGATTGATTGAATTTTTTTTTGTTTGTTTGTTTGTTTTTTTTTTTTTTTTTTTTTTTTGTATAACAAAATGGCTAAATGGGGACAAGAAAGAATGCCTTAATCATGTTTGAGTCATGCATGAACAAATATAGCCTCAACCAAGAATCAAAACAAGTTCTAGAGTGGAAATCATGATAGGTGAATGCACACACAAGAAAGACAATAGGCTCAAAATCCTCACGGCTGTAGACTACCCAATCAATCTATCAAATTAAATTCATTGCCAAGTCACTCGAAATTAAGGAAGATAAGATCGAAGTTCTAATCATGATGGGTTCTTTTAGACTTAATTGCTTAACTTGCATTTCCACGCAAAACAAACTCAACTAAACCCAAGGAAAAAGAAATATGAAAAGATAAAGAAAATGTTGCCAAAATAAGAATGCTGCCTCCCCCCACACTTAGACTTTACATTGCCCTCAATGTAAACATGCAAGTCCAATCAAGAATAAGACAAGTAAATGTAAAATACTAGGGAGAGAGAAACAGCCTGGTGTATCAAATGTAGGTGGCGTTGAGGAGATGCAGCTCCTCCACAATATGCTCCTGAAAGCTCTCGTAGAATGGCTTAAGCCGCTGCCCGTTCACTGTGAATTGCTTTGCATTGGACTCGTCCTTGATTGCAACTGCACCAAAGGGAAAAACATGAATAACTATGAAAGGACCAGTCCAACGAGAACGTAACTTACCGGGCATCAACTTGAGACGAGAATTGTATAGCAGAACTTTCTGGCCAACTTCGAATGTCTTCCTCACAATAAGCTTGTCATGCACAGCCTTAGTCTTCTCCTTGTAGATGCGTGAGTTCTCATATGCGTCCATCCTAATCTCCTCAAGCTCTTGAAGTTGGAGCTTTCTTTGGGACCCCGATTGATTGATGTCCATATTGCATTGCTTCACCGCCCAATATGCCTTATGCTCCACCTCCACCGGCAAGTGACACGCTTTTCCAAAAACCAACCTATAAGGGGACATGCCGATGGGGGTTTTGTAGGCCGTGCGGTAGGCCCATAACGCATCTTCTAATCTCGTGCTCCAGTCTTTCCTATTGGGCTGGACAGTCTTCTCCAAAATCTGCTTGATTTCCCTATTTGAGACTTCAGCTTGCCCATTAGTCTGTGGATGATAAGCAGTCGCCACTTTGTGTAATACCCCATACTTACGAAGTAGGGTGTTCATCTGTCTATTGCAAAAGTGGGATCCTTGGTCGCTGATGATGGCCCTAGGCATGCCAAACCTGCAAAAGATGTGAGAACGAACAAAATCTGCAACCACAGAAGCATCATCAGTCCTGGTGGCTTTAGCTTCCACCCACTTAGAAACATAATCCACAGCTAACAGAATGTACAAATAACCAAATGACACAGGAAATGGACCCATGAAGTCAATGCCCCAAACATCAAAGATTTCACAAAACAATAAGGGTTGTTGAGGCATTTCATTCCTACGTGATATAGTGCCTGTGTGTTGACAACGTGTGCAATTCTTACAGAACTCATATGAATCCTTAAAGAGTGAAGGCCAATATAATCCAGAATCTAGGACTTTCCTAGCTGTACGTTGGGGACCAAAGTGACCACCACATGCAAGTGTGTGACAAAAATTTAAGACAGATGCAAACTCATGGTTAGGCACACATCTCCTAATGACCTGGTCACTACACATGCGCCACAGATAGGGATCATCCCACACATAATACCGAGCCTGACTCTTAAATTTATTTAGCTGTTCCTTCTTAAAATATGCAGGTAATTCAGAAGCAACTAAATAATTTACTAAATCAGCATACCAGGGCTCAACACCATGAATGTGGTATAATAACTCATCTGGGAAATCATCCCTGATAGGCTGGGAGTCCATGACTGTGGAATCTGAAGAAGGAGGGACCCGGCTCAAATGATCAGCTACTAGGTTCTCGGCCCCACTCTTATCTTTTATCTCCACATTGAACTCTTGAAGTAGGAGCATCCACCGTATCAACCGGGGCTTAGCATCGGGCTTCTTCAATAAGTATTTTAGGGCTGCATGGTCAGAAAACACGACAACATTAGAACCCAGAAGATAGGAGCGAAATTTATCTAAAGCAAACACAATAGCTAAAAGCTCCTTCTCAGTCGTGGTGTAGTTTGCTTGAGCAGCATCCAAGGTGCGCGAGGCATAGGCAATGACATGTGACTTCTTTTCCACACGCTGTGAAAGGACGGCACCCACTGCAAAGTTGGAGGCGTCGCACATCAGCTCGAAAGGTAACTCCCAGTCGGGTGGCTGTATGATGGGTGGAGAAATCAATCGACTCTTCAGTTCCTCGAATGCTCGCTTGCACTGCTCATCAAAGTGGAAGGTCACTTCTTTCTGGAGAAGGTGGGAAAGTGGAAGTGCAATCTTGCTGAAATCCTTGATGAACCTCCTGTAAAATCCTGCATGGCCAAGGAAAGAACGCACCTCCTTCACAGAGGTGGGGTAAGGCAATGAAGCAATAACATCAACCTTAGACCGATCCACTTCTATACCCTTCTTAGATAGAACATGCCCTAAAACAATTCCTTGTTCTACCATGAAATGACATTTTTCGAAATTTAAAACAAGGTTCTTTTCAATGCATCTCTCTAGGACTCTACACAAGCTAACCAAGCAATCATCAAAAGAAGTGCCATAAACTGAAAAATCATCCATGAACACTTCCATGCAATGCTCTATAAAATCTGAAAATATACTTACCATGCATCGCTGAAAGGTACCTGGAGCATTACATAGACCGAAAGGCATTCTTCTATAAGCGAATGTGCCAAAGGGGCAGGTGAAGGTGGTCTTCTCTTGATCCTCTGGGGCTATGCAAATCTGAAAGTATCCGGAAAAACCGTCAAGGAAACAATAGTGTGACTTACCAGCCAACCTCTCCAACATCTGATCAATGAATGGGAGGGGAAAATGATCTTTTCTGGTTGCTTGGTTCAGCTTTCTATAATCAATGCAGACTCTCCAACTGTTCTGCACTCTCATGGGGATGAGCTCATTGTGCTCATTTGGGACCACCGTGATGCCCGTCTTTTTTGGAACAACCTGCACGGGACTCACCCACTTGCTATCAGAAATAGGGTAAATAATACCGGCTGCAAGTAATTTACTTACCTCCTGTTTTACCACATCAAGGATGGTTGGGTTAAGTCTTCTTTGAGGCTGCCTTGCTGGTTTTGCTCCTTCCTCCAATAAAATACGATGCATGCAAACAGATGGGCTGATTCCAGTTATGTCCGCTAAAGTCCACCCAATTGCTTTCTTATTATTTTTCAGCACATCCAGCAACTTTCTCTCTTGGTCAGGCTGCAAGTTGTTTGCAATGATGACTGGCAGCTTCTCATCTTTCTCCAAGAATGCATACTTGAGGTGCTGAGGCAAAGGCTTGCACTGAATGGTGGGTGGCTGCTGCAAAGAGGGTGCTGACCTATTTGACTGGAACTCTAATTCCAAGGCACTATCAACCTGCTCAACAAGGTTAGCAGCACTATCTTCCACTTGGGGAATGTTAGCATCAAAATCAAACTCATGTCTATGCAAAAATTCAGCAATCTCCAAGCATGCAGCACATTGACTCTCTCCATCACTACAATTAGTGCAAATAATTGTATCTGGGAACTCATGCACATTGGGGAATTTATCAATTAAATCAGAAGACTCAGAACATGCTTCATTCACTAACAGGTCAACTCTATTTACTTGAAAAGTGGAATGATCCTCAGCAGGGAATTTCATGGCATCAAGTATCTTAAAGTTAATTGTGTTACCAGCAAATTCCATGGAAAGTGTACCCTCATGCACATTGATAATAGTTCTAGCAGCTTTTAAGAATGGTCTCCCTAGGATCAAGGGTGCATGCTCAAGTGTGCTGTTATCTTCCATATTCAAAACATAAAAGTCTGCTGGAAAGATTAAATCCTTAACCTTAACCAGCACATCTTCTAGGACTCCAGTGGGGTGTGCAGTACTTCTATTGGCTAGTTGGACAACCACTCCTGTTGGCTTCAAAGGACCACACTGCAATGAAGCATAAATAGAGTTAGGCATGACATTAATGGATGCACCTAAATCTAGTAAAGCATTGCTAAATTGCATGTCTCCTATAGTACAAGGAATGGAGAACATCCCTGGATCTTTACACTTTGCTGGCATGGCAGGTTGGATAAGGGCAGAGACATTTCTCCCAAGGTTGATCTTCTCATTCCCCATAAGCTTCCTCTTGTGAGTACACAAATCCTTGAGAAATTTTGCATACTTGGGGATCTGTCTAATGGCTTCAAGGAGGGGGATGTTGACTTCAACTTTCTGGAATGTTTCCAGAATCTCTTTATCCACTTCGGCCTCTGCTCTTTTCTTGTTTTGTGTTGCTCGATGTGGGAATGGCAGGGGCTGGATGTTGGAAGACTCTCCTTGTTCTTGATAGCTGGAGTTTGGCTGCTTGGCTTCTTGGACTGAGGAAGGTTGCTGCTCTTTGCTACCCTCTACATTCTGCTCCTCTACATGTTGCTCCATGTTTGATGATGGTGGAGGGGTTGGGTTGATCACTTCTTTCCCATTTCGAAGCATGATGGCACTAACATTACCCCTTGGATTGGCAACTGGTTGTGAAGGAAGCTGCCCCGAACCTTGACTCCTTAACTCATTGATGTTTGTGGCTAGCTGGCCTATTTGGGTCTCCAAATTTTGAATTGTGGTTTCTGTTTTCTGTTGGAATTGGAGTGTGTTGGCTGCTAGTTGCTTAACAAGATCATCTAAGGTAGGTTCTGACTTGGGTAATGGTGGTGGTTGTTGCATGGCTTGATTCTGCCTTGGTGGTGGAGCATGGTTGCTTGAAGGATGGAACCTCTGCTGAAATGGTTGATTCTGGTGGTATGGCTGCTGGTGCACATGTTGATTGGAAGGGCTGCCATATCTGAGGTTCGGATGGTCTCTCCAACCTGGATTGTAGGTGGCTGAGTATGGGTCATACCTATTGGAAGGTTGTGGTTGGCTGTGCTGCTGGTGCTGGAATGGTCTTCCAGGAAAAATGCCTGCACATGTCTCATTATTTTCTTGCAACTGTGGGCATTGGTCTGTTGTATGGGATGGCAAGGAGCAAATGCCACAAAGCTGGGGTTGCTTTCTCTCTAATGCCAACTGCCTGACCATGGAAGCCAATTCCTCAAGCTTGTTTTCCATCCTTTGCTGGTCCATAGTGGCAGCCACATTGACTTCATTGATGGCTTTTGTAGGAGTGTTAATTCTGGTGCCAAATTGCTGGGCATTTTGTGCCATCTTTGATATCAGCTCTTGTGCAGCTGCTGGGGTCTTCTCTGCCAAAGCTCCTCCACTTGCAGCATCTACCAAGTACCTGTCCATGGGGATTAGACCTTCATAGAGATATTGAATTAGGAGTTGGTCACTTATCTGATGGTGAGGGCAGCTGGAACACAACTTCTTGAACCTCTCCCAATACTCATGTAGAGTTTCACCACTCATCTGCCTTATACCACAAATTTCCTTCCTTATTGATGCTGTTCTAGAGGCTGGAAAGAATTTTTCCAGGAAGATCCTTTTCAATCCATCCCAGCTGGTAATGGCAGCTGGTGGCAGGTAGTAGAGCCAATCTTTGGCTGATCCATCAAGTGAGAATGGGAAGGCTCTCAGCTTGATCTGCTCTTCATCTACTCCTTGTGGCCGCATGGTTGAGCAAACCACACGAAATTCTTTCAGATGCTTGTGTGGATCCTCTCCTGCAAGACCATGAAACTTGGGCAACAAGTGGATTAGTCCAGATTTGAGTTCAAAGTTAGCATCCAACTGTGGGTATTGAATACATAGGGGCTGGTAATGCACATCAGGTGCAGCCAGCTCTCTAATGGTTCTACCATCCAAATGACCATTATTTCCATTACCATGATTTCCATGATTTCCATTATTTCCATGATTTCCATTATTTCCATTATTTCCATTATTTCCATTACCATTATTTCCATTACCATTATCTGCCATATTGATGAATTCTGGAATAGGTTCGGATGAAGTATTAGAAGCACTGTTAGAGTCAATCCTATCCCGAGACTTAAGCTCTCTAGCTTGCCTTCTAAGAGTGTTCTCTAATTCAAGATCCAAGTCAAGTAATGTTTTCTTAGATGACCTGGTCATGCACTAGAGATCAGCACAAAAACAACACACAAAATGGCCTATGCATACCAAGAACACAGGAACAGAAACAAAAACACACAAGCAAAAACAAAAACACAAAAACAAAAACACAAAAACAAAAACACAAAAACAGGTCAAACAATAAGCCCTTAGATGATTTTTTTATGCAATTTTTCACAAAATTTCAACACAAAAACACTGAGGGACCTAAAAACACTAAAAACCACACCAAATTAGCCACTGAGAAACACAAAATGGCCCAAAAAGTGGTCTAAACGTTGGAATTTGGCCAAAAAAAGGCTCTTCTCACGGCAAAGCGGTGACTATTGATCCCCACACCCCCATTTCTTTGGACACCAAAAATCAGCTCAATCGGAGCAAGTGAAAAGCTATGAACAGTAACCGGGAAACTGATTTTTTTTTCCTCAAAACCTACTCCTATTTTGCCTCAGAAACCACTCTATATGCAATAAAACATCAAGGAAAGCATATGGACTTGAAAGAATATCAAGTAGGGATGAGAAAGGAAGAGGATAGCACCGGTATCTCGAGCTCAATCCTTAAATAATGCTATCTGTCATGAAGGTTGTCAAAATCGCTGCTGAATGGAAGGCTGCTGCTGGTTGCTTTCTTTTGGTTGCAGCTGCTGATTCCTATCTGCCAAACGAAAAGGGAGATTAGTGTGGAAGGTAAAGACAACGTTGAATGGAGTGTTAAAAGAGAAAATAAAAGAAAAATGTGAGAAAGAAAAATGGAATATCCTCTTGGTCAGGTGATCTGCTGTCAGAGGCAGAAAAGTGGGATTCAGAGCATGCTAAAAATGGTTATGCTCCTGATCTGCTGCAGGGTTGTCTCCCCTTGCTGTGTAAGCTTGCTTTTCAGTGCCTATCAGAGCACATGAAGACCAGAGAAGGACACAAACAAGGTGTGATACTGAAAAATCAGAGAAGGACTGCAGGTGTTTTGCTTTTTCAGTTGCTGCAGGGTTGCTTTTTCAGTTGTTCAGGTTGTGCAGCCCTCTCCAACAGCCACTTCTTGGTTCAAAAATGATTCCAAAAAGGAGAAAACATAAAAGGAAAATACACACAAACAAAAAGAAGATCGAAAAGGCAAATGAGGCTTCTCTGTTGCTGCTTGCTATCAGTTCATCTCAAGAACAGAACAGAATTTCTCTTCACCAAGAACACAAAAACTGATAACCTTATCACCAAGAACACAAAATAGAGAAAACACTCGAACAAGAAAACAAAACAAACAGAGAATAGGGTCGGTCCTCTATGTTTTTAGAAGAAAAAACTTGGCTCCCCGGCAACGGCGCCAAAATTCTGACCAGCGATTGTCGAACCGCTCCAGAATTAGAGATCTATGAATCTCTTCTCTAGTTTGCAGCAAAGTGCACCCTAGGTCATCTCTCACAAGGAGCCTCACCTTCTTCTACCAACAAAGAGAACCAATACCAATAACAGTTTGTTTAGGGGGGGGTTGTTTTGACAGAAAACTAATTGGCAAAACAGAAAGATGAAGATGGATGAAAAATCAATAAGAGGAGTGCAACCGGCTGTGTATTTGTCTCCTATGTGAAATCTTCCTTGTCCACTCTATATATCTTGGTTTGCTAGATGCTTTAATCTCCGGAAAACAAACTCAAAGCATCCCCAACAACCGTCCAAGGATTAGAATGATTGGAACAACAAAATGGATACAGAAATCTCTTGTAAACAAAATGCAACCATTCACTCTCTATTCAACCTATCCGGACCTATGCAAGAACAACCGTTCAAGCACATAATATTCATTTCCGAGATGTTATACCAACCGGCTATAACATTCTGTTCTCTTAAGCACTTAACAGAATATGAAACCATGCAAATTCACACAAACCTGCCATGAACTCCATGCATTCACAAATCTGCTCAAACTAAACCAAATAGAAATGAATAAGAAACAAACAACAAACCAGATTCTTGTAGCTCATCCGGGACTCAAATTCCACATGGATTCAAGACACACAACCGGTTACAAATGCTCTAGCCTATCATTACAGAAAGGAAAACAAAATGGAACAAAAGATGTAAAAAACAGGAAAGTGCTACAAGAACAAAAACGGGCAGAATCCTCCCTGTTTTCTCCTCTCTATCTATATGATGATATTCTGAAAATTAATGCTAAGAGGCCTTAAATACATGGCCAAGAAAGGAAAGGCTAGGGAGGCTAGGGTTGGGCCTAGCCCAACAGAAAACAAGTGAGCCCAAGTCTGCTCCTTTATTGTAGGCCCAAGCTCCTTGAAAGTAGGCCCAAGCTCCTTTAGTTGGCCCAAGCTCCTTTAGTTGAGCCACTTCTCTAGCCCATCCAATATTCCCTAAAGCCTGGATCCATAGAGTAGAGGTAAGATAGAAAATAGTGTAAGGACAATTTGAAACATAATAAAATAGAAACAATCAAATATCAGCAAAAATTGCTTCAAATGGCCTAATAAGAATGAGGTGAAATGCCAAAATATGGTATAAATATGCATGCTATCATCGCCCCACCTCAACTTCTTCCTCTTGGACTTCCCCATATGGGCCTCACTATCCACTAAGGGAGGGGCCCACTAGCTCTGTCGCCGCCTCCAGCCCGCGGTCCTTGCGCTGTTGCCGCCACTCGCCACCCGTGGTGCTTGCGCCATCACTGCCTTAGCACTTGCTGCCATCAGCACTTGCTCCGATTGCGGCCATGGGCCTTGCTACCGTTGTCACCGACATCTTAACGTGGTCATCGTCTGTTGCTTCTTCCTTTTTTGGCTTTCTGGGTTTACACCCTTAATTTTTTCCAGGGAAAAGCTTCCTCTAGAAGCTCCCATATGTATATATATATATACATATTAAAGGGCTGTTGGAATTTTTCGGAGGAAGGACGCACCATTATGCGTCGCACACACAGCGTGTTCTACGCTGGAAATGCAAAGGAGAAGGGAAGAGAAAGCTTTCTTGCCGCCCAGGCGCACTTCTGAAATTATTGAGGAAGAAGACGCTACAGAAAATCGGGAAAGCTATCGTGCGGACTTCTTGCTACTGCCTTCTTAATTCTTATTTTAATAATAATAATAATATACAATGTATATATATATGCAGCCTGCACCTCCTTTTTTCAATTAGTTTTTCCCTTTTTAATTCCAATTAAGGCTTTTGAATCCCAGTGGCATCTTTTGCCACAATGCTTTTTGTGTGTGTTAAAATGATTAATATAAGATTTTATTAAAATAATTTATTTATAAATTTAAGATAAATTATTTTAAAAGAAAAAATAGATAAATTTATTTTGAAAGTTTAAAATAAAAAATTATGTAATTTTTTTTAAAAAAATTATATAAATATAATAAAATATTTATTATAACTTATTTTTTATTTATATCTTAATTAAACTTAATAGCTATATAATAACGGAGGGCTGTTTTTTAAAATGTCTCAAAAAGAGATTTTTAGTCGCTGAGATCAATTTTTGATACATTTGATGGTTGAAATTAAAAATTTTCCTGCCCAACCATATCACTGTGTCTCTCTCTCTATATTTCTCTCTTTATATCACTCTCTCATTCACTGCCTTCCACTCTTTCTCTCTCTCACAGACCCATTGCCTTCAATTCTTCCTATCTTTTTCCTTCTCCCTCCCACCCACGCGTCCCCGTCTCTAGCCCCCCTTCTCTTTCTTTCTCTCCCTCCTACCCACCCTATGCCCCTCTCCAGCCTCTCTCATACTCCAGTTGAAGTTGTACACCATCGTTGTTTGAGGCTCCATTAGGGTTCCTCACTGCTCAAAGTTGTCGCCGCCGCCTCTTGTACGCCCTATTTATTGTACTTTTGTGATGCCTAGTATTACGTGATTTCATTTTGGAGAAAATAAAAAATAAGTCAGAGCCATACTTCCTTGAGTCAAACCATTATCCGTGAACAATTAGGAGGCCCTCAGCCTTGATGACAAATAAGAAACCATAAGAGAATGATGTGATTCCCTGCTTTTTTGTGTTGTACCATGATTTTCTCAAGGTTTATAGTCTCCGTTATTGGCAGGATTCATTCCTGCATTCTGGTGATGCAATGGTCTTTTTCTTCTATTTTTTTTTTTTTATATCTTTTTCCTTTTTTGGGGTTTTAGTTGCGGTGGTGGTTATTTGGCTTTTTTTTGTTTTGGGTTTAAGGGTGTCGTCTTAGATGTGAATTTGAATTTCATACTTGCAAACTATTACCTACTAAACTAAGGTCTCATAAATTCCTTTGATTAAACAATAATTTCATTTTGGGCGTGCAAGCATTGCTCATTGTTTGCTGTACTGAAACAAGCTACAGGCCGGCAGTTCATCTATTTTCAGGGCTTTAAATGATAGATTGATTTTTTTAAATGCAAAGTTTTATGAAAACATCTATGAGATTAGTTGTGTGACCGCTGTCGAGGGCCCTTGAAGCCCCGACCAGCGACAGTCAGAGGCTCCAAGGGTCCCGAATCGCCAGTGGTCGGGGACTTCAATTTTTTTTTTAAATTTTTTAAAATTTAATTTAAAAAAATAAATTACAATTTTTTTAATTTCTATATATCAATACTTAATTTTATTTAAATTCTTTGTAATTTTTTTATACCAAGGACGAGGACTCTTTCAATTCTTTTAAATTTTGATTTTTTAAAAAAAATTAATTTTTAAAGCATTTAAATATTAACTGTGTAAGTTTTTGAAATATCATGTAAGTTTTAAATAAAAAAACACCAATAGTGTAAGTTTTAATTTATAAAAATCTATTTTTTAAATCATTGATGATCAAATGTTATTTTTAATTTTTAATATAAAACTTTATTCATATAATGATATCAAAGTAAGAAATTTAATTTAAAATTTAATATTTGTATCTTTAGGTGTTAAATTTTTTATACTTAAAGAAATATGAAATTAGTTAATCTATTATATTGAGTTACTTAAAGATGCAAATACTCAAAAAGAATTTATTTATTTTTTTAATTCTATTTTTATTTTTTATTTTAGATACAATAATTTTTTTAAATTAAAATAATATAAAAATTAAAGAGTTCCCGACTACGCATGGTTGGGGAACTCAAGGTTCTTCAACCTCAAATTAGGGATCCCCCTCCCCGTTGATGGCTACAGCCATAGCGGTAGACAACAGTTGGTATGTATTATTTGATATTTAATTTTTAATTTAATTTATTCATATAGTATAACACTGCTTTATTATATAGATTTAGTATTTTTTTATTATAAAACATTAACAAGTATACAATAATTTTAATTTCTATTTTTGTTTAATGTTTGTATATATTTTTTTATAATATTAGTGAATATTATTATATTTTAATCTTAATATTATATACATCGTGACTTTAGCTACGGGTATACACTAGTAATTAAATAATTAAAAAAAATCAATTCAATTGTAGCTAAATTCAAAAAATTAAATAATTCAAAATTAAAATAACATTTGCAGCAATTTTTAAAAACCGCCACAAAATTCATTAACAAATTAAATTTGGCGGCAATTTTTCAAAATCTGCCGTTAAATTCAAAAAAATTAAATAATTCAAAATTAAAATTAAATTAATATTTGAGAGGGTTTTTATAAACCACTGCAAAATTCATTAAAAAAATTAAATTTTGATTAAGAAAATAATTAAAAATTAAATTAATAAAAACAAATATAAAATCTTAAAATTGAATTTAAATTAATAGCAAAATTCTTTAAAATATTAATTCAAAAAACTAAAAAAGAAAAATTAACAAAATTTTAATATATAAAATTAAAAATATATATAAAATCTTCTTTTCATTTTTAATCAATTAATTTAATTACTCAATTATTTATTTTAATTTATTCCATTATTCTTTTAAAAAATAATCAATTAATAAATGTTTTTAATATAAATTAAAAAATATAAAATATAATTTTAAAAATTAGTTGTTAGATTAGTATATAATATATGTATATATATATATATGTGTGCATATATGTTAAGGGGGCTTCGCAGATCAGTTAGTTCGCGTGCACGCGTGCATAGGAGAGATCCTGGGTTTGAAACTTGGGGAGAGGAAGGTTGGGATTTAATTTCCAACATTGCCACGTGACGCGCAAGGGCCAGGCATGCGCACGAGCCAGTGTGCGCACGCGGGCTAGGCCGGGTGGCCGGGCGCGGGCCAGGCTGGCCACGCTTGCGCTTAGGCCTGGCAATTAAAAAATTAATTTTTATTAATTTTTGCGTCAGTTTTGAAACCGCCGCTAAAATAAAATTTTTTTTTTTAATTTTTTGCGACAGTTTCTAAATATTATAAAAACTGTCGCTAAATCACTTATTTTACGACGGTTACTCCAGCGGTTGCTGAAAACTGCCGCTAAACACTCCGCGACGACTAATTTAGTGGCGGTTTTGAAAACCATCGCTAAATGCAAAAAAACTGTAGCTAAATGCCGATATTTTTGTAGTGGTATGGGCATCAGTCATCAGCTGTTACGATAAGTGCTAGATGGGTCAGAAGAGTTGGTACTACCAAATTCCCACCTTAGTTTGTGCACATCTCGATGTGTGTGCTGCATAGGGACTGGGTTGCATTCATTTGGAGGACATACTTTGTATGTGACGGGATGTGTGAGCATTTGCATGACCCGGTTGGTCTAAGAGCCAATTTGGGTTCCTTAGGTAAGCAGGTGCATTTAGAGAATATCATATGTGTGTATTCTTATGTGGACGTAGCATGGCCCGATGCTTGGTTTATGGGGGGACTTGTCATCACGTTTATGCTGCAAAAGCCATTGCATTTTCTAATTGTTGCATTGCATGGTGAGGATGTGTGGCTATGTATGATGGGGATGGGTGGTGCCCACCACGGAACGTAGGCCATGGAAGTGGACCACTATCGCGGAAGGATATGATGATGTGATGGATGATAGGAAGAGTAAGTTATGAATGTTAGGAAAAGCAGACCAAGTTTAGGAAAAGGTGAGTCTTATTGAATGATGATATGGTAGCCTATATTAGGCTATAACAGGTTTGTATGCGGGACTTGAGTGCCAATATGTGTGTTATGTGGGCCCCAATGACCCTTTATGTGCAGTTAATTATATGTTATGCATTTAGAAGTAAGGCACGTATGGATCATGACATGGTGAGGTTGTGTTGGCATGAATTTCATGGGGTGTTATGGGAAGACTTTTGTCTTTAACTCACAACCTTTCTTTCTATAGCTTGCTAAGTCTTGTGATTCACATTTGTTTTCCATTATTCCAGGTAAGAGTATCACCTGAGATACCAGGTATGTTCGACAGGGTTGGGTTCAGATCATTGAGCCATGGTAACAGGTGCACAGCTCTCCCGAACCTAGGTCCTGGGTGTCGTGTGTTTGATCAGAGTAATGTTTTCATGAGTTAAGTGTATGCTATGTAAGCCCAGGTGGGCTCATGTTATGAATGATTATGTAAAGGAAACTATGAAATGTTATGTGGTGTAAAAAGTTATGGTTTCTAAAAGGGTTGTGTGTGAGTTTTAGTTTGTGTTATTGTTCGATATCATTCAAATAATGACTCTCTCACGAATCCTCTATGCGCACGGAGGCTCTGGAAGGCGGGACGTTATAGTATACACTTCAGATTACTAGAATGAAAATCCACTATTCATCTTTTCTCTTCCAGTAAAAGTTTACGTGCTATCAGAGCATCTAAGACTCACGTCTAATTGGTCTGCTTTAAGATGTTAGCCTCCCCAAATTCCTCAACTTCAAATGTTGTTGAAACCAACCTTCCCATCTTCAACCCATCTTCCTCCATCAACCCCACCAAACTCACACGTTTGAATTACCCAACATGGAAAGCCACCATGTTACATACCTCAAAGTCCAAAAAGTCTACGGGTATCTCGATGGCACCATTTGGAAACCTACAAAAACCATCACTGCCTCTGATGCATAAATTCTTCTCTTTCTAATAAGATTCTTGCCCAGGTTGCTCATTACAGCCCATCCACTAAAGTTTGAACGGCTTTAACCTCTGCTTTTGCATCATAGTCACATGCTAAAGTAGTACATGTTCTCTCTCAACTCTCTACTATGCAGAAAGGTACTCAATCTGCAACTGATTACTTCATGACGATCAAACGTCTCACAGATGAATTGGCCATTGCTGGTTAACCCTTGAAGTGTGATGATATTATCACATATTTACTTGTTGGGCTCGGTCTATAATATGATTCTCTTGTTTCTATGGTATCTCACCGTGATAATTCTCTCACCTTGGAAGAAATTTACTCCATGCTCTTGACGTGTGAAGCTCGCATTCAGCATAATAATCAAATTTTATCCTTGCCCATGCCTTCTGCCAATGTTTCCACCCGACAACAACCCTTTAATGGAGGACAGGGTGATAGCTACTTAACAGCTCCTCGAGGCAAGGGGCATAATTCATTCAATGGCAATCATGAAGGTGGTCACGGTAATACTAGTATGTGGTGCCAATTGTGTGAAAAGATTGGCCACACGGCTTTCCGTTGTTGGAAATGCTTTGATCCTCATTTTCATCCCCCACCACCTTGCCCCAATCCTCAAGCAAACCTAGCCTCCAACCAATCTCAGTAGCATTCAACTGAACATGAGTGGCATCCTGGCACTGGTACAACACATCATCTAACCAATGATATGAGTAATCTGACAGTTCAATCTAATCCTAACACTACAACTACAATCATGGAACCAAGATTACTCAGTCAAAACAGAGGAGATTGCAACTGATATTCAAAGCCAACAGTTACATTGTTATATTATTTTTTATTTCAAAAATAGCTTATGTATAGGAGGAAAGTTTGTATATAAATATTATCTGTTGTATACACTTCAAATTACTAGAATGAAAATCCTTTATTCATCTTTTCTCTTCTAGTAAAATTTTACAATATGCAAGTTCTCTTTCCTCCTTGCTTTGTTTTGGAGGTAAGTCTTTAACCGTATATGCAAGTTTTTCTTGATTTCTTCCCTTCATTTTGAGCACTTTTGCTTTCCTTCATTGCTTGAAAAAAAAAAAAAACATTTTTGGTTAAAAATGGGTTTCTTCTTTTTAATGGTAAATATTGTAATTTTTTCTTGTAAAATGGTGGGGTATTCTTATTATCTCATTAGGGTTTAAATCACCCCCAAAACCTTCTCAATGAATGGCATTTTTATTGGTTAGACTGAAGCGAAATGAGTTTTGGTCGCTTGTTTTAGATTTTGTCCGTCTATAATTTTTTTCTTGTTTATTCTTCAAAAAGTCGACCCTTCTCGACCCAGAACTGTCTTTCTACCCAAAATGTTGGAAATTTAGTTAGAAATAAATCATAAATGGTTTGATCATTTCTTTTGAGTCTTAAACCAATAAATAAGTGAAGGAATGAGTTATATGTGTTGCCCATGCATGTAAATTGTGATGTTGAACCTAAAATGTCATCATGTGGTATCATACAACTGAGTTGATTATGCATCCATGATAGTTATGATGTGGGAATTTCCATAAGTTATCTATATGAGCATGATGTTGGATTTGCATGAGTAATGCACGTCATTATTAGTATCTTAGTGCACCTATTACTTTGAGTGGTGGCTTATCTGTGGGTGAGAAAGTATATCCTATGCGCGCCTGACACGAGTAAAGGTGGCCATAAACCCGGTAGGCGAGGCTCGTATTTTAATTGATTGTTGATTTATTTTCATGATACGTGTGTGCATGCATAGATGTGGTGGCCTTGGGTGTCAGGAGGTTTTCATGGCTTTTTATGCATGAGCATGAGTTGGGATGGGATGCATGAAATACATGATGATCATGGCATGGAAATTATTATGAATGAAAAACTTATGAGTTGTGTCCTACATGTACATTATCATAGAGTCATTATTTACTCTATCTTGGTTATCTATGTCTTTAATCCTATATTTCCATCCTTTTTATATATATACTTGTTGAGCCTTATGGCTCACCTTGTTTACTCTCATGTCATTCTAGGTAAAAGAAAAGCAGTTGTTGAGCGCGAGTCTGGTGGTGCTAGAGCCCATGTCTAGAGGCATACAAAGGTGACTCAAATCAGAAGGTCCTTAAGAGTATTTATAGTGAGGCATGTAGTGTGAGGAGTTTATTATTTACATTATAACCCTTTTATTCATTTTGTAAAAGCCATGGTGCCAAGACGATATAGAATAAGGGTGATGTAAACTTTTTTTTGGCTTTCGCTGATAGTATCTAAAGTTCGAAAATTATGATGTTGAGTAATATTGTTATATATCATTTTTGGTGATGACCTTCTTTTGGATATCCTATGCTAGCGGGAATATCCAGGAATGGTCTGTTATAGTTTTGGTATCAAAGCCTAAGTTGGGACGAGAGGAGTCCCTGTACACATAGGAGTGTCGGGTAGAGTTAAGACTATGTTTAGTGGTTCGAGTTAGATTAAGAGCTTAGATACTTAGATAGGGTGCTAAGATCAAGTGATTTGGTTTTTGCAGGAATGAGTGGTCGTCGAGGAAGACTGCCAACTCGTGCCCGAGGCAAAGGCCGGCCTGCTCCTACTCTTACCCCTATACCACCACCTGCACTTGCAACTCCAGGGGAGTCTATTGAGGCATTACACTAGGAGGTGCACGAGTTACTGGGCACAATGGCCACTATGATGAGGCACTTTGAGGCCTTTGTGGCAAATCTGAGGAGATAGGGTCAAGCACCTAAAGGGGAAGGAAATGAACTAGGGCCGAACGAGAACATCAATGGGAAAACTTCAAACCCAGTGACCCATGAGATGGAGCCCCATGGGATGGATGGAAATGCAGGGAGCCAATTAGTAAGGAACTTCATGACTCTTAGGCCTCTAGAGTTCCATGGAGGACAGATGTCTTAGTAGCGGAGGATTGGCTTATATCTATAGAGAAACACCTACGAACTATTGGGTGCAGTAATACTCAAAGGGTTCAGTTAGCGACATTTTTTGTTGCGAGGGGATGCAAAGAGGTGGTGGGAAACCACCAGGCAGAGGTTTGTAAACAGGGAGCCATCGTGGGTAGAGTTTAAGGAGGCATTCAATGGGAACTACTTTTTAGCTTGGGTACGTGATCAAAAGATTTACGAGTTTATAGAGTTGACACAAGAAAATAGGTCAGTGGGGCAATATGAGGCGGAGTTCACTTCTTCAACAATGTTCACTCCTGATTTAATTTCTACTGAAGAGAAGAAGGCATCAAAATTCCAGAGGGGATTACTTATAGAGATCAGATACCAACTGTCCAGTGCTTAAATTTTAGATTATGCTACATTAGTCTAGAGGGCCTATATTATTGAGAAGGAGAGGAACGAGTTGACGGCCGCGCAGGCAACTTCACGAGGAGCGATTCCACTCCATGGACATGGCGGTGACAAAAAGACGAAAAGGGAACTAGGCTCAGTAGGTGGTGTATCTGACATTCCTCCATGCAAGACTTGCGAGCGGAGGCACCAGGATCCATGTCGGGCATCTCACACTTGCGGGCAAATGGGGCACTTGCAAAAAGACTGTCACCAGAGTTCAAGCACAACAAGTGGCATAGAGGTGTGATGTAACACCCCACCTTACTGAAGGATCATGAACGAGGAAACAAAGCATGCAGCGGAAGCGGTTTAAAAACAAAACCGTTCCTCGTATTGATAAGAATCTAGGAGACTTACTTTTGCGGCGGATTACCGGACGGAATGGAGCGATGGGAGCTTCCTCGCGTTGTGGAGACGACGGCTGTCCTGCTAGCCTTCGACTTCGTCGCATCAGAACTCAAACGCACCCTTTCGATCTTCCGGAGTATGACTCGAACTCGTGGCCTTTCTTCGGTGAAGAAGAATGAAAAACGACTTAGATGAAAAAACAACTAAAGAGAGATATATATAGGGAGAACCCTAGGGTTAAAACCCTAGTGGGCCAAACCCTAATGGGCCAAGACCTTTTAATTAATTTTCTAATTGGGTTAGCCCAATTAATTAATTAAAAACCCTAATGAACTATTATTTTATTCTAGCCCAATGGACCATTCTGAATAAAATAATTCTCTCTCAATGTAATTCATCCAACAAGCCAAATGTATTAAAAAAATACATGAGTTACATCGAGCTACCCCGGGGACCAAAAGACAAATTATTCACGGCTACTAAAATGACCAAAATATCCCTGCTACCTGGTAGCTATATTTTGTCATTCTAAGTGTTCCAATTATCACCATATGGTAACACTGACCCCACGAATAATTTTGCATATGCCATGTCTTTGACCTACTAGTGTAATGACGAAAATACCCCTCTGCGTAACACCCATCATTTAGAAAGGAATAATGTACTAACACCTTTCTAAATGACTTCTACCATCCTTAGATCACTAGTCCAATAATCCGTGACTACTCGAATGTACTTGCTTATCACTGGGAGCTACCCAGAAGCACACACTCTTAAGTCACGTTCCCAGGGCCCTGGATTATTCGATTATTCTTGGACAATCACAAGGGGGTGAATCACAGAAACTATCTTGTATTAGTCTGTCTTAGCTAATTAGAAACCATACTCCCAACTCAAAAGGATATTGATCTTTGATAGACCTCACCTACAATGAATCTAAGAATATAGCTCTAGGTTCACTAGACCACCAACTAATACTCAAGTATTAGAGTACTCGTCCACGTAGTAGCAGTGATAGACTAGCTCCATGATAATTAGTACTTTGTCATTAGCTTCTATCACAGGTCCACTCTACGCATTCCAAATGCGCTTGTACAATTAGAGCAAACGGACTGTTTACTGGCTAAGGCAAGCCATCCTCCATTAGGATCTATTGCACAATGATCTTATCATGATAGAATGCCCAGTTCTATCAAAAGATCAAGAGTTATATTTTCTTGCTTATTAAGTACCCATGATTCATGCCTAACTGTGAAGAACGACCCATCACATGAATCACTTACTTAATAGCATGGACACCTTTCCAACAATTAAATGCAAATAATATATGTGCCATAAACTGAATAAAAGAAACATCATTACCATAAATTAAACAAAACGTGTCTTTAGGGCATACATTTCCAACACTTACATGGGCGTGTCACTATAAGGGAATTCTCGAGAATCTTTTTTTTTTTCAAGTACATTGCGCGCGATACATCAAGAACAATCTTCACATGTAGATAAGATCCCGAAAACCTCAGTCTTGCCCTTTTAACTAACAAAATGAATAAATATTAACTAAACGAGACATAGTATTACGCAGCGGATATAATGACATCAAAATACCGTGGCCTACCATAAGGTTCTTACATAGTATCTCCTCATCAAAATACGTATTACAACATTACAAAATGATAACAACACTATCATACGACCATTCATACATATATCAAAATAAGTACTACCGCCTCAAAATGATACCACCGCTATCATACTAAACATCGTTGGCCCTCAATTAGCCACATCCTCGCCTTTACAGCAATCCTTGGCTGAAACGTTGAATGTTCCAAGGGCATAACCCATATTAGATGATAAAACATCTAAGTGATGGCATGATACAACTTATAGAATGCATGAATAACACACGAGCATGGTATAAACAGACAATAACAACATCCAACACGTCTAACTTAAGAAATCTCCCTGGCATACTCAACCTCCAGTGGAGATCCATTTCACACACCATTAGGGTTGACCTTGCTACGACATACTTAATCCCCTGGTGCCCATCCATGTCACCTGATCACCAGGATTAACCTTACCCCATTCTCAAGAAGACCCCATCCTGAAAAACAAAGACACAAAATTAACACCTTGATGATATGAAAACCACATACCATACATCGACTCTTTCATAAGTAAAACAGTTGATTCAATGTATCACATGTTCAATATGCATACGATACCACAAGTACTTAAGTAAAATGCTTACACAATATAACCCAAATTCTAGATGGTATAACCACTCGTTAGAACTAGTTCAAACACATGCAACCTAAGCTCGGGAGGATAGAACCGCTCACTCGAACCCATTACACACACCAAACCACTTCAAGACAAAGGGTAAGACTAGAATAAAACCACTCACGTTAATTCGAAAAAAGCTAATTTTTTCCTCAAAAAGCATATCTTACCTCAAAACTCGTGTAATCCTTCCTTCTAATAGTTAAGTTGTCTCCTAATTACCATTATGACTATAAAAATCAATATTTCTATTTTTCTCAAAATTTTCTCAATTTTCCTTACTTTTTTTTCTATTTTTCCAAACCTTTCTTTCCTTCAAAAATTTATAATAAATGCCTAACACCTAGTTTCTCTAAATATTTTAGCATAAACACTGCTAAAATAATTTTACAAAAATATTAAAATTAATTTCAGGAAAAATCCATGCCTCACTCGCTGGTATGTGTGTGAGAGTGGAGTCCGCGCGTGCACATGCGCGGGCTATCTTCTCCAGTCATCTCCTCCGACGACGGCCGGCTCCAATGGTCTTCGATGGCCGATTTGATTATAGGGTCTTGAAGCCCTCCTTGATGGAACCTTTAGATAGCCGAAAAAGCCCTTAAAATCTAGTTGCAGTTCGCAGCTCTGGTGAGCCCGATTCTCCATAAATCCTCCCTAGCACTCAAGGAACAAAAGCCCTCTATCTTTGAGGCTCGATTCAAGCTAAAACGCTACCAATTTCTTTCGATTTGTTTTGAAACCCTCTGCCCTTTCGAACCCTATTTATACTCGATTTCCACCAGATTTTTGACCGTACAGAGCATTCGGGTACCCCTTGGAAGTCCCGCTAACGGCCGCCACAAAGTTGGCAAGTGATTTGTAGGTTTCACACCTATTTTTCATTAATTGCACTTTCACCCCTCAACTTTTGATATTTCATGTTTCTGCACCTATCTCTCAAACCTTGGACTTTCCACCTATTCATTTAGACCCCATAAGTTTAGGATGTCTTATTACACCCTCGAAAGTCTAGAAAAACCCTCATTCTGACCACCCTCCTTCAGTTTTTAGATTCTGCACTTTAGCCTGAATGGCCCTAATCACGTAATTTCGACCTCAAACCTTTGTGAATCTTTTGTTTTTGACAACCCATGATTCCTTGGGCATTTTTACCCCCCAAGTTTCATCCTTGTATGGTCTCTTACCTCTTCGTTCATGTTTTGGAATTTACACATTGGCCCGAAACTTTGATAAATTTCATTTTAACCCTACAATTTAAAAAAATACCTTTGATATTAAATACAAGGTATTACAGGTGACTTGCTACAGGTGTGGCCATAAAGGTCATAGGGCTAATGCTTTCACCTTGCCACCTCAGCATGGCGGGCCGAGATTGGGAGGTCAGGGACACAGGCCAATAGTTCCGAGAGTATAAGGGATGTTTCACCTTTAGCATTATTGCCGGGACAACACACCGTGGAAGGTGACTGACCACATGTTCAAGGGTGAGTGTTTTCCTTGACTACAACTGAGGCGGAGGGGGAATGACATAGTGTAAGGTATTTTCTCCTTGTACGATGTTGATGAATGTGTTTTATTTAACACTGGCTCCACACACTCATTCGTTGCCCCATGGGTTGTATGTCATATTCCCATCCCTAAAACCATATTGTCGTATTATTTGATTGTGTCTACTCTGGGGGATGCATAATTGGTTGGTAGTGAGGTTTATAGGGATTGTAAGATTATGGTGTATGATAAGGAGTTACCGAGAAATTTTGTGGTATTAGATATAAGGGATTTTGATATCATTCTAGGCATGGATTGACTATCCCATCATTCGCCAAGGTTGATTGTTGGCGTAAGGTGATCCAGTTTGAGTTTCCCTCATTCTACGCATAGATTGACTATCCCATCATTCCGCTAAGGTTGATTGTCGGCATAAGGTGATCCAGTTTGAATTTCCCCAATAGCCAATTGTAGTGTATCGAGGCATTGAGCCAATGAGTTCCACGCCTATGATATCTGTAATGATGGCAGAGAAATTGGTGCGACATGGATGTGAACCATACTTAGCTTTTTCGACAATGGGTAAGGAGAATAAGGCAGAATTGTTAGATATTCCAATAGTTTTGGAAGTTCCCAGATGTGTTTCCGGAGGAGTTACCGAGACTCCCACCACCATGGGAGATTGAGTTCTCTATTGAGTTGATGCTAGGTACACAGCCTATCTCCAAGGCCCCATATAAAATGGCTCCCAATGAACTAAAGGAACTGAATGTGCAGTTTAGAGGAACTAATCGATAAGGGATTCATCTACCCGAGCGCCTCACCTTAGGGTGCTCCAGTATTGTTTGTGAGGAAGAAGGATGGATCCATGAGACTGTGCATCGACTACCGACAGTTAAATCAGGTGATGTTAAAAAATAAGTACCTTTTCCCATGTGTTGATGACTTGGTGGACCAGTTACGTGGAGCCTCAATCTTTTCGAAGATTGACTTGAAATTGGGGTATCATCAAGCGAGAAAAAGAGAGGAAGATGTGCAGAAGATAGCCTTTTGTACCTGATATGGCCATTATGAATTCATGGTCATGCTATTTGGGTTAACGAATGCTTCGATTATAACACCCCGCTTTACACGGGCACGTCACTATAAGGCAATTTCTGGGAATCTTTTTTTTCAAGTCCATCACGCCCAGTGTAACATCCCGCATCGAGCAATAGGAAGGACCAGAACAACTTATCCTGATGGGCCTACGCGAACTTCCCAGGGGGGTCACTCATCCTTGGATTACCCCAGGTCAAGCACGCTTAACTTGTGAGTTCTTTGCCAACATTCAGCCCAAAAGATATCCAGCTGGTGTTGTTTCCTTTCTTACACTATCCTCGATATATACTAACTTCGCTGGGCTCTCGGGGTATTACATTCTCCCCCCCTTAAGCACATGACGTCCTCGTCATGCGACTTACAACCGGTCCCAAATCTCTCCCCCCTTGCATGGCCGATGTGGGATTCGCCTAAGGTGCCTACAAGCACCCCCCATAGGGGCCTCACGCCCCCCTCGGGACTCAGCCTCCTAGCTGAGGTTTGCCCCACCATCGCGCTCAGAGGCTCGGGGATCGGCTCTGATACCATTTGTAACATCCCGCATCGAGCAATAGGAAGGACCAGAACAACTTATCCTGATGGGCCTACGCGAACTTCCTAGGGGGGTCACCCATCCCTGGATTACCCCAGGTCAAGCACGCTTAACTTGGGAGTTCTTTGCCAACATTCAGCCCAAAAGATATCCAACTAGTGTTGTTTCCTTTCTTACACTATCCTCGATATATACTAACTTCGCTGGGCTCTCGGGGTATTACACCTGGTGTATCAAGAACAATCTTCACATGCAGAAAACATGCTCGACACATATGATGGTCGGCATCTGCAATGATTTCAAGAACAATCGCCACATGTAGATAAGATCCCGAAAACCCCAGTCTTGCCCATTTAACTAACAAGATCAATAATCTTAAAACTAAACGAGACATAGTATAATGCAACGAATACATTAACATCAAAATACCGTGGCCTACCACAAGTTTCATACAAGGTGTTTCCACACCAAAATACTTATTACAAGACTACCAAATAATAACAACATTATCATACAATCGTTCATACATATATCAAAATAAATACTATCGCCTCCAAAATGATACAACGACTATCAAATTAAACACCATTGGCCCTCAACTGGTAATGTCCTTGCCCTCGCAGCAGTTCCTGGCTAGAACGTTGAATGTTTCAGGAGCATGACCTAAATTAGATGATAAAACATCTAAGTGATGGCATGATACAATTTATTGGATGCATGAAACACATGAGCATGGCATATACAGACAACAACAACATGCAACACGTCTAACTTGAGAAATCTCCCTGACATACTCAACCTCTCATGGAAAATCCATTCCACACACCTTTGGGGTTAATCTTACTGCGACATACTTAATCCATGAGTGCCCTACCGTGTCACCCGATCACCTGGATTAACCTTGTCACATTCTTAAGAAGACCCCATCCTGTCCCACACAAACATAACACAACACGAAATCAACACCCCGATGATTTGAAAACCACATGCCATGCACCGACTCTTTTACAATTAAAAACAGTTGATGCAATATACCACATGTTTAATATGCATACGATGCCACAAGTACATAAATAAAACGCTTACATATAACAAGCTATGTTTTGGAGGGTATAACTGCTCACCAGAACTGGTTCAATCACATGTAACCTAAGCTCGGAGCACCTGAACCCATTATACACACACCAAACCATTTTTAACACAAAGGTAAGCCTAAAATCGAACCACTCACCTGAACGAATTCAGATTGCCTTGATCCTCGATTTGCGTGCCACATCACAAACAATCATGCTTATACTCAACCTTGAGCCACGACACTCCCTAAACACCATATTTAACTAAAGAGCATGAAAATCCATTTTTTCTTAATGTTCCATAATTTTCTCTATTTTTCTCCCAATTTTCACCTTGATAATTCAAAAATAATTATCTCCTCAAACTTTTTCCAAAATTTTCCAACATGATAAATCCTAAAATAATTTAAGAAAAATATTGAAAGAAAATACCAGATTTGCTCTTGTCACACGTGCCCTCACGTGCTCAGCTCGTGTCTGCGCGTGCAGCTCACGCGTCACCTTCTTCTCCGATTTCTAGCCACCGGTGACAGCTCCGATGGGAGATCTAAACCCACCCCCTTGAATCCCACTCTAATTCGATCATGATGGCACCAGTTTCAGGCTAAAATACCACCGAAAAGGGCCCCAATTAGGCAATTACAAGTGCGGCTGAAGCGGTCTGTCTTGATTTTTTCGGCCACCTTTGAACCAGCTTCAAACGAACACCAACCCATACCAAATGCTCCAAATTTTCTCCCTTCACGCAAGTATCAAAATCCCTCCATCGACTCTCTTCAATTCACCCTCAATTGTGAGCAATTTGAGGGTAAAGTTTTGGCTAAAACCTTAGCCATTTATAGCAAAATTTTGGTCATTTTGCAACCAATTAGAGGCCAAGGCTTGGCCCTCAAGCCTCCTTGCACCGTATACCACCTCCCCTGAACCTCCTTTGGTCGTCCCATCACCAGAAATAGCCTCCACGTGTGGTGGCAGTGTGGCGGCTGATTTTTAGTTGAGTTCACACTATAGGTTTGGTTTATTACACTTCAGCCGCCCTAGTTTCTTCCAATCTCATTTTGGCCTTTCCAAAGTACACTTGAACTATCCAACTATACCATTAAGGCCCACAAGATTAGTACTCTTCATTTCATCCTTGAAATTCCTAGAAAATTACCTTTTTGACCTCCCTTAGGTAAGTTTAGAAAAATGCACTTTGGCCCGATTGATCGTTTTGACCCTAAATCTCTTTGTTTCAACCCAAAATCGCTAGAGAGTTGTTCTACACATAAAATATTGGTCCTCAAAATGGTCCGTTGACTTTTTGGATGTTCCTTATGTCGATTAGATTTTCTTAGCCCGATCGACAGTTGTACCGAAAACCGTTCCCAATCCAATTTCTTTTATCACCTAAAATCACACCTCGAATCACTCGTCAGTACTATTCCATTTTCCTTAAGCATCTAAGGTCATGGGTACTCCTTTCGATCGATTCAGTCATTTAAAACTGCGATAATGTACCCTACAACCTCATTCTTTCGATAATTCCATTTATACCCTTCACCATATACCATTTATACTCTTAAGGATTTCCCAAGTATTACATCGATAGTTGTCATGGATCTGATGAATAAGGTATTCATGGAGTATTTGGATTGTTTTGTCGTTGTGTTCATCGATGAAATTCTCATTTACTCACCAAACAAGGAGGAGCATTAGACCCACCTCATGATGGTCTTGCAAAGGCTCAGAGAAAAGCAACTGTATGCGAAGTTTAGTAAATGTGACTTTTGACAGCGTCAAGTGGGCTTCCTAGGGCATGTAGTATCTAGCGAGGGTATTGTAGTGGACCCTAAAAAGGTGAAGGTAGTGGTTGACAGGTTGAGGCCAACTATAGTGACAGGTATCCGAAACTTTTTGGGGTTGGCAGGCTATTATAGGAGGTTCATTGAGAAGTTCTCTCCGTTATCCTCTCCCATGACCAAATTGACTTAAAAGGGAATAAAATTTGAATGGAATGAGGTATACGAGATTCGCTTTCAAGAGTTGAAGAAGAGGATAACGACTACTCCAATGTTGGCTATTCCCAAGAGTGGGGAGAAGTTCACTATTTTCAGTGATGCTTCCCAACCGGTCTTCTACAGTCATTACCTATTTTGGAATGGAAGTGGGATAATATATCTATGGACTTTGTGATAGGGTTACCTAGGACAGCGTGTAATGCCCCGCTTTTCCCGAGCATTAAATAATTTAGGAATTTCAAAGATATATATATATATTTAACATAAACTCAAAATAAATCATTCCCTGACAATCTCAATCTAACTTCTTAACATACCAAAATAGGAATCAATAAGCTCAGACAGGTAATCATCATAAATGCGGAAGCAATAATCGAACCTTGATATGGTACATAACCGAATTCACTTAAATTATAACATAAGAATATGTACCATAGTATATCTTCAAATACAAAATACATGGAGACTTATCTTTCAAAGATAATAACTGAATACCTCATATACCTCAATAATATTAAACAATATTACATGATCGGTTCATTAAAACATCACTTAAATACATAACACTCTTACATAGTACTAATCATCAAAAGAGTATAAGATTAAAAACATATATGTCTCTTCATGATGAAGCAAAATACCATAACCACATACTGAATCCATCAGACATGTCACCACGTGCCGTCACATCTCAATCACTTCCATGTCTAAGTTGCAAGTCCTATCTGGAACGTTTGAATGTTCCAGGGACATAACCCAATTAGAAGATGAATCTTCTAGTGAGCGTTTAAAAACATATACATAAATGCATGATGCAAATACATGAACAACATATGCCCTAGTGTAACTTCCCTCGCTGACCAGCCTGGCACAGAACCTTAGGCAGAATCTCGACCTCCTTTTAGGATAATCCTAACATTATTTCATCAATTTCCCTTAGGGAATTACGGCTACACTATCAGGGCGACATCCTAATCCCATACACGAGTATCAATATGCCAATAATATCGTGCCACATAAAAATTACGACTTTCCATGCAATAGTATATGAGCAAATATGACAAAATGATCATAACTTTAATGAATATCATGCATAATATAAGCAATCATATCATATACAAGCTTTTAGGAAAAAGCCACTCACTTTTTTGCACCAAGTTCAGAATACCTCAAAAAATGTGCACTGTCTCTATTTTTATGCCCAATCTCGATTCTCGTGCTCTTTCCTCAACTTCAAAACTAAATGTCCCTTAGATATATAAGTTTTAATCAAAAATATCAATATCTAAAATTTCTTCTTATTTTCTCTATTTTTCTCCCATTTTCCTCTCTAATATTTCAAAATAAATAGCTCCTTAAATATTTTCTCCAATATTCTTTCATAACAATTCATAATTAATATTCTAAGAGAGGGGAAATACCAAAACTCACCTCGATATTTTGAATGCACGCATATCAAGGTTACTTTGGTGCAAAAATCATGAAACTCGAAAGGCAAACACCAAAACTTTTTGCATAATCCACATCATCTTATTTTTCTTGATTTTTGACATTTTTTTTAGATTTTTTCGGCTAGGGACATGCCCTCATGTGCCCCCTTTATGTACTCCATGTGACCTCACTCGCTAGGGTTGCCTGGCACATGCACTGCACGCGCCAACCTTCTTCCTCGGCCAGCTCGCTGGCAATTCTGAATAGCTTCTGAATTTTGGCTATTTCTCTTTCGTTTGAACTCTATTTTGCCTCTCGTTTGAACCAACGCCTTCCTCTCTTCATCCTCTATAGGATTATAGCTTAAAATGCCTTGATTGGAGCCATTTTTTGATTGCTTTATCCCATTTTCTAGCAAAGCCCATTTTTCTATTGAAGCTTCGTATCTCCCTCAAATCTCAACGAAAATTACTCAATTTCCAGAAACGATCCTCTATACATGGGCAACAAAAGCCCTTTATCCATTTCCCTTAATTTTTTCTCAAAATCTTGGGTTTTAGAGATTAATTTTCTACACAATTTAGCCATTTGTCAAACCCGCTATTTATAGGCAGCCCCGAGCCTTGCAACGCTCAAGGCTGGCTGATCCAACCCCTCTAAGGCTTCTACCTTCCCTAGATTAGTCCAAGACCCTCTTTTAAAGCCCTCAAAATTCGATTAAAGTGGCCCAAAGTTCTGGCCACTTTCAATCAAAATTTGGCCATTTCTATTAACAACACGGCCAATTGTTTGCCTAAGCCTAGCTCTGAGGCCTCTCAGCCCACTCCCTCAAGTCTTCTGCCACCAAATTTAGTGGTGGGAGGTTTTGGTGGTAGCTTGGTCGGCTACGGCAGATTTCTCTTTGCAAGATTTTGTAAAATTGTACTTTGACCCCAACCTCTTTCCATTTTACACTTTGGTCCTTTCCTTGAAGCCCTTGAGCTTTCAAATAATGCCATTATGACCCACAAGTTTTATACTTTCCATTTCATCCTCGAAGATTATGAAAAAATGCCATTTTGATCTCCCTTAGGCAAATTTAAGAAATCCCACTTAGGCTCGAATTTACGTTTTGACCATAAACCCCTTTGTTTCCTCTTGAAACCACTTAAGGGTTATTTTTTATGCAAAATATAAACCTCTTCGGGGTTCCATTGACTTCCCGAAAGTCTCCTATGATAATTCAGTTTTTCATCCTAAATCATAGCTATATTTTAGTTGTACCGAAATTCATTCTAATATGATTTCTTTTAGTGCCATAAATCATACATCGAGATGCTCTACAATACCATATCATTTTCCTTAGGCATCTCAACTCCAGGGCACTCCCTACAATCAATTCAATCATTCATAGTGGTAGAAAATTACTCTATAACCTTAATTTATCTGTAAATGCCATTTTTTCCCCAAGATAATTTAGTCTTGAGTCCTTTAGAAATTCTCGGGTATTACACGGCGAAAGGGCACGATGCCATATGGGTGATAGTTGACAGGCTAATGAAATTACCCCACTTTTTACAAATAAAGAAGACTTACCCTCTGAACTATTTAGCTAAAATATGCATTGAGGAGATTGTGAGACTACATGGCATTCCATCCAGCATTGATTGTTAAGCCCAAATAATTGACTAAACTGAATGATCGTAAGAGACCTCTACGAAGTCAAAGGGATCTTGAAGGTGATTTGGTTATGTGAGTGAGGCAACCCTGAAGCATTTTTGGGCGAAAAAAAGGTTATGTGAAGGCACTGTTGGAAATGTATGCCCTAAAGACACGTTTTGTTTAATTTATGGTAATGATGTTTCTTTTATTCAGTTTATGACACATATATTATTTGCATTTAATTGTTGGAAAGGTGTCCATGCTATTAAGTAAGTGATTCATGTGATGGGTAATTCTTCACAGTTAGGCATGAATCATGGGTACTTAATAAGCAAGAAAATATTACTCTTGATCTTTTGATAGAACTGGGCATTCTATCATGATAAGATCATTGTGCAATAGATCCTAATGGAGGATGGCTTGCCTTAGCCAGTAAACAGTCCGTTTACTCTAATTGTACAAGCGCATTTGGAATGCGTAGAGTGGACCTGTGATAGAAGCTAATGACAAAGTACTAATTATCATGGAGCTAGTCTATCACTGCTACTACGTGGACGAGTACTCTAATACTTGAGTGTTAGTTGGTGGTCTAGTGAACCTAGAGCTATATTCTTAGATTCATTGTAGGTGAGGTCTATCAAAGATCAATATCCTTTTGAGTTGGGAGTATGGTTTCTAATTAGCTAAGACAGACTAATACAAGATAGTTTCTGTGATTCACCCCCTTGTGATTGTCCAAGAATAATCGAATAATCCAGGGCCCTGGGAACGTGACTTAAGAGTGTGTGCTTCTAGGTAGCTCCCAGTGATAAGCAAGTACATTCGAGTAGTCACGGATTATTGGACTAGTGATCTAAGGATGGTAGAAGTCATTTAGAAAGGTGTTAGTACATTATTCCTTTCTAAATGATGGGTGTTACGCAGAGGGGTATTTTCGTCATTACACTAGTAGGTCAAAGACATGGCATATGCAAAATTATTCGTGGGGTCAGTGTTACCATATGGTGATAGTTGGAACACTTAGAATGACAAAATATAGCTACTAGGTAGCAGGGATATTTTGGTCATTTTAGTAGCCGTGAATAATTTGTCTTTTGGTCCCCGGGGTAGCTCGATGTAACTCATGTATTTTTTAATACATTTGGCTTGTTGGATGAATTACATTGAGAGAGAATTATTTTATTCAGAATGGTCCATAATTAATTGGGCTAGAATAAAATAATAGTTCATTAGGGTTTTTTAATTAATTAATTGGGCTAACCCAATTAGATATTAATTAAATGATCTTGGCCCATTAGGGTTTGGCCCACTAGGGTTTTAACCCTAGGGTTCTCCCTATATATATCTCTCTTTGGTTGTTTTTTCATCCAAGTCGTTTTTCATTCTTCTTCACCGAAGAGAGGCCACGAGTTCGAGTCATACTCCGGAAGATCGAAAGGGTGCGTTTGAGTTCTGATGCGACGGAGCCGAAGGCTAGCAGGACAGCCGTCGTCTCCACAACGCGAAGAAGCTCCCATCGCTCCATTCCGTCCGGTAATCCGCCGCAAAAGTAAGTCTCTTAGATTCTAATCAATACGAGGAACGGTTTTGATTTTAAAACGCTTCCGTTGCATGCTTTGTTTCCTCGTGTATGATCCTTCAGGCACATGGATGAAATCAATTTTATCAAGTAACTAACAGTTATTAATTTCAGAGAAATAAAGATTTCAGTGGCTTGATGGTAATTAATTTAAGGACTTGAGGGTGGGTTGCAATATTAATTGACCTTGGAGGGATAAAATGCAATTAATAAATTCCTCAAGTGGAATTAATGAATATTTAAGAGGGTAAATGTGTAATTAATATATATATGTGTGTGTGTGTGTGCGTGTGCATGGATTGGAGGCCAAGTTTGCTGTAAAATTTTGAAATCAAAATTTGAAATCACAGAGAAATAGATAGCAAATGCGAGAGAGAGAGAGAGAGAGAGAGAGAGAGAGAGAGCTTGGGGCTAATCGTGGGGTAGCCGATGGGTGGCCTACTGATAGGTGGCTGGAGGCAGCAGTAATGGCGATAGTGCTAGAAGCTGTGGTGGTCGGTGATGGTGCTGAGCAGAGCAGTAGCAATGAGGGAGGAGGCCGATGGTGGCTATAAGCGGCTGGTGGCTCACAGTGGAAGCAGCTAAAAGTGTCGATGGTCGGTTGGGGGCAGACAAAGATGGCTGAAGTAGTCGCCGAAGGCGCTAATTGACAACAGCCAGCGAGCAGTGACCAGGGGCGGTAGTTGGCCATAGCTACGGCGTAATGAAGGGCAGCCGACGATGTGGTCTCAGCAAGAAGTAGTCGGCAAAGGTAGCATTGGCAGTAGCGGTGGCCGGCAGTGGTCGTGCGTAGGCGAGTGGGCGTGAGAAGAAGAAGGAGGAAGAAGAAGAGAGAAAAAAAAAAAAGATAAAGAAAAGAAATAAAAGAAAAAAGGAAAATCTAGAAAAAAAAAAAGTAAAAAATGGGGGAAAATGCCAAAAAAAATTGAAAATTAATTTGGGGCTCGAGGAATGTGTCGAAGGCTTGAAAATGGAATTTGGGCGTAAGGTGGCAGCCAAAGAGGCAATGTCGATAATGTAAAATAAGCCTTGATTGGGTTGAGGTAAATGAAATAAATTATTTTGCGTTATTGCATTATGTGAGATAATGTAGAATAAGCGTTGATTGGGTTAATCCTTTGGTTAGGATTGTTTGGAAATTGTTGACGGGTGGGCTTTTGCAAGGTATGGAAAAAGCATAAGCCGTAGTTTAATTTTTGATATAATGGGTTTCTATGTGACTACATCTAGGTTCTACCGAGGAGGCGGTGGTCCTAGAAAAGTTCAAAGTTTAGGCTGGCGTTCTCGCTCTTAGTAGAAGAGGCTTCGAGCTAGGCAAGGGATGGCCCCAAAGGTGGGCGGCCTTGTGAATATTTGGTAATATCGATGAATATATGTTGTTTGTGATACTAGTTATGCATGTTCTATAGGTGGTCTAGTGGAGTCCTATTGCCATGGGGAGACTAGATGCATGCTAGGGGTAATATGAGAGGTTATTTCCTCGAACAAGTGGGTTTGGAGGGCAATGATACCTTGCTAGTAATGCATATTTACTTTTCATTTCATATTATATATTATCTTGTTTACATTCATTTGCACCCATACTGAATCATTGTGACTCATGAGGTTTTACCTCGTGTTATAGATGTTGCAAGTCCAGATGCAAGCAGGGATAATGTCAGAAGGATGAAGTTGTAACTAGCATTGTTGCTTGAGTTTTGTATGTTGTATACATTTCATATACATTCTTATGGGTCGAATGTATATGTTATTGGGCACTAAATGGTATCTAGTCGATTGTAATCAACATAGTGTATATGTGATTATGCAGATTTCTTGTTGTAAATGGTTTTAGTTTGGTGGAGCCTAGTTTTCGTATTATGTAAGGATTGAAAATGAATTTCTCATAAATTTCCAGTACTCAGCAAATCAGTAATATGTTATTTTGTGCCTGGGTCACCTTTGGCTTGTTGTGACACGAGTTGAAGAAAGGAGAAGCTCACTAGAGTTTTAGCTTCCATTCTATTGTGCTTCTTTTATTATTTGGGGACCGATTCCTTGAGTGGAGTGAAGGGAAGGACGAAGCCTAGTCCCCACCTAGGGCGTTTCCTGTTGAAACATAGTCCATCTCTTCAATATTGGCTTGATGGTGAGTAATTGTAATACCCCAAAATTTAATATAAAGGTTGGATGATGCAATAAAGTGTTTCAAATGAAAGTTTGGAATTAAAGTGTGAACATGAATGGTTCTAGGACCCAAAAATAAAATATCATAACTTGTAAATATAGCTTGTCTCCAACGAATTGGAATATTATAAATGATGAATCCTTATCCCAGAAGCTATGTGTTAGAGAAATGGGATTGGTTGAGAATTTTCCTAAAGTCTTAAAGTCTTATGATTGTAATGATGGAATTTTACACCAAAAGACTTGGAAGACTTGACTTGGAAGATTTGTATTTGGCTTACAAAAGAAGAGAATGATAGAACTTATCTTAAAGCCACGTGAAGGAGTATTTGGAGATTGGAAGAAAAGAGAAGCTTAATTTGGAAGATAGGATCAAAGTAGGAATATTCAAAAGTTGTAATGATGATTCTTACCCCAAAAGTCTTAAGTGGCATGAGTTGGTAAACTTTCATTGGAAGACTAATTGACATAATGAAGGCTTATTGAAGAAGCCTTGAGGTGGTAAAGTGTTATTGGATGATTTGTGCACAAAAGTCTTAAACCATGATTACCTTTATCCTTAATTCACAAGTAAAGGAAGTTGGAAGCATGCTATTGGCCTACTAAAAGTAAGGATAAGGAGGGTTGAATAAGTGGGCATGTAAGGGGCAAATGGAAGGAGGGGATTGGGAGAGAAAAGACTTACAAGGGAAGAAAGAATCAAATGAGAGTCTTTTTCAAAGATGGCAATAATAACTAGGAAGAAAATGCCAACCCAAAAGAGATAAGGTGCAACCATGAGCTTGAAGATGATGAGGCTATAAAAGGGGTAGAAGAGTGGTCCACGTAGAGGAAAATTAAGAGAAGAAAAGTAAGGGAAAAGAATCCAAAGGAGGAAGAACAAAAAAGAAGCCAAGAAGAGTGACCAGATTGGAAGTTGCCAAAAATGAAGAAGAAACCTAAAAGGTAAGCCACTTTTCTTTCTGTAGGATCGTATTACATTGAAAGAGGAGTTCGTAGGTTCAAACTGAGAGAAAATCGGAGTTAAAATGAGCAAGATATGGCCATTTTAATTTTGGGTTGCAAAATAGAGAAGGGGTAGCGCGTGGCCACCTTTTGGGGGCCTGTGAGGGTGCATCCGGCCTCCGTTTAGCCTGAAATTTTCACCGTTGTTCTCCTATTTTAATTACCTACAACCCTATATAAAATATTCAAGGTTTGGTTTACTCAAATCCATAATTTCTGCAGAAACAGCCCCTAGTGCAAGAAATCGGGCTGTAAATCGTGCTATCGAAGGGAAAACGACCAAGGTGAGTGGTTCTCATGCATGCTTCCTCTAGTTCATTCTTGGTTTCATTTGTGAGAGGTTCTTATGCATGCTCCTTGATTCCTATTGATCACTCTTGGTTTCAACTTGTGAATGGTTTGATGCTTACATCTCATGTTTCCCTATTTTTGAGCATTTCTTTCCTATTTTGCTTGATCACGGAGTTGTTGTTATGGTTCGTCGATGGGATTAAACATGACTACTCTTGCTCGTAGCTTATGGATTGAAAATTATATTTTTCTTGGTTTATGCACCGTGCCTACAGGTGAGGCCGTGCCTACTTGATATTCCTTAGTTGTACATATTCCTTTTGCTTTGTCTTCAACATGTTGTTTGGTGATGGTTGCTATTGGTGGATCGGGAACTTGTTGGCTGCTTGTTGGGAACATCACGAGGATCGGGGTAGTAATCCCATGCCCAGAGGTGGGGCCGTGCCTAGAGGTGAGGCTGAGGGGTTGGACCACGATCCTGTGCCTACAAGTGGAGCTGAGATGTTTCACACAAGTGCCGATGGGCATAGTGGTGGCTCGTAATCCCGTGCCTAAAGGTGGGGCTGAGGGATTGGACCACGACCACATGCCTAGAGGTGGAGCTTAGCCTGGAGGTGAGGCTGTGAGGTTTGACACAAGTGCTGGAAGGGATGATGGTGACTTGGGGAGGTTTTATTTTGATATGGTCTTGGAAGGTTTATACTTATTTCTGCTTGTTTCCTAGCATAACTGTATCTTGCTCTTACATGCATTGTTTCTTTCTCTGTACCACTCACTTAGATGTAATAATCTAACTCGGGTGTTTCTTACCCCTGGGACATTCCTCGTCCCAGCTTTGTCGGAAGTATCAAGTGTTTCAGGCTCCAGGTTCCAGCACGAGCAAGGATTGAGAGGTGGCGCTTGGCTGATTTATAGATGGATTTGTTTGTGTACCCGTGTAACCCCAATATTGTAATGTAAATAGTAGTTAAGATACTTAAGGATGTAATTGTGAAGTTGCTATAACTTTTGATATGTGGGTGCGTGATGGACTTTTATTTAAACTTGTGGAAATCCCAGCTATTTAGCATACTCAGGTTCGATCCTTGCTTCCGTTGATAAAGGATTTCCAATAATGCCCGAGGTCATTATTAGCATATAATGAATATCTTGTTGCTTCACTGTGTAATTGAAAAGTGGGGCGTTACAGTAATCCAGTCGATTATTCACTGGTGGCGCCCGGTAGGTTGGAGCGGGTCGTCATAGTTGGTATCAGAGTGATTGCAAGAGTTATGAATTGAGGATGTCTACTGTAATTTGGATGTATGTCAGAATGTCTTAGCTGCTGAGTTAGGGTCAGAAACGATTGGTTTGTAATCTCGAGGTTTGGATGAGAGATTGATTCGATGGCCTTAAAAGTAGGACGTGTGGTTCGAGGACCCTAAGGATTGGGTCAAGGCGATAAGGCTTGTGATGGTTTGAAGGGGTATGCTCAGATATTCCTATTTAAGAAGTAGGAAAATATCATAAGTTGAGATGACATGCCGTAAGAGGTATATAGGTTGAGCAAAGAAGAATTGAAAACCCAAGTGTGGGTGTTGGTGTTAAGAAAACTCGAATGTGCGAATTTGGGGGATATTAAGTGTTCTAAGGATGAGAGTTTCTTGAGATTGAAGGATTAAGGCTTGTGTGGGGACACAAAGCTGAGTCATGACAAGAGTCATAAAGGGGCAAGGAGAGCTTGAGGCATAACTAATTAGGGAGGGGATTAGTGGAGCGTCCCTATGTTGGGGAATTGGCCAAGCATGTTTGAGGGAATAGAGTTTTTTTTTCCCTTAGAAGTGATGCGATAAAGTTTATGTGCTTAAGATAGAGTGAGCTAAATTGGGAATAGCTTGAAGCTCAAGGAAAAGAGTCGTCAACATGCAATGTGACTAGCTCCAGGAAAGGGGTAAGGTTACTTACAGTGAGACTCTGAGGGGAGTGTGCATGTCATGGCCAGCGTAAGCATGACGTAAGTAGCTAATGGAAGGACTACGAGAGGAGTTATGTGTGATGTATGCATGTTAGATGTGATTGTATCGTTATGATGATCGTGAAAGGGATGTACCTAGGGTACGAGTGGACCCTAGCTGGTTTCAAGATGAAGCGAGGTTTATCCTAAGGAAGGATAGGTGTGTGGAAAATCGACCCTAGCGAGCAATTGTATGAGATGGAAAATCCCTAACGAGTCAAATTGAGATTTAGAGGAATCTAGATCGAGAATGAATGAGTTGGACATGTATTGGTATGCATGTGAAATCCATAGGATTAGTAGTCCATGTTGTGAAAGGCCTAGATATTGTTCATGTGTTGATGATGATCGAGGGGCTAAACAAACCCTCATTATGACGCTTGGGGTCAAGTGGGACGTCTAAGGTCACAAGAGATGAGGAATGAATAGAGCCTCACTATGATGCTTGGGGTCAGGGAAGATGCCTAAGGTCAAGAGATCCTTGTTGGGGTGATAAGGAGGTTACCCAATAAAGGGTATGAATGAGTTGTGTGGGCCGAGGGCAGTGATAGGCAAGATTGTGGCAACAGTGTAAGTAAAGTAGGATCGTTTGGGGCAAGCAGCATAGTTCAAAATTTTTTAACCTTACCTCAATTCAAGTGATTGGATTAATGTCGAAATCAAATCATTCACATATAAAACAAAATAAATATAACCTTTAGATTTTTGAGTTGATTGCGGATCCAAGTCGTCCGAGCATCCGGCCTCTAACTCGTGATACGCGATACGCGTTTGTTAGCAATGAGAGTGGAATAAGATTGCTAGCTCCTTCTCCTTTTCGCAACTTGTGTATGGACGGAAAGAACCTCCCGTTTTAAATCGATGCAGAATCAAAACGGGAGAGAATGTGTGACAATTTTTCAGCTCTTGAAAAACCATAAAATAAAATCATGATTTAGGCAACCCTTAAAGGGGTATTTATAGAGAAGCCTCCTAGAGTTTCTTAAACCCTAATGGATTAGACCGACCCATTTATCCTAGTTCAACTAGGAACTTAATTAAATGGGTTTATTCTAGACTAAGTAGAAGTTTAATTAAATTGTCGAAATCCAATTATAAGTTTAAATAAAATATTTGACCCAAATCTAATTCAAGCCCAAATATAATATTTAATTAATATTTGACCCAAATATAATATTTAATTTAATATTTGGCCCAAATGTAATTTAGCCCAAATATTAATTTAATTTAATATTTATCCCAAATACTTTATTTAAATTAAATATTAATTTAATCCCAAATATATTTTATTTCCTATTTTCTACTCCAACAAATAAAAAATTATTAAATTAGAAACTCCTTCTTAATTTAATCAATTGTCATTTTAGGAAACTTTTTCTTTTATGACGACCTCTCGTCATATCAACATCATTTCGTCTATTTGTTTTTTTTCGGTGAGAACCTATGACAGCACAACTTCTTGCTGAAGTATCCTACTTAACCATACGTCCACTCTCTTGGTTTAAACCAGGAATCGTGCGTATTGCGTATGACTAATTAGGCTTCCAAATATATTGGCAATGCGTCGGTATGAACACATAAGACAAGCTTAGTATCATGCCTACCCAATTATTCAGAAGGATTCATAATCTGCAAATAACCTTTCACGAGCATGGTTACCATGTAATTCGATCCTCTCGTCAATATATCTTATGTGATCTCAAGTTAGCGATGTATTGCTTGATTACGATCACATAAGTTTTCTTTGGTCTTCCGAATATCCTCACTTAATAGAAAGCGAATCAATAACTCCTTATTGATCTCTTTCACCATGGCCATGGATTTAAAGTGAATATCCACCGAAGACATCATCCTCTATGTAGGGATAGATGAGTCCCATCTTTGTTATGCACCCATTTCCATAAGCCTCACGATATGCCCAATGATCGCCCATGTGCAGCCTTTGTCTAAGCCCATTGAAATGATATCAAAACATATCGATCTTTTTATGAGATGACAGTGACAACCTCAGGTCCAAGGATTAGTTACACCCATCTCGTATGACAATTTCAACAACATATAACCAAAAATGGATTCTCATGGCAAGTCATGTCTAGTGACACGTTCTCCAACATTGGTCACCTATGTACTTGTCTAGACATCCCCGTGTTTATGAGTGTGAGACCCCTATTGCTATCACATAGCACATAAAAGTCTTACCACAATTGTCAACGTCCATTCTTAACATTGCTATAACTTGGGACATTTAATGATGTCTACATATTGTGATGCATCACCTCACATCTTTATAGATTAATCTCAATATACATCATATGGACTTCTATCTAGTTTTATCCAGTCATTACAATAATAACAAGAAACTAATAGAACGACTTCTTATGAAATTGAATAACTCCTTATTCAATAATAAATATGATTGCAATTATCAGTGAATAACATGCCCAATCTGATTGGGTTTAGATCACCTATACTAACAATCTCCCACTTGCACTTGAGCAAATCACTCATGTATCTTATACCTGCTGATCGAACATAACTTTCATGTTTCTCTTGGGACAGACTTTAGTCAAGGGATCTGCAATGTTGTCATTCATCGACACTTTCTCTATATATGTCACCTTGGCTGATAATCTCCATTATCATATGTGATGCTGCAATACAAGTTTGATCAGTTGATGAGACCGTGGTTCCTTCGCTTATGTAATGGCTGCATCGTTGTCACAATAACTGTTATTGGATCAACAATGTTGGACACCACTCTAAGTTCATTAATGAACTTACGAATCCATACAACCTCCTAAGTTGCTTCGGAGGCTGTTGTGTATTTAGCTTCAGTTGTTGAAACTCTTCCAACTCATGTTGGAACTCTTCCAACTCATGGCCCTATCATTTAGGTAGAATATGAATCCTGACTGTTTGTGATTTAAAATCATCATGATCGGATTGGAAACTAGCATCCGTGAACCCCTTCACAGTAAGCTCTCATTCTCCATATGCTAAGAACATCCCTTTAGTCCTTCACATGTACTTAAGGATGTTTTCCACAAAAATCTAGTGTTTCTCACTTGGATCAGCCAGATATCTACTACATGTGTTGAATGCATATGCAACATCAGGCCTCGTACATCTCATGGCATACATGATCGAGCCAATAGCTGAGGCATATGGTGCTCGATGTTGAGCCAAGTTGCTCCAATCAGCCTATTGTGTATTTTGATGTTTAACAAAACATAATTTTAGTAAAACTATTTTTAGTATGTTTAAAACCCCTAATGGATTTTTGATACTTGTTAAGTATTATAGTATTTTGTGTATCAAAACGAACCAAGAAATGTTATTTGATTCTAAGTAGAATATTAGCACACTATAAGGGAACATATAAGAAAATGTTTTCTTTTTGGAAAACTAACTCCCGGTATTTTAATAGCTAGTATTCATTATTGTCAACATGATTTTTAGTGAATTTTTCAAGCAATGGAAAGTATATTTTTGGAAGTGCTAAATTTGTCAAAATCAGAATTTGTTCTAAAACCCAAAATCTACTTTCTTATCTATTTGGATTTTGATTTTTTAGATATTTTTATTGAATCTAAATATGGGGTACTTTGTTATTTAAATTTATGTATTAAAGTAAATGGAAAGTAAAATATAAATAAAAGAAAATGTGGAGAAATGTAAATATCTTGTAATGAATTTATGCTATGTATTGTATTATCAAAGCAAATCTTATTTTTCTGAAATCTGGACTGAGAGTCGACTCCCGGTGAGGGACAGTCGACTGTAAGTCAATTGCAGTCGACTGTGGATGTGCATCAGTCGATATAGCTGAGCCTTGTTTATGCAGAGTCGAGGTAGCCGAGAGTGGGTTTTGGCTAGTCAACTGTCGAGTCGACTGTAAGCCAATGAGAGTCGACTGTCTATAAGAAAGTCGACAATGGGTTGAGTGAGAGTCAACTGTCGACATCGAGAGTTGACTGTGGGTGTCGCGAAGTCGACTGTCAATTAGAGCAGTCGACTGCCAGACTCCAACGGTCGGATTTTTGGAGCCGTTGCAGGTCGTTTTGGGAGCCTCAATATAAATATCAACGGGAGAAATCTTGAGAAGGCTAATGCTCTACCATTTCCTATCTTCCTAAAGCACACCCAAGCTCTCAAGCACTCAATCAAAGCAATCCAATGCCCAAGGAGCTTCAAAGATCTATCCATTGGAGCCTCAAGGCAAAGAACAAGTTTTCTTCTCATTGGTAACTTGTATCATTTCATTTTGCCTTGTATATTGTTCTTGTATTGATATCCATTGTAGTCCAAGTGTGTTGGACATAGGATTGATTCATTTGTATTAGATTATGGATTGTGAGTGGCATCCTAGAGCCCAAGTAATCTAGGTGTATTATTGCGTTGTATTAGTTTTCGGGGTGAGCTAAGGGGAAACCTCGGGGTGTACAAGTTTGCTAGGTGTTCTTGTGTGGAAACCTAGTGGTGGTTTTAGTTGAACCTCAAGTGTTGGTTTGACCTTGAGAGAGTGGAGTAGGTGTTGGATACACCGAACCACTATATATCTTGTGTTTATTGTGGTTGTTTGTGTATTTATATTGCTATCATTTCCAAACAACATATATATTTATAACAAGTGTATTTTGCGTATAAGAAAATCTCAAGAGTTTTGAAAAGGAAAGAATCGATTCAATAAGTTTTTAATCACTCAATTCACCCCCCCTCTTGAGGGGCCATTATGTGTGTCAAGGGACCAACAATTGGTATCAGAGCGGGTCCTACAATATTTGTCATCATCAATCTCAAATTTTAGGATAAGATCTTAAAATGGCCTCATATGTATCTAATGGTATTGTTGAGGGAACTTCTCCCTCCTGTCCCCCATTCTTTGATGGAAGCAATTATAGGTATTGGAAAATGAGGATGGAATCCTACATTTTTTCAATTAGTTATCTTTTGTGGAAACTTGTTAGGGATGGTTTTACATTATCTAAGGAAGAAGAAAAAGATTGGAGTGAAGAAGATATAAATAATCTTGAAATGGACCATAGGGTCAAATATATATTGTTTTGTTCTATATTGCCTAGTGAGTATGAATAAATCTCTTCATGCTCCACATCTCATGAAATATGGAAAAAACTAGAAGTTATGTATGAAGGGACCGATCAAGTTAAGGATACTAGAATAAATCTTTTGATGTCCCAATATGAAGGGTACAAATTGTTAGCCAATGAGACCATTAGTGATATGAATGCTAGATTTCAAAAATTGGTTAACTCTCTAAAGATGCTTGGCAAGGTTATCCCCGAAAGTGATCAAGTAAAGAAAATACTTAGGTCACTTAGCATAGATTGGCAACCTATGGTTACCGCTATCACTCAAGCCAAAGATCTTGGAGCCTTGAAAATGGAAGAGCTCATTGGGAATCTCTTAACCCATGAGTTAGTTCTTAGTCAAATGAAAGAACCCATAAAGAAGATAAAGAATATAGCCTTAAAAACTAAATTTTCAACTAGTAGTGAAAGTGAGTCTTCTAGTGAAAATGATGAAGATCTAATTCTCCTAGAAAGGACTTTAAAGAGCTTAATGAAAAAGCAAGGTAAGGGTAGTAAGAAATCGCTTCCTACTTGCTACAATTGCCAAGAAGTTGGGCATTATAAAAATGAGTGTCCAAAAGAAGAGAAAGAAAAGAAATATAAGAAGAAGAAGAGGAAACATTCAAAATATCCAAAAAGGCATGCTTTCAATGCATGGGATGCAAGTGAATCTTCCCAATCCGAAAAAGAAGAGGCACAAGTGTGTTTCATAGCCTTTGAGGATGAAGAAGAGGAGAATGTAGGAGTTGATGAACTCCAAGAGGCATTTAAAGAATTATTTGCTAAATTTAAGTCTCTTGAGAAGGAATTTAAGAATGCAAAGAAATATTTTGCTAAGGAAAAAGAAGATCTTGAAGAAGAGAATGAGTCCTTGAAAAATGAAATAGAAATCTTAAAAGAAAAGGTTGTAGAGTTCAAAGAAGAAAATGAGTCTTTAGAAGAAAAGCTTAAAAAGAAAAATGAAGCAAAAACGGATGATAAAATGTTTGAAAAATTCCCCATATTGGAGAAAGAAATATTTGTTTTAAAAGCTCAAAACTCCAAGCTCACTTTAGAAAAGGGTGCAATAGAGAAGTCTTTGGCAAGCTTAATTATGAAAAAGAATTCTAATCCCCCAAAGCCAAAGCCAAAGTATCAAAAGAAATCTTGGAAACCATATAGATGGACTCCCCAACCCCCTAAGAGAAATGAAATTAAAATTTGGGTGCCAAAAGGAGTAGTTCAACAAATGAGAGCCTTGGATCCTCCTAAAGGGTCCAACACAAAGGCAAAGGGCATTCAAGAGCCAAAAGCCAAAGGTCCCATTTTTAGATGGGTGCCCAAGGCTAAGACTTAGCCTTATGTGTGCCAATGTGCATGAGATCCACATGGGAAACATGTTGTATTTGTTTTAGTGGAGACTCATGGCACAAGAGAGGTGAGGGGTTCTATGGTTTAGACCTCACTCTCAAAAATAGGATGGAAAGCCTATGGAATAAATGAGAATAGGAGAGGTTTGGTTTTTGGGTAATCACCTCATTCCTAAATTTTAAAATTAATATGGCTTGAAATCTAAGTTTGCCAAATGCATTAAAATGTGAAAAATCATCTTGTGGCATATAAAAGATTTGGGCTTAATGAAATCCTTCATGCTTTAGTTTAAGTCTTATCCCATGGTGTTTAAATGTTTGAAATTTTTGGGATTTTTGTAAGACAACCCTCATTTCCATTGTTGATCCAACTTGCATGACCTATTGTGATAGATATATTTTCTTTGGAGTCATTCAATGCAAGAAAAATTGGTCATTTGGAAGAAGAATGAGGTTTTGATCATTTTAGTCCCTATTTTCTAAAAGAATTATTTTTGAAAGGGTCTAAATGTGTTGTGTGTTCTATGTGCTTAAATGTTTCATTTATGTGTGTTTTAGGCCTTGTAGAATATATTGGTATATGTTATGTTAATTGTTTTTAGCCTATGTTTCGAAAGGAGGAAGTTTCTTTCAGGACTGCATTATTGCAGTCGACTGTGCAAGTTTCACAGTCGACTTTCATTTGGCAGTCGACTGTCCATTTTTGGAAGTCGACTCTCCTGATGCCTCTGGGAGAAAATCAGTTTATTTGATCAAATTTTCATCTCCCATCATGTTTTTAAATATAAGTATGCCTAAATATGTTGCTTAAAGTCATTTGGTATCCTAGTGCATCATTGTTTTATCAATTGGTATAAATTGATATCATTTTGTTTCATTGTTCTCCAACAAATGGTATCAAGAGGATATTTCTCTTATGCAACAATTGGTATCATCATCCAAAAATTATTCTCAAAATGCTTATATCATTTTAAAAGATTTTGGCATCATTTCAATCATTTGGTCTTAATGCTTTAATTGGTATCAACTTTAAATTAGTATCATTTTCTTGTCTCAAATCAAAGGCATACAAATTTTTTTTCTAGCCTCTTGTTTTAATTGATATCTTATTTATCTCTTGGCTAGTGTATATGTTTGGATTGCTTGGCTGCTATTTCCTACTTATTTGTTATACTCTGCATGCTCTGATCCCTTGTCCTTTATTGCTTTATTATTTTCCCTATATTTCTCTTTGTACTAACTCTTTTCTCTTTTTGATGATTTCAAAAAAGGGGGAGAAGTATGTAGTGAGGGGGAGGTATGTCTAAGGGGGAGGTAAGTTGTAAGGGAGAGAGGAATGTCCTTCCAAATGGTTTTTCATTGTAAAACCTTGGTTCATGTTTTTCAAAAACAATCTTTGTGGTTCTTGTTTTATTGGTATATATTAGTACAAAACATAGGGGGAGTTGTTTTGCAAAAATGTTTTCATAAAATTATAATGTTTTCGTCATCATCAAAAAGGGGGAGATTATTGAGCCAAGTTGCTCCAATCAACCTATTGTGTATTTTGATGTTTAACAAAACATAATTTTAGTAAAACTATTTTTAGTATGTTTAAAACCCCTAATGGATTTTTGATACTTGTTAAGTATTATAGTATTTTGTGTATCAAAACGAACCAAGAAATGCTATTTGATTCTAAGTAGAATATTAGAACACTATAAGGGAACATATAAGAAAATGTTTTCCTTTTGGAAAACTAACTCCCGGTATTTTCATAGCTAGTATTCATTATTGTAAAAATGATTTTTAGTAAATTTTTCAAACAATGGAAAGTATGTTTTTGGAAGTGCTAAATTTGTCAAAATCGAAATTTGTTCTAAAACCCAAAATCTACTTTCTTATCTATTTGGATTTTGATTTTTTAGATATTTTTATTGAATCCAAATATAGGGTACTTTGTTATTTACATTTATGTATTAAAATAAATGGAAGGTAAAATATAAATAAAAGAAAATATGGACATTTACTTAAAGTAAAGAAATGTAATATCTTGTAATGAATTTATGCTATGTATTGTATTATCAAAGCAAATCTTATTTTTTTGAAATCTGGACTGAGAGTCGACTCCTGGTGAGGGACAGTCGACTGTAAGTCAATGGCAGTCGACTGTGGATGTGCATCAGTCGATATAGCTGAGCCTTGTTTATGTAGAGTCGAGGTAGTGATAGCATGCATATTTATACCATATTTTGGCATTTCACCTCATTCTTATTAGGCCATTTGAAGTAATTTTTGCTGATATTTCATTGTTTCTATTTTATTATGCTTCAAATTGTCCTTACACTATTTTCTATCTTACCTCTACTCTATGGATCCAGGCTTTAGGGAATATTGGATGGGCTAGAGAAGTGGCTCAACTAAAGGAGCTTGGGCCTACTTTCAAGGAGCAGACTTGGGCTACTCATTGTGCTGTTTTGGGCTCACTTGTTTTCTGTTGGGCTAGGCCCAACCCTAGCCTCCCTAGCCTTTCCTTTCTTAGCCATGTATTTAAGGCCTCTTAGCATTAATTTCCAGAATATCATGAGATAGAAAGGGAGGAGAAAATAGAGAGGATTCTGCCCGTTTTTGTTGTTGTAGCATTTTTCTGTTTTCTACATCTTTTGTTCCATTTTGTTTTCCTTGCTGTAATGATAGGCTAGAGCATTTGTAACCGGTTGTGTGTCTTGAATCCATGTGGAATTTGAGTCCCGGATGAGCTACAAGAATCTGGTTTGTTGTTTGTTTCCTATTCATTTCTATTTGGTTTAGTTTGGGCAGATTTGTGAATGCATGGAGTTCATGGCAAGTTTGTGTGAATTTACATGGTTTTATTTTCTGTTAAATGCTTAAGAGAGCAGAATGTTATAGCCGGTTGGTATAACATCTAGGAAATGAATATTATGTGCTTGAACGGTTGTTCTTGCATAGGTCCGGATAGGTTGAATAGAGAGTGAATGGCTGCATTTTGTTTACAAGAGATTTCTGTATTCATTTTGTTGTTCCAATCATTCTAATCCTTGGACGGTTGTTGGGGATGCTTTGAGTTTGTTATCCAGATATCAAAACATCTAGCAAGCCAAGGTATATAGGTTGGACGAGGAAGATTTCACATAGGAGACAAATACACAGCCGGTTGCATATCTTTTACTGATTTTTCATCCATCTTTATCTTTCTGTTTTGCCAATTAATTTTCTGTCAAAACAACCCCCCCTAAACAAACTGTTATTTGTATTGGTTCTCCTTGTTGGTAGAAGAAGGTGAGGCTCCTTGTGAGAAGATGACCTAGGGTGCACTTTGCTGCAAACTAGAGAAGAGATACATAGATCTCTAATTCTGGAGTGGTTCGACAGCCGGTCAGGTAGCCGAGAGTGGGTTTTGGCCAGTCGACTGTCGAGTCGACTGTGGGTTGAGCGAGATTCAACTGTCGACATCGAGAGTCGACTGTGGGTGTCGCAGAGTCGACTGTCAGTTAGAGCAGTCGACTGCCAGACTCCAACGGTCGGATTTTTGGAGCCGTTGCAGGTCGTTTTGGGAGCCTCAATATAAATATCAACGGGAGAAATCTTGAGAAGGCTAATGCTCTACCATTTCCTATCTTCCTAAAGCACACCCAAGCTCTCAAGCACTTAATCAAAGCAATCCAAGGCCTAAGGAGCTTCAAAGATCTATCCATTGGAGCCTCAAGGCAAAGAACAAGTTTTCTTCTCATTGGTAACTTGTATCATTTCATTTTGCCTTATATATTGTTCTTGTATTGATATCCATTGTAGTCCAAGTGTGTTGGACATAGGATTGATTCATTTGTATTAGATTGTGGATTATGAGTGGCATCCTAGAGCCTAAGTAATCTAGGTGTATTATTGTGTTGTATTAGTTTTCGGGGTGAGCTAAGGGGAAACCTCAGGGTGTACAAGTTTGCTAGGTGTTCTTGTGTGGAAACCTAGTGGTGGTTTTAGTGGAACCTCAAGTGTTGGTTTGACCTTGAGAGAGTGGAGTAGGTGTTGGATACACCGAACCACTATATATCTTGTGTTTATTGTGGTTGTTTGTGTATTTATATTGCTATCATTTCCAAACAACATATATATTTATAACAAGTGTATTTTGTGTATAAGAAAATCTCAAGAGTTTTGAAAATGAAAGAATCGATTCAATAAGTTTTTAATCACTCAATTCACCCCCCTCTTGAGTGGCCATTGTGTGTGTCAAGGGACCAACACTCGACCATCCTATCTCTCTCATCTTGTGTCTTTGGACACATAGCCTTGTAGAGATGTATTCCATATGACATGGGAAGACTTCTCCTCCTAAAATCTTCCATGCTAAATGTCTTTAGCACCTTGTCAATGTACGCGCTTTGGGAGAGTACTAGCAACCTCATGAATTTATCTCTATAGATCCTTATTCCCAGAATATAGGCTGCTTCTCCCAAATCCTTCATGGAGAAAATATTTTGAAAGCCATCTTTTAACTTATTGCAACATGGGAACACCATTCCCTATGAGAAATATATCGTCCACTTATAGGACTAAAAAGACCACCATGCTTCCACTAATCTTCTTGTAAGCATAAGGATCATCTTCGTTTTGTGAAAAATTAAACTCTTTGATTGTTTCATCGAAACGTTGATTCCAACTCCGGGATGCTTACTTTAAACCATAAATGGCCCTTTGTAACTTACAAATCTTATTTACATGTTCTTGGATGACAAAACCATCAGGTTGTGTCATATACACATCCTCAATCAGGTTTCCATTAAGGAAAGCTGTTTTGACATCCATTTGCCAAATCTCATAGTTATGATAGGCAGTTATTGCAAGTAGAATCCGAATGGATTTTATCATTGCCACGTGTGAGAAGGTTTTATCATAGTCAACTCCTTGTCTTTGACTGAAACCTTTGGCCACGAGGTTGGCTTTGTATGTCTATACATTACCTTCCATGCCAGTCTTTTTTTTGAAGACCCACTTTCACCTAATGGATCTAATTGTTAGTGTAGGTGTTCTAGACCTAATCAGATTGGGAAAATTGTACACTAACATTTGTAATAATATTTATTATTGAATAAAGAGTTATTTAATTTTACAAGAAATCGTTCTATTAGTTTCTTGTTATTAAAGTAATGATCAAATAAAACTAGATAGAAGTCCATATGATGTATACTGTGATTAATCTATAAAGATGTGAGATGTTACATCACAGTTTCTCGACATCATTAAATGTCCCAAGTCATAGCAATGTCAAGAATGAACATTAACAATTATGGTAAGACTTGTTTGTGCTATGTTTTTGCTATGTGATAGCAATAGGGGTCTCACACCCATAGGCATGGGGATGCCTAGACAAGTACATGGGTGACCAATGTTGGAGAACGTGTCACTAGACATGACTCACCATGAGAATCCATTTTGGTTATATGTTGATGGAATTCTCGTATGAGATGGGTGTAACTAATCCTTGAACATGAGGTTGTCACGATCATCTTATAAGAAAATCGATATGCTTTGACATCATTTTGATGCGCCTAGACAATGGTTGCACATGGGCGATTGTTGGGCATATCGTGAGGCTTATGGAGATGGGTGCATAACCAAGACGGGACCTGTCTATCCCTTGATAGAGGATGATGTATCTAAGGCACCTTCGGTGGATATTCACTTTAAATCCATGGGCATGGTGAAAGAGATCAATAAGGAGTTATTAATTCACTTTCTATTAAGTGAGGATATCCGAAAGACCAAAGAAAACTTATGTGATCATAATCAAGCAACACATTGCCAACTTGAGATCATATAGGATACATTGACGAGATGATCGAATTACATGGTAACCATGCTCGTGAAAGGTTATTTGTGAATTGTGAATCCTTCTGAATAATTGGGTAGGCATGACGCCTTGCTAGAGGTCAATCTTGTCTTATGTGTTCGTACCAACACATTGCCAATATATACGGAAGCCTAATGAGTCATATGCAAAAGGTACGATCCCTGGCTTAAACTAGGAGAGTGGACATATGGTTAAGTGGGACACTTCGGCAAGAAGTTGTGCCGTCGTAAGTTCTCACGGAAAAAGAACAAATGGACGTAATGATGTCGACATGATGAGAGGTTGTCATATAGGAAATAGTTTTCTAAAATAACAATTGATTAAATTAAAAAGGAGTTTCTAATTTAATAATTTGGGCTTAATTTAATACTTGGGCTAAATAAAGTATTTGTACCAAATATTAAATCAAATTAATATTTGGGCTAAATTAGATTTGGGTCAAATATTAAATATTAAATATTATATTTGGGCTAAATTAGATTTAGGCTAAATATTAAATTAAATATTTGGGCTTGGATTATATTTGGGCCAAATATTTAATAAATGGATTTTACCCACTCAAGATTCTAGTTGGACTAGGATAAATGGGTCAATCTATGTCCATTAGGGTTTAGGAAACCATAGGAGGTTACTCCTCTATAAATACCTCTTTATGAGATGCTCAAATTAAGCTTTTTGTTTTATGGTTTTCTAGAGTTGAAAATCCGTTCTTTTCTCGTCCATTCACAAGCCTTGTTAGGAAAAGAAGCTAGCACTCTCATTCCGCTCTTCTAGCTAATGAACACATGCCGTGTATCAGAAGTAGGACGACTCGAATCCATGAATGACTCGAAATCTAAAGGTTAGATTTATTTTATTATGTATGTGATTGTTTGATTTTGACATTGATCTAATCATCGGGATCGGGGCAAGGTTCAAATTTTTGAACTACGTTGCTTGGCCCATAGTGATCTTGTTTACTTTTACTAATACCCTCGGGTGAATCTACCAAAGTCTAATCTCGGTTAGTGTACATGGAATCCATTTCGGATTTCATGGAATCAAGCCATTTCCTAGAGTCAATGTCTGACATTGCTTCTTCATAGGTATTTGGTTCATCATTCTCAACTAAAAGCATATCTCTATGTGTCGAGATGTGAAATCCATATCTCTCAGGCTCATGACAAAATCTCGTTGACCTACGAAGTCCTTGTGTGGAAGATTGGGGAATTGACACAACATCTTGTGTCTCATCTTTCTCGGGTTCCTGGAGGGGAGTATTTGTTTGTGGTTCACCTCGAATCTCTTCGAGCTCAACATTTCTCCCATTAGCCATAACATCTAAGAATTCTTTCTCAAAAGAATATCGCACGCTTGGCAACAAAACACCTTTTGTTCATGTGGGTGCTAAAAGTAATATCCATTTGTCTCTTTTGGATATCCTTCAGACATCTTGTCGATTTGGGTTCTAGTTTATTATTGTCAACACGTTTGACATAAATTTCACAACCCTAAATCTTAAAGAAAGACAGATTTGGCTTCTTTCATTTCCATATCTCATATGGAGTTTGAGTAACTGAATTACTTGAAACCCTATTCAAAATAAAGATCACGGTGAAGAGTGTGTATCCCCAAAATGAAATGGGGAGTTCAGTGCAACTCATCATGGACCAGACAATATCCAATAAGGTCATGTTCCTCATTTTAGACACACCATTCATCTCTAGTGTTTCAAGTGGAGTCCATTGTTAGAGAATCCCATTCTATTTCAGGTGATCTAGAAACTCACTGCACCTCGATCCGATCAAAGTACTTTGATGCTTTTCCCAGTTTGTTTTTCTACTTCAAATTTGAATTCCTTGAACTTTTCAAAAGCCTCAGATTTGTGTCTCATGAGATACACATAACCAAAACTTGATCTAACATCAGTAAAGGTTATGAAGTAGATATATCCACCTCTAGCTTGGGTGGACATGGGCCTACACACATCAATGTGTACAAATCCTAGCACTTTTGTGACCCTCTCTCCTTTTCCATTAAAAGGAGACTTAATCATCTTGTCGAGTAAACAAGATTCGCAAGCACTATATGATTCATAATCGAATGTTCCAAGATATCCATCTTTATACAAGTTGGATATGCAAGTTTCATTTATATGGCCAAGGTGACAATGCCATAAATAAGTGTTATTTAAATCACCTGATTTAAGGCACTTAATATTTATGTTATTAATAGGAGTATCAACATCAATGACATACAAACCATTACATATTGTTGCTTTACCATAAAACAAATCGTTTTTATAAAATGAACAACTATTGTTCTTAAATAAAAATGAATATCCATCCTTGTCCAAACAAGAAATAGAAATTATATTCCTAGTCAAACTAGGATTATAGTAACAGTTATGTAAATCCAATACAAGCCCTATGGGCAATGTTAATAAATAGGTCCCTACAACTAATGGAACAACTTTTGATCCATTTCCCACGTGTAGGTACACTTCTCCTATTATTAATCTCCTCGTACACCAAAGCCATACACAAAAGTGCATATATGAGCACTAGATCCAGTATCTAATACCCATGTGAACTGATCAGAAGTAAATAGAGTAATTCCAATGACATAAATACCTGAAGTGCCTTGAGTAGAACTCTTCTTACTCTACACCTCCCAGTTTATCACAGTGGAGATAGATCGCATCCTCCTTGCCCTTTCAAGTTTCGGTCTTCTAGACTCTTCCAGATTGCGCTATGGAAGAACTTTTCTTTCTTTTAGCTTTCTTACTCTTAGGCTTGCCCCTGTGCGCCTTGGGCCTTTCAACTAAGAGAACACTTTCCTTGGCCTTTTATCAATTTTGGGCTCGACCTCCATTAGTATGGACAACAACTCTCCAAGAGTCTTTTCCATAACTATTAGGGAGTGAGTGTAGCACCAAATCTAGGGTAAGTTCTACATCCATACCCAAGTTCAGCTCTAGTAACCTGTTGATAAAACCTATCATATATATGACATGATTCTCAACAAATGATCCTTGAGCCTAGACATGATCTCATAGGCATCATAACTCTTATGTTGTGACCTATGTTTTGGGGTCATGGAAGCCAAGATGATATACCAAGCGATGTTCATATCACCCTTGTGCATCGTCCAGGTCTTATGTGCTACTATTTACCAAATTGGTGGCTTCGCAAGAAGATATCTCTTTATCACATAGAGAATCTTATCATACATGAGGACTATCCTCGGGATGATCTCCCAATCATAGAAATTAGTCCTGTTGAAGGTATTATTGCTCTCGAGTATAAATCTTATCAACACATTTCTAGACATTCTGGATCAACAACTGAATTATAGAGATAAATGTTATAATCATATTTAATTATGAAATCATAAATTGCAAGAAGTAACATTTTATGATTACTCTCACTATTTTCTACGAGTTCGCCACCCTCAAGACGTGACTCGGGAAATCCTATTGGAAGATTTCCAGTTAGCTAGGATCCCATCTCCCCTCAAACAACCTTGAGTGACTCATCAAATTGTGCTAAGATCGATTAGGTAGGTACTTGCTACCAATTGCTTCTCCATGAAACTCCTAGATACGTTGGGTTGACAACTCCTTGTCATGAACATCTCATGTGACTCCCAACCTTTGCCTCTATACTTAGTGAGTATTGAGTGACTCAACAAACTCACCTTTCTAGTTAAGTCGTACCCATCATTCGGGGACATCTCATGACCCATGAAACACAGGTATCATAGGTGACACATGACCTTAAGTGACTCAACAAATCAAGTGCCAACTAGAAACCTAATGCCTCATAATGATGGGAGGAAAATTGGCTTAATATTAATGAGGGATTTATTATTTATTTATTTAGGTCTCATCACATGCAATTAATCAAATTAATAATGCATAATATACGACTCAAACCGGTGTATGGTATGGATTACTACGGCTAGCCCCCTCGAGCTATAGAAGGGAAGCTAGCGGGTCAAACCTAGGTAAAAAATCACCAACATGCTTCTCAAGCACATTCTTCAAGCCTTCATTAGTCTTCAAATCTTGTCTTCAATTTGGATCCATCTCTTGCTCTTCATACAAACTACAACTATCACTACTTTATTCTATTCTACATACATTACATAGAATCAGAAACCCTGAGTTACATTCAGGGGGAGAGAGATGAGAAGAGAAGGTACATCAAAGCATAAGAAAGGAAGGACACGCAGACCCTATTTCAAAAACCAAATTTACAAGCATTCATTCTCAATATAAAATAAATGATCGACTCGATCCATACCATACACCCATGCAATCAATCACATTGATTCATTTAGATTATGTTAATTAATTGTTACATCAATCTTAGTGAAATGTTTTCCATAAATTGAAATTTGTATAATTTTTGGAAAACAAAGTTGTTTCAATTCTATTTGGACTTGAGCTTTATCCATTAGTCCAACTAACAAAGTTCAACAAGCCTTCGAATCAACCAATGCATGTCAGATATGCCCTAAAAGCCCAATAATTAATAAAACGCCCAATTAACGACCCTAGCCTATTTCAATCACATCCCATAAATGTCATACACTCACGGATTGGATTGCAAAAAACCCAAAAAAAATTACCACAATTTCGTCGGGCCTTACCTGAGGGAACGAAATGCACTGGGCCACCGAAATGTATGCCTGGGTGCTCTTCGTGCACCCCGGGGAAGGGCCAAAACACTGCTCGAGGCAGCGGGAGAGGTCCTCATAACTGCTGGTCGTGCCTGTCACACAAGCTGCCAACAACAGGGGGCGTGGGGCCTGCATAATGTGCTTGGGTTGGGCCTACCGTGCAAGCCGCGGGCAACACTGGCGCGTGGGCCGTGTAGGCCGCTGGGGCATGTGCCAGCTATGCAAGTCTGCCGCGGGCCACGCGGGGGTCGACCTATACTAACAAACAGGACATCCATGAGCTATGCACATGAAAGAAATGTCAACTATAGATGCCTTAGTAGGCGGGGGCATGACGAGTGATATAGAGGCCCCGGGTTGTAATTCCAAGTCTAGGGAGCCCGAGTAAGGCGTGTTGGAAGGCCGAGCTGGGCATAGTGACTGAATGCGTACGTGGGTATGCAAGGAAAGACATGAGGTCTCGACTCACCTGGAGGGTGACAATATGTGCTCAGGATGGTGGGTGTCAAAACTTGAGGTAAACTCAGCATGATGGTTATGGATTGAGAGATCGATGTTAATCGGGTGGTTAAAAGAGATGGATAAGCTTGTTGACTTTGTGGCTAATGATAGATTTAGGTCCATTATTATGGAAAGTTAAGTCTTTTAGATCTTGGTTGCAAAACTATTAAGTATGATCTTGTGGGGTAAGATCGTGAGACTTTAAGAGTTGGAATGATTTGAGATTCTCTTAGGTTGTAAGAGATATAGAGTCTTGAGGAATAAGGCTCATGGAGTGAGCTTGAGATTATCAAGGCAAGGATAACCTAATGAGGTTGCTTTCGTTAGATGGAGGTGGAACCACTGTAGCTTGTAGAGGCTCCATCGTGGCATTAATGCTACAAGTGCAAAGCTCACAATAATAAATCTGATGTTATGGACCATATGGCAGAGGACTAATAAGTTGGCTCATGGTAAGGGCAGGTGGCTCATTTGCATGAGCAACATAGCGAACTGCAAGTGACAATTAGATGTCGAAGATCTAGAGTAGCACCATAGGAATTTTGTCAAGTAGAACCGATAATCTTTTGTGAAGGTCAAGTTGACCGAGGGACTAGGGTAGCACGGTAAATGATAATGACCTATGTATCGAGATGATTAGATGCTTAGTGTCAAAAAACAAGCTTAGTTGAGTAGTTAAGAGATCACGAGATGGGAAACGAATATGTTCTACGAATGGGATGATGTAGTCATCTATGTGAGTAAAGACTGCCTAGAAACTGGTTCAATGAAGGAAGTACAACATGTGGGAACATGGGGATGAACCATTTGAGAAGGAATACTGAACTCGTGAGGGGCAAGTTGGGTAAGTGTATAGAGGCCAAGTTGGGCAAAGTGCACAAAGACCCAAGTGGGGGTAAACCCTTTTTACTTTAGTAAAGCAGTGACAAAATGGTTCGACGAATGTTGAGATCATATGGTAACTTGAGATGTCCAGAAAGTGGAACCCATGGAAAAAGGAACGGGTCTAGTGTGAGAACAATGCTATAAATGATGCTTATCGGTGATGGGTCTAATACTAGGGACCACTGAATGGAGATGGCAGATGGCTAATGGGTTAGCTCATGATGAGAGACTACAACCCTCTATGTAGAGTAACCAGTCTGCTGTGGAGACGATTAGACGTCGAAGACCTGGAGGACACTGTAGGTTATGTTTGGCCTAGGCCTGTGTTTCATGGGGACTTAAGTGTCATGGTAGTACCACTAGCTTGTCGTGGTGGTATGAAAGTTTGTGAAGTGATTGAGTGATATCTTGTGGTATGATGACAAGATACGTGATGATGTTCCTTGTTAAAGGATCCTAGCACATTTGTGGCTAGAGTTGATCATGATTGATCTAGTAAATTGGGATGATAGACCCAATTGACCCTGCAGTAATGCGAGAAAATAGGGTTGATTGGAAGAGTTAGCAAATGACCCTAGGATGTTATGTGAAGTAAGTGTCGTGGCGAGTAAGACTTATGAGATGAAATCCAACCATGAGATAAGAATACTGAAACATGTAAGGATTTCAGGTAAAATGATCTCCAAATCTGTGATATGAGTCTGTGATAGGTTGAATGTACGTTTGTGATGTGGTTACGAGATCTGAAAGGGTTACAGTTGCACAAACAAAGGTTGATCCAAAATGTGTCAATGTGATGATGAGGAGGTGTCTTCTTGTAACGCTGGACAGATCTCCAATTGGTGACACGAGATCGATTACTAGGTGGTAGCACTCGGAATGGTAATGATGGGAGCGTGAGGCTCGAGAACTGTGAACGTAGCGCCTTAGTTCATCACCATGTGCAATTAATCTGAGAGTTGGCAAGATCTGGTGGCTGGATTAAACAAATTTTGGGAAAGAGATCCAAGTCTCAAAAGGTGGTTGGTCGAAGTAGGAATATGCAACTTGATCGAGTGTTGCTTCGAAACAAGGGTCAAAGGATGGTGGTTTCCAAGTATGTCTTGGGTTAGAACTTGGGTTGTTCTCCCAAGAAAAGCTAAACTTGAGGCAATAACGATAAATGATGTATCATCTAGGGAAAGCCAATGTGATGGCATGTGCCTTGAGTAGGAGTATCGATCCTACGGCATGGTGTGGAAGTGTGAATTCCACATATGTGGTTAGGGTGATTTCCCATGAGTAGGAACTAATTAGGGAATGAGTTAATGATTGCTAGTGTAGTGCCTAATGGATGTTGTATTAGTTGGGAGCCTGACAGTTCAGTTGAGTCTAATCAGGTGGATTAGACAGAGGTTGAGGGCAAACTTAAGGTATTGCGAGCTTGAATGAGAAATTCATGGGAATGTGATTGGGTGTCCATGATTGGGATCTGGGTGATAACTAGATCACTAGATAATTGTGAATGACATGATTGGGGTGACGATTAGATCGCTTGATAGCTGTGAGTAATACAGCTAAGAGGAATGTGATGTGTGATTTATGCACAATTAATTCGGGCAAGTGTACCCTAGTCAAATCTGCATATAGTGATGAAAAGATGCCGATCCCACAAGAACTAGATCACAATACCAAAACAATTTTAATTTAACCTAAGTTGAACTAATTAATTAATCATATGAATAAAAAGAAAAAATAAATAAAAACTGTTATTAATTCAATTTCACTGTCAGATTTCTGAGTAAATATCAACGAAATAAATAAGCATTAAGTTCTTTGGAAACCTTTAATGTCAGAAGGAGATTTGACTCACTAAGGTTCCTTGATTCCCACACATGAGCTAATCATCTTTCGATCTCATAGTCAAGCATGTGATTTATATTGCCTATGGATCTAATTTATAACAATTCTTTAGTCAGTCATGCATAAATCATTAAATCATTAAAAGGGGGCCAATCTTTTAAAGCATTAAGCACAATGATATAAAATCCTCATGCAAATAGTAATCAGGTTTTGAATCAAACTAAACAAATAATCACATAATTCCAGAATTAAAATCCATCCAAACCCTAATTAAAATAAATTAACTAGACATTATTAAAATAAAAATAAAATAAAATGTTTAATAGAGAAAAGAGTGCTTTATGTCCAGATTTAAAATAAATCTGGATCGCAATGGATTTGGGTCGCGCTGGTTACTTGCTGCTGTTGCCTGCTCGTGTTCCTTCCCTGTGTCTTTTCTCTTCAATTACCTCGTCCTTCCTGTGCGTTATCTCTGGATCTTCTAAATTCACTGGCCTTCAATTCCCACACTGTACGCGGCCTTCTCTTCAATTCGCTTGTGCCGTCCAGAGCCTCCCCTCCCCTTTTTTCCAATATAATAATATATATGTATATATATAGAATGTGCACACCCGCCCTAGCTTGAGTCCCATTCTAATTTGGCTTTCTCTCACATTTTATTATATATATATCTATATAATAAAACATGATGGTTTTTGAAAATGTCTCAAAAGATACACATTTAATGGTTGAGATCAATTTTTGATACATTTGATGGCTGGAATCAGTTTCTAATAATTTTTCCTGCCCACAGTGCAGTCATCTCACTGTATCTCTCCCTCTCCCTCTGTCTTTCTCTCTCTCCTTCCCACCCACCCATCCCCGTCTCCAGCCCCCCATCTCTCTCTCTCTCTCTCCCTCCCAGCCATCCATCCCCCTCTCTCTTTCTTTCTCTCTCTCCCTCCCACCCACCCATCCCTCTCTCCAGCCTCTCTCATACTCCAGTCGAAGCTGTTCGCCACCGCCTGAAGCTCCATCGGGGCTCCTCGCTGCTCAAAGCCGTCGCCGCTTGAAGCTCCATCGCGGCCTCCTTGCTGCTCAGCGCCGCCGGTGCCTCAAGCTGTCTTTACGCCACCATCGCCTCAAGCTTCATCGCTGCCTCCTCGCTGCCTCAACGTTGCCGCCGCCGGCTCCATCTCCATCGCATCCTCCTCGGCGCCTCTGTCGAATCGTCTCCACTGCCTCAAAGGTATATATGTATTTTGTGTGTGAAGAAGTCATAGACGTCTGTATGTTTATGTATGTCTGTATGTTTATGTATATATGTATACATATAGACAGTTAAAGTCCTCTGTTCACTGCTATTCAGTTTATTTTTCGAGTGTGTGTGTTTTATACTTTTCATTGCGTCCAACTGCGGCATTTCTTTTATAACGTTTATGCGGTATGTATACTGGGTGTCGCCTTAGAATTGAAATTTTGTCAGGATATGCACTCTGCGCCAAATTTACCTCTGTAGTCAGGCATAAATGCATGTTTTACTTTGACATAATGCATTTAAATTTTTAACTGATTGTATGTAGGTATGTATATGAATGGCCTTTATGGGTGTGTGTGTAAACTCCATTTGGTATATTTCGTGTAATTGCTTTTTTGTGTGTGTGTATGTATATTTATGAATATTCTGTGTATGTATGAATGTATGTTAATAATGTATGTTAATATTTATTCGATTAATTAAATATATTTTGTGTGTGTGTGTATGTAACAGAGAAAAACATATGTTGTACATAAGAGAAAAACACAGAATTTATGGTTTCTCAACCAGATAAGATAAGAAAACAGATTAGAGAATAACACATGTTGTATCTTTGGTCATTTAACTTTCTTGCATAATCCTTGAAATGAGTTTTTGGGGACTAATTCTGTTTTGGATATTATAGGTAAAGACTTTATAAAGAGAGAAAAATGAGCTACAAGAGTTTGAGCAAGTAAATAGCAATGGATTATATACCAAATATACAGATACCAAGTAAAACCATTTTGATATTTTGAGAAGAGTTTGTGCAAGTTTCAGAAGTATGATAAAAACATTTTGATATTTGCTTCAATGGATTACTATATATACTATTTACTTACAGAAAAGAGTGAAATTTTGAAATTTTACCAAGATGTATTAACTGAAAATATCTCCTTTTGTATGGGTTTTGAGTCGGTTGTATTAGTTTGCATGCTATAGATGAATACATGTATGTACTGCATCTTCTTCTGTACACTTAATTGATATCATTTAGAAGTTTTAAACCATGTGGTTGGTTATTTTCTTGAAGGTGGTGACGTGTGGAATGTGCCTCTTGAGTCGTCTTTCCAAAAGGTTCCTAGATGTGTCTATACTTCTACAAGTTTATATGAGTATCGAGGATAAGACTCTAAGCCTGCTAACCCTACGCATCGTCATTTTACATGGGGGCTAAGATCATCATAAGTGAGTTTCTGAAAGTTCAGTTCATAATCTTGGTGGATGGATTATAATCTCTAACAATTTTTTTCTTTCTGCCTAGCTCTTAACAAAATTTGTAGACTTTTACAGTAAATGAATAATCAAACCTGCCCTTATATATGTATAATATATACATCAATCGAGCATAACATTTATTCACACAAAAAATAAATGCAACATGTGTTATCAAGAGAAAAACATAACAGAGGCATGTGTGTGTATGTAACAAGAGGCATACCAATTCTTATGTCAGATACCTGTGCAACCGACTGCTTCCATGTTAGGTGCATTATTTAATGGGTGTATGAATCATAGAAAACTAGATTTGGTAGAAATAGTGGGGAGGAAGCTCATTGAATTGGAGCCAGAGCATGATGGTAGATATAGTGGTCTGTTGAATATTTATGCAGTTAACAAGCGTTGAGATGAAGCAAGAATAGTGAGAGAAGCCATGGAAAAGAGAGTGAAGAAGTCTCTGGTTTTAGTTTTATTGAGATTCTTGGAACTCTAATTTGGATAATCATTAGGGCTAATGCCCCAACGTATGATGATCTTCAGTCCTATCTGGTTTGAATATGTTTTATTTCCTCATAATAGATCAATGTAATCATTTTTACCTTTTTTTCCTGAGCAAAAGTTGTTGCTTATCTAATTTTCTTCGATCGAGTTAGAATTGTATGCATCAATGTTCAATTTGTTTGTTCTGTATAAACAAAAGGATTTTTCCCTTTAGTCTTTTGCTACTTTTTTGTTTTTCTGGTTTAAATTGCTTTGTAAGAATGCTACATGGGGTTTGGAATGAGCATAAAATTGATATTTCAATTCACTATCTATGACATCCGTTGTGTTATTTCTTCAAACTAGGTGGTTGCCTTCTTTTTAAAAAATATTGGTTGATGAAAATTGTGTTTGCACCAGAATGAACGAATTATCCTGTATAGATTTAGTTATTTGGTTGAGATTGCTTTTCAGCTAATATATTTCAAATTTTTTTTTCTTTTACTGTAGATGCTCCTCATGCATTTACATACATATATAAAACAACAATGACACCAACCGTTAGTCCCACCAAGTAGAGTTGGCTACATTGATTTAGCTTGGCATTCATCTCTGTCCATGTTTGAATCTTCTATAAGGCTATTGTATCCATGTCATACTTATCTCACCAAGTTATTTTAGTCATCCTCTATTTCTTTTAATTCCATTTCATCTACCTGCTCAAGAGGTGGGTCTATTGATTTTTTTTTTTTTTTACATGCCCAAACTATCTTAAAAGTGTCTTGCAGATTTAGAAAAAAAAAATTGGACATATTTTTTTTTAACACGCACTACTCCAATCTTAAAAATCTTTATGTATATTTATGTAGCACGTGTGTATATGTATGTATGTATTTTGTATATTTATTGATATATTCTATGTATGTATACACACATGCCTTTGTGTATGTAACTCCATTTCGTATATTTCATGTAACTCTTTTTTTGTGTGTGTATATATATTTAATTTTAAGAATATAAATTAACTGCTTCTTCTGTGTATGTATGAATATATGTTAATATTTATTAGATTAATTAAATGTATCACGCCAACTGTCAATCAAATTTTATGATAGAATATGTTAGTAATGAAACAAAAAGAATGAGTATGACACTAATTTGAGTTATGATTTATTGTTTAATAAAAAATTAAATTTATCATGTAGGACAATTGTAACAACTAAAAACAGTCTTTTCATAAAATAAAGATAAAATTAAATATAAAAATAATCCTCATAATTTCTGTAGGATGTTTTTTTATTTTTTGATTTCTTATTTCAAATTTAAAATATCACTATTTTATGTTAAAAATAAAATTATTATTATTATCATCATCATCATCATATATTCTATGGAATTTTTTATAATTATCTGTTCTCATAAATCTCAAAAACTTTAAGTCCAAAACCAAGCAAATCCTTGATCAAGATCCAATTTGCCAAGTCCACTTAACCTAACAAAAAAATATTCAATTTATTATGTAACTAAACTCTGAATACATGCACCAAAAAATAATAAATGCTATTTTATTTTTAATTTTATAAAAATTATTAATATTAATGTGGCAATTAAACCACATGACTTGATGATTTGGTGTAAAAATTAGCGTTGTGATCTTACTTAATTCTAATTAAATGTTAAATTTGGCGTTGTCATCTTATTGAATTTGATATTTAATATTTTTTATATTTAATTTATTTGAAATTATATAATACAGATTGGTAATTACATGTAGAATATAGGCTGAAATTGCAAAATACAGGTTGCTTTATTATATTGATTGATATTTTTTTGTAAAATACAGACTGATACTTTTTTGTTTATACAATAACTTTAATTTTTGTTTTTTGTTTAATGTTTAGTTTTTTTTATTTATAAATCTTATATGTTTGTTTATTATTTGAGTTTTGTAAAGCGTTTAATACAAACAAAATTATTATAAATTTTTCCAAATTTTAACATAATATACCGTGTATTTTAAAATACAACTTGCCTTTAGGCACGAGAGTTTATGTATAAGCAAACCAATAAATAGGTAAGCAAGCAAATCAATAAATTGAGGTTTATTTACGCCGTGCCTTTAGGCACGGGTATACCCTAGTTATTATATAAACACACTCACACACAGTTCAATTGCCATCCAATGCCACTGTAATTATATATATATATATAAATATATAATTCAATATATAATATAATATAATATGAAAAATAATATAATATAATATTTAATATACTGTTAAATATAATAACTTTAATTATATTATAATATTAATTATTTAAAATATTTATTTGTTTATTTATTTTAAAATTAATTTTATAATATATTTTTTTTTTTACATCCGAATTTTCAAATTAATTTTCTTTGTCGAGTTCCTACAAAAAGATATTAAAATAATATAAAATCCATATAAACACACATTTATGTAGGAAAATTAATACAAGATTAAGATAAAAATTAGATAAAAATATGTAAATAATTAAATCCTATCAAATACTCTCACACTTAATCTCTTGCTTGACTTGTCCTCAAGCAAAAAAAAGAAAGAATTAAAAAATAAACATTTCATCTTCAGGCTAGGCCAAAATCAAGAATCCAATAACATATCAATGTATAATTAATCTCGAAATTGGTTACCATTCATATTATCCTATCAACTCTAAATTCAAAAGTATCAATTGAAAGAATTAATCATACAAAATCGTTACTTTTGATGCCATACATACTTCAAAATTAATTCATGAAATCTTGTAACTAACACAATTAAATCATGCAATAGCTTTATTGCAATTACTTCTCTCCACTACTACAAACATAAGGAGTAACATGGATGATTTTTTTTATTTTTTTTTAATCAATCTTTCCTAAGCATTACTTGGCTTTTGACGTGAATGTCGACATTTTGTGATGAAGACACCTGATTACTCCCCTAAATAATTGCTTAGAATGTATTTGCATACTCATATTTTGAACTACCATTTGACGTGAAGGATGATGCAGGAGCACACTGTCAACCCCCAATTACTATTAAGCAACTCAAAACATAAGAGTAGATACGTAGCAATAACAATTTTTTTTTTTTTTTTTTTTTTTTTTTTTTTTGTTTTGCTCTCTTTTTTTTTTCATCCCATTTTACTTTAACTCTGTTTAAGCCTAGTTTCAAGAAGTAATCACAATATTATTCTCACATAATCAATCATGCATAATCACAAAATCCCATGAATTCTATCAAGAAGCATATATTTCAACAATCATGATAATTCGGCATAATAAATTCCTTTTCCTTAACACTCTTAAACTTAGAATCAATAATCAAATAGAAGAATTCCCAATCTTGAATTAACTATGGATTGAACCAAAGTTAATATAGGAAACATGAAATCGGCCTAAACATGAAAATAAAATATTTTTTTAAAGAAAATCATCATTTATGCACATTATAGATTTCTTCATTTTTTTTTTTTTTTGCAATCAAATAAAATTGAGAATCATTGAATTTCCTACCCCCACACTTAAATTAAACATTGTCCCCTAATGTTTAAAAATAAGAAAAGAAGAAAAGAAAAGCAATACTCCCCTAATGTAGATCTTCTTGCATGCTTGAAGATTGTTAGGCTTATTCTTTTGAAGAAGAGAGGCCAAATTTCTGGATTCAATAAGTCCTGAAAAGAAGAAAAGAAAGAAAAAAAATGAAATAAGAAATCAATCCAAGAATATTCTAAAAGTTAAGAGAAATAAAAGAAAAGAAAAATAAATAATATTTCGAATGGGTTGCCTCCCATCAAGCTTCTTTATAGTCATTAGCTTAACTAAGTTTCTGTCTTCATGAAGGCTTGAATCATTCTTCCATTAAAACTTTGTTTACGCCAATTGATGCATTTATTCCTTGAATGCTAGCAACTCTCAATCCAATTCCCTTATTTTGCTCCCTCAACACCCCTATCAACTTTTCTTTTTCATAACCTGGTGGCTTAGCTTTTGACGAAGAAGAAGAAATATCCAAAGGCAACAACTTGTTTCTTTTGGATAGACAACATTTTTGTTTTTTTTTCAAATAGCTCACGGCTTTGTTCTTGACATTTAAATTTTGTTCCTGCTCATTAAAAGAGTTAGCAATGCAATTTTCTATAGGTTCATCTAATCTCTCTACCAAATCATCAATGTCATCTATCCTTAAGACTTCTTTTTCATTGTCATTAGAATGTTTCGTAGCCTTAAACACATTGAAAGTAATTGTCTCATCATAAATTCTAAGGCTAAGTGTTCCTTACTGGACATCAATCAAAGTTCTCCCTATGGCAAGAAAAGGTCTCTCTAAAATTAGGGGATGTCATAATCTTGTTCCATGTCCAGAACAATGAAGTCAATAGGAAAAATAAATTTATCTACTTTTATCAAGACATCTTCTACTACTCCCCTTTGGTATTTTATACTTCTATCAGCCAATTGAAGAGAAATAGTGGTGGGTGTTGGTTCTTATAAGACAAGTTTCCTGAAAACAGAAAAGGGCATCAAATTAATACTTGCACCAAGGTCACATAAAACTTTATCAAACTTAATTTCTCCAATAGTACAAGGATAGAAAAGCTCCCTAGATCTTTGAGTTTTGGAGGCAATTTATTCTGTAGAATTACAGAGCATTCTTCATTAAGTTTCACTATCTCAAATTCCTCCAACTTTCTTTTATTTGCAATTATGTCTTTCAAAAATTTGGCATAACTTGGCATCTGTGATATAGCATCAAGAAGATGGATGTTAATATGTAATTTTTTAAACACCTCTAAAAATTTAGCAAATTGTTTATCCAAGTTAGCCTTTAGAAATCTTTTAGGAAAAGGAAGAGGGATTTTGTAAGATTTTAAATTAAGAAAAGAATAACTCCATTTTTTCTCTGTTGATAGCTCCCGGTCCTCTTCTTTGGCTTTATGCTCGTGGCTTTCTTCCTCTTTTGAATGCTCTTCATCTTTTTCTTTACTTTCCAATTCTTTTCCACTTCGCAAAGTGATGGCTTTTACATGCTCCCTTGGATTTTTCTCAATATTGCTAGGTAAGCCTCCTTGTGATCTTTCTGAAATTGCTTGGGCAAGTTGTCCAATTTGAGTTTCCAAGCTTTGCATTCTTGTCTCTGTACTATTGATAAATTTTGCCATCATATCTTCCAAATTCGATTTTTTTTCCTGTGGAATTTGATGTTGTTGTTGTTGAAAACTGGGGGGCACTCTTTGTTGATTATTACTCTAAGAAAGATTAGGATGACTCCTCCATCATGGATTGTAAGTGTTGGAGTAGAGATTAAAATTGGACCTGCTGCCACCATAAAAAATAAAATCAGCTTGTTCAAATGAAGAATAAAAAGGATTTCTTACTTGACAATCTACACTAGTGTGTCCTCCTTGCTCACAAAGCTCGCAAGAAAAAAAATAAGAAGGAGAAGCATTCATTGTTGAAACCTTCAAATTTTTCACATTCTTATTTAATGTAGCTATTTGAACAAATAAGACAGTGATAGGATCAAAGTTATAAAACTCAACTCCCTTTGTATTTACTCTCTCATTGCCCCATTGAGAACCGTTGGGCGCCATCTCCCCAAAAAAGTTAAGAATTAAAAATTAAAAAAAAAATTCCTACAAGGTAAAGTAAAATAAAAATAATCATAAATAAATGAAAATAAAAAAAATTAAATCCTAAAAAGAAAACCTATAAAAAAAGAAAAGAAGTAAAAATTAAAAATTAAAGATGAAAGAAAATAAAATTAAATTAAAATATGTAAATCCTTAAGTAAAATATATAGATGTTCAATTTAAGGCTAACTTATGTAGTTTTTATATGTAATAAACTAGTCCTCGACAACGACGTCAAAAACTTGATGTGTGATTTATGCACAATTAATTCGGGCAAGTGTACCCTAGTCAAATTTGCATATAGTGATGAAAAGATGTCGATCTCATGAAAACTAGATCACAATACCAAAATAATTTTAATTTAACCTAAGTTGAACTAATTAATTAATCAGATGAATAAAAAAATAAATAAATAAAAACTAAATTCTTTGTGAGAAAAATTAATTAATAAATGCACTAGGGTTTGGATTTCATTTAATCTAGGTTATGGAATTATCTATTCAATCCGATTTAAAAACAAAAATACCCTTACAGTATTTTATAATTATTTGCATGTGATGGTGGATTTCCCTCAATTAATTAATAACATTTCTCAAGTCATATTAATTCTTTATTAATTCAATTTCACCGTCAAATTTCTAAATAAATATCAACGAAATAAATAAGTATCAAGTTCTTTAGAAACCTCTAATCTTGAAGGAGATTTGACTCACTAAGGTTCCTTGATTCCACACATGAGTTAATCATTTTTCAATCTTATAGTCAAGCATATGATTTATATTGTCTATGGATCTAATTTATAACAATTCTTTAGTCAGTCATGCATAAATCATTAAATTATTAAAAAGAGTCAATCTTTTAAAGCATTAAGCACAATAATATAAAATCTCCATGCAAATAATAATCAGGTTTTGAATTAAACTAAACAAATAATCACATAATCTCATAATTAAAATTCATCCAAACCCTAGTTAAAATAAATTAATTAGACATTATTAAAATAAAAATAAAACATAAAGTTTAATAGAGAAAAGAGTGCTTCTTGTCCAGATTTAAAATAAATCTTGATCGCAACAGATTTGGGTCGCGCTGGTTACTTGCTGCTATTACGTGCTTGTGCTCCTTTCCTGTGCGTCTCTTCTCTTCAATTACCTCGTCCCTCCTGTGCGTTGTCTCTGGATCTTCTAAATTCACTGGCCTTCAATTCCACACTGTACGTGGCCTTCTCTTCAATTCGCTTGCGCCGTCCAGAGACTCCCCTCCCCTCTTTTCCAATATAATAATATATATATATATATATGTATAGAATGTGCACATCCGCCCTAGCTTGAGTCCCATTCCAATTTGACTTTCTCGCACATTTTATTATATATATACATACTTAGGGCACATGCAGTTCCAATTGCCATCCAATTGGACCCCTTTATTTTATTAATATATTATTATATAAACACACACTCACACATTCACGCCTCTGCCAATGTAATGATATATATATATAAATATTATAATTCAATATATAATATAATATATATATTGTTAAATATACTGTTAATATATATAATATTTAATATACTGTTAAAATAAATAACTTTAATTATATTATAATATTAATTATTTAAAATATTTATTTATTTATTTATTTTAAAATTAATTTTATAATATATATTTTTTTCTTTTTACGCTCAAATCTTCAAATTAATTTTCTTTACCGAATTCCTACAAAAACGTATTAAAATAATATAAAATTCATATAAACATATATTTATGTAAGAAAATTAACACAAGGTTAAAAAAAAATTAAATAAAAATATGTAAACAATTAAACCCTATCAGAATGCCCTAGTATGTGGGGCATCGATAAGAGTTAACCCCCTATGTTAACGATTGTTTAGAGCCAATGGGCTGCAGTAACATTAGAGCCAATGTGGCTACTATCCGAATGATGTGAATTCGATTGAGGTGAAGGGTATAGGAAGAATCGGAGGGAAATCAGAGTTCCTTTGAGATTAGTCAACTATTCTTTGAATAATAAGGTTATGGGGAAATGGCTAATCTAGATTTAGGGTCGTAGTGTTGAACGACCTATGAGACTAAATATACCACGACCCTGGAAAGAGACTTACCACGATTGTGGTGATAGTATTATCAATGAGGATAGAGATAACCATTACGCATGGTAGAATCTATGGGTCGGGTGTCAATTGTAAGCTGAGTTGACTTGAGATGGTCATGAAATCTCATGCCCATTTAAGGTGAGGCTATGGCGAAAGATCGTGGAATTTGGAAATGTTCCAATGGAATTGTAGCCAGGTTAGTGAAATTGCTGAAGTGGTTGTTGCGAGGGTGGTGGAGTAACCACGATGGTTTATTGTAGTGATTGTGGGACCTGAAGCCCCGAAGTCATACTATGGGTGTGATGCAATCAGTGACGGACCTGAGCCATGTTGCTACGAACTGGTGTTGGGCCTTGATGTGACTGTATGGGAGAAACAAAATTGTGAGGATTGGGTGTTGGCTCACCTAATGCACAGGGCAACACAATGATTGTACGAGCGGTCAAGGGCCAAACATCTATGGCATGAATAGTACGGGATGGCGAGGGTTGTGGTTAAAGGTTCCACGACCTTAAAGAAAAATGGTAGGATTACTCACTTGTTGTAGGTTTTGATAATCGGAGTAAGGCCTAGCATGGGACATGATTGTGGAAAACTAAGGTCTGGGTGCAGAATATTTAAAAGGGGTTTCCCAATGAGAGTTCCCATGTGTGGGTAAGTGACCCTTGTTGGCGAGTAGTATTGGCTACTAAGAAAAGCCTCAATATCTCTATTGAATGTGGAAAGAATCCTTAGTTGGGAGAATGTTATGGCACGTGCATCATTAAGCTTGAGGTGTGGACTCGAGTACTGCACGTTATTAGTTGAAGCATGAAATTACCTACTATGAGGTATGGGTATGTAGGTTATGCTTAAGTTATAGCGATAAGTGCATCTCGGCTGGCCAAGGTGACCATGTGAGTAATGGTCGATTATGGCTAAAGGAGCCAGATGGTTGCTTCCCATATAGTGCTACCACATCTATAGTTGATCGGTAATGAGATGTTGCCATATGGATTGACTCAAGCTATGGATGCATATTATTGATGACGAAATGCCATGGTTAAATGGGTGTCAGAGTGTCTAATAGGCATTAGAAGTGAAACTGTTATGGTTGATTAATGCTAAGACGTTGCCATGTGTGATCAGCAAGGGAGATTTACCGTGTCTGATCGGCGTAAAATCGTTGTTGACTAATCAATGATGAAATGTTGTCATGTTTGGTATGAAAATGGGAAGTTAACTGCAAAGTGGTGCTTAGAGGTAATTGGAATCCTTCAAGACGAAGGACACCATTGCGGTAATCATGCGTCATGACCAACGACTAGTTGTGGGATTTGGCAGGAGGCCAAAGTAGCATCAGTTGATGAATATCCTCGAGAGTTAGAGGATCAATAGCTTAAGCAAAACTTGAGGTAGGGATAGCCTAGGGGAAAGTTGACCAATGGCTAAGCTATGAGATTCTCGAGTATGGGAAGTCGAGAAATAGCTCGAGAATGTGATTGTCTTGAGAAGAAGAGTAAAGTAAAGAGAATTTCGAGAACAAAATTCATTTAAGAAGGGTTGGATGTCTAGGAACGAAGGAACGAGATTAACGAGCGTCTCAAGGCCAGATTAATGATGCTGAAAGCAATCAGATTGTGAATGGTTTCCAAAATAGTTTCGGTATAAGCTTGAATGATTGACTGAACCGAATGGTCGTAAGAGACCTCCGTGAAGTCAAAGGAACCCTGAGGGTGGTCCGATTTTGTGAGTAAGACAACCCTAAAACGTTTTCGAGATAAAAAAAAGGTCTTACGAAGGCACAGGGACAAAATCGATTTTATCGAGTAACTAATAGTTATTAATTTCATAGAAATCAAGATTTCAGTGGCGTGATGGTAATTAATTTAAGGGCTTGAGGATGGCTTGCAATATTAATTGATCTTGGAGGGATAAAGTGCAATTAATAAATTCCTCAAGTGGAAATAATGAGTATTTGAGAGGGTAAATGTGTAATTAATATATATATGTGTGTGTGTATGTGTGCCTGGATTGGGGGCCAAGTTTTCTATAAAATTTTGAAATTAGAGAGTGAGAAGCAGAGAGAAAATGCAAGAGAGAGAGAGGGAGCTTAGGGCTGATCGTGGGGCATTCGATGGGTGGCAGGTTGATGGCTTCAACGGGGTAGTGATGGAAGCTGTAGCAGTCGATGATGGCTACAAGCGGCTAGTAGCTCATGTTGGTAGCATCCAAGAGCATCGGTGGCCCATTAGGGCGACCGGAGATGGCTGAAGCAGTCGCCAAAGGTGCCGATCAACAGCGGCTTGCAAGCAGCGACCAAATGTAATGGTCGGCTATGGCTGTGGCATCGTGAGTGGCAATCGGCGATGTGGTCGCAGTGAGAAGCGGCGCTGGCAGCAACGGTGGAGAAGGCCCAGGCAAGGATGGGCGACAACAAGCGTGTGCAAGCGAGCATGGCGCGAGAAGAAGAAGAAGGATGAAAAAAAAAGAAAAGAAATAAAAGAAAAAAGGAAAATCTGGGGAAAATGTCGAAAAATGCCAAAAAATTGGGAAAAATTTTGAAAATTTTTTGGGACTCAATGAGTGTGCCAGAAGCTCGGAAATGGAATCTGAGCGTAAGGTGGCAACCAAAGAGGCAACATCGACATGGGCATTTTGCTGAATTTCTCTTCCAGATTGGTTAAGGTAAATGAAATTAATTATTTCAAATTATTGCATTATGTAAGATAATGTAGAATAAGTGTTGGTTGGGTTAAACCCTTAGTTGGGATTCTTTGAAAATTGTTGACGGGTGGGCTTTTGTAAGGTATGGCAAAAATATAGGTCATAGTTTAATTTATGATATAGTAGGTTTCTGTGAGACTGCATCTAGGTTCTACCGAGGAGGCGGTGGTCCTATAAGAGTTCGAAGTTCTAGTTGACATTCTCGCTCTTGGCATAAGAGACATTGAGCTAGGTAAGGGATGGCTCTAAGGGTGGGCGACCTTGCGAATGTTTGGTAATATCAATGAATATATGTTGTTTGCAGTACTGGTTGTGCATGTTCTATAGGTGGACTAGTGGAGTCCTATGGCCATAGGGAGATTAGATGCATGCTAGGGGTAATATGGGAGGTTGTTGCCTTGAACAAGTGGGTTCGGAGGGCAGTGATACCTTACCAGTCATGCATATTTACTTATCATTGTATCTCATATATTATCTTGTTTACATTCATTTTCACCCTTACTGAGTCATTGTGACTTATGAGGTTTTACCTCGTGTTGTACATGTTGCAAGTCTAAATGCAATTAGGGATGATGTTGAAAGGATGAAGAGCCGACTAGCGTTGTTGCCCGAGTTTTGTATGTTGCATACATTTCGTATATATTCTTATGTGTCAGATGTATATGTTGTTGGGCGCTAGATGGTATCTAGTCAGTTGTAATCAGCATAGTATATATGTGATTATGCAGATTTCTTGTTGTAAGTGATTTTAGTTTGGTGGAGCCTAATTTTTGGATTGTGTAAGGATTAAAAATGAATTTCCCATAAATTCCCAATACTTAGCAGATCTATAATATGTTATGTTATGCCTAGGTCACCTTTGGCTTGTTGTGAGACGAGCTAAAAAAAGGTGAACCTAACTCAGGTTTTGGGTTTTGTTTTGTTGTGCTTCTTTTTATTGTTTGGGGACTTATTTCTCGAGTGGAGTGAAGGGAAGGATGAAGTCTAGTCCCCATCTAGGGCATTTATTGTTCAAACATAATCAATCTCTTCAATATTAACTTTATGGGTGAACAATCCGGTCGATTGGACACCCGTGGCACTCGACAAGTGGGAGCCAGTCATCACATAAGCCTTCCCTACTTTCATAACAATCTGAAAGGTTTGCTATTTCTACTTTTTCTTTGTGGTTGTTAAAACATTTCCTTTTATTAGGATAGTGCTTCCTAAGGCGACCTTCCTTTTTGGAGAGCCAATAGATTATAGTTCTCAAGTTCCCCTTATTCCTAGACTGAGACCTAGAATGATATTTACCCTTAGTTTGACTCATCTTATTAGGTCTGCCTCTAACTTGTAGGCCTTCTGCTATGGTATTTATCTTTTCTTAATTTCAAAATCCCTAGACCTTAAAGCTACTAACACATCTTCTAGGGTAAGGTTTGTCGTCCATATTTTATGGCAATCTTTAAGTCTTTATGAGACTCATGTAAGGAATTCAAGAGGAGAATAGCTTGATTCTTTTATGAGATTTTCTTATCTATGTTGGCTAGGGCTATGGTTATAACCTTAAAATCATCAAGATTTTCCTCTAAAGACTTAGCAGGTTCATCTTAAAACCAAATAATTACTTTTTCAAATAAATCTGTTGGACAATGATTTAGTCATATATAGAGACTCCAATTTTAACCATACCTTGGTTGTAATATCATCGTCACTTAGTTGTCTGAGTACGTTGTCTGGCAAGTTTAAGATGAGTAGGCTATAAGCCAGCTCTTGCATATCCTACTTCTCTTGAGAGGATATAGTCTCCGGTTTGTCCTTCTCTCCTACCAGGGCCTTTTCACATTTATGTTGCACAAGGATTGCCCTCATCTTTTTCTGCCATAGGTTAAAAATCACCATGGCTATCAAATTTTTTGATCTCCAACTTCGAAGATCCCATTTACCTTTATGGTTCTTGGCCCTTCTTGGATCAGATATTCTATCTCCTTCAATCTTGAAGCCAACACCGACTTGGATACCACTTGTAGTATCTATTTGCCTAACACAAGACAAACACCCACATAAAATCGAAGAAACAAAACCAAATGCAAATCCAAAGAACAAAAATGTAAACACCAACTCATGCACACAAAGAGGCAACAACACTTACGTGTTCGGACCAGTAAATAGTCCTACTCATGGCAGTGGCGTTTAACCCCTAGGCAATCCAATAGATTGAAGAACAAGGGATAACAAATAAATGATTACAGAGAAAAAAACCCAAAGAAAACCTTAGTGGTGGAGCAATCGAGGCCCAACGCATCATGACACTATCCGTTCAACCTATACATGGCCACAAGCAACCGATGGTAGCCTTTGGCACGTCTTGTGGCATCCCTTCCAAAGTCGTGATACGACGGGCCAATGATCGAGCACGCCCACGCGAGGCCCAACCCATCACGACACTGTCCGTTCAACCTATACACGGCCACAAGCAACTGACGACAGCCTTTCGCACATCCTGCAGCATCCCTTCCAAAGTCGTGATACGACGGGCCAATGATCGAGCACACCCACGCGAGGCCCAACGCATCAAGACACTGTTCATTCAACCTATACACGGCCACAAGCAACCGACGGCAGCCTTTGGCACGTCCTGCGGCATCCCTTCCAAAGTCGTGATACGACAGGCCAATGATCGAGCACGCCCACGCGAGGCCCAACGCGTCACGACACTGTCCGTTCAACCTATACACGGCCACAAGCAACCGACGGTGATCATTTATTTGGGACCTAAGCAATCCATCGACGCTGATCATTACCCTGGTACGCCTTAGTATGAATTTTTGATCCAGCTTCTGCATGAATGCTGTCTTTCACTTGATGTCTGAAACCTCTTGCAACTGCCAAGATACTGCTATTTAATAGGAGCCGTTCACATTTTCTTTTCAACCATGTAATATATTTGCTGTGCGGCCTTGGAAAAGATACGAGTGTAGTTAACTGTTCTTGTATTATTACTATTGATATTTATTTGTGGTTATTGTAGTCCCTTAATTAGTTTGTTTCAACTTATATGTAGCTATGCTATAATCAGCTGCATTAGTTTTGTGCTGCATTTGTTCTGGATGGAAGAGAGATGAAGCAACGAAAATCTAACTGAAGTAGCTGCATGACACGCTGTTCTATAACTTTAGATGTAAAACTGGATGGTCTGAGATCTACCAATGTCAAATGCCAACATAAAATTGAAGACACGATATTTTGTAATTAATGAGATTTTATAATTCTAGGATCATCTTTTATTTGATCAAGTAGAATGAAATTCAACAACAATTCTCCTCAAAGATTTGATACTCTTAGATAAAATATGGGGGAAGAATATATTATTAGTTTCTTACTGTTGAATTCGAAAATTTGTTACTAGAAGATTTATCCTATTCTATCTGTAGAAAACATTACACTACAAGGAAAAGTGGTATCGCCGGTGAAGTTTTCCCGCGATTTTAGGAAGTGTCGGGAAAACGTTACCATTACCGGCGATTTTTAAAATCGCCGGGAAAACGTTAGCATTACCGGGATGCGTGTTGAAATTAGTTGAAATTAGTATTCAGAAAGTGCTTAAGCCTTTATATCCATTGCCTCGACAATTTTCTGGGATGGGTGTTTTGAGGGATGCTAATAACAGTAAAACTACGATACCATGGAGGGTCTCAGATGTAAGTGTTTTTATATATATTATGCAATTTTGATCATGTTTTATGCAATTTCATAGTTAATGTCCATACTTATAAATCTAATGTTTTTCAATGCAGATCGAAAAAATATAATATACAATTTTGGTTGGAGCAGCATGGTGGTGTAATAAATAGTTATCTGAGATCACTTGGACATGTTTTTAGTTAGGGTTGATTTGTATGTATAAAAAATGGTATTGTGTAATGAGACGAGATAAGAT